>NC_053038.3:62928657-64178657 GCF_002575655.3 Aegilops tauschii subsp. strangulata | reverse complement strand
CGCTGCGGCAGCACGGCTGGTGGCTCTCCCAGTTGATGGCGACTCTCTGTCGGCTATTGAAACCCGCCGGGTCAGGGAACTCCTTCAGACGGCACTGGCGCAGCAAGAGGCGTACTCCTACAGCCGGGATAGGATCCACTCAACCCCTCGTCCGGGCCAAAGCCCGAGTTACAGCCGGCACATGGTCTCAGCAACCGGCTCAAGTAACGTCCGACGCCATGACCCGCCCCCTGGCCATGGCCCGGCTTATAACGGAGCTTTTCACGCCACAGATCAGGATAGAGCGCGGCAAGAGGCGGAGCAAGTGCCTCAATTGACGGCTTACTAGACCCCCCCCGGCTTATCCGACGACTTCCGTCGACGTGGGTATCCCCACCAGGACTGGCGGTGTCCCTTGTTTAGTACCAGCTATCCGCAATGAGCGTCTACCCAAGGACTTCAAAGGCCCTAGGAAGGTGCCTAATTACACAGCAGACTTACAGCCTGCGGCCTGGATTGAGAGTTATGAGATGGCTATGGAGCTGCTGGAGGTCAGTGAGGCGGCCATGGCTAAGTATTTCACCATGATGTTAGATGCGACCGCCCGCACTTGGTTGAAAGGGCTACCACCGAATTCCATTGGGTCTTGGGCTGAGCTGAAAGCCCGGTTCATCCAAAACTTCAAAGATACCTGTAGGCAGTCTATGTCAATTGTGGATTTGACTAACTGTAAGCAGGAGGAGGGTGAGTCTACGACACATTGGGTTCGCCGGGTTAAGGAGATCATACACTCGTCAGACAAAATGGATGCCGGCTCAGCGGTTTTAATGCTGGAGCAGAATTGTCGTTTTGTGCCCCTGAAGAAGAAACTCGGGCGGCTTAAGCATGACTGCAGTGATATGGGTACACTAATGGCGGCTCTGGTCAAGTACGCCGATTCTGATGGTACCAAGGATCCTCCTTCAGATGATGAAAGGACAGGGAAGGGAAAGAAGAACGGCAATGGCAAGGGTCCCCAGTTTAACCCGGGAAACCAAGGAGGAGGCAAGCGCAAAGCTGATGGCAGCCTAGAGTTTGTAGCCAACGCCAGCTCACAAGGTAATAACCAGCGACGCAAGGGGAGGCCCCCTCCCCGAGGCGGCGGGTCAGGTCCGACGCTGGAGCAGCTGTTGAATGAACCTTGTCCAAGGCATGGCTCTAGAGAGAAGCCAGCGACTCATCTATGGAAGGATTGTGCAATCATGAAGGCCTTTAAGAATTACAATGGCCCGGGCGGCGGCTCAGGCGCCGGCGCTTTTCATGGCCCGGGCGGCGGCTCAAAGTCCGGTCCTCAGAACGGTCAAGGGGGCTTTAATCAGCAGCCTGGCCAGGGTCATCAGCAGCAGCAGGGGGGTTATCAGACCAATCCAAAGCATCTTAGCGGTGGACAGTATCACGTGTTTACCACCAGTCTGTGTAAGCGAGATCAGAAGCTTCATAAGAGGGCAGTGAATGCTGTTGAGCCGGTGGTCCCACGCTACTTGCGGTGGTCTGAGCAGCCTATAATGTGGAGCAGGGAGGATCACCCTCCACGGGTGGATAATCCGGGTCACTTGGCCCTCGTGGTGGCTCATCAAGTGGGAGGATATAAGTTCACAAAGGTGCTCACGGATGGAGGCAGCAGCATCAACATCCTCTATTATGAGACTTTCCGCCGTATGGGGTTGGTTGATAAAAACCTCAGCCAGTCAAACACTATCTTCCATGGTGTGGTACCGGGTAAGTCGGCTTATCCAGTCGGCAAGATCGAATTGGAAGTAGCCTTTGGAGATGAGAACAACTACAGGGTGGAGAAATTGACCTTTGAGGTGGTTAAGATAAGAAGCCCGTACCATGCTATATTCGGGCGGCCGGCTTACGCCAAGTTCATGGCTCGGCCGTGTTATGTGTACTTACAGCTCAAGATGTCGGGTCATAACGGGACCATTACGGTTCACGGCAGCCGAAAAGTGGCCTTGGAGTGTGAGGAAGGCGATGCAGCTTATGCAGAATCTGTTTGTGCAACAGAGGAGTTGAAGTTTTACAAGGACAATGTTGACCCAACTGATATGACCTCTCTGAAAAAGCCGACTACGGAGCAGGAGCCGGCGATGAAATTTAAGTCAGCTGATGAGACTAAATTTGTTGATTTCGTTCCAAGAGACTCATCTCAGCAATTTAGCATCAGTGCCAATCTGGATCCAAAATAGGAAGGCGCGCTCATCGAGTTCATCCGTGAGAATAGGGACATCTTCGCATGGAAACCTTCTGACATGCCAGGTGTACCTAGAGAACTCGCTGAGCACACTCTCAGTGTTGATCCGAAATTTAAGCCGGTCAGGCAGTTCCTTCGGCGGTTTAATGAAGAGAGGCGGAAGGCCATTGGTGAAGAGGTGGCCCAGCTCTTGGCGGCCGGGTTTATTGTTGAAGTTTTTCACCCAGAGTGGTTGGCTAACCCGGTGCTCGTACTCAAGAAGAACGGCACCTGGCGGATGTGTGTGGACTACACGGACTTAAACAAGGCGTCTCCGGCTGATCCTTTTGCCCTCCCCCGTATTGATCAAATCATTGATGCTACGGCAGGTTGTGCACGTTTAAGTTTCTTGGATGCTTATTCTGGATACCATCAGATTAAGATGGCAATTAAGGACCAGGAGAAGACGGCGTTCATCACTCCCTTTGGAGCCTTCTGCTATGTGTCTATGCCCTTTGGACTCAAGTGTGCACAGGCGACTTACCAGCGTTGTGTACAGAACTGTCTTCATAAACAGATTGGGCGCAATGTTCACGCTTATGTGGACGATATTGTGGTTAAGTCCATAAAAGAGGAAACCCTGATAGATGATTTAAGGGAGACCTTTGATAACCTCCGGGTCTACAAGATGATGCTTAACCCGGCCAAGTGTGTTTTTGGTGTTCCTGCAGGCAAACTCTTGGGTTTTTTGGTTTCTGACAGAGGCATTGAAGCTAACCCGGAGAAGATCAAGGCCATCACCTCCCTAGCTAAGCCGGCGTGTATAAATGACGTTCAGCGCTTGGCGGGTCGCATCGCTGCTTTAAGCCGGTTCATAAGCCATTTGGGTGAGAAGGCCATGCCTTTATATCAGTTGATGAAGAAAACTGATAACTTTGTCTGGAATGATGCAGCTGATACTGCCTTTGAGGATTTGAAGAAGCAGCTGGCAGAGCCTCCAGTTCTTGCTGCTCCGGTTGATAAGGAGCCCTTATTGTTATATGTGGCGGCAAACACACGAGCCGTCAGTGTGGCTATGGTGGTGGAGCGCAAGGAGGAGGGTAAGGAGCATCCAGTTCAGCGGCCGGTTTATTATGTCAGCGAAGTGCTCATTGAGTCCAAGCAGCGATATGCGCATTGGCAGAAGCTTGTTTATGGTGTGTTCATGGCAAGCCGGAAACGTAAGCATTATTTTCAGGGTCATCCCATCACTGTGGTCAGTTCTGCCCCACTTGGTGATATCATTCAAAACAGAGAGGCCACAGGGAGAATAGCTAAGTGGGCTATAGAGCTTGGGCCTCATGGTCTCAAGTACGTGCCACGCACTGCTGTTAAATCTCAGGCCTTGGTGGATTTCATCAATGATTGGACAGAGTCACAAGTGCCCGAGCAGAAGCCGGATAACACATATTGGACTATCCACTTTGACGGGTCCAGGCAGTTGGAGGGCTCGGGGGCTGGAGTTGTATTGGCTTCCCCTAAAGGTGACAAGTTCCATTATGTGCTACGGTTGATGTTTCCTTGCACTAACAATGCGGCTGAGTACGAGGCCTTGCTCCATAGTCTTCGGATGGCTAAGGAGATGAGCTTGAGCCGGGTAAGGTGTTTCGGTGACTCAGACTTGGTGGCTCAACAAGTATCGGCCAAGTGGGACTCTAAGGACCCTCTCATGGCGGCTTATCGCCGCGAGGTTGACGCCATTGCTGGGCACTTTCAGGGTTACCAAGTGGAACACATCGATCGCAGGAAGAACAAGGCGGCGGATGCTTTAAGCCGGCTGGGCTCTCAGCGAAAACCGGTGCCGCCTAACACTTTCCTGGACGTCCTGTATAGCCCTTCTGTTAAGTTGCCTACAGAGGAAGACTTGGCTGTCCCTGACCCGGAGGCACGACTGGTGGCGGCTCTCCATATCATACCAGACTGGACAATGCCATATCTGGCTTACATGACCCGGGGCGAGTTGCCTGAGGATGAAACTTTGGCCAGGCAAATAACCCGGCGGGCTAAATCAATGATTGTTATCAATGGGGAGTTGCATCACCGCAATGTTACAGGGGCGTTTCAGCGTTGCGTTTCCCCTGAGGAAGGTCAAGAGATCTTACGTGAGATCCATGAAGGGGATTGTGGTCATCACGCCGGCTCAAAGTCCCTTGTGGCCAAGGCTTTTCGTCATGGTTTTTATTGGTTGACGGCTCATGCAGATGCAGAGGACTTGGTCAGTAAGTGTGATGGTTGCCAAAGGTTTTCACGACGGGCTCATGTGCCGGCTCAGGAGCTGAGGATGATCCCAATCACTTGGCCCTTTGCGGTCTGGGGGCTTGATATGGTTGGGCCTTTCAAAAGGTCCAAGGATAAGAAGACCCACCTTTTGGTGGCAGTTGACAAGTTCACAAAGTGGGTGGAAGCTGAGCCAGTTAGCAAGTGCAATGCAGCCACGGCGGTTCAATTTATGAAAAAGGTGATTTTCCGCTTTGGCTTTCCGCACAGCATTATAACTGACAACGGCACCAATCTCTCCAAAGGCGCCATGGAAGAGTTTTGTCAACGAGAGCATATCCGACTTGATGTTTCCTCAGTGGCTCATCCTCAATCCAATGGTCAAGCTGAGAGAGCTAATCAGGAGATTCTGAAGGGTATCAAGCCCCGGCTTTTGGTCCCTTTGCAACGGACGCCGGGTTGTTGGGTGGAGGAGTTGCCCTCCGTGTTGTGGAGCATCAACACTACTCCTAACAGGTCTACAGGCTTCACGCCTTTCTTTATGGTTTATGGGGCAGAAGCAGTCCTTCCCAGTGACATCCGTCATGACTCACCTCGAGTGGCGGCTTATGTTGAGACGGATAATGAACAGGCGCGCCAAGATGCTCTTGACTTGTTGGACGAACAGCGTGATGTGGCAGCAGCCCGTTCAGCGATTTACCAACAAGACCTGCGCCGTTATCATAGCCGCCGGGTCAAATCCCGGGTCTTCCAGGAAGGCGATCTCGTGCTCCGGCTCATCCAGGATCAAACAGATGTACACAAGTTATCCCCGCCTTGGGAAGGGCCCTTTGTGGTCAGCAAGAACTTGCACAACGGGTCATATTACCTCATTGACATTCGGGAGCATAAAGATTCACGTAAGTCGGAGGAAGAGACCCGTCGGCCGTGGAACATAGCTCAGCTTCGGCCTTACTACACTTGAGCCACCGGCTCTCGTGGTGTACATATTTCTCTCAGCCCTGTATATATTATGATAAGCAATAAAGCAGGACCTCTGTCCTTTTTTCCCCTCCAAATATGCGCGTGTTATTTTTGCAAGATTACATGATGACTTAAAGGAGGATCCGGCTTATGATCGTATTCGAATTCAGCCGTAAGCAATAAAGTCACTTGGGGGCTCCCTGTTCAAACATGGGTCGTATTCGAACCAAAGAGAACATAGCTATCGATACCCATTTGATTGGCAAAGTGCCGAGCTCATTGGGAAGTTACCTTTGGTCATATTTGAATCATCGTTTAACCCCTCTGAGAACCGACGTGGATCGTATTCGAATCAGCGTCGTTAAACAATTCTTAAAATCACTTGGGGGCTTCCTGTTCAAACATGGGTCGTATTCGAACCAAAGAGAACATAGCTGTCGATACCCTCTTGATTGGCATCGCCACACCCACTGGGGGCTATGTGATCGTATCCGAATCTTAGCTTAACCCCTTTGGGCCGGGTCTTTGGTCGTATTCGAACCGGAAGCCCCTAAGTTTTTCTGCTTTATCACAAGTTTTCTTTGATTATGTCAAGGTGTGTACAGCCGGGTTTCACTTTGCCGGCTTAACTTTGGTTTACAGTATTGCTAAAATGGGTGTTATAAGGCAGGTAAAACGGAGTTGCGGTACCAACTTTCTCATCCGGATTATCTAAACCGGAAGTATGCTTGCAGGCCGTTAAGTATGTTCTTACGGTTGTATTCAGGATATCATTGAAGACAGGTCCTTTTTTATTCATATTCCGGGTTATCTAAAATTTATGATTCTCAGGAAGGTAAGACGCCTCGAGACTTGTGATTTGCCCTTTCATGCAGGATAATTAAAGGCACCTCTTTTGAGGTTAAGATAAAACAAAGGATTGATTATGACCCGGAGAAATATCAAAGAGACAACTTCAAAAGACTTTAGCATTCAATACGTGCACGATGGCACGGCAGAGATAAACAGTTGTACCTACTCTATTACAAAACTCATCAAGTCTAAAAGGATGGAGCATTGTTTGGTAAACCGCCAGCCGAGTTATGATGCTTGCTGAGCTGCAGTCTCCGGCTCGTTCCTATCCTCTCCTCCGGCTGATCCCAAGACCTGGAAAGTTGATGACTTCCAGTCGATGCCGCTGAGAGCTTCGAATTGGGCTTCCTCGTCAATTAACCCGGCCGGGTCAATCTCCGGGGCGAAAGTGTGCTGACGAGCCGGCGGGATCAAGGTGAGGGCTTCATAGCGAGGGGTTGGAATCCTCTGATTCTCCGCGTTGTAACCCGGCTGGTACTTGGTTAGATCTGTGTCGTTCCCGATAAGGGTGGCCACCGGGCGTACAGCCTTCACGCAAGCTGCGAAGTCCTTCTGATCGAAAGCTGAGCCATCTTCCTTCAGGCTTGGATAGCCAAGGGTGATGTCCGCCGGGTCTAACTCTGGCAGGAATGCCTTGGCCCGGCTCAGCGCGGAAATCTCCCCGGCTCTCGCAGAGGCCCGTCGCAGCTCTTGGATCCGCTGAGGCAGAACGGCGAGCCGGCGCAGGACTTCTGCCAGGTGAGTCGGCACCTCGTTGGATAGGGCCACCACAGCTAAGGCACGCTGTGACCCGGTGTAGAGCTGCTCCACCAGGGTATACACGGCCTTCAGCTTGGTGACCACGCTCTGGTTGAGGTTGGCACTTCTGGGACCTGTTTAACAGAATCAGACAAGCCGGCGACACGGATGAGTTATGAGATATAAACATTTTAAACTTGATGAAAGCCGGTGCGGCGACTTACCGAAGATGGCGGCCACCATCTGGGAAACCTGGCGCTTTAGGCCGGAGAGCTCAGCGGTCTTCTCGGAGAGAATCTTCTCCGCCTGTTCAGCCCGGGTTACCAATGCGGCCTTCTCTTCGGCCCAGGCTTTCCGCTCAGCATCAAATTCTGTCTTCAGTTTCTCTTGAGCGGCGATGCTGGATACAAACTTGGTGTTTGCTTTCCGGGTCTCCATTTCTTGCATCTTTAGCCGGCTCGTGAGATCAGCAAGGTCAGTCTCCAGCTTCTTGCCAGCAGCCTGTATAAATTTCTGGGTTATGGCATGAACAATTACTCTACAAATTTAAAGTCCCAAGTGTTTTCCAAGCAAAGACACTTGGCACTTGGGGGCTAATGCATATTGAACATTTTCTATCTACATATTGCCGGTTCAAATGGAGTAAGCCGGAACCTAAGTCTACAACATACTCAGTCATAAGTCGTCGACTTGGGGGCTAGCATGGTACAGGTAACTAAGCAGTAAATAAGAGGACAAAAGGATGTTACCTCGGACTTCTGCTGGATCTGGGTCACCATGGCAACCTCGGCGTCCCCGCTCTTGTGCACTTGGCTGATGTAGCCAGAGACGAGCTCTCCAATGCTCAGGTTGGTGTAGTCGGAGAGGTCCAGGTTCACCCGGCGGGGCTGCGGCAACTCCCCCTTAGCGGAGCACTTGGCCAATACGGTAGGTCTCCCCGGCTCAACGAACTCCGTTCGGGTGATTACCACGTCCGGGTCATTTGTTGGTTGGGCCGAGCCGGAGGCCTCCGGGTCAGCAGAAGCTTCTATAGACGCCGTGTCCATTGGAGTGGTGGCTTCGGGGGCGGAGGCAGCTGGTGGGTCTTGGACCGTCACCTCCGGCTCAGGCAAATCCGGCACTCCGGCCGACTTGGTTTTCTTCACCCTCTTGGTGAGCTTTGCCTGGGCACTGAAAGAGCAACAAAGGTTAGTACAAAAAATATGAGTAAAGATCAGAACAACATGAGATGATTGTCGTTACCCGGGAGCGGTCTTGAAAGCCGGAAGACTCGACTGCATAGAGTCGCCCGAAGAGGGGGAGGTCTCCTGATAATTGGAATCAGAAGAGTTGAGTGGCTGACGGATAACACCCGCCAACGGATGCAAAGGATACAAGTGGGAAATAACCTCAGTTCGGCGCTTCCTTGATGTGTCAGGTAACCCGGTGGAGAGGTCGGTGTCTTTGTTGGTCCGGGTGTGACGCCGGCTCTCATGAACCTGTTGCTTCAAAATAAATTGAGGATCTTGATAAGCTAAGGGATGTGAAAAGCTTACTTTCCGGGTTACCCTTCGGTTTTTCAGCCTTGGCAAGGGCTCCGAGTCGGAGGAAAGTGACATTACCTCTTCAACCACCGGGTTACTTGCGCCGGTGTCATCCTGTCAATGAGCAAGTACTGATAAGGCGGACAGCGACAAATAACAAATACAGCAAGGACTTAAAGGCTCAGGGGTTACCTCTGACTCGGAGCTGTCGCTTAATTGCATCAGCTCTGAAGCAGTAGGCCTGCTTCCTTTCCTGCGAGGGGCGGCTTTCTTCACCTTTCTGGCCTTCTTGGCCGCCTCATGGTCATATTTGACCCGCCAGAACTTGTCGTCAGCCTGAAAAATACAATGGTGATTTTTTCTAAACGATTCAGATGAGAGTTATATACAGAAGAAGATAGGATGTTCAGGTTGGCGGCTTACCGCTGGGGCTGGGTTCGTCTTGCAGAAGGGGGCTAACCCGGTCCTTCCACAGTCTGCCAGGCTCTCGTTCAAGAGAGCCTTGGTCATCTCCTCTGCAACGTCTTCAGGAAGATCATTGCGGCTGTGTCTCTGAGGGTCGTCTTTGCGGCCCGTATACTCACACATTAAGCCGGGGCGGCGGCTCAATGGGATCACCCGCCATGAGATCCAGACCCGGACCAGATCGATTCCATTCAGACCATTGCCCAGGAGAGCCTTGATCTTGTTGATGGTTGGGAGCAGAGGCTGGCGCTCCGCCGGAGTCAGTTTGTCTGACAGTGGGTGTGTTGACTCCAGTCGTGATGGGCGAAAGCCGGGCAGCGGACTTTCATCAGCCGGTGATGTATCTTGGCAATAGAACCAAGTCATGTTCCAGTCCTTTGGGTGGCTCGGTGGCTCTGCGTAAGGGAAAAGGCAGTCCCTACGCCGCTGGATGGATATGCCGCCTAACTCCAGACTTGGCCCATTGGCGCACTCATTCTGACGGTTTAAGTAAAAAAGCTCTCTGAAGAGCAGCAGACTAGGCTCCTCTCCAAGATAAACCTCGCAGAAGACTTGGAAATTGCAGATGTTGGACACTGAGTTGGGTCCTATGTCTTGAGGCCGTAAATCGAAGAAATTTAGAACATCTCTAAAAAACTTTGAGCCGGGCGGTGCGAAACCCCGGCTCATGTGATCTGCAAAAATCACTACCTCCCCATCCTTTGGTTGTGGCCTTTCTTCTGACGGGTCAGGGGCACGGTAGGACATGATGTATTTCTTGGGCAGATATCCTGACTTAACAAAATCCGCTAGGGTCTCGTTGGTGACATTGGACCTCATCCAGTTACAAGTAATGGGAGCTTTGGGAGGCATGGTGAAAGTCGGCAGTCTATGACAAAAAGGAAAAACGTCCGGGTTAATGATAAGCCGGAGGAGATCTATAGTTCAAAGCTAAGGTGGCGGCTTATGAAGGGGACTAATGGTATATACCTAAGTACAGCGGGTTATTTAAGCCGCAGGGGCATTCAGAATAAATTGATTATCTACGGCCTTATCACAGCTAAGCCGGAGGATTCTACGAAGCATGGTTCTCTTTAAGCCGGAAGGTTCTACGGCGCGTGGTTTCTTTAAGCCGGAACTGTAAGCCGCCAAGATTCAATGATTGCAATTTTTTACTAAGTGTGGTAAAACAGGTTTCACATATTGCAGTAACTTTTTTGGATCGAAATGGTCGGGCAAAAGAAAAATTTCTAGACCTAGAAACAGAAGTGAGGGAGTTCTTGGGCCCGAACCTATGCAGTAAAAAGAGAGCTGTTTGCGTGTAAAATGGGTGCTAAACAGTCGCCGCACTAGTTCTATGCAGATCTAAGATCAAACAGGGGCAGTAACTATGAGAACTACCGGAACTTGCGGGCAATGGCGACGAACACGAAGAACGCGGACGAATTCTACGGCAGATCTACTTTACAGGGCAAGCAGGACTTACAAGAGCTGGAGAGTCGCGGGGGTCGCCGCGTTTCTCTGGTCAGATCAGGGTGATGCAGCGGCCTGAGCTGGTGACGACGAGGAGACCCGCGGCAGCGACGGCGGCGGAGCTCGAGCAGCACTGGACAATGAGAGGAAGAGGACGACAGAGGAAGGAGCGTGAGAAGAGCCCGTCGGGCCGGCCTATTTATAAGGCGAGCTCGTAAAGCGGGCGCGAGAATCAAGGAGACCGTGGCGTGGTTATCTCCCCACGCAGCGCCTCGATTTTCGGGGTGACAGTAAAGGAAAAGATCCGTTGCGGATCTGGCGGAGTAAAAAACGGACTTAATGGAAGATGACGTCACGGCGGATTATCCAGAGTCCAAAGGATGACGTCACGCCGGGTTATGGCCTTCACACGAATGGTAAGCCGGAGATTTTTTCTGTCAAAGGAGTTGAAGATTGACATGAGCCGGCTCAAATCAATCTGGGGCCTAATGTTGAGGATATAGACCTTAGAGTCACCCGCCATGAGGGGCCGGGTTACTCATATGGTCATTGCCAGAAGCCCGGCGCCAAGCTTAAAGACGGTGGGCCAAAGATGGGCTTAAGACCCGGATATGGCTTAAGGCCCGTAGTTAATATCATTATTATGGTAGAACTTGTAGTGTAAGGCAAGAATAGTTGAGAGTCCGAGCCGGACACTCTTATGAGCCGGCCAGGACTCTGAGAGCTGCAGGGCGTCAGCCTCCCTATATAAAGGGACGACCCGGCAGCAGTTTAAGGGCGACAACAATCTCATCGAGAGCCGGGATAGCAGTTTAGCTCCCTGGTTATCGAAACCCTAATCAATACCACATCAAACTGGATGTAGGCTTTTACCTTCACCGTAAGGGGCCGAACCAGTATAAACCCCCGTGTTCCTTGTCCCGCATTAACCCCTTCAAGCTTCCTAGCTGCGATGGCTCCACGACTAAGTCCTAACTCAAGGACATCTGCCGTGACAATTCCACGACACTCTCCAAAGGCGTCGCCCGCATTCTGCAGGCTTCGCAAAGGACCAAGGCCGCAAGTCGCTCTGTAGAGCATTCTAGAAGGAGAAGAGCAACACAATTCAGTGGCACGACAAATGTTTCCTGACACCACTCCAACAGTGAACGTCTCTGAGTCTGAAGCCAAAGCTGCTGAAGACATTCCGGCTGCATCAGCCGATGACCAAGAAGAACCTCGTCAAGAAGAAGAGCGTGCTGCCACACCCCCTACCATCCAAGAGGTTGTTCTCGAGGATAACGTGTCTGTGTCCGACCCTCCAGCTACTCAAGTGGAGGTTAACAATACTGAGGCGGCCACCCACAGCACTACTGAAGCCAATGACGTTCTCATGGCTGAAGCTAATGTGGCGCCTGAAGAGAATACGGTGCCTGAAGCCAATGCTACACCTGAAGCCAATGTTGCACCTGAAACCATTGTGCAACTTCAAGCCCATGTCAATGTCGACGCTCCTGTACCACCTCCAAGGACTCGCACAATTGAGCTGGCATTTGATCGCGGTCAACTTGTCATGGTTCGATGGCCTATTCTGGTTCCTCCTCCTGCTGCCGGACCACAATTTGACTATCATGTCGAGCACAGGCCTCAGGTCCAAAGGCCAAATCCCAGGCTGCCAAGGTTTCCAGGTACGGCAACTTCACCAAGATCATTCAATGTGAATGGCTTCATTGCACACAATACCTTCTTTGATAGCGCCAAGAACCCATATTCGAAGCGAAGGATTTCATCAAATCGGTTCTGGAGCTATCAGCAGCGCAGTTACTATTCTTGTGTACTATACAATCAGGGGCGCACTTTTCACCATATGCATCTAGACTGCGAAGCCATTGTTGGCCTGCCCTGCTTGGAAGAAGCCCTCGACTGCTTCAGAGATGCTGGCCTTCTACAGTTTGTAACCGACAAGGAAAATTGGACTGAAGAACTTCTGCTGCAATTCTATGCAACTCTTCACATTCGCGGCTACAACAGGGATCCGAAGACTTGGGTCCTTGAGTGGATGTTAGGCAATGTGCACCACGAAGCCAAAGCTCTTGATATTATTGAGCTCACTGCCTTGCCCACTCTAGGTGAACTCTATGAACCTAGTTGTCAGCTTCACCGCAATGCTTTGGAGAGCATCTCCCAGAAGCCTGAGCCAAACATGAGCAAAATGTTGAGCATGATGAAGCCATTGCCACAAGACGCTGAATATCCAAGGGAATTCTTTGTTGAAGACCTAGAGTATCTGCCATGCACTATTTATCATATCATCAGGTGAACTCTATGGCCTGTCAAGGGACATTCTCCTGCAGCGAAGCTAGAAGGCGCAATGAAGACATTGGTCTTCTATATCTTCAATGGCATCAGTTTCAATGCTCAAGACTTCTTCATCAGGCAATTGGCTGCATCTGGATCTGATCTTTTTGGTCTGAAGTTTTATGCTCCATGGGTAATGCGCCTCATCAAGCTTCACTCTGCTATCAACTATCAGCCCTCTGCGCGCAATCATCTCATATTCTTGCCAGAGGTTGATCTGTCTGTCGAAACCATATACCCAGAGCCTGCCAAGGAGCCAATTTATCTTCACAACGCCGATCACCAAAGTTTCACACAACCTATTGAAGGAGTTCTTGCTGCAACTCGTGTTTATCCTTTGGCTGGCAATACACGTGCACCTCATCGTGCCCATACTGAAGCCACTGAGAGTACCATTGCTCAAAGGCCTCGGAAGCGATCTCGCGTTCCCAATGACCGAGAGATTCTTGTTGCCCTGCATCAAAAACAGGATAAGCATCATGACTGGCTGAAGCGTCAGATGCAAAGCCTCCTGGTGGATGTCAATCGCATTCACAATCTTGCCACCAAGAATGCTTTTGTCACTCATGAAACCTGTCGACGGTCGTGGAAGAGTCTGACATTGCTGAGCTCTGAAGATGATCTTCAACAAGATGGCTTCACAGAGAGATTCAAGTTTGATTCCACTCCTCCCGGGAACGTTGTCTTGCGTCGGACTCCCTCACTCGAAGACTCTGACTACTCATCCTCAGCGGCGACTGTCAATGCCAGAGTTATTGATGATGAAGACAATGCTACTTCACCAGCTACAACTTCGCCTCGAATCGACACTGCACCAAGTTCTTCTACACCACCGGACCTCAACGACGACCCTGAAGCTTCACCTACTCCTCATGGGAACGAGTAGAAGCTCTATGTCTTCAAACCTTTTTGGTCCTTACTGACAAAATGGGGAGAAGCATATGAGTTGATAGTCTTCAAGCGGGTCCATATGGGCGGTTATTATACTTTTGCCAAGTCCTTACAACTCTCGCTTTTGATACATTTGGTTCTTTGAGTTGTAACACTTAAACTTGATGGTCATCTGCTACCTTTTCTGTCAACTATGTGATGCGATGATAAATTCCGCATGTGCGACAATAAATTCCGCACGAAGTCATTTCGCAGACGTCCATTTTTCATTATGCATGTCATTATCTTCGTTATATCTTTTCACGCATGATGAATTGTCTTCATAAGTTTAAGAGGATCTCCACAAGTACAACCAGCCATGTGCATTTGCATTCCAAAGCAAAACACTTATATGCACATATTCAGGGGGGCCTTTTACTACTTATGAAGACAATACCTTAATCCTTTACAATTTCACATACTTTTATCCCCGTTGAAAACTTCAACCAGTTTGTCATCTATCACCAAAAAGGGGGGATTGTAAGTGCATCTAGTGCCACCCCTAGTTGGTTTTGGAGTATTGACGACAAACCTGGTTGAGGGACTAATGTGTTTGTGAGAATTGCAGGATAACACAGGTAGTAGTCCCTCATTGATTCGGTTTACCTACCGGAGATGACCCCTAAAAATGTGTGAAGACATTGAAGACAATGGTGGTATGTGAAGACATTCACAACGAAGATTATGACTCGAGAAGACATTCACGTGAAGACTATGGAGTGCGAAGACATAGTTGTTTCGTAGTTTCCTTTTCTTCTTTGTTGAGTCATAGGAACCACCGTACTGTTAAGTGGGGTCCCAGTGAACAAAGTTAGAGTGACTGAAGTGATGCTCAACCAACTCCTAAGTCTTCGAGCGAAGACAATGAGAGCAAATCTTATCCAGAGCTGGATGAGTCAGCTTTACTTGTAGCCCAAGTTAAGCTGCCGCGTGTGTTTGAAATCTGACCGTTGGAACACATGTCAGTTCCTTAGTGACCCAGGGTCATTTCAGACAAATCAGGTCGGGTTGCCCAGTGGCTATAAATAGCCCACCCCCTACACCATAAATTGGTGGCTGCTCAGAGTAAGTGCACGGCTTTTGTCGTTTGAGAGCAACCCACCTCAAAGCCTTTGAGAGAGAGAAATCCTTGCAAGGACAAAGCCCAAAACACCCAGAGCCAAAGTGTGTTAGGCATCACTGAAGTCTTTCTGTCCGCGTGACCTGAAGACTTGTTCCACTTGAGGACTGTGAATCCTCCAACCGGTTAGGCGTCGCGTTCTGAGCATCCAAGAGTCATTGTGGATTGCCGGTGAACGAAGTCTGTGAAGGTTTGGAAGTCTACCTTGAAGACTTACCAGAGTGATTGGGCGAGAACTAGGTGTCCTTAGCTCAAGGGGAATAAGGTGAAGACGCGCTCTTCTGAGTTGAATCTCAGCCTCCCTAACCAGACGTACAGTTGTCACAGCAACTAGAACTAGTCCAACAAATCCTTGTCCTCACAAAGCAACTGGTTCTATATCTTCCCTCACTTATTTACAGTTTGTCTTCGTGAAGTCATTTGCATGCTTGCCTTGTCTGTTTGACTTCACTGTGTGACGACTATTGTTGTTTGGCTTCATACTATCTTCCATCTTGATCCATACTACCTAGCAGCCAATAGTCTTTGTACTTTAGCTTCATTACTTGCTTCGCTATGGCTTGTCTAGTGTAGTCTACCTTCCGCTGCATATCAATAGGTTCATTTCACTTGTTTGTCTTCGAAACTCTTTGAAGACTTTCATAAAAATCGCCTATTCACCCCCCTCTAGTTGATAACTAGCACTTTCAGGCCTGTGCTGCGGCCACGGCTGCGGTAAGGCTCTTTGCGTGCTCGACGAGGCGCTCCTCCTCCTCCCGCAGGAACTCGATGTAGCGCAAGGTCGCTGACGCACGTGCGGTCCTCCATCTCCGCCTCCCTCCTTCGGGCGGTGGTGGCGGAGCGGGTGATGATCCCGGCGGTCAACGGTGGGCTGGCAACCACGATGGCCGGCGATGGGGTGGCGGCCACGACCACCACCTCCCGCCTTCGGGCCATGGTGGCGGAGCGGGTGATGGCCATGGTGTCCGGCAGTGGGGTGGCGGCCACGACGGCCACCTCCCGCCTTCGGGCCGTGGCGGTAGAGCAGGAGATGGCTCTGGCTTTCGACGGTGGTGTGGCAGCAACGGCGGCCGGCAACAGCTGCCGACGGGGAGCGGCGGCGGAGCGTGTGGTGGGTGTTCCGCGCACACCCAACAGGGATGCCACGCGCACTACACTACGCCGGGGACTGCGCCGCCGCCGGCGTAGCCTCCCAGCTGGAACTGTCCTCTGATGAGGGCGGAGTGGCTGAGCGACGACGACGGACCGGTGCCATTGGCGATTGTGAGAGAAGCAGACGAGATAAGCTACATGGAGGGACTCGCCGACCGTGAGGGTTTTTATAGCGGACCGGTAAGCATTGGGATTTTGGGGGATTCCACCAAGTCGGGCGGGAAGCTTGCGCGGGAACGGGCTCACCGACGATTCATTGGCACCACCGCTTGGCCAAAAGAACGCCCTCGCGCACTGCGCAAGCTTGCGCTGTAAGCCGTCTACGGCAGCGGGGTGACCAGACGTGCGAGAGGAGGACGAGAGGACACGCACACATACAGTTAATAAAAAAAGGTTTGCGATTTAATTACCTACTATACCCCGTCCTGGTTTATAAGTATGATTTAACTAATTGCCATGGTTGTAGTAGCCACCTATGTAAGTGGATGTTCAATTTGGTTATGCAAGCATGTCCTTATAAGTGTGTGTGTGTGTGTGTCTATATATATATATATATATATATATATATATATATATATATATATATTGTTGTTCTATATGCAATCCCATCGCACAACACACACGTCTTATTAGCAGCAACCGTCTGTGTTCTTATCGGTCTTCAGACACATTTCTGATTACAGACCTGTTTGCCGCGTATCACACACATCTTGTTAAGTTGAACCGTTTCTGTTCTCATGTCTCAATGCAAACAGTTCATCCGAGTGAACGGCATGCCGTATATCGCACACACCTTTGATCTGGCTGACCGTTTATTTTGTGTTGCCTAATCACAAACAGTTCAGCCGAGTGAACGGTATGCTGTGTATCGCACATGCCTCCATCTGGCTGCCCGTTTCTTTTGTTCCTCCTCATCGCAAACAGTTCATTGAACTAAACGGCATGCCCTTCATCGCACACGCAACTAAAACCTGAACCATGTTTGATGCATCCGTCATCGCAAACGTTTTACACATTTCTGACGGTTTTCATACAGCACCGTTTGCGATTATGGCATCGCACATAGTTTCTTGAAGGGTCTCTGATCGTAGTGTCGCGTTAGCAGCATCCTGCTGTAGTGAGGACTCAGATTGTGGAGAGAATCAGATCCATATGCTATGAGGAGAAGAACTGCTGTGGATTATAGGTTTCACACCAAGGAGCAGCACGACTTCTATGAGACAATTCTGTTGGATAAGAAGCCCATAGTGTGTGATATGAAGTGGGTAGACTGGAAATACATCGACAACAATGAAGACCACTTGCCAGGAGTGCATGAAAGTTTCAGACTCAATGGAGTAGACACTTTTGTGGGTCAGAAATTGACCAGGTGGAATGATGAGCTCATTATGCAATTCTACTCTACAACTCATTTCTATCCTGATGGAAGGATTGTATGGATGTCTGAAGGTACAAGGTACCAGTCAATAGTTGCTAAGTGGGCCAAGTTGATCAATGCCCCTGCAGAGCTTGAGGATGACATAGATGTCTATGCCAAGAAAAATAAAGATCACAACTCCATGGCAAACATGTACAAGGAGATTCCTGACAAATCATTGGAGACTCACAGGCTATGATCTGTGTATTATCTGTTGTCTGGACTGGCCACTATTAACACCATCTTGAGGCACACCTTGTTGCCCAAATCAGGAGATCACAGGATGATCAGAGGCCACTCCATCAATTTGTTGCAGTTGTTTGATGTACCCCAGAAGTTTAAGGTGATGAGTTTAATTGTTGAGACAATCAAGAGGACAACTGCTGACCAGAAGAGATCATGTGGGTATGCTCCACACATCTAGATGCTCATC
Source organism: Aegilops tauschii subsp. strangulata (assembly GCF_002575655.3). Taxonomy (NCBI): domain Eukaryota; kingdom Viridiplantae; phylum Streptophyta; class Magnoliopsida; order Poales; family Poaceae; genus Aegilops; species Aegilops tauschii. The sequence continues at coordinate 64,160,828 of NC_053038.3, read as the reverse complement.
AACTCCAAGATGGGCACATGCACATACTTGTTGGATAAAGAACACCTTCCCTTGAGGCCTGACTTTGAGGACAACACAGTTGTCATGAATGATGAAGATCCCACATCAGTAGAGGCTCAAGAGAAGAGGGAGAAAGCAAAAGCTGAGAAGGCAGCCAAGATGCCAAGTGTTGAAGAGGCTTCACAAGTTTTCATCAATTCAAAGCAAGATCAACTTGGATATCTTATTCAAGCCACTTTGAGGATTGAGAAATGGTTGGCCACCCTGACTCGGAATCAAGAGTGTCTTGAGAGGATCATTGAGACAAAGTTCTATGATCTTGACTTGAAGGTGACTGCGATGCAAACAGCTATTGAGCAACTCCAGGAAGAAGCTGAAGAGAGGAAAGGAAAAGCAACTACTGATGCTTTTCAGAGAGTGCCTAGGAAACAGAGATCTGCAGCAGTGCCTGTGACAGACACAAGAGCTACTACGTCAGCACCTGCAGCTACAGCTTCAGTTGCCCCTCTGGTTGCAACTCTACTAGCTCCAACAACCTCAACAGATGCATTTGTCCTCGGAGTCCTCTCCACTCCACCTCCCGAAGATGAAGCCTAGAGAGCCACATAGCACTATGCATGTTCAAGCTTTTTGGTAACTTGTTGCCAAAGGGGGAGAAAGTGTATAGATCATAGGCTGAGAGAGAGAGAGAGAGATTTGCTTCTTTTTGTTATCTCTTTCGCTACTTGTTTGATACTTTTTATGTGCTTGCTTGGATGATACTCTATGTTTATGTGTGTGAGATACTTGTATGGTCAAGTGTTTGATCATATCATACTTTTTATGATTATGCCTGAATGATAATATTATTTATCTCTCATGTATAATCATTCACTTTGCCTTGGTGATGAGTGCATATTTCATATTCTATCATTTTGAGCGCTCCACCAAGATGTATGTGACATGAAAGAGTAACCCATGATCCTAATCGATCGTGCATTTGCATTCAAAAGCAAATGTTAAATAATGCACAAATTTAGGGGGAGCTCTTGCTTATCACATACTTATCAAAGCGACGATATATTTCAATCTTATTATCATTTGTCGAAGCTTTGATCTATATGTCATCAATTACCAAAAAGGGGGAGATTGAAAGTGCAACTAATCCCTCGGTGGTTTTGGTAATTCTTAACAACATATAGCTCATTGAACTAATACTCTTTCAAGATGATCATTTCAGAAAGTTCTATGATTGGCATGGCATGGACTAGAGATGTGGACCCCTCAAAATGCTAAGGACACATATTGGCTCAAGCTCAAGACTCTACATTTTCATTTTAGTGATCCAAGATCACATTGAGTCCATAGGAAAATCCAATACTATTAAAAGGGGATCAGGTGTTGCTTAATGGCTTGCTTGCTCAAAATGCTTAGTGATATGATCCAAAATCCCTCAACCACTTGTCATTTCCACATATGTCCCAAACCAAAAAGTCAAACTCGGCCCCACCGATTTGATCTATTCGGCGCCACCGAGTTCATTTGACATAGCCATAGCCAGAAACCCTAATCAGTTCGGTCTCATCGATAGGGATCTCGGTCTCGCCGAGATGGGATTGCAAAATCTTTGTTTCCCTTCGTAACATTTTGGTCTAACTGAGATGAGTGATTGGTCCCACCGAGTTCGCAATGCAAACTCTCTGTTTCCTTTTCGTAACGTTTCAGTCTTACCGAAATGAGTGATCGGTCCCACCGAGTTTGCCTGACCAACTCTCTGTTTGCCTATTACAGAAATCGGTCTCACCGAGTTCATGTGATCTGTCTCACCGAGATTACGTTATGCCCTAACCCTAATGAAATCGGTCCCACCGAGTTGACATGTCGGTCCCACCAAAAATCCTAACGTTCACATTTTGAACTAAATCGGTCTGATCGAGTTTGACTATTCGGTCTCATCAAGTTTCGTAAATTGTGTGTAACGGTTAGATTTTGTGTGGAGGCTATATATACCCCTCCACCCTTCCTCCATCTGTGGAGAGAGCCATCAGAACGTGCCTACAATTCCAGCATTTATTTTCTGAGAGAGAACCACCTACTCATGTGTTGAGACCAAGATATTCCAATCCAACCACAAGAATCTTGATCTCTAGCCTTCCCCAAGTTGCTTTCCACTCAAATCATCTTTCCACCAAATCCAAATCTGTGAGAGAGTGTTGAGTGTTGGGGAGACTATCATTTGAAGCACAAGAGCAAGGAGTTCATCATGAACACACCATCTATTACCTTTTGTAGAGTGGTGTCTCCTAGATTGGTTAGGTGTCACTTGGGAGCCTCCGTCAAGATTGTGGAGTTGAACCAAGGAGTTTGTAAGGGCAAGGAGATCGCCTAGTTCGTGAAGATCTATCCAAGTGAGGCAAGTCCTTCGTGGGCGATGGCCATGGTGGGATAGACAAGGTTGCTTCTTCATGGACCCATCGTGGGTGGAGCCCTCCGTGGACTCGCGCAACCGTTACCCTTCATGGGTTGAAGTCTCCATCAACGTGGATGTACGATGGCACCACCTATCAGAACCACGCCAAAAATCTCCATGTCTACATTGCGTTTGCTCCCTCCAAACTCCTCCCCTTTACCTTCATATGCAATGATTTACATTCCGCTGCTATACTCTTAGATTTGCATGTGTAGGTTGATTGCTTGACTTGTGATAAGTTGCTAAGATCTGCCAAGACTTAAAATTGGGAAAAATCTAGATTTTTATTTGGTCAAGTAGTCTAATCACCCCCCCTCTATGTTTATCCTTTTTATCAGGTTTGGCAATTCTAGCAGCTTCTGCACAGAAGTAAATAACATGCCCATCCATATCTTCTTCCAAGAGATCTTTAACCATAGCAATACTAGGTTCTACTTTAATTTGTTCATCAGGTTTAGGTGTTCTAATATAGCTATTGTTGACCACAGTTGAAACTTTAGCATGTTCCTTTATCCTAACAGGAAAGGTTGTTTCTCAATATAAGTAGTAGGAACAAGTTGACCAACATTGTAAAGTATAGTTTCTTCTTTAACTGGTACCGGTTCTTTAATTTCTTCTTTTATAGGTGGGTGATATTTAAACCACTTCTCTTTAGGGAGATCAACATGAGTAGCAAATGGTTCACAAAAGGAGGCTACTATTCAGAGTCAAGTCCATATTTATTGCTAAACTTTTGAAAAGCATCGTTATCCATAAAAGATTTAACACAATCATACTTAAGTTTAATATAACTCTTTACCTTTGTCAAGTTCCCAATCTTCAGAGTTGCGCTTAATTCTTTCCAAAAGATCCCACCGGAATTCAATAGTCTTCTTCATAAAAGAACCAGCACAAGAAGTATCAAGCATGGTTTGATCATTACGAGAAAGCCGAGCATAAAAGTTATGGATAATAATTTCTCTTGAGGGCTCATGATTGAGGCATGAATATAACATTAAATTAAGCCTCCCCCAAGCTAGAGCGATACTTTGTCCTTCACGAGGCCAAAAATTATATATATAATTCCGATCATGATGAACTAGATGCCTGGGATAAATTTTTTGGTGGAACTCTAATTTTAATCGATTCCAATTCCAAGATCCAATATTATCTCATAACCTATACCATGCCAATGCTTTTCCCTTCAAAGATAAAGGGAAAACATTCTTCATAACTTCATCTCCGGGTAAACCTGCAAGCTTGAACAATCCACATATTTGTTCTACATCTATCAAGTGCATATCAAGATGTCCGGTTCCATCTTCTGCATAAGGATTGGCTAGCAGTTGTTCTATCATACCCGAAGGAATTTCATATTCAATATTTTCAGTAGGTTGAGGAGTAGCTAATTGTGGTTCCAGTCGAGGTGAAGATACCCCGACAAACCCCTCAAAGGATTGTTTTCCATAGTAACAGGTGACAATAAATTTCAGCACACTATATAAATGTTTCCTTACCAAATTCCACTCACCAAAGGCGCTTCACTCCTCGGCAACGGCGCCAGAAAATAGCCTTGATGACCCACAAGTATAGGGGATCAATTGTAGCTCTTTTCTATAAGTAAGAGTGTCGAACTCAACGAGGAGCAGAAGGAAATGACAAGTGGTTTTCAGCAAGGTAATGTCTGCAAGTTCTGAAATTATAAGTAACAGAGTGGTTTGATAGCAAGGTAATTTGTAACGAGCAAGTAACGATAGTAGTAGCAAAAGTGCAACAAGGTATCCCAATCCTTTTGAGGCAAAGGACATGCCAAAAACGTCTCTTATGATAAGCAAAGCGTTCTTGAGGGTACACGGTATTTTCATCTAGTCACTTTCATCATGTTGTTTAATTCATGTTCGGTACTTTGATAATTTGATATGTGGGTGGACCGGTGCTTAGGTGCAGTTCTTACTTGAAAAAACCTCCTACTTATGATTAACCCTCCCGCAAGCATCCGCAACTACGAGAAAAGTATTAAGAATAAATTCTAAGCATAGCATTAAACTTTTGGATCCAATCGGCCCCTTACGGAATAGCGCATAAACTGGGGTTTAAGCTTCTGTCACCCTCGCAACCCATTATCTAATTGCTACTCCACAATGCATTCCCTTAGGCCCAAATATAGTGAAGTGTCATGTAGTCGACGTTCACATGACAACACTAAGGGAATCACAACATACATACTATCAAAATATCGAACACATATCAAGTTCACATGATTACTTGCAACATGATTTCTCCCGTGACCACAAGAACAAAAGTAACTACTCACAAATGATAATCATGTTCAAGATCAGAGGGGTATTAAATAGCATATTGGATCTGAACATATAATCTTCCACCAAGTAAACTATATAGTAATCAACTACAAGATGTAATCAACACTACTAGTCACCCACAAGCACCAATCTATAGTTCCGGTAACAAGACTGAACACAAGAGATGAACTAGGGTTTGAGATGAGATGGTGCTGTGAAGATGTTGATGGAGATTGCCCTCCCCAAGATGGGAGAGTTGCTGGTGATGATGATGACGATGATTTCCCCCTCCGGGAGGGAAGTTCCCCCAGCGGAATCGCTCCGCCGGAGGGCAAAAGTGCTCCCGCCCAAGTTCCGCCTCGAGACGGCGGTGCTCCGTCCCGAAAGCCGTCTCCTTTTTTTCTAGGTCAAAATGACCTATATACCAGAAGATCGGCACCGGAGGTGGGCCTGGGTGAGCACAACCCACCAGGGCGCGCCCAGGTGGGTTGTGCCCACCTGGTGGGCCAACTCTGGTAGTTATTTGCTCCAATATTCCTCAAATAATCCATAAAAAATCTCCGTGAAGTTTCAGCTTGTTTGGAGTTGTGCGGAATAGGTGGCCTGACGTAGCTTTTCCAGGTCCAAATTTCCAGCTGCCGGAATTCTCCCTCTTTGTGTATACCTTGCATATTATGAGATAAAAGGCATTAGAATTACTCCAAAAAGCATTATTATGGATAAAAACATTATAAATAACAGTAAGAAAACATGATGCAAAATGGACGTATCAGGCAGCCAGTGATAGTAGCACCCGAATTGTGGCCTGTCTAGCCATGGGTGAGTAAGTATCAAAGAAGTCCTCACCTTCTTTCTGGGTATAACCCTTAGCCACAAGCCGTGCCTTGTACTTATCAATCGTATCATCAGGTCTAAGCTTCTTCTTGAACACCCACTTACATCCTACAGGTTTGCACCCATAAGGACGGCCGGTGATCTCCGAGGTTCCGTTAGCTAAGATGGAATCCATCTCACTACGAACAGCTTCCTTCCAGTAGTCAGCATCAGGAGATGCATAGGCTTCTGAAATAGTCCTGGGTGTGTCATCCACAAGGTACACAATGAAATCATCACCAAAGGACTTTGCAGTCCTCTGTCTCTTACTCCTCACTGGAGTTCCATTGTCACCCTGAACAGGATTCTCAACGTGTTACATTGCAATGGTGGGTTCCGGAATTACAGCGAATTACTCACTAGATGGAGTAGGTATCTCCTGATTTGATGAACTCGACATATCCTTCATAGGAAATATGTCCTCAAAGAAAGTTGCACTATTCAACTCCATAATCGTACCAACATGCATGTCGGATACCTCAGATTTTATTATCAAAAATCTATAACCAATGTTATCAAAAGCATAGCCCAGAAGAACACAATCCATGGTTTTTGGTCCAAACTTGTGCTTCTTGGGATTTGGTATATTGGCTTTCGCCAAACAACCCCGAGTACGTAGGTAAGAGAGTTTCAACCTTTTCCTTTCCCATTCCTAAAATGGAGTCATGGTCTTATGCTTTGTGGGAACTCGGTTAAGGACATGACACGCGGTCATTAGCGCCTCCCCCCACCATTCCTTGGAGAGACCCGATGTGTCTAACATGGTGTTAAGCATATCAGTTAGAGTTCGGTTCTTTATTTCGGCTACCCCATTTGACTGAGGTGAGTACGGAGGCGTCCTCTCATGGATTATACCATATTCCGCACAAAACAAATCAAATTCATTGGAAAAATACTCTCCACCACGATCAAACCTAAGCCTTTTAATTTTTTGATCAAGTTGGTTCTCTGCCTCGGCTTTATAGTTTTTGAAGAAAGTTAAAGCCTCACCTTTTGATTTCAGAAGATACACATAACAATATCTAGTGGAGTCATCAATCAATGTCATGAAGTATCTCTTTCCACCCTTTGTCAACACGCCACTCATCTCACAAAGATCACAATGTATAAGCTCTAGTGGCGCCAAGTCTCTTGCCTCTACAGTCTTATGAGACTTGCGAGGTTGCTTAGCTTGCACACATACTTGGCACTTGGAGCCTTTGACAGTAGGGATTTTTGGAATTAAATTCATATTAGCTAGCCGAGTCAAGCAACCAAAGTTAATGTGAGAAAGTCCTGAATGCCAAATATCACACTCATTATTGTGGCAAACATTATTAATAACTTTAGTGCAAATATCTAACAAAGACGGGCGGAACCAGCCTCCGCCCTCGTAGCCTTTTCCAGCAAATTGTCCATACTTAGAAATTACAACTTTATTGGACTCGAAAACCAACTTAAAACCATCTCGACATAAACAGGAACCGCTAACGAGATTTTTATTGATGGACGACACATGATGAACGTTCTTCCGACGCACGGTCTTCCCCGAAGTAAACTTGAGATCGACTGTACCGACACCTCAAATGATGGCATGTGACCCATTCCCCATCAGCACGGGAGAAGTCCCTGGGACCTGGTAAGAAGAAAACATGGAGGCGTCAGCACAAACATGTACATTGGCACCGGTGTCAATTAACCAATCATGAGATTGAAATACTGAAAGGATGGTAGGAAGAATACCGTACCCAGATTCCTTCATATCAGTATCACCGATGACAACATTAGCGGACTTGCCGCTCTTCTCATGTTCACGCTCCTCAAAGCGGTTAGGACACTTCGGAGCCCAGTGATTAGGATCACCGCTGACATGGCAAAGTCCCATCCCCTTCTTATGAGAATTCTTCTTGAAGTTGGTAGAATGTGACGGCTTGTTCTTTGTATCAAACCTGCCTTTGCCCTGAGTTTTGTTCTTGTTGTTTTTGAACTTGTTGGGCTGGAATTTCTTCTTCTGTACCATGTGGGCACTAGAAGCTCCCTCAGCAACTCGAGCACGTGTGTCCTTTGCTCTCGCCTTCTCTTCAACATCAAGAGTACCAATGAGATCCGCAACGGAAAACTCCTGTCTCTCGTGTTTCAGGGAAGTAGCAAAATTGTTCCACGAAGGGAAATGATGCCTCCGGCAAAAAATTTGTCCGGCAACACACACTTAAAGTACTCGAGTTCCTTTGTGAGCGACTGTATCTCATGAGCTTACTGTACAACAGAGTGTTCATCAGTCATCTTGTAGTCATAGAATTGCTCCATGACGTTCAACTCGCTGCCGGCGTCCGAGGCACCAAACTTGGCCTCGAGCGCAGCCCACATGTCCTTGCCATTGTCAAACGACATATATGAATCCACAATGGAATCATCAAGAACACACAAAAGAGCGCCTTTAAAGAGAGTATCGATCTTCTCAAAAGCTTCTAGTTGTGCTAGATTAAGATCACCCTCAGGCTTGCCCTTAGTGGCATCATAGTAGCACATAGTCTGAAACCTATAGACTGCTCTCATGCGCCACCTCTTATATTGCACCCCCTTAAAGGCAGGCGGCTTCAAATGCGCAGCAAAACCACTCAGAGTAAATTGTCTATGATCGGGTTTTTGGATTGTTGCAAAAATGAGCAAATTACTACGAGATTTAATCTGAATAAACAGAAGATAAATCATGACAACAATAGCAGAGATTAAACTAATCATGTGAACTAGCATAGTAGATGAACAGATCACATCTAGGGCACATACTAGAAACATGAATTCTACCACGATATCGAACAAGAAGGATAGAATCACATACGGTGCAGCGGGAACAACACCGCCGGCGTTGGTGTTGTCGCCCATGTCGTCGAGGATGAGGTTGCCGAGGTCGAGGAAGAAGTCGTCGTTGGCGAAGTCATCGCTGCCAGCAATCGCGCAAGTGCGCTCCCCAAAAACATGATCGCCCCTCTCCCGTACAGGATCACGAGAGGCGGGGTTCCGGAGGCCTGCTATCCCTTCACGCGGTGCATGCCGAAAGGAGGGATGAAGAAGACTTGCTTGGCGGCGCAATGATCTGGAACAGTGGTGCGAAACCATGCAATGCGGCGGCTAGGGTAGACGTCTGCCTAACTATATAGTGCGGGTCGGGTAGGTCGTGGGAGTAAACCCCATGTCCGAGTCGCGATTAAAAAGAATCGGAAACGGTTCAGTAATTAACGCGTCCGTTAATTATTAATTAATGACTCATTAATTTTTCCCGAGCAGCAAAAATATAGACAACGTGCATAGCTCTATCCTCGGCTCGGCTCAATCCCGCAACCCACGCACGTTGTGGCGAGGCGAGGCGTGGCGTGGCGAGGCGAACGAGGAGGAGGAGCGCGCGTGTAGGTCTTCTCTTCTCATGCTCATACAAGTGATAGAAGAACTCACCTTATAAAGAGGTGCAAGTCTCACTCAACCTCCGTGGTGGGACTAAACTTTAGTCTCACTCACTCCACTCACATGTGTGCATGAATGGGTCAAGAGAATGTCAGAATTTTAGCTGGGTTTTGGGCCAAAGGCCTACTAGCAAAATTCCAACAGTAGGCACACAAGTTTCACACAAAATCCAGAGCATCTACAGCGGCGCTGCAAATCCGGGCTCAAATCCTTCGTCTACATTCGTGTATCTCATATACGGTCCCTTATATCCATACTAGCATGCAACGCAGATAAAAACAATGTAGATCATCACACAAACATATAATCGGACATAGAAATGCACATTCCCATCACCAAAAAATCACCGACGGATGTCCAAAAGATCGCCAAAGTTCACGTAATTCACATAAACGATGAACAAGTTTAGACTAGATTACTAAAAACTTGAAATTGAAGACAGAGACGACAGAGATTCACCACTTCCTCGCTGGCCCTTTGCCCTTCTGGCCGCCGGTGCAGCTGTAGGCGTCTGCGGCTGGTGGCGGATCGTCCGAGTTGTCGGATGAGGAGTTGTGGTCGTCGTCGTCCTCGGAGGTATCGGAGAGGATGATGAGCCCTTTCAGCCGCCGGACCTCCCTGTCTTGCTGCCATTTGAGCTCCGCGAGCCGAGTCGCCTCCGCAGCCTCGCGCTCGGACTGCTCAATGGCAATCTGGAGCGCCTTGGTGTTCTTCAATCCGGAGCAAGGGTCATAGCACGTCGAGTCCCCAAAGGTTCAACAATTTCAGACGTACCAATTCCAGGAAGTCGCTCGCTGCAAGCAAACAAGCAGTTCTTGTTGTGCTCTCGGGTCATTACGCCAACCGCCATTAGACGTGAAGTTTGGAACAGTGCAGCGTCAACTTTAATGACGATCGCCCCAAATCCACCTCCCTTTTCGCCTCATCTCACGTGAGCTCAGCAAGGCCAACTTCTAGCTACTCCTAGAAGGGGTCCAATCGTCCAGGGCATCCGACGATGGTTTTTGAAACATGTTAGGCAGACCAGAGATATGTTGGAGGCGCCAGAGAGGGCAATGAGAGAGAGGGGAGAGACCGCGGCCATTAAGAGGGCAAGTGAGGAGGCTACAGGTGGCGAGCGACCATTAATGGTCGCCCTTTCCATTGAGAAACGCGTTAGCACTCACACGCCTCCCGGCTGCTCACACGACACCTTCCGGCCTGCTCACACGCAAGCCAGGAGGCGATGCCATGATGACCATCCAACGGGAATTGCAGGTACGGGCGTGGTGTTACTGGTCAGGTGGTCGTCGTCGTCGTGGGGTGCGTGGGAGGTCCGACTGCTTCAAATCTCGCGCGCGGTGCAAGGAGGAACAAGATGAAACTTCCCTCCCATGAGGTCGGTTGGGTATGGAGCAAGCTCCATATTAGACCTCTGAGCCTCCAAATTATGGAGGTTATGAGTTCGTTTATGGAGTGAGCTCCATAAATAATGCCGATCGAAAGTCATATGTCGACTCTACTAGAGTGTCCTTTTAATATTGACGGTTATCAATGGTGATCAGGACCATATGGCGTCTCCCATAGAGTTGCTTTAATAACACCGTTAAACGTACTTGGTTTTATTTCTAAAATGGAACTGAGGATCCTCTTAAAAGAAAGCACACGCCATCGTCTATTTAGATCAAAACAGACGCACTCCTAAACTTTCTTATCTCATTTAAGACCTGGGAGCAGACTGCAATTTTCTTTTCTAACTTGAATGTTGCTCTAATAGAACCCTATAGACAAATAGAGATGCACCCGACTTTCCACACCCCCGAAAGAAAGAAAGATCAGCCTACTCGGTCCACAAGAAAGAACCTTGATGCCACGGTGAGGATGGAAACATTCCATGCATCGCTATTATTATCAGTTTATTTTTGCGGAATGATGTCTACGTACAAGATGTTTTTTTCTTTCTGAATCTGATGTATTTAGTCTATTTAGTGTATTTATTCACTAATTTCAGTATACATGTAGTCTATTTTAAATGACATTCGGGGAATATGAAATTTTGGGAGGTTAAAAGATCGGATGGGCGAGCGAGGAGGTGGAATCACGAGGATAAGAACCGAGGGAAGGGGCCAAACAAGAGAGGACTCAGAGGAGGCGTGCAGCTCATCTGCTCGAGTGCTCATGTGAGGTGGCGGGAGACCGGTCTCCATCGCGTCCGTCGCTGTCGAGCTGGACGGGGGAAAGCCCGCCGGTGAATAGCACCGTTAATAATCCACCGCCATCCGTCGGTTCGAGCACACAGGACACACTCCTTTGTCATGTGGGCCCAGTTTGGTGGGCGGAGTGGGTCCGGTCCAGCTCAAGTTGTACTAGTACTAGTAGATCTGAAAGGCGTGGTGCTGCTGCATGCTCACTTGACGCATCGCCGCACCAAGCGCATGATCACTGATCGGTGAGAGGCAGGCGCGCTTCTAGAAGCCTTATCCTCCAAGCAAGGTTGATAGGAGTACGCTGCCGTTCAGGACTGGACATTTCATGCTGTCGACTGAGTGATGTGCCAGAGCCAAAGATCCCAGGAGCACCAGCGCTGCCTGTAGGGTTTTGCGCTGCATCATTGGCCACGGACACTAATAATCGGGAGAGCGCGCGCCATAACCCGGGAGACGGATCTAAATGATTCTTAGCACCACGGGAGAAAAAACGCGTAACAGTACGTGGCGCTATCGGCTGCACCCACACGGCCACACGTGTGAGGTTGAGGCGCTCTCTCCGGCCACGTAGCGATCGATCGCGTCTGTGGACATCCATGGATCCGCACGGTCACTGTAACTCAGTCCACGATGGATAATTGCACTCGCCTAACCGGATTACGAGAGGCTACTTGTCAATCAAAGACAATAATCTCATTAAAACTGCGCGCTTGCGGATCGATCGTTACGGAAGCCACTGGCAGGTTAATTAAACCATCACCGTCATTCTGTCCATGTTCATCGATCTAAGCCTATCGGTCAGATCGTAATAAATTACCGTTGTCCACTGGAAATGTTATCCACAAGCGAGCTCCTGCTTTCCGATCGAGCTGCTGACAGGGCAACGGGCTTTTTTTCTGTGAGGATCTGCAACGGGCTTCTAGAAGGTTGGCGTTAGGAGCGTCGATAATACTAGGGCTTGCGAGCTGGAATAGAGTATCTTATCTGTGTTGGTGCCTCATCTCATTATATTAGCCGTGTTATTATCACTCCCAAATCTTGTTGATTAGGGTAGTTCCTTTGGCATAAAAATAAGCGGTATGCCTCGTTGGTCGACGGAGAGACATCCAGCGAAGCAAACATCGCCTAACGTACGGTGGGCGCGGTGCAGCGTTGGGCTGCAAACCGTCAAAGGATTCGTTCGCTTTATTATTGCTCTATCATCATCTCTTATTAAACCCTACCATACTATAGCACGAGAAAAGTGTTAGAATACAACTCCTAATAGGATTAGGACTCTTGCTCGGTGGCTCTTACATATATCCTCTTACAATAACAAATCCAATTTAAAAGGATACCTCTTGTACCAGCATAATATTACATCAACAATTATTCAATACAATTCTACATGGTATTAGCCTTACGATCCTAGGGTACGGCTAACCCGTCAGCCCCTCCACCGCTGCCGCCGCCCGGCTACTTCGAGCGGCGCGCCGCCATCGTCGCCGCGGCCTCCTCCGCCTCTACCTCTACTTTAGTTCTACCCCCACCAATACCCCCTCCATTTCCTTCACCGACACCATCTCCGATATTAGCCCCTACATCCCCGTAATCCTAGACCTCGCTGCTCACAATTACTACCATTGGCGTCACCTCTTCGACGTCCACCTTGGGTGATGCAATCTCCGCTCTCACATTACCGACGACTCTCTTCCTCAACTTCATGATCCGCAATGGGTCAAGGATGATCTCGCCATTATTCAATGGATCTCCATGCGAGTCTTCACAGAAATCTTCAATCTTGACGGTGCCTCCGCCGCCGATCTATGGGCGGCCCTTCGTCAGCTCTTCCAGGACAACGTCGACGCTCGCGCCAATAACCTCCACACCGAGCTTCAGAATTCGGTGCAAGGTGATGCACCAGTCGGCATCTACTGCCAACGCCTCAAGGCGATCGCGGATGAACTCCGTGAACTTGGTGATCCGATCGAAGATCGCCAGCTCATCAACATCCTCCTCGTCGGCCTCAGCGAGCGGTTCGAGAAGCAGGCCTCCTTCATCCCTATGATGCGTTTGTGTCCCTCGTTCGCCGAGGTTCGCTCGATGCTCCAATGGGTCGATTGTGCCCTAACTACGAAGGACTCCCGTCCTCAGGTCTTCACTGCTTCTCCTTGCCCACCTGCATCGACGCCGCCACCGCCACCTCCTCCAACGGCACCTCCTCAACCATCTGGCTGGCGTCCAAGTCCCAACTACCGGGGCAAAAACCCTAGGCCGCCGCAGTTTCGCACGGCGCCCGCTCCTGCTCCGCCCCGGGCTCCACCAACTGCACCACCACCGCCCCCCGCTTCATCAACTGCACCACCATCGCTGCCCCGGATGGCGCCCATCTCTTGATCCATGGACAGGGCTGGTCCAGCGTGGCCTATGCCCTGGTCCGCCCCTACACCATATGGTGCCCCGCCTGCTTATACCGGTGGCTGGCAGCCCGGTGCTCGCCCTCACACCGGCGCGCCCATCCTCGTGCCCCGGCAGCCGACGGCCGTGTACCACGCTGCTCCCTCCTATGCGCCATCGATCTACAACACCAAGCCTTATGCATCCTATGGCGCTCCATCGTCCCCCTATATGCAGCAGTATAGTGATGGTGTCTCTCTCTTTACGCCGATGTCGGCCCTACTGCCGACGCCACCACACCCGCCAGCTCCCATGCCTACACCGGCCTCTACTTCGACTCCGAGCTGGGACCAAGTTGCTTTTATACAAGCCATGAACAACTTGCTGCACAAGGGAACTCAGGTACGGATTGGATTTTCGATTCTGGTGCTTCTCGTCATATGGCTGCATCGAGTAATTTGCTTTCTTCTTGCACACCTTCGCATTTTCCCTCTATTACTCTCGGTAATGGATCTTCTATTCCTATTTAATGTGCCGGTCAGGCTCAAATCCAATCTCCAATTAAGCCTTTGCTTCTTCGTGATGTTCTTCTAGCTCCTGTTTTTATTAAAAATCTGATTTCTGTTCACCAAATCACCACTGATAATCTTGTTTCTGTTGAGTTTGACCCCTTTGGTCTGTCTGTGAAGGACTACCGGACCAAGGCCGAGATCGCTCGATTCAATAGCTCCGGTGATTTATATTCTCTCCATGGTGTTCCGGCCGCTGCTCCTCCAACATCTATGGTGGCCTCTGTTGATCTGTGTCACCAACGTCTCGATCATCCCAATAAAAATGTGTTATCCACACTTCTTAGTGAATTTTCAATACCTTGTAATAGACACTCTCATAATTCTTCTATGTGTCAGTCATGTCAATTGGGCAAACATGTCCGCCTTTCTTTTAGTTCATCTCAATCCTCTAGTACTTTTACTTTTGAATTACTTCATTGTGATCTCTGGACATCACCAATAGAAAGTATATCTGGTTTTAAGTATTATTATCTCGTGATTCTTGATGATTTTACTCATTATGTTTGGACTTTTCTTTTACGCAACAAACCCGACGTTCATAATATATTCCTTAACTTTCAGCGCTATGTCTCGGTCCACTTTTCCTCCCTATAAGATTCATACAATGTGATAATGGTCATGAATTTGACAACTTTAAAATTTAAAATTTCTTTCTACAATATGGAATTCTCTTGCGTTTCTCCTGTCCTTATACCTCCCCTCAAAATGGCAAAGTCGAGCGTTCTCTTCGTACTCTTAATGACATCATTCGCACTCTGCTTGTTCAATCTTCTATGCCTTCGATGTTCTGGGCAGAGGCACTCCACACAGACACATATTTACTCAATATTCGTCCATCTAAAGTTAACCCACAAACTACTCTTTACTTCTCTTTATTTCTCTCTCATCCAAATTACTTTGACGTTCGCGTTTCGGTTGTCTTTGTTTCCCAAACTCCTACTCCAATTCTCCTAACAAACTTTCCCCGCGCTCTATCCCGTGTGTCCATCTAGATTTTCCTGACGAGCACAAGGGTTATCGTTATCTAGATCTTGTTAGTGGTCGTGTTCATGTGTCTCGTCATGTAACATTTGCTGAAAACGATTTTCCCTTTTCCGAGCGTCAACAATTAGATCCCACCTCATCCACGCCGTCCACTAGTCCCTCTCGTCGCAATCATCTTCCCTTCTTTCACCTGCCGACCTATCCAGCGAAACCAACCACAATAGCGGATCCTGCCGCCACCACTTCTGTCGTCACCTCTGTCCCGACAGAGGAAAACACATTACACTCTGACGCGGGAGACCTCTTGCCGCCGCAGTCTTCACCGCCATCTCCCGCGTCCGCTTCCTCCGCTGCGCCGGACGCGTCCACCACATCTTCCCCCACCCCTCCTGCTCATGCTATTCCCGTTCCAACTCCTACTAATGATCATACCATACGCACACATGCCAATTCCGGGTTTCGTTTACCTGCAAAAGATCATCTCAATCTTCATGCATCTTTAACTCCTTCCTCTCTACCTAAATCTTACAAATCAGCTCTCCTAGATCCTAATTGGGCCGCAGCTATGAAAGATGAATATGATGCCCTTCTGCAAAATAACACGTGGCAGTTAGTTCCTCGTCCTTCCAATACAAATATCGTTTCGGGCAAATGGGTTTTTCGCCATAAATTTAATTCTGATGGGAGTCTTGCACGTTATAAGGCTCGATGGGTATGCCGTGGTTACTCTCAGCAACACGGCATCGATTATGATGAGACTTTCTCTCCAGTTGTCAAGCCCAGCACTATTCGCACTGTCCTTAGCATCGACGTCTCTTCTTCCTGGCCAATTCATCAACTAGATGTCAAAAATGCTTTTCTTCATGGCTCTCTTCAAGAAACAGTCTATTGTCAACAACTTCTTGGCTTCGAACATTCCTCCTATCTTAATCATGTTTGTCTTCTTCAAAAATCTCTTTATGGTCTTAAACAAGCACCATGTGCCTGGTTCCAACGCTTTTCTACGTATGCTCAAACCATCGGTTTTTCCTCTTCCCGTTCTGACACTTCACTCTTCACCTTTCATCACAACAACAACACTGCTTACCTTCTTTTATATGTTGATGATATTATCCTCACAGCTTTCTCACAACAATTTTTAGATCATATTATCTCTCTTCTTTGCCACGAATTCTCTATGACAGATTTAGGTCTTCTTCACCACTTCTTAGGTATTGCTGTTATCCGTGACTCCACTGGTCTTTTCTTGTCTCAACGCCAGTACACTCTGGATCTTCTTTCTCGTGCCGGTATGCTTGATTGTCAAACTTCCCATACCCCTGTTGATACAGGTTCCAAACTCTCTGCCGACGGTGATCCTTTCTCCGATCCTTCTCTATATCGTAGTCTTACCGGTGCACTTCAGTATCTTACTGTCCAACAAGCTTGTTTATACATGCATGATCCTCGTATTCCACACTACAATCATGTCAAACGTATTCTTCGATATCTCAAAGGCACACTAGACTTAGGTCTTCATATCAACAAATCCTCTCCCACCTCCTTGACAACTTACTCTGATGCAGACTGGGCTGGTTGTCCAGATACTCGTAGGTCCACATCCGGATTTTGTGTTTTTCTTGGTAACAATTTGGTTTCTTGGTCTTCAAAAAGGCAGGTTACGATCTCCCGCTCGTCTGCCGAAGCTGAGTACCGCGCTGTGGCTCATGCGGTTGCTGATACGGTTTGGTTGCGCCAGTTGCTGTCGGAGCTGCACCGTCCTATTGAGCAAGCTACCATTGTTTATTATGATAATATTTCAGCTGTCTACATGTCAGGGAATCCGGTTCAACACCGTCGCACCAAGCATATTGAGATCGACATTCATTTTGTTCGAGAGAAGATGGCTCTCGGTCAAGTTCGCGTTCTCCACGTGCCTACTTCTCAGTTCGCTGGTATCTTTACTAAAGGCCTGGCGACTACTCCGTTTTTAAGACATTCGTTTCAGTCTTAGCGTCGTCGAGCCTACCGTTGACACTGCCGGGGATGTTAGAATACAACTTGTAATAGGATTAGGACTTCTACTCGATTTGTAGTAGGGTTATGTTAGGTGCGGCTTGGCTTTTATATATACCTCTTGTACCGACACAATATTGCATCAACAATTATTCAATACAGTTTTACAAAAAGCATCTTGCGATCTGATCAGAGGCCGGGATGCATGATGCGCATGGCCGCGAAAGAGTGTGATTCGCTGGGCTGGTGATCAACCCGGCTCCCACAGAATTGGTTCGTCCCCACAGAACAGAAGCAGCGTCGAGTCGGTGGAACGAAAACGTTGGTTGTCGGAGACGCACCGCTGCGTGACTTGTCGACGCAGCATCAACATGCTTTGTTGTGTGTGCATGCCATGCAGCAGCGGGCACATCACATGCGTCTTTTTTTTGGAAAAGGGGTGATACCCGGCCTCTACATCAGGAGGATGCATACGGCCACTTTGATAAATAAAATAAGTTCCACAATGTCAAGAAAGTCGTAAAAGAAAACTACGTCGAGCTCACATAGACCTCGTCAGGAAGATACAAAATAAAAAGGCCATAAAGCCACAACCGGCTGGCAGAAAATTAGGAATGGAAACTAATTGCCAATCCAATTACATGACCGCCATCCAAACCGGTTGAATATATCCCGCGCTACCATCTCCCACCGGACAGATCCAGTAACCAAACGCTCCCTGGCCTCCGTCGGAGTGAGTAGGGACCACATACGGATCAACGCCGTAGCTCGGAATACAACCTACAAAAAATGAATAGTAGTTATTCTGTTAAAAGCCAGATCATTTCTGCAGTTCCAAATTGCCCATAACAACGCACAAACTCCTACACGAATATGTCTAGCTGTACCGGACTCTATCCCATCCAGCCACGTTCCAAATAACGACCCGACCGAACTCGGAGGAGTAATGTTTAAAGCAATTTGCACGGAGCGCCACAAATTTTTTGCCAACGGGCACTCAAAGAATAGATGCTTAATGGTTTCATCCCGATCACAGAAACTACACCTAGTAGATCCTGTCCAATTGCGCTTAACCAAGTTATCCTTTGTTAAAATGACCTGTTTATGTACAAACCACATAAACACTTTGATTTTCAAAGGAACTTTAACTTTCCAAACATGTTTGGAGTTAGGAATGACACTCGAGTTAATAACATCGATGTACATCGATTTAACGGTAAAATGTCCAGACCTAGTAAGCTTCCAACACAACTGATCGGGCTGATTTTGTAGCTGAACCTCCATCAGTCTACGCACCAGATGAAGCCAAGCTTCCCATCTATTACCAACAAGCACCCTTCTAAACTGAATATTAAGGGGTGTGGCTTGCATACTCGTTGCCACAAGCGCATCACGGCGATGCACAATACGATATAGAGTTGGGTACTGTAACGCCAACGGAGTCTCACCAAGCCAGGTGTCCTCCCAGAAGCGAGTATCATTACCATCGCCGACTATAAACTTTGTTCTATTAAAGAAGGCTGTCTTAACTCTCATAAGCCCCTTCCAAAATGGCGAATCAGTTGGTCGCATTGTCACCTGTGACAATGTTTTGGATTGCAAATACTTGTTACGAAGTATCTGTGCCCAAGTCGCATCAGTCCCATCTGATAACTTATATAGCCACTTACTAAGCAGGCATCTGTTCTTTACCTCAAGATTCTCAATACCCAACCCCCCTGATCCTTGGGACGACAAATAATATCCCACTTGGCGAGTCTATACTTTCTTTTTAGATCATCACTCTGCCAAAAAAATCTTGACCGATAAAAGTCCAGTCGTTTCCGAACCCCAACTGGAACCTCAAAGAAAGATAGTAGGAACATCGGCAAACTTGTGAGCACCGAATTAATAAGAATCAACCGGCCTCCATAAGGCAGAAGTTTGCCCTTCCAACAACTAAGTTTCTTTTCGAAACGATCTTCGATACATTTCCATTCTCTGTTCGTGAGCTTACGATGATGAATGGGTATACCTAGGTAAGTAAAAGGTAAAGCCCCTAATTCACAACCGAACAATTGCCTATAAGCCTCTTGTTCCTCCTTGGCTCGACCAAAGCAGAACAACTCGCTTTTATGAAAGTTAATCTTTAAACCGGACAACTGTTCAAATAAACACAACACGAGCTTCATGTATCTCGCTTTTGCCAAGTCATGCTCCATGAAGATGATTGTATCATCAGCGTATTGCAAAATGGAGACACCCCCATCAACTAGGTTAGGCACCAAGCCACCTACCTGACCGGCGTCCTTTGCCCTACCTATAAGAATGGCCAACATATCAACTACAATGTTGAACAATATAGGGGACATTGGATCTCCTTGTCTCAGGCCTTTGTGTGTCTGGAAATAGTGACCTATATCCTCATTGACTTTAATTCCAACACTGCCTTTTTGCGTAAAGGATTCTACCTGGCGTCGCCAGGCCTCATCAAAACCCTTCATGCGTAAAGCCTGTTGAAGGAAAGGCCATTTGACTTTGTCATACGCTTTTTCGAAATCCACTTTGAAAACAACCCCATCCAGCTTTTTCGTGTGGATTTCATGGAGTGTTTCATGTAGGACCACTACACCCTCAAGAATGTTCATGTCCGGCATGAAGGCCATTTGAGTAGGCTGCACAACGGCATGCGCGATCTGTGAGAGCCTATTGGTCCCGACCTTGGTGAAAATTTTGAAGCTAACATTAAGAAGACAGATTGGCCTGAATTGCTCAATTCTCACTGCCTCTGCTTTCTTAGGAAGAAGGGTAATCGTTCCAAAATTTAGCTGAAAAAGATGAAGCTGCCCAGCAAACAGATCATGGAACAAAGGCAACAAATCTCCTTTAATAATAAACCAGCATTTCTTATAAAACTCCGCTGGAAATCCATCTGGGCCAGGCGCTTTGTTAGTTTCCATTTGGGAGACGGCATCAAATACCTCTTTCTCGGTAAAAGGAGCCGTCAAAACATCATTCTCCACAACTGTGAGCTGAGGAACATCCTCAACCCTGGACTCATCCAGAGACACACAGTTATTGTCTGGAGGACCAAACAACTGCTTATAGAATTCAGTAATGTACAATTTTAGGTTCTCCTGTCCTACAATTGTACCCTCATCTTGCTCAAGCTGAAAGATCCTCTTCTTTCGATGCTTACCATTAGCAATCATATGAAAAAATTCAGTATTCGCATCCCCCTGGACTACTCTCCGGACCTTGGCCCGCAACGCCCACTTCAACTCTTCTTCCCTAAGAAGTTCCTTCAGCCTCAATTCCGCATCCCTCTTGGCTTGAAGCTCCGCTACTGGCAGCAGCGTGGTTTCTGCTTTTACATCTAGGGACTGAATAAGGGAAAGGAGCCTTTCCTTTTCAACCTTATAAATCCCGCTAAGATGCTTAGCCCATCCACGCAGGACACTCCGCAAGTGCCTAATCTTATTCTGCCATCGCTGGAGCGCAGTCTTGCCTCCTGAATCCTTAGCCCACTCTCTAGCCACAAGATCAAAGAAGCCTTCACGCTCAAACCAAGCCATCTCAAAGGAGAATACATTCTTATTCCCCAAATGGGAGGGCTGACCAGAGTCCACAAAAAGCGGCGTGTGGTCGGAAATACCACGGGATAAGGCCTGGACTGTTACTAGAGGGAACTTCTGTTCCCAATCGACACTAGCCAACACACGGTCCAACTTTTCATACGTCGGATTTGGCAGCGCATTCGCCCAGGTAAATTTTCTGCCCGAGAGCTCAATTTCTCTCAGGTTCAAGCTCTCAATGATAGTATTAAACATGAACGACCATCTGTCGTCAAAGTTATCATTGTTCTTATCCTCCCGCCTCCTAATAATATTGAAGTCACCCCCCACCAGGTACGGCAGCTGCTCGGAGCCACACATCCGAACTAGATCAGCCAGGAAATCGGGCTTGAGCTCGGGTTGCGCAGCCCCATAAACCGCAACCAGAGCCCAGTTAAACCCATCTTCCTTCGACCGCACCCGGAACTTGACTGCAAAGTCTCCCATAACCACAGTGCGAACCTCAAGCGTCTCGCATCTAACGCCGAGTAAGATTCCACCTGATCGCCCTCGCGGCGGCAAGCAGTGCCAATCAAAAGCAATACCTCCCGACAAAGAATTTAGAAACTGAGGTGCAAAATTATCTCTCCCCGTCTCCAAAAGAGCGATAAAATCTAAGCGATGTTCGACAGACGCCTCAGCAAGAAACCTTCTTTTAGCAAGTCTCTCAGACCTCTGCTATTCCAAAAGATTCCTTTCATAATTCATCGTAGAATTTTTTTTGCCGAACGCAACCTAGCACTCCTACGCACTGCGGACACCGGATATACCTTCCGTTTCCACTTGCTCTTTGGAATAACTTGACTCTGCAACTGGTCCTCATGCCCAGTGTCAGAGGGGCTTGCCAAGCCTATCTCAGTAGAGACATCCTCTACCCCCGCCTCGGAACTAGAAGGCAACAAATCCTCACAAAAATTACCAAGCACCCTGACCCCAAGCGCATCAACCTCCGAATCACACATGGGTTTAATAGCGGCAATATTGCGAATCATCTCTAAGGCCCGCTCAGCCTCTAGGTCAAGGAGATCATTAATAGAATTAGTAGTTTCATGTTCATTACTACCAAGAGAAACTCCTAATTGATTTGCATGATCAAGAATCTCATCATTTGAAAAATGCAATATGGAATTAGAAATATTGACCGACATACCAGTAGTGACTTCAACATCACGAAGCTTGGCCGCCCTCATAGCGCACCGTTGCTGGATGTCGTCCACCTCCGGATGTGCCTGGAGGCGGGCACTCACCCAGCGCCCCTCAGACATGGGGTCCTGGATCCCGCCAAACGCAATCACCTCCTCCCGAGAGATCACGGATGGGATACATCACATGCGTATGCCTCGTGCCCCCTGGTTTCTTCTTTGTTGAGAAAAGGCAGTTGGATTATCCTCCCACTCCCACGCCATACATAGGCGGGGCCGAAGCCAGCTATGATCAAGAACTAAAATAACTCAAGATACAGAAGAACCGATGACAGCCAACACAGGTTGACCTCAACCTCTAATGATATATTAGTAGTTAGTAAATGCTAGTAGTTCTACGCATATATCATAATCTTGGCATGGCAACCAAGCACAAGCGTCGGCGTCTCTCTATGATCTCTACACCTAGATTCAGTTCTTCCATGGTGACTTGAGCACGAAGTGAAGAGTTGCTCTACATTTGTATTAAAAAAAATTGCATCCGATCGGAGAACCTGAGCCCACAAGTAAACGCGTGCCAACCGAGTAAACTTAACGAATGCCGAGCCACCATCACTATGAAACCCTACAAGTCTCCCTGCTGGGCACTATTGGATTGGATATACGTGCATGGCTGGTACTGACACGACGCAGTGGCAAGCACGTCCACGCGACCGGGAGAGTAGAAACTGGAGTCCGGCTGAAACCGGGAAATGAATAGCGATCGTAGTCAGACGGCGGCGAGGGAACGACGCCGCGTTGACCCCCTCCATCCAAGTCTCCGGCCCCAAGCAAGCGGGGCCGCCACAAAATCCCATTGAAAAACTCGAGCCTCCAATCAGGAACTCATCTAGTGCCCGTCCACTGCAGCTGCAGGCTCCTCCTTGCACTATTTGTTCTTCCTTTCAGCACAACCAATGGAGCGCGGGCCCCACCCACGTATGCTCCTCCTCTCCACGCCAGGGGACGAGTGATCAGGCCAACTCCACCGCGCGACCACAAACGGACGTCCATTTTGTCTGGTTTCTGTCCGTTTGGGTAAGACAATAGGGTCGTGTCCGGACTTGTCCTATGATGCGGTGGCCGTGCGCCCAGCGCGCGGACGCATCCCGGCCGCATCCTGTCCGCGTACTTTTTGTATGCAAGCCCTTAAACTTTTTTTCATCATTCATTCTTGGTACATGGGAATACATCACCAAATTTTGACTAGAAAAGTAAGACCAAAGAAAACAAGAACCACAAGAATACATTTTAGAAGATATCCAACTTCCATAACTGCTCCTGTAAGTTCGATTAGTGCCTTCTCGATGCATTCATTGTTGATCTGTGGAGGAGCCGCCTCCAGCTTGCGTGTTTCTTTCTTCTTCTTCGAGCCTAAAGAAGTAGAGGTTGCTTCCTCGCATCTAGTCTCGTGTCTATCCTCTAATCTAGCAACAAGTGCACTTGTCTCATCTACAACCTCTATGCTAGCTAAAACTGCACGAACATCTACTAAATTGCGCTCTACCAATATATCGATGTACTCTTCTTCCCAATACCAAAACTTGCATCCATTCTACACAACAAAATTTAAAGTTAGCACAACTAGTCAAATCTAGAGCACAAACCGAAGCTAAAAAAAGCGCATACCCCATCGTTTAAGCACTTGATGAACACCCATCCAGGATGTTCCGGCGTTGTAGACACGCGGCGCACGACCTTCTTTACACAGTGGTCGCACTTAATGAGCGGCAACGGTGCGCCGACGAGTTTTTGGGCTAGCACCGAGCCCGGCCGACCACCATTTGTGTATCTGCCGGCGGACCACCGACGGTGTAGATCCGAGCGGCTAGAGGAGGAGCCACTGCCTGCATGTGGCCTTGCGGCCCTGCCATGGCCTTCCGGCCCGGTGTCCAGCCAGGCCATGGCGTGACGCGGCCTCCCACAGCCGGGCGAGCTCAAGACCGACCGGATCCGGTCCAAATCCGGCCGGCAGGTGCGCAAAACAGGTGGCCGTGGTGGGGTAGCTAAGGGGGCGCCGAGGGGGAGGGGCGGGGCGAGCGCGCGTCCGAGCTGCATAGCTACAATGGCAGCAGCGGCGGCGGCGACGGCGAGGGTAGAGTGGGGAAGGGTGGAGAAGAATGGAGGGCGTGCGGCCGGAGGGAGGGAGGGGCGGATAGAAAAAGGCGCCCCCGTGCCACCAACGGGCGGGCCAGGGGAGGACACGGGCAGACGGCCCGTGCGTCCGCGCGCTGTCCGTTTCACCCCAAAAGCGGCGTAAACTTGGGCCGGGATGGGTCGAAAGCGGACACAAAACAGACAAAAATCCGTTTGCACCCGCGCGCTGGGCCGTCTGGTTCATTCGTTTTACCAAAAACGGACGCGCACGGGATGAGGTCGCGCGGTGGAGTTGGCCCTCACAGGGGACGAAGCGGTGGGCAAGTCCTCGTTGGCTTCCAGGCCGCCTGATCTTTTGTGAGTGTGACGGTGCGGCCACTTCACTTCACTTGGACTGATGATTGACAGCCCGTGCTTTGACTATTTGGACTCGTCGACCCGCTCGCGGCCGGTGAATGCTCATCGTGTTTCGAGTTTGGGCTCTTGTTTCCTAGTGGTTCCATGTGCGCTCGCCTTACTATAGATTATAAACACTATGTAATTCTTTCTTCTTCTTGTTTTATATTGAACATATTGAAGGGTTTATTATTGTTGGTTTGTTTTTGGCTATAATAAGCTTCATTGAAATTAAGCCAAAGATCTAGTCTCCGGTTTCACAGAGAAAGAAAGAAAACATCTCGGAAGGAAGATGATTTCATCTAATGCCCTGCATTTGGCTTTGTTTCCTCCCGGCGTGTGGGGCACGTACGTGCATGCAGCAAGCACAGATGCTCTGGTTGTAGTGCAGGGCATGATGACTAAGTGCGGAGTGGATGCTGACATGTGATCTGATCTGATCTCCCAGCTCTATGTTGATCGACATCGCGGCTGGTGCAGCAACATATCATGTGTTGGACAGATCAATCAGATTTTTAGACTGGGTGGTTCCGCGACCCCATGAGAGGAGCACGGTCTTTTTTTCTGCGACGGATACTACTCTCACATGCATGGATGGATTGGCCCCTCTACCTAGAGTTGATCCACCACACTAGTGCTTATCCCCCTGATTCGTCTAATAATAGTTCGTCAGCATTTAGAGCGTCGTCGTACCTACATAAAGTCCTCGTGTACCGTTGCTTGTACACGAATTTAGAGCGTTGCAGCACACCCATGTTGAATGCCGCGTGAATGCTACGTAAAAGGACTACACACCAAATGGTGTTTCTCTCGAGCCCCCACCGTGGCACCACATGGAACACGTCATCATTAGTTGGATATGTGTATCAATTTTTCTCTGCTTTTTCCACCGTTATATCTTGCCTTACTTCACTTCATACACAACACATCAAAGCGATAAGATGATGACATGTAAAGCCAATTGGGTCGACAATCTGGATCATCACAAGTACTGGTAGTAGTATGCCACTAACAATGGCTGGCATAATTTGTTACACTTCCTTATCAGGCAGTTGATCCAGGCGACGACTGGATATGCTGTTTAACAGTAGTATCATTTGATCCACAAAAGGGTTCCACTGATAATAACTGATTACGCCCAGCACACAATAAGATAAGCACAAGGGACCATCATGAATAATAATAAAGAAGATAAAGGTGCGTTCATTTGGTACATATACTAAGTTTAGGTTTATAAGCAACTATCCAAATATCTGCCGACTACGACTAATTTTGCTTATCTCTCTAGAGGTAAAGGGTTTAGCTTTTTATCCTCAGTAGTGGGGTAGCACAACGATAGTAACAGTCCCAGATAGACATAAGGATGTGTACCGCATACGTGAAGCAAACGACCATTCAGTTCCAGGTCTCCTTCAAGGTTGCAAGCATTACACTTTGTCATCCGCGGACAAAAGTGTTCCATTCAATATGAGCTGGCACAAAGGTGAATCGCCTATTGTAATTTGCTTCTAGAAGCAGTCCAACACCTTAATAAAAAAACGTCACTCCTAAATGCTACAAACACAGAGACCCACCACAAACGTATCAATACAAAAACCAGAGATCAAGGACAGAGAATAACGATGATATGATATCCTTACATGGATCATTTTAGTGTTTTATTTCTCCCAGTCTCTACATTTAGGATGCACATAACACTCAATGAGTAACTCAAGACTTCGGATCTACCGGTAAATCAATGTCACATATTCACAAGCAAGTACTAAATGTTTATTTTATTTTGAAGGACATCATATGGCACATAACATTTAGGAGTAGCACACCACCGCATGATCAAGTTTTTTTTCCCTTCTAGATATACGTTGGGCTTCTTTGAAACGCAGGATTCTAATAGCTAGGAATAGCAAAACATCAAATTGAAATGTCATGGACAATTAGATTCTCCAGCAAACAAAAGCATTGCAGTGGGACAAATGATTTATTATAAATGAATTTCGCAAAATATAATGGAAAATCCCTATGATATGCAACTTTGAAATGAGAGGATGCATGCTTGTTCTGCATACCTTCCAATAAGTTTATGGGAACACTTCAATTATGTCGACAAATGATTTATCATCCCCAATTCTTTTCAACATTCTTGCTCAAGTACTAGCTATACTCATCTCTTGGCTAAGTAGGATGTGTAGGTACATCTGTGGAGGAATGTCTATCCAACAGTATACGTATGAAACAATCATTTTTCAGAGAGATATGGAGAAGGTTATCAATAAGATAGATTTCCATAAATGTGAGTTCTTTTTCTCTCAACAAACCAAAAGACAAGTATTATATATATATATATATATATATATATATATATATATATATATATATATATATATATATATATATATATATATTTATTTATTTATTTATTTATTTATTTATTTGTTTTGAACCAACTTCCCTACCCTTTGGATATCATATCTCGGCATGTGGAAATGTTGCAGAGATAAAAAAATTGGCAGGAGCAATGATATTGTTTTCAAGGAAAAGAAAATTTTCAATTTTATTCAAACTTTTTTAAGTCAGTATCGCTAAATCTATGGATTCATACATGATGCTTCCCACGGTATATGGGGGCACGCGATTCTCTTGCCTCTTGGTGTTGCCACGTGGATATGATAGCTTTGAACATGCTCAGCTAATATGACCGACAGTCTAACAACATGATAACTCATGTATAAGGCTAGTATTTCTCGCAAAAAAGTATAATGGCAGCATAATGACTTCTAATGTTCATACTTCACAATAAATAATGTTGCATGCATAACTTGGTGTGGAGGTCAGGGCACTACAGGCTTTTGTAAAGAAAAGTAACAAATCAAACGCTCGTAAAGTAAACCCGAAAGGAAAGTTCGCTATAAGAACCAAGCAGTAGAGCTGTCATTTTATACGTCCGTCCTGGTTTATTGGTCCCCTTAGTATTTTTGTGCCAAATTTTAACCATGGATTTAATTAACAAAATATTAATGCAGTCAAAAAGATAATATCATTGGAAACTATGTTTAAATATGATTCAACGATATAATTTTTTATGACATGCATTAATATCCGTGTGCCTCGTGCTCCTCTCGTTTCTTCTTGGTTGAGAAAAAGCAGTTGGATTCTCCTCCCACTCCCACGCCATACATAATAGGCCGAAGCCAGCTATCATCAAGAACTAAAATAAGAGCAAGTACAATAAAGTGACATAGGCGGGCTGTAAGACTTTAAATATTATATTTTTGCTGAGGTGAAAGAGAGAAAAGAGAAGAGATAAGAGAAGCGGGCTACTACTCCCTCATTTTCGGTTTATAGGGCTCAATTCAAAAATCTCACTAACCAAGGTAGATGGTGAGTGATGGAATACTTTTTGTAATTTGTAAAAGTATCCAATTAGTGCTCTTGTTTTCCTCAAAAATTTATGTTTACCAATGTATTAATTGCAATGCATGCATGCATAAAGTACATGCATTGGTCAATTTTCTCTTAATACTTGCATGCAACTATTTAATGCACCTTGGAATCTGAAATTGAGATGAGGAACAACCAAATTAAGCCTTATAAAATGAAAAACTAAGATTTTAAGATAAGCCCTATAAATCAGAAAGGAGGGAGTAGTTAACAGCCGACTGTAGCACGTGCTCCTAGAGACTTTGTGAGAGAGTGAAGTGGGCCACGTATCAACAAAGTAGTATACATTTATACCTAGCTATTATACTTGCTAGCTATAAGATTGGCTATAGATGATGTGACAACATCATATAGCCAGCAGCTGGCTTTACTATTAACCATGCTTTAACTAAGATATTGTCCCGGGTTCATTTTTCTTTTTGGGAAAAACGCGCGGCCCAGTGGGGCAGTGAGTACTCAATCATACGGCCAATAACCGACAGACAGCCTGCACATGTTGAGCTCAAGCCCCAATGTTATATAGTTAATAACTGCCAGTAGTTCCACGGAGCATATCCTAATCTTGGCTTGGCAACCAAGCACAAGCGTCTGACATCTCTCGATGTTCTCTACACCTAATTCAATTTCTCTACGGTAACTCGAGCATTGGGGGGAGTGGAGTACCCAATCTTCACTATGAAACCTGCACGTCTCCTTCCTACTGCAAGGCCACACAATTGGATATATGCATGACACGCGACCGGAAGAAGAGAAAGTTGAGTCCGGCCGGCTGAAACCGGGACCCGAATACCAATCGTAGTCAGTTGAGTAACGGCGGCGGTGGAACGACGCCGACGCCGGATCAGCGTCGTCGCGTTGACCCGCTCCAAGCGGCCGCCACGAAGTGAATGGAAAAACTCGAGCCTTCCAATCAGGAACTCATCTAGTGCCCGTCCACTGCAGCTGCAGGCTCATCCTGGCTCCTTGATTGATGATTGTTCTTCCTTTCAGCACAAGCAATGGAGCGGGGGTCCCACCCACGTGCGCTCCCCCCTCCACGCCATGTGGCCCCGCGTTTGGCGCGGGCCGGCCCGGCGGTCGACGGACGAAGTGGTGGACAAGTCCTCGTCGGCTTCCTGATCTTTTGTGAGTGTGACGGTGCGGCCACGGGCAGGCCACTTCACTTCGCTGGTGATGATCGACACCCCGTGCTTGTGCTTTTGACAATTTGGACTCGTCAATCCTCTCGCGGCCGGTGAATGCTGATCGTGTTCCGAGTTTGGACTCTTGTCACCCAGCGGTTCCATGGGCGCTCGCCTTATACTTACTCCCTCCCTTTCAAAATAGATGATCCAATTTTATACTAACTTTATACTAAAGTTAGTACAAAGTTGAGTTATCTATTTTAAAATGGAGGGAGTATATATTAAGAGCAAATACAGCCAGACTTGCCTATTTCGGTTCATCAAATCAAACGCCGGCGGGCGCATCCGGAGAGGCCCTTGTATTTTCTTTTGGGCATCCACATATCTTAAATCCGGACTCTCAAATCCATATAAATACATGCACATCGATCATGTAACACAATGCGCAAAAATAATGGTTTTCGCACGCGAAAACTGCGACGAAACCATGGATCATCCGGGAAAGTAGGTTTGGGAGCAAAATAGTCATTGTGCGGTAGCTTTGCTCCGGACACCCTATCCTGGTTGATCACTCTTCTCCCTTTGATTGAGCCCTTGAAGTTGAGAATCATTTGGTCAAGCTCCGTCGGTCCATACTTCTCGTTCGACGAAGCATCGGAATCCATCATTTTACCTAACAAAATCACAAAAAATCCGGTCGGACAATGTGTCGAACACATCAAGCGCAAGGCGGAGCCGGAGAGTTGCGTCCCCCGGCGTTCGGGCCAGCGACGACGTCCCCTCGCCTCGGGGAACATCTCATACTAGATTCTTAAATCCATACAAAGACATGCAAACGAAATAAACCTATGTACTACGTTAATTACCTAGCTACACATTGCCGGAGATGTCGACGATCTCCGTGCCCGGCTCCGACAGCATTGGCGGTAGCTGCAGTTCGACAAAGAGCGCGTCGGACGCCGCCTGCTCCTGCCGGAGGAACGCCCGGTTGGTCTCCACATAGGCCTTATCCTGGATGGACTCTTGGATGGCCTGCTGCTCCGAACTTCGCCTCCGCCTGCTCCCTGTTGAAGCCTGGCAACTACTGCTCCGCCTCCTCCACCTCCATCGTAGCCAGCTCCTCCTCCTCCTCTTCCTCCGACTGCTCCTCCTCCTCTTCCGGCTCCGGCGAGTCCGGAGGCAGCCCGACAGCGATGTGGGCTGCGTGTGCGGCTTGTCTCGCCCGGATCTCTTGTTGGATCTCGGCGTGGCGCTCCGGCGTGAGCATTGCGTAACAGGTGATCTTCCTTCGGACCATGGCAGAGCGCTGAGCGTGGGCAGAGCGCCGGAGCGGGAGAGGAAGGAGGTGTATCGGCACGGACTGGCGTTGCGGAGAGGGGGAGGTGGATGGACTAGGATTGCGGGACTCCGGCCGGGTTAAATAGGCTGATTTGCTCTCGGGCAGCGTTCTCACCGCGACGACGGAGGAGGCGTCCGTCGGACCGCCGGGTTCCCGGGCGAGTCCGCGTGTGACCCCTTTGTCAGTCCTACACGGCGGGCGTGCACGGGCGCGCCCGGGCGCCCCCATATCTGCCTCATTTTTGGGCTGGATATGAGGGGTGCCGATCAGCAGGGCGTTTGAGGCCCGTTTGAGTGGGGCGTCTGGGTTAGAAAAAATGCCAGGTCAGGGTCAGTGACCGAGCGGCCCGCCCGGGCGTATGAGGCGGGTTTGAGGCGTCCGGCTGTAGATGCTCTTATAAACATTAGGAATTTCTTCTTCTTCTTCTTGTTTTATATTGAAGGGTTTATTGGTTTGTTTTTCGCTATAATAAGTTCCGTTGAAACTAAGCCAAAGATCTAGTTTCCGGTTTCGCTGAGACAGATAGAAAATATCTCCGAAGGAAAATGATTTGATCTGATCCCCTCCATGTTGCTATGCTTTCTCCCGGCGAGTGGGGTACATATACATGCTCTGGTTGTAGGGCAGGGCATGATGACTAAGCGCGGAGTGGATGCTAACATGTGATCTGATCTGATCTCCCGGCTCTATGTTGATCGACATCGCGGCTGGTGCAACAACATGTCATGTGTTGGATAGATCAATCAGATATTTACACTGGCTGGTTCGGCGACCACATGAGAGGAGCACGGTCTCTTTTTCCGCGACAGGACACTACCCTCCCATGCATGGATGGATTGGCCCCTCTACCTAGAACCGATCTACCACACTAGTGCTTATCCCACTTGACTCGTCTAATAATAATTCGTCAGCCTTTAGAGCATCGTCGTACCTACAAATTAAAGTCCCCGTGTACCGTTGCTTGTACATGAATTTAAAGCGTTGCAGTAGTAGTACACCCATGTTGAATGCCGCATGAGTGCTACGTACAAGGAGTACGCGCCAAACGGTGTTGTCCCCAGTCCCCACCGTGGCACCACATGAAACACGTCATCATTAGTTGGATATGTGTGTGTCTTAGTTTTTCTCTGCTTTTTCCAACATTATATCTTACTTTACTCCACTGCATACACAATAGATCGAAGCTATAAGATGATGATATGTAAAGCTAATTGGGTCAAGAATCTGGATCATCACAACTAGTAGCAGTATGCCACTGACAATGGCTGGCATAATTTGGTACACTTACTTTTCAGGCAGACAAATGGATGAGCTGTTTAACAATATCATTTCATTCACAAAAGGGTTCCACTGATAATAACTGATTACGCACATCATCAAATAATAAGATAAGTACAAGGGACCCCTATGAAGCCATTGTTGAACCTATTTTATTTATCTAAGTGGTCGTATGCATACACCTGATGCAGAGGCCGGGGAATCCCCTCTTTTCAAAAAAAAATGAAGACAAGATAAAGCGGCGTTTGATACTAATACTAAGCTTATAAGCAACCATCCAAATATCTGCCGACTACGACTAATTTTGCTTATCTCTGTAGAGGTAAAGTGTTTAGCTTTTATCCTCAAGTAGTGGGGCAGCACAACGATAGTAACAGTCGCAGTTAGACATAAGGATGTGTACTGGATACGTGAACCGAACGACCATTCAGTTCCAGGTCTCCTTCAAGGTTGCAAGCATCGCAAGCAGACGAAAGTGTTCCATTTAATCTGAGCTGGCACAAATGGTGAATCGCCCAGTATAATTTGCTTCTAGAAGCAGTCCAACACCTTATAAACACAGAGACCCACCACAAACGTATCAATACAAAAACCAGAGATCAAGGACAGAGAATAACGATTATATGATATCCTTACATGGATCATTTTAGTGTTTTATTGCTCCCGCTCACTACATTTAGGATTTGTACATAACACTCAATGAGTAACCCGAGACTTCGGATCTGCCGGTTAATCTATGTCACATATTCACAATCAAGTACTAAATGGTTATTTTATTTTGAATGGCATCATATTTCACATAACATTTAGGAGTAGCACACCACCGCATGGCCATGTTTTTTTTCCTTCTAGACAGATGTTGGGCTTCTTTGAAACGCAGGATTCCAACAGCGTACGAATAGCAAAACATCAAACTGAAATTTCATGGACGATTAAATTGTTGTTGCCACAGGCCTTTCTCTCTCGCGGACGGAGGTAGAAGATGAACCGGAGGAGAGCAGCACAGAGTTTTGCCGACGACGAACGCCGCCACGGGCGCACCAACGCCCTAATCTTTTCTCTTTTTCAGCTGGCTCGGCTTACAATAGTACACAGGCATGAGCTTTATACACGGGTGCACATACAACGCCGCGTCCAACTCCTTCCTCCGCGGCCACGATCCGCATGCACCGCCTGCACCAACAACGCGCTCCTACGCGCCTGGACGGCTGGACTCCGCATGCAGTGCCCACGACGCGCTCACCACGGCCGCTTGCAACAGCCCACTAACCACCTAGCAAGCTAGCTCGCGGCTGACCACCACGCCACACACATGCGCACGCACGCACGCTACACACACCATGACACACATGGTTTATTTCCTAACATACTTTTCCTAAACCACGACGTCGCCGTCCATCTTGACGTACAAGACACTGGCTCCTCGTCGACTGTCGCGGGGAACGCCATCTTCTTCATCTCCGGCGACACACGCCACTGAGCGCATCTCGCCCGGCAAGACCGACACACGATCCGCTGTCGAGCACCTTCATTGACCGACACACGGCCCGGGTTTGACGCAGCCTCCATCTTCTTCCTCGGCGACACACGCCGAGCTTCTTCTCCACCCACACCAGTTACATCGCACACAGGAGGTTTTATACCATGGACATGCCCAGGGCACGAACCCACGTCCCCATCCACGCGGAGCACTCGGTCCGCGCCCCCGACGCGCACGCACACGTCCCGGTCGCGTCGAGCCCGCTACAAACCGACTCACGCACCCCCACATTCGCCAACAGACTGGCTACACACACACAAGTCAGACCAAGCCTGGACATAAGTCTGACAGTGCCCATACACTAGTCAGAACAAGCCCAGACTATGGCCAGATACGCACGCCACGGCCACGACGCAGCCCGAACCGCGCCTGACACGCCCCGCGCGCACACACACACGTGCCCGATGTGTCTCGCCGTGGCTGCTGCCGCCCGACGCCATCGTGTGCCTCCAGCACGAGCCGCCAGAGACGCCGTGCAACGCGGCCACCTCGCTGACTGCTGTCGCGCCCGCCGGCGATGCGGCTACCGCCACACTCCAACGCTGCACCCCGTCGAGCGCCACTCACTGCCGCCACGGCAGCCCGCCGCTCCGTGCGCCGCCGTGCTGCATCTCAGCGCCACACGCGCACCGCAGCCGTGGCCTCCATGTCCGCCGCGCTCGCCGTGCTCGCCGCGGACGCCACCGCACGCCACGGCACCCCCGAATCTGGTCGCTCTGATGCCAATTGTTGTTGCCACAGGCCTCTCTCTCTCGCGGACGGAGGTAGAAGATGAACCGGAGGAGACCAGCACAGAGTTTTTTTCAGCTGGCTCGGCTTACAATAGTACACAGGCAGGAGCTTTATACACGGGTGCACATACAACGCCGCGTCCAACTCTGTGACGCCCCCAATTCAATTGTTCACTAATCATACACGCAAATGTGTACGATCAAGATCGAGGACTCACGGGAAGATATCACAACACAATTCTAGGCACAGATTAAAATAAAACAAGCTTTATATTACAAGCCAGGGGCCTCGAAGGCTCGAATACATAAGCTCGAAAACACAAGAGTCAGGGGAAGCAATAATATCTGAGTACAGACATAAGTTAAACAAGATTGCCTTAAGAAGGCTAGCACAAAAGTAGCAACGGTCGAAAAGGCAAGGCCTCCTGCCTGGGACCTCCTAACTACTCCTCGAAGCCGAACTCCACGTAGAATCATCCTCGGGATCTCTAGCTCCTGGACTCCAGCATCTGGTTGCGACAACCAGGTACAGAAAGGGGAAAAGAGGGAGAAAAGCAACCGTGAGTACTCATCCAAAGTACTCGCAAGCAAGGAGCTACACTACATATGCATGGGTATATGTGTAAAGGGCCATATTGGTGGACTGAACTGCAGAATGCCAGAATAAGAGGGGGATAGCTAATCCTGTCGAAGACTACGCTTCAGGCCACCCCCATCTTGCAGCATGTAGAAGAGAGTAGATGGTAAGTTCACCAAGTAGCATCGCATAGCATAATCCTACCCGGCGATCCCCTCCTCGTCGCCCTATTAGAGAGCGATCACCGGGTTGTATCTGGCACTTGGAAGGGTGTGTTTTATTAAGTATCCAGTTCTAGTTGTCATAAGGTCAAGGTACAACTCCGGGTCGTCCTTTTACCGAGGGACACGGCTATTCGAATAGATAAACTTCCGTGCAGGGGTGCACCACATAACCCAACACGCTCGATCCCATTTGGCCGGACACACTTTTCTGGGTCATGCCCGGCCGCGGAAGATCAACACGTCGCAGCCCCACCTAGGCACAACAGAGAGGTCAGCACGTCGGTCTAAATCCTATGGCGCAGGGGTCTGGGCCCATCGCCCATTGCACACCTGCATGTTGCGAGGGCGGCCGGAAGCAGACCTAGCCTAGCAGGCGTTCCAGTCCAATCCGGCGCGCGCCGCTCCGTCGCTGACGTCACGAAGGCTTCGGCTGATACCACGACGTCGAGTGCCCATAACTGTTCCCGCGTAGTTGGTTAGTGCGTATAGACCAAATGTCCAGGCTCAGATCAAATACCAAGAACTCGTTAAGCGTGTTATTTTTAAGTATCCGCGGACGCCGACCAGGGCCAGGCCCACCTCTCTCCTAGGTGGTCTCAACCTGCCCTGTCGCTCCGCCTTAAAGTAACAGTCGGGGGCCGTCAGGAACCCAGGCCCACCTCTACCGGGATGGAGCCACCTGTCCTTTTAGCCCCCTCATCAGAATCACTTGCGGGTACTCAACGAGCTGACCCGACTTTAGTCACCACATGTGTCATGTATATAAAGTATATAGTATATACCCGTAATCACCTCCCTAGTGATCACGGCCCGATAGTATAGCATGGCAGATGGACAATAATTTAGGGCCACTGATGGAAAAACTAGCAACCTATTCTAAGAAGTAGGATAGCAGGTAAGGGTAACAACTGTAGCAACAATGACAGGCTATGCAGCAGAATAGGATTAACCGAAAGCAGTAACATGCTACACTACTCTAATGCAAGCAGTACAGAGAAGAATAGGCGATATCTGGTGATCAAGGGGGGGCTTGCCTGGTTGCTCTAGCAAGAAGGGTTCGTCGTCGATGTAGTCGATCACAAGGGTACCAGCAGCGGTCTCGGAGTCTACCGGAAAGAAGTAACGGAGGGGGAACACAATAAATAACAGAGCAATCAAAGCATCACAAAGCATAACATGGCAATACGCGGTGCTAGGGGTGACCTAACGTAGTACTAGGCGATACTGGCGAAGAGGGGAAACATTCGGAAAAGTATCCCCGGTGTTTCACGTTTTCAGACAAACGGTCCGGAGGGGGAAAGTTGCAGGTTGGCTATGCTAGGGACGCGTGGCGGAGGAACGGTCTGCGTATTCGGATTCGTCTCGTCATTCTGAGCAACTTTCATGTACAAAGTATTTTCACCCGAGTTACGGATTATTTTATAAAGATTTAATCATTTTCTAGATTTCCTGGTTCTAATTTAATTCGAAATTAAATAGCTAAATGCTAGGTGCACCCAGCTCTGCGTACACAGAACTGTACCAGAGCCTGACAGGTGGGCCAGGGGGTCCCTGTTGACCAGTCAACATTTGACTGGTCAACAGGGGGTGGGGCCCCCTGTCATTGGTTGTTACATTAACTAACTAGTTAATTTAGTCTAACTAGGTTATTAGGGTAACAGATTTTAATTAGTTTAATTGAACCTAATTAATTAGTTCATCAAATTAATTAACTTAATATTAAATAATTAATTAATTTAAATTAATTAGTCAACTAAATTAATTAATATTTTTATTTACTTATTATCATTTTTTATTCTTTTTTTAATGGGCTGGCCCCATATGTAGTGGCTAAGGCCACGGTTTGGTGGCTGGGAACGCACACGGGCGCTCCCAGCGCGACGCTGGCGGCGACGACCTCGGTCAGGAGGCGCAACGTAGGGGCGGATGAGGCCCCCGAGGCCGGCGAGGCCAGCGCGTGGGCGCGCGGCCAGGAAGTCGGGGCGAGGCCCGGAGCAGTAGGGGATTGGGGGCAAGTGCGTGCAGGCGCGACTCCTCGCACGACCATGGCGAGCGCGACACGGCGCTCCGCGCGTGCGGGCCAGGGGGCGCGAGCGTGCATCCGGGCGGCGCAGGGTACAGGGGGGCGGCGGTCGTGGTGACAAGGCAAGTAGCAGCACGCAAGCAGCGGCAGTAGAAGCAGTTGCGGCAACAACGCAGCAGTGAGCAGCAGGTGAGCGAAGCCGCAGACAGTGCTGGTGGGGCGCGTGGCCGTGGTCGTGAGGTGGTCGGGCGTGGTGACCGCGAGGGGAGAGAAAGGGGCAGAGGGGAGGCGGAGGCCGACGGCCTCACCAGCGTTGGAGCGAAGGGGGTTCGGCGTGGCTCGATGGAGCCTTTGGGGAGGAGGACATAGACGACGCGAGCGACGACGGGGACGAGGTAATCGAGGCGGGAGAGGCTCCGGGAGGGTGGTTCGGCGAGCGGCGATGGCGGTCCGGGACGGCACCAGCGACGGGGTCGGGGAGGCGACGAGCAACGGCGTCGGGGTGGCTCCAGGGCGTGGTGGCGCGATGACGGTGAGGTCCGGCGACGGAGATGAGGACGACGGGGCGGTGTCGCGGCGTCGGGGAGGCGGGCGCAGTCCGGTGGGGAGGAGGACGAGGATGCGGTGCAGGAGGTTGGGAACCGCGAGGAGGAGGCCGGGGGTGGCGGTGCTCGGCGCCGGTGGGCGGCGGCCTCTAGGGAGCGGTGGCTCGGGTGCCGGGCATGCGCTCCACTGAGCGTGCGTGCGTGCGTGTGGCGGCGCAGGTGAGGGGACGAGGGGAACGATGGGGGGTCGAGTGAGTGGGTGGATCGGGTTAGGGTTAGGTGGGTGAGGCCATATAGGCCATGGGGTGGCCGGCTGGGCAGTTTGGCTGGGCCGCTTGGCCATCTAGGCCAAGGCCCAGCGGGGAGGGGGGCTTCTTCTTTTCCTTTTTTTTGTTTGTTTTCTTTTCTTTTACTTTTATTTATTTTATTTCTTTTCTGTTTTAGCTTAGTTTCAATAAAATACAAAAGTGGCACCTAAAATAGTGTTACAATTTATGCCACTGCCACAAACAGTTTAGCACTGAAATAAAATAGTTTTGGAATTGTTTATTATTTTAAATGCATTTGAATAACTGTTTTGCCACTATTTATTTATTATAGTGCATTTAACTACTTTATAACAGTGTGTCTTCTCCATCAATATTTATGATGAATTACTTGCTACATTTAGAACATTTTAGTTTTGACTTTTGAAAACTTTTCTAGTTTGACTTTATTTCAAATTTGAATTTGAACGAGTTTTGAATCATTGCGAGATTATCAACAGTAATCGTGGTGACATGGCAACATTAGTAGAGGGTTACTGTAGCTTAATTATCCGGGCGTCACAATTCTCCTCCACTACAAGAAATCTCGTCCCGAGATTTAAGAGGGGGAGTAAGGGGGAAAGGATTTGGTTACGAAATTCTAACGATTCTCCTCGGTCTTGGTTGTACTTCTCGAAGAGGTCGATCCATTATATTGACGTCTTCATTACTCTGTTTCAGACTATCATGATGAAGTCGTCATCCTTTCGTCGGGAACTCCATCGTACTTAAGAAAGAATAAAGGGTGGTTATTCCAAAAGAACGGACCTATGCAAGGTTGACTATCTGGTCGATAACATCATGGAAGGTGGCAGAAAGTAACACTCGAGTTGAAACGTAAGAAAATATCGAGAGCAAAATAAGGAGGTATCATGGGAAGTTTTGAGTGGGCAGGCAATCGTTTGATGCCTGCAAGAGGGCGTAAAAGGGGTTGAGATCAACGGGAATAAGTATTGTGTCTGATACCAGAATTGACGATCTCTTGGGAGGTGGCTCGTGAATTACTTACGAGGTCACGCGCGAGGAATAACTTTGGAAATAAGGGGTGTACAGGAGAGTGCAGGTTTCGATCCTGTGGAACTGTGGGTTATGGGCCCACCATGTGGATTAATAGTAGGAAGGGCGGTGACGTCTTGAACGACCATGTAAGCATGGCAAGTCAGAGGATAGTCTGTCGGTTATGTCGGGAACAACATCGGTACCAAGGGCGAGGGACGAAGAGAACCATTTTCCTGCTCGTTGAACGAGGCGGACCAATAGGCAAAGTTCTCGTCCATCGGTGGCTACCGGAATGTCATCAACAATAGTAACAGGGTCTTGCTGACAGAATTGTACACCGAGGTGTTTACATAGGCAGGAGAATATTACTGCTTAGATCATACATATCACAAGAAAGGTTAAACCAAACAATGGAAAGGAAAATATGATTATCAGATTAAACAGAATAATGGAAAGGAAAATGTGTTTAAAACACATATTTCAAGGGTATATCCTTCCCAAGGACAAGCAGAGCATGATATCCATGACAGGATATATTGTAGAAAACTCTTTAGGTAAGGGGAGAGAAATTTCATGACATTACCCATACAACGGTGTTTGGATAATTGAGCAGCAAACATTTAGCATTGGGCTTCAAATGTTCTTGTTAAAAATCGGAGTACCATAGACATGCTTCGAGATAGCATTGACATGGTCATCAGGTGAAGATCAGACTTTGGAAACACAAAGGATCCATCAGGAATAACTTGTAGAATAAGTCTTACAATTTTCTCATGGAAGAATGGATAACCTTGCTAAAAGGAATCTATAACAATAGGGCCTCCGGCCAGGTGTGCTAGGCATTACATCACCTCACTGGGTCACATAAAGACCATTGTTA
This sequence comes from Aegilops tauschii subsp. strangulata, assembly GCF_002575655.3. Taxonomy (NCBI): domain Eukaryota; kingdom Viridiplantae; phylum Streptophyta; class Magnoliopsida; order Poales; family Poaceae; genus Aegilops; species Aegilops tauschii. Next base: position 64,121,406 of record NC_053038.3, on the reverse strand, counting down.
TAACTCTTGGAAATATGTTCCAACCATCATATCTGACCGAGATTCAGATCTGATTGGTGTCAGGATAACTCAGACTCAGGATGCCTGAGAAGAAAGGTGCAACACAAATTGTCGAGATGACATTGTAAGATTCTCGAGAATTGAACTATGGAAGCGAGTTCCGAAGAGTTCATCATTAAATCAAGGAGAGGGTGAGGGGGTGGCTGATGGACTCAGCGACAATTCCTCCAAATTTCCAAAAGATGGATTTCCACAAGTATGTCAACAAGGAGATAACATTTGTCAATTCAAATGGTATAATGATGTATGCTCGAGGAAAACATACACAATTAAACATTGGTTGAAAGGTGCACCCGAAATATGGGCTGGGTTGCACGACCAACGTCGGAATGGTGATTCAATAATCAATAGTCCAAGAATGAATGTCCGACCATTAACTTCAAAGGAATAGGGTTGCTAGAAGGGCAGAATCCAAACAGCACCGCTCACTTGTTGGTACCCCGGTTGGAATCAACACGATGACCCAAGAAAGAATGGTGATGGTGAGAAGTTTCACCATACCAAGAATTCTTAAGAGGTGGTGAAAATCTTACAACATAGATGACATAAGAGATGTTAATGTTCCAAGGTAAAGAAGAACAATTGCTGGATAGCAAGGAACTCAAGGTATAACACCAAACACGAACAAGCTTGTGTTGGTGGGAAGGCAATAAAGTGGTCGATGATAACACAGATCATCGAGGGCAAGGATGGTATTTCTCATCATGAACTCAATTGATATCCTGGAAGAGCTCATAAGGTTGATGATGATCACGACACATTTGCCGAGAGGTTTCATGAAGATGTAATCGAACAGCGCCTGCTCAAGCAGAAGGACTGATGCAGGAAAAGATTATTGGAACTACGGATACAACACCAACTAGGAATCAAGCTTGCCGTTCGAGGTGAAACGATAAGACAAGGGAGATCGACATAAGCTTAGCTCATCGTTGAAAGTTGTGTTCCGGGAAGGACCGGGTAGCACAGTTAAAAAGTTTGCACGATAATGATATAGCCGATAAGGCTAGGAATGACTTGAAGGATTATTAAACTCGTAAGCAACAAGAATTACTTAGAGTTATTGAATCAGAGTGTGGAATCGATTCACTTATCGGTGTTCTCGAGTGACTAATAACTCAGAGCCCGTGGAAAATTGGAATCAGTGAGAATGTAGCACTTGATGAAGAACTCATAAGAAGTTATGCAGTTCCATGATAATCTCGAGATACCAGGGGTTAATACTCGACGACAGATCAAGGTAGAGGTTGGACTAGGGTATTGCTCTGCAGAAGACAAGTGCTCAAACTTGCACGAGAAACGGAATCAAGGAGAAACATGGTCGGAACCACGTCCACGGATACCAGATGAACTTATAACAAGGGGATAATTAATTTAAGAGAAGTTTTAATGATAAGATCTACATCGTGACCATGGGCATGAACACAAAGTTCAAGGTCGACTCCCACTTCTTCAATGCCTAACCTTTCATTCACTGCTCTAGATAAAAATGATTTCAGTGTCAAAACCTACCTGGTGAATTACCAGAGGAGTATGACCCGTGAAAACTTTCGAGTTCACACACATTAAGGAAGGCATAGGTTCAACCCATCGGGGTATCTTAGAACATATACCATGAACTTTAGGATCAATTAAGACATGCTCAAAGCAGAGCATGTTTGACAAAGGCATAGGATATTACTTGCCAAAGGCAGAAGACACAATTTACCAAAGGCATTAGGTATCAGGGGAGAAACTCTCAAGGTTATTGGATATGAAGGACACTGTCGGATAATAACCAAGCAATTGGTCTCGCAGACCACAAGGAATCTAATGTGAGTATCGGTACTCAATCAGAAGGAAAAAGAATGCAAAGGCATCAGATTATAGAAACAACTAACTAATCCAACGCTCAAATGCAAATGAATTATGATTTCCAGATCAAAGGATCAGAAGCAAACGCTCTGATTAAGAATGGATAAGTGGTGTAAGCTTAGGGGTAAAATCTGTTGGGGAACGTAGCAATAATTCAAAATTTTCCTACGTGTCACCAAGATCAATCTAGGAGATGCTAGCAACGAGAGAGAGGGAGTGCATCTTCATACCCTTGAAGATCGCTAAGCGGAAGCGTTACAAGAACGCGGTTGATGGAGTCGTACTCGCGGCGATTCAAATCGTGGAAGATCCGATCTAGCGCCGAACGTACGGCGCCTCCGCGTTCAACACATGTACAGCCCGGGGACGTCTCCTCCTTCTTGATCCAGCAAGGGGAGAGGAGAAGTTGAGGCAGAAATCCAGCAGCACGACGGCGTGGTGGCAATGGAGCTCGTGGTTCTCCGGCAGAGCTTCGCTAAGCACTACGGAGGAGGAGGAGGTGTATGAGGAGGGAGGGCTGCGCCAGGGAAGAGGTACGGCTGCCCTCCCACCCCTCCACTATATATAGGGGCAAGGGGAGAGGGGGAGGCGCCCTAGGGTTTCCCCTAGGGGGCGGCGGCCAAGCAGATTGGATCTCCCTTGGGAAAATCCTAGGGAGACTTGCCCCCCAAGCCAAGCAGGTGGAGGCTTGCCTCCCAAGCCAGGTGGAGGCGCCCCACCTCCCCAAGTAACGTGGGAAAGGGTGTGGGGGGCGCACCACCCCTTAGTGGGCTGGTTTGCCCCTTCCCCTTTGGCCCATGAGGCCCTCCAACACTTGCCGGGGCTCCCGAAACACCTTTCGGTCATGCTGGCCATAGCCTGGTACCCCCGGAACACTTCCGGACTCCAATACCCTTCGTCCAATATATCGATATTCACCGCCGGACCATTCCGGAACTAATCGTGATGTCCGGGATCTCATCCGGTACTCCGAACAACCTTCGATAACCACATACTATTTCCCATAACAACTCTAGCGTCACCGAACCTTAAGTGTGTAGACCCTACGGGTTCGGGAACCATGCAGACATGACCGAGACACCTCTCCGGCCAATACCAATAGCGGGATCTGGATACCCATATTGGCTCCCACATGTTCCACGATGATCTCATCGGATGAACCACGATGTCGGGGATTTAATCAATCCCGTATGCAATTCCCTTTGTCAATCGGTATGTTACTTGCCCGAGATTCGATCGTCGGTATCCCAATACCTCGTTCAATCTCGTTACCGGCAAGTCACTTTACTCGTTCTGTAATGCATGATGCCGTGACTAACTACTTAGTCACATTGAGCTCATTATGATGATGCATTACCGAGTGGGACCAGAGATACCTCTCCGTCATACGGAGTGACAAATCCCAGTCTCGATTCGTGCCAACCCAACAGACACTTTCAGAGATACCTGTAGTGCACCTTTATATCCACCCAGTTACGTTGTGACGTTTGGTACACCCAAAGCATTCCTACGGTATCCGAGAGTTGCACAATCTCATGGTCTAAGGAAATGATACTTGACATTAGAAAAGCTCTAGCAAACGAACTACACGATCTTGTGCTATGCTTAGGATTGGGTCTTGTCCATCACATCATTCTCCTAATGATGTGATCCCGTTATCAATGACATCCAATGTCCATGGTCAGGAAACCATAACCATCTGTTGATCAACGAGCTAGTCAACTAGAGGCTTACTAGGGACATGTTGTGGTCTATGTATTCACACATGTATTATGGTTTCCAGTTAATACAATTATAGCATGAAGAATAGACAATTATCATGAACAAGGAAATACAATAATAACCATTTTATTATTGCCTCTAGGGCATATTTCCAACAGTCTCCCACTTGCACTAGAGTCAATAATCTAGTTCACATCACCATGTGATTAACACTCAAAGTTCACATCGCCATGTGACTAACACCCAAGAGTTTACTAGAGTCAATAATCTAGTTCACATCACCATGTGATTAACACTCAATGAGTTCTAGGGTTTGATCATGTTATGCTTACGAGAGAGGTTTTAGTCAACGGGTCTGCAACATTCAGATCCATGTGTGCTATACAAATCTCTATGTCATCTTGTAGATGCAGCTGCCACGTGCTACTTGGAGCTATTCCAAATAACTGCTCTACTATACGAATCCGGTTTACTACTCAGAGTCATCTGGATTAGTGTCAAAGTTTGCATCGACGTAACCCTTTACGACGAACTCTTTTACCACCTCCATAATCGAGAAAATTCCCTAGTCCACTAGTTACTAAGGATAAGTTCGACCGCTGTCATGTGATCCATTCCTGGATCACTATTGTACCCCTTGACTAACTCATGGCAAGGCACACTTCAGGTGCGGTACACAGCATAGCATACTGTAGAGCCTACGTCTAAAGCATAGGGGACGACCTTCGTCCTTACTCTCTCTTCTGCCGTGGTCACGTCTTGAGTCTTACTCAATACTCACACCTTGTAACACAGCCAATAACTCCTTCTTTGCTGATCTATTTTGAACTCCTTCAAAATCTTGTCACGGTATGTATTCATTTGAAAGTACTATTAAGCATTTTTGATCTATCCTTATAGATCTTGATGCTCAATGTTCAAGTAGCTTAATCCAGGTTTTCCATTGAAAAACACTTTTCAAATAATCCTGTATGCTTTCCAGAAATTCTACATCATTTCTGATCAACAATATGATAACAATATATACTCATCAAAAATTCTATAGTGCTCCCACTCACTTCTTTGGAAATACAAGTTTGTCATAAACTTTGTATAAACCCAAAATCTTTGATCATCTCATCAAAGCGTACATTCCAACTCCGAGATGCCCACTCCAGTCCTTAGAAGGATTGCTGGAGCTTTGCATACTTGTTAGCATCTTTCAGGATTGACAAAACCTTCTGGTTGTATCACATACAACCTTTCCTCAAGAAAATCGTCGAGGAAACAATGTTTTGACATCCTATCTGCAAGATTTCATAAATAATGCAGTAACTGCTAATATAATTCCAATAGACTCTTAGCATCGCTACGAGTGAGAAAATCTCATCGTAGTCAACTCCTTGAACTTGTCGGAAAACATCTTAACGACAAGTCGAGCTTTCTTAATGGTGATACTCACCATCATTGTCTGTCTTCCCTTTTAAAATCCATCTGTACCCAACAGCCTTACGACCATCAAGTAGTTCTTTCAAAGTCTATACTTTGTTTTATACATGGATCCTCTCTCGGATTTTATGGCCTCGAGCCATTCGTCGGAATCTGGGCCCACCATCGCTTCTCCGTAGCTCGTAGGTTCATTGTTGTCTAGCAACATGACTTCCAAGACAGGATTATGTACCACTCTGAAGTAGTACGCATCCTTGTCGACCTACGAGGTTTGGTAGTGACTTGATCCGAAGTTTCATGGTCACTATCATAAGCTTCCACTTCAATTGGTGTAGGTGCCACAGGAACAACTTCATGTGCCCTACTACACACTAGTTGAAGTCATGGTTCAATAACCTCATCAAGTCTCCACCATCCTCCCACTCAATTCTTTCGAGAGAAACTTTTCCTCGAGAAAGGACCCGTTACTAGAAACAATCACTTTTGCTTCCAGATCTGAAATAGGAGGTATACCCAACTGTTTTGGGTATTCTATGAAGATGCATTTATCCGCTTTGTGTTCGAGCTTATCAGTTTGAAACTTTTTCACATAAGCGTCGCAACCCCAAACTTTTAAGAAACGACAGCTTAGGTTTCTCTAAACCATAGTTCATACGGTGTCGTCTCAACGGAATTGCGTGGTGCCCTATTTAAAGTGAATGCGGTTATCTCTAATGCCTAGCCCATACACGATAGTGGTAATTCGATAAGAGACATCATGGTATGCACCATATCCAATAGGGTGCAGTTATGATGTTCGGACACACCATCACATTATGGTATTCCAGGCGGTATTAGTCGTGAAATAATTTCCACAATTTCTTAATTGTGTGCCAAACTCGTAACTCAGATATTCATCTCTATGATCATATCACAGACATTTTATCCTCTTGTCACGACGATCTTCAACTTCACTCTGAAATTACTTGAACCTTTCAATAATTTAGACTTGAAGTAAATATTCTTAGCATCAACTCAAATCATCTGTGAAGTAAGAACATAACGATATCCACTGCGTGCCTCAGCACTCATTGGACTGCACACATCAAATGTATTACTTCCAACAAGTTGCTCTCTTGTTCCATCTTACTGAAAACGAGGCCTTTCAGTCATCTTGCCCATGTGTTATGATTTGCATGTCTCAAGTGATTCAAAATCAAGTGAGTCCAAAGATCCATCTGTATGGAGTTTCTTCATGCATATCTACCAATAGACATGGTTCGCATGTCTCAATCTTTTCAAAAACGAGTGAGTCCAAAGATCCATCAACATGGAGCTTCTTCATGCGTTTTATACCAATATGACTCAAATGGCAGTGCCACAAGTATGTGGTACTATCATTACTATTTTATATCTTTTGTCATGAACATGTGTATCACTACGATCGAGATTCAATGAACCATTCATTTTAGGTGCAAGACCATTGAAGGTATTACTCAAATAAACAGAGTAACCATTATTCTCCTTAAGTGAATTACCGTATTGCGATAAACATAATCCAATCATGTCTATGCTCAACGCAAACACCAAATAACGATTATTTAGGTTTAACACCAATCTCGATGGTAGAGGGAGCGTGCGATGTTTGATCACATCAACCTTAGAAACACTTCCAACACATATCGTCATCTCACCTTTAGCTAGTCTCCGTTTATTCCGTAGCCTTTTATTTCGAGTTACCAACACTTAGCAACCGAACTGGTATCTAATACCCTGGTGCTACTAGGAGTACTAGTAAAGTACACATTAATATAATGTATATCCAATATACTTCTGCCGACCTTGCCTACCTTCTCATCTACCAAGTATCTAGGGTAGTTCTGCTTCAGTGACCGTTCCCCTCATTACAGAAGCACTTAGTCTCGGGTTTGGGTTCAACCTTGGGTTTCTTCACTAGAGCAGCAACTGATTTGCCGTTTCATGAAGTATCCCTTCTTTCCCTTGCCCTTCCTGAAACTAGTGGTTTTACTAACCATCAACAATTGATGCTCCTACTTGATTTCTACTTTCGTGGTGTCAAACATCGCGAATAGCTCAAGGATCATCATATCTAACCCTGATTTGTTATAGTTCATCACGAAGTTCTAGTAGCTTGGTGGCAGTGACTTTGGAGAACCATCACTATCTCATCTGGAAGATTAACTCCCACTCGATTCAAGCGATTGTAGTACCCAGACAATCTGAGCACATGCTCAACGGTTGGGCTTTTCTCCCTTAGTTTGCAGGTTTAAGAAACTTGTCAGAGGTCTCATACCTCTTGACGTGGGCACGAGCCTAAAATCCCAATTTCAGCTCTTGGAACATCTCATATGTTCCGCGACGTTTCAAAATGTCTTCGGTGCCTCAATTCTAAACCGTTCAACATTACGCACTGAACTATCACGTAGTCATCAAAACGTGTATGCCAGATGTTCGCAACATCCACAAACGACGCTCGAGGTTCAGCACACCGAGCGGTGCATTAAGGACATAAGCCTTCTGTGCAGCAATGAGGACAATCCTCAGTTTACGGACCCGGTCCGCATAATTGCTACTATCAACTTTCAACTAGATTTTCTCTAGGAACATATCTTAAACAGTAGAGCTAAAGCGTAAGCTACGACATAATTTGCAAAGACCTTTTGACTATGTTCATGATAATTAAGTTCATCTAATTATTTAATGAACTCCCACTCAGATAGACATCCCTCTAGTCATCTAAGTGATACATGATCCGAGTCAACTAGGCCGTGTCCGATCATCATGTGAGACGGACTAGTCATCATCGGTGAACATCTCCGTGTTGATCGTATATACTATACGACTCATGTTCGACCTTTCGGTCTCTTGTGTTCCGAGGCCATGTCTGTACATGCTAGGCTCGTCAAGTCAACCTAAGTGTTTCGCATGTGTAAATCTGGCTTACACCCGTTGTATGCGAACGTTAGAATCTATCACACCCGATCATCACATGGTGCTTCGAAACAACGAACCTTCGCAACGGTGCACAGTTAGGGGGAACACATCTCTTGGAATTTTAGTCAGGGATCATCTTATTTATGCTACCGTCGTTCTAAGAAAATAAGATGTAAACATGACAAACATCACATGCAAATCATAAAGTGACATGATATGGCCAATATCATCTTGCGCCTTTTGATCTGCATCTTCGAGGCGCGGCATGATCACCTTCGTCACCGGCATGACACCATGATCTCCATCATCGTGTCTTCATGAAGTTGTCTCGCCAACTATTACTTCTACTACTATGGCTAACGGTTATCAATAAAGTAAAGTAATTACATGGCGTTTTTCATTGACACGCAGGTCATACAATAAATTAAGACAACTCCTATGGCTCCTGTCGGTTGTCATACTCATCGACATGCAAGTCGTGATTCCTATTACAAGAACACGATCAATCTCATACATCACATATATCATTCATCACATCCTTTTGGCCATATCACATCACATAGCATACCCTGCAAAAACAAGTTAGACGTCCTCCAATTGTTGTTGCATGTTTTTACGTGGCTGCTATGGGTTTCTAGCAAGAACGTTTCTTACCTACGCAAAAGCCACAACGGTGATATGCCAATTGCTATTTACCCTTCGTAAGGACCCTTTTCATCGAATCCGATCCAACTAAAGTGGGAGAGACAGACACCCGCTAGCCACCTTATGCATCAAGTGCATGTCAGTCGGTGGAACCTGTCTCACGTAAGAGTACGTGTAAGGTCGGTCCAGGCCGCTTCATCCCACAATGCCGCCGAATGAAGATAAGACTAGTAACGAAAAGCAAATTGAACAAATCATCGCCCACAACTACTTTGTGTTCTACTCGTGCATAGAATCTACGCATAGACCTAGCTCATGATGCCACTGTTGGGGAACTTAGCAATAATTCAAAATTTTCCTACGTGTCACCAAGATCAATCTAGGAGATGCTAGCAACGAGAGAGAGGGAGTGCATCTTCATACCCTTGAAGATCGCTAAGCGGAAGCGTTACAAGAACGCGGTTGATGGAGTCGTACTCGCGGCGATTCAAATCGTGGAAGATCCGATCTAGCGCCGAACGGACGGCGCCTCCGCGTTCAACACACGTACAGCTCGGGGACGTCTCCTCCTTCTTGATCCAGCAAGGGGAGAGGAGAAGTTGAGGGAGAAATCCAGCAGCACGACGGCGTGGTGGCAATGGAGCTCGTGGTTCTCCGGCAGAGCTTCGCTAAGCACTACGGAGGAGGACGAGGTGTATGAGGAGGGAGGGCTGCGCTAGGGAAGAGGTACGGCTGCCCTCCCACCCCTCCACTATATATAGGGGCAAGGGGAGAGGGGGCGGCGGCCAAGCAGATTGGATCTCCCTAGGGAAAATCCTAGGGAGACTTGCCCCCCAAGCCAAGCAGGTGGAGGCTTGCCTCCCAAGCCAGGTGGAGGCGCCCCACCTCCCCAAGTAACGTCTGAAAGGGTGTGGGGGGCGCACCACCCCTTAGTGGGCAGGTTTGCCCCTTCCCCTTTGGCCCATGAGGCCCTCCAACACTTGCCGGGGCTCCCGAAACACCTTTCGGTCATGCTGGCCATAGCCTGGTACCCCCGGAACACTTCCGGACTCCAATACCCTTCGTCCAATATATCGATATTCACCGCCGGACCATTCCGGAACTAATCGTGATGTCCGGGATCTCATCCGGGACTCCGAACAACCTTCGGTAACCACATACTATTTCCCATAACAACTCTAGCATCACCGAACCTTAAGTGTGTAGACCCTACGGGTTCGGGAACCATGCAGACATGACCGAGACACCTCTCCGGCCAATACCAATAGCGGGATCTGGATACCCATATTGGCTCCCACATGTTCCACGATGATCTCATCGGATGAACCACGATGTCGGGGATTTAATCAATCCCGTATGCAATTCCCTTTGTCAATCGGTATGTTACTTGCCCGAGATTCGATCGTCGGTATCCCAATACCTCGTTCAATCTCGTTACCGGCAAGTCACTTTACTCGTTCTGTAATGCATGATCCCGTGACTAACTACTTAGTCACATTGAGCTCATTATGATGATGCATTACCGAGTGGGACCAGAGATACCTCTCCGTCATACGGAGTGACAAATCCCAGTCTCGATTCGTGCCAACCCAACAGACACTTTTAGAGATACCTGTATTGCACCTTTATATCCACCCAGTTACGTTGTGACGTTTGGTACACCCAAAGCATTCCTACGGTATCCGGGAGTTGCACAATCTCATGGTCTAAGGAAATAATACTTGACATTAGAAAAGCTCTAGCAAACGAACTACACGATCTTGTGCTATGCTTAGGATTGGGTCTTGTCCATCACATCATTCTCCTAATGATGTGATCCCGTTATCAATGACATCCAATGTCCATGGTCAGGAAACCATAACCATCTATTGATCAACGAGCTAGTCAACTAGAGGCTTACTAGGGACATGTTGTGGTCTATGTATTCACACATGCATTACGGTTTCAAGTTAATACAATTATAGCATGAACAATAGACAATTATCATGAACAAGGAAATACAATAATAACCATTTTATTATTGCCTCTAGGGCATATTTCCAACAAAATAGACAACAATTTGATTGGTCGAGATCCAGCTCATGCTTAATATGACGTCTGAGCCGAAAGGATGAATTCTAGGATCTGATTGGGGATTGCGAGCATTCGCAACATATTGAATCAATGGACTCAAAATGATAGTGACAAGGGCTGGGGATGGGTGGATACTCGGTATGTGCGAGGAATTATCCGTAGGAGTGTTCATGTGGGTAATGAACTGCAAGACAATAGGCACAAAGAATTCTTGGAACTATAGAGAGAATTTTTAGGGTATCTTGTAATAACAAGATCCATGGGATTGAAAGGGCAAGTGTATGTAGTTATCCATAATGATATAATAGTGGTAGGGAATTTGCAAAGGCGGTGGGCACAAGTGTCTTGAGAGAACATCGGAGATTATCTTCGGAATCTTCTGGTGCAGCCGGCGATCATCTAGACTGAGGGGGCTCTCTGGGAGAAAGTATTTTCGAGAACCTAAAGTTAGATTTTAGTAAATTCAATAAACCCAAATAGAAGAGAGATAAGAGTCCCAGAGTATAGACGAGGAATAAAAGATCCTAATACCACCCAATGGCGACGTCGGCCCGTAAGCAACACAGCCATGTTAGTAAAAGTTTTGCAATGACTAGACTCAACTTCGGCCAAGGAGTGCGGAAGGGGGATATCTACAGGCAGTCGGCTCTGATACCAACTTGTGACGCCCCCGATTCAATCGTACACGCAAATGTGTACGATCAAGATCGAGGACTCACGGGAAGATATCACAACACAACTCTAGACACAAATTAAAATAAAACAAGCTTTATATTACAAGCCAGGGGCCTCGAAGGCTCGAATACATAAGCTCGAAAACACAAGAGTCAGCGGAAGCAATAATATCTGAGTACAGACATAAGTTAAACAAGATTGCCTTAAGAAGGCTAGCACAAAAGTAGCAACGATCGAAAAGGCAAGGCCTCCTGCCTGGGACCTCCTAACTACTCCTCGAAGCCGAACTCCACGTAGAATCATCCTCGGGATCTCTAGCTCCTGGACTCCAGCATCTGGTTGTGACAACCAGGTATAGAAAGGGGAAAAGAGGGAGAAAAGCAACCGTGAGTACTCATCCAAAGTACTCGCAAGCAAGGAGCTACACTACATATGCATGGGTATGTGTGTAAAGGGCCATATCGGTGGACTGAACTGCAGAATGCCAGAATAAGAGGGGGATAGCTAATCCTGTCGAAGACTACGCTTCAGGCCACCTCCATCTTGCAGCATGTAGAAGAGAGTAGATGGTAAGTTCACCAAGTAGCATCGCATAGCATAATCCTACCCGGCGATCCCCTCCTCGTCGCCCTGTTAGAGAGCGATCACCGGGTTGTATCTGGCACTTGGAAGGGTGTGTTTTATTAAGTATCCAGTTCTAGTTGTCATAAGGTCAAGGTACAACTCTGGGTCGTCCTTTTACCGAGGGACACGGCTATTCGAATAGATAAACTTCCCTGCAGGGGTGCACCACATAACCCAACACGCTCGATCCCATTTGGCCGGACACACTTTTTTGGGTCATGCCCGGCCGCAGAAGATCAACACGTCGCAGCCCCACCTAGGCACAACAGAGAGGTTAGCACGCTGATCTAAATCCTATGGCGCAGGGGTCTGGGCCCATCGCCCATTGCACACCTGCACGTTGCGAGGGCGGCCGGAAGCAGACCTAGCCTAGCAGGCGTTCCAGTCCAATCCTGCGCGCGCCGCTCCATAGCTGACGTCACGAAGGCTTCGGCTGATACCACGACGTCGAGTGCCCATAACTGTTCCCGCGTAGTTGGTTAGTGCGTATAGACCAAATGGCCAGACTCAGATGAAATGCCAAGAACTCGTTAAGCGTGTTATTTTTAAGTATCCGCGGACGCCGACCAAGGCCAGGCCCACCTCTCTCCTAGGTGGTCTCAACCTGCCCTGTCGCTCCGCCACAAAGTAACAGTCGGGGGCCGTCAGGAACCCAGGCCCACCTCTACCGGGATGGAGCTACCTGTCCTTTCAGCCCCCTCATCAGAATCACTTACGGATACTCAACGAGCTGACCCGACTTTAGTCACCACATGTGTCATGTATATAAAGTATATAGTATATACCCGTGATCACCTCCCTAGAGATCACGGCCCGATAGTATAGCATGGCAGACGGACAATAATGTAGAGCCACTGATGGAAAAACTAGCATCCTATTCTAAGAAGTAGGATAGCAGGTAAGGGTAACAACTGTAGCAACAATGACAGGTTATGCAGCAGAATAGGATTAACCAAAAGCAGTAACATGCTACACTACTCTAATGCAAGCAGTATAGAGAAGAATAGGCGATATCTGGTGATCAGGGGGGGCTTGCCTGGTTGCTCTGGCAAGAAGGGTTCATCGTCGATGTAGTCGATCACAAGGGTACCAGCAGCGGTCTCGGAGTCTACTAGAAAGAAGTAACGGAGGGGGAACACAATAAATAACAGAGCAATCAAAGCATCACAAAGCATAACATGGCAATACACGGTGCTAGGGGTGACCTAACGTAGTACTAGGCGATACTGGCGAAGAGGGGAAACATCCGGGAAAGTATCCCCGGTGTTTCGCGTTTTCAAACAGACGGCCCGGAGAGGGAAAGTTGCAGGTTCGCTATGCTAGGGACGCGTAGCGGACGAACGGTCTGCGTATTCAAATTCGTCTCGTCGTTTTGAGCAACTTTCATGTACAAAGTATTTTCATCCGAGTTACGGATTATTTTATATTAATTTATAAAGATTTAATCATTTTCTAGATTTTCTGGTTTTAATTTAATTCGAAATTAAATAGCTAAATGCTAGGTGCACCAGCTCTGCGTACACAGAAGTGTACTAGAGGCTGACAGGTGGGCCAGGGGGTCCCTGTTGACCAGTCAACGTTTGACTGGTCAACAGGGGGTGGGGCCCCCTGTCATTGGCCGTTACATTAACTAACTAGTTAATTTAGTCTAACTAGGTTATTAGGGTAACAGATTTTAATTAGTTTAATTGAACCTAATTAATTAGTTAATTAATTAATTAACTTAATATTAATTAATTAGTTAATTAAATTAATTAATATTTTTATTTACTTATTATCATTTTATTATTATTATTTTTAAATGGCCGGCCCCAAATGTAGTGGCTAAGGCCACGGTTTGGTGGCTGGGAACGCACACGGGCGCTCCCAGCGTGACGCTGGCGGCGACGACCTCGGTCAGGAGGCGCAACGCAGGGGCGGATGTGGCCCCCGAGGCCGGCGAGGCTGGCGCGTGGGCGCGCGGCCAGGAAGTCGGGGCGAGGCCCGGAGCAGTAGGGGATTGGGGGCAAGTGCGTGCAGGCGCGAATCCTAGCACGGCCATGGCGAGCGCGACACGGCGCTCCGCGCGTGCGGGCCAGGGGGCGCGAGCGTGCGTCCTGGCGGCGCAGGGTAAGGGGGGCGGCGGTCGTGGTGACAAGGCAAGTAGCAGCACGCGAGCAGCGACAGTAGAAGCAGTTGCGGCAGCCACGCAGCAGCGAGCAGCAGGTGAGCGAAGCCGCAGACAGTGCTGGTGGGGCGCGTGGCCGTGGTCGCGAGGTGGTCGGGCGTGGTGACCGTGAGGGGGAAAGAAAGGGGCAGAGGGGAGGCGGAGGCCGGCGGCCTCACCAGCGATGGCGCGAAGGGGGTTCGGCGTGGCTCGATGGAGCCTTTCGAGAGGAGGACGGAGACGATGCGAGCGACGACGGGGACGAGGTAGTCGAGGCGGGAGAGGCTCCGGGAGGGTGGTCCGGCGAGCGGCGACGGCGGTCCGGGACGGCACCAGCGACGGGGTCGGGGAGGCGACGAGCAACGGCGTCGGGGCGGCTCCAGGGCGTGGTGGCGCGATGACGGCGAGGTCCGGCGACGGAGACGAGGACGACGGGGCGGCGTCGGGGAGGCGGGCGCAGTCCCGTGGGGAGGAGGACGAGGATGCGGTGCAGGAGGTTGGGAACCGCGAGGAGGAGGCCGGGGGTGGCGGTGCTCGGCGCCGGTGGGCGGCGGCCTCTAGGGAGCGGCGGCTCGGGTGCCGGGCGTGCGCTCCACTGAGCGTGCGTGCGTGCGTGTGGCGGCACGGGTGAGGGGACGAGGGGAACGATGGGGGGTCGAGTGGGTGGGTGGATCGGGTTAGGGTTAGGTGGGTGAGGCCATATAGGCCATGGGGTGGCCGGCTGGGCAGTTTGGCTGGGCCGCTTGGCCATCTAGGCCAAGGCCCAGCGGGGAGGGGGCTTCTTCTTTTCCTTTTTTTTGTTTTTTTTCTTTTCTTTTACTTTTACTTTTATTTATTTTATTTCTTTTCTGTTTTAGCTTAGTTTCAATAAAATACAAAAGTGGCACCTAAAATAGTGTTACAATTTATGCCACTGCCACAAACAGTTTAGCACTGAAATAAAATAGTTTTGGAATTGTTTATTATTTTAAAAGCATTTGAATAACTGTTTTGCCACTATTTATTTATTATAGTGCATTTAACTACTTTATAACAGTGCGTCTTCTCCATCAATATTTATTATGAATTACTTGCTACATTTAGAACATTTTAGTTTTGACTTTTGAAATTTTTTCTAGTTTGACTTTATTTCAAATTTGAATTTGAACTAGTTTTGAATCATTGCGAGATTATCAACAGTAATCGTGGTGACGTGGCAACATTAGTAGAGGGTTACTGTAGCTTAATTATCCGGACGTCACAAACTCCTTTCTCCGCGTCCACGATCCGCATGCACCGCCTGCACCAACGACGCGCTCCTACGCGCCTGGACGGCTGGACTCCGCATGCAGCGCCCACGACGCGCTCACCGCGGCCGCTCGCAACAGCCCACTAACCACCTAGCAAGCTAGCTCGCGGCTGACCACCACGCCACACACATGCGCACGCACGCACGCTACACACACCATGACACACATGGTTTATTTCCTAACATAAATTCTCCAGCATACAAAATCATTGCAGTTGGAGAGAGAGAGAGAGATTATAAATGAATTTCCCAAAATATAATGGAAAATCCTTATCATATGCAACTTTTAAATGAGAAGATGCATACTTGTTCTGCAGACCTTCCAATAAGTTTCTGGGAACACTTCAATTATGTCAAGTATATAATCAACTACTAGCCTGAATGGGACAAATGATTTATTATCCGCAATTATTTTCAACATTCTTGCCCGCATCTCGTGGAGGAGTGTCTATCCAACATTATACGTATGACACAACCATATTTCAGAGAGCATGATATGGAGAAGGTTGTCAATAAGATAGATTTCCATAAATATGAGTTCTTTTTTTTTTGCGAATACCATAAATGTGAGTTCTTTTTCTCTCACCAAACCAAAAGACAAGTACAATATATTTTCAGTTTTGCTAAAGCACATCTAGATGTGCCATAAGTATTGCACATCTAAGTCCTATGTGATTGATCTTACATTGAGATTCGTGTGGATATTTTTTTTTCTTTTTATGCTTGATTCACTCACTTAAATTTAAATGTGCAATAACTAGAGCACATCTAGATGTGCCCTAGACACACCCTATATTTTTTGGGTTTTGAACCAACTTCCCTACCCTTTGGATATCTCGGCATGTGTGGAACCGTTGCAGAGATTTATTTCTTTTGCGGGGAGCGAGGATATTACTTTTTAACAAAAAGAAAATTTTCAATTTTATGTAGACTTTTTAAGTCGGTTTATGCAGATTATTTTTTAAGGAAAGGAAATTTTATGCAGATTATTCATATGGCTAAATCTATGGATTCATACATGATGCTTCGTGTAGTATGTGGAGGCGTGCGATTCTCTTGCCTCTGCGTGCAGCCACGTGGAGATGGTAGCTTATATGGTCGACAGTCTAAGAGCATCTCCAACAGGCACGCTATCTTAACCGTGCGCTGGAAAAAACAGTTTTTTATGCGCGCGGAGCCGAAACGGACGCTCCAGCCGACACGCAATAATCGCGTGCGCGGAGGAAAACAGCATCGCGCGCTGTTTATTTCGTGCGCCCCTCCCGCGCGCCGGACATTCCTGTGTGAACGACCAACTGCCGCCAACCTCTCTGGCCACCCCGCCCCGTGCTGCGACCGGTGAAATTCGATCGATTGGAAGGCCGCGCCGACATCCCCCAAACCCCTCCGCCGCTGCAGCCGCCGCCAACCCTAGCGCGGTGTTGAGCTTCATCTTCGTCGCCGGCGCCCCTCCTCCCAGCAGCGGTCTCGCGTGCGGCCTTTTCATGGCGCCACGGACGATCTTGCAGGGTGGTGTCGCGCCGCCGCCCGCCATGAAGCCACGGGCCCCCGTCTCCAAGCGACCGAATGCGGCGGCGACGACGGCGTCCCGAAGAAGAACAAAGCGGCAGACGGCTCTTCTTTGCATGCGCTGTAAAATTAGCGCGCCTGCTGGAGCTACTGCGTCGCGCCATATTTTGCCGCGCCTGCTGGAGCAAGCACCCGGCTGCGCGCAAAAAAAGGCTACATCGGCACTATAAAAAAAATTCAGCGTGCCGCGCGGTTGCGCGCCTGTTGGAGATGCTCTAACAGTATGATAACTCATGTATAAGGGTAGCATTTGCCGCTAATTTTTTTTTTTGTATAAGGGCAGCATAATGACTATACTATTTTTTTTTTTGAAACGGAGGCTATACTAATTTTCGTACTTCACAATAAATAATGCTGCATGCATAACTTGATGCAGAGGGCACTACATACTTCTCTTTAAAAAAGAATCAAATCAAACGCCTGTAGAACAAGTCTGAAGGAAAAGTTCGCAATAAGAAGCGAGCAGTAGCCTGACGGCAGTGATGCCAAGAAAAGCTCATGACAATTTTGTATCTGTCTCCACTTAAGTACAGGGGCACTACGCATGACAAGAGACTTTGGCACAAGCCACGCAAGTCCGATTAATAATCCTGCGAGGAGAGACTCCGCAGCCGAATTGTTTCTGGCGGTAATCTATTTCGTGCGCTGCGATGCGACATGCCGCTCCCCCGAAAACGGCGGGATCGAATCGATCGATCGGTCTGACGCTGCGGAATGCTGTGCTTCCATATGTACCTTGCGCACGGCGCCGGCGCCGGCGCTGCGCCGTTCCCGGAGCGTGAGGCAAGCGCTGACTCCAGTGATTTGAACTGTGCGCCCTACAACTCGAGAAGTCAGGCCAGCGTGATGTGGCGAAGATGTATCAATGCGTGCAAAGATTCCGAACTGACGTTGCATGTTTTGCTTGCTACTGTATAGAAAAGTAAAGCCGTCCCTTCGACGGGCGACCGGCGGGATCCCGTGGCGTTTGTCCCCTTGCATCGGCGTCCGTCGCCCGCCGTTTGAACTTGACCGTTTTTCGAGGATTTTCTTCAGTTTTTTTTCCTTGGGGTACGTAGGTACTAGCAGAACATTCCACTGTGACATCGGCATCGGCCATCTGTTTTCATGGTCGTATGCAACAGGGCTGAGCGTAACATATGGCCACGGGTTCAGGCTTCTCCGACAATGTTCCACGCAAATGATGGACCGTGAGGGCCAGAAACACGCGTGCCTGCGCTGGAGGGTCCCCGCCCGTCGGTGGGACGCGGCGGATGCGCCGTACACCCACCCAACCAACTGACCCACTTGTTCCGCAAGTTTGGGCGGGGCCGCTGGAATCAGGGGTGCAGACAAGGTGGTGGAAAAGTCATCCCCGGCCTTGGGGATAAACGAGAGACGCTACGCCGGCCGCGTCGATGATTCTCCCGGTCTCGACGTTGCCGGCGCGGGGTGCATGCAGCGTGAGCAGATGAGATGGATATTTTGCTTCTAGAACGTCCATGACCACTGTACACATGGAGATGGTGGGTGTCGACGTGGGATATCTCTCTCTACATGCTGATGATATGCGCACATGCAGCTCATGTGCCGGACAGATCTATCTGATCTCAAGTTGTTTGCGCCCCGCGAAACGAAACCAAGAGGAACACTGCTGATAACTCCACCCCCTCACATGCACGATGCATGGCGTTGATTACCATCTCTACCTACAGTCTACAGAGTCAGGGAAGTCACTGTGACTCCCTCCAACAACTCAATTCACGTGTACCGTTGCATCCACAAACGTTACAACAAATTTGACACGTGGAAGGGTGGAATATTCAATCTTAGTAGTACGACAGTCATGTTTTTTTAATACAATACAGTAGTGGCGGACCTAGCCCACTGGGTCAGGGTGGGCCAGCAGCGTCTGTACATATACACTTATTTTTTTTCTTTTATTTTTTAGCTTTTCTCCTATGGTATAAATATATCTGGCCATGGGCCGGGCCGGGCCTAAAAAAGCCCACGGCAAAAAACTGAGGCCCTCCCAGGCCCTTTCAGCGGGCCTACTTTTCAAGCCCAAGCCCGGCCCATCTGGTAAAAAGCCCTGAAAAGCCCTTAGGGCTTAGGGCCGTGGGCCGGGCCTCTTCCTTCAAATGCCAATATGCCAAGCCCAAGCCTATCCAGGCCCTGCTGATGGGCTCAAAACTCAGGCCCAAGCCCGGCCCACGGGCAAGCCCATCGGGCCTAGGCCCTGGATTTTAGGGCCGGGCCTGGGTGGGCCGACAGGGCCGGGCCTGAGATGGCCAGGACTAGGTATAAATACTGTTTTCAAATCTCAGGGTGGGCCATGGCCCACCCTGGCCACCCTCTACCTCCGCCACTGCAATACAGATGTGACGTACGTACATACACACATATATTTTATCTCTATGAATCTTTTTAAAATATTAAGCCGACACATCATTTTAAGATTGACGAAATCGTCACTAACGTCTTCCTAGTCGATGGCAACTGTGTTGAGCGGTGACCGCTAGCTACAAGGAGTACAAACCTACAGCCCCTCCGCACCATGTCATCATCACAAATTAGTACTCCCGTAAGTTACTTTTCTCTCTATTTTTTCATTCGTTGCATGTGCACAACGGATGAAAATGTAAAGGAGCTCCGCAAGCGATAAGAAGATGACATGTAAAGCTAATTGGTTTGGAAATCCGCGTCATCACAATTCACAAAGTACTCCTACTCCTACTGCTATGTCATTACCATTTACCAACGGCGGCAAAATTTGGTATATGCTTCCTCGATCGTCAGGTAGTCGATCTAGATGATTTGGTAAAGTTGACTGTCTTCCTCTTTTTAAGGAGAGGCATACGCCCGACTTTATAAATAAACCCATAAGATAGGTAGCAACAGCATCACCTAAATGTATCAAACACACCCAAGCCCCAACGCTGGGCAAGACAACGAGGATAAAGTCATGGTACATGGCTCCCACGCCAGTACACGGCACGCAGGCCCGAATAGAAGGAACCAACTAAGCTAAAGACTCAGGCCCAAAAGAATCCCTCAAGCATCGTGCTCTTGTCTGCATAACTGAGACGCCGTGGTCCGGATTTTGTCGATCAACATAGATAGCGCCTCTTGGTCGTCGGCCTTAGTCAATGATTTCCACTGCTGCAGGAAATCACACGATTTAAATAAGCAGTCACCCGGTTTAACCGGAAACACGTGCTCGATAGTAAATTTGTTCCTAGTAGTCCACAGAGACCAGCATAAAGCCCCCAAGCCCACCCAAAAGATCCGTCTAGAAACACCGGAAAGGTTGGATGCCAGGCTGCGCAACTCGGCAAAGGAGGCAGGGGCCCAAGACACATGAAGCCAGTCCCGCACACAACTCCAAATAAGCTTAGCCAGGTGACAGTGAAAAAAGATATGATCCGAATCTTCCACCTCACCACAAAGAGCACAAAACTGGGAGCCCGGCCTGTTTCTCTTACGAATCTGATCAGCCGAGGGCAGCCGGCCTCGAAAGGCTTGCCACAAGAATTTTTTTATCTTAGGGGGAATACAGGCCTTCCAAACTTGGGAAAAACGACTGGTAGGTGTGCCACCAACTAGCTTAGAATAGAGCGACTTAACAGAAAACTGCCCAGAGGCAGAAAGGGGCCAGAGCACCGAGTCCCTGACCGTCGAGAGCGTAGGGAAGAGGACAGTAAGACGTTGCCAATCTTCAAACTCTACAGGCGACAGAGAACGGCGGAAGGCCAGGTTCCACCCCTGGGAAGCAAGCTTCGCAATAGAAATATTAGGTTCAGAGCAGTAAGAGAAAAGGGTAGGGAAGGTCACCGAGAGAGGTGAATCTCCACACCACCAATCAAGCCAAAACCGAATAGAGGAACCATCCCCAACAACAAACTTAACAAAAGATTGAAAAACAGGTCTAACTTTGACCAGAGACTTCCAAAACTGAGAGCCACCACGCGGC
This sequence comes from Aegilops tauschii subsp. strangulata, assembly GCF_002575655.3. NCBI lineage: Eukaryota > Viridiplantae > Streptophyta > Magnoliopsida > Poales > Poaceae > Aegilops > Aegilops tauschii. The sequence continues at coordinate 64,100,439 of NC_053038.3, read as the reverse complement.
AGAGCGAACATCGGGCTTGAGGATGGGAAATATTTAGCCTTAAGGATCAACAGCCAAAGGGGTTGATCCTCAGCGCTCATAATCTTCCACCACCATTTAATCATCAAGCATTGGTTCATGATGGAAGTATTGAGAATCCCTAACCCCCCAAGGTTTTTGGGCCTGCACATCAATTTGCATTTGACGAAGCGATATTTGCGACGGTTGTCCGCAGCATTCCAGTAAAACGCCCCACGGTGTTTGTCAAAACCAGCATGAATCCCAGCCGACAAGAGAAAGAAGCCCATAAGGAACATGGGGAGGGAGGAGAGACAAGCATTAATTAGGGCCACTTTACCAGCGTTCGTATTATATCTACCCCGCCAGGGAAGGACCCTGTTTCCCACTTTAGTGACTACCGGGGCAAAATCTTTGGCATGTAGCACATCCGGGGAAATAGGCAACCCCAAGTATTTGAACGGATAGGAGCCCTGCTTACAGTTAAGAAGGTGGGCCACTCGCGCGGCTTCCGACTCGTCCACACCAGTCACAACTACTTCGCTCTTGGCAAAGTTAATCTTAAGCCCCCACATAGCCTCGAAGCAAAGTAAAATAAATTTGAGGTGGGCAAGGCAGGCCTCATTCATCTCGACCAGAATAATAGTGTCGTCCGCATATTGGAGATGGGTGAGACCATGGGGAATGAGATTAGAGCAAACCGGAGTAATGTGCCCCGTGGCAGCCGCCCTAGAAAGGAGGCGAGATAAAGCATCTGCAACGAAATTGAATAGGATGGGAGAGGCAGGATCGCCTTGCCTCAGGCCCCTACCATTGGCAAAGAATTTGCTAACCTGACCATTAACATTGATGGCAGTGTGGCCTCCCGAGACCAACTGCATAATCCTATGGACGAGGGGCCCCTCGAATCCTTTGGCCAATAAAACTCTACGTAGAAAATGCCAACTCACCGAGTCATAGGCCTTCTCAAAGTCTAATTTTAGAATCACCGCTTTCGACTTACGAATCTTAAGATCATGAACGATTTCATGCAAACAGAGGACCCCGTCCAGAATGAAACGACCCTTGATGAAAGCAGACGGGAAAGGGCTGATGGTACGGTGGGCAATGGGGGAGAGACGAGTGGCTAACCCTTTAGCCGGAAACTTGGCGAAGTTATTAATAAGGGCGATCGGCCTAAATTGCGAGATCAAATCCGCGCCCTTGACTTTAGGAATAAGGGTAATGACAGCGTAGTTAAGGCAAGAAATGTCCACCGTACCCAACCAGAACCCTTGGATGATCAAACAAATGAGAGGCCGCAACTGCGGCCAGAACTTTTTGAAGAAGGGGATCGAGAAACCATCAGGGCCGGAAGCAGTCTGCGGGTTAGCCGAGCTAATCACCTGCCAAATCTCATCATCAGATAAGGGAACCATCAGGTCCGAATTTTCGTCCGGAGAGATCTTAGACCCCTCACCCCAAAAGTCAGGACAAAGGCCAAGCCTAGGGTCCGGCTTAGAGCCGAGTAGAGTAGAATAGAAACTAACAATGTGATTCATAATGAGGGACTGGTCAGAAACTCTAACACCGCCAATCAACAGAGTGTCAATGAAACACCTTCGGCGTCTGCCATTCGCGATCGCAAAAAAATAGGCCGTCATAGCATCCCCTTTTAAGGTCCAGTTAAGGGCACCTCGTTGGCGCTAGTAAATCTCTGACTGTTGGTGGAGCAGCAGCAGAGCGTCTTCCAGGGAGTAGCGAGAAGCCCACTGAGAAGGTGAGAGCCCAGATGTGTCAGCAGATAGGTCCAAATCCCGGATTTGAGATTCGAGGGACTCCTTGTCTCTACGCAACTCGGCCGCCCTATTCCGAGACCACCCCCTTAAGAATTTACGCAACTCATAAGATAGCTTGTGCCAATCATCCAAGGGGCCAAAGGAGCGGTGAGGAGAGGAGAGAAAATTAGTGATCTTAGAAGCCACCATGTCGCAAAAACCCTCCACAACAAGCCAAGAAGCATCAAACTGGAAAGGGAGGGAGAAATAAGAGAGAGGATACCCGCATCCAGGATCAGGGGAACATGATCAGAAACAAAAACCCTGTCCAGCACCGACCGGACAGGCGAGGATTGATGGTTAGACCAGGTGAAACACGCCCCCACCCAAGGGAGCTAATGCAGCGCGCAGTTACTGATGAAATCATTAAAAGCATTGGCAAGAGGCCAGGAGAAATTAGGATTATTCTTGTCCGCCGGAGAACGTAACAAATTGAAATCACCCCCAATTAGAAGAGGAATAGAACATGTTTCAATCTTAGTCGATAGTTCGTCCAAAAAGAAAGGAGCAAGCGTGTGATCCGCAGGGCCATAAACCACCATAAATTCCCACAAAGTGTTGAGCTGACGATGATGAACCACACAGCTAGCCCAAAAGATGCCATGATCAAAAGTAATGAAATCAAAAACGTCCCGCTTGGACCCAATCAAGATTCCCCCAGAGTGGCCCGAGGCGGGGAGAAGGTGCCAATCAAACCTATCCATCCCAGCTATCGCAGAGAGTTCAGAAGGGGAAAAGGATTCCTTGAACGTTTCGACCAGCCCTAAAATGTCAATATGTTCACCACAAACCAAGTCATGAATCTGGTCACGGCGCCCCCTAGCACCGAAACCACGAATATTCCAGAATAGAGCTCTCATTTGAAGGAAAGGTTTTTAATACGGAGACTCGATCTGCACGGAGCCCCACAAGGCTTAGATCGCTTGGGACGCCCCACCTTAGCATGGACCGGGGGGGGCGACGACTGGCCACAACCATTTGTCGCCTCCAGCCCCCCGGCTTGGCCCTGAGCACCAGCAGGACCAACCCCTTTTGCGGCCTCAACGGCCTTAGCAATGGCAGCCTGGGCTGCCTCATTGGCCCTAATGACAGAAAGAAGTTGAGAAGGGGAGCTCATCCCCGGTATCGCAACCACCCCAATATCAGACATGATATGCAACAAATGGTCATCTGACAGAGCTGGTAAAACAAGGCGAACAGGGGAGGCAGGGAGAGATGGTTGGGCAGACGAACCTGAAGGAGGGAGGTCCTTGGCCGCGGCACGCCGCTCCGCCCGCACCGCCACCGAGACGCCAGAGTCGCGCACACGCCGGCCCTTCCGCGCCGTGGATGCCGGAGAGTGCAGCACAGGGGAGCACCGAATCGGCGACGCCGGCCCAGGGCCAGACCCCGAGACGGAGCCCAAGTCCTTGTCCAGACGCCGAGCCAGACCCGTCGCCGACAGCTTGGAAGTGGAGGAGGCCCGACTCTTAGCCGAAAATTTCCGGACCGAAGACTTCTTCTTCTTCTTAGTTGAGGGCTCGGTGGAGCGCAAGGGGGAAGCTGGAAGGTCCTCGATCCCAGAGAAGGAAGGAGACTGCGGGCGAGTAGGCACATTGGAGCAAATTCCATAGATGGGGGTCCCCTTACCAGCACCAGCGGCACGAGAAGCCAAGTCCTCCTTCTGAGGGTTAGGGGCAGGGGCATTGTCCTTGAGCAGCTCGCGTTGATCCGAATCCAGCTTATCCCATTCAGACTGTGTGAAACGCGGATCAGTTCCTCCACTTGGGTTCTGCCCCCCAGCCGACCCATCCCCCTGCGTGTCATCCTTGTCCTGGTCCGAAGGCTTGGAAGGAGGAGGCGGGGGTGGAGGGGGAGCACGGGGTTCTGCACCCTCCACCCGAACCCGAAGTCGCACACCCTGAGGAGAAGGGAAGACATCCACAGAGCCGTGAACACAAACGGGGTCGATGCACCAGACATTGAGACGAACCGGGCCAACCTTGCCTAGGGATTCCGAATCCACCTCCACGGGCTTGCCAATGAGCTTACCAAACGCCATCATGAACTCCACAGATCGAAGCCCCACGGGCACGTCGTCAACTAGCACCCAAATCTTGCTAAGCGGGCCCACCGCCTTGGCACCACAAGTAGCTGCTTTGACAGAAACCACAAGCTGGTTGAGGGGGAGGGTAAAACTGGTGCACGAGGAGATCATCCGTAGACAGTCCTTAGAGGGAAAAACCACTGCGAATTCATACTCTGAAAGCTGGCGCACCTGCCAATCCCAGCCACCATCGTCCCAAATATTCAAGCCATCCAAGAGGGTCTGCGGAGAGATCAGCTGACCACACACCGTGACGATGGCCGCGTTAGAGAGGGACGGCGCAGCCATCACCACAGGAACATCAACATCCAGAGCGAAGAAAGAACATCCGGGAATACCGAAGCCAAACTGGATGAAAGAGGGAATCTTGGTACGGTTACGACAGTCGACAGTGAGATGGCCGTCCGAGCGGCAGATGAGGCAGAATGGTGGATTAGTGCATCTAGATTGGAAGTGATTCGGGCGGTGGCACGCAAAGCAAGTCAGGGTCGGTGAGGGGCCCGAGGAGGCAGGATGCTGGCGAGGAGGGGGAGGCGGTGGCGGCGGCAGGATGCCATCGCCACGGACCGCAGAAGGGGGACCCGAAGCAGGAGGAGGGGGGCGTCGATCCCCAGCGTGTGAATAGGAGGAGCCAGGCCCGAAGCGCGGCCCCGTGCGAGAGGCACCGCCCGCCGCAAACGAGCGGGGAGGGGGCCGAGGCGGAGGGACCGGGCCCCTGGCCAGAGCGGGGCGCGGCGTCGACGAGGAGGAACCACCGCCAGCCGAAGCAGCAGCGGCCTCCCACGGATCCAGCCCCGCGCCAGGGACCGCCGACCCAGATCTGGCCACGGAGCGCTCCGCCCCCGCCTCCTACTCCTCCCGCTCAGAAGGCAGCACGCGCACCGCCCGCTCCGATTCGAGCTTGGACCGCAGCTCCGCCTCATAGGCCAGATCGACCCCATCGCCCGGCGACGCATCACGGGCATGCTTGCTACCCGAAAGGGCCTCGGAGGAGGAACCCCGAGATTTGTCCATGGCGGTCACCTCAGCGAAGGAGAGAAGAAGTGGGGGTGTGGAGGGAGCGGATCTGGAGAACTGGCGGATAGGGCGACGCACCCTGTGGATATCAGCGGCGGACGCCGGAAACCCTAGGAAGGGGGGGGGAGCGCCGCGACGCACCCATAAATACCCACAACAGGCCAGGCTAGAGAGGGCCGAGTGGGCCGTAACGGGATCGCAGGCTCGGGAAGGGGGCGGACGCGGAGCAGTGGCCACAACCAACTGCCCCGGGCCCATAGACGAGAGGGGGGGAAAGACACGAGGGACGACACAGCCGGGGGCCCGGGCGGCCCAGCTCGAGACGATCCAGGCACCGCCAGGCCCACGAGCTCACCAAGGCCCATTTCGACCAAAGAACAGACCGGATCTAGGGTTTGGCCACCGGCCGCCCCCGCACACACCGGCGAAGCCGCCGCCGCCGCCACCGGCCCAGGCCGGCAAGGAGGAGGGCGAATAGGACAAGCGACCGGAGAAGCACCAACACCCAAATCCAACAGGCCAGCGGACGGGGAGGAACCGAGGAGACCACACTCAGGAGAGGGTGCCGGGCCCCGTCCCGCACGGCGCCGACGCCGGCCAACGCACCACCACCCAGACGACCCAGAGGGAAACGACACCGGCCGGCCCCTGCCACCCGGAGCAAATTTCCGAACGCTGCTCGGCGCCAGCACGGGCGGCACCATCGAGACCGCACCCGACGAGGCATCCTCCGCCGAGTCAGAATCCGACTCCACCGAGTCGCCCAGCGCCCAGAAACGCGATCCGGGGAAGGACGCCGCCGAAGAGGAGCAGGGAGAGCCATCCCGACTCGCAGAAGACGGGGGGGGGGGGGGGGGGGCGGCGGGAGGGAAGGGAGGGGAGGGGGGAGCCATGGGCCACGGCGAGGGCAGGGAGGAGGAGGGGAGCGGCGCGCGAGGGGACAAAGGGGGAGAAGGGAGAGGAGCCATCCCCAATGCGCTATGACTTCGAACAAACTGTTTTCAACGTGAGTTGTCTCAATTAGCTGGACTCCTGTGTCTAAAAGGTAGGTACTTCTTGTTTCTTGTCTTCCTCTGATGAACACAAATCCCACTGATTACGGGAAACAAGAAAAACATCAACGTGACTTTTGCTAGTATATATATATACTACTCCCTCCGTTCCCGCAACGACTTATATTTAGAAACAGATGTAATACTCCCTTAGTCCGAAAAAGCTTGTCCCTGGAATACTACGCTATAATTAAGCAACCATCCAAGTGTTTAGATTTTCATCGGTGGGCCGGGCAGCGAGGCAAAACTATCACACAACAGGGCAGATAAGTATGATGGTGCATCTTCCTAATTTTGTATCCACGGATGAATGACAGCTGCTAAAACAACTCCCACTTAGGCATGCAGGAGGATACGTAAAGCAACCTGGAGGGAGAGGATTTAGATTCCAGCTTTCCTTCATGACTGCAAGGAGTGTACATCACTGTGTATGAGGCAAAGGTGCCTTTGCCCTCTCCTTGTCAAGGTGCAGGCTTGATTGTATTCCCTTCATAAACCCTAACTACGGACCCACCTCACACTTTGTCAACTGATCGCAACACCAGGCTACGATATTATCATCACTAATACAGTATTACCCTTCGATCCAAATATAGACACAAGAATCTTGCCTCTCTCTCTCTCTCTCTCTCTCTCTCTCTCTCTCTCTTAAAAAAAGAGACCCCCTTTCTTGTACCGACTCATCACTCATACATCTATCCACATCTGAGCTGGTACAAAGGCTCCATCCATGCCCAGAGCAATGTGCTTCTAGAAGCATTTCAACATCTTAGCGGCCAAAGCATCCATCCTGAACGGTATAGAAGCAGAAAAGAGCCCACCACCCAGCACGAATCAATCAAAATGTGCACCAAAAAGAGAGAAAGAAAGTGCAGAGACTGGAGCGGAGGGCACCCCTCCACTTTCTTTTTCCACATAAAAATCCAAGAGAGAGCTACGAGGTGGCAAGTAAAGCAACCACAAAAAGGAGATGACCCATGAGTTGTAAAGCAGGAAAACACTGGTAAATCTAGGTCGCAATCAACTGGCATGTGTGCCACCACCAGCACATGAACTTGTCGAGTAGGACGTAGTACTATTTTATCTTGCCTTCTAGAAACGTTTCAACGGCTCAGTGTGCTGACAACAACAAAAGCTCCCATGAAAAAGGCACGAGCACCTCAAGCCCAAGCAAGGAGTGGTGCAAAGGAGTATACAGATTTTATCTAGGGAATCCACATTCTCTCGCTCAATAGATTATTGCTACTACAATTAATTATCGCAAAGAAATTAGCAGCGTAACTAGCATATCAAGGATACTGTGAATTCGGCATTTTTTCTTCTAAATAAATGTATAACTATTTAACAATAGCTACATGAACACGACTGCTACACCGACAGAGATGGAGACGGCAACTTTTGCCTGCATGCAGCCCCGTCTCAGATCTTATAAAATCGCTCACCTTGGACTGCAGCCGTCCTGGTCCTGGCCTCTGGTGCAAACGGCCCGTGGCAAAAATCCAAAGGAAAATGCTGCTTCTGCCGTGGAATCAATCTGCATGCAGAACAGTCCAACAGTGCACGAACACAGCGCTGTGCATTGCCCGGCAAGCTTCGCCAGCGCCAAAACCTCGGCGCTTAATCTGAGGCGGCGGGTCTTCATGTCTGCCGCATGCCGGAGAGCTCCGAATGTGTGGACGCGTGATTCATGGCGACGGTCGATGAGACCCCCTTTCTTTCTCAAGCTTTTCCTTTCCTTTGATTCTTCTTATGCTTCTGGTCGTGAGCTAAAGAAGAAGAACCGAGCTCCATGCTTCCGCTTCTCGGAATAGTACTCGAGCTTCTAGAAGCACGTCGACAGGCAGCGGATCAAAGTAGAATATGCCCAACTGCCGGACTGAAGGGAACTGATCACCGCGCGAATCTAATCTAAGCAAACTTGGAATGACGTGTTCGTAATAAAACTATTCAATCACTGCCATTTGTATATTTCATGAAAGTGAATAGTACAAATCTGGGGGCGCCAAAGTCGTCGCCTGACTTGCATTATGTACGCCGCATCCATCACGGTACACGCCAAGGCAAACATCACGGGAGGATATGGTAGAGTAATCACACTTGGCCCGGCACCACCATTTTTCTATCGCCGGATGCCAACGGATGCAGAGCCCAAAACAATGGTGTCAGCCAGGGAAAGTACGCGGCAGTTTTGTACTGGCATTTGACGCCACGAGGCAAGGCACGCACGATTTCGATTATTAATCCTTGGAGAGAATTCTTGGTTTGAAATGTTCTTTGTAGTAATCTGTTCGTGCTCAGCACATCTCCTCTGCGAAAACGATGGGATTAATTAGAGATGGATGGTTATTACGTCGTACCATGTGCTTGTCCAGATGGACCTTGTGGGCGGCGCCGGCGATGTGCGGTTTCGTGCCTCCCATGGGGTGCCACTGCCATTGACATTGCCATCCCGTGCGAGACGCTGACTCTGGTGATTGAGAACCAGCCACGGGCGTCGCTTGTGGGCGAGCCAAGTTTGCTCGCCGCCGTCAGCTCACATGTTTGTTTGACTTGTACCGGAGGAGTATCAATATCATGGCATCATCTCCGTGCAGGAGATTAGTATCAATCTCACACCGTTCTCTGTGTGAATTAATGTGGGCGAAGGAAAGGTGGCAAGTGAATCAATGCTCGTGACTTTGGTGAATGAGGTGTGTGAAGTGTGTGCGAAGATCCCGGCAGATTGCATGGTGCTCCGGCCTCCGGCTCCGGAGTCGGGACGCGGCGCGGCGCGGGTCATGCTCCGGAGTACGAGCGGCGAATATGGTGGAGGTCACGGCGCATGTCATGGCCGGTGGACGAGGTGGTATATGCACCACCGATTTTCCCGCGCCCAGGGGGACACGCAGTCCGTGCTTGTGATAGCTCGTTTTGAAAGATTAACGTCGACGCATAAGATTACACTCGAAGAGTGACTTGGGGTTGCCGAAGTCTTCATCCCTCTGCATTCATCGGCGAAGCATCGTGAGCATAACTCGATGCCGCCTCTAAGCTTATGTATGTGCGGAGCAAACTTTTTGAATCCAGAAGCTTGTAAAACCAGCAACCAAGAAGTTATTGATGTAGACTAGAAGACGACTTTGATCGCGATCTGTGAAGCAAATCACTGCAACAAAGAAGGGAGTGTTGAAAAGGGCTTGTAGAAACTCCAAACTCCAAGAAAGTCGGGCGAATCTAGACGGATTTACCGGAGACCTAAATCGATTGAATTCTGGAAGACCGGCCGGAAGCACAAACCACATGCCCACCCCCGATGATAAGCACACCAACAAAATCGAATATGCCCATGAACAGGGGTGGGATCCGCCCAGCAGGCGCCTTCGTATACTCTAGCAATTGCTATCGTATTTTGCTACAGTATACAGAGGATTTGGGCTAGATCTACCTCTGCCCGCGAGGACATTATTTTGGAAAGCGCCGCCACCATGCCATCCCAAAACAAACACGATGAGTGCATAAAGTCTACTTGAGAGACATTTCCCACGTTGTTGTAGGCCAAGTTCGGATCTGAGATCAAACTCGCCGCCGTCTAAGGGAATGTGCCAACGTGGTCTTCTCTGATGGCCTAGCCCGGCCAAACCATTATAGAAACTCACCGCACTGGATTCATTCGAACGTCATCAACTTCACCAATGTGGGCGCCATGCACCATCTGACAAAGGCCTCCACTTGAGCCTTGTCTTCTTCTTTGCCGTGGCAACCCTCCGAGAGTTACCGGCAAGCCACCCCTGAATAGGACCTCCCCCCGTGATGGTGAGAAGTGGAGGTGGCTAGGTTTTCACGACCGCCTTTGCCCTGTTTTCAGAGCTGGGCTAGACATTCCATTAAACCAACTGGACACTGTTAAAGATCGTCCAACAGGGAGAAATAAAGCCACAGAGGATTTACTAGGAGGATCCACGGCGAGGGGCGCCCACCGCGTGCTCTTCAAGTTACATGGATTCATCCGCCGCCATTGGCTTCACCAAAGTGGCCGCCAAGCATCGCCTGCCAAAGACCTCCACTCAGGCACTCGTCTTCTTCTTTGAGTGCAACAACCTTCCAAAACCTTGACATAAACCTGAACCAGACCTCCACACCGGCGTCGGCGACAACAAGAATTGGAGGGAGCTAGGTTTTCACGATCGCCTTTCCCCTCTACTCACAAAACGTTTGGTAGTGTGCTTGAACACGGAAATCCAGGAGCACGTGCTCCTATGCACGAAAAATGATTTTTGAAATTTCAAAAAAATCCCAATAAATTTTTTATGTATTCATAGTCACATCCAAATGCTACCGGCAAAGTTTTAGGCAAAAAGTTAAACATTTTGGCCTGTTCAAAAAAAATTTGAACATCAAATGTTACCTCAAAATGTCACCCCAAATTGATTTTTTTCACTGACGGAACACTACTGTCGCGCTGAACATTCCACTAAACCGACTAGATAGTGGTAATGATAGTCCAACAGAGAGAAACAAAGCCACTGAATAGATACTGGTAATGATAGTCCAGGCGGCGCCACTCGCGGGACGCCGGGTCGAACCACTCGGCGTCGCGCTCGAACCCGCCCTGGCGGCCCGTACCCGCTCACGGCCAGGAACCGGTCGCCGGCGACGGTGGCCATGCCATCGCACTCGTCGCGCTCCTCCGACATGTCGGGGAGCGGGTCCCAGCGACCCAGCCGTCGGCCTCTGCGTCGTACGCCTCCGCAGTCTTCAGTGCGTTCTTGTGCTTGTCCAGCCGCGGCACACGCGGCGCATCGAGCGGTAGGATCCGTGCAGGACGCGCGCCAGGCAGTCGTCGGGCATCCCCGGGATGAGGTTGATGTGGTCGGCCTCCCACTCTTGGACACGGCTCTTTGGGTTCATCATATTGGACTTGACGTCGAACACCCACAGCGCGTGCCCGCCGGCTCCCTCGGGAGAGAGCATAAATAGAAGGCTAGCGCAGCTACGGGACACGCATATTGATTGGGCCCTACTATGTGACAGCTGGTGAGCAAATAAAAAAAGCAATAACTTTTTTTTTAAGTTGAGAAAGCAACAACTTGATGTTAAAGCAATTGCAAGCGGCTGTTTTTCTGCCGGATTTGTGTGCGGTTTCTTCTTCGTGGAGAAGCTTGATGCATGTGTTGCTTAAAATGATACTCTAACTGAATGCCCTTTCAATAATTGGAAAATGTATTTGTGTTCTGGGGAGTGACATTTTGATTGATTCTCTTTTTCATTTCATTTTTGAGTTGATGATTCATTGTATTTATCACAACGAAACCGGGATCAGATTTGTTAAATTTGAATTGATGCCGACCGGTAAGTGCAAACCATTGGTGTCCAGTTTTATAATTGATAAGTAGAAGACTCGATGCAGCCGAAACACATCGAAGTCTTCTTTGTTTATAGCCTTTTGATTTTAGAGTGAGAAAACTTATTGATTGTGCCCGTAATTTATCTTCAATGGATAATATGCAAACTGAGGGCGACATGTAAATTGGAGGGGGGAGGGGGGGGGGGGGGGGTTGATGCAAACTTTTATGCACCACTATGTGTAGTAGGCAGACAGGTTTCACACAAAATCATGGCATTAGAGCATCTACAGCAGCGACCTGCAAATCCGGGCTTAAATCATTCGTCCACTTTCGTGTATCTCATATTCGTTCCCTCATATCCATACTTTTTTTTGAGCAAACACAGTGGGGAAACCCCCACTGTAACTTTGATTTTCATTAATAAGGGTATAATGCTACATCAACTGTACAATGAACTTGACAAAGTAAGAAAAATCTACAAGTAGTCTAGCCAGCTCTACATGCCTTCCTTCAAACTAGGTTTTGCTTTTTTTATAATCATATCAAAATGTTCTTTGAATGTGCTAATACAGCAAGCCATATTCTTTTCCTTGTGATCAAATATGGCACTGTTCCTGTACTTCCATAAGCTCCAGCAGCCTGCAATCAGGCATTCCTTATAGCACTTAATATTGTTGTGTCTCCTGCCATCCAACAACATTTCAAGAAGATCAAAGACTTTATTCCGTTGGATACCAATATTCATCTAGAAATTCTGACTAAAGTCACAGCTGAAAAAAGGTGCATCAAATGCTCATTCGGTTCATCTTCACATAGCACACATGAGGTGGATTGGATATGAAAACTTTTCCTGGTAAGGAAATCTCTAGTATTATGCCTATCCTGCAAGAGCAACTAGAAAAAAAAATTGCTTGGGTAAAGTACATGATTTCCATATCCATTGGAAAGGTTTAGGAGCATCTATAGGGTTGCCAATGTATTCCATATATATTCTTTTGTTAGAATATTTTGATCCACCCCAATAGAGTTGCCAAGATTCAGGTTGATCTTGTTTCTCTCTGTCATTTATTAGATCTTCTAACTGAATGCTTTGCTGAACTGCAATGCTTGACATTGACAGATGAAACATTTCATAAAAACTGTCATAGTTAAGATTGCTTGCCTCTTTCAGTGTAATGTGTGCATTCTTAGCATAGGAGAATAATTGTGCCATCATGGTGATCAATGACTGGAGCACCATTTGTCAGCCCAAAGCTTAATGGTACTAACATGTCCAGCTGAATAGATAGTCATTTCTTTAAAATTCTCCAGAATGGAACAACAGTCCCTCCACCAAAAATGATCCAACTCTTGTAGGGAAACTTGGTAGTTCACCATTAGCATGGTAATTGTTCCATATCAATCTCACCCAGGGGATATCATGATTATTTAAAAAATTGTAAAGGAATTTGGTGAGAAGAGCTTTATTTTGCATTCTGAGATCAAGTACCCCTAGTCCACCAGCTTTTTTTGGAAGACATACCTTATCCCATTTAACCAAGCAATTGCCATGTTTGTTAATTCCTTTACCATACGGAAGGAACTTCTATAGATTTCTCAAAGTGGTCCAGGATAGTGAAAGTTACTCTAATGCAGCACATAGCAAAAATGGGCAGAGCAGAGACAATAGCTTTCAAGTGTGTGAGTCTGCCAGAGTAAGTCATCATGGTTGCAATACCAGGTAGCCTAGCATCCAATCTTAAAACCATATGAATTAAATCAATTACCTTTGGTCTGGTAGACCCCAGGCGAAGTCCCAAATATGTGAAGGGCATTGCTTCCTTTTTGCAATTGAAAATATTTGCCAACTCCTGAGCTCTATCATCAGAAATATTGATAGGGACTATGGAAGATTTGTTGTAATTAACAACTAGTCCAGTAAACATAGAGAATTTTTCCAGGATACCAGTGAATATTCGGATTTGTTCCACCTCTGCTGGGAGACCTCATATCCATACTAGCATGCAATGTGATAAAAACAGTGTAGATCATCACACAAACGTATAATCGGACATAGTAATACACATTCCCATCACCAAAAGATCACCGACGGATGTCCAAAAGATCGCCAGAGTTCACGTAATTCACATGAACGACGAACAAGTTTAAACTAGATTATTAAAAACTTGAAATTGAATACGGAGACGGCAGAGATTCACCACTTCCTCACCGACCCTTTGCCCTTCCGATCGCTGACGATGACATGTACCTAGGGTAGGGCAATAGACCTGATCTAAGCACCCTACTCAAGGACACTACCCTACAGTCAAGGACATCCAAAGGACAGCAGATACTACCGATTGAAATCACCACAGGACACAACTCACTCGACTCAGTGTTCACTCGGATATCCCAATTCCATTCGACCAAGATATGTTTATTCGACCATACCAGAAACCACTCAGAGAACAGAAGATTTAAGGTCACTCTGAATGACAACGGTCGGGCGTTCACTCCGTAGTCTTAATGATCATTTATATGAATTTAATGCTGGCGTTACCAGTAACGTCTCTATCTTAATGTACATTGAACCCCTTCTAACGTGGGCTGGCTGGGGTCCTGGCGCACTCTATATAAGCCACCCCCTCCACTAGCACAAGGGTTCACAGCCCCTGTAACTTCACGCATAATCCAATCGACCAGCCTCAGGGCACCGAGACGTAGGGCAGTTACTTCCTCTGAGAAGGGCCTGAACTCGTAAATCTTGCATGCACAACTCCACCGTAGCTAGGATCTTGCCTCCTCATACTTACCCCCCATTCTACTGTCAGACTTAGAACCACGACAGTTGGCGCCCACCGTGGGGCAGGTGTCTTAGCGACTTTCCGGTGAGGTTGCGATTTTTCCGATTCCCATCATCATGGTTTCCGGCGGTGGTTTGGCTGAAGGTCGCGAGATCCGTCTCGGCGCGCTCGTCTTCATCGCCGACGACTCCGCCTGGCTCCAGGAGGCTCCTCTCGACGTCGAGGCGCTCCCTGTCCGCGGAGCGACGCACTTTCGCGCGTGTGTTCGCGGCGTCCTTCTGCGGCAGCCATCGACCCAGTATCGGTCGGCTCCCGCGGTGTTTTCGCTCCCCGCCGTTCATCATCGCAAGCGATCCGGTCGCTCGCGGCTTTAGCGGTGGGTGAAGCACGCGGTGGCACGCCAGTCGGCTACCCCCCAAGTCGCGGCAATCGAGCCCGACGAATCTCTCCACGGCCTGTTCGACCTGTCGACTGGCTCCGTCGAGACCCTGTCCGAATGCGACAGCAGCGACCCTGCGGCGGAAGTCTTGGTGGTCAACGCGCCGTGCAGCCCGCCTGGTTTTCGCGCGACGACGGCGGCGGCGATCCGTCGCAGGTTCATGAGGAGTATCATCCCGAAGCCCTCACCTCACAGCAGAGGGAGGAACTTCCCCGCCGCAACATGGAGGCACTCCACACGCCCATTGCCGGAGAGACCTCTGAGGCTTAGGCCTTAGAGGCGGCGCGCCTGGCCACTTTGGCTGAGTGCACTCGACTGGAGAACCTTCAGCATGCACTTGACGAGAGTGCTCGGTGGTAGATCCCTGAGTCCAGTCGACGGAAGTGACAACTATTTCCGCCTGAGCCATAGGTATATCACACTCCCATTCAGAATCTTACAGCCGCTGCCCGTATAGCAGAGTCGATTCAGCCGTCTCAGTCAGAGGCGGGAAGAGGTTTGATGCAAATCAGGACGTTGCTGCGAGCAGCAGGAGAGCAGAACACAGCAGTATCTCAGTCGTGTAACAGAATACATAGTAGATCTGTGATGGCTGACACAGTTCAGTCAGCCCACAGCACAAGATCGCCCCTGCGGCGTGAGGGACGTGGGCATCGCCAGGAGCAGTACGCAGGTCGGAACTACGAGCTGTATGATCACCGACTCGGCCGCGATGGCTGCCGTTGAGTGCCCACACCTCCTCCGAGGAGTGGATCATACATGCCCCGGCAATATGATGACAGGCGCCCGCGCAGTGGTGAACGAAGAGTACCAGTTGACCCAAGGGAGCCATGTTTTGATGCGAGGTCGATCCTCGTTCAAGGTCTGATCGACAGAAACAGAGCCCACAGAGAGGGACTTGACATAGATCGCCCGACTGGCAGCAGAGTTCATGTTTCCGGTCCAGAGTGTTTCTGTTGGAAATATGCCCTAGAGGCAATAATAAAATGGTTATTATTATATTTCATGTTCATGATAATTGTCTATTGTTCATGCTATAATTGTGTTATCCGCAAATCGTAATACATGTGTGAACACATAGACCATAACATGTCCCTAGTGAGCCTCTATTTGACTAGCTCGTTGATCAATAGATGGTTACAGTTTCCTGACCATGGACATTGGATGTCACTGATAACGGGATCACATCATTAGGAGAATGATGTGATGGACAAGACCCAATCCTAAGCATAGCACTAGATCGTGTAGTTCGTTTGCTAAAGCTTTTCTAATGTCAAGTATCATTTCCTTAGACGATGAGATCGTGCAACTCCCGGATACCGTAGGAATGCTTTGGGTGTACCAAACGTCACAACGTAACTGGGTGGCTATAAAGGTGCACTACATGTATCTCCGAAAGTGTCTGTTGGGTTGGCACGGATCGAGACTGGGATTTGTCACTCTGTATGACGAAGAGGTATCTCTGGGCCCACTCGGTAGGACATCATCATAATGAGCTCAATGTGATCAAGGAGTTGTTCACAGGATGATGTGTTACGGGAACGAGTAAAGAGACTTGCCGTAACGAGATTGAACAAGGTATCGGTATACCGACAATCGAATCTCGGGCAAGTATCGTACCGATTGACGAAGGGAATTGTATACGGGATTGATTGAATCCTCGACATCGTGGTTCATCCGATGAGATTATCGTGGAGCATGTGGGAGCCAACATGGGTATCTAGATCCCGCTGTTGGTTATTGACCGAAGAGTTGTCTCGGTCATGTCTACGTGTCTCCCGAACCCGTAGGGTCTACACACTTAAGGTTCGGTGACGCTAGAGTTGTAGATATATTAGTATGTGGTTAAACGAAAGTTGTTCGGAGTCCCGGATGAGATCCCGAACGTCACGAGGAGTTCCGGAATGGTCCGGAGGTAAAGATTTATATATAGGAAATCCAGTTTCGGCCACCGGGAGAGTTTCGGGGGTCACCGGTATTGTACCGGGACCACCGGAAGGGTCCCGGGGGTCCACCGGGTGGGGCCACCTATCCCGGAGGGCCCCATGGGCTGAAGTGGCGTGGGAACCAGCCCCTGGTGGGCTGGTGCGCCCCACCCAAGGGCCCAAGGGCCTAGGGTTGGAAACCCTAGGGGTCTGTTGCCCCCCGAGGGGGCATGCGCCCCCTGGTTGGAAACCCTAAGGGGGCCGTTGCCCCCCGAGGCCCCCCCTCTAGATGGGATCTCCAAGGGGGGCATGCACCCCCCCTAGCCCCTATATAGTTGAGGAGAGGGAGGGCAGCCGCACCCTAAGCCCTGGCGCCTCCCTCTCCCTCCCGTGACACCTCTTCCTCCTCGAATAGCGCTTGGCGAAGCCCTGCTGGAATCCCGCTGCTTCCACCACCACGCCGTCGTGCTGCTGCATCTCCATCAACTTCTCCTTCCCCCTTGCTGGATCAAGAAGGAGGAGACGTCTCCGCTCCGTACGTGTTTTGAACGCAGAGGTGCCGTCCGTTCGGCGCTAGGATCATCAGTGATTTGGATCACGACGAGTACGACTCCATCAACCCCGTTCTCTTGAACGCTTCCGCTCGCGATCTACAAGGGTATGTAGATGCACTCCTCTCTCTCTCGTTGCTAGATGACTCCATAGATTGATCTTGGTGATGCGTAGAAAATTTTAAATTTCTGTTACGATCCCCAACAGTGATATCAGAGCTAGGTCTATGCGTAGTTTCTATGCACGAGTAGAACACAAGTTGTTGTGGGCGTCGATTTTGTCAATTTACTTGCCGTTACTAGTCTTATCTTGATTCGTCGGCATCGTGGGATGAAGTGGCCCGGACCGACCTTACATGTACGCTTGCGTGAGACAGGTTCCACCGACTGACATGCACTAGTTGCATAAGGTGGCTAGCGGGTGTCTGTCTCTCCCACTTTAGTCGAATCGGATTCGATGAAAAGGGTCCTTATGAAGGGTAAATAGAAATTGGCATATCACGTTGTGGTTTTGGCGTAGGTAGGAAACGTTCTTGCTAGAAACCTATAGCAGCCACGTAAAAATTTGCAACAACAATTAGAGGACGTCTAACTTGTTTTTGCAGCAAGTGTCATGTGATGTGATATGGCTAGAAGGATGTGATGAATGATATATGTGATGTATGAGATTGATCATGTTTTTGTAATAGGAATCACGACTTGCATGTCGATGAGTATGACAACCGGCAGGAGCCATAGGAGTTGTCTTAATTTATTTATGACCTGCGTGTCAAGTGGAACGTCATGTAATTACTTTACTTTATTGCTAACCGTTAGCTATAGTAGTAGAAGTAATAGTTGGCGAGACAACTTCATGAAGACACGATGATGGAGATCATGGTGTCATGCCGGTGACGATGATGATCATGGCGCCCCGAAGATGGAGATCAAAAGGAGCAAAATGATATTGGCCATATCATGTCACTATTTGATTGCATGTGATGTTTATCATGTTTTACATCTTATTTGCTTAGAACGAGGGTAGCCTATATAAGATGATCTCTCACTAAAATTTCAAGAATTGTGTTGCCCCTAACTGTGCACCGTTGCTAAAGTCCGTTGTTCCGAAGCACCACGTGATGATCGGGTGTGATAGGTCCTAACGTTCGCATACAACGGGTGTAAGCCAGATTTACACACGCAATACACTTAGGTTGACTTGACGAGCCTAGCATGTACAGACATGGCCTCGGAACACGGAAGACCGAAAGGTCGAACATGAGTCGTATAGAAGATACGATCAACATGAAGATGTTCACCGATGATGACTAGTCCGTCTCACGTGATGATCGGACACGGCCTAATTGACTCGGATCATGTATCACTTAGATGACTGGAAGGACGTCTGTCTGAGTGGGAGTTCATTAATAATTTGATTAGATGAACTTAATTATCATGAACTTAGTCTAAAATCTTTACAATATGTCTTGTAGATCAAATGGCCCACACTAATGTCAACCTCAACTTCAACACGTTGCTAGAGAAAACCAAGCTGAAAGACGATGGTAGCAACTATACGGACTGGGTCTGGAACTTGAGGATCATCCTCATAGCTGCCAAGAAAGCATATGTCCTTGAAGCACCGCTAGGTGAAGCACCCGTCCCAGCAAACCAAGATGTTATGAACACTTGGCAAACACGTGTTGATGATTACTCCCTGGTTCAGTGCGGCATGCTTTACAGCTTAGAACCGGGGCTCCAAAAGCGTTTCAAGCAGCACGGAGCATATGAGATGTTCCAACAGCTGAAAATGGTTTTCCAAGCTCATGCCCGGGTCGAGAGATATGAAGTCTCCGACAAGTTCTACAGTTGTAAGATGGAGGAGAATAGTTCCGTCAGCGAACACATACTCAAAATGTCTGGGTTGCACAACCGCTTGTCTGAGCTGGGAGTTAATCTCCCGGATGACGCGGTCGTTGACAGAATCCTTCAGTCGCTCCCACCTAGCTACAAGAGCTTTGTGATGAACTTCAATATGCAGGGGATGGAAAAGACCATTCCTGAGATATATTCAATGCTGAAATCAGCGGAGGTGGAGATCAAAAAGGAACATCAAGTGTTGATGGTAAATAAAACCACTAAGTTCAAGAAAGGCAAGGGTAAGAAGAACTTCAAGAAAGACGGCAAGGGAGTTGCCGCGCCCGGTAAGCAAGCTGCCAGGAAGAAGACAAAGAATGGACCCAAGCCCGAGACTGAGTGCTTTTATTGCAAGGGAAACGGTCACTGGAAGCGGAACTGCCCCAAGTACTTAGCGGATAAGAAGGCCAGCAATACCAAAGGTATATGTGATATACATGTTATTGATGTGTACCTAACCAGTGCTCGTAGTAGCTCCTGGGTATTTGATACCGGTGTGGTTGCTCATATTTGTAACTCAAAGCAGGAGTTGCGGAATAAGCGGAGACTGGCGAAGGACGAGGTGACGATGCGCGTCGGGAATGGTTCAAGGTCGATGTGATCGCTGTCGGCACGCTACCTCTACATTTACCTACGGGATTAGTTTTAAACCTCAATAATTGTTATTTAGTGCCAGCTTTGAGCATGAACATTGTATCTGGATCTCGTTTGATGCGAGATGGCTACTCATTTAAATCCGAGAATAATGGTTGTTCTATTTATATGAGAGATATGTTTTATGGTCATGCCCCGCTGGTCAATGGTTTATTCTTAATGAATCTCGAACGTAATGTTACACATATTCATAGTGTGAATGCCAAGAAATGTAAGGTTGATAATGATAGTCCCACATACTTGTGGCACTGCCGCCTTGGTCACATTGGTGTCAAACGCATGAAGAAACTCCATGCAGATGGACTTTTGGAGTCTCTTGATTATGAATCATTTGACACGTGCGAACCATGCCTCATGGGAAAAATGGCCAAGACTCCGTTCTCCGGAACAATGGAGCGAGCGACCAACTTATTGGAAATCATACATACTGATGTGTGCGGTCCAATGAGCGTTGAGGCTCGCGGTGGCTATCGTTATGTTCTCACCCTCACTAATGACTTGAGTAGATATGGGTATGTCTACTTAATGAAACACAAGTCTGAGACCTTTGAAAAGTTCAAGGAATTTCAGAGTGAGGTTGAAAATCAACGTGACAGGACAATAAAGTTCTTACGATCAGATCGTGGAGGGGAATATTTGAGTCATGAATTTGGCACACACTTAAGGAAATGTGGAACTGTTTCACAACTCACGCCGCCTGGAACACCTCAGTGTAATGGTGTGTCCGAACGTCGTAATCGCACTCTATTGGATATGGTGCGATCTATGATGTCTCTTACCGATCTACCGCTATCATTTTGGGGTTATGCTTTAGAGACTGCCGCATTCACTTTAAATAGGGCTCCATCGAAACCCGTTGAGACGACACCGTATGAATTATGGTTTGGAAAGAAACCTAAGCTGTCGTTTCTTAAAGTTTGGGGATGCGATCCTTATGTCAAGAAACTTCAACTTGAAAAGCTCGAACCCAAGTCAGAAAAATGCGTCTTCATAGGATACCCTAAGGAAACCATTGGGTATACCTTCTACCTCAGATCCGAAGGCAAGATCTTCGTTGCCAAGAACGGGTCCTTTCTGGAGAAAGAGTTTCTCTCGAAAGAAGTAAGTGGGAGGAAAGTGGAACTTGATGAGATGACCCCTCTCGAACCAGAAAGTAGCGCGGCACAAGAAAATGATTCTGTGGTGCCTGCACCGACTAGAGAGGAAGTTAATGATGACGATCATGATCAAGTTGCCACTGAACTTCGTAGGTCCACAAGGACACGTTCCGCACCAGAGTGGTACGGCAACCCTGTCCTAGAAATCATATTGTTGGACAACGGTGAACCTTCGAACTATGAAGAAGCAATGGCGGGCCCAGATTCCAACAGATGGCTTGAAGCCATGCAATCCGAGATAGGATCCATGTATGAAAACAAAGCATGGACTTTGACAGACTTGCCCGATGATCGGGGAGCGATAGAAAATAAATGGATCTTTAAGAAGAAGACGGACGCGGATGGAAATGTTACCATCTATAAAGCTCGACTCGTCGCTAAGGGTTATCGACAAGTTCACGGAGTTGACTACGATGAGACCTTCTCACCCGTAGCGAAGCTGAAGTCCGTCCGAATCATGTTAGCAATTGCCGTATTCTACGATTATGAAATATGGTGAATGGACGTCAAAACGGCATTCCTTAACGGCTTCCTTAAGGAAGAATAGTATATGATGCAGCCGAAAGGTTTTGTTGATCCTAAGAATGCTGACAAGGTATTCAAGCTCCAGCGCTCAATCTATGGGCTGGTGCAGGCATCTCGGAGTTGGAACATTCACTTTGATGAGATGATCAAAGCGTTTGGGTGTACACAGACTTATGGAGAAGCCTGTGTTTACAAGAAAGTGAGTGGGAGCTCTGTAGCATTTCTCATATTATATGTGGATGACATACTATTGATGGGAAATGATATAGAATTCTTGGAAAGCATAAAGGCCTACTTGAATAAGTGTTTTTCAATGAAGGACCTTGGAGAAGCTGCTTACATATTAGGCATCAAGATCTATAGAGATAGATCGAGACGCCTCATAGGTCTTTCACAAAGCACATAGCTTGACAAGATATTTAAGAAGTTCAATATGGATCAGTCCAAGAAGGGGTTCTTGCCTGTATTGCAAGGCGTGAAGTTGAGCACGACTCAATGCCCGACCACAGCAGAAGATAGAGAAAAGATGAGTGTCGTCCCCTATGCCTCGGCCATAGGGTCTATTATGTATGCCATGCTGTGTACCAGACCTGATGTAAACCTTGCCATAAGTTTGGTAGGAAGGTACCAAAGTAATCCCGGCATGGAACAATGGACAGCGGTCAAGAACATCCTGAAGTACCTGAAAAGGACTAAGGATATGTTTCTCGTTTATGGAGGTGACAAAGAGCTTGTCGTAAAGGGTTACGTCGATGCTAGCTTCGAATCAGATCTGGATGACTCTAAGTCACAAACCGGATACGTGTATATTTTGAATGGTGGGGCAGTCAGCTGGTGCAGTTGCAAGCAAAGCATCGTGGCGGGATCTACATGTGAAGCGGAGTACATGGCAGCCTCGGAGGCAGCACATGAAGCAATCTGGATGAAGGAGTTCATTGCCGACCTAGGAGTTATTCCCAATGCATCGGGGCCGATGACTCTCTTCTGTGACAACACTGGAGCTATTGCCCTTGCCAAGGAGCCCAGGTTTCACAAGAAGACCAGGCACATCAAGCGTCGCTTCAACACCATTGGTGAAAATGTTCAAAATGGAGACATAGATATTTGTGAAGTGCATACGGATTTGAATGTCGCAGATCCGTTGACTAAACCTCTTCCACGGGCGAAACATGATCAACACCAGAACTCTATGGGTGTACGATTCATCACAATGTAACTAGATTATTGACTCTAGTGCAAGTGGGAGACTGTTGGAAATATGCCCTAGAGGCAATAATAAAATGGTTATTATTATATTTACTTGTTCATGATAATTGTCTATCGTTCATGCTATAATTTGTTTATCCGGAAATCGTAATACATGTGTGAACACATAGACCATAACATGTCCCTAATGAGCCTCTAGTTGACTAGCTCGTTGATAAATAGATGGTTACGGTTTCCTGACCACGGACATTGGATGTCATTGATAACGGGATCACATCATTAGGAGAATGATGTGATGGACAAGACCCAATCCTAAGCATAGCACTAGATCGTGTAGTTCGTTTGCTAAAGCTTTTCTAATGTCAAGTATCATTTCCTTAGACCATGACATCGTGCAACTCCCGGATACCGTAGGAACGCTTTGGGTGTACCAAACGTCACAACGTAACTGGGTGGCTCTAAAGGTGCACTACATGTATCTCCGAAAGTGTCTGTTGGGTTGGCACGGATCGAGACTGGGATTTGTCACTCTGTATGACGAAGAGGTATCTCTGGGCCCACTCGGTAGGACATCATCATAATGAGCTCAATGTGATCAAGGAGTTGTTCATAGGATGATGTGTTACGGGAACGAGTAAAGAGACTTGCCGTAACGAGATTGAACAAGGTATCGGTATACTGACAATCGAATCTCGGGCAAGTATCGTACCGATTGACGAAGGAAATTGTATACGGGATTGATTGAATCCTCGACATCGTGGTTCATCCGATGAGATTATCGTGGAGCATGTGGGAGCCAACATGGGTATCCAGATCCCGCTGTTGGTTATTGACCGAAGAGTTGTCTCGGTCATGTCTACGTGTCTCCCGAACCCGTAGGGTCTACACACTTAAGGTTCGGTGACGCTAGAGTTGTAGAGATATTAGTATGCGGTTAAACGAAAGTTGTTCGGAGTCCCGGATGAGATCCCGAACGTCACGAGGAGTTCTGGAATGGTCTGGAGGTAAAGATTTATATATAGGAAATCCAGTTTCGGCCACCGGGAGAGTTTCGGGGGTCACCGGTATTGTACCGGGACCACCGGAAGGGTCCCGGGGGTCCACCGGGTGGGGCCACCTATCCCGGAGGGCCCCATGGGCTGAAGTGGCGTGGGAACCAGCCCCTGGTGGGCTGGTGCGCCCCACCCAAGGGCCCAAGGGCCTAGGGTTGGAAACCCTAGGGGTCTGTTGCCCCCCGAGGGGGCATGCGCCCCCCTGGTTGGAAACCCTAAGGGGGCCGTTGCCCCCCGAGGGGCCGCCGCCCCCCCCTCTAGATGTGATCTCCAAGGGGGCATGCACCCCCCTAGCCCCTATATATAGTGGAGGGGAGGGAGGGCAGCCACACCCTAAGCCCTGGCGCCTCCCTCTCCCTCCCGTGACACCTCTTCCTCCTCCAGTAGCGCTTGGCGAAGCCCTGCTGGAATCCCGCTGCTTCCACCACCATGCCGTCGTGCCGCTGGATCTCCATCAACTTCTCCTTCCCCCTTGCTGGATCAAGAAGGAGGAGACGTCTCCGCTCCGTACGTGTGTTGAACGCGGAGGTGCCGTCCGTTAGGCGCTAGGATCATCGGTGATTTGGATCACGACGAGTACGACTCCATCAACCCCGTTCTCTTGAACGCTTCCGCTCGCGATCTACAAGGGTATGTAGATGCACTCCTTTCTCTCTCTCTCGTTGCTATATGACTCCATAGATTGATTTTGGTGATGCGTAGGAAATCTTAAATTTCTGTTACGATCCCCAACAGTTTCAGCAGAGCCATCAGGGCTGCAGAGATTCCTCCCAACTTCAGGTTGGCGACTGTAGTTAGCAAATTCACTGGTGAGTCCAAGCTTGACACTTGGCTTTAGGATTACCGAGCGGCTGTTCAGATCGATGGTGGCAATGATGAGGTGGCCATGAAGCACTTCCCCCTGATGCTTGAAGGATCAGCTAGAGCCTGGTTCAATCAATTGACTCCAGGCAATATATTCAGCTGGGAGGAGTTAGCCCGAGTGTTTGTCAGAACGTTCGAGGGCACATGCAAGCGACCTACAGGGTTGGCAGAATTACAGCATTGCGTGCAAAAACCAAATGAAACTTTGAGGGATTACATCCAGAGGTGGACCACTTTGCATCACACTGTGGAGAATGTGTCTCAGCATCAAGTAGTTTGCGCCTTCAAGGTGGGCGTTCGGTATCGTGAGCTTAACCTGAAATTCGGTCGGACAGGAGACATGACCCTGACCCGAATGATGGAAATAGCTACTCGGTATGCGAATGGTGAAGAAGAAGACCGACTCCGCAGTGGCAAGAGCAAACCAGTCGGCCAAGACACCGGGGGAGTTAATTCCAATCGAAAGCAAAAGCGCAAAGCAGAGCCTACGGCTCCTGGAGAGGTTGCAGTCGCGACCCAAGGAAAATTTAAGGGAAAACCTAAGGGTCCCTGGACCCCCAAGAAGGTAAAAGATCAAGCAGGGAATGATGTGTTGGATTTACCATGTCACATTCACACCAAGAAAGACGAAGAGGGAAATCTGATTTATCCCAAGCATACCACTCGACAGTGTAGACTCCTTATCCAGCAATTCTGAGAGAAACAACCCAGTGAGAAAGAGAAAGAGTCTGATAAGGATGAAGACAAAGAGGAGGAGGATGGTTTCCCCAATGTCAATTCCACCTTGGTAATTTTTGCTGACATTGAGAGCAAAAGTCGACTGAAGGTGATAAACAGAGAAGTAAACATGGTTGCCCCGGCAACGACGACATATTTGAAGTGGTCGCAAACTGCAATCACATTTGACCAGTCTGATCACCTAGCACGCGTTGCCACTCTAGGGCAGCAAGCGTTGGTAGTCGACCCAGTTGTTGGAGGCACTCGACTGACCAAAGTGTTGATGGATGGTGGCAGCGGCCTGAATATCCTTTACGCTGAAACCTTGAAGGGGATGGGCATTCCGATGTCCAAGCTGAGTGAGAGCAACATGAGTTTTCACGGTGTTATTCCTGGAAAGGAAGCTGAATCACTCGGCCAGGTCACTCTTGACGTGGTTTTCGGTGATTAGAAGAATTATCGTAAGGAAAAGTTGATATTTGAAGTGGTGGATTTTCAAAGTGCCTATCATGCTATTCTGGGCAGACCTGCGTATGCTCGTTTCATGGCTCGACCATGCTACGTGTATCTTAAATTGAAGATGCCTGGTCCCAGAGGAGTGATCACAGTCACTGGTAATCGGCAGAAAGCAGAAGAGTGCCTCCAGAAGGGCTCAAAAATTGCTGATGAACAAATGGCAGCCGTTGAAATGCAGGAATACCAGAAGAACGCAGATCCGAGTGATTTGTTGCGAGCCAAGAAGCCTGTCTCAGATTCTGCATTTCAGTCGTCCGGTGAAACAAAGTCAGTTCATATTCACCCGACCGATCCCAATGCTGCTCCGACTCATATCTCAACGACACTTGACAGCAAATAGGAAGAAGCGCTCATCCAGTTCCTCCGTGAGAACTGGGACGTCTTTGCATGGAAACCTTCTGACATGCCAGGTGTACCCAGGGGACTGGCTGAGCACCGTTTGTGAGTTGACCCAAAGGTAAAACCAGTCAAAGAGCATCTCCGACGGTCAGCCGTACAGAAGAGAAAAGCAATTGGCGAGGAAGTGGCTCAGCTTCTCGCAGCTGAGTTCATCCGAGAGATTTACCACTCCGAGTGGCTCACCAATGTCGTCATGGTTCCTAAGAAAGATGATTCACTCTGTATGTGTATCGACTTTAAGCATATCAATCGGGCCTGCCCAAAGGATCACTTCCCTCTTCCTCGCATCGATCAGATAGTCGACTCGACTGCGGGATGTGAGCGGTTGTCTTTCCTGGATGCATATTCCGGGTACCATCAGATCCGACTGTATGGACCCGATGAAATAAAAACAGCTTTTATCACCCCATTCGGGTGCTTTTTTTATGTCACCATGCCCTTTGGTCTCAAGAATGCTGGTGCCACATTCATGTGCATGATACAGAAGTGCCTACTCACTCAAATCAGTCGGAATGTGGAAGCATACATGGATGACATCATGGTGTCACGGAAAGGTTCCAACCTGCTGACTGACCTCGCTGAAACCTTTGCCAATCTGAGGTGATATGATATCAAGCTTAGTCCGTCGAAGTGTACGTTTGGAGTTACAGGTGGAAAGTTACTCGGTATCCTCGTTTTCAAACGTGGGATCGATGCAAATCCAGAGAAAGTTGGTGCAATCCTCCGAATGAAACGCTATGTGCGTGTACACGATGTTCAGAAGCTTACTGGTTGTTTGGCTGCTTTGAGTCGATT
The DNA here is from genome assembly GCF_002575655.3 of Aegilops tauschii subsp. strangulata. NCBI lineage: Eukaryota > Viridiplantae > Streptophyta > Magnoliopsida > Poales > Poaceae > Aegilops > Aegilops tauschii. Next base: position 64,073,667 of record NC_053038.3, on the reverse strand, counting down.
CATCTCTCGTCTCGGTGAAAAGGCTTTGCCTCTTTACCGACTGATGAAGAAATCTGATAAGTTCGAGTGGACTCCTGAAGCTGACGCAGCGTTTGCAGAGCTTAAAACCCTGCTTTCCACCCAGCCAGTGCTCGCTACTCCAATCAGCAAAGAGACTTTACTGCTTTATGTTGCAGCCACTTGCCAAGTCGTCAGTACAGTACTCACGGTCGAGCGGGAAGAAGAAGGCAAGGCCTACAAGGTTCAACGCCCGGTGTATTATATTTCTGAAGTTTTAACCCCATCCAAGCAGAGATATCCTCATTATCAGAAGCTTGTCTACGGGATTTACTTGACCACAAAGAAAGTTGCGCACTAATTCTCAGATCATTCAATTACAGTCGTCGGCGACGCTCCATTGTCAGAAATTTTGAATAACAGAGATGCAACTGGTCGAGTGGCCAATTGGGCGATTGAACTTCTTCTGTTGGATATTAAGTTCGAGGCAAAGAAAGCAATCAAATCCCAAGCAATAGCAGATTTTCTCGTCGAGTGGATTGAACAGCAGCTGCCGAATCAGATTCAGTCGGAACATTGGACTATGTTCTTTGACGAGTCCAAGATGAATGGTTCAGGTGCTGGGGTAGTCCTGGTATCTCCGCGAGGCGACAAGCTCAGTTATGTTCTCCAGATTCACTTTGACTCCTCCAACAATGAAGCTGAATATGAGGCGCTTCTATACGGGTTGCGTATGGCCATTTCACTCGGCGTCCGGCGCCTTATGGTTTACGGCGACTCAGATTTGGTGGTCAATCAAGTGATGAAGGAATGGGATGTGAGGAGTCCAGCTATGACTGGTTATTACAATGCAGAGAGGAAATTGGAAAATAAGTTTGAGGGGTTAGAGCTTCACCATATACCCCGACTGAAGAACCAGGCAGCCGATGACCTGGCAAAGATAGGTTCCAAGAGAGAGCCTATTCCCAGCAATGTGTTTCTGGAACGTATTCACGCACCATCCGTTCAAGAGGACCCCTTCACAGAAGAGCCCCCACAGTCTAAGAACTCCAATGATCCGACTGAAGTTGAAATCCCTGCCGTGGTCGACTTGATCATGGAAGTTTTGGTCGTTATTCCTGATTGGACTGTGCCGTACATCGCATATATTCTCAGGAAAAAACTCCCAGAGGATGAAGAAAAGGCTCGTCAGATTGTTCGTCGGTCCAAAGCATTTACTGTGATGGGCGGACAGCTTTACAGAGAGAGCGTTACTGGAGTCGCCCAGAGATGCATCACGCCGGAAGAAGGCCGAATGATCCTCAATGATTGTTGGGGAACGTAGCAGAAATTCAAAATTTTCTACGCATCACCAAGATCAATCTATGGATTTTACTAGCAACGAGAGGGAAGGTGTGCATCTACATACCCTTGTAGATCGCGAGCGGAAGCGTTCAAGAGAACGGGGTTGATGGCGTCGTACTCGTCGTGATCCAAATCACCGATGATCCTAGCGCCGAACGGACGGCACCTCTGCGTTCAACACACGTACGGAGCAGCGACGTCTCCTCCTTCTTGATCCAGCAAGGGGGAAGGAGAGGTTGATGGAGATCCAACAGCACGACGGTGTGGTGATGGAAGTAGCGGGATCCCGGCAGGGCTTCGCCAAGCGCAAGCAGGGAGGAGGGAGATGTGTCATGGGAGGGAGAGGGAGGCGCCAAGGCTTAGATATTGCTGCCCTCCCTCCCCCCACTATATATAGGGCCAAGGGAGAGGGGCGGCGCAGCCTTGGCCCTTCCTCCAAGGAAGGGTGCGGCCAGGGAGGAGTCCATCCTCCCCAAGGCACCTCGGAGGTGCCTTCCCCTTTAGGACTCTCCCTTTCCCTTATCTCTTGGCGCATGGGCCTCTTGGGGCTGGTGCCCTTGGCCCATATAGGCCAAGGCGCACACCCCTACAGCCCATGTGGCCCCCCGGGGCTGGTGGACCCCCGGACCCCTTTCGGCACTCCCGGTACAATACCGATAATGCGCGAAACTTTTCCGGCGACCAAAATAAGACTTCCCATATATAAATCTTTACCTCCGGACCATTCCGGAACTCCTCGTGACGTCCGGGATCTCATCCCGGACTCCGAACAACTTTCGGGTTACCGCATACTAATATCTCCATAACCCTAGCGTCACCGAACCTTAAGTGTGTAGACCCTACGGGTTCGGGAGACACGCAGACATGACCGAGACGACTCTTCGGTCAATAACCAACAGCGGGATCTGGATACCCATGTTGGCTCCCGCATGCTCCTTGATGATCCCATCGGATGAACCACGAAGTCGAGGATTCAATCAATCCCGTATACAATTCCCTTTGTCAATCGGTATGTTACTTGCCCGAGATTCGATCGTCGGTATTCCGATACCTTGTTCAATCTCGTTACCGGCAAGTCTCTTTACTCGTTCCGTAACACATCATCCCGTGATCAACTCCTTGGTCACATTGTGCACATTATGATGATGTCCTACCGAGTGGGCCCAGAGACACCTCTCCGTTTACACGGAGTGACAAATCCCAGTCTCGATTCGTGCCAACCCAACAGACAGTTTTGGAGATACCTGTAGTGCACCTTTATAGCCACCCAGTTACGTTGTGACGTTTGGTACACCCAAAGAATTCCTACGGTATCCGGGAGTTGCACAATCTCATGGTCTAAGGAAATGATACTTGACATTAGAAAAGCTCTTAGCAAACGAACTACACGATCTTGTGCTAGGCTTAGGATTGGGTCTTGTCCATCACATCATTCTCCTAATGATGTGATCCCGTTATCAACGACATCCAATGTCCATGGTCAGGAAACCGTAACCATCTATTGATCAACGAGCTAGTCAACTAGAGGCTTACTAGGGACATGGTGTTGTCTATGTATGCACACATGTATCTGAGTTTCCTATCAATACAATTCTAGCATGGACAATAAACGATTATCATGAACAAGTAAATATAATAATAACCAATTTATTATTGCCTCTAGGGCATATTTCCAACAGTCTCCCACTTGCACTAGAGTCAATAATCTAGTTCACATCACCATGTGATTAACACTCACAGGTCACATCACCATGTGACCAACATCGAAAGAGTTTACTAGAGTCAACAATCTAGTTCACATCACTATATGATTAACATTCAATGAGTTCTGGTTTGATCATGTTATGCTTGTGAGAGAGGTTATCAGTCAACGGGTCTGAACCTTTCAGGTCCGTGTGTGCTTTACGAATATCTATGTCATCTTGTGGATGCTACCACGCGCTACTTGGAGCCATTTTAAATAACTGCTCTACTATATGAATCCGGTTTACTACTCAGAGTCATCCGGATTAGTGTCAAAGTTTGCATCGACGTAACCCTTTACGACGAACTCCTTTTCACCTCCATAATCGAGAAAATTCCTTAGTCCACTAGATACTAAGGATAAGTTCGACTGCTGTCATGTGATCCATTCCCGGATCACTATTGTACCCCTTGACCAACTCATGGCAAGGCACACTTCATGTGCGGTACATAGCATAGCATACTGTAGAGCCTACGTCTAGAGCATAGGGGACGACCTTCGTCCTTTCTCTCTCTTCTGCTGTGGTCAGGTATTGAGTATTACTCAATACTCACACCTTGTAACACAACCAAGAACTCCTTCTTTGCTGATCTATTTTGAACTCTTTCAAAATCATGTCAAGGTGTGCGTTCTTTGAAAGTATCATCAGGCGTCTTGATCTATCTCTATAGATCTTGATGCCCAATATGTAAGCAGCTTTATCCAGGTCTTCCTTTGAAAAACTCCTTTCAAACAACCCTTTATGCTTTCCAGAAATTTTACATCATTTCGGATCAACAATATGTCATTCACATATACTTATCAGATATCTTGTAGCGCTCCCACTCACTTTATTGTAAATACAAGTTTCTAACAAACTTTGTATAAACCCAAAAACTTTGATCACTCCATCAAAGCGTATATTCTGACTCCGAGATGCTTGCTCTAGTCCATGGAAGGGTCGCTGGAGCTAGCATACCTTTTAGCATCCTTAGGATCGACAAAACCTTTCTGATTGTATCACATACAACCTTTCCTTACGAAAACTGGTAAGGAAACTTGTTTTGACATCCATCTGCCAGATTTCATAAATGCAGCTAATGCTAACATGATTCCGACGGACTTAAGCATCGCTACGGATGAGAAAATCTCATCATAGTCAACTCCTTGAACTTGTCAAAATACTCTTTGCCACAAGTCGAGCTTCATAGACGGTAACATTACCGTCCATGTCCGTCTTCTTCTTAAAAATCCATTTATCTCAATGGCTTGCCGATCATCGGGCAAGTTCACCAAAGTCCATGCTTTGTTCTGATACATGGATCCTATCTCGGATTTCATGGCTTCTAACCATTTGTCGGAATATGGGCCCACCATCGCTTCTCCATAGCTCGTAGGTTCATTGTTGTCTAGCAACATGACTTCCAAGACAGGATCACGCATTACTCTGAAGTAGTACGCATCCTCGTCGTCCTACGAGGTTTGGTGGTGACTTGATCCGAAGTTTCATGATCACTATCATAAGCTTCCACTTCAATTGGTGTAGGTGCCACAGGAACAACTTCCTGTGCCTTGCTACGCACTAGTTGAAGTTATGGTTCAATAACCTCATCAAGTCTCCACCATCCTCCCACTCAATTCTTTCGAGAGAAACTTTTCCTCGAGAAAGGACTCATTTCTAGAAGCAATTACTTTTGCTTCCAGATCTGAAATAGGAGGTATACCCAACTGTTTTGGGTTTTCTATGAAGATGCATTTATCCGCTTTGGGTTCGAGCTTATCAGCTTGAAACTTTTTCACATAAGCATCGCAGCCCCTAACTTTTAAGAAACGACAACTTAGGTTTCTCTAAACGGTGTTGTCTCAACGGAATTGCGTGGTGCCCCTTTTAAAGTGAATGCGGTTATCTCTAATGCCTAACCCATAAACGATAGTGGTAATTCGATAAGAGACATCATGGTATGCACCATATCCAATAGGGTGCAGTTATGATGTTCGGACACACCATCATACTGTGGTCTTCCAGGCGGTATTAATTGTGAAACACTTTCCACAATGTCTTAATTGTGTGCCAAACTCGTAACTCAGATATCTCTATGATCATATCATAGACATTTTATCCTCTTGTCACGACGATCTTCAACTTCACTCTTAAATTACTTGAACCTTTCAATAATTCAGACTTGTGTTTCATCAAGTAAATATTCTCAGCATCTACTCAAATCATCTGTGAAGTAAGAACATATTGATATCCACTGCGTGCCTCAGCACTCATTGGACTGCACACATCAAATGTATTACTTCCAACAAGTTGCTCTCTTGTTCCATCTTACTGAAAACGAGGCCTTTCAGTCATCTTGCCCATGTGGTATGATTTGCATGTCTCAAGTGATTCAAAATCAAGTGAGTCCAAACGATCCATCTGCATGGAGTTTCTTCATGCATATATACCAATAGACATGGTTCGCATGTCTCAATCTTTTCAAAACGAGTGAGTCCAAAGATCCATCTACATGGAGCTTCTTCATGCGTTCTATACCAATATGACTCAAATGGCAGTGCCACAAGTATGTGGTACTATCATTACTATTTTATATCTTTTGGCACGAACATGTGTATCACTGCGATCGAGATTCATTTTAGGTGCAAGACCATTGAAGGTATTATTCAAATAAACAGAGAGTAACCATTATTCTCCTTAAATGAATAACCGTATTGCGATAAACATAATCCAATCATGTTTATGCTCAACGCAAACACCAAATAACAATTATCTAGGTTTAACACCAATCTCGATGGTAGAGGGAGCATGCGATGCTTGATCACATCAACCTTGGAAACACTTCCAACACATATCGTCATCTCACCTTTAGCTAGTCTCTGTTTATTCCGCAGCTTTTATTTCGAGTTACTAACACTTAGCAACCGAACCGGTATCTAATACCCTGGTGCTGCTAGGAGTACTAGTAAAGTACACATTCATATAATGTATATCCAATATACTTCTGTCGACCTTGCCCGCCTTCTCATCTACCAAGTATCTAGGGTAGTTCTGCTTCAGTGACCGTTCCCCTCATTACAGAAGCACTTAGTCTCGGGTTTGGGTTTAACCTTGGGATTCTTCACTAGAGCAGCAAATGATTTGCTGTTTCATGAAGTATCCCTTTTGCCCTTGCCCTTCTAGAAACTAGTGGTTTTACTAACCATCAACAATTGATGCTCCTTCTTGATTTCTACTTTCGCGGTGTCAAACATCGCGAGTTGCTCAAGGATCATCATGTCTATCCCTGATATGTTATAGTTCACCACGAAGCTCTAATAGCTTGGTGGCAGTGACAATGGAGAACTATCACTATCTCATCTGGAAGATTAACTCCCACTCGATTCAAGCGATTGTGGTATTCAGACAATCTGAGCACATGCTCAACGATTGAGCTTTTCTCCCTTAGTCTGCATGCTTAAGAAACTTGTCAGAGGTCTCATACCTCTTGACGTGGGCACTAGTCTGAAATCCCAATTTCAATCTCCGGAACATCTCATATGTTCTGTGACGTTTCAAAAAACGTCTTTGGTGCCACAATTCTAAACCGTTAGCATTACGCACTGAACTATCACGTAGTGATCAAAACGTGTATGCCAGATGTTTCGCAACATCTACAGACGACGCTGAGGTTCAGCACACCGAGCGGTGCATTAAGGACATAAGCCTTCTGTGCAGCAATGAGGACAATCCTCGGTTTACGGACCCAGTCCGCATAATTGCTACTACCAACTTTCAACTGAATTTTCTCTAGGAACATATCTTAAACAGTAGAACTAAAGCGTAAGCTATGACATAATTTGCAAACACCTTTTGACTATGTTCATGATAATGAAGTTCATCTGATTATTTAATGAACTCCCACTTAGATAGACATCCCTCTAGTCATCTAAGTGATACATGATCCGAGTCAAACTAGGCCGTGTCCGATCATCACGTGAGACGGACTACTCATCATCGGTGAACATCTCCATGTTGATCGCATCTACTATACGACTCATGTTCGACCTTTCGATCTCTTGTGTTCCGAGGCCATGTCTGTACATGCTAGGCTCGTCAAGTCAACCTACGTGTTTCGCATGTGTTCCGAGGCCATGTCTGTACATGCTAGGCTCGTCAACACCCGTTGTATTCGAACGTTAGAATCTATCACACCCGATCATCACGTGGTGCTTCGAAACAACGAACCTTCGCAACGGTGCACAGTTAGGGGGAACACGTCTCTTGAAATTTTAGTGAGGGATCATCTTATTTATGCTACCGTCGTTCTAAGCAAATAAGATGTAAACATGATAAACATCACATGCAAATCATAAAGTGACGTGATATGGCCAATATCATCTTGCGCCTTTTGATGTCCATCTTCGAGGCGCGGCATGATCACCTTCGTCACCGGCATGACACCATGATCTCCATTATCGTGTCTTCATGAAGTTGTCTCGCCAACTATTACTTCTACTACTATGGCTAACGGTTAGCAATAAAGTAAAGTAATTACATGGCGTTATTCATTGACACGCAGGTCATACAATAAATTAAGACAACTCCTATGGCTCCTGCCGGTTGTCATACTCATCGACATGCAAGTCGTGATTCCTATTACAAGAACATGATCAATCTCATACATCACATATATCATTCATCACATCCTTTTGGCCATATCACATCGCATAGCATACCCTGCAAAAACAAGTTAGACGTCCTCTAATTGTTGTTGCATGTTTTACGTGGCTGCTATGGGATTCTAGCAAGAACGTTTCTTACCTACGCAAAAGCCACAACGTGATATGCCAGTTTCTATTTACCCTTCATAAGGACCCTTTTCATCGAATCCGATCCGACTAAAGTGGGAGAGACAGACACCCGCTAGCCACCTTATGCAACTAGTGCATGTCAGTCGGTGGAACCTGTCTCACGTAAGTGTACGTGTAAGGTCAGTCCGGGCCGCTTCATCCCACGATGCCGCCGAATAAAGATAAGACTAGTAACGGCAAGTAAATTGACAAAATCGACGCCCACAACTACTTTGTGTTCTACTCGTGCATAGAAACTACGCATAGACCTAGCTCATGATGCCACTTTTGGGGAACGTAGCAGAAATTAAAAATTTTCTACGCATCACCAAGATCAATCTATGGAGTTTACTAGCAACGAGAGGGAAGGAGTGCATCTACATACCCTTGTAGATCGCGAGCGGAAGCGTTCAAGAGAACGGGGTTGATGGAGTCGTACTCGTCGTGATCCAAATCACCGATGATCCTAGCGCCGAACGGACGGCACCTCCGCGTTCAACACACGTACGGAGCAGCGACGTCTCCTCCTTCTTGATCCAGCAAGGGGGAAGGAGAGGTTGATGGAGATCCAGCAGCATGACGGTGTGGTGGTGGAAGTAGCGGGATCCCGGCAGGGCTTCGCCAAGCGCAAGCGGGGAGGAGGGAGATGTGTCACGGGAGGGAGAGGGAGGCGCCAGGGCTTAGATATTGCTGCCCTCCCTCCCCCCATTATATATAGGGCCAAGGGAGAGGGGGGGCGCAGCCTTGGCCCTTCCTCCAAGGAAGGGTGCGGCCAGGGAGGAGTCCATCCTCCCCAAGGCACCTCGGAGGTGCCTTCCCCTTTAGGACTCTCCCTTTCCCTTATCTCTTGGCGCATGGGCCTCTTGAGGCTGGTGCCCTTGGCCCATATAGGCCAAGGCGCACACCCCTACAGCCCATGTGGCCCCCCGGGGCTGGTGGACCCCCTTGGTGGACCCCCGGACCCCTTTCGGCACTCCCGGTACAATACCGATAATGCGCGAAACTTTTCCGGCGACCAAAATAAGACTTCCCATATATAAATCTTTACCTCCGGACCATTCCGGAACTCCTCGTGACGTCCGGGATCTCATCCCAGACTCCGAACAACTTTCGGGTTACCGCATACTAATATCTCCATAACCCTAGCGTCACCGAACCTTAAGTGTGTAGACCCTACGGGTTCGGGAGACACGCAGACATGACCGAGACGACTCTTCGGTCAATAACCAACAGCGGGATCTGGATACCCATGTTGGCTCCCACATGCTCCTCGATGATCTCATCGGATGAACCACGATGTCGAGGATTCAATCAATCCCGTATACAATTCCCTTTGTCAATCGGTATGTTACTTGCCCGAGATTCGATCGTCGGTATCCCGATACCTTGTTCAATCTCGTTACGGGCAAGTCTCTTTACTCGTTCCGTAACACATCATCCCGTGATCAACTCCTTGGTCACATTGTGCACATTATGATGATGTCCTACCGAGTGGGCCCAGAGATACCTCTCCGTTTACATGGAGTGACAAATCCCAGTCTCGATTCATGCCAACCCAACAGACACTTTCGGAGATACCTGTAGTGCACCTTTATAGCCACCCAGTTACATTGTGACGTTTGGTACACCCAAAGCATTCCTACGGTATCCGGGGGTTGCACAATCTCATGGTCTAAGGAAATGATACTTGACATTAGAAAAGCTCTTAGCAAACGAACTACACGATCTTGTGCTAGGCTTAGGATTGGGTCTTGTCCATCACATCATTCTCCTAATGATGTGATCCCGTTATCAACGACATCCAATGTACATGGTCAGGAAACCGTAACCATCTATTGATCAACGAGCGAGTCAACTAGAGGCTTACTAGGGACATGGTGTTGTCTATGTATCCACACATGTATCTGAGTTTCCTATCAATACAATTCTAGCATGGACAATAAACGATTATCATGAACAAGGAAATATAATAATAACCAATTTATTATTGCCTCTAGGGCATATTTCCAACAATGATATCCACTCGGGGACCTGTGGTTACCATGCGTCCTCTCGGACCATTGTGGCCAAAGCATACCGGGCGGGGTTTTACTGGCCGCGTGCTAATGATATGGCAAAAGAAATAGTTGACAAGTGTGAGGGCTGTCAGTTCTACTCCAACATGTCCCACAAGCCCGCATCAGCCTTGAAGACCATTCCACTCGTCTGGCCATTTGCTGTTTGGGGATTAGATATGGTTGGACCCCTGAGGACTGGCAGGAGTGGCTTCACCCATCTGCTCGTGGCAGTCGACAAGTTCACCAAATGGATTGAAGCTAAACCTATCAAAAACCTCGAATCAAGTACTGCTGTCAGCTTCATCAGAGAGTTGACGTTCAGATATGGAGTTCCACACAACATCATTATAGATAATGGGTCAAACTTTGATTCAGATGAGATCAGAGCTTTTTGCGCTTCCCAAGGCACTCGGGTCGATTATGCTTCAGTCGCGCACCCACAGTCGAATGGGCAAGCAGAGAGAGCAAACAGTTTGATCCTCAAAGGACTAAACCCTCGATTGATGCGTGACCTCAAGCATGCAGCTGGCACTTGGGTTGACGAGCTACTGTCAGTACTTTGGGGATTGAGGACAACTCCCAATCGGTCGACTGGTCGGACCCCCTTCTTCTTAGTGTATGGGGCTGAGGCTGTGCTTCCGAGTGACTTACTTCACAATGCACCCCGAGTGGAACTTTTCTCAGAAACTGAAGCAGAACAAGCTCGACAGGATGCTGTTGATCTTCTGGAGGAAGAAAGAGAGATGGCCTTGATTCGGTCGACCATCTATCAGCAAGACCTTCATTGATTATACGTCAGAAATGTGAGAGGTCGAGCATTTCAGGAAGGTGACCTAGTGCTCAGAGTGGATCAGCAACGACCGCACAAGCTTGCTCCTGCTTGGGAAGGTCCCTTCATCATCACCAAGGTGCTCCACAACGGTGCATATCATCTCTACAATGTGGAGCACAATAAAGATGAGCCATGCGCTTGGAACGCGGAGCTGCTCCGCCATTTTTATACTGAAGTCATTCAGACTATCGAGATATAATAAGAAGTACCTTATAGTTTGTTTTATCAAAGACACAGTTTTACAGTCTCCTAAATAATTGTTGTTTCTTATACATGAGTTTAAAATCCCCCAGTGGGTGGCTTAGCTGCAAATCCGCTTCGCCTAAGTTTAAAAAATCCTACCGAGTGAGGAGCAAGCCTCTCACTCGGGGGCTTAGCTGCAGTCCCGTACTCGCCTAAGTTTCAAAATCCTACCGAGTGAGGAGCAAGCCTCTCACTCGGGTGCTTAGCTGCAGTCCCATACTCGCCTAAGTTTAAAAAAATCCCACCGAGTGAGGAGCAAGCCTCTCACTCGGCGGCTTAGCTGCAGTCCCGTACTCGCCTAAGTTTAAAAAATCCTACCGAGTGAGGAGTAAGCCTCTCACTCGGGGGATTAGCTGCAGTCCCGTACTCGCCTAAGTTTAAAAAATCCCACCGAGTGACGAGCAACCCTCTCACTCGGGGGCTTGGCTGCAATCTCGTACTCGCCTAAGTTAAAAAAATCCCACCGAGTGAGGAGCAAGTCTCTCACTCGGGGGCTTAGCTGCAGTCCCGTACTCACCTAAGTTTAAAAAATCCTACCGAGTGAGGAGCAAGCCTCTCACTCGGGGGCTTAGCTGCAGTCCCGTACTCACCTAAGTTTAAAAAATTCCACCGAATGACGAGCACCCCTCTCACTCGCGGGCTTAGCTGCAGTCCCGTACTCGCCTAAGTTTTAAAAATCCTACCGAGTGAGGAGCAAGCCTCTCACTCGGGGGCTTAGCTGCAGTCCCGTACTCGCCTAAGTTTAAAAAATCCCACCGAGTGAGGAGCAAGTCTCTCACTCGGGGGCTTAGCTGCAGTCCCGTACTCGCCTAAGTTTAAAAAATCCCACCGAGTGAGGATCAAGCCTCTCACTCGGGGGCTTAGCTGCAGTCCCGTACTCGCCTAAGTTTAAAAAATCCCACCAAGTGAGGAGCAAGCCTCTCACTCGGGGGCTTAGCTGCAGTCCCGTACTCGCCTAAGTTTAAAAAATCCCACCGAGTGACGAGCAACCCTCTCACTCGGGGGCTTAGCTGCAGTCCCGTACTCGCCTAAGTTTAAAAAATCCCACCGAGTGACGAGCAACCCTCTCACTCGGGGGCTTAGCTGCAGTCCCGTACTCGCCTAAGTTTAAACATCCTACCGAATGAGGAGCAAGCCTCTCACTTGGGGGCTTAGCTGCAGTCCTATACTCGCCTAAGTTTAAAAGTCCTATCGAGTGAGGAGCAAGCCTCTCACTCGGGGGCTTAGCTGCGGTCCTGTAGTCGCCTAAGTTTAAAATCCCCCCCTCCCGGGGACTGAGCCACAAGTACAATGTGCACTCCATCCCGATCCGCAAGGACGACGAGGTGCAGGTCGACTACGACCTTCTCCTCAGAGCTGCGCTACAAGTACAATGTGCGCTCCATCCTGATCCGCAAGGACGACGAGGTGCAGGTCGACTACGACCTTCTCCTTAGAGCTGTACCATAAGTACAATGTGCGCTCCATCCTGATCCGCAAGGACGACGAGGTGCAGGTCGACTACGACCTTCTCCTCAGAGCTGCGCTACAAGTACAATGTGCGCTCCATCCCGATCTGCAAGGACGACGAGGTTCAGGTCGACTACGACTTTCTCCTCGAAGCTACGTCACAAATACAAACAAGAACAAGAGCCTGTTCCGAGTGAAGATTCAAGTTCCGCACGGAAATAAAGATAAGCATATTCAAGTCCAGATAAATCCCACGAGGTTCCAGACCGTAGATCAAAGTACTCGGGCTTCAGGCCCGAAGGAGTGTTACGGTTACAAAAACCACTCGGCATACCGAGGCAAATTTAAACGGATCATTAAAGAGTTTGTTCACTCCGCAGGAGGAGGGATGGCAGACTCGACGAACTCATCCAGATCGATTCCATCGGCGATCCGAGCAGCAGCAGCAATGAAAGTCTCCATGAAGGACCGGAAGTCAAGCCTCTTGGTGTTGGCAACCTTGATCGCTGCTAGCTTCTCTTCTCTGGCTTCCCTGTAGTGAACGCGTACCAGAGATAGAGCCACGTCAGCACCACACCGAGCAGAAGACTTCTTCCATTCTTGCACTCGACCGGGGATCTCATTGTGTCGAGTCGTCGGAGACTCGAGATCATTCTGGAGCGTCGCCCTTGGCCAGAGCGCTGTGTTGATACGCGACACCGCAACCTTCAGTCGAGCGAGGTAGTCGACGACGCTAGCAAGTCAAGATTCCAGTCGGAGCACATTCATGGCAGCTTCATCCTTGACAGGAGAGTTGATAGGGTCCAAGCTAGTTTTTATTTGACCAGTCGTTTCCTCGAAGTTTTGGCAGAATTCTGCGTTCACAGAGAAGCAATGAGTCGATGGTTTACAACTAGTCGACGAAAGCAAATCAATCAGACAAAGACGAATACCTTTGAGCATGAGGAATAACTTCTTGGTGAGTCCTCCCAGATAATTCTCCAGTTCGTTTCTCTTGCGGGAGATGTCTTCCACCTTGTCAGTCAGGGCCCCTTTGTCCTTCTTCAGTCGAGTCACCTCTTTGTTGGCTTCGTCAAGGGCAGCCTTCAATTTGGTGTTTTCTTCCTCCAGCTTTCTGACTGAGGCCAGCTTCTGGTCGGCGAGGGTTGTTTTGTCTTCTGCCACTTTTTGCGCAGCCGCAAGATCAGGGTCCTTTTTCTCCAAAGCTTGTCTCATTGTTTCTTCAAAGAATAACATTCGAGTCAGAAAAAGGAAGGGAAAGATAGCAGGAGAATCAGTCGACAAGTTTTCCTTACCAGCAGCATCATCCTTAGCCTTCTGCAGATTCGTCTTGGCCAATTCCAGATCAAGATTGAGTTGGATTTGCTTCTGCTCCAAGTCAGCAAACCGAGCTCCAAGTTCACAAGATTTCTATGGTCAGAAGATAGTCAGTCGACAGATGCAAGGATTGGGTGCTTCCGAGTTTAAAGAGTAACAAATTCAAAAAGTTCTAAGACTACTGCCGAATCAAACATCCACCAGTAGTCTCGGGGACTACACCCAGTGGGTGCACTTAGCGTGCCCCCACTGTTCTAGTTTCCACTCGACACGGTTTCTCTAGATCGAGTGCAAGAAGAAAAAACAAAGAGAGCAAGTGGAAGAATGCAACAGTTGTTCTCAGACCACAACCGACTGCCCGCAGTCGACCGCGGTCTCAGGGAGTACACCCAGTGGGTGCACTCAGTGTGCCCCCACTGGTTCAGGTTCCACTCGACACAATATGTCCAGATCGAGTGGAAGAATTGAAGAACAAGACATTTTTATCAAGACCTCCGCCGAATCTCACATTCGACGGCGGCCTCGGGGACTACACCCAGTGGGTGCACTCTGCATGCCCCCACTAGTCCAAAGCTACAATCGACACAATCTAGTCAACTCAATCAGAAAAATTACTCAACATAAATTGAAACACCTAGTGGGTGTACAGATGCAAAGTGCAGACTGACAAATAGATGCACAGGAAAAGTTTTTCAGGTAGCATATCCTAACAGAACAAGCGTCAAGCTAAGAGATCAGTCGAAATTCAACCAACCTGGACGTTGGTCTAGAGTGCTGAGCTGGCATCATAAGCATCTTGACCAGCCTCGCAAACCACTTTCATCTGCTCCATCATGATGCCTACCTGGCGTATAGCTTCCTTGGCAGCACTCACTTGGTCCTCTGGGACATGATGGGCGGTGAAAAGTGAAGATGGTGGATCAACTGGAGCCTGGGCAGTCGATGATGAAGGCTGTGCACTTGACAGTGGAACGACAAAAGTAACAGAAGCCCGGTTGGCGTCTCCGGACTGCTGAATCACCGGCTCCGTCACGGGCGTCGACTGAGGCATCTTGCTAGTTGATGTTTTCCTGCTCAAAGTCCTGCTCCTCCTTCCCGTGGGCCTCAGTGGCACATCCTCGTCGTCGTCTGGAAGTTCAATAACATTGGGCGGAGCTACAAAAGAACCAATCGCAAGAGTTCAGTCGACCGTAAAAATGGCTGATAAAGGAAAGACAAAATGGAAAGAGTTATACCCGCGTTGGAGGTGACTACGTCTTCCATTTCCTCCTCATCATCATCTCTATAAACAGAAGTCCCAAAGGTAGCAGCACTGCAAATTTCAAAATTCACTCGGTCAGGCCCTCCGAGGTGAGTCGACCAAAGATCAAGTCATGTCAAACTAAGAAGTCGAGTTCAAAGATTACCCAGAAGCAATGGGGACAGCCACTTTGATCTTGGGCAAGGCCTTCCGAGGTTTTCACGGCGCGACTTTGGGCTGCTTCGGAGCCTTCTCAGTCGGCACAGGAGAAGACGTCCGAATGCGCTTTGAAGTCTGACCAGTCTGTGCAGTTGCTTTGCCACGGATACTTGCTGGGTCATGGGTATGCTTGGATCGCCTTTCGGTGCGAGGTGGTGAGTCGACTTCCTCGCCATCGCTTGAGTCATCACTCTCATCATCTTCTCCTCCGTCAGAGTGCCACTCGCCGCTTTCGCCTCCGCTCGCCTCCCGTTCCTGCTCCTGCTCTTGCTCTCCGTTGGGCATCAAATACATCTTAGTATAAATCTGCAAGACACAGAGTCGGCCGAATGTCAGTCGGTTTCAAAAGCAATTACATGTCAGAACAAAAAGACACTCGAAAGGAAAGAGTCAGACCTTGTCTGGTTCATTGGTGTTGTCGAATGGAGGGACCCTCCTAGACCCCCTGGGGTTGTCCTTGTTGCCAGTGATACCCTGCAACCATTGCTCCACCGTCTCCTCACCAACTTCTTCTGGGTGGATCCGAGTGCTGTCTTCAACGCCCGAGTACAGCCACATTGGGTGATCGCGGGCTTGGAGTGGCTGGATGCGTCGTTTGAGAAACACCTCTAGCAAATCCATACCGGCCACATCATCACGGACAAGTTGGACCAATCGCTCAACCAACATCTTCACCTCCGCTTTATCAGCCGAGGTCACTTTCAAGGAAGAGGGCTTCTCGACTCGCTCCATGGAAAACGGAGGAAGGCCGGTCGATTGACCAGGGGTCGGTTTGTCCTTACAATAGAACCAAGTCGACTGCCAACCTCTGACTGACTCAGGGATAATCATAGCTGGGAAAGTGCTTTTACCCCTCATCTGGATCCCTAACCCTCCACACATCTGGATCACGTGTGTCCTCTCATCACTCGGATTAGCCTTTTTTACAGACTGAGAACGACAAGTGAAAATGTGCTTGAAGAGGCCCAGTGCGGTCGACACCCCAGAAAGTTTTCGCACATAGATACAAATGCAGCAAGGTATGTGATGGTGTTGGGTGAAAAGTGATGAAGTTGAGCTCCAAAGAAAGTAAAAAAACCCCCGGAAAAAAGGATGTGGAGGCAGGGAGAAACCGCGGTCGACGTGAGTGGCGAGAAGGACGCACTCACCCTCTTGCGGTGGCGGTTCGGTCTCGTCCTCTGGAAGCGCCAGGAGCCATGGGGAATCAGTCCCCCCTCCTCCAGATGCTCCAGATCCTCCCGCTGGATCGTGGAGCGAATCCAGTCGCCCTGAATCCAGCCGGGCGGCAGGCCGGATCTCGACGATGACCCCCCTCTGCTCGTCTTCTTGCCCTTCGCCTTCGTCGTCGCCTTCTTCGCACGCTCCAAGACCGCCGTCTTGTCCTTCGCCATCGCTGCGGGTTGCGCTCGGGCTGGGCGGCGGCGTCGAGGAAGGAGGCGGGCGCAGTGGAGAAGCACAGGAGGAAGAGGGGAAATTAGGTGCACAGTGCAAAGGCACCAGCCCAAACATCTTATATGGGCTCGTTCCCCGAGTTACTGACTTGTGGGTCAGCAATCCTGTCAAATCCCGCAAGAGTCGCGCGCGCGATACGTGGCTAAAGAGGTGGTGCGGGGATCGAGGCGCCCCTGCCTAATCCACTCCGATTACCGCAGCTCTCTCCGCCCCGCGCGCTTCCCCAAATTTCGAATCCCGCAAGATCCGGGAACGGCAGAGCAGTCAATCATGCCGGAGATTTTATACCATATCAAACACTCGAAGCTTATCAACAAAGTTCACTCGACAACCTCTGAATGGGTCAAGGCGACTGAGAATGAGGTCGAAGTTTTTGCATGGTTCTCCAATCCAAGTAAAATGCTTCTGAAGCATGAAAATTCAGTCGGAACCATCTTCTACTCCATCTCCACTCAGACCCAGAACCATTCGGGGGCTAATGATGATGACATGTACCTAGGGTAGGGCAATAGACCTGATCTAAGCACCCTACCCAAGGACACTGCCCTACAGTCAAGGACATCCAAAGGACAGCAGATTCTACCAATTGAAATCACCACGGGACACAACTCACTCGACTGAGTGTTCACTCGGATAGCCCAATTCCATTCGACCAAAATATGTTCATTCGACCATACCAGAAACCACTCGGAGAACAGAAGATTTAAGGTCACTCTGAATGACAACGGCCGGGCGTTCACTCTGTAATCTTAATGATCATTTGTATGGCTTTAATGCTGGCGTTACCAGTAACGTCTCTATCTTAATGTACATTGAACCCCTTGTAACGTGGGCTGGCTGGGGTCCTGGCGCAATCTATATAAGCCACCCCCTTCACTGGCACAAGGGTTCGCACCCCCTGTAACTTCACACATAATCCAATCGACCAGTCTCAGGGCACCGAGACGTAGGGCTGTTACTTACTCTGAGAAGGGCATCTTGCGTCCACAACTCCACCGTAGCTAGGATCTTGCCTCCTCATACTTACCCCTCATTCTACTGTCAGACTTGGAACCACGACAGTTGCTGCGCAGCTGTAGGCATCGGCGGCTGGTGACGGATCGTCCGAGTTGTCGGACAAGGAGCCACGGTCGTCGTCGTCGTCTGGGGTGTCGGAGAGAATGATGTGTCCTTTCAGCCGCCAGACCTAATTGCGCTTGCCTAACCGGATTACGGGAGGCTGCTTGTCAATCAAATCGAAGACAATAGTAATCTCATTAAAGATACGCGCTTGCGGATCGATCGTTAAGAGCGACGGTGAGCATATGCACTTACGAAAGCCACCGGCCAGTTAATTAAACCGTCGTCGTCATTCTGTCCAGGTTCATCGACCTAAGCCTATCGGTCAGATGGTAATAAATTACCGTTGTGCCACTGGAAATGTTATCCACAAGCAAGCCCCTGCTTTCCGAGCTGCTGAGAGGGCAACGGGCTTCTAGAAGGAAGGTTGGCGTTAGGAGCGTCGATAATACTAGGGATTGCGAGCTGGAATAGTAGAGTATTTTATCTGTTTTGGTGCCTGATCTCATTATATTAGCCGTGTTATTATCACTCCCAAATCTTGTTGATAAAATAAGCGGTATGCCTCGTTGGTCGACGGAGACACATCCAGCGGAGCAAACTTCGGCTAAGGTACGGTGGGCGCGGTGCAGCGTTGGGCTGCAAACCGTCAAAGGATTCGTTCGCTTTATTATTGCTCTATCATCTCTTATTAAACACTACTGTACTAGCACCAGGAAAGCATCTTACGATCTGATCAGAGGCCGGGTTGCATGATGCGCATGCATGGCCGCGAAAGAGTGTGATTCGCTGGGCTGGTGATCAACCCGGCTGGCTCCCACAGGAACAGAATTGGTTCGTCCCCACAGAACAGAAGCGACGTCGAATGAGTCGGTGGAACCAAAACGTTGGTTGTCGGAGAGGCACCGCTGCCTGCCTTGTCGACGCAGCATCAGCATGCTTTGTGTGCATGCAGATGCAGCAGCGGCACATCACATGCGTGTGCCTCGTGCCCCTGGTTTCTTCTTGGTTGAGAAAAGGCAGTTGGATTCTCCTCCTCCCACGGCATACATAATAGGCCGAAGCCAGCTATGATCAAGAACTAAAATAACTCAAGATACTGTCGCCGGTTCATTTTCTTTTTGGAAAAAAACCGTGCGCGGCCTACTCAATCGTACGGCGCAAATACAGAAAAACCGATGACAGCCAACACAGGTTGACCTCAACCCCTAATGATATATTATCCTAATCTTGGCATGGCAACCAAGCACACGCGTCGGCGTCTCTCTATGATCTCTACACCTAGCTAGATTCAGTTCTTCCATCGCTATGAAACCCTACAAAGTCTCCCTGCTACGTACAATACAAGGCGACAGTATTGGATTGGATATACGTGCATGGCTGGTACTGACACGACGCAGTGGCAAGCACGTCTATTCTGCCACGCGACCGGGAGAGTAGAAACTTGAGTCCGGCCGGCTGACACCGGGACCTCAATACAATACCGATCGCAGTCAGACAGCGGCGAGGGAATGACGCCGCGTTGACCCCCTCCATCCAAGTCTCCGCCTCCAAGCAAGCGGGGACGCCACAAAATAGAAGAACTCGACCCTCCAATCAGGAACTCATCTAGTGCCCGTCGAGTCCACTTCCCTGTAGCTGCAGGCTCATCCTTGAATCCTTGATTGTTCTTCCTTTCAGCACAAGCAATGGAGCGCATGTTGCTATGCTTTCTCCCAGCGAGTGGGGTACGTATACATGCAGCAAGCACATATGCTCGGGTTGTAGGGCAGGGCATGATGACTAAGCGCGGAGTGGATGCTGACATGTGATCTGATCTCCCAGCTCCATGTTGATCGACATCCCGGCAGCATGTCATGTGTTGGATAGATCATAGATCAATCAGATATTTACACTGGGTGGTTCGGCGACCCCATGAGAGGAGCACGGTCTCTCGGGGACACGACACTACCCTCGCATGCATGGATGGATTGGCCCCTCTACCTATAGCTGATCCAGCACACTAGTGCTTATCCCGCTTGACTCGTCTAATAATAATGAGTCAGCCTTTACAGCGTCGTCGTACCTACAAATTAAAGTCCCCGTGTACCGTTGCTTGTACACGAATTTAGAGCGTTGCAGCACACACATGTTGAATGCTGAGTGAGTGCTACGTACAAGGACTACGCACCAAATGGTGTTGTCCCCAGTCCCCACCGTGGCACCACATGGAACACGTCATCATTAGTTGGATATGTGTGTGTCAATTTTTCTCTGCCTTTTCCAACATTATATCTTACTTTAGTCCACTGCATACACAACAGATCAAAGCGATAAGATGATGACATGTAAAGCAATTGGGTCGAGAATTTGGATCATCACAACTAGTAGTAGTACACCACTAACAATTGCGGGCATAATTTGGTACACTTCAAGTTGATCCAGGAGACGACTGAATAAGCTGTTTAACAGTATCATTTGATCCACAAAAGGGTTCCATTGATAGTAACTAATTACGCCCAGCAAACAATAAGATAAGCACAAGGGACCATCATGAATAATAAAGAAGACAAAGTGGTGTTCGTTTGGTACATATACTAAGTTTAATAAGCAACTATCCAAATATCTGCCGACTACGACTAATCTTGCTTATCTCTCTTGTCTTTCTACAGGTAAAGGGTTTACGACCTTTTTATCCTCAAGCAGTGGGGTAGCACAACGATAGTAACAGTCCCGGTTAGACATACGAATGTGTACTGGATACGTGAAGCAAAAAACCATTCAGTTTGAGGTTTCCTTCAAGGTTGCAAGCAGACAAAAGTCTTCCATTCAATCTGAGCTGGCACAAAGGTGAATCGCCTAGTGTAATTTGCTTGTAGAAGCAGTCCAACACCTTAATAAATAAAAACGTCGCTCCTAAATGCTACGAACACAGAGACCCACCACAAATGTATCAATACAAAAACCAGAGATCAAGGACAGAGAATAACGATGATTGATATCCTTACATGGACCATTTTAATGTTTAGTTACTCCCGGCCTCTACATTTAGGATGCACATAACACTCAATGAGTAACTTGAGACTTTGGATCTGCTGGTAAATCTATGTCACATATTCACAAGCAAGTACTAAATGTTTATTTTATTTTGAATGTCATCTTATTGCACATAACATTTAGGAGTAGCACACCACCGCATGACCATTTTTTTTGTTGCCTTCTAGATAGATGTTGGGCTTCTTTGAAACACATGATTCCTATAGCATAGGAAAAGCAAAACATCAAATTGATATATAATGGACAATTAAATTCTCCAGCAAACAAAATCATTGCAGTTGGAGAGAGAGAGAGAGAGAGAGAGAGAGAGAGAGAGAGAGAGAGAGAGAGAGAGAGAGAGAGAGAGAGTGCATCAGAAAACTTATAAATGAATTTCCCAAAATATAATGGAAAATCCCTATCATATGCAACTTTCAAATGAGAAGATGCATACTTGTTCTGCAGACACTCCAATAACTTTCTGGGAACACTTCAATTATATCAAGTATATAACCAACTACTAGCCTGCATGGGACAAATGATTTATTATCCTCATTTCTTGGGCTAAGCAGGATGTGTAGGTAGTGGCTTTACCCGCATGTCGTGGAGGAGTGTCTATCCAACAGTATACATATGACACAATCATATTTCAGAGAGCCTGATATGGGGAAGGTTGTCAATAAGATATATTTCCATAAATGTGAGTTCTTTTTCTCTCAGCAAACCAAAAGACAGGTATAACATATTCTTTGGGTTTTGAACCAACTTCCCTACGCTTTGGATATCTCGGCATGTGGAACTGTTGCAGAGATTTATTTTTTTGCGGGGAGCAAGGATATTGTTTTCTAACAAAAATAAATTTTTCATTTTTATGCAGACTTTTTTTAAGTCGGTTTTATACAGATTATTCATATCGCTAAATCTTTGGGTTCATACACGATCGTCCTGCAGTGTATGGAGGCGCGCGATTTTCTTGCCTCGGTGTGCTGCCACGTGGATATGGTAGCTTAGACTAGCCACAGTGGGAGTAACTTCGGTAGTAACATCGAGTCTAACTCAGCAATTTTGCTTATGTGGCAATGAGTTAATGAGGAGAGATGTAGTACTACTAACTTAGCTAGTTACTGTAACATCACATGTCTCAATGCAATATGAGTCCATAACGTAATAAATGAAGCTTTGCATGTTACCACACTTATGTTACTACCCACTATTGAGGTAGTAACATCCCATTGTGGCTAGTCTTATATGGTCGACAGTCTAACAATATGATACTCCCTCCTTACCGTTTTATAAGGCTCATATCTGAAATCTCATCAACCAAGGGAAATGTCTATTGGCTGGGATGAATTGTGCTGGTTTAGAAAGTGCCCAATGAGCCTTCTGCTTTTTCTTCGCGAAAACTGTGCGCGCCGCAGTATTAATTCTCAGCCGTTCGACTCCCGACGCAATAACTCCAGCGCCCGCGTGCTCTATGCTGCGCGCTAACGGCTGCATGCGCGCGCTCTCTCCCGCCTCCGCTCTGAACTTACTGCATGCGCGCGCTCTCTCCCGCCTGACCTCAAAACTAAACCGGCCCGTGCGCGCGGTCTCTCCCACCTCTCTCTCTCATCTGCATGGCGCATGCATAGGCCAGTTTCATTTTCATGGTTTGCATGCACGGCGCCAAACAACAAATGAAAAAAGCACCGCCAAAATCCTCTGGTGCCATTAGCTCAATTTTTGGTTTTTCAGCTCTGGCGCCGCGAACTCGAACACTGCCTCTCCCGCCATAGCAAATCGTACATGCACTGCAGTATAAAGTGGTGGGCAGCAAGCAAGTTTAGCCACACCATTCTTCTCCCACATCTCCATCTCCTTTCCGGAACCATGGTCCTCATTGACCTAAACGAGCCACCATCAGAGGGGAATGAGAGGTTGGAAGCTGGCATAGGTGTTGGTTATGGTGATGCCGGGCGTAGCCATGGAGTTCACGGGCTCGCCGGCGCCGTTCTAGCGGGATTCCGTCAAACTGCAGTTCGGCACGCCGGCGTGGCTGACGACGGAGTCAGTAGCGCCACTGCAGGCCGTGTTCCGGCGTCACCGAGGACCTCCCCGGCTCTGGGAAGCCGTCGCCCGTGCGCTGGGTGATCGTGAGCTGGTGCACGAGCTGCTCGACCTGGTCGAGGAGCGCTGAGAAGTTATCCACGAACGCCTCGACTTGGTCCAGAAGCGCCCCCACTTCATCGTCAGCATCGTACTGACCCTCGCCTCCGGCGGGAAGCTGGGTCTCCGCGTCTGCATCAGACACATCATCAGCGGCGGACTGTGCGGACTGCGTCTCCGCGTCTGGATCACAGACAACATCAGGGGCGGACTGCGTCTCGGCGTCTGGATCACACACCACCTCCGCGCCCGTCTGCATCTCCATGTCTTGGTCGGCGACGAGGATCTCGTCTGTGGTGGCACGGGCCGCGCCCACCGCAGCGCCGACGCCGTTGACAGCTAAGTCAGCAGCGCCCATGGCTACGGTGCCGCCGGAGTTCTCCGTGCCCATCACCAATGGCTGGAGCTCCTTCTCGACGTCCGGAATCCAATCTGACATCGCTTTGCTGCTCTCGTTTCGTATGTGGATGAAAAGAGTAGAGGAAGGTGGGTGAAAGAACACGAGTGCTTCGAGTCGTTTTAAAGAAGTGGGTGGTGCATGCATGCAGGCATGCAGCGAGGGAGAGGAAAGGAGTAACGGCCATTTCTTTTCGTACGAGAACAGCAGCCAGCTAATTAATTGCGTGCGTAGGGATCGAAACGACCGCAGCGCTTCAACCGAGCGGACCACGAATTGAGCCTTATGTTTTGGAAATCTGGCGATTTTGAAATGAGCCTTATAAACTGGTAAGGAGGGAGTAACTCATGTATAAAGGTAGCAATTCCCCTAAAAAATATTGTATAAGGGCAGCATAATGACTATATTAATTTCCGTACTTCACAATAAATAATGCTGCATGCATAACTTGATGTAGAGGTCAGGGCACTACATACTTTTCCTTAAAAAAAAGAATCTAATCAAACGCCTGTGGAACAAGTCTGAAGGAAAAGTTCGCGATAAGAAACGAGGAGTAGCCTGACGGCAGTGATGCCAAGAAAAGCTGATGCCAATTTTGTATCTGTCTCTACTTAAGTACATGGGTGCTACGCATGACAAGAGACTTTGGCACAAGCCACGCAAGTCCCATTAATAATCCTGCGAGGAGAGACTCCGCAGCCGAGATGTTCTCGCAGTAATCTATTTCGTGCGCTGCGATGCGAGACGTCTGTTTTGTTCGGATTTTATACGTTTGGCGTAGCAATGAGTGTCAAAACAGACATGTACATCCGGGTGTAGTTGAAAGCGCCCAACGCACCGACCGACCCCAAAATGAACGCCTCGACCGCGCGCCCACTCGCCCGCCCGCGAGTTCGCGCTCTCGCCTCGCCGGTGCCGCCGCCGCCGTCGAGCTCGCCCGCGCCTTCATGCCGTCCCGCCCGCTCGCCTCGCCCGCCTGCGCTAGCTAGAAAGCTAGCAAACAAGGCGCTCGCTCGCCGCCGGCACGGCGGCTGGCTAGCTAAGCTAGCTAGCTAGCAGAAGCAGCCCGCGCGCCCGCACAAGCTAGCTAGCTAGCCGGCCGCGCGTCCGCCCGTGCACCAACCTGTGGAGCCAGCCACGCCACGCCGCTCGCCCGCCACACGCTGCGCGCCGCCAGCCGCATGCCCCGCCGCAGTCGGCCGCCCGCGCGCGCTCCGTCCCGCGTGCCCCCGCCCTTCCCGGAGCAGCTCGCCGCCGCGCCGCGCCCGCGCCCTCCACCCCGCGCGGTCGGCCGCCCTCGCGCGCCCGCTTGCCCGCGCCCTGCCCGCACCAGCTCGCCACCGCGCCGCGCCCGCGCCCTGCCGCCCCTCCCGCAGCAGCTCGTCGCCGCCATTCGCGCTCGCCTGCAGCAGCCCGCCGATGCGCTCCGGCCGCGTCCGCGTGTTCGTCCCCGCGTGTCTCCTGCCGCCGCGCCTGCTCGCCCCCCGCCTGCTCGCCGGCCATGGCGGCGGGGCCTCAACGACGGCGAGGCGAGGCCGGCCGGCTGGAGCGCAGCGTGCTCCTCGGCGCCCGCGGCTGTTCAGCCTCGTGGTGTTGTGTGCGCGTGGTGGGCCGGGGAGAGAAAAGGAGGAGAGAGAGGGGTGGGTGGGTGGGTGTGTGGGCCAATGACAGGCGGGTCAGGGTCACATGTGAAATGACACACCCCGGACGAGGACGACGCAGAGAGCTGCGCTCGTGTCCGTTTCAGACCCAAAGCCAGCCCAACTTTACTTCCAGGATGGGGTGAAGCGGACAAAAAACAGACTTTTTTAAGGATGGGGTCGCGCGCTGGGCCGTCTGGTATGTCCGTTTTACTCCAAACGGATACACCCGAACAGAATAGGGTCGCGCGGTGGAGTTGGCCTGACCCAGTGATGCAAATATCACGCGTGTTTCTGGCCCTCGCGGTAGACGCGCGCCCAAGCATCTCGCGGGGTTTGAACCATCCGCCATACAACTCGAGAGGTCATGCCAGTGTGACGTGGTGAAGATGTGTGTCAGTGCGTGCAAAGATTCCGAACTCACGTTGCATGTTGCTTGCTACAGAAAAGTAAAAGCCATTCCTTCGAGGGGCGACCGGCGGGATCGCCGTCCGTCGCCCGCCGTTTGAACTTGACCGTTATTCGAGGTTTTTCTTCATTTTTTTTCGATAAACTTTTCTTCAGTTTTTCTCCTTGGGGTACGTAGGTACTAGCAGAACATTCTACTCTGACATCGGCATCGGCCATATGTTTCCATGGTCGTATGCAACAGGGTTGAGCGTAACATATGGCCACGGGTTCAGGCTTCTCCGACAGTGTTCCACGCAAGTGATGGACTGTGAGGGCCAGAAACACGCGTGCCCGCGCTGGAGGGTCCCCGCCCGTCGGTGGGACGCGGCGGATGCGCCGGGCACCCACCCAACCAACTGACCCACGCATGCACCCTCTGCTCTCCTTGGTCCGCAAGTTTCGGCGGGTCCGGCCGACAGGGGCCAGACAAGTCATCCCCGGCCTTGGGGATAAACGAGAGACGCTACGCCGGCCGCGTCGATGATTCTCCCGGTCTCGACGTTGCCGGCGCGGGGTGCTGTGCATGCAGCGTGAGCAGATAGCAGATATTCTGCTTCTAGAACGTGGTCACTGTACGCATGGTGGGTGTCGACGTGGGATATCTCTCCGTGCTGATGATCTGGAGCGCACATGCAGCTCATGTGCCGGACAGATCTATCTAATCTCAACTTGTCTGCGCCCCGCGAAACGAATCCATGAGGAACACTGCTGATAACTCCACCCCATCATCACATGCACGATGCATGGCGTTGATTACCAACCCTGCCTAGAGAACCGGACCCGTCACTGTGACTCCCTCCAACTATTTATTTCATGTGTACCGCTGCTCCCACAAACGTTACAGCAATAAAAGTTTGACACGTGGAAGGAAGGACGATTTCAAATTTAGTAGTATGATACTCCCTCCTTTCCGGTTTACAGGGCTTATCTCAAAATCTTAGTTTTTCCATTTTATAAGACTTAACTTGGTTGTTCGCCGTTACAATTTAGATTTCAAGATGTATTAAATAATTACATGCAAATATTAAAAGAAAATTGACCAATGCATGCACTTTATGCATGCATGCATTGCAATTAATACATTGCTAAACATGAATTTTTGAGGAAAACAAGAGCAATAGTTGGGTGCTTTTGCAAATTACGAAAAGTATTCCACCACTTACCATCTATCTTGGTTGGTGAGATTTTTGAATTGAGCCCTATAAACCGGAAAAGAGGGAGTACGTCGAATGGTGACCGGCAGCTACAAGGACTACTACTCTCTCGGTTCCAAAATAGTGTCGGGGCTGTAAATTAGGCATGTACATCCATTTAAGAATCTAATAATATACTTTTGATAACACATAACTCATATTTAGTTAGTCAAATTGATGACCTAAAACTACGCGCACGCTTTATAAACTGAGACGGAGGGAGTACTACCTTTCTATGGTGCATTTGGACAACGGATGAAAGGTAAATGAGCTCCTCAAGCGATAAGAAAGATGACATGTAAAGCTAATTTGTTTGGGAATCTGCATCAGCACTCAGTACGCCTACTACTATGCCATTATCAAAGGCGGCTAAATTTGGTGCATTTCCTTGTCTACTGATCGACCTGGATGACTCAGTAAGTTGTTTGTCTTCATCTGATGAACCCAAGAGTCCCACTAATTACGGCAAACAAGAAAAACATCAACGTGCCTTTTTGCAATATATATACTACTCGTATTACGCTACAATTAAACCACCATCTAAGAGCATCTACAGTCGGGTCTCTCGTACCCGTCTCAAACGGCCGGGCACACCGTCCGGTCACAAAAAATTGACCTAACCGGATCATTCAAACTGCAGACAAACACCCGGGCTAATCGGCACCCCTCATATCCAACCCAAATATAGGGCGGATATGGGGCGGCCCGAGCACGTCCGGGCGCGTCCACCTGACAGGCCCGTCCCTCCACGGATCCCACAAAAAACCTCAATCCGGGCGGCGAGCTCAAACCCTAGCTCACTCTCTCCCTCTCTCGCTCCGTCCGTCCACTCCTCTCCCTGTCCGGTTCCGATCCCATCCACCACCATGAGCAGCTCCGGCAGCGACTCTAACTAGGAGCTCGACTACAAGGAGGAGATGGCCCTCCGCGTTGCGCTGGGGCGGTCCAAGGTGGAGATCGGCAGCTGCTCCAGATCTGGAGCGTCGCCGCACCTCCCGCGACGGCGCTGGAGCTGGACCCTCCCGGCCCGCGCGCGGTGAAGCCCAGTCAGCACAGTCCGCGCCGGCCCCGCGTCGTCTCCTTCCCCTGTCGGCCGCTCTTGCACGCGGCTAACACTGGGCGCTTGTGCCCGCGCCTCCGGCCCGCACGCGCACTCCGGAGTCGGAGGCGTGCGCCGCGCGCCGCGAGCCGCGAGAGGCGGCGTGCAGGGGAGAGGGAGAAGGCGGAGCAGTCCGCGTGCCGCCGCCGCGGGACGGAGTCGGACGCCGACCAGGATGTGCGTCCTCGCCTGGGTGTACCGCCGCTCCCTTACGACGGCGAAGACGGACGCTCGCCGCCTCCGATGAAAGAACGCGAAGGTGCTCCGGCTAGCCATTGAGCAGCCGGATGCGAAGAAGGCAGCGACGGAGAAGGCTCGGGTGGCAAGGCTGAAGCAGGAGCAGGACAGGACAGTCTGTTGGATGAAGGGGCTCATCGTCATCTCCGACTCCGACTCCGACGGCGGCGACAGCTGCACCTCGTCGTCCGACGACCAAGACCCTCCACCAGCCGCGGACGCCTACAGCTGAGCCGGCGACCGGAAAGGCAAAGGCCCGGTGAGGAAGTGGTGATTCCGGCCCCCCCTCCTCCTCCTCCTCGTCTGATCACGTATGATAGATTAAAGCGTGCATGGGTAGTATGGATATAAGGCGCCGGATATGAGATACGCGGATGCGGAATGGCAAATATGAGGGGTGCCCGGTCAGTGCCCGCGGACGCGCCCGGGCGTGGCCGCGGGCATTTGAGTGGCCAGATTTGCCAAGTCCGGGTGTAGATGCTCTAAGGTCTCAAAAAGAAAAACACCATCTAAGTGCTTAGATTTTCCGGGCAGCGAGGCAAAACTATCACACAACAGCGCGGATAAGTATGATGCATCTTTGTAATTTTGTATCCACGGATGAATGACAGCTTTTAAAACAACTCACACTTAGGCATGCAGGAGGACACGTAAAGAAACCAAGAGGGGGAGGACTGAGATTCCAGGTCTCCTTCATGACTGCAAGGAGTGTACATCACTGTGTATGAGGCAAAGGGGCCTTGCCCTCTCCTTGTCAAGATGCAGGCTTGATCGTATTCGCTTCAATACCCTAACTAAGGACCCACCTCACACTCCGGGCTCACGATATTATCATCACAAATACAGTATTACCCTTCAATCCAAATATAAACATAAAAATCTTGCTTCACTCCTCTCTCTCTCTCTCTCTTTAAGAAAAAAGAGAAACCCCCTTTCTTGTACTGACTCACCACTCATACATCTATCCACATCTGAGCTGGTACAAAGGCCCCATCCATGCCCAGAGCAATGTGCTTCTAGAAGCATCTCGACATCTTAGCGGCCAAAGCACCACCCAGCACGAATCAATCAAAATGTCCACCAAAAAGAGAGAAAGAAAGTGCAGAGACCGGAGGGGAGGGCACCCCTCCACTTTCTTTTTCCACATAAAAATCCAAGAGAAAGCTACGAGGTGGCAAGTAAAGCAACCACAAAAAGGAGATGATCCATGAGTTGTAAAGCAGGAAAACACTGGTAAATCTAGGTCGCAATCAACTGGCATGTGTGCCACCACCAGCACATGAACTTGTCGAGTAGGACGTAGTACTATTTTATCTTGCCTTCTAGAAACGTTTCAACGGCTCAGTGTGCAGACAACAACAAAAGCTCCCATGAAAAAGGTACGGGCACTTCAAGCCCAAGCAAGGAGTGGTGCAAAGGATTATACAACTTTTATCTAGGGAATCCACATTCTCTTGCTCAATTAAATTATTGCTACAATCAATTATCGCAAAGAAATTAGCAGCCTAACTAGCATATCAAGGATACTGTGAATTCGGCATTTTTTCTTCTAAATAAATGTATAACTATTTAACTATAGCTACACGGACACGACTGCTACACCGACAGAGATGGAGATGCCAACTTTTGTCATATCTTTTTTCGAGCTTTGTTAGGGTTTGTGTCCTGTTCAGGCAGGCGAGACGGCGGCGGCTTTCTGAAGATGGAACAAAGGTCTCACCGTCTAGTCCCCGTTCCGGTGATACGTGTAGCATCATCGGCGGGCGTGTGGAGGTGTGTCTCCGGCGAATCCGTCTTTGGTGGATTTGCTCGGACCTGTTCGTCATTCGTCTTCGTTCGTGTATCTTCAGGTTGGATCCTTTTGATCTACGCCCTTCATCCGCGGCGGTTGCTGTTCTGATGCGTTGGTTCTATGGGACCTTGGCACGACGATTTTCCGACTGTCTACTACAACAAGGTTTGCCCGGCTCCGGTGAGGGAGGAGCGATGACAGCGACGCGCCTTCGGCTCGCTTCAGTGTTTGTAGTCGTCGCTAGGTGGTCTACGGATCTGGATGTAATTTTCATTATTTTAGTGTTCGTTGTACTATCATGATTGAAGATGAATAGATTGAAAGTTTTTTTAAAAAAAAAGAGACGGAGACGCCAACTTCTGCATGCAGCCTCATCTCAGATCTTATAAAATCCCTCATCTTGGACAGCAGCCGTCCTGGTCCTGGCCTCTGGTGCAAACGGCGCGTGGCAAAAATCTAAAGGAAAATACTGCTTCTGCCGTGGAATCAATCTTGCATGCAGAACAGTCCAACATTACACGAACACAGCCCCGTGTGTTGCCCGGCAAGCTTCGCCAGCGCCAAAACCTCGGCGCTTAATCTGAAGCGGCTCCGAATGTGTGGATGCGTGATTCATGGCCCCCTTTCCCAAGCTTTTCCTTTCCTTTGATTCTTCTTATGCTTCTACTAGTCGTGAGCTGAAGAAGAAGAAGAACTGAGCTCCATGCTTCTGCTTCTTGGAAAAGTACTTTGAGCTTCGGATGATTCGCTTCTAGAAGCATGCTTCTGCTTCTTGGAAAAGTACTCGAGCTTTTCCGGACGATTCGCTTCTAGAAGCATGTCGATAGGCAGCGGATCAAAGTAGAATATGCCCAACTGCTGGACCGAATGGAACAGATCACCGCGCGAATCTAATCTAAGCAAACTTGGAATGACGTGTTCTGAATAACTATTCAATCACTGCCCTTTCTATATTTCAAGAAAGTGAATAGTACAAATCCGGGGGCGCCAAAGTCGTCGCCTGACTTGCATTATCATGGTACACGCCAAGGCAGGGCAAACATCAGAGCAGGATATGGTAGAGTAATCACGCTTGGCCCGGCACCACCATTTTTCTATGGCCGGATGCCAACGGATGCAGAGCCCAAAACAATGGTGCCAGCCAGGGAAAGTCCGCGGCAGTTTTGTACTAGCATTTGGCGCCACGAGGCAAGGCACGCACGATTTCGATTAATAATCCACGGAGAGAATACTTGGTTTGAAATGTTCTTTGTAGTAATCTGTTGGTGCTCAGCACATCTCCTCCGCGAAAACGATGGGATTAATTTTTTGAATAAACGATGGGATTAATTAGTGAGGATGGTTATTACGTCGTACCATGTGCTGCGTCCATATGGACCTTGTGGGCGGCGCCGGCGATGTGCGGTTTCGTGCCTCCCATTTGGCGGCATTGCCATTGACATCCCGTGCGAGACGCTGACTCTGGTGATTAAGAACCAGCCACGAGCGTCGCTTGTGGGCGATGCAAGTTTGCTCGCCGTCGTCAGCTCACATGTTTGTTTGACTTGTACGGGAGGAGTATCATCTCCGTGCAGGAGACTACCAATCTCACACCGTTCTCTGTGTGAATTAATGTGGGCGATGGAAAGGAGGCGAAGCGAATCAATGCTCGTGACTTTGGTGAGTGAGGTGTGTGAAGTGTGTGCGAAGATCCCGGCAGATTGCATGGTGCTCCGGCCTCCGGCTCCGGAGTCGGGACGCGGCGCGGAGCGGGTCATGCTCCGGAGTACGAGCGGCAAACATGATGGGAGGTCACGGCGCATGTCATGGCCGGTGGACGAGGTGGTATATGCACCACCGATTTTCCCGCGCCCGAGGGGACACGCAGTCCGTGCTTGCCGCGGGCATCGGCGTCTGTTGCACGCCGCTTGAAGTTGCGTCACGTGATTGCTCGTTTTGGAAGATTAACGTGGACGCATAAGATTACACTCGAATACTGACTTGGGGTTGCCGAAGTCTTCACCACTTCTCGGCGGCCCTTCCGATCGCCGACACTGCGGTAGTAGTCCGCGGCAGGACGTGGGCAGTGGCGTTGCCAGAAAAATGAAGGCCGGGTATTCATCCAATTTTTCTCTCTAAATGTAGTATATGAACCAAACAACACAACAGTAACAATATATGAACAAAACAACACTAGCATAACGGCAATAGCAATATTTCAATGTATCATACCATAACGACATGAATTCATAAGTACCTTTTGATTGATAAAGTGATGATATCCTTCTTACAGAATAACTCTACGGCCGCCTTTTCGAAACAGATTGATGACATCTTCATCCTTTACTTGATTGAAAAAATCTCACTTAACGAATGTAACCAAACAATTGTTCAAATAATCATCACCCATTTTGTTCCTTAGCTTATTCTTCACATAGCTCATTGAAGAGAATACCTTTTCAACACTAGCAGTAGATACTGGCAGAATCAATACCAACTTAAGAAGCTTGTAAACAATATGATATTGTTCATGCTTGTTTGTCTCAACAAGCAGAAGTGAAAGCTGACACAGATTTTTCAGATTTCGAAACCTTTCATCTCTATGCACATTAGTAATATACATGTTTAGTTGCCATGGAAGTCTTGCCAGTTCATCCCTTGTAAAATCAGAAGCATAAAACTTTGTTGCAAGTTTAACTAACTTCTCTTGGTCATAAGCAACAAATAGATGAAGTGGACAAAATGCTGCCATGCAAGAAAGTAGCTCTGTGTTTACCTCATCAAATCTGCCATTCAGCTCACTGATTTGCCTATCAATGACACCCACAAACATATCAACCTTGAAGCGGTGGTAATTGGTCGGACCATTACATAAACCCCTTCTAGGCCGGCCAACGGGAAAGTAAGGACCCTCCATATCAACAACTTTGATCTTATGCTTCGTATAAAAAGATGTGACCTTTGTGAGAAAATCATCCCATCCAGTATCGGTCCTCAAAGCCTTCAAGTAATACTTTGTGTCAGCAACAAGCTCAACAAGCATGAACAATATCTTCGTCTTGCTTTTGCAAAGCTCTACACAACTCATCTGTTTATCCAAATATTTCTTGCATCAAGTGTGCCATGAAAACAAACTCAAATGATCGAAATATTGTCTCTATGGATAGAGCTGCTTGTGCCTCCGCACCATGGTACTCGTCTCCAATCTTGCGAAGGACTCGTCGTAGTGCACCATACATAGAGATGATATGGTTCACAGTTTTGAAGTGAGAGCCCCAACGTGTATCACATGGCCTTCCCAAACCCATTTCCTGATTCGACCCACTCCCTGTTTCTACTTCTTCCAATTCCAATGCATCAATGAGTTCTTCAGCCTGAGCTATCCGAAGCATTCTCATCTTTTTACAAGACATGCCAAGAGCATTTAACAAGTGTGCAAGCTGCTGAAAGAACCAAGTACAATCACCACTCTCCTTAGCAACAGCAACAAGAGTTAACTGTAGTTCATGGGCAAAACAATGAACATAGTAGGCAGAAGGGGACTCATCCATAATCAGTTTTTTCAGGCCATTGACATTACCTCTCATGTTACTAGCTCCATCATATCCTTGCCCACGAACCATCGCAAAGGTCAAATTGTGGTCCATAAGCATTTTCTAAATTGCAGCTTTTAGTGTCAAAGAGGTAGTATCTTCAACATGAGCAAGACCAGGAAATCTTACAACCGCCCTTCCTTTCTTATCAACAAAACGCAAGCAAACAACCAACTGTTCATTCCGATACACATCACTAGACTCATCTGCAAGTACTGCAAAATGACCACCATCAAGTTCTTCAATGACTAGTTTAGTAGTCTCTTGTGCACAACATTTTATCACCTCTTGTTGTATATCATGGTGAGTCATCTTGCAGTTCTGTGGAGCATTCTTGAGAACAATCCTATCAACCTCTTCAAAATTTCCTGCTAGCCAATTTAGAAGCTCAAGGAAATTTCCTTTATTTAGCAAGTCTTCACTTTCATCATGTCCTCTAAATGCCAAGCCTTGGCGCAACAAAAATCTCACACACTTGAGTGTCCATGTTAAACGCTGTTTATACAAAGCCTTGTATTGTGAGGTGTTTGAAGCAATAGACTCCCGAATTGATGTTTGTGGTATAGTGTCGGGGGTTGGGTGCGACATATGCTAGTGGATGGCTTATCATGGTGGGAGCGAGTAGAACGTCGCCGGTGCCTGGAAGTGGGATGAGGCGTAGACACGAACACCGGCGCACTTTACCCAGGTTCGGGGCTCTCCTAGGAGATAACACCCCTAGTCCTGCTCTGCGGGGTCTCCGCATGATCACTAAGGCACTAGTGGATACAATGGTTCTCCTCGAGCTGTATGCTAGAGGTAGAAGAAGGCAGGCGCGCTCTCTCCTTCCTCTAGGTATGAGTCTAGTTCTAACAGGTTGGGAACCCTTTGCATGGGTGCCCTGGGGGTTTATATAGGCCTACCCCCAGGGGTACAATGGTAATCTGGCCGGGTGTAGGACCCGGCTGTCAGTGTCTCTGGTCGCCGGCTTCTCCGCCGGCTGCTGGGGTCCGCCGCCTGCTGTTAGTGTCTCTGGTCTGGTACGGAGCCGACAGGCCACCTCCACCGCTTGCTGGTCTGGTCGGCTGCTGATTACTGTAGCCGTGACGCTAATGACGCACGCTTGGTCAGGGGAGCGTGGCTACAGTCCCGCCGCCTGGTGGGAGATCACTGTAGCCACACCGTGTCTCATCTGGTTAATGGCGCATGGGCCCCGAGGAAGGAATGGGCCGCCTGCTGGAAGCCGGCCTCCCTCAGGTCCGGCTGGTCAGGCCTCCGTCGTCTTCCGGGCTCTCGCTGCCTGGTAGGGCCCGCCGCCTGCAGGCCGTACCGACAAGCCGTCGTGGGAACAGGGCTCCGCCTGTCAGTTGCGACGTCAGGGGCGGAGTGGCAACAGTGCCGCGCCGGGCGGAGATCTCAGCCTGTACGGAGCACTGTGGCCACGCCCAGCCCTGGATACGGGCATGATGGGCTACACTGTAGCCTCACCATGTCTTGTCTTCCTTAATGGGGGCGCAAACTCTGAGGGCGCCATGGGCCGCCTACTAGAAGCCGGCCTCTCTGGAGGCCGCCTGCAAGGAGTCGGCCCGTCTTGGTGCCGCCTTCTGGAGCTTAGCTGCCTTCTGGCAGCCGGTCGCTTGGGCCAGCCGGCCAACAAAAGGCGGCGCTTCATCTCGATGTCCTGAGGGGCGCAGCCGGCCCCGATGTCTTGAAAGGTTCTGGGACTCGGGTTAGGCTACCCGTGGCCCATTACTCCGACATTAGTCCCCGAAGCTGGTGAGGCGCCGCGGCCGAGGAGCCGAGGAGCCTCAACAGTTTCTTTCTCCGGGTGCTCTGGACGGAAACTTCATTCGCCTCCTGGCAAGCCGCCTGGTGGGAGTCGGCCACGTTCGGTCGGATTCGTCTGAAAACTTCGAACGCAATGGCGGGAACTAGGTGGCGTGCTAGGGAAGCCTCCAGGCCTGCCGCCCGTTGTGGGCATGCCATGTGGCGTCAGCCAGCCGGGCCAGCCTGCTAGCCCACGCGCGCGATGGGACGCGACAGCAGGCTGGGCCCGCCACTACCGGGCCTCGGCACGCGAGCGGATCCGTTGCGGTCGAGGCGGCCGGTTGAGCTTCTCCGTGGAGTTACTGCGGACAATAACTCGCGCGATAAAGGTGGGGATGTGGGGTCGTGGGCACAGTTAATCCCACGATCCCACGCCCGCCCCCTCGGCTTCATAGCCCGTCGGCTATAAGTAGGGGGGAGGAGGAGCGGCGGAGCACGCGCGCCCCTCCACCCCATTCTTGCCTCCTTCCTCCTCTCGCCGCAGCGCCCCCGAGCTCCGCCGGAGTGCTGCCGCTTCTTGTTTTCATCGAGCTCTTCCGCCCCGAGCCCTCTTGGCCCTGCTCCGATCCTCAGCTCCCCCGTCGCGCCGTTGGCTTCGTCGAGCTCTTCATGGCGCGCGAGCGGGGTGGAGATTGGGATGGGTCGAATGTCAATGAAGACCACATCGCCTTCCTCCGCGACACGCGGCGCCTTCCCGGCGCAGGCTACTTGAAGGCGTGCGTGCCTCCTGAGGGGGAGATCTCGCCGGTGGAGGGCGAGCGGGTCGTCTTCCGCTCGCACTTCGTCTGCGGCTTTGGCCTGCCGGCGAGCGGCTTCCTTCGCTCGTTCCTCGAGTTCTACCATCTTCAGCCTCATCACATCACGCCCAACACCGTGATGCTCCTGTCCGCCTTCGTCACGATGTGCGAAGGCTACCTCGGCATCCTCCCCACCATCGATTTGTGGGGAGCGTTCTTCTATACCAAGCTGGGCACCTCCGTCCGGGAGGTGGCAGCCCAATGCGGCGCCGTCCGTCTTCAAGGAACGCCTTCCCCTCCATCAAGCTGCCACAGTTGGTCAAGATGTGGCAGCAATCTTACTTCTAGGTGGAGAACGTCGATCCGGCAGTCGACTTCATCAACCTGCCGGCTGAGCCTCGGGCCAACTGGGGCTACAAGCCGAAGCCGATGTCAGCAGACGGCGCCGCCGCCATCAACCGACTCCGGGTGCTGACTGGAGCCGAAGGCCTCAGGGCGTCCGACTTGCTGGTCGCCTTCGTCGCGCGCCGGGTTCTCCCGCTCCAAGGCCAGCCTCCCTTGATCAGCCGAATGAGCGGGCACCGCGACCCGTGCCGGCTGAGTACCAAGGAGATGCTGGCTGCTGAGGTGGCGAACTTGGTGAACGAGATCTCCGACCTCAAATTGGAGGGGTCCTGGCAGTTCGGCAAGCAGCCGTACTCCCGCGCGGGCCCACTACAAGCCGTAAGTTTTTCCATCTTTCCTTCCTTCAGTAGTTCGTCTTGATTCCATCTTGCGGTCTTGAACAGTCAGCCTCTTGACCTTCGAAACAGATCTACATGTCTGAGGCGACAGCCGCCATCGTCGGGGCGGGAGGCCCCTACGCACCGGACCGAGCTGTGAGCGACGTGGACGGCCCCGACTTGGGGGCGGCCGCCTTGGAGGATGACGCCACAGGCAGCGTCTATGGAGCCGGCGGCTCCGAGGAAGGCGACATCGAGACTTGGCCTGATGATGACGATGAGGAAGACGAGCCGCGCCCTGCACGAGACGCCGGCAGGGCGGACGCGGGCCCCTCTGCTGAACCGGCTGCTCGAGGTGGCACGCGAAAGCGTAAACAAGGCGCCGCCTTGTTCGGTAGCGCGCCGAAGAAGGCCAAGAACCCAACCGCCGCGACTAGGCGGAAGGAGGCCGCAGCGAAGGCGGCCAAGTTTCAGAAGCTCCCGAAGGCGCCTCCCATGGTGTCAGCGTAAGTATCTTTTCTTGTGCTTTTCTTTCTTGTCGATTCTTTCTGAGCTTCCTCTCTTCGTCTTTCTTGACTTAGGGCTCCGCTCTCTCTTGAGAAGTCGGCCGCCGCCTCCGTCATTGGGTCGGCGGAGACCTCCACCACCACCCGGCGAATCGATCCGGCCGCCGACCTCCGGGAGGCGCGGGAGGTGCGCGAGGAGCAGGAAGTCGCCCGCCTCGAGAAGGCGGAGGCAGACAACTCGGAGGTCGACACTTTGAAGAAGCTGGCGGAGGCCGAGGCTGCTGCCGCGGCAAAGGAGCAGGCCGAAGAAGCCGCGTGCCGTCAGTCGGCGTTATTTGTCGTTCCCCTAAACTCCGCGCCGCCACCACCAGAGTTCGTGGCACCGACTGGGGAGCCGGCGACGAGCACCCGATCATGGAGAGGGATGGCGGCGATGTCGTCATGCCGGACGTGGTCGTGCCTCCGCCACCACCATCTAGAGAGGCGCGAGACAAGTAGCCGGCGAACCCGCCGGTGCCGCCAGTCGGAGACGAGATGGTGACGGGCTTGACTCCCGAGGTCCGCACGCCATCGCGCCGCCGGTTTGCAAAGGCGGCTTCGGCGCCACACCGCTGGAAGCCGGTGCCGCGAGCTCTTCAATCCCGGACGTCGAGGCATCCAGAGCCGCGCCCGCTGATTGGATGCGGGGAGGCGGGACGGGCCCTTTGAATCAGGCGATCCTAGACATCCAGGCCAAGCTCCGGGCTGAGGGCGACGCTCTCAAGCATTGCAACACGGCGTTCTTGGACTCGCGAGCAGCCATCCGGGTATGTTTCTTCTTTATTTCTGATTTTTGTACTTCTCTGTGGGGGCGCGCCAGCGCACCCACTGGGTGTAGTCCCCGAGTTTCGTGCCGACAGCTGAGCAGGCGGCTCGGAACTTTAATTGGCCAGATCCAAGTACTGACATTGTCTGATATCTTCACTGCAGGATTATCATAACCTCCGCGCGGCCGCCTTCAACTCCAAAGTCCAGGAGCTGAATCAACGGACCACCGACTTGTCGGAAAGCCGGAGTAAGTCTTTGTTTTGTTTCTCTGCGGGGGCGCTCTAGCGCACCCGCGGGCTATAGTCCCCGAGATTCGGGCCGACTGCTGACCAGTCGGGCCGGATCTCCCCGGTAACTGCTCTTTTTCTTGGTAGCTAGTGATAACTTCTTTCTCTGCGGGGGCGCGCTGGCGCACCCGCGGGCTGTAGTCCCCGAGATTCAGGCCGACTGCTGAGCAGTCGGGCCGGATCTCCCCGGCAACTATATCTCTCCTTGTTGATTGTTGATGTATTTTTTCTTTGTCCCTTTTTGCAGAGGCCAACGCTGCCTTGCAGCAACAGCTAGGCGAAGCCAACACCGCGCTGCGTGCCAAGGAAGCGGACTGCAGCAAGTTGGCCGAGGAGCGTGACCGGCTGACCATGCAACTGGCGGAGCAGGCGGAGCTTCTCAAGAAAGCCCAGAAGGAGGCAGAGGAAAAGGAGACCTCTCTCCTTGTTGAGTTCGAGACCGAACGCTCCGCCTGGGCCGATAAGGAGGCACAGCTGACTGCCGGCTTTGGTAGTATTGAAGATATGGTTGATGGTAAGTTCCCTCTTTTTTCTTTCTTTGAGCTGCCGGCTGCTGACCAGGCCGGCTTCTAGCTTCTGGCTTCTGTCTTACTTTCTTTCTGCTCACGTAGACTTCTTCCCTGGCCACTCTGGCACTGCAAACCAGGCCATTGAGGCTTATCGCGAGGAACGGAGGGCGGAAGGCGCGCAGATTGCTACCGATGCCCCCCGCAGCCTTAGCGAGCAGCTTCTCAGCATCCAGGCTCGCCTTCGGCCGGCTCATCGGATGATGCGCCGTCTTCAGCGTGTCGGCGCCCAGGCGATTGCCGCCCTGTGGCCAGACATGCCGGCTCCACGTACACCCAGCCGGACTGCCGACTGGCTAGAGGTGGCGGCCGGCCACCTTGAGGCTTGGAAGGGTTCATCGGCCCAGGCTGGGGCACGCCGGGCCTTGGAGTTCGTCAAGGACGTGGTACCCTGGGCTAAATCTAGCCCAGTTGACCACGTTTCGACAGGAGGCCCAGGAGGAACTGGTGGCGGTGGAGGGTGAGCTTGTCAAGCGGGCGACGGCAATCGCCGAATACACCAACACCAGCATCTTCATCCCGGAGCTGGCTGAGAATGGTGCCGAGGCGCCACCAGAGTGGTTCGGGTTGAACCCGGAGGATGGTGAGGACTCGGCCGAAGTGATCGACTCCAGCGACAAGGGAGAAGACGAGGAGGACGAGGAAGGTGAAGAGGAAGCGCCAGAGGTTGAAGCGGACGGCCATCCCCAGCTCGACCGCGCTTCCAGCAACGAGCCACGCCCGAGCGAGCTGACTGCTACCGAAGGCGACCAAGCAAAGACTGACCAGCCGGCCGCTCCACCAACCAGCACCACCGACTCCACCGTTCCGCCGAACCCGTCTGCTGCTCCCTAGGCTGCCAATTTATCTTTTGTTTTTACCTGCTTATCAGTCTCGACAAACTTTGTTAACTTCGCACAATTCCACCCGCGGGGTGTATTTCAAACTTCTGTTGAATGCTGGCCAAGGGCCTTTTGAAATGTAAATACTTTGCCGAGTTCTATCTTTCCTTGCTTTCTGCTCCTTGGCTTTTTTCCTTTGCTGCCCTCTCTGAGCTTCCGTCTGGCCAGCCAAACAGCCGCTCTGCGGTCTGCGGCTGGGTCCAGTACTTGGCCTCTTTGGGAGGGTAAGTACTTAGCCGATTAGAGCTTTTTAGCAAGTTAAGTAGAAGCCGGCCGGCCGGCTGCTCAGCAGCCAATCGGCGAAGCGGAAAGCCGGCTTGAACTATGTGCATGCTTTGGGTCCTTAGCCTTTTTCATGCGGACACCCTTTCTGCCTTAACTCCTGCCTACCAGACAGTCGCTCTGCGAGCTGCGGCTTTTGGCAGGAGAAGGCTTAAGTGCCAACACATTACTTCTCCGGCTGCAGGAAGCATTACATAGTACAAGGCAGCGAGTCCCCGGGTCTACTGGTCGAACGCGGTGCCAGGTGGACTAATGAAATAACACATTGATAGGCATAATACTTATCATATAGATAAAAGAGGGCAGTCCCCGAGCTCTTCACGGGGGACCCGGAGTCTTCGTACTTAATACAAAAGTTGGCGTGGTACATACTGCATCAACAGTAAAACCTTCGAAGGAGGTTTGCATTCCATGGTCGCTCCGTCTCCTTGCCGGAGTCGTCTTTTTTGCGCGCTCGAGGCTTCTGAGCATCGATCAAGTAGTAGGAGTCATTGCCCAACACCTTGCTGATGATGAAGGGGCCTTCTCAAGGTGCCGAGAGCTTGTGCTGGCCGGCTGTTTGCTGGATCAGCCGGAGCACAAGATCTCCCGCTTGGAAGGATCTTGGCTTGACCTTCCGATTGTAGTACCGGCGTAGACTCTGCCGGTAGATGGTGGACCGGCTGAGTGCCAACAGGCGGCCCTCTTCTAGCAGATCGACGCCGTCTTCTCATGCTTCTTTTGCCTCCTCTTCGGTGTACATGGTGACTCTAGGGGAGTCGAATTCTATGTCTGTCGGGATGACGGCTTCGGCACCATAGACGAGGAAGAAAGGCATGAAGCCGGTTGACTTGTTCGGAGTTGTGCACAGACTCCAGAGGATGGCCGGCAGCTCGTCGAGCTAGCAGCCGGTCGAACGCTCC
The DNA here is from genome assembly GCF_002575655.3 of Aegilops tauschii subsp. strangulata. Taxonomy (NCBI): domain Eukaryota; kingdom Viridiplantae; phylum Streptophyta; class Magnoliopsida; order Poales; family Poaceae; genus Aegilops; species Aegilops tauschii. The sequence goes on along the minus strand of NC_053038.3, from coordinate 64,032,866 downwards.
AGAGGTTCGACCAGTCGGGGCTTAATGCCGGACAAAATGAGGCCGTTTGCTCGTTCCACTTGGCCGTTTGACTGCGGATGGGCAACATACGCTAAGTCCAGTCGAATGCCCTGCGTCACGCAGAAATGGGCCACGGCGCCTTTGGCAAAGTTTGTGCCGCTGTCGGTGATGATGCTGTGTGGTATGCCATACCGGATGGTGATGTCGGAGATGAAAGTCACAGTAGTCGGACCATTCAACTTCTTAATTGGCTTCGCTTCTATCCACTTGGTGAACTTGTCCACCGCGACAAGCAGATGAGTCATGCCACCGCGTGCTGTCTTGAATGGTCCCACCATATCCAGCCCCCAGACAGCGAAGGGCCAGGCAATGGGGATGGTATTGAGTGCAGAAGCCGGCTGATGTGGCTTGGAGCGGAACTTCTGGCACCCTTTGCATTTCTGGACCAAGTCTTTGGCGTCTTCTAGAGCAGTCGGTCAGAAAAAACCGTGGCGGAAAGCTTTGGCGACAAGTGCTCTTGAAGCCGCGTGGTGACCACACTCGCCTTGGTGGATATCTTTGAGGATTGCTTGGCCTTGCTCCGGCTCCACGTAGCGCTGGTAAACACCAGTGACGCTGCACCTCACAAGTTCTCTATTGACTATGGTGTATGCTGCTGCCCGACGTTGCACTTGCCGGGCCGAGATCTCATCAGTCGGCAGCTCTTTGTTCACCAGAAAGTTGAGGATGGGCTGAGCCCAAGAAGGTGCTGCAATTTCTTTGACTGCTAGGACTGCTACTTGCACGAGGGCGGTTGGGCCGGGAGGCGGCGGGTTGGAGTCGGCTGCCGCTTGCTGAGTCGATGAAGTCCCCGGGCCGACTGCTGCAGTCCCCGGGTTGTCTGCCGAATTCCCCGTGCCGGCTGCTAGGGTCCGCAAGTCGGCTCCTCCTGAAGCAGTCGGATCCGGCACGAAGATGGAGCCTGATTCTGGTGACGGCTTGACAGACGGCTTGAGGAGGTGCTGCAGGGCGACGCCGGTTGGTATTGCTTGCCGGGTGGAGCCGATCCGTGCCAGAGCATCAGCTTGCTCGTTGTCGTTTCGTGGCACATGGAGGAACTCGCACCCTTCAAAGTATCCACTGAGTTGCTGGACGAGGAAGCGGTAGCTCGCCCTATTTGCATCCTTGGCGTCCCAGTCGCCTGACGACTGCTGGACCACCAAGTCGGAATCACCATAGCACAGGATCTGGCGAATGCGAGTTCCTTGGCAAGCTGGAGCCCGTGAATGAGTGCTTCGTATTCAGCAATGTTGTTGGAGACGGCAAAGTGGATTTGCAGCACATATCTGAGCTTATCGCCTTTGGGAGAGGTGAGGACGATGCCAGCTCCCAAACCGGTGCGCATCTTGGAACCATCAAAATGCATCCGCCAATGGGTGGAGTCTGGCGCTGGCGGCAGGTACTGGGTCTCGGCCCAGTCGACGAGGAAGTCGGCCAGTGCTTGTGACTTGATGGCGGTGCGAGGATGGTAATAGATGGTGCAGGGGGCCAAATCTATGGCCCATTTGGCCACTCGGCCTAAAGCATCTCGGCTTCCAATGATCTCGGCAAGTGGAGCAGTGCAGACCACAGTGATTGGGTGCTCTTGAAAGTATGGCTTTAGCTTCTTGGCGGCAAAGTGCACGCCGTAGCACATCTTCTGATAGTGGGGGTAGTTCTACTTGGAGGCGGACAACACTTCACTCAGGTAATAAACCGGCCTTTGGACTGGTAGTGCTTTGCCTTCTTCCTTTCTTTCCACGACTATGACTGTGCTGACCACCCGGCTGGTGGCAGCGATGTAGAGGAGCATAGGCTCCTTGGGAGGCGGAGCCGCCCGGACAGGCGGGGTGGTTAGCATCTTCTTGAGCTGGAGAAAAGCTTCATCCGCCTTGTCGTTCCACTCGAAAAAAGTGGTCTTCTTCATGAGCTAGTACAGGGGAAGAGCCTTCTCGCCCGGCCGACTGATGAAACGGCTGATGGATGCAAACAGCCGGTGAATTTTTGCACGTCCAGCAGTCGGGTGGGCACCTCCATCTTCTCGATGGCCTTGATCTTCACAGGGTTGCACTCTATGCCGTGCTCTGAGACCAGAAAGCTAAGAAGCTGGCCAGCTGGCACTCCAAAGATGCATTTCTCCGGGTTGAGCTTGATCTGAAATCGGCGCAAGTTTTCAAAAGTCTCCTTGAGGTCCTCTAGCAGCGTTCCACGCTTCTCCGTCTTCACCACAACATCGAACACATAGACGTGGGCGTTTCTGCCGAGTTGCTGGAGGAGGCACTTCTGCATGCAACGCTGAAAAGTGGCGCCGGCATTTCTCAAGCCAAACGTCATGGTCAGGTAGCAGAAGGCTCCGAATGGTGTGATGAAGGCGGTCTTCAGCCTGTCGGCCGGGTTTAGCTTGATCTGACGATACCCTGAGTATGCATCCAAAAAACTCAACAGCCCGCATCCGGCTGTGGAGTCAATTACTTGGTCGATTCTTGGCAAAGCGAATGGGTCTTTGGGGCATGCTTTGTTGAGGCTGGTATAATCAATACACATGCGCCACTGCTTATTCTTCTTCAGCACAAGGACTGGGTTGGCTAACCATTCTGGAAAGAACACCTTCATGATGAAGCCGGCTGCTAGAAGCCAGGCTATCTCTTCTCCAACAAATCTTCTCTTCTCTTCTGATAGGCGGCGCAAGGGCTACCTGACTGGCTTGGCATCAGGTCGGACATGTAGCTTGTGCTCGGCGAAATCCGTCGGAACACCCGGCATGTCCTTGGGAGACCATGCAAAGATGTCCCGATTCTCACGGAGGAAATAGACGAGCTCGCTTTCCTATTTGCTGTCAAGGTTTGCACCTATGACAGCGTGCCTCTCCGGGTGCTCTGGGTCCAAAGGTATCTTTTTTGTTTCTTTGGCCGGCTTGAACGAGCCCTCGACTTCCGACTCCTTGGGGTTGGGTGACATTTCCGGCTGCTTGCCTGCCATTGCCACAACCCGGTCAAGGAGCCGCTTCTCTGCTGCAATCACGAGGGACTCAACTAGCCGGCTGCTGTCTGCTGCACAGGCGGACGACTTCTTGTAGTCCCCTGCTATGGTCAAGATTTCCTCGGAGATCGGCATCTTCATCTTGAGGTAAGCATAGTGGGGGACCGCCATGAACTTGGCCAGAGCAGGCCGGCCAAGCAGCGCATGATAGGGGCTCTCAAGGTCCACCACTTCAAACCATACTGGCCCTCGGCGAAAGTGATTTTTGTCTCCGAAGAGGACATCTATCTGGGTCTTGCCGATTGGTGAGCAGGAAAGGCCAGGAACTATGCCATGGAATACAGTCCGACTGGCTGAAGCTGCCTCTGTTTGATTCCCAGTTTCTCCATAGTATCTCGGTACAGGATGTTGATGCTACTGCCGCCATCTATCAGGACTCGGGAGAAGCGAGCAGCCCTCCTCTCTGTTGCGAAGGTGGCATCTAAGACCAAAGCATAACAACCGGGATTAGGCATCACCTCCGGGTGGTCAGCTCTGCTCCGGCAGATGGGCTTCTCAGACCAATGCATGAACTCGGGGATCTCTGAAGCTACTGCATTTACTTCTTGTTGTCGCTGCCGTCTGCTGTGCCTGTCGTCGGCCACGCTGGTGAACACGACATAAGCTCCATACTCTTCAGGGTATTCATCTTGTATTGCGCCGACTGGCCGAACCGCCGGCTGCTGGGGAGGAGGTGGCGGCAGGCCGGCAGGCGGAGGAGGCAAGAGTCCATCACCCTTGGCTATCCTGGTGAGCCAGAGGCACTTCCGAGTGGTGTGGTTGGACGGCTTCGCGCCGCTGTGGAACTTGAAGGGTGCATCAAGAGTCTGCTCGTACGAGAAGGCGGGCAACCAGTTAGGCTTGCCGCCCTTCTGGCGTTTGGGAGGAGGTTGCCCTTCCGACTGCTGGTCTTCAACTGTCACCACCTGCCGGCTTGTGGAAGCCGGCTGCATGGCCTTGCGCTTATGGTCATTCTGTTGCTGTCGCCGACTGGTGTCACAAGCCGGGGTCCGAGGAGCTTGGGGAGCCACCTTGCCAGATGCGTCAACTTGGATTTCCGCCTTCATGGAGGAGTCGGCTGTGGCGTGATGACCCACAAGTCTATGGGATCTATCATAGTCCTTTTGATAAGTAAGAGTGTCGAACCCAACGAGGAGCAGAAGGAAATGATAAGCGGTTTTCAGCAAGGTATTCTCTGCAAGTACTGAAATTATAGGGAACAGATAGTTTTGTGATAAGATAATTTGTAACGAGCAACAAGTAACAAAAGTAAATAAAGTGCAGCAAGGTGGCCCAATCCTTTTTGTAGCAAAGGACAAGCCTGGACAAACTCTTATATAGAGAAAAGCGCTCCCGAGGACACGTGGGAATTATCGTCAAGCTAGTTTTCATCACGTTCATATGATTCGCGTTCGGTACTTTGATAATTTGATATGTGGGTGGACCGGTGCTTGGGTGCTGTCCTTACTTGGACAAGCATCCCACTTATGATTAACTCCTATTGCAAGCGTCCGCAACTACAAAAGAAGTATTAAGGTAAACCTAACCATAGCATGAAACATATGGATCCAAATCAGCCCCTTACGAAGCAACGCATAAACTAGGGTTTAAGCTTCTATCACTCTAGCAACCCATCATCTACTTATTACTTCCCAATGCCTTCCTCTAGGCCCAAATAATGGTGAAGTTTCATGTAGTCGACGTTCACATAACACCACTAGAGGATAGACAACATACATCTCATCAGAATATCGAACGAATACCAAATTCACATGACTACTAATAGCAAGACTTCTCCCATGTCCTCAGGAACAAACGTAACTACTCACAAAGCATATTCATGTTCATAATCAGAGGAGTATTAATATGCATAAAGGATCTGAACATATGATCTTCCACCAAATAAACCAACTAGCATCAACTACAAGGAGTAATCAACACTACTAGCAACCTACAGGTACCAATCCCGGACTTAGAGACAAGAATTGGATACAAGAGATGAACTAGGGTTTGAGAGGAGATGGTGCTGGTGAAGATGTCGATGGAGATTGGCCCCCTCCCGATGAGACGAGCGTTGGTGATGACGATGGCGATGATTTCCCCCTCCCGGAGGGAAGTGTCCCCGGCAGAACAGCTCCGCCGGAGCCCTAGATTGGTTCCGCCAAGGTTCCGCCTCGTGGCGGCGGAGTCTCGTCCCGAAAGCTTGCTTATGATTTTTTTCTCGGACGAAAGACTTCATATAGCAGAAGATGGGCACCGGAGGGCCAACAGGGGGCCCACGAGGCAGGGGGGCGCGCCCCCACCCTCGTGGCCAGGGTGTGGGCCCCCTCTGGTATTTCTTCCGCTCAGTATTTTTCATTATTTCCAAAAACAACTTTCGTGGAGTTTCAGGACTTTTGGATTTGTGCAGAATAGGTCTTTAATATTTGCTCCTTTTCCAACCCGGAATTCCAGATGCCGGCATTCTCCCTCCTTATGTAAAACTTGTAAAATAAAAGAGAATAGGCATAAGTATTGTGACATAATGAGTGATAACAGCCCATAATGCAATAAATATCTATATAAAAGCATGATGCAAAATGGACATATCAACTCCCCCAAGCTTAGACCTCGCTTGTCCTCAAGCGGAAGCCGATAACGATAAATATGTCCACATGTTTAGAGGTAGAGGTGTTGATAAAATAAAATACGGACATGAGGGCATCATGGTTAATCTTATAACAACAACATATATGGATATTGTCATATGATTTCTTATGCTCAAGTAATAATCTATTCGCAATGCAAAGTATGAATCAAAAACTTTATTGAGAATTAACAAACTATAGTCTCAGTCATTGAAGCAATTGCAATTTATCATAACATCAGAAAGAGTCTATGTCAGAGCTTCTTAGCAAGTCCACATACTCAACTATCATTTAGTCTTTCACAATTGCTAACACTCACACAATACTTGTGGTTATGGAGTTTTAATTGGACGCAGAGAAAGATAGGGGCTTATAGTTTCGCCTCCGATCCTTTTACCTCAGAGGTAATGTCAACAATAATAGCTCATGCTAACTTACATCCCATTAGATATATATATCAGGATCTTTCTAACATACTGTGCTTGCCAAAGGATAAAATGTAAAAAAGGAAAGGTGAAGATCACCATGACTCTTGCATAAGGTAGAAGATAAAAGTAAAAGATAGGCCCTTCGCAGAGGGAAGCAGAGGTTTCCATGCGCTTTCAGGGTTGGATGCACAAAATATTAATGTGAAAGAACGTTACTTTATATTGCCACTTGTGATATAGACGTTTATTATGCAGTCCGTCGCTTTTATTTCTTCCACATCACAAGATCGTATAAAGCTTATTTCCTCCACACTAATCAATCATACATATTTAGAGAGCAATTTTTATTGCTTGCACCAATGGCAACTTACTTGAAGGATCTTACACAATCCATAGGTAGATATGGTGGACTCTCATGGCAAAACTTGGTTTAAGGGTATTTGGAAGCACAAGTAGTATCTCTACTTGGTGCAAAGAATTTGGCTAGCATGAGGGAGAAAGGCAAACTCAACATGTTGGATGATCCATGACAATATACTTTATCTCAGATATAAGAAAACATAACCCATTACGTTGTCTTCCTTGTCCAACATCAACTCTTTAGCATGTCATATTTTAATGAGTGCTCCCAATCATAAAAGATGTCCAAGATAGTATATTTATATGTGAAACCTCTCTTTCTTTATTACTTCCTATTAATTGCACCGATGACCAAAGCTATGTTTGTCAACTCCCAACAACTTTTAATCATCATACTCTTTCTATGTGAAGTCATTACTCCCCATAAGATCAATATGATCTCTTTGTTTCTTTTTATTCTTTTTCTCTTTTCTTTTATTCCCTCAAGATCATAGCAATATAATCAAGCCCTTGACTCAACACTAATCTTTATTATATAACCCACGGACTCGATTACATAAAGGGATCATAAGGCAAAACTCAAAACTAAATTATACTATAAACTTTATTCTACTTTATCAAGATACTACTAAAAGGATCGAACTAAGAAAAATGGTAAAAGTAAAAGGTGATGGTGATACGATACCGGGGCACCTCCCCCAAGCTTGGCAGTTGCCAAGGGGAGTGCCCATACCCATATGATTATGTCTCCTTCTTCGGAGATGGTGATGATGGAGTTGTTGATGATGACATTTGTGTCTTTAGCTTCTTCATACTGTAATTGAGAAGGGCAATTTCCTCCTTTAAATCATCGACCTCCGATTCCAGCTTCAAGATCTTGTCACATAAATCTCCTTTGCTTTTCTGCCAAAAATGAGAAGGAATAGATCGGTTGTTAGATAATTTAGCCCTCTTAGGGAGACTAGATTTCTTGAACTTCACGTGCATATCCCCAGGTTGAGGTAGAGGAACATCCTCCTCCTCTGAACTTGAATCATCGATCCTCATCAAATGAGCATCCTCCTCCTCATCCGTAGTTCGACCACAAGGAGAAAGATACCCATAGGTCTTTGGGTCAGCAATTAGGTGTGAGACATAGCTCTCTCCGCCAGAATCCTGAGATGACATCTTGCTCCAAATCTGCTACAGAAACAGCTCGAAATGAAAACAGAGGATATTTGCGTGATACAGGAGTCAAAACCTTCGAGAGATTATATAATGAATTTTACCGACCTAAATACGTAACGTGCAAGAAAACAGAGTCCGGAGAGCGCAGGAGGTGTCCACGAGGCAGGGGGGCGCGCCCTGGGGGGTAGGGCGCGCCCTCCACCCTCGTGGAGGCCTCGTGTCCTTCCCGGACTGCTTCTTATTTTTCTATTTTTCTAAATATTCCAAAACAGAGAAAAATTGCCATTAGAACTATTTTGGAGTCGGTTTACTTACCGTACCACATACCTATTCCTTTTCAGAGTCTGAAACGTTCCGGAAAGTGTCCCTCATGTATTCCTCCGGTGTTACAGTTTCAATAACATTGGTTTCAACATTTATAGGATTACCTGAGATATAGTGTTCGATTCTTTGACTGTTCACCACCTTCGGATTTGTACCTTCGAAGTTGTTGATTTTTATGGCACCGGAACGATAGACCTCCTCGATAATGTAAGGACCTTCGCATTTAGAGAGAAATTTTCCTGGAAAAAATCTTAAACAAGAGTTGTATAATAATACATAATCACCCACATTAAACTCACGCTTTTGTATCCTTTTGTCATGCCTTCTCTTAACTTTTTCTTTAAACAATTTGGTGTTTTCATAGGCTTGGGTTCTCCATTCATCAAGCGAGCTAATGTAAAATAACCTCTTCTCACCGGCAAGTTTGAAATCATAGTTGAGCTCTTTAATGGCCCAATATGCCTTATGTTCTAGTTCGAGAGGTAAGTGACATGCTTTTCCATAGACCATTTTATACGGAGACATACCCATAGGATTTTTATATGCAGTTCTATAGGCCCATAATGCATCATCAAGTTTCTTGGACCAATTCTTTCTAGATCTATTAACAGTCTTTTGCAAAATTAATTTGAGTTCTCTATTACTCAATTCTACTTGACCACTAGACTGTGGATGATAAGGAGATGCAATTCTATGATTAACGTCATATTTAGCAAGCATTTTACGAAAAGCACCATGAATAAAATGTGAACCACCATCAGTCATTAAATATCTAGGGACTCCAAACCTCGGAAAAATAACTTCTTTAAGCATCTTAATAGAAGTGTTATGATCAGCACTACTAGTTGGAATAGCTTGTACCCACTTAGTAACGTAATCAACAGGAACTAAAATATGTGTATACCCATTAGAGGCAGGAAACGGTCCCATATAATCAAAGCCCCAAACATCAGATGGTTCAATAACAAGTGAATAATTCATAGGCATTTCTTGACGTCTACTAATATTACCAATTCTTTGACATTCATCACAAGATAAGACAAACTTACGGACATCCTTGAAGAGAGTAGGCCAATAAAAACCGGATTGTAATACCTTATGTGCACTTCTATCCCCAGCGTGGTGTCCTCCATAAGCCTCGGAGTGGCACTTGCGTAGGATCTGTTCCTGTTCATGCTTAGGTACACAATGTCTAATAACACCATCTACTCCTCTTTATAAAGATGTGGGTCATCCCAAAAGTAATGTCTCAAATCATAGAAAAACTTTTTTTTGCTGGTATGTGAAACTAGGTGGTATAAATTTAGCAAGAATGTAATTAACATAATCCGCATACCATGGAGTAGTACGAGAAGCATTTATGACATTTAATTGTTCATCAGGAAAGCTATCATCAATAGGTAGTGGGTCATCAGGAACATTTTCTAACCTAGACAAGTTGTCTGCAACGGGGTTGTCAGCTCCCTTTCTATCAATAATATGCAAATCAAATTCTTGTAGCAAGAGAACCCATCTAATAAGTCTAGGTTTAGCATCTTTCTTTTCCATAAGATACTTAATAGCAGCATGATTAGTGTGAATAGTTACTTTAGAATCAACAATATAAGGTCTGAACTTATCACAAGCAAATACAACTGCTAAGAATTCTTTTTCAGTAGTAGTGAAAGATCGAGGATGTCGCCTAGAGGGGGGGGTGAATAGGCGCTTTAAAATAATTACGGTTGGGGCTTGAACAAATGCGGAATAAACCTAACGGTTAATTTGTCAAGCACAAAACCTACAACAACTAGGCTCACCTATGTGCACCAACAACTTATGCTAAGCAAGAAAAACTACTAAGTGATAGCAAGATATATGACAAGAAACAATATGGCTATCACAAAGTAAAGTGCATAAGTAAAGGGTTCGGATAAGAGATAACCGAGGCACGCGGAGACGAAGATGTATCCCGAAGTTCACACCCTTGCGGATGCTAATCTCCGTTTGGAGCGGTCTGGAGGCACAATGCTCCCCAAGAAGCCACTAGGGCCACCGTAACTCCTCACGCCCTCACACAATGCAAGATGCCGTGATTCCACTAAGGGACCCTTGAGGGCGGTCACCGAACCCGTACAAATGGCAACCCTTGGGGGCGGTCACCGGTACCCATCAAATTGCTCGGGGCGATCTCCACAACCTAATTGGAGACCCCGACGCTTGCCCGGAGCTTTACACCACAATGATTGAGCTCTGAACACCACCAACCGTCTAGGGCGCCCAAGCACCCAAGAGGAACAAGCTCAAGGGTACCAAGCACCCAAGAGTAATAAGCTTCTCAACTTGTAACTTCCACGTATCACCGTGGAGAACCCAAACCGATGCACCAAATGCAATGGCAAGGGCACACGGAGTGCCCAAGTCCTTCTCTCTCAAATCCCACGGAAGCAACTAATGCTAGGGAGGAAAATGAGAGGAAGAACAAGAAGGAGAACACCAAGAAATCCAAGATCTAGATCCAAGGGGTTCCCCTCACATAGAGGAGAAAGTGATTGGTGGAAATGTGGATCTAGATCTCCTCTCTCTTTTCCCTCAGAAACTAGCAAGAATCCATGGAGGGATTGAGAGTTAGCAAGCTCGAAGAAGGTCAACAATGGGGGAAGAACACGAGCTCAAAGAATAAGGTTGAATGGGGAAGAAGACCTCCTTATATAGTGGGGGGAACAATCCAACCGTTACCCCCAAAACAGCCCCGCAGGGGCGGTACTACCGCATAAGGCAGCGGTACTACCGCTGAGAACAGCGGTACTACCGCTTCCCCGGGCGGTACTACCGTGGAGTTAGGAGGGCAGGAGAGATACGGACTCGAGCGGTACTACCGCGGTGGTAGGGCGGTACTACCGCCCATGAGCGGCACTGCCGCTCTACTGCCGCTACGAAGTACCGCACAATCCGACATGAAAAATGACCCCTCGAGTCGATGCGGTAGGGGCCTGGTACCGTAGCGGTACTACTGCTGAGGACCCACCGGCGGTACTACCGCTGTGGAGTGGTACTGCCGCCTGTGACCCCTAAGCGGTACTACCGCTGGCGCCATCCTTAAGCCACTTCCACGAAAACATGTATACTCCACGGGAAACCAAAACTGCCATAACTTCTGCATATGAGCTCCGAATTGAGCAAACTCAAGCTTGTTGGAAACAAGACGACGAGTAGCATTCAAACAGCAACTGAGAAGAGGCAGGGGAGGTATGCCAACAAATAGAGGAGTGAAACCTCCAACCGAGAAGTACCGGCATAACCTCCAACATCGAAAACATCATAGAAGATGCGAGTAAACTCCGTTTTCGATGAACTCGAGCTTGTCATCAAGATGACCATAAGCTCCAAAACTCACAAAGAGAAGAACCAAACAAGAACCAATAAAGATGATGCAAGGATGCAATGGTTTGAGCTCTCTATGAACGATATGACCAAGCTACTCATCGAGAGCCCCCCTTGATAGTACGGCAATCGATCCTATAACCCGGTCTCCCACAAGTACCATGAGACCGGTAAAATAGAAAACCTATCAAGGGCAAACCTTTGCCTTGCGCATAGTCCACTTGAGCTGGATGATGATGATCTTGACTCCCTCAAGCTGGACCACCTTTCTTGATTGCGTTGGCTCTGTGAAGACTAGTGGATTGCTCCCCCATACTCCACTATGGGTGAGCCACTCTTCGACACATCTTCACAAATCCATTGTCACCACAATGGACGGCAAGCTTCAAGCATAAGATCTCTTTGATGATGCTCCACTTGAACTTGCACACGCAAACTTGGTGACGAGCACCATTTGATGTCATCCACCATGGGTTGTATAATATCTTCCTCTTGACGCAAGCCCATGGAAACATACCTAACCCCACATAGAACTCTCACGTAGACCATGGGTTAGTACACAAAGCATAAAGGACAATGCTTACCTTACCATGCGATCACGTGATCCCTCTCGGTACATCTTCTACGCTTTGTGTGTTGATCAACTTGATTCACTCTTTGACTTAGACTTAATCAACCTTGAATCTTTCCAACTCTCTTCATTTTTATGATGTCTTGAAGGTAAACATGAACGATCACATAATCTTCTTCTTCAAGACATGCTTGCAATAAGCTCAACACTCACAAGACCAATCTTTGGATAATTCCTTAATGGCACCTTGGTCATCAAAAACTCTCCTTGAAACCAACAAATGGACTCCAAGAAAAGCCTATGGACAAACCCTTCAAATATAACTCAAGGCAACCATTAGTCCATAGAGATTGTCATCAATTACCAAAACCAAACATGGGGGCACCGCATGTTCTTTCAAGTAGCATAATTTCTCTGGGCATTGTCTAGAGTATTACTAGCATATTGAATAACATTTAATTTCTTATCAACTCTTTGCCCTAGAACAACACCCACAACATAATCACTAGCATCACACATAATTTCAAATGGTAAATTCCAATCAGGTGGCTGAACGATAGGTGCAGAAATCAATGCTTTCTTAAGTATTTCAAATGCTTCTACACAATCATCATCAAAGATAAATGGTATATCTTTTTGTAATAGATTAGTCAGAGGCCGAGAAATTTTTGAGAAGTCCTTAATGAACCTCCTATAAAACCGGCATGACCAAGGAAACTTATACCTTTGATGTCCTTGGGACATGGCATCTTTTCAATAGCATCAACTTTAGCTTTATCAACTTCAATGCCCCTTTCAGAAATTTTATTCCCCAAGACAATGCCTTCATTAACCATAAAGTGGCACTTCTCCCAATTCAAGACAAGATTAGTTTCTTCACATCTCTGCAAAACTCGATCAAGGTTGCTCAAGCAATCATCAAAAGAGGATCCATAAATGGAGAAATCGTCCATGAAAACCTCACAAATCTTTTTACAAAAGTCAGAGAATATAGCCATCATGCATCTTTGAAAGGTAGCAGGTGCATTAGATAAACCAAAAGGAATACGTCTATAAGCAAAAGTACCGAAAGGAGAGGTAAAAGTGGTGTTAGCTTGATCATCAGCTGACACAGGTATATGAGAGAAACCAGAATAACCATCTAGAAAGCAAAAATGTGTATGTTTGGATAATCTTTCTAGCATTTGATCAAAAAAAGGTAAGGGGTAATGATCTTTTTTAGTAGCTTTATTTAATTTGCGGAAATCAATTACCATCCTATAACCTGTAATAATTCTTTGCGGAATCAATTCATCTTTATCATTAGGAACGACAGTAATACCTCCCTTCTTAGGGACACAATGGACAGGACTTACCCACTGACTATCAGCAACGGGATAGATTATACCTGCCTCAAGGAGCTTTAGTATTTCCTTTCTTACCACTTCTTTCATTTTAGGATTCACCCGTCGTTGATGATCAATAACTGGTTTGGCATCTTTCTCCAAATTTATTTTGTGTTGACATAGAGTGGGACTAATGCCCTTAAGATCATCAAGAGTAAATCCAATAGCAGCACGGTGCTTCTTCAGAGTTTTCAATAATTTTTCTTCCTCCTTCTCTGAAAGGTTAGCACTAATAATAACAAGATATATCTTCTTTTCATCAAGGTAAGCATATTTAAGAGTACCAGGTAATGGTTTAAGCTCAAACACAGGATCACCCTTGGGTGGAGGAGGATCCCCTAAGATTTCAACAGGCAAGTTGCGTTTCAGAATAGGACCCTGTTTAAAGAACACTTCATCTATTTCCCTTCTTTCATTCATAAACATATCATTTTCATGGTCTAGCAAATATTGTTCTAAAGGATCACTAGGAGGTACGGCAATAGAAGCAAGACCAATAATTTCATCTTTACTAGGCAGTTCTTCTTCACGGTGTTGTCTACGAAATTCAGAGAAGTTGAACTCATGAGACATATCACCTAAACCAATAGTAACAACATCCTTTTCACAGTCTATCTTAGCATTAATAGTGTTTAAGAAGGGTCTACCAAATATAATGGGACAAAAGCTATCTTGTGGGGAACCAAGAACAAGAAAATCAGCAGGATATTTAGTTTTCCCACACAAGACTTCAACATCTCTAACAATCCCAATTGGTGAAATAGTATCTCTATTGGCAAGTTTAATTGTGATATCAATATCTTCTAACTCAGCAGGTGCAATATCATGCATAATTTCTTTGTATAAGTTAATAGGTATGGCACTAGCACTAGCACCCATGTCACATAAGCCATGATAACAATGATCTCCTATTTTAACAGAAATAACAGGCATGCCCACCACAGGTCTATGTTTATCTTTAGCACAAGATTTAGCAATTCTAGCAGTTTCATCACAGAAATAAATAACATGCCATCAATATTATCAGCCAAGAGATCTTTGACAATAGCAATATTAGGTTCAAATTTAACTTGCTCAGAAGGTGTATAAGTTCTAATATTGCTTTTACGAACCACAGTTGAAGCTTTAGCATGATCCTTTATTCTAACAGGAAAAGGTGGTTTCTCAACATAAGCAGTAGGAACAATAGGATCATTATAAGTGATAGTCTTTTCTTCAACTTTAATAGGTGCAACTACTTTTACTTCTATGGGAGGATGATATTTAAACCACTTCTCCTTAGGGAGATCAACATGAGTAGCAAAAGATTCACAGAAAGACGCTACAATCTTAGAGTCAAGTCCATATTTAGTGCTAAATTTACGAAAAACATCGGTATCCATAAAAGATTTAACACAATCAAACTTAGGTGTCATACCTGACTCCTTACCTTCGTCGAGATCCCAATCTTCAGAGTTGCGTTTAATTCTTTCCAATAAATCCCATTTGAATTCAATAGTCTTCATCATAAAAGAGCCAGCACAAGAAGTATCGAGCATGGTGCGATTGTTATCAGAAAGCCGAGCATAAATTTTTTGAATAATCATTTCTCTTGAGAGCTCATGATTGGGGCATGAATATAACATTGATTTAAGCCTCCCCCAAGCTTGAGCGATGCTTTCTCCTTCGCGAGGCCAAAAATTATATATATAATTGCGATCACGATGAACAAGATGCATAGGATAAAACATCTGATGAAATTCCAATTTCAATCATTTGTAGTTCCATGACCCCATATCATCACATAGCCTATACCATGTCAATGCATCTCCCTTCAAAGATAAAGGGAAGACCTTTTTCTTGATAACATCATCGGGCATACCTGCAAGCTTAAATAATCCACAAACTTCATGCACATATATTAGGTGCTCATCAGGATGTAATGTTCCATCTCCTGCAAAAGGATTAGCTAGCAGTTTTTCTACCATACCCGAAGGAATTTCAAAGTAGACATTTTCATTTTTAGTAGGTTCAGTAGGTTGAGGAGCAACTCTTTGCTCTACTGGTTGGGGTGAAGACACCCCGAACAAGCCCCTCAGAGGATTACTTTCCATAGTAACAAGTGACAGTAAATTTCAGCACACTATATAAATTTTTCCTTATCAAATTCCACCTACCAAAGGCGCTTCACTCCCTGGCAACGGCGCCAGAAAAGAGTCTTGATGACCCACAAGTATAGGGGATCTATCGTAGTCCTTTCGATAACTAAGAGTGTTGAACCCAACGAGGAGCAGAAGGAAATGATAAGCGGTTTTCAGCAAGGTATTCTCTGCAAGTACTGAAATTATAGGTAACAGATTGTTTTGTGAGAAGATAATTTGTAACGAGCAACAAGTAATAAAAGTAAATAAAGTGCAGCAAGGCGGCCCAATCCTTTTTGTAGCAAAGGACAAGCCTGGACAAATTCTTATATAGAGAAAAGCGCTCCCGAGGATACATGGGAATTATCGTCAAGCTAGTTTTCATCACGTTCATATGATTCGAGTTCGGTACTTTGATAATTTGACATGTGGGTGGACCGGTGCTTGGGTGCTGTCCTTACTTGGACAAGCATCCCACTTATGATTAACTCCTATTGCAAGCGTCCGCAACTACAAAAGAAGTATTAAGGTAAACCTAACCATAGCATGAAACATATGGATCCAAATCAGCCCCTTACGAAGCAACGCATAAACTAGGGTTTAAGCTTCTATCACTCTAGCAACCCATCATCTACTTATTACTTCCCAATGCCTTCATCTAGGCCCAAATAATGGTGAAGTTTCATGTAGTCGACGTTCACATAACACCACTAGAGGATAGACAACATACATCTCATCAGAATATCGAACGAATACCAAATTCACATGACTACTAATAGCAAGACTTCTCCCATGTCCTCAGGAACAAACGTAACTACTCACAAAGCATATTCATGTTCATAATCAGAGGAGTATTAATATGCATAAAGGATCTGAACATATGATCTTCCACCAAATAAACCAACTAGCATCAACTACAAGGAGTAATCAACACTACTAGCAACCTACAGGTACCAATCCCGGACTTAGAGACAAGAATTGGATACAAGAGATGAACTAGGGTTTGAGAGGAGATGGTGCTGGTGAAGATGTCGATGGAGATTGGCCCCCTCCCGATGAGACGAGCGTTGGTGATGACGATGGCGATGATTTCCCCCTCCCGGAGGGAAGTGTCCCCGGCAGAACAGCTCCGCCGGAGCCCTAGATTGGTTCCGCCAAGGTTCCGCCTCGTGGCGGCGGAGTCTCGTCCCGAAAGCTTGCTTATGATTTTTTTCTCGGACGAAAGACTTCATATAGCAGAAGATGGGCACCGGAGGGCCAACAGGGGGCCCACGAGGCAGGGGGGCGCGCCCCCACCCTCGTGGCCAGGGTGTGGGCCCCCTCTGGTATTTCTTCCGCTCAGTATTTTTCATTATTTCCAAAAACAACTTTCGTGGAGTTTCAGGACTTTTGGATTTGTGCAGAATAGGTCTTTAATATTTTGCTCCTTTTCCAGCCCGGAATTCCAGCTGCCGGCATTCTCCCTCCTTATGTAAACCTTGTAAAATAAGAGAGAATAGGCATAATTATTGTGACATAATGAGTGATAATAGCCAATGATGCAATAAATATCGATATAAAAGCATGATGCAAAATGGACGTATCATGGCGTACTTGTCTGCTATGATCAGCAGTTCGTCGAGGGTCGTCGGCTCGTCGCAAAGAAGCTTGTGCTTGAGGAGGGTGCCTTCTCGGCACCCGGCGGTGAAGTACTCGATGGCCTGCACCTCGTGGACGCCCTCGCAAGAGTTGCGCAGCTCGGCCCAGCACGTGAGGTAGTCGCGAGTCGACTCGTTGGGGCCTTGGACGCATAAGGAGAACTGGCGAGGCTTGGGCGGCCGCTTGTACGTGTTGGTGAAGTTGCGGATGAAGGCTTCGATGAAATCGACCCAGCTGTTGATGCTGCGGGGCTTCAGGTTGTTCAGCCATGTCCGGGCTGTGCCCTGGAGCATGAGCGGAACGTACTTCACGGCAACACGCTTGTTGCCGTTCGCGATGCTGACGGCTGTGGAGTAGTCGACCAGCCAGTCTTCCGGCTTCACGGAGCCGGTGTACTTGGGCGTATCTCTTGGGAGTGTGAACCCTTTGGGGAAGGGCTCATCTCGGATGCGGGGGCCAAAACAAGGCGGACCCAATTCATCTTCTTCTTCTAGCGCCAGGGATCGGTTGAGGCGGTCGATCTGATGGCGGGCATCGTTCTCTCCGACTCCTTCTCGGCGGACAAGGCGGTCGCCGAGTGTCGGGTGATCAACAGGCGGCGGGGAGACGCACCTCTCCCTGCAGGGGGGAGGTGGAGGCGGACAGTCGTCCCGTCGTTCCACTCCTCTTGGGCGGCCGTATTGGTCGCGCTCGATGGTGATGCGAGTCTGGCTGCGGCTGGCAGCCGGCTCCTTGTCTCTTCTACCGCGGACGCCACCAGTCGGTGTCCGGGATGTCGCGCCTTGGTCTCGGCGGGGAGGCGGGTCGTCGTTTCGCCGGTTGGGTGCTTCAGTGCGGCACCCGGCCTCTTGCTGCTCAGCAGCCGCGTCAAGGAGCTGCTGGACGCGCTCCGTCATGTGGTGACGCTCGTCGCCCTCGAGCTTTTCTAGCTCGTCTGCTGCCGCCTGGGCAGCTCGTATGTTCTCCGCAGGCGTGGCGTAGACGGGACGATCTGTCTTGAACATGCTGGCGATGGTCGCGCCACGCTGTCGGATCTGGCCAATACGGCTAGGCCCACCAGGAGCCGGCGTGCCGCCGACGGCACGGTCCATCTCACGCTGGTAGGCCTCCGAAAGGCGTCTCATGCTGGCCAGCCGGTTGGCGCTTTCGACGAGCTGGACACGGCGTGCCTCCAGCCTCTCGACTTCAGCGTCTTCCGGGATGGGCGCAGTCAGGCCTTGCATCGCCGCCTGCAACGGATCCGGGCCACCCCCGCCAGAGTGCTCGCCGTGGTTGATGACGAGCACCTCCGTGACGGTGCTACCACCGCTGTCCGCGCGAGAAAGCGGTTCGTCGGAGACCACCATGTTGGTGGGGAACGCGTCAAGCGACGCTGTGTCGGAGTCGACAAGCATCGGGTCGGTGGAGCCGACCGACTCCAAGTCCACAGCAGGCTCGCTGCCGACGTGGAGCTGATCGAGGAGGCTGACGAGGCGGCTCTCGGGGCCTTCTGTGCCCGCGTCGGATGCGGGCTCGTCGGAGAGGCGGATCTCGCCAACAAGATCGGCGAGGTAGCTCGCCGCACAGGCGACCTCCGCGCCTTGCAGCGCGTCAGCGCAGACGCCGTCTGGCGTGCTGGGCTGGCTGAGCTCGCCAGGAAGGAACAAGGTTCCCGTCCAAAACAGGTCTCCGGGAGACGGTGCACCTTGCCCCATGGTGGGCGCCAAATGTCGGGGGTTGGGTGCGACATATGCCAATGGATGGCTTATCATGGTGGGAGCGAGTAGAACGTCGCCGGTGCCTGGAAGCGGGATGAGGCGTAGACACGAACACCGGCGCACTTTACCCAGGTTCGGGGCTCTCCTAGGAGATAACACCTCTAGTCCTGCTCTCGGGGGTCTCCGCATGATCACTAAGGCACTGGTGGATACAATGGTGCTCCTCGAGCTGTATGCTAGAGGTAGAAGAAGGCAGGCGCGCTCTCTCCTTCCTCTAGGTATGAGTCTAGTTCTAACAGGTTGGGAACCCTTTGCATGGGTGCCCTGGGGGGTTTATATTGGCCTACCACTAGGGGTACAATGGTAATCTGGCCGGGTGTAGGACCCGACTGTCAGTGCCTCTGGTCGCCGGCTTCTCCGCCGGCTGCTGCGGCCCGCCGCCTGATGGGCCCCGCCGACTGGTCTAGTACGGAGCCGACAGGCCGCCTCCGCCGCTTGTGGGTCTGGTCGGCTGCTGATTACTGTAGCCGTGACGCTAATGACGCACGCTTGGTCAGGGGAGCGTGGCTACAGTCCCGCCGCCTGATGGGAGATCACTATAGTCACACCGTGTCTCATCTGGTTAATGGCGCATGGGCCCCAAGGAAGGAACGGGCCGCCTACTGGAAGCCGGCCTCCCTCAGGTCCGGCTGGTCAGGCCTCCGCCGTCTTCCAGGCTCTCGCTGCCTAGTAGGGCCCGCCGCCTGCAGGCCGTACCGCCAGGCCGTCGTGGGAACAGGGCTCTCCCTGTCAGTTGCGACGTCAGGGGCGGAGTGGCAACAGTGCCGCGCCGGGCGGAGATCTCCGCCTGTACGGAGCACCGTGGCCACACCCGGCCCTGGATACAGGCATGATGGGCTACACTGTAGCCTCACCATGTCTTGTCTTCCTTAATGGGGGCGCAGACTCAGAGGGCGCCATGGGCCGCCTGCTAGAAGCCGGCCTCTCTGGAGGCCGCCTGCAAGGAGTCGGCCCGTCTTGGTGCCGCCTTCTGGAGCTTAGCCGCTTTCTGGCAGCCGGCCGCTTGGGCCAGCCGGCCAACAGAAGGCGGCGCTTCATCTCAATGTCCTGAGGGGCGCAGCCGGCCCCGATGTCTTGAAAGGTTCTGGGACTCGGGTTAGGCTACCCGTGGCCCATTACTCCGACATGTAGTGAACATATCATATTTCTCTTGAGCTTCAGTGTGAGCACTACTTACATCACCAACATGCCTTGTCAATCTTGCTTTCATGTTCCAGTTTCTAAACCCACCCTTAACAAATGGATCTCCACCAGGGCTTTTTGTTTTATCCTTGAACAAATAGCAAACAAAGCAGAACATGACCTCTTTCTCCACACTATACTCAAGCCACTTGTGATCCTTAAACCAAGAAGGACAAAAGCGACAGGGATGTCCACTAAAATCTCTGATCTCAAATTTGTGACCCTTTGGTTCACAAGCTCCCAAGTCACTGTATCTCCTTCTAACTACATCCTGGTCATTGACATGATATGAAGATATGGGAAGTCGCTTGCCAGGATCACGTTCCAGAGCCGCCAAATCTGCTTCGAATTGGGGACTTGGTTCATCATCTTCATCAACCGCTTCATCATCTTCTACAATTGGGGACGGGGAGCCTCTCTCCCTCTCCGGTTGCGGAGCTTCGTCATGTGTATGCACTAGTGCTAGTTGTAGGTTGCTCTCAACCTCAACGGAAATAGCAGTTGGTGTGGATGTAGAACTTATTTTCCTTGCCTTTGAAGATTTGTCGCACAATTCAAACAAGCTAACATATTTCTTCTTCATCTACATCACAATCACATAAACAAAGTAGAAATCGGTGGCAGTGGCAATGTGGCATCAAATCCATCACATAAACATCCTTCTTCTTCAAACTCCAATGTCCATTTAGTTCATTTCAGTTCACAAACAAATCTTCAGATTTCTTAAGAAAAACAGAGGGCAAAAAGCCAAGTACCTTGGTGGAGCACTGGAGCTATGCTGGAGGAGCAGGACGGTCAGCAGTGGAGGCGTGGTCCGCGTGGAGCCGTCGAGGGAGCACTGGAGGCCGGTCGGATCTCGGAGGCGGAGGAAACTCTTGTGCTGTTCGGGGAGGGCGGAGCCGGGTTGCCGGAGCCCGGAGGCCGAGGCCGGAGGGGCCGTACTGCCGAGGGGAGGGAAGGAGAGGGCCGGCCGGGCCTAGATTCGCCGCCGGCCGCCGCCCACGCGTCGCCCGCCACCGGCCGCTAGCGCTAGGTTTGGAATCGGTGGAGGGGAGGGAGACTGCGCTGGAGATGGGAACTGGTCGATAGGTTCCTCGGCTCCTCGCCCGCGGACCGGCGTGTACCACCAGACGCTGGTCTGGTTCCCTGCGTGACGCTCAGTTTGGGCTGGCCGGCTGGGCTAGTATTAACATGTATATTGATTTTTTTGGGCATAAATCTTGGGTATTCTAGAGAATACCCAGGAAGACACCCAGCGCCGCCGATGGACGTGGGTCCATGTCGGAGCCGTCGGACCCGTCGGAGAAGGAGGAATCGGAGATGACGATGAAGCCTTGCAAGCGCCGGACGACGCGGTCTTGCTGGCGCTTGAGCTTGGCCATCCTCGCTGTCTCCACCGCCTCCTGCTCGGATTGCTCAATGCCGAGCCGAAGCTGCTTGGCGTTGAGCCTCCGTAGCCGTCAGGCTTTCGTCTTCGCCTCATTCAGTGACCGGCGGCACACCCACTCGAAGAGTCAGTCCTCCTCGTCGGGCACCCGACGGCAGCGGGCGGACTGCGCAGACCCGTCGGACCCGCCCACCATCTCCCTAGCCCTCTGCCTCTCGTGCGGGAAACTCATGCCTCCAACTCCGGAGTGTGCATCCGCGGCGTCAGCTGAGCGGGCACTAGAACCAAGCGCTCCTGCGCAGACTGCGCAGACCCGTCGGACCCACCCATCGTCTTCCTAGCCCTCTGCCTCTCACGGCGGGCAGCTCGTGCCTTCGACTCCGGAGTCCGCATCCGCGGCGTCGGCTAAGCGAACACTAGAACCCAGCGCTGCCCGTGCGGAGCAGCGACCGGAGGTTGAGGAGGCCGTCGGGCGGGAGGAGCAAATCTGGCAAGCCTTGCAGATCCGTGCGCAGGGCGGGAAGGACCAGAGCTGGCATCAGCACTGGCGCGACAGGGGGCGTCGCACCGGACCCAGAGATGCCGCTCGTATCGACCCGCGAGCGCTTGAGCGCGATACGAAGTGCCAGCTCCTCCTTGTCTCCGGAGCTGCCATCGGAGTGACTACTGGTCTTGCTCGCTGGCACTAGGGATTTGGCAGATTGGGGAAATGGGACCGTCAAGAAGGGGAGGGGAGTGGAGCGGAGCGGAGTGAGCTAGGGTTTTTGCCGGACGGGGTTTTTGTGGGTCGGGGTGGACCAGCGGTGGGCCAGGCTAATGTGGCGGGTGAGCCCGGGCATGCTCGGACCGCCTCATGTCTGCCCTACATTTGGGACGGATATGGGTGGTCCCGGTCAGTCCAGGCATTTGAGAGTTTCGGTTGGGTCGCTATTTTGTGACCGGTCAGTGCTCGGACGGCCTGTCCGGACGTATGAGACAGATAGGGCATCCGGTTGTAGATGCTCTTCAGGACTTCAGCCCTTGTCTTCTCCGACCGAGGCAACCCCTCCAAGAGTTACCAGCAAGCCACCCCTGAATTGAACCTCCCTCGGACAACGGTGAGAAAGGGAGGCGGCTAGGTTTTTCACATCGTCTTTGCCCTCTTTTTGTAGCTGCGCTTGACGTTCCATTAGGCCAACTCCACCGCGCGACCCCAAACGGACGTCCGGTTTGGCCGGATTTTGTCCCTTTGGGTAGGGCGATGGGGGCGTGTCCGGGGATGCGGTGGCCGTGCGCCCAGCGCGCGGCCGCATCCTTTGGCCCCATCTTGTCCGCCTCCATATTAAAAAGAGAACAACGTTTCAAATACCAGCGGCCCTAGTTCAGGCCAGCGACCTAGTTCACGCCAGCGGCCCTAGTCACGCCGGCAACAGAGCCAGCGGCCTACACGTCCTCGCCGGCAACACAACCAGCCTCCAAAATGAATAGTTTTGTTTGCCGGCAACAGAACCAGCCTCCAAAATGAATGTGTTTCTCGCCGGCACACAGCCAGCGGCCCAGCGGGCGGGCGGCACCCATGCCAGCCTCCAAAAAGAACGGCCACGGCCGATCGGACGACCTAGTTCAGGCCGTCAGCGTCGAACATCTCCTTCTGCCTGGCCTCGAATCAACTCCTTGTCTTCTCGCTCATCTTGATCAAGTGCACGCTCATGATCGCAAGGGCCACCTCCTTTGCTTTAGTTGCGGCATTGGTGGCCTCGATGTCGAGCTGCCACTGCCTGGCCGAGACATTGGCGGCCTCGATGTCGAGCTGCCTTTGCCAGGATGCCTCTTCCATGTCGATCTTCCTCCTCTTGGCCGCATCCTCCATTTCAAGCTTCTTCCTTTGAAGCTCTAGGTTTGTCCCTTTTACCCTAAATGGACGGGGCCAGAAAGGATGGGGTCGCGTGGTGGAGTTGGCCTTAAACCAACCGGACACCGTTAAAGATCGTCCACAGGGAGAAACAAAGCCACGGAGGATTTACTAGGAGGATCCACGGTGAGGGGCGCCCACTGCGTGTACTTCAAGTTACACTTGACTGCATTGTGAAATGCTAAGAACAGAGTCGAGCAAGGCAAACTGACTCTCATGAATCCGTGCTAAACCCTTCGTTTCGCTTTATGTCTCCGTGTTTCGCTTTATATCGCACATTTGGTTGTTACTCTCAGTCTCATGAGATGTCTCCACGAACCCAGAAAGTTTGCCTGTTTTTACCTGTTCCCGACGTATTTTTGACTGAAGAAGGCGGATAAATGTTGTTTGCCAAGAACAATCAGGTAATCCAACCTCTATAGATTCGAAAAACAAGGATTACTACACCCCTGATCCATCAGTCCAACCATACGAGCAGGAATTCAGTTCTGCAACAGAGGCAGATGAACACAGCTGAGCTAACTACACTACTCCTTCGCCTTCGATGCCGTCGACTACTCGCATCTGCCTTCCGCTCGTCTCTCGCACACATGACATGGCTAGCAAGAAGTCTCCTTGGACAGGAGAGCGGTCCGAGACATCACACGCGCACGGATCCAATGGAGAAGACGAAGCCGGCGAACTGCGGCGGCGGGCGCACCACGGTCCAGTTCTTGGACTTGACGTCGAACACCCACAGCGCGTGCCCGGTGCCCCCTCCCTCGGACTCGATGGCGCCGGTCACCACCACGCGCTCGCCGCCGCCGACGGCGACCGCGCGCGCCGTGCCGGCCTTGAGCCCCGGCGGGGACGGCCCGACCTCGCGCCAGCTGCGCCGCTCCCCGCGGTACTCCATCACGGCCGTGCCCTCGATGCACCACACCCGGCCGCGCACCACCACGTGCGCCGCGGACGGCGGCGCGCGCACGCGCTCCAGGCGGCGCCACTCGCGGGACGCCGGGTCGAACCACTCGGCGTCGCGCTCGAAGCCGCCCTGGCGGCCCGTGCGGTACCCGCTCACGGCCAGGAACCGGTCGCCGGCGACGGTGGCCATGCCATCGCACTCGTCGCGCTCCTCCGACATGTCCGGGAGCGGGTCCCAGGCGTCGGCGCCGGCGTCGTACGCCTCCGCCGTCTTGAGCGCGTTCTTGAGCTTGTCGTGGCCTCCCGCGACGTAGATCTTGCCGCCCGCCTCGGCGCAGGCGAAGAAGGACCGCGCCGACCGCATCGGCGCGCCGCGGCGCCACACGCCGGTGGACGCGTCGAGCACGTGCACGTCCGCCACGGGCTCGAAGGTCTTGGGGTCCCACCCGCCCAGCACGGCGAGGCGGCTCCCCACGGCCGCGCACTGCGCGAACATCGGCACGGGCGGCGCGGCGCCCTCGCGGCGCCACTCCCCGGTGGTGACGTTGTACACCGACACGCCGTACGCCTGGGCGTTCTCCGGCGCGACCCCGTCCGCATCCGCGGCCGCCGGGTTCCCGAACTGCAGCAGGTACACCAGGTCCTCGTTGGCGCCGGCCTCGGCGCGCGCCAGGGCGAAGTCCGGCGCGGCGGCGGCGGTGTTCCAGCCGCGGCAGACGCCCCGCATCGAGCGGAAGGAGGCGTGCGGGACGCGCGCCAGGCAGTCGACGGCGACGTCGTCCGGCATCCCCGGGATGAGGTCGATGTGCTCGACCTTGCACTCCTGGACACGGCTCTTCTGGTTCCTCATCTTCGTTATCTCTGGGATTGGGATTGGGGTTGGGAATGGAGATGGATGGCTCTCTGGCTCGGTGGAAGGGTGGCATAAATAGAGCGCTGAGAGGGCACGTGGCGCAGCGTGAATGGAGCTGAGGACACATCGAAAGCTGTATATTGAAGAGATGAAAATTCAGAGCACTGGCGCCAGTCGAAATGCAGTTCACCGCGCACCGACGACAGCACCGACGACAGCCCGATCTCTGTCGTGGCTTCTTCGCTTGTTTGATTCTTGCTACGATCCAGCCTTTTGTTTTAAAAATACATTTCATTCGCAACGCATTCATATAAAATTCGAAGCATCTTTATATTTCGCAAAGCAACAGCCGTCCTGTGTTTCCATCTACGCCGGTGTAGCAGATGGGAGAGGGAGTAATCTTGGATCTCCCAAGCGTGTGTACTTCTGTTTTTTCATTAAATTTTTGCTATTAGAGTAATTCTGGCAAGTCTCAATAAGTACCGAATTCTAATATTAACCTTCGGGTTGGAATTCGAGATTCGAAAAACAGGTCCAGCAAAGTACGGAATTCACACAAACACGCCAAATCCGGCCACGTTTGCCGCTGGAGTGCGGCCATTCCGGGTATAAATCAGCCCACTCTTGCTAAGCAGTGCCACTCCTCACCCATCTCCTCCTTTTGCCGGCGTCACTCCTCCCTCATCCTCCCGTTGACCGAGCCTTTCACGTGAAGCTTTTCCCGGCGAGACTAAAGAAGACCGCGCCAAGAGAAAGTTTTAGGAGAGGATGTGGAAATGGTCTGAGTGGGTCGAGAAGGACACACCCCACAAGGCTGAATCAGCCGTTGGGCCGAAGCGCCTCCCAGCCGCCCATCACTACCTTTTCTGCATGACGACAATCGCCTTGGTAGAGAGGGATGGTACGCTCACGGAGGCTACCGTTATGTCCCTCGTGATCTTCTCGCGTATCAAGGACGCCATGTGTTCGTAAACCACCGGAGTGGAAGAACTTGAAGCATGCTTCATTTGAGAGTTCACTTCCAAACGAAGGAATAGGCCATCAATAAGTTAGTAGTAGTCTCGTTGTTGAAATCATTGTAGGAATCTTTATTGAAATCCTTGTTAAAATTAAGTTCAAAGTTTTTTCAATTGTTATTTGGTGAGATGGAGAAGACATAGTTCTTGATAGCGAATGACAAACGGGTCCCACATGGAGATTTTTTTGTAGGCTCAGTATATGGCAGTTATGTGTTTGTGCACAAGCTCGACAACCTCCAGAACATTATTGTGTGTGTGTTCCATATGCATTATGGCGACTCTGCTAGAATTGTTCTTCGCGGCTATAGGCCAACCGTCGGTGTCGTGTTGTGAATTAATGGTCCTCCATCCTTGTGTGATATTCGTGGTTGATGTCTAGAAGCTAGTGGTGTCTTAGTTTCTCTAGTTCCACTCCATTTTTGCCATGGCCTTCTCCTTCGATGTTACTTGAGTTTTAAAATCTCAGTTCCTTCGGCGATCGGGTGATGAAGCGGTGCATAGCAAAGCTTATGACATGTATGTCCCCAGTCACAATGCGTTTTACATCATCAATTTTTTATAATCCTCGCCACTTATTGTGGGCGGCTCATGCAACTATGATTTTTTTAAAGGTTAGTCAAGCTTATGCAAATATAACATTTTATTAGTTCTTTACTGGTGCAAGAAAGAGCACCGACATGAGATTGATAACTAGAGATGGCATCTTCAAAATGTTTTGATGGAACTTTAGAGTGTGGCAACGTTTATTTGCTGGTCAGATTTATTCCAATTTCTTTTGTCATGATGTAACATCTTCTCTAAACTAAGTAAGTCAGATTTTTAGTGGCCTACGAATGTTTTCACACAATCAAGAACAAAAGAGAGGGTAGAGAGGGCTTGTGTGCTATAAAACTTGATATGCACAAAGCCTATGATAGAGTTGATGGACTTTTTTGAAGGGGATTATGTTGAAATTGGGTTCTCGTCGTGAGTGGGTAAACTTGATTATACAATGCGTCTCAACCGTAGAATACAAAGTAAGGATCAATGAAGAGGAAAGTGAGAGATTTAAGCCTACGAGAGGGTTGAGACAAGGGGACCCGCTATCACCATACCTTTTTTTGCTGTGCACAGAAGGATTGAATGCCTTGCTTGCGCATGCTGAGGAGAATGGAAACATATCAGGAGTTAAAGTCTGTAGAGACGCCCCTGTTGGAAATATGCCCTAGAGGCAATAATAAATTGGTTATTATTATATTTCCTTGTTCATGATAATCGTTTATTATCCATGCTAGAATTGTATTGATAGGAAACTCGGATACATGTGTGGATACATAGACAACACCATGTCCCTAGTAAGCCTCTAATTGACTAGCTCGTTGATCAATAGATGGTTACGGTTTCCTGACCATGGACATTGGATGTCGTTGATAACGGGATCACATCATTAGGAGAATGATGTGATGGACAAGACCCAATCCTAAGCCTAGCACAAGATCGTGTAGTTCGTTTGCTAAGAGCTTTTCTAATGTCAAGTATCATTTCCTTAGACCATGAGATTGTGCAACTCCCGGATACCGTAGGAATGCTTTGGGTGTACCAAACGTCACAATGTAACTGGGTGGCTATAAAGGTGCACTACAGGTATCTCCGAAAGTGTCTGTTGGGTTGGCACGAATCGAGACTGGGATTTGTCACTCCGTGTAAACGGAGAGGTATCTCTGGGCCCACTCGGTAGGACATCATCATAATGTGCACAACGTGACCAAGGAGTTGATCACGGGATGATGTGTTACGGAACGAGTAAAGAGACTTGCCGGTAACGAGATTGAACATGGTATCGGGATACCGACGATCGAATCTCGGGCATGTAACATACCAGTAGACAAAGGGAATTGTATACGGGATTGATTGAATCCCCGACATCGTGGTTCATCCGATGAGATCATCGTGGAACATGTGGGAGCCAACATGGGTATCCAGATCCCGCTGTTGGTTATTGGTCGGAGAACGTCTCGATCATGTCTGCATGGTTCCCGAACCCGTAGGGTCTACACACTTAAGGTTCGATGATGCTAGGGTTATAGGGAATAGATATACGTGGTTACCGAATGTTGTTCGGAGTCCTGGATGAGATCCCGGACATCACGAGGAGTTCCGGAATGGTCCGGGGGTAAAGATTTATATATGAGAAGTCCTGTTTTGGTCACCGGAAAAGTTTCGGGTGCTATCGGTAACGTACCGGGACCACCGGGAGGGTCCCGGGGGTCCACCAGGTGGGGCCACCGGCCCCAGAGGGCTGCATGGGTCAAGTGTGGGAAGGGACCAGCCCCTAGGTGGGCTGGTGCGCCTCCCACAAGGGGCCCAGGGCGCAGGAATGGGGGGAAAGGGGAAACCCTAGGCTCAGATGGGCCTAAGGCCCACCTAGTGGTGCGCCCCCCTCTCTCCCCCCTTGGCCGCCCCCCTAGATGGATCTAGGGCTGGCCGCACCCCTTGGGGGGGAAACCCTAGATGGGGGCGCAGCCCCTCCCCCTCCCCTATATATAGTGGGGGTTTTGGGGCTGCCAAAGATATGAGACTTCCTCTCTCTTTGGCGCAGCCCTACCCCTCTCCCTCCTCGTCTCTCGCAGTGCTTGGCGAAGCCCTGCTGGAGTGCCACGCTCCTCCATCACCACCATGCCGTTGTGCTGCTGCTGGACGGAGTCTTCCCCAACCTCTCTCTCTCTCCTTGCTGGATCAAGGCGTGGGAGACGTCACCGGGCTGCACGTGTGTTGAATGCGGAGGCGCCGTGGTTCGGCGCTTAGATCGGAATCAACCGCGATCTGAATCGCTACGAGTACGACTCCTTTATCCGTGTTCTTGCAACGCTTCCGCATCGCGATCTACAAGGGTATGTAGATGCACTCCCCTTCCCCTCGTTGCTAGATTACTCCATAGATTGCTCTTGGTGATGCGTAGAAAATTTTGAATTTCTGCTACGTTCCCCAGCAGCCCCGCCAGTCACAAATCTTCTCTTTGCGGATGACTCATTGATCTTAATGAAAGCCAACCAACATAATGCGGAAAACCTGAAATCGGCACTAGATTTATATTGTGCGGCGTCGGGACAGCTGGTAAGCGTTGAAAAATTCAGTATTTCTTCAGCCCTAATACAAAGGTAGAGATCAGAGAACAATTGTGTATAACGCTAAATATAATGACGGAGGCTCTCACTGATAAATATTTGGGCTTACCAGCAAATGTGGGTGTTGATAAAACAGACTGCTTTAGTTTTCTGATTGAACGTATTGGTAAGAGAATTAGTGGTTGGAAGGAAAAATTACTATCTGCCGGGGGAAAGGAGATCCTATTAAAGGCGGTGATCCAAGCCATACCTACCTATGCAATGTCGGTCTTCAAAATTCCTAAAAAAAATTGTAAAGGAATCATAGACGCGTTGGCGCATTTCTGGTGGGGAGACGAGGAGAACCAGAAGAGGATGCATTGGATGGCCTGGTGAAAAATGTGTGTACCAAAAAACCATGGAGGAATGGGATTCCGTGACATCCACTGTTTCAACCTGGCTCTGCTTGCAAAACAGGCATGGCGTCTCCTTGATAATCCTGACTCCTTGTGTGCGACTATTCTAGGGGCCAAGTACTATCCTAATGGTGATTTGCTGAACTCCAAGCCAAAGCATGGTGCTTCCTTCACATGGCAAAGTATTATGGTTGGCATCAATACTCTCAAGCGAGGTTATATTTGGCGAGTGGGGGATGGACATAACATTAACATTTGGGAAGATGCATGGATCCCAAATTGTGCCACTAGGAAGATTGTGACCCCTAGGGGGGCATCTGTTATCAAAAGTCGTAGATTTGATTGACCCAGTCTCCAATAATTGGGATGAGGATCTGATTAGACAAACTATGTGGACCATTGACGCACAACGGATTCTTTCAATCCCAATTTCGCAACATAATATGACAGATTTTATTGCCTGGAGTTATACAAAAAATGGTATGTTTTCGGTACGGTCTGCTTACTCCATGGAGTGGAACTATCAGTATGGGAGCAAACTAAAATATTCCCACGGGATTGGACGGAGCACACCTAACCCTATATGGTGTCAGATATGGAAGTTATCTTGTCCGGCTAAAGTCAAAAAAAATTTATGGCGGACACTACATGGCACTCTTCCATGTCGGGCAACACTCACTAATAGACACATGAAGGTCTCGCCCTCTTGCCCTACATGCTCTCAGGGTGTAGAAGATACGAAGCACTTTCTTTTCCTATGTAGAAAAGCCAAGAAGGTTTGGAAAAGGCTAGGGTTGGATATGATTATTGAGAGAGCTTGTGAGATTGATCGTGCTGGAGAGGCAACATTGGAGTACCTATTACTCCTTCCAGATCAAGATCTGCGCATTATGGGGTACGAAAATGTTCGAGAAATGATAGCAATCTCAGCTTGGTATCTATGGTGGAAAGACGGAAATTAGTGCACAAGGAATTAACTCAAAATGCGACTCAGATCTCAATGGGGATCATAGCTCTTACATATAATTTTGTAAATGCATCATCTTCAAAGGCGTGCATGAAAAAGGGGGGGTTGGCAATGTCCCTCTAGGGGCTTTGTGAAACTCAATGTTGACGCCTCTTTTGACCATGACTTGTTGGAGGGTACGATGGGGGCAGTATTGAGAGACGACAAAGGTAGGTTTATTGTAGGAGGGAATGGAAAGATAGACTACTGCGCGGATGTTCTCATGGCAGAGGCCTTAGCTCTCAAATTTGGCCTAAATTTAGCGCAAAGGGCGGGATGTAATCGCCTAATCATCAACTCTGACAATCTTGAGGTGATTGAGACCATGCAGGACGGAGGACATTCAGCGGGAGCGGCGGCGGCAATCTTCGATGACTGCTATCACTATGCTTGTGACTTTATCATGACTAAATTCGAACATTGTAATAGAGAGGCAAATAAAGTAGCACATGAACTTGCTAGATTAGCTAGATTTTTTTCGACTTCGGATTGGTTTGAGGAGCCTATTAGTGAAATTGTAACGTTTCTCACAAAATTGTTTTATTTCAAAAAAAAGTAAGTCGGATTTTTGGCCTCAAAAAAAGTTGAAACATCGTTGGGGCGGGCTTTACGCCAACATAAAATGCATTTACATACCTACCACTATCAAAAGTGAAAGTAAAGAAAAACTCTTCATATTCCTATCCGCCATCCATGTGTTCTTATCCCAGAAAAAACATCCAAATTGTTTTTTGCTTTTCTCTCTTTATCGAATGTAATGAGCATAATTAACCCCTCTGGTTTCATTTGCACCAATTTGATAAATCAAGCATCCGCAAGGTCCGCGGTAAACTCCAGTGTGGGTATACATCATGTCCTAACATCAAAATGGTTCTTAGTACAATTTTAGACAAATAATCAGAAGGAAACATATTGGAGATGTTAGAAGTACTCTAGGTAGGCTCTTCTCCTTGATCGTATAAACAAATAGAAAGTCTTACTTCATGATGTTAAAATATCTATTCACATCTCCTCGAACCCCCACTTGTTTTTACCCAACAATTACCCTTACCAACGCCCCCAACCCTATCTTGTATGATACAACTCAAAAGTAAATGATGCAGATTCCTTGCCCATTGGCGATATATGTATTAATTTTTTTTATTATGTAACCCGGATAAATATGCTAACCAATAAGAAATCTGTGACATAATGGTAGTAGGATAAAGTGATACATTCTAGAAGAGGGTGCATTTATAACCTTCCATAAAGACCATTACACACCTAGATCTACCAATAAAATCACATACCCAATTACAAAACTTTGAGACCGATAGTATATTTATCGTGACCCGACACACATCTCACTACATCCCAAACATATATAGAAATCATGCAACAAAGAATAACCGATCAACACACTCCTCGTGACAGAATGGGCATTTAACATTTCCCTCCCAGACCCTCTTGGCTAGGTTATCTCTAGTGAGAACATTGTTTCCAAGAATAATAGTGTTGAGAGGGGTGGGAAGATGGTGGTAGCACTTGGGAGGTGGGGGTTACAAGATTTGCAAGATTAACAAGTCATAGTTGGGAGAGGGAGAAGAGGATAAATGTGAAGGTTTGACACATGTATAATGAGTGCTAACTTCAATTATAAAATTTTCTAGACAACGCCACAAGATCATGGAACGAACAACTAGACTTCTTACATGTAAAGAACATCCAAAATGTAACTCGGAAAGTTGTATACACAATTGCAAGAAACTGATTCACCATAGTTAAAATTATAATTACTCAAGGACGACTCAAAGTGTGTAGTTGATGAGAATTTTACATGTGAATGCTATTTATTCTACAAAAGGTATCCAAAGTGTAATAGGTGCCAAATTTTACAGAGAATCACCAACAAGTGCAACGGATGTATCCATGGGAAGTCCAATATGTACTCCATAAAAGTTCTCTAAACCAGGCGCATGCTCTAAAAACAAACTATTTTCTCCTACTCCTTCGGTTCACAAATATAAGATGTTTCGGGTATATCAATATGGACTACGTACAAACTGAAATGAGGAACAAACAAACCAAAACGCGTCTATATACATCTGTTTCACAAAAAAGTAAGAACATCATATATTTGTGAACGGGAGAGTTTAATATAATGTAACCGGTGTAATCTTCTTTGTTACGTTACCAGCCAGCGTCATACCATATGCTTGATTGGCCCCATGTTATTCTGTCGATCACTCCGGCGGCTAGACCGTGGCGTCGGATGTTAAGCAAGCGATGTGAATGGTTTAACACCAACAATGCATCAGCATCTTATCTCTTGTGGTCAGCCATGTTTTCTGTCGGTATATATTTCCTCCGTCCCAAAATAAATGTCTTAACTTTGTTACAAATTTATACTAAGCTCAAGACACTTATTTAGAAACGGAGGAAGTATTACATAAGACGTGTGTTATCGCTGTATTATGGATGAGCACAAGCACCATAGTAAACGCTTGTCTCGTGTTTGACTAATGGTGGCAGATTCGTTTCTTCTGCCCCTCTGATAACCTGTTGCTCTCCTAAATCACCCATTTTCCAAGGATCATCCAACTTGGTCCATGACAACGAACATTGATGCATGTACAGGCTTGGATGGAGATGTTGCGCTATATTACCTCGATATTTTTCAGTTAATCTTTTCGTACCAACATTATTACTGTGTGTGACGAGGCCACTTGCCCACTTGGGATTAGAATTTTTTGGGCACGAAAACTGGATAAGATCGAGAGCGGGTTATTGTCAAAAAAGAAGATCGAGAGCGGGTTGGGCCAATCAGGAACAGGGGCCTATGGAGACAGCCCATGTGAGGGTGTGGAGGGAGAGAGTGGTCTCCACGAAGAAGATGAAGAGATAGCTTCAGCTGCTACAGTGTTTTTGTTCAAGTGCAAGAGAAAACACACACGTGGGCCCGCGTGGATGGCAGGTGGGGCAGTGGAGCTGAACGGACAGTAGAGTTTTCAGGTTTCCTCACGCCAAGGGCGTGATCGGGGGTGCTTCTAGAAGCTTTTCCCTCATTGTCCATGCATGTGTGCTGCCGTTTAAGAGTGAGAGCAATTTGTGATGATTATCCTGCGTTTAACTTTCACAAGCACACGCATATGTTGCCGAGAGTTTCAAGATTTCTGGATCTCACATGCTTCTGTGATCAAAGATTTGGAGAATTGACTTGTCAAAGTCAATGGCCGGAGGTAAACGAAAACGATTCGAGTGGCACCCAGCCTCGATGTACTACCTCTACCAGTATGTACGTAGGAAGAAATCAACGCACGAGATTTGTCCCGTCCAAGCATTTCTCCGCGGAATTGAAACGTCAAACGCAACTTGGCCTTGGACGTGGACGTGGCTGGAAGCAAGTATCTATCGAGACGAGTAGGAGCAGTTGTGAGATCTACAACCAGAACACTCTGCTGCTGGCGGGTCTGCTCTAACCGATCCCAACTGTTTGCGCGGTGGTGCGGCTGTGCCGGCCGTCATCATGGCTCGTGTAAAAACGCGTGCGGGCGGCGACGTGCGTTGCACCGGCCGGCCGGTTTATGCAGTTCACCAGCCACTAGGGCCAGGCCACCGTGACGCCACGGTGGACTGTTAGGCTTGCCTAATCGGATCGGGATCACGAGAGCTTAGCTGCTCACCTTTCTTCTCATTATAAAGTAGACGCTTCCGGTAGGCGGTCGCCATGATCGGCAGTGAATCCAATTCTGGACCAGCTACATATCACGCTAGACTAATTATTACCTCTGACACTCTCCCTGCTTTTAGTTTGCGACATGCCAACGTGCTTCTAGAAGGCGAGGCAGTGGAGTGCTTCAACGTCTTCCAAAAGGAAAAGTGCTCACTGGTGACTGGAGTGCTTCAGCAGAATAGATGGCCGAATCTTGAATCTCATGTCATGTTGTGTGAGCCTGCTTGGGCGATTTTTCCGCAGGAAAGACGAGCTTTCCTAGGCGATGCACATGCCCTGCCTTTGCTTGGCGAGTGGTGAATTATAGTGGACAATTGCATAGGCTGCAAGCTGGCTGACTACTGGTCGCTGTGAGTTATGCAGAGGCAGCTACCGATCAACGGCGAAGGAACAACGGTGGCACAACTCCGGGCCAGCGCTGTAGTCATGGTGGACATGCAGAGTCTGCTTGCATTCCCCTCCAAGCAAAGCCTCGGCGTCCGTCACCGGCGCTGAATCTGTAGCCGCCACACAAGCAACGGACCCGAGGAACCCGCCTCCGTCAGCCGGCCGGGGACGGGTTTAACAGCAATGGCCGTGGCGCGCGGCTGCGGGAAGGGTCGGAGAAGTTGACGCGGCGTGGCGGGCAGGAACGGCCCACATCCGCCACCCATGCGCGACGTACGCACAGTACGCGACGTCGCAGGGGCTGGAAAAGTCCTGCTTGGCATCCGCGTCCCGGGATAAGAAAGCCACGTTGGCCGGCCGGCTGAGCTGTGGGCGGGCGCCGTGGGAAGACGTTGACAGGTGATGGGATTGGATCTGGACGTGTTTAGCACACTAAAATACTCACATGATGCCACCTCAGAAAAGAAAAAAGAAACTCACATGATGCTGATCCTACCTCAAGTTACTTCACCATTTTTTCCCCTATAGGTTCGTGAGACACGGATGATTGGGTCTCCTTTACTGATTTGTCGATCTTCCGCTGACAGCCGGCTATGCAATCAGCAATGTCCTTTTTAGAAGGGCGATGGTAGGCGCCGGCGGAGCGGCGCTAGGTTCGGCCGGTCGCCCCGCATTCATTGGATCACCTGCCCTCCGACGCACAGGATTGCAGGTTCTGAGAATTTTATTTATGGATCAGGAAATTCTAATCTATGACTTGGTGAATCTCAGTAATTACGATCTCTTGTGTGACGTAGAATATTTAAAGATTTTTAAGTTGTTGCACTGAGATTTCTCCTAATACACCATAACATGCATGACTAATAAATCATCACAAGCAAGAGTAGTACGGGAGCAATCTAACGCAAAGCTAGCTAGTGCAGAGACCTCTCAAAAATGGAAATAATCAATTCAGTACTAGTACAATGCCCGTGCGTTGCCACGGGCTCTTGAAATAGTTTGCAAGAGTTATATAAAGATAATGCATGTTAAATTTCACACGTACGGACAATATAACACAGACACAATTATTTAATAATTAAAGTACATTTTTGCAATGTAAATTGCCAAAAAGAAAAATTAACGGCATGTCCATGTAACAAACTTAATGGAGTTCCAACTAAACATCTATTATAAAATTATTAATATCTAGGTTATACGCTTAAGAAATTCTTCACAATATACGGAAAGTTGTCTTTAGCTTCATTCCCACGATGTTTTAGCAAGTATAATAAAAACTGCTTTCTCAACTCATATCCATCCTGCACAAACAATATATGTAGTTAGTATGAAAATAAGTAACGGACAATACTCACCGCGCAAACCGGCTTGACCCGTTCCACCAGAGCATAAAATGAATCATCGCTAATCATAATTCCCATTAACATCAACCAGTATTCTTGGTGTTTATTACTGTTAGTCAACTGGCATTTCAAGTTTCATTACTGCCTGAAATGAAGGTTATCACTCTAAAATAGCATGGTCATATTAGTGACCGTGCAAGCTTCAAGATTTAAAACCGATAAGCAGCCCTTCAAATTGGAAAGGGTGCACGTGCAGCGCACGTAAGTTTAGGAATTTCTTCATCATTTTGATTATCTAAATCAATTTTTTTCATAATAGTTGTCACAATAACATGTTATGTTTAACAAGAATTGGTCTAAACTAAAATTTTATAACAATCCAAAGTCCAATTTCGGCAAACAGCCTCCTCGCTAGCAAGATGTGTCAGCACCATCCAATCGCCATCTCGCAACTGTCATCCTGGTGGTTTGGATTTCTGAATATGTTTGTCTCTTTCCTGCCGCACGCAACACTTTATCTCCATGTCACGCCGAATCTTCTTTTTGGGCTATCATCAGGGGATTTTGTCTACCTAAATGTAATTACACACCATGAAGACAAGCTCGAATTGCTGGTGGCTTGGATCGTCTCAACAACACCCAACCAAGAACCAACCGACCAGGCTCGATCCTCTGCAAGGAGGGCATACCAAATCATCTCCTTTTTTATCAACACAGATAGAATGTTCAAAACAATGCCATCGTAATCAACATGGGCAAAACATAGCAAAAAATAAGGACATGCTATTGTTCTACGCGAGACAATAAGCAACTTCAGCATCCAGTGTCCCATCATCTACCATGAAGATTGGGAACTCCGTCGTTCCAAGATATGCTTCAATATTTCAATATTTCAAGATTGGGAACTCATTGCATATAACCTTTTTCTTTCTTGTTAGCATAAACCCAGACATTGTCACCCCACAACAGAAAACATTAAGGTTTCAAAACAAAAGAAAACATTTGAACAAAAGAAAGTTAACGTATAGCAGATCTCAACCCATCTAACATCGCAAACTGTTAACCCCAATATTTCATGATCTGAATGGGGGAATTAAGGTTAGATTTTGTCTCTGACGAATCAGATTTCTGGACATTGTCAACATCAAGATTCCATCGCATGGTTTCATAACAATCAACCTGTACATGGATCTCTGATTAAATTCTAGCCACTACCATGAAGCTCCCGGTCAGCAAGAGTTATATTTTTTCTGTTTAAGCGGGCACCTAGTTTTTCTAATACATGGATGTAATTCTCCCCATGTGGCTCAAAAGAAGCATGATGCCCCTGGGTTCCTGAACCTTGACCCAACGCCACCCATTTATTTGTGACAATTTATGCCCAAATTTATCTCAAACAAAAGGTATGCCCAGATCTGTAACACAAGCAGCTGAACAATTAAAAAATATAAATATCCTAGCCTTCTTTTTCATACGACTCATGAGATTCTACAGCAACAAAAATGATTTTACATTGTTTTTCACACACACATGAACCAGAGCTGCTAGGCAGCAATATTCCACCATTTGACAATAACTATAACGATAAAGAATGACTACCAGACCATATCCTTTACTACATAATGGAATACTAATGTGCAAACAAATGCCACCATTGCTCCTGAAGTATTCATATCATCGAGTAAGAATGGTTGCATGTTTATCACCTTTTCCAATCCAATGAAACTGATGTTATAACGCATTACACATGCTATGAAAGAAATTGATGAAAACAATATTACATTTGCTCTTACTGCAAATCAACACCAACAAATCTATAATAGGTTCATGCATAAAGCAAGTGAATTTGAAAAAGAAACCAGAACCTTATTAAGTGATCCTAATTCCATGCGAAGTTGCCTAGGAAAAATAGAAGTGGAGGATCAAGGTGGATTCCAAATAATAGTAATATAATACTGCTTCAAGGTAAAAAAATGAAATCTAGTGGGTACAAGCATTTTGAATAATAAACAAAATTAAGATCTAACTATATACGTGCAATACATGTTTCTAAAATTCAAAGTATGTATGAATATATGTAAATAAAAGTTTTGCTTAGGTCATAATTTTTCATACTTCACAAACATCTTATCCTGTCAAATCATTGGTGCACATCCCCATTGTGCAGGATTTTTTTGGAACTTCCTATCTCCACTTACATCATGGATAGCATACAACAAAAGTTAATTAAAATTCAATAGACTTCTATGAGATGACATGAGTGACGATCGGTGCAGGTTTATGGCATTGAGCATCATCTACTAACCCTTCAAAATGATGATTTTCATTTGGACCAAGTACATCTCAAGCTGCAAGCACAATAAAATCACCATGGGCTTGGAGCCCACCATCTCTCCACGTTCCTGCATGTGAAGAATTAACCAGTGCCCCAAGTCAGAACTACTGCTAACCTTATTCATGTAGACCTTACTAAAAATTCAGAAAATATGCAGAGTATCCATTTTTGTTAACCTAGCTATCTGCAGTCCAAGACAGAGCGTGACCATAATCCACACTACAACACATGAATATAGCTACCTTATGGGGCATATATGCCTAATCCTCATATCTTCTTGTTTGGAAAAGAGTTGACCATTTGCACATAGTATAGAATGGCGAAGATTGAACATGCTCTCGTACAATTGGGGAATGGTGTGGAGCTCCATAAGCGACGGCGGCGATGCCGGCTACAGTTGTTCTGACAGGAACTAATTTGCTTACTCTTCGTTTTCAGTTAACCACATAGTACTACACTGCCATATACAAAATCAGGAGAGGAAGGTACCTTCTGTACGCCCACTGCACGGGAGAGTTTTGTGGCGGACTGTATACCTGGACACGATAATCTTGTTTCGAAGGAGCGCCCAACTGCGGCATGGAGGTCAGAGAGGGGTGAGAGCCGGACCGGCGTGATTCACACAGTGCAAACCTGATAAACAAAACGCAAAAGTCCAGCACCTGGTTTACTGCAAGGAGCTCGCTGGTGTCCAGATTCAACCCGAGGTAGACTTGCCCATTATCTCGCCCTTCCGCCATCGGATCGACGGGATGTCCCCTGCTCAGCCGCTCCCGTCGACAGGTACGGCCGTCCGCGACTGCAGGCGTTGTGGCGGCGAGGGACTCTTGGAGATGCGATCGAGCAGCCTACCCCTTGACTTGCAGAGGCAGGAGCTGATACGGACGCCGATCCCACTGAGGGGCCCGGTGGAGTGCTGGTGCGGACTTGATGATTTGACACATGAAGTCGAATAGATCATGGAACCCGGCACCGCCGCCGGCATCAGCGGGGTCCCGTCGCATGGGTCGTGGTCTAGGCTCGGGGGTCGTGTCGACGGCGGCATGGAGGTAAGAGAGGTGAGAGCCTGCTGGCCGTGCCCTTCCTCCCCTCCCTTCCTTATGTTCTCCCTGGAACCGTAGCAGGCCATGGAGGAGCTCAGCCGCCGCCGTCGTCCCTCCGACTCTCGCCGGAGCCGTCCGTCGTCGACCCGATCCTGCTGCCATCCGCCAGATCCACAGCAGCCCCGCCGGAGCCCACAACTTGGCCATCACCGTTCCCTCGAGATGCCGCCGCCTCCCCGTGTTGACCGCGTCGCTCACCTGCATTCAGGGATCTTTCGATATCGGATTGTGTTTTCCTTTCCTTGGATTAGGAAACGATGTACCGGGGTCGACGCGGGGCGCGCGGAACGTTTGGTACGGCAGAGTTTTCGTCCGCCCAGGTAAATTGCTAAGCGCGTTTTTGGCTCTGGATTAGATTAAATTAAGTGATTCTGATCGTGTGGTTATAATTGAGCTATGTTGTTATGTGTACGTTAGGCTGGGTACACTTAGCGATGTACATGTTTTCTTGTTTAATAAGTAGTAGAGATGGTTTACCTATGAATTTCTTTAAATCCATTATTTGTTTCCTCAAAATCTATTATTTATTTCCTAAAGCAAATTGCATTAATGAGAGAAATTCACTGATTTGGTTAAGGTAGGAAAGAATCTATTATTTGTTTCCTAAAGCAAATTGCATTAATGGAAGAGATCCGTTGATTTGGCTAAGGTAGGAAAGAATCTATCATTTGTTTCCTAAAGCAAATTGCATTTATGAAAGAGATTCGTTGATTTGGCAAAGCTAGGAAAGTTAGATCCGTGATCTTTTGTCATTAGGAAAGTGTTGAAAATAAACCGTATTAAACCCATTATTTGTTTCCTGAAAATCTATTATTTATTTCCTAAAGCGAATTGCATTAATGAGAGAAATTCACTGATTTGGTTAAGGTAGGAAAGAATCTATTATTTGTTTCCTAAAGCAAATTGCATTAATGGAAGAGATCCGTTGATTTGGCTAAGGTAGGAAAGAATCTATTATTTGTTTCCTAAAGCAAATTGCATTTATGAAAGAGATTCGTTGATTTGGCTAAGATAGGAAAGTTAGATCCGTGATCTTTTGTCATTAGGAAAGTGTTGAAAATAAACCGTACCGGACTACCAACTCCTCCATTAGGTTTTTTTTTGCTGGTTAATCTTGGTAGGTCTTTTTTCGTTGGTTAACCTTCGTAGGTCTATTTTTTTGGTACGTGGATGGGTGCGGGTTGGGGCCTCAGGAGGAGGTTTTTTCGGTTTCTGGTGGATAAGTCAGAGGTGGGAGGAGGTGCCAAAAAAACCATGAAAGGTGGGACTAAAAAAACCTGGAAGCGAGACTACCAACTGCTCCATTAGGAGTAGAGATATTCAATATTATTAGTTAGCTACTTGTCATTTAGTTAGTTGCTAAATTCATCTCATTTTTAATATAATATAATTTTTGGTAGTATATGCAAGCTGATGGTTGTTCACAATGAACAACCACATCTGATTGGTCAAAGCTGCTCTGAGTAATATGCAGCTTCTAACGAGCCATGGATATTCAAAACATGTGCAAGGCAATTAAAATAAATAGAATGCCCTCAGTTTACAAACAATGGGTGACTTGAAGTCTGTGTGTTTGTACTCCATAGCATAGTGATGGCCCTTTTGCTATTATTATTATTATTATTATTATTATTATTATTATTTTACAGAGTGATGATACTGACATTGCAAGTA
Source organism: Aegilops tauschii subsp. strangulata (assembly GCF_002575655.3). NCBI lineage: Eukaryota > Viridiplantae > Streptophyta > Magnoliopsida > Poales > Poaceae > Aegilops > Aegilops tauschii. Next base: position 63,991,799 of record NC_053038.3, on the reverse strand, counting down.
TATGCAGTTTCCACATCTGAATTTTGGTATTTTTTAGAGAAAATAGACTGGAACACTAAAAACATATATATTAATAGTTCATATAATTTTGAGTTGATGCAAGATGCAAAATTAATTAGTACATGGATATAAATAGCATAATCTAAGATGTTATTTATAAATTCATGTTGGATTTTCATTTTGTATTCAGATTATTAATTATCCCCTTATCTATATATAAGTCTATGTCTCGATAAATCACATTTGTAGGGTGCTCCTTTAAATTGTATTTCTATGATAACCTGTTTTCTCTCTTGTAAGTTGCTCGTCTCATATTATTGTTATTTTTGTTGTTGTTGTAGATCACGAAGATAAATTGACGATGCATGGCTCAGATGGTTATTGCAAGGTTAAGAATGGGGCTAGTACAAGATAATAAGAATGTCATATCAGGATAAAATAAATTAGAATGACATTTTTAGGGTCAATGTTTCAAACATTATAGTTGATTGCAAGGTCAAGAACTGGGTTACTGATAGACAGTTTCACCTCTTGTAATCTTTGGACCATGTTATTTGTAATGCACAATAGTCAATTTAATATATGAGAACTTTCTGTTTATTATATTGTGCCTCCAACTGTCAACATTGCAAGGTCCAGAATTGGGCTACTGATCTGTTATGTCCGTTTAAAAATACGTTCGTTCATGGTCGCCAACAATTCATATGAAGCAGTGATCTGTTTTATTTGTCCATTGTCGCCACCAACGCATATGAAACGTTGTTGGGCTCTAGCTCTATATGTTGCTATCTACCAACGCTTCTACATGCAGTTTACCAACACATGCATATATGTTGTTGTAGACCCTTCCAACCCCACCAACGGCAACGTATATTAATCCGTTGGTGTAGACCTTAGCCACACATATATGGACATACAACAACACAATGATGCGTTGCTGAAAGGGGTTTTTTGTTGTAGTGGAGCGAGGGGAAAAAACAGATACGCCACCGCGCTTACGTACCTCCACGCCCCGAGGCCTCGAAGCAGCACTGCGCCTCCGCTGGTCGCCGTTCGCCACCGCTCGCCGTGCTGGGACGTAGGCTAGATGCAGCTCCCCGAGCCCAGGTCGAAGCAAAAATTGCCCCCTAGACGCCACAGTATGCAGCTCCGCTGCCCACGGTTGCAGCTTTGATGGACCACAGTTCCAGCCTTCACTTGTTGTCGTCATCAACATCTCCGGCCTGCTCGCAGTTGCCGTCGCCGCCACTCACCATCGTTGGTTCGCCGTCTCCCAGTTGTAGCTTTTTCAGATGTCGTATGTAGCATTTTCTGCTGCCGGTCCCAGCAAAACTATCCGCTGGTTGTAGCTTTTGCGCTCTGCGGTTGGAGCAAAAACAAGTTCACGTCATGCTTGTGGTCGTCGACGAGGAAAATGCTGCTTCCAGCAAATTTTGACACCGGTCCCAGCATTCATCGCGGCGGGTTGCAGCATTCCGGTCACACTTGTGCGTTGGTTCCAGCAAATGTGGTGGCCGGTTCCAACAAATTTGGTGGCCGTTTCCAGCAAACGAAGTTGCCGGTTCCAGCAAATGCAGTCGCGTGAAGCCCTCTTCGTTCCAGCTTCCTCACATGCCGGTTCCAGCACATGGCACACACGGATGCAACATCTCCCGTAGTTGTTTCCAGCAGACAAAAAGATAGTCGATGCAGCGTCGCTTCCACAGTCGATTATGACATTTTGCAGCACCTGCCGACGGCATCTCGCAGTGCCGGCTTCGCGGCCGCCGCACCGTCGCTTTGTAGCCAATTCCGGTAGCTCCTGCTCGGTAGCAGCACTTGGAGGGGATGGAGGAGGAGAGAGACGGGTGGGAGGAGGATGGACATGGAGAGCACCGACGGAGGAAGAGGGATCAGAGAAACAGAGAAGAGTGCATGCGGGGAAAAGAGTGGCTGACGGCTCTCGCGAAGGGATAAGGTCGAGACGAGGAGAGGACAGCGCGGCTACAGCTCGGCGTGCAGGACACGTGAGGACGTTCAATTTGATCTTATCGAACGCTCCGTGCGCGACCGGCCGAATCTTCGGCCGGTCTGCCGGCTACAAGCGTTTACCTTTTTAGAACCGCCATCAAGGCATTTTATTCATCTTGACAGACAACACATGTTGGAACAATAGAAAGGAAAAAGATGAAAGGCGAAGAAAACGGTTGAAAATCGAGAAAGAAAAAATGAAAGCTGAAGAAAACGAAAGAAAAAGGAAAGGAAAGACGAAGAAAGCCAGAGAAAAACCAAACAAATCAGAAGAAAACCAACTAAAAACAGTGACAACCCGATAAAAAAATTGTACATGGATTTTTGAAATATCGGTGCATGCACATTCCACATGAACAATAAAATAAATAAAAATGTGACAACACATTTTGAAGCAATAGTTGTAACATACATCACCGAGTGCTTTACTTATGTGCAAAGTTCCGTGCAGATACAACATATATGGTATTCTATGCAAAAAAAGGAAAAAAATCTGGAATAGACTACCAAGTTTTTTAACCTAAAATTTAAGAATTGTTTGAGTTTTGATCATAAACTCACAATTCATCGGATCCCAACAAACACACTGCAAAAAGTCATTACATCGAATAGATCTCCAAGACATCAGGGAGAACCTTGTATTGAAGATCAAAGAGAGAGAAGATGTTATCTAGCTACTAGCTATGGACCCGTAGGTCTGTAGTAAACTACTCACAACTCATCGGAAGGGCAGCAAGGTTGATGAGATAACGTGGTTCTGGAACTTGCGACGACGCAAAAGTATTTTTGGTGTGCCCCTCGGTCTATGGGGATTATTTGAGTATTCATGGAGCAGAGATTAGGGTTAGAAGACCCACGAGAGGCCCACAAGCCTGGGGGCGCCCCCCTGGGGTGCACCCCTGAGCTTGTTGCCGCCTCGTGGCTCTTCTGGCTTCCCCCGAAGCTTCCAGGGTGTTTTGTGGTCCAGGAAAAATCATCAAAAAATTTCATGACAATTGGACTCTGTTTGGTATTGATTTTCTGTAAAGCCAAAAACAAGGAAAAACAGCAACTGGCACTGGGCACTAGGTTAATAGGTTAGTCTCAAAAATGATATAAAATAGGATAATAATGCATATAAAACATCCAAGATTGATAATATAATAGAATGGAACAATAAAAAAATTATAGATACGTTGGAGACGTATCACGGAGAAGAGCTTCTACATCCACCCTTTGATCTTCTCCTACACTCGATCTCTGAGATATTTAAAGGTCCCATTCTTGGAGTGGCCAGCACCGGTAGGCATCCCCAGATAGCGCTCACTAAGAGTTTCATTATGGACCTGCAAAGAGTTCTTGATAGCTTCTCTCACCGGGCCTAGGCATCCCTTGCTGAAGAAAATTGAAGATCTATCATGATTAACTCTTTGCCCTGATGCACTGCAATATATGTCCAACATGTTTGACACCGCAGCTGATCCCTCCACACTAGCCTTAAAAAGCAACAGGCTGTCATCGACAAATAAAAGGTGATTAATGGTGGACACCGATGGGGCCACCTTAATACCTGCTAAGGTTGATGACTGAGAACTAGATTTCAGGAGGTACGAAAGGCCCTCTGTTGCAATCAAGAACAAGTAAGGGGTAATCGGGTCTCCCTGTCGGATCCCTCTAGATGGTTTAAAGGATTCGAGTTTCTCACCATTGAACAACACCGAGAAAGAGACTGAGGCAACCATGCTCATGACTATATCAATCCACTGTCGTGCAAAACCAAGCTTGGCCATTATAGCCCTTAGGTAGGACCACTCTAGCCTGTCATAGGCTTTCATCATGTCTAGCTTCAGAGCACAAAATCTATTAGTTTTTGCTTTGGTTTGTTTCATGAAGTGCAAGCATTCATAAGAAGAGATGATATTATCTGCAATCAATCCGCCTGGAACAAACGTCGATTGCTCCTCCGAGATGATGTCAGGAAAGATAACTTCCAGTCTATTTGCGACCACTTTTGAGGCAATATTATATAGGACGTTGCATAAGCCGATAGGTCTGAACTGAGATAAATTTGTGGGATTCGTTACCTTGGGAATAAGAACAAGAATTGTGTCATTGGTGCATTCAGGGCTCTCCCCCTGACAATCCTCAGTACCATCTGTGTGACTTCGTCTCCATAGATGCCCCGGTGACGCTGATAAAAGTGAGCCGGAAATCCATACGGTCCTGGTGCCTTTGTGGGAAACATTTGGAACAAGGCAGTTTTAACCTCATCTCTGGTATAGGATGCACAAAGTGACACATTCATCTCCTCCGTTACCTTTCTTGGTACGTGAACAAGAACATCCTCCATGTTCTGGACTCCCTCTGACTCATACAGATTCTGGTAAAAAGCATTTGCCAAAGCCTTCAACTCTCCTAGACCATTTATCTCGACGCCCAGAGAATTCTTGAGAGCTTTTATCATGTTCTTTTTTCACCTGAGGCTGGCACGGAGATGAATTTTGTGTGTGTTTTTATCCCCTGCTGAGAGCCACTCCAGTCGAGCCCTTTGTCGCCACATGATCTCTTCACGATGATATATACATCTCTATTAATTTCTCATTGATCTTCAGTTCAACATAGGACGACGCCATCCGTAATGGATCACTTATGAGCCCCTCTAGCATCTGTTTCAGATTCTTAATCTCCTTCCGCAAGCTACTGAACGTATCATTACCCACATACTCAAATTTTGAGACAAGTTCTGGAGCTTCGTTCTCATCTCTTCCATGCTAGCATAAGGCGCCCCCGAGTCCCATCCCGCCATGATCATTTCTTTAAGCCCCTCATGTGTCTCCCACATTAGCTCATACTTAAAAGTACATTTTATTTTTGGCTCTTGGTGGCTTAAAATCAAGCAGTAGTGGGGCGTGATCGGAGGTGGCCTCCGTGAGTTGGGTTAAGGAAGCTAACGGAAACCTTGATAACCAATCTGTGCTAACCGGCGCTCTATCAAGCCTGCACCTTGTGAAACTTCCGCCGACAACCTTCTTTTCAAAAGTCTAGAGCCGGTCTTTGTAGCCAATGTCTAGCAACATGCAAACATTAGTGGCATCTCGAAACGCTTGAATTTTTGCGTTGATGTGTTACCCAACTCCCTCGTGTTCTCCTGGACACATAACCACGGCAAGCTACTCAAAATACTGATATTTTTTAAGATCGTCCAAGTTTGATGCCGCAAGTGTGTCTATGCTTCTCCATACACACATGTCATCCTCCACTTATCTTGCCCCTGCTTCTCAACAGAAACATCTATATGGTACACAGAATAACCAAGAATTTCAACCTTTATCGAGTTGTTCCAAAATAGACCGATTCCACCACTTCTACCATTACTATCAACTGCATAAGACTTATCAAAACCAATAGAAATAGCCAAAGATTCTACCCTAGCACCTTGAGTTTCAACAATGCAAAGTAGGGTAGGGGTAAAGTTCCTCGCGAAATCGCAAAGTTCTTGAACTGCCACGACCTTACCCCCACCACAACAATTCCAGCAAAAAACATTCATTGGGCCCGGCGGCTGATACGTCCATTTTGCATCATGTTTTTATGTTGATATTTATGGCATTATGGACTATTATTACACTTTATCATGCAATTCTTATGCCCTTTCTCTCTTATTTTGTAAGATTCACATGAAGAGGGAGAATGCCGACAGCTGGAATTCTGGACCGGAAAGGAGCAAATTTGAGATCCCTATTCTGCACAACTCCAAATGTCTTGGAACATTACAGAGAATTATCTAGAAATATATAAAATATATTGGGTGAAGAAATACTAGGAGGGGACCCACTAGGTGGCCACAAGCCTAGGGGGCACGCCCTACCCCCTAGGGCGCCCCCCTTAGCTTGTGGCCCCCTGGCCAACCTCCGGTGCCCATCTTTTGCTATATGAAGCGTTTTGACCTAGAAAAAAATCAAGAGAAGGCTTTCGGGACGAAGTGCCACCATCTCAAGGTGGAACTGTTGGGGAACGCAGTAATTTCAAAAAATCCTATGCACACGCAAGATCCATCTAGGTGATGCATAGCAACGAGAGGGGAGAGTGTTGTCCACGTACCCTCGTAGACCGAAAACGGAAGCGTTATAACAACGCGGTTGATGTAGTCGTACGTCTTCACGGTCCGACCGATCCTAGCACCGAAGGTACGGCACCTCCACGATCTGCACACGTTCAGCTCGGTGACGTCCACGAACTCTAGATCCAGCTGAGATCAAGGGAGAGTTTCGTTAGCACGACGGCGTGGTGACGATGATGATGAAGCTACTGACGCAGGGCTTCGCCTAAGCACTGCAACGATATGACCGAGGTGGAAATCTGTGGAGGGGGGCACCACACACTGCTAAACAATCAACTTGTGTGTCTATGGGGTGCCCCCCTTCCCGGTATATAAAGGAGTGGAGGAGGGAAGGGTCGGCCCTCTCATGGCACGCCCAAGGGGGGAGTCCTACTCCCGGTGGGAGTAGGATTCCCCCTTCCCTAGTTGGAGTAGGAGAAGAAGGAAGAGGGAGAGAGAGGGAAGGAAAGGGGGGGCCCCCACCCAATTCGGATTGGGCTTGGGGGGGGGGGGGCGCCCTCCACCTGGCCGCCTCCTCCTCTCTCCCACTAAGGCCCAATAAGGCCCATTGACTCCCCGGGGGGTTCCGGTAACCCCCCGGTACTCCGATAAATGCCCGAACTCATTCGGAACCCTTCCGATGTCCAAACATAGCCTTCCAATATATCGATCTTTATGTCTCGACCATTTCGAGACTCCTCGTCATGTCCGTGATCAAATCCGGGACTCTGAACTACCTTCGGTACATCAAAACACATAAACTCATAATACCGATTGTCACCGAACGTTAAGCGTGCGGACCCTACGGGTTCGAGAACTATGTAGACATGACCGAGACTCATCTCCGGTCAATAACTAATAGCGGAACCTGGATGCTCATATTGGTTCCTACATATTCTACGAAGATCTTTATCGGTCAAACCGCATAACAACATATGTTGTTCCCTTTGTCATCGGTATGTTACTTGCCCGAGATTCGATCGTCGGTATCTCAATACCTAGTTCAATCTCGTTACCGGCAAGTCTCTTTACTCGTTCCGTAATGCACCATCCCGCAACTAACTCATTAGTCACATTGCTTGCAAGGGTTATAGTGATGTGCATTACCGAGAGGGCCCAGAGATACCTCTCCGACAATCGGAGTGACAAATCCTAATCTTGATCTATGCCAACTCAACAAACACCATCGGAGACACCTGTAGAGCATATTTATAACCACCCAGTTACGTTGTGACGTTTGATAGCACACTAAGTGTTCCTCCGGTATTCGGGAGTTGGATAATCTCATAGTCATAGGAACATGTATAAGTTATGAAGAAAGCAATAGCAATAAACTAAACGATCATAGTCCTAAGCTAACGGATGGGTCAAGTCAATCACATCATTCTCTAATGATGTGATCCCGTTCATTAAATGACAACTCTTTGTCCATGGCTAGGAAACTTAACCATCTTTGATTAACGAGCTAGTCAAGTAGAGGCATACTAGTGACACTCTGTTTGTCTATGTATTCACACATGTACTAAGTTTTCGGTTAATACAATTCCAGCATGAATAATAAACATTTGTCATGATATAAGAAATATAAATAACAACTTTATTATTGCCTCTAGGGCATATTTCCTTCAGGAACCTAATTGCACTAGAGTCAATAATTTAGATTACATTGTAATGATTCTAACACCCATGGAGTCTTGGTGCTGATCATGTTTTGCTCGTGAGAGAGGCTTAGTCAACGGTTCTGCAACATTCAGATCCGTATGTATCTTGCAAATCTCTATGTCTCCCTCCTTGACTTGGTCGCGGATGGAATTGAAGCGTCTTTTGATGTGCTTGGTTCTCTTGTGAAATCTGAATTCCTTTGCCAAGGCAATTGCACCAGTATTGTCATAAAAGATTTTCATTGGACCCGATGCACTAGGTATCACACCTAGATCGGATATGAACTCCTTCATTTGTTGCTTCCGAATCAGCTATGTACTCCGCTTCACACATAGATCCCGCCCCGACGCTCTGCTTGGAACTGCACCAACTGAAAGCTCCACCATTTAATGAAAATACGTATCCGGTTTGTGACTTAGAGTCATCCGGATCAGTTTCAAAGCTTGCATCGACGTAACCATTTACGACGAGCTCTTTGTCACCTCCATAAACGAGAAACATATACTTAGTCCTTTTCAGGTATTTTAGGATGTTCTTGACCGCTGTCCAGTGATCCACTCCTGGATTACTTTGGTACCTCCCTGCTAAACTAATAGTAAGGCACGCATCAGGTCTGGTACACAACATTGCATACATGATAAAACCTATGGCTGACGCATACGGAATGACTTTCATTTTCTCTCTATCTTTTGCAGTGGTCGGGCGTTGAGTCTGACTCAACTTCACACCTTGTAACACAGGCAAGAACCCTTTCTTTGCTTGATCCATTTTGAACTTCTTCAAAACGTTATCAAGGTATGATCTTTGTGAAAGTCCAATTAAGCGTCTTGATCTATCTCTATAGATCTTGATGCCTAATATATAAGCAGCTTCACCGAGCTCTTTCATTGAAAAATTCTTATTCAAGTATCCTTTTATGCCATTCAGAAATTCAGTATCATTTCCGATCAATAATATGTCATCCACATATAATATCAGAAATGCTATAGTGCTCCCACTCACTTGCTTGTAAATACAGGCTTCTCCAAAAGTCTGTATAAAACCATATACTTTGATCACACTATCAAAGCGTATATTCCAACTCCGAGATGCTTGCACCAGTCCATAAATGGATCGCTGGAGCTTACACACTTTGTTAGCACCTTTTGGATCGACAAAACCTTCTGGTTGCATCATATACAACTCTTCTTTAAGATATCCATTAAGGAATGCAGTTTTGACATCCATTTGCCAAATTTCATAATCATAAAATATGGCAATTGCTAACATGATTCGGACGGACTTAAGCATCACAACGGGTGAGAAGGTCTCATCGTAGTCAACTCATTGAACTTGTCGAAAACCTTTCGCAACAAGTCGAGCTTTGTAGACAGTAACATTACCGTCAGCGTCAGTCTTCTTCTTGAAGATCCATTTATTCTCTATGGCTTGCCGATCATCGGGCAAGTCAACCAAAGTCCGCACTTTGTTCTCATACATGGATCCCATCTCAGATTTCGTGGCCTCAAGCCATTCTGCGGAATCTGGGCTCATCATCGCTTTCTCATAGTTCATAGGTTCGTCATGGTCAAGTAACATGACCTCCAGAACAGGATTACCGTACCACTCTGGTGCGGATCTTACTCTGGTTGACCTACGAGGTTCGGTAGTAACTTGATCAAAATTTTCATGATCGTCATAATTAGCTCCCTCACTTACTGGTGTAGGAATCACTGGAATCGATTTCTGTGATGAACTACTTTCCAATAAGGGAGTAGGTACAATTACCTCGTCAAGTTCTACTTTCCTCTCACTCACTTCTTTCGAGAGAAACTCCTTCTCTAGAAAGGATCCATTCTTAGCAACGAATATCTTGCCTTCAGATCTGTGATAGAAGGTGTACCAAACAGTCTCCTTTGGATATCCTATGAAGACACATTTCTCCGATTTGGGTTCGAGCTTATCAGGTTGAAGCTTTTTCACATAAGCATCGCAGCCCCAAACTTTAAGAAATGACAACTTGGGTTTCTTGCCAAACCATAGTTCATATGGTGTCGTCTCAACGGATTTAGATGGTGCCCTATTTAACGTGAATGCAACCATCTCTAAAGCATAACCCCAAAACGATAGCGGTAAATCAGTGAGAGACGCCATAGATCGCACCATATCTAATAAAGTACGATTACGACGTTCGGACACACCATTACGCTATGGTGTTCCGGGTGGCGTGAGTTGCGAAACTATTCCGCATTGTTTCAAATGAAGACCAAACTCGTAACTCAAATATTCTCCTCCACGATCAGATCGTAGAAACTTTATTTTCTTGTTACGATGATTTTCCACTTCACTCTGAAATTCTTTGAACTTTTCAAATGTTTCAGACTTACGTTTGATCAAGTAGATATATCCATATCTGCTCAAATCATCTGTGAAGGTCAGAAAATAACGATACCCGCCGCGAGCATCAACACTCATCGGACCGCATACATCAGTATGTATTATTTCCAACAAGTCTGTTGCTCGCTCTATTGTTATGGAGAACGGAGTGTTAGTCATCTTGCCCATGAGGCATGGTTCGCAAGCATCAAGTGATTCCAAAAGCCCATCAGCATGGAGTTTCTTTATGCGCTTTACAGCAATATGACCTAAACGGCAGTGCCACAAATAAGTTGCACTATCATTATTAAACTTATATCTTTTGGCTTCTATACTACTAGTACAAATGCCCGTGCATTGCAACGGGCATGAAATCTTGCAAAACCTGCTTCATTTGTCATTAGGTACAATTTTTTCTTTGAGTTGAAATCGCTGTGATTTATTAACCAGTCTCCACTGATTCAAGCCTACCAGCGTGATAACACACGCCGACGGGACATCGAACCATGTTTTACAAAGCTTATTCACACATCCTTCCTTAGCCAAAACATGGGCAACTTTGTTCATGAACGACGCACCCAACAAACCTTGGACTCCGCGAAGTCCTGAAGAAGTTCTTTGTTGTTACGCACCATTTCTTATATCCACTTTTAATAAACGTCACTATTAATGCTACATTGATTTTTGCTTCTCGGTTGAATTTTGGTCGTTAAGAAGCCACGCTGGCATTCTTCGCCTGATTGAAGAGTAGTTCATGGAATAGTTTCTGGATTTGTTTTCCTTTTTTCTTTTCAAAAAACATGATATCGTTAATAAATATGAATGCTTCAATAAAAACAATTTTTTTGAACATTTCTAAATGCAATTTTTTTTAAAAATGGACCAACTTTTGTGAATTTTGACCAGTTATTAAAAAGTGTGAATATACATAACTGTGTACTTATTATAAAATATATTTTTACTATGTTGAGTTTTTTTACATATATAAATTTGTTGTTTGGTTGGGCATTGTTATTCTTTTATTTTTCATTATTTGCGCTTGGCCCAAACAAAGCACTTGACCTAGACACTTCACGTATGGCACGGTGCGCGCCGCGGTCACGAAAGTGCGAACCCACAGCCCCCCGCGCGCCCTGTTGGGCCAGCCCATGCGCGGGGACGAATGCTCACTATTTTTTCCTGGCTTTTGTTCTATGCTACAGTAATTCGGGATTACAAAAAGGTTCTAAAATTTCAATAAAATTGTGAGTTTTGAATTGTCAAAAACAGTTCTTAAATTCAAAAAATTGTCCATGATTTCAAAAAATATAACCATTTTTCATATTAATGAACATTTTTTATTTTGATGTAAAAAATATGAGCATTCTTTAATAATGATGAACGATTTTTAAACTTGAAGAACAAATTTTAAATTCGGTGAATATTTTTCGAACTTGATGATCAAAATTTGTATTTGAAAACTTTATTTTTTTAAAATGACGAACACATTTTAAATTTGATGAACATTTTTTTAAGCGATGAAATTTTGAATTTTGATAAACATTTATTAAGTCTGATAAAAAATTGAATTCAATGAACATTTTTTGAATTCGATGAACAAAAAAACCTTCGCGAATTTGAAAAGAAATTTCACAAAGAAAGTGAAAAGTAAATATGAAAAAATAAGAAAGAAAAAGAAAAACAGAAAAGGAAAGGAAAGGAGAACAGAAAGAAAGAAAAAACGAAGGAAAAAAACGAAAATGGGCCGACCCATGAGAACGCCCAGCACGCGAGGGGAGGGTGCGCGCTACCTCGCTAGGGCGCACGGTACGCGCCGTATAGGATTCCCCCACAGAAAAATGGCTTTCAATGAAAAAAAGGAAGTGTCTGTATTACAATCGACTGAAATTGAATTGGCCTTCCATCAAATATGCCAACCAGTAACAATCTGACACCAACGGAGAAAAAAAAACTTGACTGGAAATAAAGGGGCATTCAACCATTTTTTCAGGCACTACAAACATGGCACGTATATGTATGATCTATGCGCTCTATGATCCATGAGCAAGCAACGAAAGGGCCCAAAAAGCAACACTGCCAGGTCAGTACCCTCACGACCTTCTCCAGGTTATTGACAGTTTTGTTTTCTTCACAACACTTCTGAAAGAAAACCTGAAATTCTCATGGCATTATCAAGGATCTGAAGTTGATACTTGTGGAAGAAACTCCTGAACACAAACATACTATAAATTCAACATTAGGCTGTCGTAAAATCATCATCAACCTGCTGTACAATGATCAACACATGATGTACTAATCACATACTACTAAACATTTCATCGTCATGAAGCTTTAAATACAGTGGCTTCAGTTGAAATTTACAGTAAACTCACTATCAATAAACAGTAACTTTTAAAGTGTATCACATATTCAGCTTTGATAAATTTTACAGTGTTCATTTTATTAAAATTCCAGTCAGTAACAACAAGATCACAACAAAGATACTGGAACTTCAGTAAAAATAAGGAGAAGCAACCAGTAACAGTGTGTGCTTTATGATCAGATAAGAACGAGAAAGAGGATGGCGGAAGAAGGGGACAGAATAGCTACACAATCAGGAAACTTCAGTCACGCCAAGAAGACAAACTGCAGGTCAGTACTCTCACAATCTCCTTCAAATAGTTCTTCCAGTAAAGAAAGGATCAATACCTAAGCACATCATCAAAAGATGTCTAGAACACCAATAGTTCAGAAAAATGTAGCACTATAAATTCAGGTAACTGTATAGTGTAAAATCTATACCAGGTCACTATAAAATACAACAATCACAACCTTTAGGCTACTACTATAAATTACAGAAGTTATAGCGATTGTAAATCTTCGAACAGGGTAGTGTAAACTCAAACATGAGGTCACTGTAAATTCAAACAATCAAAAAATTATAGTGCGGTAAATTATAGAAGCTATAGAACAGTAAATCCATCATCAGGTTAGTCAAGTAGACTTCTATGAATACTATAGTACTGTAAAATCCATCATAGCAATTCAAAAAATTCTAATAAAAAGAACTACTAAAATATACAGAAGCTATAGGACCGTAAATCCATCATCAATGTATTATCAATTAAATACCAGGAAACTGTAATATACATTCAGACAAATTCATGTGATCAAGCATTCTATATGAACTCACTGTACGAACAACAATGACACACTATATGGAGATACTACAATAAATAAAAAATCTATAGGACAGTGTAAATCCACCATCACCATACTGTAAATTCAACATAAGAGTAATGTAAATATGCGGCCCAGATTAGTTTGTGCGATCAACCATTCTATATCAGCTCACTGTACAAACAACAGTCACCAAATTTGTGGAGCAACTGTAAATTACAAAATCTATGAGACAGCAAATCCACCACCAGGACCTTGTAAATTCAACATCAAGGTACTGTATATGCATTCAAACTAATTCCAGTAAGTATATATGCATTCAAACAACGTTAGCATTCTTGTAAACTGACAACAACATTGCTGGTTACCTATTACATATTCTAGAAACAAAATTATATGATGATACTCATATCTACCAGACAACTTTGGGCTATTGTGTAATAGCATGGTTCAGTTTAGCCGCTTCAGATCACAGGGGTCAGGGAAAGGTAAATTATAGAAGCTATAGAACAGTAAATCCATCATCAGGTTAGTCATCAATTAACTATAACTTACTATGAAAACAAAAAAAGTAGACTTCTATGAATACTATAGTACTGTAAAATCCATCATAGCAATTCAAAAAATTCTAATAAAAAGAACTGCTAAAATATACAGAAGCTATAGGACCATAAATCCATCATCAATGTATTATCAATTAAATACCAGGAAACTGTAATATACATTCAGACAAATTCATGTGATCAAGCATTCTATATGAACTCACTGTACGAACAACAATGACACACTATATGGAGATACTACAATAAATAAAAAATCTATAGGACAGTGTAAATCCACCATCACCATACTGTAAATTCAACATAAGAGTAATGTAAATATGCGGCCCAGATTAGTTTGTGCGATCAACCATTCTATATCAGCTCACTGTACAAACAACAGTCACCAAATTTGTGGAGCAACTGTAAATTACAAAATCTATGAGACAGCAAATCCACCACCAAGACCTTGTAAATTCAACATCAAGGTACTGTATATGCATTCAAACTAATTCCAGTAAGTATATATGCATTCAAACAACGTCAGCATTCTTGTAAACTGACAACAACATTGCTGGTTACCTATTACATATTCTAGAAACAAAATTATATGATGATACTCATATCTACCAGACAACTTTGGGCTATTGTGTAATAGCATGGTTCAGTTTAGCCGCTTCAGATCACAGGGGTCAGGGAAACAAACTGACTATCCTTTTGGCTACTGTACAGTAGCATGGTTCAGTTCAACCGCTTGACCAAAACAACTCCAAATCAGTATTGCTCGAGCAGTTTGACCGATGTGCCTTGGCTACGCTGGCGGATGTAATTCCGGTGAAGTCGGCAGTACGGAGAAATTCCTACCAGGTTGGCAGAACGGCAAGACACCAATGTCAAGCACGACGAAACGACACAATTGGGCTGAGGCTTCAGTCGAGGGAGTAGTTGCGTATTTATATGTGTGTATGGCCTCTGAAACAGCCAAAGCAGTCTCTGCAGGACACCCCATGGGCGCAGGAAGGATTGGATCAAGACAAAAACAATGCAATCCATTATGTAGAAGGCAAAAGCATAGAGATAAAAACTACCAATACATATGTTTCGAAAGTGAGTCACTAATAAGATGAGAAAGCTAGGATGCTTGTAGTAAAATATATATGCCTTTCATTGCTACACCTGCCATTATCTAGAGTGAGAAAGTAAGTCATATCAGTAAATGTGGTCTGCCACACATCATAAAGGAACTTAGTTGATTAAGTAGCTATATATGCGCATGTTAAAAAATTCTAGGTTGCAAAACCAAAGAAAACAGGAAAGACCAAGACACACAATTGATCCATTACATGAGAAGTATAGGATATTATTGCTCCAGTTTATACATGAAGCCCCATTGTTCAGTTTAGATGGCAGTTTAAAAGCAATAGCACCAGCTCATACTATGGAAACCTAAAGAGCAGACAACAAAATTACCCATTTACATAATCTAACAAACTTTAAGCTAGCAGTCCTGTGACCACAAGTTTATTACTATGGACATTTTCTTGTCTACTTCTAATATATAATGGGCAAGCACAAATTTCCAGTATAGGATATGCATACGCACACAAATGTGGACTAAATTTCATCGGTTAGAAGCAATATATCATGTAAGCACAGAGTAAATTGATCCAAGGTCAGAGAACCAATGTCAGGAGGCATTCTACAGACTGTTTGTAAAAAACCATAAGTTAAACACACTCAGCTATCTACCACAGACCAAACATTGCTTCTACCTTTCAAATTAACCTGTTGTTACACACATGTTTGCTGAATAGATGCACCCTAAAAAAATCCTACATTTACTTTCTCAAATAGAATTGCATTTTTCTAGTTGTCAAAATAGGGTGAGCAGCAACTTTCTTGTCAACATGATGCCCTCTTGAAAATAAATTAGACCTGTCCATCACTTATTTGTGAACTACTTTTCAGTGCCTTCTATCGATGATAAGTGAGACGAAATACATATGGAACTTAATAATGGCAGAGCGGCGGCTTTTGAATGTGATGCGCTAATCTCACGACTCCTCATGTGGAAGCGGCAGATTAGCCTGCCACGCCGCCACCGACGTCCGAGCTCTATGCGAACTTGTGGGATCCTGGGTGAGCGCCCAGGATAGTACAACACCTATGCATATGCTCACCAGTACAATAAGTTCTCCCTCCGAAACATCGCAGAACAGCTGGCCGAGCCGCCGTCGACCGCCGAGCTCTCCTTCCACGCTGCCGCAGATCAGTCGGTCGTCCCGCCATCGTTGACTGAGCTCTCCATTCGTGCCGCTGCAGAGCAGCCTACCACATCGCCGTGCCAAGCTCTCCATCCGACCCACCACATAACTTTGCCTTGTACTCTAAGAATAGAATAGTTAGCAAATCAATTGGTTGTCAAGAAATAAACAAGCGATTGTGTTCTGTATATTACTTTCAGTTGTTCAATGAAGATGGCTGTGCATTGTGGAATTACTCCACTCAAAATACTGGAATGCCCGACCTAGACACCTAATAATTATTGTTCTTCACAAGTTTCAGGTCAAGACAACTTGACATTCTTGTAGCTTTGACATTGTTGTTCACAGAATCCTTTTGTAATGAGCGTGCATTTCTAGTTTCATATATTATGAAACCAAAATGTCCAAGGATACAAAAAACCAAGCAGTCACCCTGCCGATACAGAAACATCACTGTGTCTCAACGACCATAAACTGGACCAACGAACTTGACCAACTATTGACTCTACTAAAGCACGAATTCACCTACTAACAGACTCTTGAATCCAGGTAAGTTAGTTAGTCCAACAGATGATTAAAAAACATATGTACAAAAGCATAAGGCAATCAATTATTGTTGTCAATAAACAAAGAAGAAACGATCTGATAAAATATGTATCCAACAAAATAAGTACTGTAATTGTAATAAAAGAATCGGAAATAAGACAGCGAGCTGAGTTTTGCTTCTCTATCATATCAGCTCCACCATGGGTGAGGTTCTTGCACGAGTACCGCCTCAGGCCCTCTGCAGCTTTCCATCTTCATCATCTTGACCCTGAAAATTTTGAAGGACTTCAGAAAATGAAGAGTTCAGTTCTGAACTGCCGGAAAGGCTCCAGCACAGATCATGCTTGGGCGTTAATGATTCAGCGACCCGAGACAGCAAGGAGAACACTTTGATGATGAGGTGAACGCCGACGGTAAGAAGAGAATCCTGTAGGCGTGGAGCATGTAGTGGACAGGCGCGAGGCAGGTGATGAGGGCGCGGAGATGGTCGATCTCCGCGTCGAAGCGGCGGAACTGGCGGAGCTCCATCTAGACCTCGACCTTCTCCTTCTGCAGGCGCCGCATCATGGCCATGGCATTGCTGGCGGCGATGGCCGCGGCGAGGCGCTCCTCCTCCATCTCGCCCCACAGCACCTGCGGTCTCCTTCTCCGCCTCCTCCCTCGCCGCCCCTCTTCCTCCCCATCCCCGCCCTTCTCCCTCCCCGCGGACATCTCCTCCGCCTCCACCCTCGCCGCCCCTCTCCCTCCCCGTGGACTCCTCCTCCACCTCGACCCTCGCTGCCCCTCTTCCTCCCCGTCCCACGCCCGCCCCTCTTCCTCCCCGTTCCCGTCCCCGGTCCCGCCCCTCTCCCTCCCCACGGACTCCTCCTCCGCCTCCATCCTCGCCGCCCCTCTCCCTCCCCGTCGCCGCCCCCGCCCCTCTTCACGGAGCGCCGCCACCGAACCACCGCGGACGGCGAGGAGCAGCACGGGCGTGGGGGCGAGTCGGGGACGCAGTCGTGGTCGTCGTCCACTTAAACGGAGGACTGCGGGTTGAATATCCAAAACCTCAGGGACTTTTCTGCAAAAATGTCGTACGACCAGAAGCGCTCGTTGCTTTATTATTATTAGGGGAGATAAACATGTGTATCACTACGATCAAGATTTAATAAAAATAGACCACTTATCAAGGGTGCATGACCATAAAAGATATTATTCATATAAATAAAACAATCATTATTCTCTTATTTAAATGAATAACCATCTCGCATCAAACAAGATCCAGATATAATGTTTATGCTCAATGCTGGCATCAAATAACAATTATTCAGGTCTAAAACTAATCCCGAAGATAGATGTAGAGGTAGCGTGCCGACGGCGATCACATCGACTTTGGAACCATTTCCTACGCGCATCGTCACCTCGTCCTTAGCCAATCTTCGCTTAATCCATAGCCCATGTTTCGAGTTGCAAATATTAGCAACAGAATCAATATCAAATACCCAGGCGCTACTGCGAGCATTAGTAATGTAACATGTATATCAAATATACCTTTCACTTTGCCATCTTCTTCTCCGCCAAATAGTTGGGGCAATTCCGCTTCCAGTGACCAGTCCCTTTACAGTAGAATCACTCAGTCTCAGGCTTAGGTCCAGACTTGGGCTTCTTCATTTGAGTAGCAACTTGCTTGATGTTCTTCTTAAAGTTCCCCTTCTTCCCTTTACCCTTTTTCTTGAAACTGGTGGTCTTGTTGACCATCAACACTTAATGCTCCTTCTCGATTTCTACCTCCGCATCTTTTAGCATTGCTAAGAGCTCGGGAATCGTCTTATCCATCCCTTGCATATTATAGTTCATCACGAAGCTCTTGTAGTTTGGTGGCAGTGATTGAAGAACCCTGTCAATGACACTATCAACTGGAAGATTAACTCCCAGCCGAGTCAAGTGATTGTGGTACCCATACATTCTGAGTATATGCTCACTGACAGAACTATTCTCCTCCATTTTGCAGCTATAGAACTATTGGAGACTTCATATCTCTCAACCCGGGCATTTTCTTGAAATATTAACTTTAACTCCTGAAACATCTTATATGCTCCATGACGTTCAAAACGTCGTTGAAGTCCCGGTTCTAAGCCGTAAAACATGGCACACTGAACTATCGATTAGTCATCAGCTTTGCTCTGCCAGGCGTTCACAACGTCCAGCGTTGCTCCTGCAGCGGGTCTTGCACCTAGCGGTACTTCCAGAATGTAATTCTTCTGTGCAGCAATGAGGATAATCCTCAAGTTACGGACCCAGTCCGTGTAATTGCTAGCATCATCTTTCAACTTAGCTTTCTCTAGGAACGCATTAAAATTCAACGGAACAACAGGACGGGCCATTTATCTACAACAATATAGACATGCAAAGTACTATCAGGTACTAAGTTCATGATAAATTAAAGTTCAATTAATCATATTACTTAAGAACTCCCACTTAGATAGACATCCCTCTAATCATCTAAGTGATCACGTGATCCATATCAACTAAACCATGTCCGATCATCACATGAGATGGAGTAGTTTTCAATGGTGAACATCACTATGTTGATCATATCTACTATATGATTCACGCTCGACCTTTCGGTCTCAGTGTTCCGAGGCCATATCTGCATATGTCAGGCTCGTCAAGTTTAACCCGAGTATTCCGCCGCGTGTGCAAAACTGGTTTGCACCCGTTATATGTGAACGTAGAGCTTATCACACCCGATCATCACGTGGTGTCTCGGCACGACAAACTGTAGCAACGGTGCATACTCAGGGAGAACACTTATACCTTGAAATTTAGTGAGAGATCATCTTATAATGCTACCGCCGCACTAAGCAAAATAAGATGCATAAAGGATAAACATCACATGCAATCAATATAAGTGATATGATATGGCCATTATCATCTTGTGCCTTTGATCTCCATCTCCAAAGCACCGTCATGATCACCATCGTCACCGACTAGACACCTTGATCTCCATCGAAGCATCATTGTCGTCTCACCAACTATTGATTCTACGACTATCGCTACCGCTTAGTGATAAAGTAAAGCAATCACATGGCGATTGCATTACAATAAAACGACAACCATATGGCTCCTGCCAGTTATCGATAATTGTGTTATAAAACATGATCATCTCATACAACAATTTATATAATCACGTCTTGACCATATCACATCACAACATGCCCTGCAAAAACAAGTTAGACGTCCTCTACTTTGTTGTTGCAAGTTTTACGTGGCTGCTACGGGCTTAGTAAGAACCGTTCTTACCTACGCATCAAAACCACAACGATTTTTCGTCAAGTTTGCTGTTTTAACCTTCAACAAGGACCGGGCGTAGTCACACTCGATTCAACTAAAGTTGGAGAAACAAACACCCACTAGCCACCTTTGTGCGAAGCACGTCGGTAGAACCAGTCTCGCGTAAGTGTACGCGTAATGCCGGTCTGAGCCGCTTCATCCAACAATACCGCCGAATCAAAGTATGACATGCTGGTAAGCAGTATGACTATTATCGCCCACAACTCTTTGTGTTCTACTCGTTCATATAACATCTACGCATAGACCTGGCTCGGATGCCACTGTTGGGGAACGTAGTTATTTCAAAAAAATTCCTATGCACACGCAAGATCCATCTAGGTGATGCATAGCAACAAGAGGGGAGAGTGTTGTCCACGTACCGAGGTGGAAATCTGTGGAGGGGGGCACCGCACACGGCTAAACAATCAACTTGTGTGTCTATGGGGTGCCCCCCTCCCCGGTATATAAAGGAGTGGAGGAGGGGAGGGCCGACCCTCTCATGGCGCGCCCAAGGGAGGAGTCCTACTCCCGGTGGGAGTAGGATTCTCCCCTTCCCTAGTTGGAGTAGGAGAAGAAGGATGAGGGAGAGAGAGGGAAGGAAAGTGGGGGCCGGCCCCCCACCCAATTCGGATTCGGCTTGGGGGGTGCCCTCCACCTGGCCGCCTCCTCCTCTCTCCCAGTAAGGCCCAATAAGGCCCATTGACTCCCCAGGGGGTTCCGGTAACCCCCCGGTACTCCGATAAATGCCCGAACTCATTCGGAACCCTTCCGATGTCCAAACATAGCCTTCCAATATATCAATCTTTATGTCTCGACCATTTCGAGACTCCTCGTCATGTCCGTGATCATATCCAGGACTCCGAACTACCTTCGGTACATCAAAACACATAAACTCATAATACCGATCGTCACGAACGTTAAGCGTGCGGACCCTACGGGTTCGAGAACTATGTAGACATGACCGAGACTCATCTCCGGTCAATAAACAATAGCGGAACCTGGATGCTCATATTGGTTCCTACATATTCTATGAAGATCTTTATCGGTCAAACCGCATAACAACATACGTTGTTCCCTTTGTCATCGGTATGTTACTTGCCCGAGATTCGATCGTCGATATCTCAATACCTAGTTCAATCTCGTTACCGGCAAGTCTCTTTACTCGTTCCGTAATGCATCATCCCACAACTAACTCATTAATCACATTGCTTGCAAGGCTTATAGTGATGTGCATTACCGAGAGGGCCCAGAGATACCTCTCCCACAATCGGAGTGACAAATCCTAATCTCGATCTATGCCAACTCAACAAACACCATCGGAGACACCTGTAGAGAATCTTTATAATCACCCAGTTATGTTGTGACATTTGATAGCACACTAAGTTTTCCTCCGGTATTCGGGAGTTGCATAAACTCATAGTCATAGGAACATGTATAAGTTATGAAGAAAGCAATAACAATAAACTAAACGATCATAGTGCTAAGCTAATGGATGGGTCAAGTCATTTACATCATTCTCTAATGATGTGATCCCGTTCATCAAATGACAACTCTTTGTCCATGGCTAGGAAACTTAACCATCTTTGATTAACGAGCTAGTCAAGTAGAGGCATACTAGTGACACTCTTTTTGTCTATGTATTCACACATGTAGTAAGTTTTCGGTTAATACAATTCCAGCATGAATAATAAACATTTATCATGATATAAGGAAATATAAATAACAACTTTATTATTGCCTCTAGGGCATATTTCCTTTAGGAACCTGGGCAGAAGCAATCTAGGCCTCCGGTGGAGCGATTCCGTCGGGGAAACTTCCCTCTGGGAGGGGGAAATCAAAGCCATCGTCATCACCAATGATCCTCTCATCATGGGAGGACCAATTTTCATCAACATCTTCACCAGCACCATATCC
This sequence comes from Aegilops tauschii subsp. strangulata, assembly GCF_002575655.3. Classification (NCBI taxonomy): domain Eukaryota; kingdom Viridiplantae; phylum Streptophyta; class Magnoliopsida; order Poales; family Poaceae; genus Aegilops; species Aegilops tauschii. The sequence goes on along the minus strand of NC_053038.3, from coordinate 63,969,960 downwards.
TCTCAAACCCTAGTTCATCTCTTGTATTCAATCTTTGTCTCAAAACCTCAGATTGGTACCTATGGGTTGCTAGTAGTGTTGATTACTCTTTATAGTTTATGCTAGTTGGTTTATTTGGTGGAAGATCATATATTCATATCATTAATGATATTCAATACCCCTCTGATCATGAACATGTGAGAAGTCTTGTTATAAGTAAATCATATGAATTTGGTATTCGTTCGATATTTTGATGAGATGTATATTGTCTTTCCTCTAGTGGTCTTATGTGAACGTCGACTACATGACACTTCACCATGATTTGGGCCTAGGGGAAGGAATTAGGAAGCAGCAAGTAGATGATGGGTTGCTAGAGTGACAGAAGCTTAAACCCTAGTTTATGCGTTGCTTCGTAAGGGGATGATTTGGATCCACATGTTTAATGCTATGGTTAGATTTATCTTAATTGTTCTTTGGTAGCTGTGGATGCTTGCGAGAGGGGTTAATAATAAGTGGAAGGCTTGTCCAAGTAAGGACATCAGCCAAGCACCAGTCCACCCACATATGAAATTATCAGAGTAGCGAACGCGAATCATATGAGCATGTTGAAAACTAACTTGGCGGAAATTCCCATGTGTCCTGATGACCCACAAGTATAGGGGATCTATCGTAGTCCTTTCAATAAGTAAGAGTGTCGAACCCAACGAGGAGTAGAAGGAAATGATAAGCGGTTTTCAGTAAGGTATTCTCTGCGAGCACTGAAATTATCAGTAACAAATAGTTTTGTGATAAGGTAATTTGTAACGGGTAACAAGTAATGAAAGTAAATAAGGTGCAGCAAGATGGCCCAATCCTTTTTGTAGCAAAGGACAAGCCTGAACAAACTCTTATATGAAGGAAAACGCTCCCGAGGACACATGGGAATTATCGTCAAGCTAGTTTTCATCACGCTCATATGATTCCCGTTCGTTACTTTGATAATTTGATATGTGGGTGGACCGGTGCTTGGGTACTGCCCTTCCTTGGACAAGCATCCCACTTATTATTAACCCCTATTGCAAGCATCCGCAACTACAAAAGAAGTATTAAGGTAAACCTAACCATAGCATGAAACATATGGATCCAAATCAGCCCCTTACGAAGCAACGCATAAACTAGGGTTTAAGCTGTTGTAACTCTAGCAACCCATCATCTACTTATTACTTCCCAATGCCTTCCTCTAGGACCAAACAATGGTGATGTGCCATGTAGTCGACGTTCACATAACACCACTAGAGGAAAGACAACATACATCTCATCAAAATATCGAACGAATACCAAATTCAAGTGACTACTTATAGCAAGACTTCTCCCATGTCCTCAGGAACAAACGTAACTACTCACAAATCATATTCATGTTCATAATCAGAGGGATATTAATATGCATAAAGGATCTGAACATATGATCTTCCACCAAATAAACCAACTAGCATCAACTACAAAGAGTAATCAACACTACTAGCAACCCACGGGTACCAATCTGAGGTTTTGGGACAAAGATTGGATACAAGAGATGAACTAGGGTTTGAGAGGAGATGGTGGTGGTGAAGATGTTGATGGAGATTGACCCCCTCCCGATGAGAGGATCGATGGTGATGACGATGGTGACGATTTCCCCCTCCCTGAGGGATGTTTCCCCGGCAGAACAGCTCCGCTGGAGCCATAGATTGGTTTCGCCAGGTTCCGCCTCGTGGCGGCGGTGCTTCGTCCTGAAAGCTTCCTTATCATTTTTTCTCGGACGAAAGACTTCATATAGTAGAAGATGGGCACCGGAGGCCTGCCAGGGGGCCCACGAGACAGGGGGCGCGCCCAGGGGGTAGGGCGCGCCCTCCACCCTCGTGGCCAGGGTGTGGCCCCCTCTGGTTAATTCTTTCGCCAGTATTATATATATATTCCAAAACGTGCCTCCGTGAAGTTTCAGGACTTTTGGAGTTGTGCAGAATAGGTCTCTAATATTTGCTCCTTTTCCAGCCAAGAATTCCAGCTGCCGGCATTCTCCCTCTTCATGTAAACCTTGTAAAATAAGAGAGAATAGGCATAAGTATTGTGACATAATGTGTAATAACAGCCCATAATGTAATAAATATTGATATAAAAGCATGATGCAAAATGGACGTATCAACTCCCCCAATCTTAGACCTCGCTTGTCCTCAAGCGGAAGCCGATAACGAAAAATATGTCCACATGTTTAGAGATAGAGGTGTCAATAAAATAAAATACGGACATGAGGGCATCATGATCATTCTTATAACAACAACATATATATATATTGTCATATGACTTCTTATGCTAAAGTAACAATTTATTCACAATGTCAAGTATGAATCAGAAACTTCATTGAAAACTAACAAACTATGATCTCAGTCATTGAAGCAATTGCAATTTATCATAACATCGGAAAGAGTCAATATAAGAGCTTTTCAGAAAGTCCACATACTCAACCATCATTTAGTCTTTCACAATTGCTAACACTCATGCTTAACTTATGGGTATGAAGTTATAACCGGACACAGAGAAAGATAGGGGCTTATAGTGTTGCCTCCCAACCTTTTACCTCAAGGGTAATGTCAACAATAATAGTTCATGATAACTTACATCCAATTATATATATATATATATATATATATATATATATATATATATATATATATATATATATATATATATATCAGGATCTTTCCAACACAATGTGCTTGCCAAAAGATAAAATGTAAAAAGGAAAGGTGAAGATCACCATGACTCTTGTATAAGGTATAAGACAAAAGTAAAAGATAGGCCCTTCGCAGAGGGAAGCAGAGGTTGTCATGTGTTTTTGTGGTTGGATGCACATCTTAATGCGAAAGAACGTCACTTTATATTGCCACTTGTGATATGGACCTTTATTATGCAGTCCGTCGCTTTTATTGCTTCCATATCACAAGATCGTATAAAGCTTATTTTCTCCACACTAATAAATCATACATATTTAGAGATCAATTTTTATTGCATGCAACAATGACAACTTACTTGAAGGATCTTACTCAATCCATAGGTAGGTATGGTGGACACTCATGGCAAAACTGGGTTTAAGGATATTCGGAAGCACAAGTAGTATCTCGACTTGGTGCAAAGAATTTGGCTAGCATGAGAGGGAAAGGCAAGCTCAACATGTTGGATGATCCATAACAATATACTTTATTTCGGATATAAGAAAACATAACCGATTACGTTGTCTTCCTTGTCCAACATCAACTTTTTAGCATGCCATATTTTAATGAGTGTTCACAGTCATAAAAGATGTCCATGATAGTATATTTATATGTGAAAACCTCTCTTTCTTTATTACTTCCTATTAATTGCAACGATGATCAAAACTATGTTTGTCAACTCTCAACAACTTTTATTACTCATACTCTTTTATATGTGAAGTCATTACTCTCCATAAGATCAATATGATCTCTTTTATTTCTTTTTATTCTTTCTCTTATTCCCTCAAGATCATAGCAAGATAATCAAGCCCTGGATTCAAAACTAATCTTTATTATATATAGCTCACGGACTCGATTACATAGAAGGATCATAAAGCGAAACTCAAACCTAGATCATACTAAAACTTTATTCTACTAGATCAATATATTACCAAAAGGATCGAACTAAGAAAAATGGTAAAGATAGGAGTGTGATGGTGATATGATACCGGGGCACCTCCCCCAAGCTTGGCAGTTGCCAAGGGGAGTGCCCATACCCGATACTCAGTTCTCCTTCTTCGGAGGTGGTGACGATGGAGTTGTTGATGATGTGGGTTTGTCGTCCCTCTTCCAAGGCATAGGCTCACCATCATAGAAAGATGATCGAGTCTCCGGGATCCTCAAATCTGCAGCCAAACTCATCCTCTTGAATATATATTCATACTCACAGTTTTGGTTTTGCAGGTCATAGATTTGGGCTTGGAGGTGCTCAATTTTCTCGTGAAGCTTGAAGATGGCCTCCCAATGTTCTTGGCATCCAGCTTGTGGTTGTTGGTGAACTCCGTGATCATCATGTGGTTGGCGTCGAGTTCGCGTTCCACCATCCCTTGGCACTTGAAAACTTCCTACTTCATTGCTTCGAGTCTTGTCTCCACGCTTCCGGTCCTCCTTGGAACCTCAACATCGCGGATGTGCAGCACCCCCTCATGCATCTCAATGGTTTGAGGGTGTTGCAGCACCTCTGCGAGGTAAGGGTTGATGACCTTCTCGAAAAACTTGTCCTTGGGTGCGCTCGAAGACGTCATGGTGATCTAGATGTGTTAGAAAAACAGCTCGAAACAAAAACAGGAGATATTTGCGTGGTACGGTGGTCAAAACCTTCGGAAGATTATATAATGATTTTTGGGATAATTAGATTTATGCCCCTAGTTGTGTCCCACTCGTCTGTTTTACCCCTAATTCCCAAAAGTCACTGGTTCTGTCCAAGTCACTTTGCTCCTATTATGCTTTTGCCCTTTGACCGTTTGACCATCAGTTTGAAAACTTCATAACTAATTCATACTAAATCAGAAAAATGCAAATAAGGTACCAAAATGTTCAGAAAAACATCACCTATATGTCAGTGTCATTTGCATTCATGAAAAAAGTGTTGGAAAGTGCCCATCCGAGTTTTAGCTCTTATGCTACCACCATGAATAGTAAAATCTAAAAAAGTTCAAAAAATTGAAAAAAAAATTGGTGGCAAAGAATGACAAATGTTTTAAGTGCCTGCCAAGTTTCATCAGGGAATAACATTTGTGGGTGCCGTGGCTAGAAAAACAGTCAGCACTCCAAAATAGATTATTTTTTTGCCACGACTTCCATGAATGCTGTTCCCTAATGAAACTTGGCAAGCACTTAGAACATTTGTTGTTCTTCGCCACCATATTTTTTTTTGATATTTTTTGAATTTTTTTGAGTTCACTATTCATGGTGGTATCAAAAGAGCTAAAACTCGGATGTGCACTTTCCAACACTTTTTTCATGAATGCAAATGACACTGACATATAGGTGATGTTTTTCTGAACATTTTGGTATCTTATTTGCATTTTTCTGATTCAGTATGAATTAGTTATGAAGTTTTCAAACTGACGGTCAAACGGTCAAAGGGCAAAAGCATAAGAGGAGCAAAGTGACTCGGACAGAACTGGTGACTTTTGGGAATTAGGGGTAAAACAGACGAGTGGGACACAACTAGGGGCATAAATCTAATTATCCCATGATTTTTTACCGACCAAAAGAAGTATCGTGCAAGAAAATAGAGTCCGTAGGGCACACAAGGTGCCCACGAAGCAGGGGGGCGCGCCCAGGGGGGTAGGGCACGCCCTCCACCCTCGTGGATGCCTCATGTCCCTTTCAGACTACTTCTTATTTTCCTATCTTCTTAAATATTCCAAAACGGAGAAAAATTGCCATTAGAACTGTTTTGAAGTCGGTTTACTTACCGCACCACATACCTATTCCTTTTTGGAGTCTGAAACATTCTGGAAAGTGTCCCTTATATATTCCTCCGGGGTTACGGTTTCAATAACATTAGTTTCAACATTTATGGGATTACCTGAGATATAATGTTTGATTCTTTGACCGTTCACCACCTTTGGATTTGTGCCTTCGAAGTTGTTGATTTTTATGGCACCGGAACGATAGACCTCCTCGATAACATAAGGACCTTCCCATTTAGAGAGAATTTTTCCTGCAAAAAACCTTAAACGAGAGTTGTATAACAAAACATAATCACCTACTTTAAACTCACGCTTTTGTATCCTTTTGTCATGCCATCTTTTAACTTTTTCTTTAAACAGTTTGGCATTCTCATAGGCTTGGGTTCTCCATTCATCAAGTGAGCTAATGTCAAATAGTCTCTTCTCACCAGCATGTTTGAAATCATAATTGAGCTCTTTAATGGCCCAATATGCTTTATGTTCTAGTTCGAGAGGTAAGTGACATGCTTTTCCATAAACCATCTTATACGGAGACATACCCATAGGATTTTTATATGCAGTTCTATAGGCCCATAATGCATCATCAAGTTTCTTGGACCAATTCTTTCTAGATCTATTAACAGTCTTTTGCAAAATTAATTTAATCTCTCTGTTACTTAGTTCTACTTGACCACTAGATTGTGGATGATATGGAGATGCAATTCTATGATTAACATCATACTTAGCAAGCATCTTACGAAAAGCACCATGAATAAAATGTGAACCACCATCAGTCATTAAATATCTAGGGACTCCAAACCTTGGAAAAATAACTTCTTTAAGCATCTTAATAGAGGTGTTATGATTAGCACTACTAGTTGGAATAGCTTCTACCCACTTAGTAACGTAATCAACAGCAACTAAGATATGCGTATACCCATTAGAGGAAGGAAATGGTCCCATATAATCAAAGCCCCAAACATCAAATGGTTCAATAATAAGTGAATAGTTCATAGGCATTTCTTGACGTTTGCTAATATTACCAATTCTTTGACATTCATCACAAGACAAGACAAACTTACGGGCATCTTTGAAAAGAGTAGGCCAATAAAAACCGGATTGCAATACCTTATGCGCAGTTCTATCTCCAGCATGGTGTCCTCCATAAGCCTCAGAGTGACACTTGCGTAGGATCTATTCCTGTTCATGCTCAGGTACACAAAGTCTAATAACACCATCTACTCCTTCTTTATAAAGGTGTGGGTCATCCCAGAAGTAATGTCTTAAATCATAGAAGAACTTTTTCTTTTGCTGGTATGTGAAACTAGGTGGTATATATTTAGCAACAATATAATTAGCGTAATCAGCATACCATGGAGCAGTACGAGAAGCATTTATGACAGCTAATTGTTCATCAGGAAAGCTATCATCAATAGGTAGTGGGTCATCAAGAACATTCTCTAACCTAGACAAGTTGTCTGCAACGGGGTTCTCAGCTCCCTTTCTATCAATAATATGCAATTCAAATTCTTGTAGCAAGAGAACCCATCTAATAAGTCTAGGTTTAGCATCTTTCTTTTCCATAAGATATTTAATAGCAGCATGATTAGTGTGAACAGTTACTTTAGAATCAACAATATAAGGTGTGAACTTATCACAAGCAAATACAACTGCTAAAAATTCTTTTTCAGTAGTAGCATAATTTCTCTGGGCACTGTCTAGAGTTTTACTAGCATATTGGATAACATTTAATTTCTTATCAACTCTTTGTCCTAGAACAACACCTACAACATAATCGCTAGCATCACACATAATTTCAAAGGGTAAATTCCAATCAGGTGGCTGAACAATAGGTGCAGAAATCAAGTCTTTCTTAAGTATTTCAAATGCTTCTACACAATCATCATCAAGGACAAAAGGAACATCTTTTTGTAAGAGATTAGTCAGAGGCCTAGAATTTTTTGAGAAGTCTTTAATGAACCTCCTATAAAAACCGGCATGACCAAGGAAACTTCTTATACCTTTAATGTCCTTAGGAAACGACATCTTTTCAATAGCATCAACTTTAGCTTTATCAACTTCAATACCTCTTTCAGAAATTTTATGCCCCAAGACAATACCTTCATTGACCATAAAGTGGCACTTCTCCCAATTCAAGACAAGATTAGTTTCTTCACATCTCTGCAAAACTCGGTTAAGATTGCTTAATCAATCATCAAAAGAAGTTCCATATATGGAAAAATCATCCATGAAAACCTCAACAATCTTTTCACAAAAGTCAGAGAATATAGCAGTCATACATCTTTGAAAGGTAGCAGGTGCATTGCATAAACCAAAAGGCATACGTATATAAGCACAGGTACCGAAAGGGCAAGTAAAAGTGGTCTTTTCTTGATCCTCTTTTGACATAGGTATTTGAGAGAAACCAGAATAACCATCTAGAAAGCAAAAATATGTATGCATGGATAATCTTTCTAGCATTTGATCAATAAAAGGTAAAGCGTAATGATCCTTTTGAGGAGCTTTATTTAGTTTGCGAAAATCAATTACCATTCTATAACCTGTAACAATTCTTTGTGGGATCAATTCATCTTTATCATTAGGAACAACAATAATACCTCCCTTCTTAGGGACACAATGGACAGGACTTACCCACTGACTATCAGCAACGGGATAAATTATACCTGCCTCCAGAAGCTTTAGTATTTCTTTTCTTACCACTTCTTTCATCTTAGGATTTAACCATCATTGGTGATCAACAACCGGTTTAGCGTCTTTCTCTAATTTTATTTTGTGTTGGCATAGAGTGGGACTAATGCCCTTAAGATCATCAAGAGTATATCCAATAGCATCACGGTGCTTGTTTAGAGTTTTCAATAATTTCTCTTCTTCCTGCTCTGAAAGGTTAGCACTAATAATAACAGGATATATCTTCTTTTCATCAAGATAAGCATATTTAAGAGTATCAGGTAATGGTTTAAGCTCAAACACGGGATCACCCTTGGGTGGAGGAGGATCCCCTAGAATTTCAACAGGCAAGTTGTGTTTCAAAACAGCTCCCTGTTTAAAGAATACTTCATCTATTTCCCTTCTTTCATTCATAAACATATCATTTTCATGGTCTAGCAAATATTGTTCTAAAGGATCATTAGGAGGCACGGCAATAGAAGCAAGACCAATAATTTCATCTTTACTAGGCAATTCTTTATCATGGGGTTGCCTACGAAATTTAGCAAAATTAAAATCATGAGACGTATCCCCTAATCCAACAGTAACAAATATCCTTTTCGCAGCCTATCTTAGCATTAACAGTATTCAAGAAGGGTCTACCAAATATAATGGGACAAAATTCATCTTGTGGGGAACCAAGAACAAGAAAATCAGTAGGATATTTAACTTTCCCACACAAGACTTCAACATCTCTAACAATCCCAACTGGTGAAATAGTATCTCTATTGGCAAGCTTAATTGTAACATCAATTTCTTCTATCTCAGCAGGTGCAATATCATGCATAATTTCTTTGTATAAGGAATGAGGTATTGCACTTGCACTAGCACCCATATCACATAAGCCATGATAACAATGATCTCCTATTTTAACAGAAATAACATGCATGCCAACAACAGGTCTATGTTTACCGTTAGTATCGGGTCTAGCAATTCTAGCAGCTCCATTACAGAAATAAATAACATGCCCATCAATATTATCGGCTAAGAGATCTTTAACCATAGCAATACTAGGTTTAACTTTAATTTGCTCAGGAGGTGTAGGTGTTCTAGTATTACTCTTACGAACCACAGTTGAAGCTTTAGCATGATCCTTTATTCTAACAGGGAAAGGTGGTTTCTCAATATAAGCAATAGGAACAATAGGATCAACATTATAAGTGATAGTCCTTTCTTCAACTTTAATAGGTTCAACTACTTTTACTTCAATGGGAGGGTTATATTTAAACCACTTCTCCTTAGGGAGATCAACATGAGTAGCAAAGGATTCACAAGAAGAAGCTACTATCTTAGAGTCAAGTCCATATTTAGTTCTAAATTCACGGAAAACATTGGTATCCATAAAAGATTTAACACAATCAAACTTAGGTGTTATACCTGACTCCTTACCTTCGTCGAGGTCCCAATCTTCAGAGTTGCATTTAATTCTTTCCAATAAATCCCATTTGAATTCAATAGTCTTCATCATAAAAGAACCAGTACAAGAAGTATCGAGCATGGAGTGATTATTGAGAGAAAGCCGAGCATAATTTTTTTGAATAATAATTTCTCTTAAGAGCTCATGATTGGGGCATGAATATAACATTGACTTAAGCCTCCCCCAAGCTTGAGAGATGCTTTCTCCTTCACGAGGCCAAAAATTATATATATAATTACGATCACGATGAACCCGATGCATAGGATAAAACTTCTGATGAAATTCCAATTTCAATCGGTTGTAGTTCCATGATCCCATATCATCACATAGCCTAAACCATGTCAATGCCTTTCCCTTCAAAGATAAAGGTAAGACCTTCTTCTTGATAACATCCTCGGGCATATCTGCAAGATTAAATAATCCACAAACTTCATCCACATAGATTAGGTGCAAATCGGGATGCAATGTTCCATCTCCTGTAAAAGGATTAGCTAGCAGTTTCACTATCATACCCGAAGGAATTTGAAAGTAAACATTTTCAGTAGGTTCGGTAGGTTGAGGAGCAACTCTTTGCTCTACTGGTTGGGGGTGAAGATACCCCGAACAAGCCCCTCAAAGGATTATGTTCCATAGTAACAAGTGACAGTAAATTTCAGCACACTATATAAATTTTTCCTTACCAAATTCCACCTACCAAAGGCGCTTCACTCCCCGGCAATGGCGCCAGAAAAGAGTCTTAATGACCCACAAGTATAGGGGATCTATCATAGTCCTTTCGATAAGTAAGAGTGTCGAACTCAAGGAGGAGCAGAAGGAAATGACAAGCGGTTTTCAGTAAGGTATTCTCTGCAAGCACTGAAATTATCGGTAACAGATAGTTTTGTGATAAGGTAATTTGTAACGGGTAACAAGTAATGAAAGTAAATAAGGTGCAGCAAAATATCGAACGAATACCAAATTCACATGACTACTTATAGCAAGACTTCTCCCATGTCCTCGGGAACAAACGTAACTACTCACAAATCATATTCATGTTCATAATCAGAGGGATATTAATATGAATAAAGGATCTTAACATATGATCTTCCACCAAATAAACCAACTAGCATCAACTAGAAGGAGTAATCAACACTACTAGCAACCCACAGGTACCAATCTGAGGTTTTGGGACAAAGATTGGATACAAGAGATGAACTAGGGTTTGAGAGGAGATGGTGCTGGTGAAGATGTTGATGAAGATTGACCCCCTCCCGATGAGAGGATCGATGGTGACGATTTTCCCCTCCCGGAGGGATGTTTCCCCGGCAGAACAGCTCCGCCGGAGCCCTAGATTGGTTTTGCCAGGTTCCGCCTCGTGGCGGCGGTGCTTCATCCCAAAAGCTTCCTTATCATTTTTTCTCAGACGAAAGACTTCATATAGCAGAAGATGGGTACCTGAGGCCTGCCAGGGGGCCCGCGAGATAGGGGGGCGCGCCCCCACCCTCGTGGCCAGGGTGTGGGCCCCCTCTGGTTATTCTTTTGCTAGTATTGTTATATATTCCAAAACGTGCCTCCGTGAAGTTTCAGGACTTTTGGAGTTGTGCAGAATAGGTCTCTAATATTTGCTCCTTTTCCAGCCAAGAATTCCAGCTGCCGGCATTCTCCCTCTTCATGTAAACCTTGTAAAATAAGAGAGAATAGGCATAAGTATTGTGACATAATGTGTAATAACATCCCATAATGTAAATAAATATCAATATAAAAGCATGATGCAAAATGGACGTATCATGTCCTCGGGAGCACTTTTCTTTATATAAGAGTTCGTCCAGGCTCGTCCTTTGCTATAAAAAGGATTGGGCCACCTTGCTGCTAAGTATGGTCTTGACTCTGAGATAGTAGCTTCTTTCTATGAATCATTTGCTACTCATGTTGACCTCTCTAAGGAGAAGTGAATTAAATATCACCCCCTATTGAAGTAAGAGTAGAAGAACCTACTAAAACTAAAGAAGAAATTATCACTTATAGTGTTAATCCAGTTATTCCTACTGCTTATATTGAGAAACCCCCTTTCCCTATTAGGATAAAGGAACATGCTAATGTTTCAATTGTGGTTAACAAAATCTATATAAGAACACCTACACCCTCTGAACAAATTAAATTTGAACCGAATATTGCTATGGTTAAAGATCTCTTGGTTGATAATATTGATGGGCATGTTATTTAATTCTATGATGAAGCTACTAGAATTGCTAGTACTGATCCTAAAGTTAAAAATAGACATGTTGTTGGCATGCTTGTTGTTTCTGTTAGAATAGGAGGTCATTGTTATCATGGCTTATGTGATTTGGGTGCTAGTGTCAGTGCTATTCCATTTACTTTATATCAAGAATATGAAAGATATTGCCCTGCTGAGATAGAAGATATTGATGTTACTATTAAGCTTGCGAATAGAGATACGATTTCACCAGTTGGGATTGTTAGAGATGTTGAGGTCTTGTGTGGAAAATTAAATACCCTAGTGATTTCCTTGTTCTTGGTTCCCCACAAGATGACTTTTGTCCCATTATATTTGGTAGACCTTTCCTGGATACGGTTACTGCTAAGATTGATTGCGCTAAGGAAACTGTCAGTGTTAATTTTGGTGATGTATCTTATGAGTTTAATTTCCCCAAATTCCGTAGACAACCTCGTGATAAAGAATTGCCTAGTAAGGATGAAATTATTGGTCTTGCTTCTATTGTCGTGCCTCCTACTGACCAGTCAGAACAATACTTGCTAGACCATGAAAATGATATGCATATGAATGACAGAAACGAAATAGATGAGATATTCTTCGAACAAATACCTATTTTCAAACACAATTTGCCTATTGAGACTCTTGGAGGTGCTCTTCCACCCAAGGGTGATCCAATGTTTGAGCTTAAGCAATTGCCTGATACACTGAAATATGCTTACTTTGATGAAAAGAAGATATATCCTGTTATTATTAGTGCTAACCTTTCAGAGCATGAAGAAAAAGAGATTATTGAAAACTCTGAGGAAGCACCATGCTGCTATTGGATATACTCTTGATGATCTTAAGGGCATTAGTCCCAATTTATGTCAACACAAGATTAATATGGAGCCTGATGCTAAGCCAGTTGTTGATCACCAACGACTATTAAATCCTAAGATGAAGGAAGTGGTAAGAAATTAAATATTAAAGCTCCTGGAAGCATGTATAATCTACCCTATAGCTGATAGTAGATTGGTAAGTCATGTTCATTGTATCCCTAAGAAGGGAGGTATTAATATTGTACCTAACGATGAAAATGAACTTATCCCACAAAGAATTATAATAGGCTATAGGATGGTAATTGATTTTAGAAAACTGAACAAAGCTACTAGGAAGGATCATTAGCCCTTACCCTTCATTGATCAAATGCTAGAAAGGCTATCCAAGCATACACATTTCTGTTCTCTAGATGGATATTTTGGTTTTTCCCAAATACATGTGTCACAAGATGATCAAGAAAAAACCACTTTTGCATGCCCTTTTGGTACTTCTGCTTATAGACGTATGCCTTTTGGTTTATGCAATGCACGTGCTACTTTTTAAAGATGTATGACCGCTATATTGTCTGACTGTTGTAAAAAGATTGTTGAGGTTTTCATGGATGATTTTTTCGTATACGAAACTTCTTTTGATGATTGCTTGAGTAACCTTGATCGAGTTTTGCAGAGATGTGAATAAACTAATCTTGTTTTGAATTGGGAAGTGCCACTTTATGGTGAATAAAGGTATTATCTTGGGGCATAAAAATGTCGAAAGAGGTATTGAAGTTGATAAAGCTAAAGTTGATGCAATTGAGAAAATGCCGTGTCCTAAAGATATCAAAGGTATAAGAAGTTTCCTTGGTCATGCTGGTTTCTATAGAAGGTTTATTAAAGACTTCTCTAAAATTTCTAGGTCTCTTACTAATCTCTTACAAAAAGATGTTCCATTCATTTTTATGATGATTGTGTAGAAGCTTTTGAAACACTTAAGAAAGCCTTAACTACTGCACCTATTGTTCAACCACCTGATTGGAACTTACCTTTTGAAATTATGTGTGATGCTAGTGACTATGTTGTTGGTTCTGTTCTAGGGCAAAGAGTTGATAAGAAATCAAATATTATTCACTATGCTTGTAAAACCTTAGACAGTGCACAAGGAAATTATGCTACCAATGAGAATGAATTCTTAGCAATCGTGTTTGCATGTGATAAGTTCAGATCCTACATTGTTGATTCTAAAGTAACTATGCACACTGATCATGCTGCTATTAAATATCTCATGGTAAAGAAAGATGCACAACCTAGGTTGATTAGGTGGGTGCTTTTATAACAAGAGTTTGACTTGCATATCACTGATAGGAAGGGAGCTGAGAATCCCATAGCTGATAATTTGTCTAGAATCGAAAATGTTCTTGATGACCCACTGCCTATTAATGATATGTTTTCCTGATGAACAATTAGCTGTTATGAATGCTTCTCACAATACTCCTTGGTATGCAGACTATGCCGATTACATTGTTGCTACCACCTAGTTTCACATACCAACAAAAGAAAATGTTTTTCTTTGATTTAAGACATTACTTTTGGGATGACCCACATTTATATAAAGAAGGAGTAGATGGTATTATTAGACGTTGTATACCTGAGCATGAATAGGAACAAGAACAAATCCTACGGAAGTGTCACTCTGAGGCTTATGGAGGACACCATGCTGGAGACAGAACTGCACACAAGGTATTACAATCCGGTTCTTATTGGCCTACTCTTTTGAAAGATGCACGTAAGTTTGTTTTATCTTGCAATGAATGTCAAAGAATTGGGAATATTGGTAGACGTCAGGAAATGCCTATGAACTATTCACTTGTTATTGAACCATTTGATGTTTGGGGATTTGATTATATGGGACCTTTTCCTTCCTCCAATGGGTATACTCATATTTTAGCTGTTGTTGATTATAACACTTCTATTAAAATGCTTAAAGAAGTTATTTTCCCGAGGTTTGGAGTCCCTGGATATTTAATGACAGATGGTGGTTCACACTTCATTCATGGTGCTTTCCGTAAACTTCTTGCTAAATATGATGTTAACCATAGAATTGCATCTTCGTATCATCCTCAGTCTAGTGGTCAAGTTGAATTAAGTAATAGAGAAATAAAGTTAATCTTGCAAAAGACTGTTAACATATCTAGAAATAATTGGTCTAAGAAACTTGATGATGCACTATGGGCTTATAGAACTGCATATAAGAAACCTATGGGTATGTCTCCATATAAAATGGTTTATGGAAAAACATGTCATTTGCCTCTTGAATTAGAACATAAAGATTATTCGGCAATTATAGAGCTCAACTATGATTTTAAACTTGCTGGCGAAAAGAGGTTATTTGAGATTACCTCACTTGATGAATGGAGAACCCAATCCTATGAAAATGCTAAGCTATTTAAAGAAAAGGTTAAAAGATGGCTGATACGTCTCCAACGTATCTATAATTTTTGATTGTTCCATGCTATTATATTATCAATCTTGGATGTTTTATATGCATTTACAAGCAATTATATATCATTTTTTGGGACTAACCTATTCACTTAGTGCCCAGTGCCAGTTGCTGTTTTCTGCATGTCTTTGGTTTTACAGAATATCCATATCAAATTAAGTCCAATTGCCACGAAACGTTTTGGAGATTTTTTTCTGGCAATAAGAGACACTGGAAGCTGTCGGAGATCGCCATAAGGTGGGACAAAGGCCCACGAGCCACCAGGCGCCCCCCATGTGGCTTTGTTTAGCCTAATTCTTCCTCTATAAATAGTCTAAAATCGTGAAACCAACATAGAGAAAGAAGAAATACTTTTTCTGCCACCACAAGTTTTAGAACCACGAGATACAATCTAGAGGCCTTTTCCGGCACTCTACCAAAGGGGGAAACGATCACGGAGGGGCTCTACATCAACCTTGGTGCCTCTCTGATGATGTGTGAGTAGTTTACCATAGACCTAAGGGTCCATAGTTAGTAGCTAGATGGCTTCTCTCTCTCTCTTTGATCTTCAATACAATGTTCTCCTTGATGTTCTTGGAGATCTATTCGATGTATTAACTTTTTGTGGTGTGCTCGTTGGGATCCGATGAATTGGAGTTCATGATCAGATCTATCCATGAATATTCTTTGAGTTTTCTCTGAACTATTTTATGCATGATTATTATAGCCTCGTATTTCTTCTCCGATTTATTTGTTCAGTTTGGCCAACTAGATTAATTTTTCTTGCCATGGAGTGCTTTGTAATGGGTTCGATCTTGCGGTGCTTGATCTCAACGGCAGAAAGAGACATGGAACGCATGTATCGTTGCTATTAAGGATAAAAAGATGGGGGTTATTCATATGTGAGTTTATCTTGTCTACATCATGCCATCTTGCTTAAGGCATTACTCCATTTTCTCATGAACTTAATACACTAGATGCATGCTGGACATCGGTCGATGTGTGGAGTAATAGTAGTAGATGTAGGCAGGAGTCGGTCTAGTAATCTTGGACGTGATGCCTATATACATGATCATTGCCTTGGATATTGTCATAATTATTAGCTTTTCTATCAATTCCAACAGTAATTGGTTTACCCATCGTATGTTATCTTCAAGAGAGAAGCCTCTAGTGAAAACTATGGCCCCGGGTCTATTTCTATCATACTATTTTCAGTTCTATTAAACCAAAATACAAAAATACATTGCTGCAATTTATTTAATTTAATTTTATTTGCATCTGTCTATCCATTTATCAAATACCATACAATTTAATCTTGCATGTAACCTTCGAGGTATTGATAACCCCTTGTTGCGTTGGGTTGCGAGGATTTGTTATTTTTGTGCAGGTTCTGTTTACATAGTATTGCTTGGTTCTCCTACTGGATTGATAACATTGGTTTCATAACCGAGGGAAATACTTATCTCTACTATACTGCATTATCCTCTCCTCTTTGGGGAAATCCCAACGTAGTTCACAAGTAGCAGGAAGAATTTCTGGCACCATTGTCGGGGAGACATCATCAACATCTATCAAGTACCTACGCATAAACCTTCATCTCCTTGCATTTACATTATTTGCCATTTGCTTCTTGTTTTCATCTCCCCCACTTCTAAAACATTTTCTAATAAATACAAAAATATTTGCCTTTTTATTTGCCTTCTTTCCGTTTGCCTTTTTTGTTTGCCCTTATGTCTTACTTGGTTTGTTTGCTTGTTGGTTTGGCATAATTGTGTGTTTATTGCAAATTAGAAAGCAAAAAACTTATGGATTCTCATCCTCTTGCTAATATTTTTTAAAGATCCAATTATGATGAACCTATTGCTAGTGATTTGAGTGCACTAGATTATCTTTATGTAGTTTTGCTTGAAATTCGTGAATCTGAAAATTGTGATGAGGTGCTAAAAGAAGAAATTTATAAAGTGATTCATGATAGCTCCTTGAATGAAAAGCATGATTGCAATGATTATATTATAAATTATATTAATGTCAATTGTGTTAATAATATGCAAAACCCCAAGCTTGGGGATGCTAATTTTGCTATGTCCGCTACTTATTGTAATGATCATGATTGGGGTGATGCTTCTTATGATCTTGAAAATTTATTTAAGCTTCATGATGAATATGGTATTGATAATAGTGTTTGCAATATTATTGAAAGTGTATTTGGAAGAGTATCAACTTTAGGTAATAATGATCCCACTACTTTGGAGAATAATCAATCTTGTGAATTTTTTGATAAAAGTGGGCTTGGAGAGGTCATGACTTTATTTGATGTTAACCCACTATCTTGGAAGATTACAAGACCTTTATGCATGTGGATCATAAAGGTAATATTTTATATGATAGATATATTGTTGAGTTTGATTATGATCCTACATGTAATTATTATGAGAGAGGAAAATATGGTTGTAGAAATCTTCATGTTACTTACCTCTCTTCATATTTAGATTGTCAATGTTTTATTCTTCTTCCTTGCATATGCTAGTTTTTGCTTGCCTTGATAATTTGTTTGCTTATAAATGCCTATCCATAGGAAGTATGTTAGACTTACATGTGATTTTCACATGCTGTATGATGCTCTCTTTGTGCTTCAATTCTTGTCTTTCATGTGAGCATCATTAAAATTATCAATGCCTAGCTACAAGTATTTAGAGAAAATTGCTTGTTGGGAGACAACCCAATATTTTTATTTTCTGTTTTTATGTGTACACACATTTATGCCTCTGTTTTGGATGTGTTTTTGTGATTAGTGTTTGTGCCAAGTAATACCTTTGAGATGATGTGGAAGATAGTTGATTTAATTCTGTGCTAAAACACAAACTTTTGCGTCCAGTAGCAGAAATACCTGCAGTTGCTGGAATGTAAAAAAATTCTGATTTTTTACATTGTTAATATACAAATTTCCCAAGTTTTCCTAATTTTTGAGAATTTTTAGAGTTATATAAGTATGACTATAATTCACATCTTTACATACTGTTTTGTTTTTGACAGATTCTATTTTCATTGCATTGTGTGCTTATTTTGATGAATCTATGGATTGTATCAGGGGGTATAAGCCATGCTGAAGTTAGAATACAGTAGATATAATGCAATAATAAAATATGAATGGGTTTGCAACAGTACCAAAATTAAAGATTAGTTTGGTTATACTAACGGATCTCACAAGTTTTCTGTTGAGTTTTGTGTGATTGAAGTTTTCAAGTTTTGGGTGAGATCACGATGGATGAAGGAATAAGGAGTGGCAAGAGCCTAAGCTTGGGGATGCACAAGGGAACTCAAGAAAATATCCAAGGACTCCCAAACAACTAAGCCTGGGGATGCCCCGGAAGGCATCCCCTCTTTCTTCTAACGACCATCGGTAATGCTACTTGAGGCTATATTTTATTCGTCACATGATATGAGTTCTGCTTGGAGCGTCGTGTATATTATATGAGTCTTTAATTATTTTTCTTTTTAGTTTTTAACAATCATCCTTGTTGGACACACCTATTTGAGAGATCCACACGCATATCATAATTTGTTAGAATACTCTATGTGCTTCACTTAAATTTTTTGAGCTAGGCAGTTGCTCTAGTGCTTCACTTATATCTTTTTGAGCATGATGGTGGTTATATTTTGAAGAAATGTACTCTCATGCTTCACTTACATTATTTTGAGAGTTAGTAAATTTTGGAGAAATATTCTCTCATGCTTCACTTATATTGTTTTGATGATTTTAAAAAATAAATAGATGAACTCTCTTGCTTCACTTATATCTTTTTGAGAGTTAAATAATAGTAATGGTAATTTGCACGAGATGTGAATTTGGTCCCAATATGATAGATATCCAAGAAGGATATAATAAAAGCTTTCATTAAGATCATTGGATAAAATAAACTTGATTCCTTGCAATAGTTTTGCGATATGAAGATGACAATATGTGAGTGATGCTGGTGAGTAATTGTGATTTAGTAAGAATATTGGTGTTAAGGTTTGTGATTCCCTATGCATGCACCTTAAGCCAATAGTTATGTAACAAAGTTATATCCTACTTCTGTTGCATTATTCAATGTTAGTTGTGTTCAATGCATGTTTATGACTATTTTCGTTTCTGGTTGGTTGCTTCTCAATATTTTTGCTAGCCTTCATTTGTACTAAGCGGAAATGCTGCTTGTGCATCCAATTCCTTAAACCCAAATTTTGCCAAAAGAGTCCACCATATCTACCTAGATGCAGTATTTCCATGCCGTTCCAAGTAAATTTGCATGTGCCAACTCTAAACCTTCAAAATGAACCACCATATCTACCTAGGCGGGTTATTCTTAAGATGAGTGTTTATTCACTTGTCATTGCACGAAAAAATGGCAAGGTAATAGGGATGCCCAGTCCCGAAATGAAATAAATAATAATAATAAATTCCTTGGAAAGTGAAAAGTTGGAAGGCACCCATGGATACGGCTAGCCATGGATTGTGAAAGAATGATGGAATGGAAATTGTTGGGGATATAACCCCGTGGTATGACCCGCCCAGGAGGGGGCGGATCACACCGTTGGCGACTCATAAGTGAAGGCCCAGTAAGGCCTAAGAAGACAAGATGAGAAGACCGAAGGCGGCTTACAAGCAGGCCTGTTGAAGGCCCATGACCCGGAGGCGACTCAAGACCCGAAAGTGTGAGCCGCCCGATGGTAGCTTGCCTAGCAAGGCAAGGCGACTTAGAGTCAGGGTCGGTTATGTTGTGTGACATGACCTGGACTCTTGTAAGCCGCCGGGCCTCGACCCGTGTATATAAAGGCGAGACCCGACGGCGGGTTAGGGACAGAAAACAAGTAATCGGGAGCTAGGTTAAGCGATTCCGCTTCCTTGTAATTGATACTCTAGCAAAATAACACAAACCAAGAATAGGATTTTACCTCGTTGGTGAGGGGCCGAACCTAGGTAAACCGTGTCTCTCATCCCGCTCAACCCCTTCAAGTTAATCACTATGACCATGGCCTCGCACCTAAGTCCTTTCACAAGGGCATCTGCCATGACAAAACCATGACAGTTGGCACCCACCGTGGGGCTAGGGCACGGTGGTTTCGAGTTCTTGAAGGGCACTTTACAAGGGCTTGAGGTATACGCCGTCGGCAGGATGACCAAGAGTCGCCGCGGCAAAATCTACATCGATGACGCTGGCTGGGGCCCCGAGGCCGACTCAATCGAGTACGGGTACCGGGTCCCCTTCGGCGGAATTCATGTCTTCATCGGCAAGACCAGTGAATCTCAGCCTGAGCCAGACACCTCCACCGACCTCTTCGAGTCGGCTTGGCGCATGAAACCCGCCTGGGTTCAACCCGGCCGGAAACATGTCTTCGTCGGTTCACGCAGGGCTTGGAACCTGCGTTAAACTCTGCATGTGGTGAGGTGACTCTCGATTATTCAGATGACGAGTCCTCGACCGGAGAGACGGAGTCAATCTATCAGCTTCAAGATGGCGGGCTTGGGGGCTATTCCGATGGTGACAGTATTCCAGGCCCCTATGAGCCGCCGAACAGGGCAGCTATCTTCATGGCTGGAACACAGTCGGTTTTAAATTCGTCAACAGCTGCAGCCATGATGTCTGGATCGACCGCGGTTGTGAGAGTAGGGGCTGGCGGCTCAGTTGTCCCGCCGGCTCAATCTGTCGAATCTCTTGAATACTTTGAGCACTGTGCTTTCGACAGAGGTTACTGCGGCGAATCAGGCAGAGCGCAATGCAGAGATTGGAAGGATTCAGACAGAAAACGCTAAAGCCCAGGCGAATATCAATGGAGAGAATGCCAGGATGGCAGAGGAACGGGCTCATATTATTGCTGAGTCAGAGTGAATCAAGGCAGAGGCTTTTCACCTGAGTCTGGATTAGAACACTTCTAGCGCTGTTCTTCGAAGGAGGCACTAGAGCCGCCTGCCTTCAGAGTTTGAGGGACGGAATCTCTTTAACACCCCAGGGGCAGGAACAAGTAACCCGCCCGGTGTGAACCGGGCGGCTGAAGCGCCAGGGACCGGAGCGGCGGTTCAACCTCGTTTGCCAAACCCACCTCATAGGGATTTGACCCCGCGTCAACGAGTTCCAACACCCTCTGGCCATTATTCTAACCCGCTGGACAATATGATAGCAACAGCAACAAGGCTGGCGGCTATCCCGATCAAAGGTGAGTCTCCGGCAGTGGTGGAGACCTGGAACGTAGTGGAGCTTCTTCAGACGGCGGTGGCACGGCAGGCGGCTTATTCGTATAGCCATGATCGTGTCCATTCAACCCCTCGCCCGAGTCGGAGTTACAGCAGGCGCATTGAGTCACTCGTAGTATCCAGCAGTGAACGGCGTCGTAACCCACCGCGTGATGATAACCCGCCCCGCAATGATAACTCGCCCCGTGGTGATGATCTACTAGTCAATGCCCAGGCCATTGTAGTCAATGCCAGGGCTCGGCGTGAGGCGGAAGCGGCGGCTCAGCATGGGGCTTATCAGCAGCCTCTGATGACTCCTTTAGCTTCAATGGAAGAAGGGATGACCTCCAGGACAGTGGGAGTGCCATGTTTAATACCGGCCTTGCGTAATGAGCGTGTGCCCAAAGATTTTAAAGGCCCTCGCAAGGTGCCTAATTACACAGCTAATCTTCCCCCTGAGGCTTGGATTGAGAGTTATGAGTTGGCCATGGAAATGTTGGATGTCAATGATGCGGTGTGTGCTAAATACTTCACTATGATGTTGGATGGACTGGCACGAACATGGTCAAAAAGCTTGCCTGCTAAGTCAATCAGCTCATGGGCGGAGCTAAAGATGTGTTTCATTAAAAAATTCAAGGGACTTGCAAGCAGCCCCTGACGATCATTGACCTGGACAACCGTGTGCAGCGAAAGGATGAGTTGGCCCACCATTGGGTCAAGCGAGTCTCATCTATTATTCATTCATCAGATAGCATTGTGGGCGAGTCAGGCAGATTTGGTATTGGAGAAGAATTGCCACTTTACCCTCCTTAAGCAGAAGCTTGGGCGGCTTAAGCGTTATTGCAATGATATGGGGGAACTTTTGGTGGCTCTCATAAAATACGCCGATTCAGATAACACTAAAGACCGTGGATCTGATGATAAGAGGTCCAATAAGGGTAAGAAGAACATCGATTTTAAGGATCAGTAGCAGAATACGACAAAACATAATGGCAATGGCCAGGATAATGTCGGCGTCCTGGGAATGGGGGTCCCCAGACTTGCTTGCCTGCGGCCCATGGTGTGGATCCACCAGCGGCCCTGTACGTCCCATCATCACCAGCAAACACTCAAGACCCTCGCGAGGGGCCAAGCCTCATGAGGCGGACGACACAAGACCTCCTCGGGAGCGGCCTCACTAGGCTGGCTCGCGAGGGGCGGAGAGATCAAGGCAAGGGACACCACGCGAGGTTCCTGTGATGCAAGCCATGACGACTGGAGCCAGGCGGGCGCCAGCGCGCGCAGTGTCCTCGTTTCCTCTTTGGTGCTAAAGGGGCAAGTGCAGGCGGGGAGTCCCGAGGCATCATGCAAAGGTTTCCATATCGGTGCAACGAGACCAAGACCAGCAGGACGGTAGGACGGAGGTCACCGTGGAGCCCAAGACAGCGTCACCACCAGAGCCTTTGGCAGGCGAAGACCACCTTTAGTCAGGATAGCTTGTACTAGTTGTCTCCCTTTGAATTTGGCCGTTGTTGGCTCCCTTACTGCTCAATATTTGGGGAGAGGACCAGGGCCTCTATAAATAGGACTAGCCACCACCATAGGGATCAGGGGATCGAGGACTGGATCCATTCCATCTTCGCACTCACCAAGCACAAGAACACCTCACCTCAGGAGGCTGTTCTTCCCTTGTACTGTTCATCCTCAGCCCAAGAGGCAATCCACCACACCACACTGGAGTAGGGCATTACACCGAAACGGTGGCCCGAACCAGTATAAATCTCGTGTCTCTTGTGTTGCGGATTCGTTGAGCTAGGCCTTGCGATCGCGGTGAGGCTGAGGGCGTGATTAGGTAGGGGGAGATCTTCGCGCGCACCCCAGTGTTCGAACCTCGAGGGTTTTGCCGGAACCCGAAATCCGACATTTGGCACGCCAGGTAGGGGTGCGCCGGAGCTTTCCTTCCGTCAATCTGCGCTTCGCCACCACCGTGCTTCGCCCCCGTGGCAGGCGCCGCGATCATGCAAAGGTTTCCATATCGGTGCAACGAGACCAAGACCAGCAGGACGGTAGGACGGAGGTCACCGTGGAGCCCAAGACAGCGTCACCACCAGAGCCTTTGGCAGGCGAAGACCACCTTTAGTCAGGATAGCTTGTACTAGTTGTCTCCCTTTGAATTTGGCCGTTGTTGGCTCCCTTCCCGCTCAATATTTGGGGAGAGGACCAGGGCCTCTATAAATAGGACTAGCCACCACCATAGGGATCAGGGGATCGAGGACTGGATCCATTCCATCTTCGCACTCACCAAGCACAAGAACACCTCACCTCAGGAGGCTGTTCTTCCCTTGTACTGTTCATCCTCAGCCCAAGAGGCAATCCACCACACCACACTGGAGTAGGGTATTACACCGAAACGGTGGCCCGAACCAGTATAAATCTCGTGTCTCTTGTGTTGCGGATTCGTTGAGCTAGGCCTTGCGATCGCGGTGAGGCTGAGGGCGTGATTAGGTAGGGGGAGATCTTCGCGCGCACCCCAGTGTTCGAACCTCGAGGGTTTTGCCGGAACCCGAAATCCGACATTTGGCACGCCAGGTAGGGGTGCGCTGGAGCTTTCCTTCCGTCAATCTGCGCTTCGCCACCACCGTGCTTCGCCCCCGTGGCAGGCGCCGCGATCATGCAAAGGTTTCCATATCGGTGCAACGAGACCAAGACCAGCAGGACGGTAGGACGGAGGTCACCGTGGAGCCCAAGACAGCGTCACCACCAGAGCCTTTGGCAGGCGAAGACCACCTTTAGTCAGGATAGCTTGTACTAGTTGTCTCCCTTTGAATTTGGCCGTTGTTGGCTCCCTTCCCGCTCAATATTTGGGGAGAGGACCAGGGCCTCTATAAATATGACTAGCCACCACCATAGGGATCAGGGGACCGAGGACTGGATCATCCATCTTCGCACTCACCAAGCACAAGAACACCTCACCTCAGGAGGCTGTTCTTCCCTTGTACTGTTCATCCTCAGCCCAAGAGGCAATCCACCACACCACACTGGAGTAGGGTATTACACCGAAACGGTGGCCCGAACTAGTATAAATCTCGTGTCTCTTGTGTTGCGGATTCGTTGAGCTAGGCCTTGAGATCGCGGTGAGGCTGAGGGCGTGATTAGGTAGGGGGAGATCTTCGCGCGCACCCTAGTGTTCGAACCTCGAGGGTTTTGCCGGAACCCGAAATCCGACATTTGGCGCGCCAGGTAGGGGTGCGCCGGAGCTTTCCTTCCGTCAATCTGCGCTTCGCCACCACCGTGCTTCGCCCCCGTGGCAGGCGCCGCGCTTCCCGCTCCAACGACTGATGCCAGCGGCGGGGCCAGGGGGCTCCGAGCCTTGGTCCCTGCCTTACGACAGGTGCAGTGGCCGCCCAAGTTCAAGCCGGAGATGCCACCGCGCTATGACAGCACGGCGGACCCGGTGGCCTTCCTGCTGGCGAACGAGGAGGCCTTCCTTAAGGCCGGAGCCGACAACAAGGTCATCGCCAACTGGCTTCCCATGGCCCTCATTGGCGTGCCGCGTGCCTGGCTGCTCAACCTCCCCGGATCCACAGTGGCATCTTGGGAGGAGTTGCGCAGCCTCTTCACTGCGTGCTTCGCGGCACCGGCGCCCCATGCGGTCGCGGCCCTCCTCGGCGGCTCGCAAGCGCCGCCCTCGGACCGCCACGCCAAGCCGTTCTTTCGCCAGATCAGCGCCGTTTCCGCGCGGCAGGGGGCTCCCCCGGGTTGGCTGGCGCCCAAGGCCGACCTGACCTTCGAATCGGGAGATCACCCCGTCACCACCGTCGGCTCGGGCGTGCTCCCAATGCTTTGTACGCCCACCATCTGCCACGTAGCCATCACCAAGATCCTCATCGACGGCGGCGCCGGCCTCAACGTGCTCTCGGTGGAGGCCTTCAGCCTCCTTCATGTACCACTCGAGGGCTCTGCCCCAGCAATCCCTTCTCCGGTGTCGGCGGCGGCTCCTCCAGCCCTCTGGGGCAGATCCGTCTTCCAGTGACATTCGGCACCCGCGACAACTACCGCACTGAGTTGATCGACTTCGACATCGCCCACATCGGCCTCCCATACAATGCTATTCTCGGGTACCCGGCTCTGGCTCAGTTCATGGCGGTGACCCATCCGGCCTACAACCTCATGAAGATGCTTGGGAGCAAGGACGTCGTCACCATAGTGGGAGATACTAAGGAGGCTCTAGCGGTACTCAAGTTTGCCCTCAAGACCGCCGCAGCGGCGCAACCGGCTGACGCGGACACCTCCGAGGTTAAAGAAGCCGCACCAACCAAGAAGAAGCAGTTGTTCACTCAAGACCGGGCGGAAACCAAGCAGGTGCGGGTCTAGGAAGATGGGTCCTCGGGGGCCACCTTCACCATAGGTGCCAACCTCGATCCCAATCAAGAGGAGGCACTAGTGAACTTCTTGCGCGCAAACAAGGAAGTATTCGCCTGGGAGCCCGATCAGCTGGTAGGGGTCCCAAGAGGAGTGATTGAGCTCCACCTGAAGGGGTGGCCCAATGTACGCCCTGTGAAGCAGAGGGTGCGGCGGCAGTCCACGGAGAAGCAGTCCTTCATCGTCCAAGAAACCCGCAAGCTGGAGGCAACATGTGTCATTCGCGAGGTCCGGTACCCTGAATGGTTGGCAAACCCCATCGTTGTGCCCAAGAAAGGAGGAAAGGAGCGCAGGTGTGTCGACTTCACCAACCTCAACAAGGCCTGCCCCCAAGATCCGTTCCCGCTTCCACGCGTCGACCAAATCATCGACTCCACTGCCGAGTGCGACCTGCTGTGCTTCTTGGATGCGTTCTCAGGCTACCATCAGATCAAGATGGCAACAGAAGATGTCGAGAAGACGGCCTTCCTGACCCCGTGCGGGGTATACTGCTACACTTGCATGCCGTTCGGGCCGCGCAACGCGGGCGCGACCTTCCAACGGCTGATGCACATCGCCCTGGGCCAACAGCTCGGGAGGAACGCTGAAGCCTACGTCGATGACATTGTGGTGAAGTCTCGGGAGGCGAGAACTTTAATTCAGGACCTGGAGGAGACCTTCGAAAGCCTGCGCCGGGTGGACTTGCGGCTCAAGCCGGAGAAATGCGTGTTTGGTGTCCCTTCCGGCAAGCTGCTGGGTTTCCTCGTGTCTCACAGGGGGATCGAGGCGAACCCTGAGAAGGTCAAGGCAATCGAAGACATGAGTCAACCACAAACCCTCAAGGAGATGCAGAAGCTTGCCGGTCGCGTGACTGTGTTGGGGCGTTTCATCTCCAAGCTGGGAGAGCGCACCCTACCGTTCTCCAAGCTGATGAAGAAGGGCCCATTCGAGTGGACCCGAAGGCCGACCAAGCGTTTCAAGACCTCAAGAGATACCTGACCAGCCCTCCAATGATGGTGGCGCCCCGACCTCGTGAGCCCCTGGTGCTGTACCTTCCCGCCACCCCTTACTCTGCCAGCGCAGCTCTGGTGGCGGCCCGGGAGGAGCGCCGGGTCAGGGATGCGTCGCGCCAAGCCGCTCCCTCAGCCGGGGCGGCGCAAGACCCAAAGGGCTCCGCGAGGGCTGCGGCGACGTCAGCAAAGGACCAGGCTCAACAAGACGGCGCGCTTGGGCCTGTGGAAGCCCCAACGAGCGACCAGGCTTTGGGGGCTTCATCGCCTCAGGAGGCGCCCCAACCTCCGGAAGCCGCGAGCCTCGTCAATACACCCACCCTCGTCGAGCACCCTGTGTATTTTGTCATCACGGTGCTGCGGGATGTGAGGGCGCGGTACCCCATGCCTGAGAAGATCCTTCTCACGCTCTTGGTGGCCTCGCGCAAGCTGCGGGAACTACTTTCAAGGTCACCCCATCAAGGTCGTCTCGGCCTACCCATTGGAGAGGGTGCTCAGGAGCCCCAACTCCACCGGGAGGGTCGCTGAGTGGAACATCGAGCTGCATGCATTTCAGTTGGAGTTCAGCACAACCAGGGTCATCAAGGGAGCCGCGCTCGTTGATTTTGTGGCAAAATGGACGGACGCCCCGGGGCTTGAAGAAGGCGAGGATCGATTCCTCTCGCCGGGGAGTGAAGCGCCAGACGGCTGGGTTATGTATTTCGATGGCGCCTTTGCGCGCCAGGGCGCGGGGGCTGGAGCAGTGCTCATCTCACCCACTAAGGACAAGCTTTACTACGCCGTGCAGCTCTGCTTCCAGCAGGGCGAGAAGGTCTCCAACAACATAGCAGAGTACGAAGGCCTCATAGCTGGCCTCAAGGCTGCGGTGGCCCTTGGGGTGAAGCGCCTCACTATCAAGGGCGACTCGCAGCTCCTCGTCAACTTCTCCAACAAGGTATATGAGCCGAAGGACGAGCACATGGAGGCGTACCTCGTGGAGGTACGCAAGATGGAGAAGAAGTTCCTGGGCCTGGAACTGCAGCACGTGCCCCGTGGCACCAACAAGGAAGCCGACGACGTTGCCAGGAGAGCATCCAGGCGGCTGATACGTCTCCGACGTATCTACTTTTCCAAACACTTTTGCCCTTGTTTTGGACTCTAACTTGCATGATTTGAATGGAACTAACCCGGACTGACGCTGTTTTCAGCGGAATTGCCATGGTGTTATTTTTGTGCAGAAATAAAAGTTCTCGGAATGACCTGACAATCAACGGAGAATTATTTTGGAATATATAAAAATACTAGCGAAAGAATCAAGGCCAGGGGGCCCACACCCTGTCCACGAGGGTGGGGGGCGCGCCCCCTGCCTCGTGGGCCCCCTGGAGCTCCACCGACCTCAACTCCAACTCTATATATTCGTGTTCGGGGAGAAAAAAAACCAGAGAGAAGGATTCATCGCATTTTACGATACGGAGCCGCCGCCAAGCCCTAAACTCTCTCGGGAGGGCTGATCCGGAGTCCGTTCGGGGCTCCGGAGAGGGGATTCCGTCGCCATCGTCATCATCAACCATCCTCCATCATCAATTTCATGATGCTCACCGCCGTGCGTGAGTAATTCCATCGTAGGCTTGCTGGACGGTGATGGGTTGGATGAGATTTATCATGTAATCGAGTTAGTTTTGTTAGGGTTTGATCCCTAGTGTCCACTATGTTCTGAGATTGATGTTGCTATGACTTTGCTGTGCTTAATGCTTGTCACTAGGCCCCGAGTGCCATGATTTCAGATCTGAACCTATTATGTTTTCATGAATATATGTGAGTTCTTGATCCTATCTTGCAAGTCTATAGTCACCTACTATGTGTTATGATCCGGCAACCCCGAAGTGACAATAATCGGGACCACTCCCGGTGATGACCGTAGTTTGAGGAGTTCATGTATTCACTAAGTCTTAATGCTTTGGTCCGGTACTCTATTAAAAGGAGGCCTTAATATACCTTAGTTTCCAATAGGACCCCGCTGCCACGGGAGGGTAGGACAAAAGATGTCATGCAAGTTCTTTTCCATAAGCACGTATGACTATATTCGGAATACATGCCTACATTACATTGATGAATTGGAGCTAGTTCTGTGTCACCCTATGTTATAACTGTTGCATGAATAGTTGCATCCAGCATAATTCTCCATCACCGATCCAATGCCTACGAGCTTTTCACATATTGTTCTTCGCTTATTTACTTTTCCGTTGCCACTGTCACAATCACTACAAAACAATCACTGTTACTTTTGCCACTGTTACCGTTACTTCCATACTACTTTGCTACTAAATACTTTGCTGCAGATATTAAGTTATCCAGGTGTGGTTGAATTGACAACTCAACTACTAATACTTGAGAATATTCTTTGGCTCCCCTTGTGTCGAATCAATAAATTTGGGTTGGATACTCTACCCTCGAAAACTGTTGCGATCCCCTATACTTGTGGGTTATCAGCGGCTACCCCAAGAGCCTGGCGTCTGCGAGGAGCGGCCCTTCAAACCATCGGCAACACCGCCACTTTCAAGAACATCACTGCCTCGGGAGGAGCTCCCTCAAGAACCTGCATCGGGAGCCCCGGCCTGCGGCCCGACCTCGGGAGCGCGCTTGCTCTTGGTGCTCAAGCCTCAGGAGGGGTGCTGGACCAAGGAATTCAAGGAAGACCTGACACAAGGGACGCTGCCGGAAAAGGAGGAGGACGCGGAGTGTGTGGCCCGACAGGCCACGGCATACTGCATCCAGGACGGTGAGTTATACAGGAAGCGGACAAATGACATTTCCCTACGTTGCATCTCTAGGGATCAGGGGAAAGAGCTACTAGCCGACATACACGGCGGGGACTGCGGCCACCACTCGTCGTCATGGACCCTCGTCGGCAAGGTGTTTCGTAGCGGATTCTACTGGCCTACGGCACTCAACGATGCGACAGAGCTGGTGAAGTCCTATGAGGCCTGTCAGTTCCACGCCAAGAAAATCCATCGGCCGGCTCAGTGCCTCCAGACCATCCCACTCTCGTGGCCGTTCGCGGTCTGGGGGCTGGATATCTTGGGCCCGTTCCCACGAGCGCCTGGGGGCTACCGCTACCTCTATGTCGCCATCGACAAGTTCACCAAGTGGGCGGAGGTAGAAGCCGTCCGCACCATCCCGGTCAGCTCCGCGGTCAAGTTCATCAAGGGACTCGTAAGTCGGTTTGGGGTCCCCAACCGCATCATCACCGACAACGGCTCGCAGTTCACTAGCAATCTCTCAAGACATATTGTGCTAACCTTGGAACGCAGATCTGCTACGCTTCGGTGGCGCACCCCCGGAGCAATGGTCAGGCCGAACGCGCCAACGCGGAGGTCCTGAGTGGCCTCAAGACCAGGACCGTCAAGAAGAAGCTCGAGGCCTGCAGCCGGGGCTGGCACGACGAGCTCCAGTCCGTGCTGTGGGCCATCCGCACCACCGCCACCAAGCCAACAGGCGAGACCCCATTCTTCCTCGTCTACGGAGCAGAAGCGGTTCTCCCTCATGAGGTCAAGCATCGCTCCGCGCGGGTCCTGGCATTTGATGAGGCGCAGCAGGACGCCATGCGGGGGATGGACCTCGTGCTGGGGGAGGAACGGCGCCGTGAAGCCACGCTACGGGCAGCAAGATATCAGCAGGTGCTGCGATGGTACCACTGCCGTAGCGTCCGCTCCAGGACGCTCGAGGTGGGTGACCTCGTCCTAAGGCGGGTGCTCTCCAAGGAAGGGCTGCATAAGCTCTCACCCATGTGGAAGGGCCTATTTAGGGTCGCACACGTCTCCAGGCCTGGCGCCGCGCGCCTGGAGACACAGGACGGAGTACCCATCCAGAACGCCAGGAATATCCAGCACCTCCGGAAGTTCTACCCATGAAGAAAGGCCCAACGCCTGTGAAGAAGGCCCAGTGCCTGTGAAGGTCTCCGCTCATGACACTCTCATGTAATAATGAGTGGGGCTGTACACGCCCCGGAGTCTCAGGAGTGCCTCCCTCGGGCCTCTGGGGCTCCCTCCCATGTCCTAGTGGCAGCACTTAGCTCCGCGCTGGTGAGAAGACAAGAAGACTAGACTAGGTGCCGGACGCGGCTTTTCATTTGCTTTCCGAAGTTGGCTTGCCCCTCTTTAATCAAAATTTGCTTTCTGGTGTTCCCTGCCGTTCTTGTCCCATCGCCTTCTGCCTCTGTTTCTGCCTTCGGTTCTCTCTTTGACTTGTACTCTCTCGCGCGTCCCTCGCGAGGGGGCTGGACAGGTGCCCTCGTGCCCTCATGAGCGTCTTGCCTATTTTTTCGTGAGGCACCCTCGTTCGAGCCGCAAGCTGGCGCACCCCTCTCAATCCGTGCCCCACGGTTACCGCGATGTGAAGCGTGGGATCACAGCCAGCAGCACCTACGACCAGGGCTCGGAAGAACAAAAGTTTTCTAACAAACTTTTGCAGTTCCTAGACACTCCCCGAGCCAAGGAGGCCTCGCCAGGTACTGAGGAATGCGCGCCTCGTGAGGCAGAAGCTACTTCAAGCACCTCAAGCTAAGTTATTTCTACGCGCCTATGTAAAACATTGATACTGCGACACAACACACGAACGATAAACATAGCATAACAACTTGGAAATCATAGTTTGTTGCACGCCCCTACGGGGCCCCATACTTGTCTCTCTCTTAATGCAGGAAGAAAAGGAGGAACAAAACAAAAGCGGCGCGTGCCCCTGCAGCAGCTCGCGAGGACGGACCCATGGCGCTCTCCCGAGCTCAGCCGAACCCTTCCTCGCGTTTCGCTGGGGCGCGGCGGCGAGACGACCCGCCGCCACCTTCGAAGCGAGCGCGGCGGCATGGCGGCTGGTCGTAGCCGCCACTGCTAGAGCTATCACCGGAGGGACAACCGCCGTAGCTGGGCGTGAGATCATCCTCACCCTCATCTCGGCCGTCGCCAAGGCCAAGCACCTCATCGCCGTCGTTGTCCTCGGGGCAGCACCCGACGCGGCGGCCGTCTTCTCTGAACACCCTCACGTAGAGAGTCGCGTTGCCGACGTACTTGAAGTGGAGGGTGCACCGCCTGCCCAAGCAGCGCGCGCGGGCAAACGTCTGCCAGTCACGGGCCAGAGCCACGTTGCCAGCAACGGAGATCTCGACCGCAACCCATGAAGGTTTGCTGCAGCAGCCGTCCGCCTGCAGCCAGAGCCCGCCTGGACCTGAGGCCGGCAGCTCGCCGACGAAGAAGCGCGAGAGCTGAAGCCAGGTGCTGGCCGGATTCTCCGACCAAACGACGAACTCTGGCAGCACCTCCGCCGAGTGGAAGCACGGCCGAGCAGGCCGTGCGACCATGGCGCACCTCCCCTCATCGACGGGGCTGCCACGATCTGGGTGAGCCCCACCACGAGAAGAGGCACCGCCGCGGCAGCGAGGAGCCGTGGCGGGGGTCACGGCGTGCTTACGGGGACGGCCGCGCCTACGCTTGGGCGGCGGGGAGCCAGGCCCCTCTTGGCGAGCCTTCCCCTTCTCCACGGCCGAGAACCTCTTCGTAGGCGCCATGGGGGTCGCTGCTAGCTATGAGGCGAGGAAGGAGAAGCGAGCAGGAAGAGATGAGCAACGGGGGCTTCGCCCCCCTCCTCATTTATAGCAGGAGAAGGCCAACCGGCGATCCCCACAATCACAGGTAATGATGATATTTCTCTGCATGCAACAGGGACTCGTCAAGTCGGGCAGTTGCCGAGGCAGCGTGGGGAAGCAGAGACGCCCACGTCAATCAATCGCCACGTGTCGACCAAGGCCGCAGGCTGTTGGGGCCCACGGCGCTCTGCACTTGCCCTTTGGCTTCGCCTCGAAGCCAAGTCCAAGCGCGCCTTGGGCCCGGGGGCTACTATCGGTGTCCTGGGAACGGGGGTCCCCAGACTTGCCTGCCTGCGGCCCATGGCGTGGCTCCACCAGCGGCCCTGTACTGCCCATCTTCACCAGCAAACACTCAAGACCCTCGCGAGGGGCCAAGCCTCGTGAGGCGGACGACACAAGACCTCCTCGGGAGCGGCCTCACCAGTCTGGCTCGCGAGGGGCGGAGAGATCAAGGCAAGGGACACTTCGGGAGGTTCCTGTGGCGCAAGCCATGACGACTAGAGCCAGGCGGGCGCCAGCGCGTGATACATCCATTTTGCATCATGCTTTTATATCAATATGTATTGCATTATGGGCTGTTATTACACGTTATGTCACAATACTTATGCCTATTCTCTCTTATTTTTCAAGGTTTACATGAAGAGGGAGAATGCCGGCAGCTGGAATTCTGGGCTGGAAAAGGAGTAAATCTTAGAGACCTATTCTGCACAGCTCCAAAAGTCCTGAAACTTCACGGAAGTCATTTTTGGAATTAATAAAAAATACTAAGCGAAGAAAGTACCAGAGGGGGCCCACACCCAGGCCACGAGGGTGGGGGCGCGCCCTACCCCCTGGGCGTGCCTCCCTGCCTCGTGGGCCCCCTGGCAGGCCTCCGGTGCCCATATTCTGCTATATGAAGTCTTTCGTCCGAGAAAAAATCAGAAGCAAGCTTTCGGGAAGAAACTCCGCTGCCACGAGGCGGAACCTTGGCGGAACCAATCTAGGGCTCTGGCAGAGCTGTTCTGCCGGGGAAACTTCCCTCCAGGAGGGGGAAATCATCGCCATCGTCATCACCAACGATCCTCTCATTGGGAGGGGGTCAATCTCCACCAACATCTTCACCAGCACCATCTCCTCTCAAACCCTAGTTCATCTCTTGTATCCAATCTTTGTCCCAAAGCCTCAGATTGGTACCTGTGGGTTGCTAGTAGTGTTGATTACTCCTTGTAGTTGATGCTAGTTGGTTTATTTGGTGGAAGATCATATGTTCAGATCCTATATGCATATTAATACCCCTATGAATATGAACATGAATATGATTTGTGAGTAGTTACGTTTGTTCCTGAGGACATGGGAGAAGTCTTGCTATAAGTAGTCATGTGAATTTGGTATTCGTTCGATATTTTGATGAGATGTATGTTGTCTCTCCTCTAGTGGTGTTATGTGAACGTCGACTACATGACACTTCACCATTATTTGGGCCTAGAGGAAGGCATTGGGAAGTAATAAGTAGATGATGGGTTGCTAGAGTGACAGAAGCTTAAACCCTAGTTTATGAGTTGCTTCGTAAGGGGATGATTTGGATCCATATGTTTCATGCTA
Organism: Aegilops tauschii subsp. strangulata; assembly: GCF_002575655.3. Classification (NCBI taxonomy): domain Eukaryota; kingdom Viridiplantae; phylum Streptophyta; class Magnoliopsida; order Poales; family Poaceae; genus Aegilops; species Aegilops tauschii. The sequence goes on along the minus strand of NC_053038.3, from coordinate 63,936,107 downwards.
TGGTTAGGTTTACCTTAATACATCTTTTGTAGGTGCGGATGCTAGCAATAGGGTTTAATCATAAGTGGGATGCTTGTCCAAGAAAGGAGAGCACCCTACCACCGGTCCACCCACATACCAAATTATCAAAGTAACGAATGCGAATCATATGAGCGTGATGAAAACTAGCTTGACGATAATTCCCATGTGTCCTCGGGAGCGCTTTTCTCTATATAAGAGTTTGTCCAGGCTTGTCCTTTGCTACAAAAAGGATTGTACCACCTTGCTGCACTTTATATACCTTTGTCACTTGTTACCCGTTACAAATTACCTTATCACAAAACTATTTGTTACCGATAATTTCAGTGCTTGCAGAGAATACCTTGCTGAAAACCGCTTATCATTTCCTTCTGCTCCACGTTGGGTTTGACACTCTTACTTATCGAAATGACTACGATAGATCCCCTATACTTGTGGGTCATCAAGACTCTTTTCTGGCGCCGTTGCCGGGGAGTGAAGCGCCTTTGGTAGGTGGAATTTGGTAAGGAAAAATTTATATAGTGTGCTGAAATTTACTGTCACTTGTTTCTATGGAAAGTAATCCTCTGAGGGGCTTGTTCGGGGTATCTTCACCCCGACCAGTAGAGCAAAGAGTTGCTCCTCAACCTACTGAACCTACTGAAAATGTTTACCTTGAAATTCCTTCGGGTATGATAGAGAAACTGCTAGCTAATCCTTTTGTAGGAGATGGAACATTGCATCCCGATTTACACCTAATCTATGTGGATGAAGTTTGTGGATTATTTAAGCTTGCAGGTATGCCGGATGATGTTATCAAGAAGAAGGTCTTCCCTTTATCTTTGAAGGGAGAGGCATTAACATGGTATAGGCTATGTGATGATATGGGATCATGGAACTACAAACGATTGAAATTGGAATTTCAACAGAAGTTTTATCCTATGCATCTTGTTCATCGTGATCGTAATTATATATATAATTTTTGGCCTCGCGAAGGAGAAAGCATCGCTCAAGCTTGGGGGAGGCTTAAGTCAATGTTATATTCATGCCCCAATCATGAGCTCTCAATAGAAATGATTATTCAAAAATTTTATGCTCGGCTTTCTCTCAATAATCGCTCCATGCTCGATACCTCTTGCACTAGATCTTTTATGATGAATACTATTGAATTCAAATGGGATTTATTGGAAAGAATTAAGTGCAACTCTGAAGATTGGGACCTCGACGAAGGTAAGGAGTCAGGTATAACACCTAAGTTTGATTGTGTTAAATCTTTTATGGATACCGATGTTTTTCGTGAATTTAGCACTAAATATGGACTTGACTCTGAGATAGTAGCTTCTTTCTGTGAATCCTTTGCTACTCATGTTGATCTCCCTAAGGAGAAGTGGTTTAAATATAATCCTCCCATTGAAGTAAAAGTAGTTGCACCTATTAAAGTTGAAGAAAAGACTATCACTTATGATGATCCTGTTGTTCCTGCTACTTATATTGAGAAGCCACCTTTCCTTGTTAGAATAAAGGATCATGCTAAAGCTTCAACTATAGTCAACAAAAGTAATATTAGGACACACAAACCCCCTGAGCAAGTTAAAGTTGAACCTCAAATTGCTATGGTTAAAGGTCTCTTGGCTGATAATATCAATGGGCATGTTATTTATTTCTGTGGTGAGACTGCTAGAATTGCTAAGCCTGGTGCTAAAGATAAACATAGACCTGTGGTAGGCATGCCTGTTATTTCTGTTAAAATAGGAGATCATTGTTATCATGGCTTGTGTGATATGGGTGCTAGTGCTAGTGCAATACCTTATTCACTATACAAAGAAATTATGCATGATATTGCACCTGCTGAGATAGAAGAAATTGATGTTACAATTAAGCTTGCCAATAGAGATACTATTTCACCGATTGGGATTGTTAGAGATGTTGAAGTCTTGTGTGGGAAGGTTAAATATCCTGCTGATTTTCTTGTTCTTGGTTCCCCACAAGATAGCTTTTGTCCCATTATATTTGGTAGACCCTTCTTGAACACTGTTAATGCTAGGATAGATTGCGAAAAGGATGTTGTTACTATTGGTTTGGGTGATATGTCTCATGAGTTTAATTTTGCTAAATTTAGTAGACAACCCCGTGATGAGGAATTGCCTAGTAAAGATGAGTCTTGCTTCTATTGCTGTGCCTCCTAGTGATCTTTTAGAACAATATTTGCTAGACCATGAAAATGATACTGTCGGCGTTCTGGGAACGGGGGTCCCCAGACTTGCCTGCCTGCGGCCCACGGCGTGGCTCTGCTAGCAGGCCCGTACGACCCATCTTCATCAACAAGGCATTCAAGACCCTCGCGAGGGGCCAAGCCTCGCGAGGCAGACGACGCAAGACCTCCTCAGGAGCGGCCTCGCCAAGCAAGCTCATGAGGGGCGGAGAGAATAAGGCAAGGCAAACCTCGCGAGGTTCTCGTGACGTGAGCCATGACGATCAAGACCAGGCGGGCGCTAGCGCGTGCAGCGTCCTTGTTTCCTCTTTGGTGCTAAGGAGGCAATCGCAGGCGCGAAGTACCGAGGCATCAAGCAAAGGTTTCCATATCGGTGCAATGAGACCAAGACCAGTAGGGCGGCAAGACGGAGGTCACCATGGGGCCCAAGACGGCGTCACCTCCAGAGCCTTTTGCAGGCGAAGACTACTTTTGTCAGGATATGCTGTACTAGCTGTCCCCTTTCAAATTGGCCGTTGTTGGCTCCCTTCCCGCTCAATATTTGGGGAGAGGACCAGGGCCTCTATAAATAGGACTAGCCACCACAGTAGGGGCAAGCGAAGCCTGAGCTTATCGAATCCCCGCACACACAAGTTCGCTAAGCACAAGAACACCTCAACCTCAGGAGGCTGTTCTTCCCCTTGTATTGTTCATCATCAGCCCAAGAGGCAATCCACCACCACCACACTGGAGTAGGGTATTACACCACAACGGTGGCCCGAACCAGTATAAATCTTGTGTCCCTTGTGTTATGAGTTGGTAGAGTTAGACCGCGAGATCTTAGCAAAACTAGGACGTGGATCGGTAGGGGGGAAATCTCCGTGCGCACCCCAGTGTTTGAACCTTGAGGGTTTTGCCGGAACCCGTGATCCAAAATTTGGCGCGCAAGGTAGGGGTGCGCCGAAGCTTCCTTTCCGTCACTCCGCGTCCCGTTGCTCCATCGTCTCCATGGCAGACGCTCGCCGCGCCCGTGCTGAGCGTCGGGCTGCCCTCGTCGCCCGTGTCGCTCAGACGGCCCCCGTCGGCGGGCCACCCCGTCGTTCTCCGTCGCCTGCCGCCAACGCCGCCACCGGCCCGGCGGGGAACGAGCAGCAAGCGTCCTCGCTGCACCCCTCGGTGTGGCGGGACGGCCGCACCGCACTCCGTCGCTGACCCCGGCCGGTTCGTCGTCCCACGCGCGTCGCGCTCCCGTGGATGCGCAGGCTGCTCTGTGCATGGCGCACGAGCTCCTGCGCTACCGCCCCGTCAACGACCTCTACGAGGACTGGCTCGACTGCATCACCGAGCTTGTCAGCGCCGCCGGGGGCTCCCCAGCACCGTCCCTCTGTTGCCTCGCCCTTCGTCAGCCATGGGCGGCGTGGCCCATGGAGCGCCTCCACCACCTCTGCCCCAAGACGGAGTCTTGGCACCAAGGTGTCGGGTGGTAGGTGCGACATATTCCAACGGGTGGCTTATCATTGTGGGAGCCAATAATACGTCGCCGGTGCCTGGAAACGGGATGAGGCGAAGACATGCTCGCCGGCGAATCTTACCCAGGTTCGGGGCTCTCCGTGGAGATAACACCCCTAGTCCTGCTCCGCGGGGTCTCCGCATGATCACTAGATCAGAAAGAGTAGCTACAAGTGCTCCTTGAGCTGTTGGGTTCAAGGGAGAAGAAGAGCAAGTCTAGCTCTCGCTTCCCTCTCTATATGGTGTGTGGGTAACTCTAAGAAGCCAACCCTTTGCATGGGTGCCCCGGGGGGTTTATATAGGCCTACCCCCCGAGGGTACAATTGTAATCCGGCTGGGCGCGGGTCCCAGCCGTTAGTGTGTGTGCTCGCCGGCTTCTCCGCCGGCCATTGGGGCCCACCGACTGGTGGGTCCCGCCGGCTGCCGGCCCCTTGGCCGACAGGCCGGTCCCACCGCCTGGGGGTCTTGTCGGCGGCTGTTTACTGTAGCCTCGCCCCTGATGACGAGAGCTTTGTCGAGGTAAGCGTGGCTACAGCGTGCCGCCTCGAGGGCTCTCACTGCTGCCTTACCTCGTCTTGTCTCCTTAATGTGGCACATGTTTCGAGGGAGGGGGTGGCCGGCTTCTGGGGGCCGGCTACGCCCCTGGCCGACTGGGGGAGGTCGGGCCGCCTTCGTGCCTCTCTCTGGCTAATGGGGCCCGCCACCTGCGGGCCATACTGGCGTCTGTCGCGGATGACGTCGAGGCCAGCATGGCTACAGGGCCGAGCCGGACGGGAGATGGCTGACCCGTACGGCGTCCTGTGGCCATGCCTGCCTCGGGATTCGGGGGTAGTGGGCTGCACTGTAGCCACACCCCGTCTTTTCACCGTTATGTGGGTGTAGTTTTGGTGGGTGCGGTCTTGGCCGGCTTCTTGGAGTCGGCGTTCTCCATGGCCGGCTCTTGGGAGTCGGCGTTCTCCATGGCCGGCTTCCTGGAGTCAGCCATCTCGTAGTTATCTTGGGGGAGGTTTCTGAGGCTGGGTCGCCTTCTGAGGGTCGGCTCCTGGGGTAGCCGGCCGGGGGAAGGCGGCCTAATGCCTTGAATGCTTGAAGGCTCAAATGGCCTGACAATTTTTGAAGAACCAGGGGCAGTCGGTTAGGCTACCCATGGCCATTTACTCCGACAGTAGTCCCCGAAGCTGATTGAGCTTGGAGGTTGGGTGCGAGTCGAGAAGCTCGGTCGGCTTCCTATCTTGATGAGCCGGCAGCTGGGAGTCGGCTTCGGTTGGGTACGCCGTCTCGGCGAATTTTTTTGGAGTCGGAAGGCGGGAGCCTGCCAGCGCGTGCACCGGGCCGCGGGCCGGCCACTTGCCGCCTCCGAACCACGTGGCATCCCTTGGCTAAAAAGCCTGCCAGCCCACGTGCGCGACGGGACGTCGCCGCAGGTCAGGGGCCCGCCACGCCTACGCCCGGGCCCAGGCGCGGATTCTCTGCGGCCCGAAGCCGCCCGCACGTCTTCCTGTGGCGGTTTCGGCACGCCTTTAGGGCGTAATAATCGCGAGGCGTGGGGGGAGTGGGTGCAGTTAATCCCACGTCTCACCCCACGCCCTGCCTCCCCGGCTTCACCGTGTGAAGCTATAAGTAGGGGAGGGGGGAGAGCGGCAGGCGCTCGCACGCCCCTCCCCTCTCCACCATCTTCTTCCTTCCGCTCCTTCTTGCGACAGCGCCTCGTCGCCGCACCGCTCTACCACTCGATCCTCCGCCGCCGCGCTCATTCTCGCCAGCCCTACGCCACGATGCAGTTCCGCGGGGATTGGGACGGCTCCAACGTCCATGAGGATCACGTCGAGTTCCTCCGCAAGACGCGGCGGCTGCCCGGCGCGGACAAGGTGGAGGTCCGTCTTGCGCCGGCGAAGGAGATTACGCCGGAGCCGGAGGAAGGCGAGCGGGTAGTCTTCTGCTCGCATTTCATGTGCGGCATCGGCTTGCCCGTGAGCGCCTTCTTCCGCTCCTTTCTCGAGTTCTACCAACTCCAGCCGCACCACCTCACCCCGAACACGGTGGTGCTGCTGTACGCCTTCGTCACCTTGTGCGAAGGCTACCTCGGCGTCCTCCCCACCCTCGAGCTCTGGGGGGAGTTCTTCTAGTCCAAGATGGGCACGCGCATGCAGGGCGTGCCGGCTCAGACTGGCGCCTTCGTCGCGATGCAGAGGGTGGCTGCCGACAACCCCTTCCCCGTCATCACGCTGATCCAGTCGGTGAAGCTATGGCAGAAGTCATACTTCTACGTGAAGAACGTCACCCCACAGGGCGACTATGTCAATCTGCCGGCTTACGTAGCCAGCCCACCGGTAGGCAGGCAGCCCCAGTGGTCCTATCGGGCCGTGACGCTGACGCCGACTGGAACCGCAGCTGTCGCCCGAGTGCGGGCGATGATCCAGTCGGAGGGCTTGTCGGGGCCCGACCTGCTGGCCGCCTTTGTCACGCGGCGGGTGCTCCCGCTCCAGAGCCGCCCTCATCTGATCTGTCAGATGAGCGGCCAGCTCGATCCGAGTCGGATGTGCACCAAAGACATGCCGCACGACGAGGTGGCCTATATGGTGAACTACCTTGCGAACTGGAAGCTCTCCGCAGAGTGGCAGTTCGGCAAGGAGCCATATTGCCGAGCCCATCCGCCGCCCACGGTATGTTCTCTTTTTCTCTTTCTCTTCTCTCAGTTTTGTCGCCGAGTTCCTTTTGGCCGACTCTGACTAGTCGGCTTGTCTCGACAGAGCCCTCTTCTTCGGCCTGCAGGCGGGTCGGACATGGAGCGCCGATTCGTCCCCGACCGGACGGAGCATGATCTGGAGGACCCCGACTTGGGGGCGGCCGCTATGGACGACAACACCGAGGCGGGCGGTGGCCAAGACGGCGGCGAGGCAGGCGGCTCCGGGCTTGGAGTCAGCTTCGACGACTGGCCGGACGATGACGAGGCTGAAGTCGTCCCACGCCGCCAGCCGGCACCGGGCCACGGCGCGGGTTCCTCCGCTGCACCACCTGCTCGGGGCGGCGGGCAAAAGCGTCGTGCCGTGTCGGGCTTGTTCGGCAGTCGGCCGAAGAAGCCCAGAGGCGGGGCAGCGGCGACCAGGCGGGAGGAGGCGGCCGCGAAGGCGGCCCGCTTCCGCAAGGCGGTGAAGCAGCCGCAGATGGTGTCGGCGTAAGTACCTGTTCCTTCGTGTATTCTTTTTTCTTTTCTCTGGTAGCTCCTGAGTCCTTGTCTTTTCTCCAAAAAACCAGGGCTCCATTGTCGCTCGAGCGGGCTGCTGCCGCCTCCGTCGTTGGGTCGCCGGGAGGATCTGGGAGCACTACTCGCCGCGTGGACCCCCGTGCCGATCTTCAGGCGACGAGGGAGCGGAACGCGCGGGAGGCGCGGGAGGAGCGGGAGGCGCGGGAGGCGGAGGCATTGAGGGCGGCCGCCGCCAAGGCGACGCAGGAGGAGGAGGCGGCGAAGGCGCGCGCTGACGCTGCAGCCAAGGCCCAAGCGGAGGCTGCAGCTGCGGCGATGGCGGAGGGGGCCTTGCTGGTCACCCCACTACGCATCGCGGCGCCTGGGGCCCCGGAGCCGCCGCCAGAAGAAGCCGGCGGTGACCAGCCGGGGCTGGAGAGGGATGACGACATCGTCATCCTGGAGAGGGTGGCGGCGCCGGCCCCGCCGACTGGGGCGGCTCAAGGCGGCCGGCCTGATCTGCCGCCTGCACAGTCGGCCGGGGGCGAGCCGGCCGCGAGGACTGATCTGGCGGTCCGGACGCCGCCGCGCCAGCGCACGGGGAAGGCCGTATCAGAGCCGCAGAAGGCCGCGGGCTCCATCTCGTCGGCCCAGGATATGGAGGCGGCCAGTGCCACCTCGGGGTGGACGCCGGGCGGAGGGACGGCCGTGATGAATGTGGCCGCACAGGACGTCCGGACCCGGCTCCAAGCCCAGGCTACGGCGCTAAGGAAATACAACGACGAGTTCCTTGCGACGCGGGCGGCCATCCGGGTTAGTCTTCTTATCTTGCTCTTTTGATCTTGGTTTCTTCCATGGGGGCGCGTCAGCGCACCCACTGGGTATAGTCCCCGAGTTCCGAGTCGGCTGCTGAGCAGGCGTCTTGGAACTTCTTAGCGGATCTAGTTTTGCTATTCTTGCTCTTACTTCGCTCTTCTGCCTGTCTTGCAGGACTACCACAATCTTCGCGCGGCTGCCTTCAACTCCCAGGCTCGGGAGCTGACCCAGAAGACCGCCGACCTAATTGAGAGCCGGGGTAAGTGCCTCGTCCTTTATCTCACGTGGGGGCGCGTCAGCGCACCCACTGGGTGTAGTCCCCGAGATTTGGGCCGACTGCTGAGCAGTCGGGTCGGATCTTCCTTGACGACTTCTTCTTATTGCTTCTTCTTTCTCTGCCGTCCCTGCAGCGGCCAACGCTAGTCTAAGGGAGCAGCTGGGGGGGGGGGGTCTCAGGCCGCCCTTCGTGCTAAGGAGGCCGAGTTTGCCGCCTTGGTGCAGGAGCGTGACCGCCTGGCCAAGAGGTTGGCCTACCAGGAGGAGAGCCACAAGGCGGCTTTGAAGGCGGTGCAGGACAGCGAAGCCGCCCTCCAGGCCGAGTATGAGACAGAGGCAGCTGGCTGGGCTGAAGCAAGGCAGACACTAATCAATGGCTACGGCCAGATCGAAGATTTGGTTGACGGTAAGCCGCCTTCTTCTTCGTCCTTTCTTGCCGCTTGCCGCTTTTGGCTCGTTTTCTGACTTGGTGTTTTCTCTTCTTTCTCTTTCTTTCTTGCGCAGAGTACTTCCCTGGCTACTCTACCGCCGCCAACCAGATCATCGAGGCCCGCCGCGAGGCACGGAGGCAGGCTGGCGCCGAGATTGCACCAAACGCTAGTCGGTCGCTGGAGGAGCAACTCTTGGCGATCCAGGCCCGCCTCCAGCCGGCTCATCGACTGCTTCGCCGGCTTCAACGTGCCGGGGCGCAGGTGTTGGCCTCCCTCTGGCCTGGCGAAGTGGTTCCCCGCACCCCCAGTCGGACTGCCAACTGGCTGGAGGTGGCGGTCGGCCGCTTCGAAGCCTGGAAGGCTTCGGCGGCTCGGTCCCGCGCCAGGCGGGCACTGGAGTTCGTCAAGGCCTGGTATCCCGGCCTGAGTCTGGACCAGCTGGCTACCTGGCGGCAGCAGGCCGACACGGAGCTGGAGCCGGCGCGGCCGGCTATCATCCGGCGGGCTTCGGCGATCGCCGACTACACCGACACCAACGCCTTCGCCCCTGAGGTAGATGACAACGGTGTTGCCCAGCCGGAGGAATGGTTCGGGCTGAACCCGGCAGACGGCGAAGACTCGGCGGAGGAGATCGACTCCAGCGACGAGGGCAAAGAAGAGGAGGAGGAGGGTGAAGACGCCGGGCCGGATGGCGGAGCGGCCGGCCCGCCTCAGCTTGACCGCGCCTCTAGCAACATGGCACGCGCGGGTGCGCCGCCTGCCACTGGCGGTGATCAAGCCGAGACCCGCCAGCCGGCCACCCCTTCAGCCGGTGACGCCGTCTCAACCGACCAACCCGGCTCCCACACCGCGCCTTTAGTCTAGTCTGCTATCTTTTATTTTTCCTGTCTTATCACTTTTGGAATAATATTTTGTTAAGTTTGCACAATTCCACCCACTGGGGGTGTATTTGAACTATGTCGATTGCCGGCCTGTTGGGGGCTTTATATGTATATATGACTATGCAAGTGTTTGGCTTTTCCTTGTTCTTTGCTTTTCATCCTTCTGCTGTTTCCTTTGCCGCCCTCCCTTGGTTGCCGCCTTCCCAGTCGGGCAGTTGCTCTGCAATTTGTGGCTGGAGAACTGCTTGGCCAATTGGGAGGGCAAGTACTCTAGCTTTGTTGGATTATAGAGAAGTGTTTGGGAAGCCGGCCAGCCGGCTGTTCTGACCGCCGGCAAGCGTGGTTGGAGGCCGTCTTTTCGCTATACAAGTTCATTAGTCCTTAGCCGTTTTTCGTGTGGGCATCCTTTCTGCCTTGGCTCTTGCTAGTCGGACAATCGGTTCTTCGAGCTGCGACTTTCAACAAGAGAGGACTCGGGAGTCGGCACACTACTTGTCTGACTTCAGGTAGAAATTTAATATAGCTTAAGGCGGCCAGTCCCCGGGCCGACTAGTCGAACCCGGTGCCAGACAGGAAATCAAATGTAATAATACATTCATGGATATGGCACTCGTCGCTCATAGATAAAGGAAGGCAGTCCCCGAGTGCTCCTCGGGAGGCCTGTTGTTTCGTACTTAATACAAAAGGGTAGCATGATACATACTGCTTTCAACTGTAAAATCTTCTCAGGAGGTTCGCGTTCCATGGTCGCTCCGACTCCTTGCCGGAGTCATCCCTCTTGCATGCTCTTGGTTTTTCGCGTCGATCAAGTAGTCGGAGTCGTTGCCTAGTGCCTTGCTGATGACGAAAGGGCCTTCCCAGGGGACTGAGAGCTTGTGCTGGCTGGCTGTTCGCTGGATCAGCCGAAGCACAAGGTCGCCCTCCTGGAAAGATCTTGGCTTGACCTTGCGGTTGTGGTAACGGCGCAACCCCTGCTGGTAGATGGCGGACCGGCTGAGTGCTAACAGCCGACCCTCTTCCAGTAGGTCGACACCGTCTTCTCTTGCTTCCTTGGCCTCCGCCTCCGTGTACATGGTGATCCGAGGCGAGACAAACTCGATGTCGGTTGGGATGACAGCCTCCGCACCATATACAAGGAAGAATGGAGTGAAGCCGGTTGACTTGTTAGGGGTAGTACGCAGACTCCAGAGGACAGCCGGCAGCTCATCGAGCCAGCAGCCGCCGATCACTCCAGTGGTACAACCAGTCGGGGCTTGATGCCGGAGAGGATGAGTCCATTTGCTCGCTCGACCTGGCCGTTTGACTGTGGGTGGGCAACGGACGCTAAGTCCAGTCGGATACCCTGCGTCGCGCAGAAACGTGCCAGTGCTCCTTTGGCAAAGTTTGTGCCGTTGTCGGTGATGATGATGTGCGGTACGCCGTACCGAGTAGTGATGTCGGTGATGAACGTCACGGCAGTCGGCCCGTTTAGCTTCTTGATCGGCTTCGCTTCGATCCACTTGGTGAACTTGTCCACGGCGACAAGCAGATGTGTTAAGCCGCCGCGGGCTATCTTGAAAGGGCCCACCATGTCCAGTCCCCAGACGGCAAAGGGCCAGGTGAGGGGAATGGTCTTGAGTGCAGAAGCCGGCAGGTGTTGCTTGGAACTGAAAACTTGGCATCCTCTGCAGCTCTTGACTATCTCTTTGGCATCTTCCAAAGCAGTCGGCCAAAAGAAACCGTGGCGGAAAGCTTTGGCCACAAGTGATCTTGAGGCTGCGTGGTGGCCGCATTCGCCTTGATGGATATCCTTGAGGATTGCCACTCCTTTTTCTGGCTCGACACAGCGCTGGAAGACTCCAGTGACGCTGCGCTTGACAAGCTCTCTGTTGATTATTGCATATGCTCCGGCTCGTCGTTGCACTAGTCTTGCTGAGATCTCATCAGCCGGCAGCTCTTTGTTGACTAGGAATTTGAGGATGGGCTGGGCCCATGACGGAGCTGTGACTTCTTCTGTTAGTACAACCACCATGACTCGGGTGGGTGGGTCGAGTGGCGTGGAATTGGAGTCGGCCACCGCTTCTTGTGTTGCTGCAGTCCCCGGGCCGACTGCTGCAGTCCCCGGACCGGGTTCTGAAGTCCCCGGGCCGGGTGCGACTACGGCAGTCCCCGGGCCAGTTGTCGAAGTCCCCGTGCCGCCTGCGGGGTTCCTCCAGTCGGATCCGGCTGCATCGGGGACAGTCGGTACGAAAATAGAGTCCGACTCTGGAGACGGCTTGATGGACGGCTTGAGGAGGCGCTGGAGGGAGACGCCGGTCGGTATAGCCTGTCGGGTGGAGCCGATCCGTGCCAGGGCATCTGCTTGGTCGTTGTCGGCCCTTGGCACGTGAAGGAACTCGCACCCTTCGAAGTACCCACTGATCTGCTGGACGAGGAATCGATAGCTCGCCATGTTTGCATCCTTGGCGTCCTAGTCGCCAGACGACTGCTGGACCACCAAGTCTGAGTCGCCATAACACAGGATCTGGCGTATGCCGAGCTCTTTGGCTAGCCGGAGCCCATGTATGAGCGCCTCGTACTCGGCCACGTTGTTGGAGGCGGCGAAGTGGATTTGCAGCGTGTATCTGAGTTTTTCGCCTTTGGGAGAGGTGAGGACGATGCCGGCTCCCAAGCCGGTGCGCATCTTGGACCCGTCGAAGTGCATCCGCCAATGGGTAGAGTCGGGAGCCGGCGATAGGTACTGGGTCTCGGCCCAGTCGACGAGGAAGTCGGCCAATGCTTGGGACTTGATGGCGGTGCGGGGTTGGTAGAAGATTGTGTATGGTGCCAATGCAATGGCCCATTTAGCCACCCGGCCGGATGCATCCCGGCTGCCTATGATTTCGGCAAGCGGGGCGGTGCACATGACCGTGATGGGATGCTCTTGGAAGTAGGGCTTCAGCTTCTTGGCGGCGAAGTACACCCCATAGCACATCTTCTGGTAGTGCGGGTAGTTTTGCTTTGAGCTGGATAGTATTTCACTTAGATAATACACCGGCCTTTGAACTAGCTGGGCTCGGCCTTCTTCCGGGCGCTGGACCACGACAACTGTACTGACCACTCGGCTAGTCGCGGCAATGTAGAGGAGCATGGGCTCCTTCTCAGTCGGTGCCGCCAGGACAGGTGGAGTGGTCAGCATCTTCTTCAGCTCATGGAAGGCTTGGTCGGCTTGGTCATTCCACTCGAAGTGAGTGGACTTCTTCATGAGTCGGTACAGGGGGAGTGCCTTCTCTCCTAGCCGGCTGATAAAGCGGTTCAGGGAGGCCAAGCACCCGGTGAACTTCTGCACATCTCGCAATTTGGTGGGAATCTCCATCCTCTCGATGGCCTTGATCTTCACAGGGTTGCACTCGATGCCGCGTTCGGAGACCAGAAAGCCTAACAGTTGGCCGGCTGGTACTCCGAACACGCATTTCTCGGGGTTGAGCTTGATTTGGAATCGGCGCAAGTTGGCGAATGTTTCTTTGAGGTCCTCCAGCAGGGTGCCGCGCTTCTCTGTCTTCACCACGATGTCGTCTACGTAGACGTGGGCATTTCTGCTGAGTTGCTTGAGGAGGCATTTCTGCATGCAACGCTGAAAAGTGGCACCGGCATTCCTTAGGCCGAATGTCATAGTCAGGTAACAGAAAGCTCCGAATGGTGTGATGAAGGCAGTCTTCAGTCGGTCTGCTGGGTCCAACTTGATTTGTTGGTACCCTGAGTAGGCATCCAAAAAACTCAACAGCTCGCATCCAGCTGTGGAGTCTATCACTTGGTCAATCCGTGGCAAAGCAAACGGATCCTTGGGGCAGGCCTTGTTGAGGCTGGTGTAGTCTATGCACATACGCCACTTGTTATTCTTTTTCAAAACCAAGACTGGGTTGGCCAGCCACTCTGGAAAAAAATACTTCCATAATAAAGCCAGCGGCGAGGAGCCTGGCTATCTCTTCTCCTACGATTCTTCGCTTCTCTTCTGACAGTCGGCGGAGGGGCTGCTTGACCGGCTTCGCGTCGGCTCAGACGTGCAATTTGTGCTCGGCGAAATCCTTCGGGACACCCGGCATGTCCTTTGGGGACCATGCGAAGATGTCTCGATTCTCACGGAGGAAGTCGATGAGCTCGCCTTCCTATTTACTGTCCAGGTTTGCCCCAATGACAGCAAACCTTTCCGGGTTCTCCGGGTCCAGGGGTATCTTCTTCGTCTCCTTGGCCGGCTGGAAGGAGCCCTGCGCATCACAATCTTTGGGGTTAGGGGACAAAGCCGGCTGCTTGCCGGCCATGGCCACAACCCGTTCCAGCATCTTCTTCTCCTCTGCCACTACGAGGGACTCGGCCAACCGACTGCTGGCCATGGCACACTCGATGGACTTCTTGTAGTCGCCGGCTACGGTGATGATCCCCTTCGAGCTCGGCATCTTCATCTTTAGGTAGGCGTAGTGGGGCACAGCCATGAACTTGGCCAGAGCAGGTTGGCCAAGCAAAGCATGGTAGGGGCTCTCTAGATCCACTACCTCAAACCAGATCGCTTCTCGGCGAAAATGATCGTTGTCTCCGAAGAGAACGTCCATCTTGATCTTGCCGATCGGGGAACAAGACAAGCCGGGCACGATGCCATGGAACACGATCCGGCTTGGCATGAGCTGCTTCGCCTTGATGTTCAGCTTCTCCATGGTATCGCGGTACAGTATATTGATACTGCTTCCGCCATCAATCAGGACGCGGGAGAATCGGGCAGCTCGCCTCTCAGTCGCGAGGGTGACATCCAAGACTAGTGCATAGGAGCCAGGGGATGGCATCACCTCGGGGTGGTCGGCCTGGCTCCAGTTGATGGGCTTCTCGGACCAGTGCATGAACTCGGGAGCGCTAGAGGCGACCGCGTTGACCTCTTGATGCTGACGGCGCCGACTACGCTTGTCTTCATCTTGGCTTGTGAAGACGACATAGGCGGCGTGCTCTTCGGGGAACTCATCTTGAATGGCTCCGACTGCCGGCCGAGCCACCGGCTGCTGGGGGGCTGGAGGCGGCAGGCCGGGAGGCGGAGGCGGCACCAGCCCCTCGCCCTTGGAGATTCGCGTGAGCCAGTGGCACTTTCAGGTCGTGTGGTTGGACGGCTTCGCGCCGCTATGGAACTTGCAGGGGGCGTCGAGAGTCTGCTCGTAGGAGAAAGCCGGCTGCCAAGCCGGCCTGCCACCCTTCTTCTTGGGAGCGGGCCGTTCTTCGGGTTGCTCATCTTCAACGGTGGCCACCTGCCGACTGGTGGAAGGCGGCATAGGGGCCTTGCGCTTGTGGTCGTTCTGGTAGGGGCGCCGACTGGACTCGCTAGCCGGCGTCTTGGGAGCCGGAGCAAGCACCTTCCCAGAGGCGTCCACTCGGAGCTCGGTCTTCATCAAGGAGTCAGCCGTGGCGTACTTATCCGCGATGATCAGCAGTTCGTCGAGGGTAGCCGGCTCGTCGCAGAGGAGCCGGTGCTTGAGGAGGGTGCCCTCTCGGCACCCGGCGGTGAAGTACTCGATGGCCTGAACCTCGTGCACCCCCTCGCAGGAGTTGCGGAGCTCGGCCCACCGCGTGAGGTAGTCGCGGGTCGACTCGTTGGGCCCTTGGACGCATAGGGAGAGCTGGCGAGGCTTGGGAGGCTGCTTGTACGTGCTGGTGAAATTGCGGACGAAGACTTCCGTGAAGTCCAGCCAGCTGTTGACGCTATAGGGCTTGAGGCTGTTGAGCCAGGTGCGCACCGTGCCTTGCAGCATGAGGGGGACGTATTTCACGGCGACGCGTCTGTTGCCGTTGGCTATGCTGACCGCAGTAGAATAGTCGATGAGCCAATCTTCCGGCTTCACAGAGCCGTTGTACTTGGGCGTGTCTCTGGGGAGCGAGAACCCTTTGGGGAAGGGCTCGTCGCGGATGCGGGGGCCAAAGCATGGCGGGCCGACATCGTCTTCTTCTTCCAACGCCAGGGATCGAGCTAGGCGGTCGATCCGGTGGCGGGCGTCGTTCTCGCCGACTCCTTCGCGGCGGCCTAGTCGGCCACCAAGAGTCGGATGCATGACAGGCGGCGGGGTGGGATGTCTCTCCCCTCGAGGCGGGGGAGGAGGCGGATTTCCTTGGCGCTCCACCGCTCGAGGGCGGCCTTCCGTGTCGCGCTCGATGGTGATACAGGTCCGGCTGCGGCTAGCAGCCGGCTCCTTGTCTTTCCTCCCGCGGGCGCCGCTCGCAGTCGGCGATCGGGACGTCGCAGCGTGCTCCCGGTGCAGGGGATGACTATCAGCGCGGGCGGCGGCTTCGTGCCGTTCTGCGGCCGCGTCGATCAGCTGCTGGATGCGCCTTGTCATGTAGGGGAGCTCATCGGCTCCCAGCCCATTTAGCTCTTCAGCGGCCGCCTGAGCGGCTCGTAGATTCTCGAGCGGGGTGGCGTAGACGGGGCGATCTGCCCCCAGCATGCTGGCGATAGCCGCGCCGCGCTTCTGGACGAAGCCGGCTTGGCTCGGCCCGCTACGCGGCGGCGTACCGAAGGCGGCGCGGTCGACTTCGCGCTGGTGGGCCTCGGTGAGGCGTCTCATGGAGGCTATCTTCTGGCCTTCCGCGATGAGGGCGAGGCGGCGTGCCTCCAAGGTCTCGGCGATGGCGTCGGCCGGGATGGGGACGGATAAGTCGTGCATTGCTGCTTGCAGGGCGTCGTGGGCGTTCTCGCCCGACTTGGCGACGTGGCTGATGACCAACACTTCGGTGACGGCGCTGCTGCCGCTGTCAGCTCGAGGGAGAGGGTCGTCGAAGACCACCACGTCGGAGGGGTAGGCGTCGAGCGATGCCGTGTCGGAATAGACAAGCATCGGGTCGGTGGAGCCGACCGACTCCAAGTCTGCGGCAGGCTCGCTGGAGACGTGAAGTTGGTCGAGGAGGCTGACGAGGCGGCTCTCGGGGTAGTCCGTGCCCGCGTCAGACGCGGGCTCGTCGGAGATGCGAGCCTCGCCGAGCAGATCGGCGACGCGGGTCGTCACGCAGGCGTCGTCGACGCCTTGCAGCGCGTCGGGGCAAACACCATCGGGCGCAGCGGGCTGGCTGCGCTCGCGGGGAAGAAAAGGGTTCCCGTCCAGAACAGGTCTTCGGACGACGGTGCACCTGGCCCCACGGTGGGCGCCAAATGTCGGGTGGTAGGTGCGACATATGCCAACGAGTGGCTTATCATTGTGGGAGCCAGTAAGGCGTCGCCGGTGCCTGGAAACGGGATGAGGCGAAGACATGCTCGCCGGTGAATCTTACCCAGGTTCGGGGCTCTCCGTGGAGATAACACCCCTAGTCCTGCTCTGCGGGGTCTCCGCATGATCACTAGATCAGAAAGAGTAGCTACAAGTGCTCCTTGAGCTGTTGGGTTCAAGGGAGAAGAAGAGCAAGTCTAGATCTCGCTTCCCTCTCTATATGGTGTGTGGGTAACTCTAAGAAGCCAACCCTTTGCATGGGTGCCCCGGGGGGTTTATATAGGCCTACCCCCCGGGGGTACAATTGTAATCCGGCTGGGCGCGGGTCCCAGCCGTCAGTGTCTGTGCTCGCCGGCTTCTCCGCCGGCCATTGGGGCCCGCCGACTGGTGGGTCCCGCCGGTTGCCGGCCTCTTGGCCGACAGGCCGGCCCCACCGCCTGGGGGTCTTGTCGGCGGCTGCTTACTGTAGCCTCGCCCCTGATGACGAGAGCTTTGTCGAGGTAAGCGTGGCTACAGCGTGCCGCCTCGAGGGCTCTCACTGCTGCCTTACCTCGTCTTGTCTCCTTAATGTGGCACATGTTTCGAGGGAGGGGGGTGGCCGGCTTCTGGGGGCCGGCTACGCCCCTGGCCGACTGGGGGAGGCCGGGCCACCTTCGTGCCTCTCTCTGGCTAAAGGGGCCCGCCGCCCGTGGGCCATACTGGCGTCTGTCTCGGATGACGTCAAGGCCAGCATGGCTACAGGGCCGAGCCGGACGGGAGATGGCTGACCCGTACGGCGTCCTGTGGCCATGCCTGCCTTGGGATTCGGGGGTAGTGGGCTGCACTGTAGCCACACCCCATCTTTTCATCGTTATGTGGGCGTAGTTTTGGTGGGTGCGGTCTTGGCCGGCTTCTTGGAGTCGGTGTTCTCCATGGCCGGCTCTTGGGAGTCGGCGTTCTCCATGGCCGGCTTCCTGGAGTCGGCCATCTCGTAGTTATCTTGGGGGAGGTTTCTGAGGCTGGGTCGCCTTCTGAGGGTCGGCTCCTGGGGTAGCCGGCCGGGGGAACGCAGCCTAATGCCTTGAATGCTTGAAGGCTCAAATGGCCTGACAATTTTTGAAGAACCAGGGGCAGTCGGTTAGGCTACCCGTGGCCATTTACTTCGACACAAGGCGAGCGGCCCCACGGCGCGACCTACCGCGTCCGGCGCCCGTGCAAGAAGAAAGAAGCTACCAAGAAGTCCCTCGGCCACGAGAAAACGCCCCCGCGCTCCCTGCGCCACCACGGTAAGACCGCGCGCCGCCTGCAGTAGCGGTGCGTGGATGAAAGTGCAACAATCCCTGGGTGGTTTTGGTAATTCCTAACAACATATAGCTCATTGAGCTAATGCTATTCCAAGATGAATATTTCAGGAAAGCTCAATGGTTGGCATGGCATGGATTAGAAAGTGGACCCTTCAAAATGCTAAGGACAAAAGATTGGCTCAAGCACAAAGCACAAGACTCTACATTTGCTATTTTAGTGATAAAAGATCACATTGAGTCTATAGGAAAAGCCAATACTATTAAGAAGGGATGAGGTGTTGCTTAATGAGGTTCTTGCTCAAAATGCTTAGTGATATGCTCCAAAACCCTCCACTACTTTCTCACATCCACATATGTCCCAAACCAAAAGTCCAACTCGGCCACACCGATTTTTTCTATCTGGAGCCACCGAGTTCAGTTGACATAGCCACTGCCAGAAACCCTAGTCTTTTCGATCTCACCGATAGGGATCTCGGTCTCACCGAGATGGGATTGCAAACTCTCTGTTTCCCTTCGTAACGTTTCGGTCAAACCGAGATGAGCGATCGGTCCCACCGAGATTGCAATGCAAACACTCTGTTTCCTTTTCGTAACGTTTCGGTCCAACTGAGATGAGCGAATCGGTCCCACCGAGTTTGCCCGACCAACTCTCTGTTAGTCTAGTACCAAAATTGGTCCCACCGAGTTTGTGTAATCGGTCTCACCGAGATTACGTTATGCCCTAACCCTAATGATATCGGTCCCACCGAGTTGACATGTCGGTCCCACCGAAATGCCTAACGGTCACATTATGAACCAAATCGGTCTGACCGAGTTCTTTAAATCGGTCCGACCGAGTTTGGTGATTTGTGTGTAACGGTTAGATTTTGTGTGGAGGCTATATATACCCCTCCACCCACTCTTCATTCGTGGAGAGAGCGATCATAACATTCGTACACTTCCAACACATATTTTTTGAGAGAGAACCACCTACACTTGTGTTGAGATCAAGATATTCCATTCCAACCACATAAATCTTGATCTCTAGCCTTCCCAAGTTGCTTTCCACTCAAATCTTCTTTCCACCAAATCCAATCCTATGAGAGGGAGTCGAGTGTTGGGGATACTATCATTTGAAGCACAAGAGCAAGGAGGTCATCATCAACACACCATTTGTTACTTCTTGGAGAGTGGTGTCTCCTAGATTGGCTAGGTGTCACTTGGGAGCCTCCGTCAAGATTGTGGAGTTGAACCAAGGAGTTTGTGAGGGCAAGGAGATCGCCTACTTCGTGAAGATCTACCCTAGTGAGGCAAGTCCTTCGTGGGCGACAGCCATGGTGGGATAGACAAGGTTGCTTCTTCGTGGACCCTTCGTGGGTGGAGCCCTCCGTGGACTCGCGCAACTGTTACCCTTCGTGGGTTGAAGTCTCCATCAACGTGGATGTACGATAGCACCACCTATCGGAACCACGGATAAAAAACCTCCATGTCAACATTGCATTTGCTCCCTCAAACTCCTCCCTTTACCTTCATATGCAATTGTTTTACATTCCGCTGCTATACTCTTAGAATTGCATGTGTAGGTTGATTGCTTGACTTGTGCTAAGTTGCTAAAATCTGCCAAGAACTAAAATTGGGAAAAGGCTAGATTTTTATTTGGTCAAGTAGTCTAATCACCCCCCTAGACATACTTTCGATCCTACAAGTGGTATCAGAGCTTTGGTCTCCATTTGCTTTGATTCCCATAGCTTTTGGTGGTCATAGCTTTGGTTTCACAACCTAGGTGAGTATGGCGTCTAGCGAGGGAAATTACCACCGTAGAGGTCCTTACTTTGATGGT
Source organism: Aegilops tauschii subsp. strangulata (assembly GCF_002575655.3). Classification (NCBI taxonomy): domain Eukaryota; kingdom Viridiplantae; phylum Streptophyta; class Magnoliopsida; order Poales; family Poaceae; genus Aegilops; species Aegilops tauschii. Next base: position 63,916,530 of record NC_053038.3, on the reverse strand, counting down.
ACAAATTTTGCTACTTGGAAGCATAATATGAAAATGCGGGGACGGTCTCCTCAGAATCAGTCCACTTGAAGCCTTACTTCGCCATCCACTCAGCCCCTGGAGTGATAACCTCCTCAGAACCACCAGAGACTTCCTCTCCAAAGACCCTCATAATCTTCTTGTCGCGGCGGCGACTGTCCTTGGAGGCAACGTGAGTCCTGTACTACCCCTTTGCCTACATGCAGAACAGAGTCTTCATCTTGTCCTTCAGCTTCTTAGCCCAAGAGAGCTCAGTGGAGGAAGAGGCATGTCCAGTAGGGCGGTCCTCATCTGCATTCTCCTCCTCACTTTCCTCCCCATCCACAGCCATCTTAGCAGCCGCTGCCTCAACACGAGTGGTAGTGTTAGCCCACTGGGGCTTGATGCTGAGTCTGATGGGGTCATGACGGATCCAGTTTGGGGCCAGAAACTCATCCTGAGGGAAGAGCTGCTCCCAAGTCTTCGAGATCAGCAGAAACAGGTAAGGTCCATAGATAGGAACCTTATGGTTGAACACCGCAAAGCGAAGCTCGCACCACATGATGTGGGAAACATCCAAGGGTTGTGGCTAAGAGATCCGCGCCTCCTCACAGAGAAGCAACATGTCCACAAGATAAGCATGCACCTTGTCCTTGTCCCCAATGCGTGGGAAGAGAGAGTTGCGGAAGATCTGGTGCATGATGTCAAGGAAAGAGTTCAGAACCCATGCCTTCTTACCACTTGGAAGGAGCTTCTCAACATAGTATGGCATAAGCTTGTTCTTGTTGGCAGACTCGGGATTGGCATTAGGGTGGACACCAACGGGCGTGTTGAGCCCCTCATCAGGAACATTGAGCAACGCCATGAATTCCTGTCAAGTAGCAGTCAGCTGACGACCATTGGTCATCCATGTCATCCTCCGATCCTCCTCAGTGTGAAAGTGAACTGAAGCAAAGAACTGGGCCACAAGCTCGGGATCATAGTCCAGGTGAAAAGAGATCACATCCTCAATGGCAAACTGCTCCACGAGATCCAAGGCCTCACCAAAGTAGGCACAGTGCTTCTCCTCCCTCATGTGAAGCATATCAATCCAGTGCACGTCCACATAGATGTTCTGCTTGCCCTTGATCACATCCAGATAGATGAGGTTCTGCTGCTTGGTCCAGAACAGATCATTGCCTCTGATGTTGGCACGAGGATTCACATAAGGGTTGATCCTCCTTCGAGCGAGAAACTCTGCCTGTGGAATCTCATCCATGCCCATGGTGGGCTCCTTCTGCCTGGTGGCAGTGGTCTTGGTCCTGCGTTGGGGGGCATTGGAGCCCTCTGGAGCTTCGTCTTGATTGCGTAGACGCTTGGAGCTAGTGTCACGACTGGGATTGGAACGGCGAGCAGGAGCACCGGAGCCACCACCTAAGACACCAAACACAAAACACACACGAAAAGCGAGAAGAATCAATGCAAAGACCTCAGCAAAGCAAGGGAAACATGTAAAAAGAATACATGGTAATTGCCAAGAAGAACATTGGACAACAACGGTAGTACTGCCAGTTTGCGCGGTACTAAAATTTTAGTATCGCTCCTAGTCGCGGTAGTACCGCGTGACGGCACGGTAGTACCGGGGCTTGGAGCGGTAGTAAGACTTTAGTATCACGGCTCGGGCGGTAGTACCGCACCGGAGGGGCGGTAGTACTGTACCAGCGGTAGTACCGCACCAGAGATGCGGTAGTACCGCACGGCGTCAGATCCGAACCAATTGAATCTGAAAACAACCGCGAAAACGAGGCGGTACTACGGTTGATCAAATCTACCACGGGACAACATACCAAGTACAATTTCTACGCAACACTACTCTCCTACATCCTACTCTTGCATAGATTTGGCCTAAAATCTCAAGAACACATGCATCTCCCCAAAAACCTAGAGGCAAAAGAACGAATAAGAGAGAGAGGGATTTGGGGACAAACCTTGTTCCATGGCAAGAGGAAGTGGTGGGGAACGATCCCACCGGTCGGAATCCGAGGAGAGTGGCCGAAGGCGGAGATCCGACGAGGGTCTCCGGCGTCGTTCTTGAGCAGGAGAGAGAGAGAGGCGGCGGGGAGAGAGACAGACGAATGGGTATGGGGGAGTTGGAACTCCCCCTGCCCGAGTCTTAACCCCCACGCGCACTCGTCAGCGCGATAGTACCGCGCCTCATCGCGGTAGTACCGCTCAGGCGAAAGTGCCGCACCAAAGCGGCAATACCGCTCCCCCAGGCGGCAGTAAAAAATTACTGCCGCGCTGAGTGCGGTAGTACTGTGCGCTCCACATGCGGTAGTACCGTGGCAGGCCGCGGTAGTACCGTGAGCTCAGGAAGATGCACGTTTCAAACACAAGAGAAATGGTCTTCGCAAGGAAACTTCAAGCAAACGAGACACCGCAAGAATAGCTCAGCACGAAGAAAGAAAGGCAAGAGACAACAAGGACCAACCACGAGACACAACCTCTCCAAAGAGAGGGCGGTGGCCGGAGCCACCTATGTTTGAGTCAATTGGTATGGCACCGCGAAGAATTATCCTTGGGCCCATGACCAAAACTCGTCTTTGAAGCACAAGTACCATCAAAAATGGCTAATGTGAAAGAGTTGATCAATTTATATATAATGGGGGGAGGGAGAGTTCATTGAGAGAACAACACTCCCCCTATGTCCATGCCTACATCTAAACAAGACAACAAGTTGAGTATGGTGGGGTGTGCAAGGGTTCAAGCAACATTGCTCGAATCAATGATATTTAGCTCATGCCTTAACTCGCGAAATCTTGCTTCATCCAATGGCTTGGTGAAAATATGTGCAAGGTTATCATGAGTGTTGACGTAGTTGAGCTCGATCTCCCCTCGCCTAATGTAATCCCGGATGAAGTGATACCGAATCTCAATATGCTTCGTCTTGAAGTGTTGCACCGGGTTGAGAGAAATCTTGATGGCACTTTCATTGTCACACCAAAGAGCCACTTTGTCACAAATGACACCGTAATCCTTTAAAGTTTGCCTCATCCATAGGAGTTGTGCACAACAACTACCGGCCGCCACATACTCCGCTTCAGTGGACGAGAGAGACACCAACTTTGCTTCTTAGAAGACCAACTCACCAAAGAGCAACCAAGAAATTGGCACCCTCCGGAAGTGGACTTCCTATCCACTTTGTCTCCCACCCAATCGGAGTCCGAATACCCTACAAGCTTGAAGTTTGCTCCTCTTGGGTACCATAAGCCAAAGTTTGGGGTATGAGCCAAATATCAAAAGATTCGCTTGACCGCCACAAAGTGGCTTTCCTTAGGTGCGGCTTGAAACCGTGCACAAATTCCCACACTCAACATGATATCCGGTCTAGATGCACAAAGGTAAAGCAAGGATCCAATCATGGAACGATACACCTTTTGATCCACCGCTTTACCATTGGGATCAATGTCAAGTTGGCACTTGGTGGGCATTGGAGTGGAGGCCGGCTTGACATCACCTAGCTTAAATCTCTTGAGCATGTCTTGAGTGTATTTGGCTTGGTTGATGAAGGTTCCTTCTCTTCTTTGCTTCACTTTGAACCTGAGAAAGAACTTCAACTCTCCCATTGAAGACATCTTGAACTTTGAGGTCATGAGAGCGGAAAATTCCTCATTGAAAGCTTTGTTAGGGGAACCAAAGATAATATCATCAACATATAGTTGGCACACAAACAACTACCCTTTGACCTTCTTAGTAAAAAGAGTGGGGTCGATTAGCCCAACTTCAAATCCACGGTCTTGTAACAACTTGGTAAGGTGGTCATACCATGCACGTGGGGCTTGTTTAAGGCCATAGAGTGCCTTATCGAGTTGATACACATGATCGGGAAAGTAGGGATCCTCGAACCCGGGGGGTTGCTTGACATGTACCAACTCATTAATAGGACCATTAAGAAAAGCACTCTTCACATCCATTTGTTGCAACTTAAAGTTGTGATGAGAAGCATAACCAATCAACAAACGAATGGATTCAAGGTGAGCAATGGGAGCAAAGGTTTCACCGTAGTCGATACCCTTGACTTGGGAGTAGCCCTGTGCCACCAACCTTGCCTTGTTGTGAACAATGGTCCCATGAGCATCTTTCTTGTTCTTGAATATCCACTTGGTTCCAATGACGTTGTGGTTCCCCGTCGGCCTTGGCACCAGTCTCCACACCTTGTTGTACTCGAAGTTGTTGAGCTCTTCATGCATGGCATTGAGCCAATCCGGATCTTCAAGCGCCTCGTAGACCTTTTGGGGTTCAACACAAGAGACAAACGCGTGATGTTCACAATAGTTTGCCAATTGTCTACGAGTGCTTACCCCCTTTTGAATGCTTCCAAGCACATTCTTCATAAGATGACCCTTGGTACAGAGCTTGGATGCAATCTTGGCGGCACGACGCTCCAATTCCTCCTCGGAGGTAAGTTGAGGAGCGGTCACTTGATCATCTTGAGCGCCGTCTTGAGCTTGTTCTTGATCTTGAACTTGCTCGGAGGAGATAACTTGATCTTGGGCATCACAGGGTGACTCAACACCGTCTTGAGGTTGATCTTGCCCTTGGTCATGTTCATGAGGTTGAGGGCCTTCACTTTGTTCTTCGGAAGCGTGTGGGCCTTGGGTTGGTGATGGCTCCACTTGAGTGGAGCATTGTCCTTCTCCTTCGGCCACAAGGGGTTCCTCAATGGGTAGGATAAACCCAACCCCCATTCTTCTTATGGCTTTAGGAGGAATTTCATCACCTACATCACAAGTGCCACTTTGCTCCACTTGGGAGCCGTTATTCTCATCAAACTCCACGTTACATGTCTCCTCAATAAGTCCCGTGGACTTATTGAGGACACGGTAAGCATGAGAGTTTATAGCATAACCAACAAATATGCCCTCATAAGCTCTAGCATCAAATTTAGACAACCGAACACCTTTCTTGAGAATGAAACACTTGCACCCGAACACCTGAAAGTACTTGAGGTTGGGCTTGTTACCGGTGAGTATCTCATATGGAGTCTTGTTCAAGCCTTTGCGGAGGTAGAGCCGATTTGATGCATGACACGCGGTGTTGATGGCTTCGTCCGAAAAGTTGTATGGAGACTTGAACTCCGCCATCATGGTCCTTGCCGCATCCATCAACGTCCGGTTCTTCCTCTCCGCTACACCATTTTGTTGAGGGGTGTAAGGTGCGGAGTATTGATGCTTGATCCCCTCATCACTAAGAAACTCATCCAAGGTGTAGCTCTTGAACTCGGTGCCGTTGTCACTTCTTATTGTCAAGATCTTTGCATTGTGTTGACGCTGGGCTTCATTTGCAAAGTCAATGACGGTTTGTTGGGTCTCGCTCTTCCTCTTGAAGAAATATACCCAAGTGTATCTTGAATAGTCATCCACAATCACCAAACCATACTTCCTACCCCCAATACTATCAAAGGATGGAGGCCCAAAGAGATCCAAATGAAGGAGCTCCAAAGGCCTCTTCGAGTAAATGATAGTCGTGGGAGGGTGAGCCTTCTCATGTAGCTTTCCTTCGATAGAAGCACTGCAAGCACAATCTTTAGCAAAACTAACATTCGTTTGTCCACGGACATGGTCCCCCTTGAGAAGACTTTTCAAATATCTCATATTGACATGGGCTAAACGGCGATGCCAAAGCCATCCCACATCAACTTTAGCCATTAGGCATGTTGCGGTCTTAGTGGGTCGCTCCAAAAAGTGGATCACATAGAGACCATTCTCGACATGCCCAACAAAGGCTACTTTAAGAGTCTTGCTCCACAAGAGGGCCACGGTATCAACATCAAAGAAAGTGGCAAAGCCCATGAGTGCAAGTTGACGAACGGAAAGTAAATTGTATGCAAGGGACTCAACAAGCATGACCTTCTCGATCGTGAGATCATGAGAAATGACAACCTTGCCAAGTCCCAATACCTTTGAGGACGAGGCATCACCCCACTCGACATTGGTGGGCATAGATGGAATCTTGTGAACGTCCACCACCAAGTCCTTGCTTCCGGTCATATGATTTGTAGCTCCACTATCGAGCAACCATGATCCCCCACCGGAAGCAAACACCTACAAGAGATCAATGCTTGGTTTTAGGTACCCATTTTGTAATGGGTCCTTTGATGCTAGTGACAAGGATCTTAGGAACCCAAATAGACCATTCAATGTACTCATAAGGTGAACCAACAAATTTGGCATAAACATGCCCATCACTAGCACGACACAATATATAAGAAGGGTTAAAGTCGCCGGCTTTGTTGGAAGGGGTGGCATTGCCTTTCTTGACACCACCACCCTTCACATTGTTCTTCTTCTCCTTGGAAGCACCCTCTCCCTCCTTCACAAAGGTTTGCTTGAGAGGGGGAGGTCATTTGGTCTTGGCATTCTTCTTCTTGTTCTTGGGCATAGATGCGAACCCAATCCCTTCCTTGGCCACAACTTCCTTTTGATTGCTCAAAATATCGTTGAGGTTCTTCTCACCTTGAATGCACGACACAAGGCCTTTCTAAAGTTGCTCCTTCAACATAGCATTCTCCTCAACAAGATGCACATGCTCACAACAAGGGTTAGTTGCATTTGCATTATCAATTAACACCATATGAGGGAAGGTGGCTTTCTCCTTGGTTAGCTTCACTTGGAGTTGATCATGAGACTCCTTGAGGCTAGCATGAATACCTTTCAAGGCCTTGTGAGCCTTGTCAAGTATATCAAACTCCTCCTTGAGTCTAGCAAGATCAACCCCAAGTTTGGCTTTCTTGGAATTGAGCACACGAGAAACAACAAGTGCATGATCAAGATCTTTCTTTAACTTAGCATGATCATCGTTGTGTGACTCCTCAAGAGCCAAACGAAGACTACGCTCTTCCTCAAGAGCATTGGAAAGATCTGAAATCTCATCGGCATAGTCTTGACTATGCCCCTCCATCTTAGAGATGGTATATTCGTGAGCCTCGATCATGTCATTGCTTCACCAAGTTGTTCCAAGAGAGCAACGAAGTGCTTCTTGGATTTACCCTTGATTTTACCCATAAAGGACTCAAACTCATTCTCCTCCACATTAGATTCCTCATGTTCATCAATGCAATCCATCAAAGAAGGATGATCAATGATGGTAGTTTTGATGTTTGGGGTTACCTTGTTGGTGGCTTTCGCCATGAGGCACTTGGCAGTGATGCTCTCATTTGGCGAGTCGAAGAGAGACACCCGTGGAGTCGTCGCAATGGCAACGGAGGCCATGGCAACCGACTCACCATCGTCGTCATCATCATCATCCTCATTGTACTCTTCTTGTACCACCAATGCCTTGGGAGGAGTCTTCTTGGTGAAGTTGCTCTTGTTGGGGAAAGACTTGGCCTTGTCCTTTCGGATGAGCTTGCCACCATTGTCTTCCCTCTTCTCATAAGGGCACTCCGCAACAAAATGGCTCACATTGCCACAATTATAGCAAGTCCTCACACGTTGCTTGACCTTTGTGCCACTTGAATTGTTCTTGTTGAAGTTGGGCCTTGAGTTCTTCTTGCTCCAAAATTGCCTTGAAGCAAGAGCCATGTGTTCATGATAGGCATACTTTGTATCTTCAGGGTTGCTCTCCTCTTCTTCCTCTTCTTCCTCTTCGTCCTCCTCCTCCACATTAACCTTGGCCTTTAGTGCAAGGTTGGGCTTCTTTAATCTTTGATACCGTAGCACCGCATTGTCGGTGGTCTTGTCCAAGATGCTCATAGCAACGAACTCATCCAACACTTTACTTGAGGACAAGGTGTGAAAGTCCGGCCTTTGACGAATGACGGAGGACATGGCTTTGTGATAAGGCATCATTGCCTTGAGGAATTTGTGCTTGATCCAATTGTCATCCGTGTACTTGCTTCCATGATCTCGGAGTGAAACCGCGAGTTTGGTTACCCTCCGATAAAGCTCACGAGGTTCTTCATCTTCTTTCATTGCAAACTCATCGGCTTCATCTTGCACCACTTCATAGTTTGAGCGTTGAATGCTTGCACTTCCCCGGTAGAGAGAAACAACTTGGTGCCAAGTATCTTTGGCCATGGAGTAGGGCCGGAGATGAGGAAGATCTTCGGGTGGAATTGCTTCTTGGATGATGAAGAGAGCATTCTCATTGCATTGATTATCCACGGCTTCTCTAGGAGTGAAGTTGCTTCGGTCATGCGGATAGAAACCTTCTTCAATGATTCTCCAAAGATTAGTATTCACATGATTTAAATGACGCTTAAAGCGATAGACCCAAGAATGAAATTCCACATTCTTCTCAATCTTAGGGGCAGGGCCGGCATGATTCAAATGAGTGGAAGGAAGCGGTCCACCATAGACAAGTGGAGGTTCCACATGGGCAAAGATGCCAGTGCCATTTTTACCACTAGAAGAAGGAGCTTTCTCGCTAGTAGCTTCCCCCTTGTTGGAGTTAGCATCCGTCACCTTGTTAGCGGGATCACCCACTTTCAATGGTGCGGTGGAAAGTTTAAGCCCTTCTATGAATTTATTAAACATGCTTTCAACCTCGGTCGTCATGGAGGTCTTCAATGTGTCCAAAGCCACATTGAATTCCTCACGAGAGACCGCGGTTCCCTCATCGGCCGTAGACGAGAATGGAGTCACACCAGAGTGCTCCTCCGCACCGTCTATGGTGTCAACCATACTCTTCGGACGGCAAAGTCCTTAATAAAGAGACGAGGCTTTGATACCAATTGAAAGGATCGATATAGTTGACTAGAGGGGGGGGGGTGAATAGGCAACTAACAATTTTTAGCTTTTCTTTACCAATTTAAACTTTGCATCAAAGTAGGTTGTCTAGATATGCAACTAGGTGAGCAACCTATATGATGCAACAACAACAAGCACCCCAAGCAAGCAAGGGATATAACGGAAATAAGCTTGCAAAAGTAAAGGCACGAGATACCCAAGAGTGGAGCCGGTGAAGACGAGGATGTGTTACCGAAGTTCCTTCCCTTTGAGGGGAAGTACGTCTCCGTTGGAGCGGTGTGGAGGCACAATGCTCCCCAAGAAGCCACTAGGGCCACCGTATTCTCCTCACGCCCTCACACAATGCGAGATGCCGTGATTCCACTATTGGTGCCCTTGGAGGCGGCGACCGAACCTTTACAAACAAGGTTGGGGCAATCTCCACAACTTAATTGGAGGCTCCCAACGACACCACGAAGCTTCACCACAATGGACTATGGCTCCGCGGTGACCTCAACTGTCTAGGGTGCTCAAACACCCAAGAGTAACAAGATCCGCAAGGGATTAGTGGGGGAATCAAATTTCTCTTGGTGGAAGTGTAGATCGGGGCCTTCTCAACCAATCCCGAGCAAATCAACAAGTTTGATTGGCTAGGGAGAGAGATCGGGCAAAAATGGAGCTTGGAGCAACAATGGAGCTTAGGGTTGGAAGAGGTGGTCAAATCGGGGAAGAAGACACCCCTTATATAGTGGAGAGACAAATCCAACCGTTATCCACCAACCCATTCTGTGCAGCACGGTACTACCGCGCCTGGGCTGCGGTACTAGCGCAGGCCCAAGCGGTACTACCGTGGGGCCATGCGGTACTACCGCCTGAGCGGCACAGACCTGGCCAGCCCAACCGCACTGAAGCGGAGAGCGGTAGAACCGCACGAGCGGTACTACCGCATCACCTTGCGGTACTACCGCAAGGCAGGGAAGGTCCAGAGAACAGGGAGGCACGGACATAAAAAAATTACATCCATAGCAACTCCCGCTGAGTTGGAGACGATGCAAAAATCTTACATGGTAGTACAGCAAGAGGAGCGGTACTACCGCGTGGCGGCTGAGCCAGGCCAGGGCGCGCGGTACTACTGCGCACAGGGCGCGGTACTACCGCGGAGGGCGTGGATGTAAAAAATTACATCCGCCCCTACTACCGCTGCGCAGCAGCACTTGGCCTGGGGGCCACGGTACTATAGCTCCTGAGGAGCGGTACTACCGTGGGCTCCTGCGGTACTACCGCACCGAGGTCCGGTACTACCGCAAGTGCCTGTGGTACTACCGCTCCAGGGAGCAGTACTACCGCAAGCCCAATTTCAGCAACCAAGACAGAATGCATATAGGATAAAACGGAGGATGCTCCAAAGAGCCAAAGGAAAGGCGGTGCAAAGGAGTAGATGTGTATGTGATGATTCCACGCAAACCTTTCCAAAGCGGACCCCCTCTTAATAGTACGGCTTCCCAATGATTCACGTCCACCAAAAAGAAACGTAGAAAAATGTCGTCTTCAATAGTCTTCGAGGGGCACTAAACCATCTTGTGCCTAGTGACGAAACGTCTGAAATACTAAAGGCACACGATTAGTCCGCAAAAGCATTGTCATCAATCACCAAAACAACTTAGGGATAAATATGCCCTTACAAAGGTCCTTACTTTGATGGTACAAATTTGGCTAGTTGGAAGCATATGATGAAAATGCATATTCTTGGACATAACCCCGCCGTTTGGGCTATTGTGTGTATTGGCTTGCAAGGTGAATTCTTCGATGGGAAAGAACCTAACCGTGAAGCTACCGCGGAAGAGTTGAAGATGCTACAATACAATGCTTAAGCTTGTGATATTCTCTTCAATGGATTGTGCCCCGAAGAATTCAACAAAATCAGCCGTCTTGAGAACGCAAAGGAAATTTGGGATACTTTGATTGATAGGCACGAAGGTACCGACTCTGTCAAGGAATCCAAATTGGATGTGCTTCAAAGTCAACTTGACAAGTTCAAAATGAAGGATGGTGAAGGTGTCGCTGAAATCTACTCTAGGCTTGCTCTCATCACAAATGAGATTGCCGGCTTAGGAAGTGAAGAGATGACAGACAAATTCATCATCAAGAAGATCCTAAGAGCCTTGGATGGAAAATATGATACCGTGTGCACATTGATCCAAATGATGCCCAATTACAAAGATCTCAAACCAACGGAAGTCATTGGAATTATTGTTGCTCATGAGATGTCACTCAAGGATAAGGAAGAGCTTCACAACAAGTCAAGTGGTTCTAACAAAGCCTCGTGTGATGCTCCCACATCATCAAGTGAGAAGCAAACCTTCAATGAAGAATTGAGCCTAATGGTAAAGAACTTCAACAAGTTCTACAAGAGTAGAAGCAAAGAGAGAAGTTCCAAGTCAAGGCCCTACAATGACAAAAGATCTTCTAGTCGTGAGCGTAATTGCTACAATTGTGGAAGACCCGGACACTACTCCAATGAGTGTACGGCCCCCTACAAAAGAAGAGAAGATTCTCCCAAAAGAAGAAGTAGAAGAGAAGAATCACCACCAAGAGAAAGGAGGAGTAGAGATGATCGTTATGAACGAAAACCCTCTCGGAGAATCAAGGACTCGGAAAGAAAGGAAAAGTCATCAAGGAGCTACACAAAAATAAGACATCAAGCTCATGTTGGTGAATGGGTATCCGGCTCTGACTCCGACAACCACTTCGAAAGAAGTTATCACTCCGACTCCGAATATACTCAAGATGAAGGTGTTGCCGGTCTAGCACTTGTGTCAACCAACTCCTATGACATATTTGATTCACCATATGAAGGAATTGGAAGATGCTTCATGGCCAAAGGTCCAAAGGTAACACATCCCAAGTATGTTGATTTCAATAGTGATGAAGATGATTTGCTAGGTGATGATGATTTACTTGTTGACAACTCTAGTGATGAGGACTACGATGAAACGTCAATTAATCGTGCTAAAACGAATGGCGATGATAAGAAGGAGATTGAGCGTCTAACTAAAGAACTAAACACTGTTAAGTTAGCTCATGAAACTACCTTGGAAGATCATCGAGAACTTTTAAAGACTCATGATAAGCTACGCTTTGAAAAGCTCAACCTTGAGCAAGAGCATGAGTTTTTAAAGGCAATTAATGATGATCTTCGCAAGAAAAATTCTTCTTACATTGCCAAGCGTTTACTCTTGTCTACTTACATGCCACAAGTTAAATCTAGCAACAAGAACAAGAAAGATGCTTCATCTAGTAGTAACAACAATCATGCTAAATCAAATGTTGTTCCTTCTAGTAGTTCTCTTGATTCCACTAATGATTCTCTTAGCCAAGTTACACTTGAGCAAGAAAATAACTTATTGAAGGGAATTATAGAGAAAGGTGTTTACAAGAGCCTTGCCGGAAGTAAGCAATTTGAGGAAATTGTACGCAAGCAAGGAAGACACCGGAAGAATCGAGGTGTTGGTTTGAACGAAAGTTCAATGCCAATGGAGTTGAGTGGGAAGAAGATCAATACCCCAAGACGAAGTTTGTTCCTCAACAAGAGAAGTATGATCCTACTTCTTTCAAAGGGACACAAGCTCAAGATGATCTTCCACCACAGGACCACAAGCTAAAAGGCAAGGACAAGCTTCAAGAGGAAATTGATGCATTTGAAGAAGCACCTAAGGCCTTGGTCAAGTGGGTCCCCAAGACTACATCAAGTTCTACTTCATCAAGTACAACTACAACTCCAAGGATTCCCATCAAGATGGTGTGGATCCAGAAGAAGAAGAACTAGAGAGTTCTTGAGGGTGACTCCGCCAACATACTTCACTCTTATCATCTTGGCGAGGACAAGTGCAAACAACTTCCATATCTTGCACTAGTTCAAGGAGTCACAAACCCTCTTGTTGGTAAGACAAGGGACAAGGTAATCTAATGCTTTCATGGACATCATCTTGTGTATGCATCACTCTATGTCTATGGATATCCTTGTTTGTTCCTTGTGGGACTAACCCGTGTAGGTATTGAAAGTGAAACTCACTCCAAAGGATTGCTCCAAATGATCTACATCAACATTGAGTGTCCACATCTTCAACACCTACATGAAGTCATCATCGACAAAAACCAAGGTTAGTTCATCCCTCTTAGGGGGGATATCACATCTAGGAGGAGCTTTACTCTAATCAATTGAGTTAAATCAACTCTAATGGTGTGAACACAACAATGCTTTATGTAAAAGTGGTAACCCCACTTGTGCTTAAACGATGAGTATGACCTATGATCAAATGTTCTCATTTGACTCCTATGTCAATATACTCATATATAGATGACCTAGTCATCGCCAAATTGCTTGATAGATGCTAGAGTGTTTGTGCATGCTTTGTCACATATTTCATTTGCCATTTTATTGTGTGAGCATGTTGGTTGCATATTTTACTCATTCGAGGACATCCATTTGTTGTTTTGATTGTTTGGCTCTTTCTCTTTTGCCAAATGGATGGACAAGAATGCCTAAGAACTCCCTCTAGCTAGCTATGCTTTTCTCGTCTCAAACTCTATTCATGCTACATCACAAAGTTTGATCAAGTCAGATTCGAACCACTCTGTGTGAGGAGCACTCGGAGTTCCCGATTCGTCATAGACTTAAACCTCCAAAACCTCTTTGTGCATCTCGGTCTGACCGATTCATCCTTTTCGGTCCTACCGAGATCACTAAGTTGATCTAGGGTTTTCAATCTCGGTGCAACCGATTAGAACCTTTCGGTCACACCGAGTTGTAGTAACTGCTTGTAGTTTTGCATCTCGGTGCCACCGAGTCGTTCCACTCGGTCACACCGACAGTGTCAGGTTATATATACCGACGGGCCAAATTTTGGAAATTTTTCTGAACCCCCTCGCCCGCGCGTAACCTGCTCTGCCTCTTCGGGTCTCCGGATCATCCTCTCGTTGCCAGCGACCTCCCGCTGCTGGTCGCCGCCGCCATCAACGGCAATCTGCCCCGCCATTGCCGGCATAGCAAGTTCGCCGCCGAACTAGGGTACGAACTTAAACTTTGTGCTAATCCTTAACTCTGATTCTTAGCACATTGCTTTGCCATGATTCCTGCCACGATTGAAATCATCCTGTCGAGTGAAAACATCCCGTAGATTAGATTTGATTTGAAAATTTAGGGTTAGGTCTCCGCCGAATTCATCTCGGATCGGCCGAGTTGTAGAAATCGGTCTCACTGATTTGGCTTAGGCCAGAGCACATGCATTTTCGGTCTGACCGAAAATTGCGAATTGGTGTGACCGAGTTCGATTCTCTGTGAAACCCTAGCAGTCTCGGGCCCACCGAACTGTCATCGAGGCGGCCAACGGCGACGAGAAAGTCATGGCGAATTGGTTCCCGATGGCTCTCAAGGACGGCGCCCGCTCCTGGCTCCTGAACCTGCGCCCAGGCTCAATCTCCTCCTGGGACGAGATGCGCGACCGCTTTGTCACCAACTTCTAGGGCACTCATGACCGCCGGCCGGCCATGGGTGACCTGCGCTGCGTTAAGCAACAACCAGGAGAGACCCTTCAGAAGTACATCCAGCTCTTCAACAATGTCCACCTCAAGATCCCCAAGGCGACGGACGAGGCCATCATCTCCGTGTTCTCTGATGGCGTCCGCGACGTCAAGATGAAGGAGGAGCTCGCTATCCACGAGGAGTTGTGCACGTCTCTGGAGTTGTTCAACTTGGCGACCAAGTGTGCAAGAGCTGAGGAGGGGCGCCTCTCCCTCCTCGAGCTCCCAGCTGCTGACCCGGAGGAGAAGAAAGCCAAGGCCAAGGATGTGAAGCGCAAAGGAGCAACCGTGCTTGCGGCGGAGCAGGAAACCAAGCGCGGCAGGGACCTGCCCGAGTCATCCAAGAGCAGCCGACCGTTCTGCGCCTTCCACAACCTGCACAGCCACACCACCAGCGATTGTCAAGAGCTCAGAGCCATCCGCGAAGGGCGCTTCGGTCAACGCCCCGAGCGCAACGGCCGGGGCTACGGCCAAGGAGGAGGACGTAGTGGCGGATGCTGGGACGATCGTGGCCCGTGACAGGAGTGGCACGACTGGCCTCGTGAGGCCCGCTGGCAGGATTAGCCTCGCGATGGCGCCTGGAGGGATCAGCCTCGTGAGGATCGTCCTCAGGGTAACGCCGGACTCCTTCCGCTGCCGCCACCGCCAAGAAGGAATGATGACCACCATCAAGACGAGGGGGCTAGGGGCTTCCAAGAGCCGCGCGCTATCGCCTGCATCTTGGGCGGAGCTCAAGCCCCAGCCTCACAGCGTATCTTCAAACAGTTTGCTCGCGAAGTGAATGTAGTCTTCCCCAAGCTCGAGGCCACGCGCCCACTCAGATGGTCCAAGTGCCCGATCACGTTCAGTTCGGCAGATCAGCTCAAGTGCGCAGCTACCGCTGGCGCCCTCCCAATGCTTTGTTCACCAGTCATCAGCAATGTGCAAGTTACCAAGACCCTCATCGACGGCGGTGCAGGGCTCAACGTCCTGTCCGTCGACAGGTTCGACAACCTCCAAGTGCCATATGACCAGCTTCAGCCTACCAAGCCTTTCTCAGGAGTGACCGACGGTTCCACCACACCGATAGGGCAGGTCCGCCTCCCTGTCACCTTCGGAGAACGCAACAACTACCGCACCGAGCTCTTCGACTTCGACGTCGCCTACATCCGCCTGCCATATAATGCGATCCTCGGGTACCCAGCCCTGGCCAAGTTCATGGCGGTGACCCATCACAGCTACAATGTCCTCAAGATGCCGGGAAGCGGCGAAATCATCACGGTCCCATGCGAAGAAAGAGACACGGTGTGCTCCCTCGAGTGTGCCTTCCAAGCTGCAGCAATCGACGACCTCGACAGCAAGGGCGAGCGCGCTCCTGAGGCCACCCCGAAGAAGAAGAAGCAGCTGCACCATGCAGGGCCTCAGGAAAGCGGCGCCTCGTCAGGATCGGCGCCAGCACCTGGGGCGCCTGTCGGTGTCAAAACCGGCGGATCTCGGGTAGGGGATCCCGAACTGTGCGTCTAAGGCGGATGGTAACAGGAGGCGAGGGACACGATGTTTACCCAGGTTCGGGCCCTCTCAATGGAGGTAATACCCTACTTCCTGCTTGATTGATCTTGATGATATGAGTATTAGAAGAGTTGATCTACCACGAGATCGTAGAGGCTAAACCCTAGAAGCTAGCCTATGATATGATTGTTGTTGTCCTACGGACTAAACCCTCCGGTTTATATAGACACCGGAGGGGGCTAGGGTTACACAGAGTCGGTTACAAGGGAGGAGATCTGCATATCCGTATTGCCAAGCTTGCCTTCCACGCCAAGGAGAGTCCCACCCGGACATGGGACGAAGTCTTCAATCTTGTATCTTCATAGTCCAACAATCTGGACAAAGGATATAGTCCGGCTGTCCGAGGACCCCCTAATCCAGGACTCCCTCAGTAGCCCCTGAACCAGGCTTCAATGACGATGAGTCCGGCGCGCAGATTGTCTTCGGCATTGCAAGGCGGGTTCTTCTCCAAATTCCGAGTACCTGTCAAGTAGTGTCCGGCTTCCCATGAATGTTGCACTCCTCGGTTTTTGCGCCTAATAATGGCTATCCTCCACGTGTCGAGCGAATGCGAGATGTCGGGGCATTTTTGCACTTGCCACCCTAACCATGTGAGTAAATCATCTATTTAAGGGACTGGGGATCCTCATATCCAGATCAGACCATCCTCCCTCAGCGAGTATCCATCGAAGCGCGCCCGAAAAAACCCATCCTATCATGGCCGGTCGTCGCAGCTCGTCCTCTCGCTCTCGTAGCCCTAAGCCAGGCAACTGGAAGAAGTGTTCCGTTTCCCACAGACAGTTAGTAGAGTTATAGATCCAGGGGTTTCTTCCTCCTACGTATATGGTCCCTGTCCGAGCTAGACTAGCCACTTACAATGGCGGGGAACAAGCGGAGAGCTTTCCCAACCCGTCTATGGGGGAGCGGGTATGACTTGTCCCGTATTTGTTAAGGGGACTTGGATTTCCAATCCATCCGTTCTTCCGCGGGCTCCTGGAGTTCTACGGCCTCCAGCTGCATAATTTTACTCCTGCCTCCATATTACACATCACAGGCTATGTCGCCCTTTGCGAGCTGTTTTTGGGCTGCGAAGCTCATTTCGAGCTATGGAAGAGGCTATTCTGTCTCGTACTCCGTACACAGGAGGGGTCGATATATCAAGTGGCCGGAGCCGAGATATGGCGCATCGCCGGGACCGGATGCCTGTCCGGTACTCCGAAGAAGACATCCGAAGACTGGCCTTCGAAGTGGTTTTATATGGAGGACGTCCCCCTTCCGGACCCTGTTCGGATGGGCCTTCCTGAGTTTAATAGCGCCCCTTTGAAGAAACGCCACAGCTGGCACCCTCGGAGCCCCCAGGAGGAAGATAACAGAGAGGTCCTTTACCTGATGGGCCGGATACAAACGCTGGCCAAATCAGGATTGACAATAATCGAGGTTATGTCAATATGTATAATGCGGGGGGTGCAGCCACTTCAATATCGGGGACAACCCATGTGGCACTTCAATGGAGAAGACGATGCCACCCACTGCGGTCATAAAGGTCCGGACTCCGTCGATGCTCTAGCGAAAATACTGTCCGATTTATATAAAGGAGAGGAAGAGGAGTTCATCTGTATCAAGCCACGGGATGGATTCTCCAAGTACAACCCCCCAAACTGGGTGCGCTGGTACCTTTTACTCCAGACGTTCCCGCATGCTTTGTCATAAATATTTACCTCGCTATTTCATAGCAGGAACTACGAAAAGCTGTGAGGGAGGTCCACAGCCCGCCTCCACAACCAGAGGACCCTGACCGGGCCCTCGACCCCGGACTTGAAGAGGATCCGGACACATTTGTGGAGCTTATTGACAGGACGTTCTATCAATTGAGCAGCGACGATGCCATGGTGGCCATCATAGCCGATTATCCTGGACTACTCCCTGCATCGCATGTAAGTAAAACCGGAGTCCCAACTTCCGAGAAGGATCCCTTTTTCTGCACTTCACCTACCGCACATATATGGTGTCTTACAGGGAAGGCCCTCGGGACGCCATGCCGAACCCGCAGTGACTCACCAACAAGGGGCACCGAAGCCGGGTAGGCTTAAAAGGAAGGCGGTCAGGACTGAGACACCGTCGCAGAGGTATGAAAAAGAACCCCGCTCCGTGGTTGTCGTCTTTTGAAATATAATAACGTCCATGTTTCCTAGTAGGAAAAACGCTCGCCGGACTATATCCGGAGAGGTTGCCGGCCACGCCTCCACCAGCCGGGCTCCAGAGCCGGACTTAGAGGCGGATGCTAACATGGGACCAACACCGGATGTTCCTCCTACGGAGGATGCGGATAGGCTGTCCGCTACAAATTCCGAAGTGGAGAGTGCCATGAATCACAGGCATCGCCGGGCCATACTCCGCGACGCTTGTTTCTCCCAATAGGCGTTTGATGCCTTTAACTCATGAGACGCGTACTTCCGAGCTGCTCAAAATGGTCTTGCCAGAGCCACGGACTAGTATGTGAAGGATATACGGGTAAGAAAATCTAATAATTATGTATATCAGTAGCCCCTGAGACTTGAAACAGTTGGCACAACTAATTTAAGGATCATTGCTTGCCTAGGTTCTTATGGAGAAGAATACCCGGTTGTCTGAAGAGCTGGAGGAGTGCAAAGCCCAGCTTCAGGCCGCAGTTGCCGCAGTGAAGGAGTCCGAGAAGGCCCCATCTGGTAACACTTATTTCTATTGCAAAAAAGACATGAACCAGGTAGTATGCGGCATACATGCAAATCTAACAATAGATTCTGCAGATGACTCCGGAGTGAATCCGGAGGTCGTGCGAGGGGATGAGCAACATGCTCAACGACAGCTAAAGGCTGGCGAGCGCGTGCTTACACGGGTTAGGCGTGAGAAAAACGATCTCCAGGACGCCAATACCCGGCTGGGCGTTGAACTGAAAGATGTTCGAGCCCAGCTTGCTAACTCCGTAAAGGAGAATAAGAGGCTTCGACGCGGCATTTTCAGTAAGTGCTTGAACGAACTTTTAAAGAGTTCGGCGAAGAAACCGGCTAACAGAGTTATGCCTGCAGGTATGCTGACGGGTCGTCCCGTGGAGGAGATGCCCGAGTCTGCGGGTGATCTTCTGCCAGAGCTCTCACAACTGCACGAACAAGTTCGGCAGGTGATGCAGGGCATTGCCCAAGCCTTGTGGCCATCCGCCTCCCTGCCAGGAGGCATGGGGGAGCTTGTAGAGAAGCTCAAGGGAGTGCGGCGGCGCTTCCGATTATGGAAGATATCAGCCTGCCGACAAGGTGCGAGGGAAGCCTGGGCCATGGTGAAGACGCAATATACCAAGGCTGACCCGAACCAAATGGCCGAGGTCGGACCTGTGGGGTCCGATGGGAAAGAGATCCCCGTCAGTTTGGTGTATGACCAAGTAGAATTAGCCGCAAAGTATTCCCAACAGGATTGTAGGCTAGACAGCCTGTTGGATGGAATAGAAGAAGAATTTAGTCAGCCTAAGTGACTGTGCACTTCAAGTGACATGTATTGTCCCTAGCCGGATTGTAAATCATTTGTCATGGCGGACCTTTTCGCTTCAACCTCTGGACCCGACAGTCCATAGTGTATCCGAATACCCGCTCAGTTATGTAAAAACCGGGGTACGCGTGGAAACCAGGCGTAGGGGTCATAAGTGCTTGAACAGACAAGTACCCAACTAGCTATGTTATATTACATGGATAGTAAGAAACATCTTCCACGGAGAATAGTTTCGTTAGGGGTTCCTTTCCCTGGGTATGCATGCATTAATGTGCATGTCCGAACTGCGAAAAGAGACACAGGATATAAACATCTGGGGGCATGTATTACAATAAATAAAGGTCATCTTTTGTTCACCGACCGAATATTCCCTTAAGAACGCTAGCTTTCGGCTTCACCCAGTCTGAGGTACACATCCGGCTGACCCGGCAGTAACAATCGCAGAGGTGCTCCCCTTATGCCCTAGCCGAATTAACAGGAACATAGGGCATAAACACAAGAGCCAGGCAACCCAGCTTGGCCAAAACTTAAGTCATATCGATGCATATAATGGCGAACAAAGGTACATGTGGAAGAATAACACATGTGTGGGGCATAGAGTCCCGGAAAATAGTCATATTTAAGCTTCTGTATAAGAAGCCCCCAGGTATAATGAGCACGGCTAGCGCGTCAAGATTGTGTAGTCAAGACACATTTTAGCCTTTTAAGGCCTTGAAGAAAAAGGGAAGAAAGAAAGAAAGAAAAGACAGATAACGGATATAAAAAAAATTGATGGAGGTAAGGAGACGAACATAGAGTGCGGCACTAGGCGTAGAACCTTCGGAGTCTGGCTGCGTTCCATGGGTTTGGCTCGAGTCGATTGTCCGATGCATCCCGCAGACGATACGCTCCACCGGTCAGAACTTGGTCAATAACGAAGGGACCTTCCCATTTGGGCTTGAGCTTGTTCTTTTTATTCTCTGGTAGGCGTAGAACGAGTTCGCCAACGTTATAGGTTTTGGCCCGTACTTCTTTGCTTTGATACCTTCGAGCCTGTTGCTGATAGAATGCGGAACGGGCTTTTGCCACGTCACGCTCCTCCTCCAGGGCGTCCAAACTGTCCTGCCGATCAAGCTCGGCTTGTTTCTCTTCGTACATGCGCACTCGAGGTGAGTCATGAATTATGTCGCAGGGCAGTACCGCCTCTGCGCCGTACACCATAAAAAACGGTGTGTATCCGGTAGTGCGATTCGGCATGGTTCGCAGCCCCCATAGTACGGAGTCGAGCTCCTCTACCCAGTGCGTATCGGATTCCTTCAAGGATCACACTAATTTGGGTTTAATGCCGCTCATGATAAGACCATTTGCTCGCTCGACTTGACCGTTAGTTTGCGGGTGATAGACAGAAGCATAATCGAGCTTGATGCCCATGTTGCGGCACCAAAGTTTTACCTCGTCGGCTATAAAGTTCGAGCCGTTATCGGTGATGATGCTGTGGGGAACGCCATAACGGTGTACAACCCCGGATATGAAGTCTATCACTGGTCCAGATTCGGCCGTTTTAACTGGTTTGGCTTCTATCCATTTGGTGAATTTGTCCACCATGAGCAATAGGTATTTTTTCTTATGGCTTCCCTCTTTAAGGGGTCCACCATATCAAGCCCTCAGACCGCAAAGGGCCAAGTGATGGGGACGGTTTGGAGAGCGGTAGGTGGCATATGGCTTTGGTTTGCGAAAAGCTGGCAACCGACGCAACGTTGAACGAGGTCCTGTGCGTCTGCCCGGGCTGTCGGCCAATAAAAACCTGTACGGAAGGCCTTGCTTACAAGGGCCTGGGCTGCGGCGTGGTGGCCGCCAAGTCCAGCATGAATTTCTGCCAAAAGCTGTCGTCCTTCCTCTTCGGAGATGCACCTTTGAAGGACTCCGGTAGCGCTTTTCTTATAAAGCTCTCCCTCGTGGACCTTGTAGGCTTTAGACCGTCGCACAATGCAATGTGCCTCGTTTGAGTGGTAGTTCCTGCCTAGTTAGGTAAGCCAAGAAGGGTTCTGTCCACGGGGCGATGACGACCGTAATCACGTGGGCCAAAGGTGTTATTTCGGTGGCAGAGCCTCCGATTACGTCAGAGTGTTCGGTGTCCGGCGTTGTGGCCGGGTCCGGACTATTGTTACCGGTCTCTCCTTCCCATATCACGGATGGCTTGAACAGCCTTTCCAAGAAGATATTAGGTGGGACAGGGTCATGCTTAGCGCCGATGCGGGCGAGGATATCCGCTGCCTGATTGTTTTCCCGGACCACATGGTGGAATTCAAGCCCCTCGAACCGAGCTGACATTTTGAGGACAGCGTTGCGATAAGCCGCCATTTTTGGATCCTTGGCATCGAAATCTCCATTTATTTGAGATATTGCTTGGTTCGAGTCCCCACGCACCTCCAGGCGTTGAATGCCCATGGAAACTGCCATCCGGAGACCATGTAACAGGGCCTCATATTCTGCTGCGTTGTTGGAATCTGTGTATAATATTTGGAGTACGTATTGGACTGTATCTCCGGTGGGGGATGTCAGGACGATGCCAACCCCCAGACCAGCCGACATTTTAGAGCCGTCAAAGTGCATGATCCAATTGGAGTACGGGCTGTACTCTTTAGGGAGTTCGGCTTCTGTCCATTCGGCGATGAAATCAGCCAGTACTTGTGACTTAATGGCTCACCATGGTTTGTATGTTATGTCGAATGGGAGGAGCTCAATAGCCCATTTAGCAATCCAGCCCGTGGCCACGCGGTTGTTTATTATGTCGTTGAGTGGTACTTCAGAGGCCACCATAATTGAACACTCTTGAAAGTAGTGTCGTAGTTTCCGGGATGCCATGAGGACCGCGTATGCTATCTTTTGATAGTGTGGGTACCGTGATTTGCATGGAGTGAGGACAGTGGATACATAGTATACCGGCTTTTGAAGTGGGAACTTATGTCCGTCCGTCTCTCGTTCGACGGCGAGCACTGCGCTTACAACTTGGTGTGTTGCCGCTATATATAACAGCATTGGTTCGCCGACATTTGGCGCGGGCAAGATTGGGTTTGTAGCCAAAACGGCTTTTATTTCTTCTAATCCGGCCGTGGCCGCATCCGTCCACTCGAAGTGTTCGGTGCGTCGGAGAAGGCGATAAAGAGGCAGTGCCTTTTCTCCTAATCGGGAGATAAAGCGGCTTAAAGCAGCCATGCATCCAGTTAATTTCTGGATCTGCTTGAGGTTTGTTGGGATGGTCAACTGTGACAGAGCTCGGATTTTAGCCGGATTTGCTTCGATTCCTCTATTGGATACGATGAAGCCTAAGAGCTTTCCAGCGGGCACGCCGAAGATGCATTTTTCCGGATTGAGCTTAATGTCGTATGTTCGGAGATTGTCGAACGTGAGCCTCAAGTCGTCTATTAAGGGTTCGACGTGTCTGGTTTTAGTGACCACATCGTCTATGTATGCCTCCACTATTTTGCCGATCTGTGTCTCCAAGCATGCCTGAATCATGCGTTGATAGGTTGCACCGGTGTTCTTGAGCCCGAAAGGCATGGTGTTAAAATAGAAGGGGCCGTATAGAGTGATAAATGCCGTTGCGGCTTGATCGGACTCCGCCATCTTAATTTGATGGTATCCGGAGTATGCATCGAGGAAACACAATGAGTCGTGTCCTGCGGTAGCGTCGATAATTTGATCGATGCGAGGGAGGGGGAAGGGATCCTTGGGGCAAGCCTTGTTAAGGTCCTTGAAGTTGACACATAGGCGCCACGATTTGTCCTTCTTTGGTACCATCACCAGGTTTGCTAGCCAGTCCGGATGTTTTATTTCTCGAATGAATCCGGCCTCCAGTAACTTGGCTAGCTCCTCTCCCATGGATTGTCGCTTAGGCTCAGAGAAGCGCCGAAGAGTTTGCTTGACCAGCTTGAACCCCTTTAGAATGTTAAGGCTATGCTCGGCCAGCCTGCGTGGGATTCCTGGCATGTCTGAAGGGTGCCAGGCGAAGATGTCCCAATTCTCGCGCAAGAATTCCCGTAGTGCGGCGTCTACTGTGGGGTTTAATTGTGCCCCGATGGATGCTATTTTTGTAGGATCCGTTGGATGGACTTGGTATTTGACTATTTCATCCGCTGGTTTAAAAGAGGTGGACTTTCGTCGAGTATCACGTCGTCCCTGTCCACTGTGGAGCGCAGCGCCGTTAATTCTTCGGCCGCGAGGGCTTCGGATAACGCCTCGAGGTCCAGTGCGGTTGTTTTATTTTGATGCGGAGTGCTATGTCCGGATCACTAGCTAGAGTGATGATTCCATTGGGCCCGGGCATTTTGAGCTTCATGTACCCGTAATGGGGTATAGCTTGGAAGATCATGAATACCTCCCGCCCTAGAAGGGCGTGGTATCCGCTATTGAACAAGGCCACTTGGAATGTGACTTCTTCGGACCTATAATTCTCCGGCGTGCCGAATACCACATCTAGTGTGATTTTCCCAGCGCATCGCGCCTCCTGACTAGGGATGATTCCTCTGAAGGTCGTGCTGCTTTGCTCAATGAGGCTTTTGTCTATTTCCATTTTCGAATTGTCTCCTCATAGATGAGGTTTAATCCGCTGCCGCCGTCCATGAGCACTTTAGTAAGCCGGTAGCCGTCCAAAATTGGACTAAGGACCAAGGCGGCTGGTGCTCGGGCTGTTCGGAATTTAGGTTCGTCACTGGCATTGAAGGTGATAGCCCTATCACTCCATGGATTTATTGCTGCTATGTGGCAGACTCCGGCGAGGCTGCGGAGTGCTCGCTTAAGCCTATTATTTGAGGCGAAGGTCTCGAAGACTGTCAATATTGTATTGCTGTTTTCCGCGGGATGGTTCTCTGCGGTATTGTTGATGAGGAGATCCTCACCGCTCTTGGCCACCTGCCGGAGTACCCAACATGCTCTAAGGCTGTGTGTTGGCATGGTATCCGCTGTACTGTGAATTTTGCATGGCCCGTTAAGCCATCCCTCCAATACGGTTCCGCGCCCTGTAGTGGGCTTTTGTTTCTTTGTAATTGGATCGGGTGACTTACGAGAGTACACCCTTTTAGTTCGGACGGGGGGTTTTGTGAGAGCCGGAGGATCCCAAAATTTTGTTTGGGTTTTCCAGGCGCTTTCCATCGCACAGTACTTCTGTACTATGGCCGCCAAGTCAGCGAAGTGTGCTATGTCACGGCGACTTATGGCGTTGAGGATTCCCTTGTCCGTGCAATTATTGCAAAAGAATGAGATTGCGTCTTCCTTGCGACAGTCTTTAACCTTGCTCATTACAAGGAGGAATCTGGCCCAATAGTGGTGTACTATCTCTTGGGGCTCTTGTTTAATGTGGGAAAGATCGCTTATATCTGGGTGGGTGGGTGGATTTAAGTCCGAACCCTGACTCGATCTGAGACCCAGGGGCGGAGGAGTTTCCGAGCTTGGCAGTTTGGGCTCCGGGATGTTGCTCAACAGGTCTGGCCCGCTGCCTGATTCTAGGTTCAAGGTTTGGGCCATGTCCTCCCGTAGACGGGTATCCGGCTCGGAGAGCTCGGGAATCCGGACATAGTTTGTCCTCAAGATAGAGGAAGAATCGCTGCATTGCTCCTCCACCACCGCTATCTCATGGGTGACCGGCGGGGAGTTAATCTCCCTTTGGTCGGGTTTAAGCCCGATCTGATCATAGTCCGTAGCGATTCCCCAGGCGGCAATGCGATCCAAGAGCTCGTTCAAGGAAGAGAGCTCCATTGGATCCAACTGCTCGGCGAATTCAGAGCCGACGTGGAGGCTGTTTTCGATGACCCGAGAAGTCATCGCCGGCGCAGCGGCCGAACGGGCGGTCATGACGAAACCACCTAGCCGGAGAGTTTGGTGATACGTCTCCGTCGTATCTACTTTTCCAAACACTTTTGCCCTTGTTTTGGACTCTAACTTGCATGATTTGAATGGAACTAACCCGGACTGACACTGTTTTCAGCAGACTTTCCATGGTGTTATTTATGTCCAGAAACAAAAGTTCTCGGAATGACCCGAAACTCCGTGGAACATCCTTTTGGAAAATATTAAAAATACTGGAAGAAAAATCCACGTCAGGGGCCCACACCCTGTCCACGAGGGTGGGGGGCGCGCCCCCCTACCTCGTGGGCCCCCTGACGCTCCACCGACCTCAACTCCAACTCCATATATTCACTTTCGGGGAGAAAAAAATCAGAGAGAAGGATTCATCACGTTTTACGATACGGAGCCGCCGCCAAGCCCTAAAACCTCTCGGGAGGGCTGATCTGGAGTCCGTTCGGGGCTCCGGAGAGGGGAATCCGTTGCCGTCGTCATCATCAACCATCCTCCATCACCAATTTTATGATACTCACCGCCGTGCGTGAGTAATTCCATCGTAGGCTTGCTGGACGGTGATGGGTTGGATGAGATTTATCATGTAATTGAGTTAGTTTTGTTAGGGTTTGATCCCTAGTATCCACTATGTTCTGAGATTGATGTTGCTATGACCTTGCTATGCTTAATGCTTGTCACTAGGGCCCGAGTGCCATGATTTCAGATCTGAACCTATTATATTTTCATGAATATATGTGAGTTCTTGATCCTATCTTGCAAGTCTATAGTCACCTACTATGTGTTATGATCCGGCAACCCCGAAGTGACAATAATCTGGACCACTCCAGGTGATGACCGTAGTTTGAGGAGTTCATGTATTCACTATGTGTTAATGCTTTGGTCTGGTACTCTATTAAAAGGAGGCCTTAATATCCCTTAGTTTCCATTAGGACCCCGCTGCCACGGGAGGGTAGGACAAAAGATGTCATGCGAGTTCTTTTTCATAAGCACGTATGACTATATTCGGAATACATGCCTACATTACATTGATGAATTGGAGCTAGTTCTGTGTCACCCTATGTTATGACTGTTAATGATGAACCGCATCCGGCATAATTCTCCATCACCGATCCAATGCCTACGAGTTTTTCACATATTGTTCTTCGCTTATTTACTTTTTCGTTGCTATTATTACAATCACTACAAAACCCAAAAATATTACTTTTGCTACCATTACCGTTACTTCCATATTACTTCGCTACTAAATACTTTGCTGAAGATACTAAGTTATCCAGGTGTGGTTGAATTGACAACTCAACTGCTAATACTTGAGAATATTCTTTGGCTCCCCTTGTGTCGAATCAATAAATTTGGGTTGAATACTCTACCCTCGAAAACTGTTGCGATCCCCTATACTTGTCGGTTATCAAGACTATTTTCTGGCGCCGTTGCCGGGGAGCATAGCTCTATTCTTTGAGTTACTTGGGATTTATATCTGCTGGTCACTATGAAGAACTTGAACGACGAGAAAACAAAAATCTATCCCTCAACTACGAGGGGAGGTAAGGAACTGCCATCTAGCTTTGCACTTGATTCACCTTCTGTTTTGAGTAAGCTTGCGACACCTAAACCTGCTTCTGCTATTCGTTCTGATATGTCGCATGTTATTGATGATGCCACTTCTGCTATGCATGATACTTATGATGAAACTACTTCTATGATTGATACTACTGTGCCACTTGGTGAATTTCTTGATGAACAACTTGCTAGGGTTAGAGAGAATGAAATTATTGAAACTGATAACATTGATGAAAGTGATGATGAAGACTGTCCCCCCAATAAATATGAATCGCCTGTTGTTCCTGAGGGTTATGTTTTGGAAAAAGAAGCTGCTATAGCTATTTTAGCTTGCAAAGATAGATACGAGCTCAAGAGGTTATTAGCTAAATGGAAGCAGCAATCTCTTAATGCTAGAATGAAACCTAACCCTGCTTTTGCTACTTCACCTATCTGTGTTACTGATAAGGATTATGAATTCTCTGTTGATCCTGATGTAATTACTTTGGTTGAATCTGATCCTTTTCATGGCTATGAATCTGAAACTGTTGTGGCACATCTTATTAAATTAAATGATATAGCCACCCTGTTCACTAATGATGAGAAATCTTGCTACCTATATATCCTTAAAATATTTCCGTTCTCATTAAAGGGTGATGCTAAGATATGGTTTAATTCTCTTGATCCTGGTTGTGTGCGTAGTCCCCAGGATATGATTTATTACTTCTCTGCTAAATATTTCCCTGCTCATAAGAAACAAGCTGCTTTAAGGGACATATATAATTTTGTGCAAATTGAAGAAGAGAGTCTCCCACAAGCTTGGGGGAGGCTTCTCCAATTACTTAATGCTTTGCCTGATCATCCTCTTAAGAAAAATGAAATACTTAATATCTTTTATAATGGACTAACCGATGCTTCCAGAGATTACCTGGATAGTTGTGCTGGTTCTGTTTTCAGGGAAAGAACACCGGATGAAGCTGAAATTGTATTAAATAATATGTTGACAAATGAAAATAATTGGACACTTCCTGAGCCAACTCCTGAGCCTATTCCTAAACCAACTCCGAAGAAGAGGGGTGTTCTATTTCTCAGTCCTGAAGATATGCAAGAGGCAAAGGAATCTATGAAAGAAAAGGGTATTAAAGCTGAAGATGTTAAGAATTTACCTCCTATTGAAGAAATACATGGTCTTAATTTACCGCCTGTTGAAGAAACATATGATCCTAATCCATTACCTATTGAAGAAACTCATGGTCTTGATAACCCGACACAGGTAGTAAAGGTAAATTCTCTCTATAGATTTGATGAAGGTGATATTCCTCACTATAAGTCTGCTAGACAATGCTTAGAAGAGTTTGATAATTTTATTGTCAAACAAGAAAACTTCAATGCTTATTTTGGTAGACAATTGAAATACAATTCCGATATGCTTGAACACTTGGGTGATTATATGTCTAGAGTTAAAGGTGAACTTAAACTCATTACTAAACATGCTTCTATGGTTACCACTCAAGTAGAACAAGTACTTAAAGCTCAAAATGATTTGCTCAATGAATTGAATAGTAAGAATAATGATTTTGCTATTAGAGTGGCTACTAGAACTGGTAAAATGACTCAGGAACCTTTGTATCCTGAAGGCCATCCTAAGAGAATTGAGCAAGATTCTCAGAGAAATAATATAGATGCACCTAGTCCTTCTAAAAAGACGAAAAAAATGATAGGACTTTGCATACTTCTAGTGAACCTATTGCTGAACCACCTGAGAATCCAAATGATATTTCTATTTCTAATGATGAAACACAATCTGGTAATGAACATGAATCTAGTGATAATATTAATGAAGATGTTCATGATGATGCTCAACCTAGTAATGATAATGATGTATAAATTGAACCTGCTGTTGATCTTGATAACCCACAATCAAAGAATCAACGTTATGATAAGAGAGACTTTGTTGCTAGGAAACATGGTAAAGAAAGGGAGCCATGGGTTCAGAAACCCATGCCTTTTCCTCCCAAACCATCCAAGAAAAAGGATGATGAGGATTTTGAGTGCTTTGCTGAAATGATTAGACCTATCTTTTTGCGTATGCGATTAACTGATATGCTCAAAATGAATCCTTATGCTAAGTATATGAAACAAATTGTCACTAATAAAAGGAAAATACCGGAAGCTGGAATTTCCACCATGCTTGCTAATTACACTTTTAAGGGTGGAATACCTAAGAAACTAGGAGATCCAGGAGTACGAACTATACCATGCTCCATTAAAAGAAACTATGTTAAAACTGCTTTATGTGATCTTGGAGCCGGTGTTAGTGTTATGCCTCTCTCTTTATATCGTAGACTTGACTTGAATAAGTTGACACCTACTGAAATATCTTTGCAAATGGCTGGTAAATTAACTGCTATACCTGTCGGTATTTGTGAGGATGTGCCTGTTGTGGTTGCAAACGTTACTATTTTAACGAACTTTGTTATTCTTGATATTCCCGAGGACGATAGTATGTCTATTATTCTTTGAAGACCTTTTTTGAATATTGCAGGGGCTGTTATTGATTGCAACAAAGGCAATGTCACTTTTCATGTTAATGGTAATGAGCATACGGTACACTTTCCGAGGAAACAACCTCAAGTTCGTAGTATCAATTCTATTGGAAAAATTCCATCGATTATTTTTGGAGGTTTTGAATTTCCTCTTCCTGTTGTCAAAAAGAAATATGATATTCTTATTATCGGGGATGTTCATATCCCCATTGAGGTAACATAGTGTTATTAGTAATTTCTCCGGTTCCATGTTATTTGGAATGAGTTTGTTAACAAGACTTGATCAACCTTGTTAGTGGATTCCTTTTGATGAGCATGAGAAGGATGAAACTAGAAAGCACAACCTTATGTACCCTCTTTCTACTTTCTGTTATTTAGTTGAAATAAAGTAAAAATAGTATTTTCCTGTCTGTTTTCTGAATTATCCGTGCAATATAAAAATACCCCGAAAATAAAAGTTCTCCAAATGCCCTAAAAATGGAATATGATTTTTTCTGGAATATTTGAGAATATCTGGCACTGAGAACACAGCAGGGGGAGCAAGCACCTGGCCACGAGGGTCCAGGGCGCGCCCACCCCTACAGGGCACGCCCCCTGCCTCGTGGGCCCACGGTGGCTCCCCTCCACTTATTCCTGCACCCACACACTTCTTCTTCCTCCCAAAAAAATCACCATCCAGCTCAAGCACGAGTTCTAGCTCATTTTGCTGCGATTTTCGATCTCCTTGCTCAAAGCACCTCTCACAAAACTGCTTGGGGGGATTGTTCCTTGGTATGTGACTCCTCCATTGGTCCAATTAGTTTTTGTTCTAGTGCTTTATTCATTGCAAATTTGTGCTGCCTAGGTGACCATGTTCTTGAGCCTGCATGTCAAATTTATATGGTTCCAAGTAGTTCTAATGCTTGATAAAGGCTCTAGGCACTTGTAGGAGTAGTTGCTATCAATTTTGTTGAGTTTGGTTCACTTTTATTTGAAGTTACTAAAAATTTCAGAAATTTTCAGAAAATAATGAAGTGATTTTTGAGGGGTTCATCGAGCCGAAGCTCGAATGAAAAGCAAAGTGAAGAGGCATAGAGGCCCAAATATAATTTGCCTCACACCACGGAGGTTCGGCCGTGTGAATGGCCTTCCAATGATTTCTTGAGAGCAGCCAGGATTTATGATGATTTTTATGAATTGGCTGAGAATGCAGGCCTCACCGACTTCCTCCGCGACCAACGCAAACAGTATCTCTTACTCACCAATACTTTTGTGCAAAACTTCTATTATTATCCTAAGGAATCACCTCCTTCAGTAGAGTTTCATTTATATGATGTGGTTAAGAAGATGCCACTAGATGAATTTTGCAAGATTTGCAAAATACCTTTTGAGGGTAGTTTAGATGAACCACATCGTAAAGATGTGGATAGGTTTATTGACACTATCACTGTGGGGGAAACCAGGAAGGTTTCCGATGCAAGAATCACTAGCATACATTTTCCTGTTTTACGCTACTTTTCCATATTTGCTAGTCGTTGCTTAATTGGTCGCGGAAACTGTGGAAACCTTAGTGTTCCTGATATTATCATCTTGTTCCATGGTTTATTCTGCAATAACACTGTTAGTATGGGCGGTATTATTGCCAAACGGTTAAGTATGAACCGTACAAAGGGCCCCATCTTTGGAGGTATTTATGCTTCACGCCTTGCTGCACACTATAACATACCTATTAGGCACTATGAAAAAGAAGAAAAATTGCTGCCCATTGCTTATTTAGATTATAAGAGTATGGTAGCGCATGACTTTATTGTTAAGAATAGGGAAGGAGCGCTTAAATCCAAACTGTTC
Organism: Aegilops tauschii subsp. strangulata; assembly: GCF_002575655.3. Taxonomy (NCBI): domain Eukaryota; kingdom Viridiplantae; phylum Streptophyta; class Magnoliopsida; order Poales; family Poaceae; genus Aegilops; species Aegilops tauschii. The sequence continues at coordinate 63,885,458 of NC_053038.3, read as the reverse complement.
TTTGATAAACATCACCCTGAGACTATAACCTTGCCTGCTCCCTCCTTGTTTAATTTATCTGAAGGTCCGTATCTCATTCCGTTGGCGGCCCTTCACGCCTACCGAAACCCTACACCAGCCACAGAGCCAGAACCACAATTTGAACCTCCATGATAGTCTAGCTACCAGTGGGATCCGGAGATGATTGCCAACCAGTGGCAGTCAGAGTCTTCTTCATCTCAGTACGACCCCAGCTACAACTATGGATATCCGCCAGGCCATCCATGGCAATAAACCAACTTAGGCCAAAAGCCTAAGCTTGGGGGAGTACGTATTTCTCACCGACATTACATTCATGTTCACACACACTCATTGCTAGATGTCGGTGCTCATACTTTTTCACTGTAATATCCTTGCTAGTTTATTTTCTTTTTCTTGCTTTCTTCTTGTGTGTTTGATAAACCTTAAGAAAAAAATAAAATTAGTGTAGCTTTTATCAAGTTTATTTTTCTTGCTGTAGTAGTAATAATTAAAAAGAAAACCCAAAAAGATTTCCTCTTCCTCTTTTACTTGTTGGGAGCTTTCCCATGTATTATTTCTTTTCTTTTCTTAGATGCATTATTGTTGATTTAACCAAGAGCCCATATTGGCTTGTCTTCTCCTGTTTATTGAATGCTCGTAGATTCCAGCTTAGTCCAATGCACGTGCACTCTTATTATTTTCACATCGTTCGGTCGTGCAAGTGAAAGGCAATTATGACGATACATGATGGACTGACTGAGATGGGAGAAGCTCGTATGAACTCGACCTCTCTTGTTTTTTTAAATATGATTAGTTCATCATTCCTGATTCAGCCTATTATGAATAAACATGTTTGCAATGACAATTAGAGATCATAGTTGCTCGTGCCATGCTTGATTAGCTATGAGTTATAATGGTTTACCTTGCGTGCCAACATGCTATTAAAATGGTTGTGATGTGGTATAGTAGGGTGGTGTCCTCTTTTGAATGATTTAAGTGACTCGACTTGGCACATGTTCACACATGTAGTTGAAACAAATCAACATAACCTTCACGATATTTATGTTCATGGTGGATTATATCCTACTCATGCTTGCACTCAATGTTTATTAATTTTAATGCATGTTCATGACTATTGTTGCTCTCTAGTTGGTCGCTTCCCAGTCTTTTGCTAGCCTTCACTTGTACTAAGCGGGAATACTGCTTGTGCATCCAACTCCTTAAACCCCAAAGTTATTCCATATGAGTCCACTATACCTTCCTATATGCGGTATCTACCTGCCGTTCCAAGTAAATTTGTATGTGCCAAACTCTGAACCTTCGAATGAAATTCAGTTTTGTATGCTCGAATAGCTCATGTATCAACTAGGGCTGTCCGTATCTTCCATGCTAGGTGGGTTATTCTCAAGAGGAGTGGACTCCGCTCCTCACTCACGAGAAAATGGCTGGTCACGGGGATGCCCAGTCCCATGCTTTATGCAAACTAAATCAAAATAATTGCAAACAAAACTCCCCTGGGACTCTTGCTAGTTGGAGGCACTCGTTGTTTCGAGCAAGCCATGGATTGATGCTTGTTGGTGGAGGGGGAGTATAAACTTTACCATTCTGTTTGAGAACCGCCTATAATGTGTGTAGCATGGAAGATATCGCCATCTCTTGGTTGCTATGTTGACAATGAAAGTATGCCGCTCAAAATATTATTTATCTCTACTTTAAAACCGAGCTCTGGCACTTCTACAAATCCCTGCTTCCCTCTGCGAAGGGCCTATCTATTTACTTTCATGTTGAGTCTTCACCCTCTTATTAAAAAGCACTAGCTGGAGAGCACATCTGTCATTTGCATCCATTACTATTAATTTATATTGGGTATGACTATGACTGGATCTCTTTTACCATGAATTACAATGTCTAGTCAGTCCTTGATCTTTAAAGGTGCTCTGCATTTATGTTTTGCGGTCTCAGAAAGGGCTAGCGAGATACCATCTTATTATATCATATCATGATTGTTTTGAGAAAGTGTTGTCATCCGAGATTTATTATTATGGCTCGCTAGTTGATTATGCCAATGATATGAGTAAACATGAGACCTAAGAGTTATTGTGAATGTGGTTAGTCATACTCTTTGCTGAAAACTTGAATGCTGGCTTTACATATTTACAACAACAAGAGCAAACAGAGTTAGTAAAAGTTTTTCTTTATCACTTTCAGTTTATCAACTGAATTGGTTGACGACAAGCAAAGGTTTAAGCTTGGGGGAGTTGATACGTCTCCGTCGTATCTACTTTTCCAAACACTTTTGCCCTTGTTTTGGACTCTAACTTGCATGATTTGAATGGAACTAACCCGGATTGACGCTGTTTTCAGCAGACTTTCCATGGTGTTATTTATGTGCAGAAACAAAAGTTCTCGGAATGACTTGAAACTCCACGGAACATCTTTTTGGAAAATATTAAAAATACTGGAAGAAAAATCCACGTAAGGAGGGCCACACCCTGTCCACGAGGGTGGGGGCGCGCCTGCCCCCCTGGGCGCGCCCCTGCCTCGTGGGCCCCCTGACGCTCCACCGACCTCAACTCCAACTCCATATATTCACTTTCGGGGAGAAAAAAAATAAGAGAGAAGGATTCATCGCGTTTTACGCCAAGCCCTAAAACCTCTCGGGAGGGCTGATCTGGAGTCCGTTCGGGGCTCCGGAGAGGGGAATCCGTCGCCGTCGTCATCATCAACCATCTTCCATCACCAATTTCATGATGCTCACCGCCGTGCGTGAGTAATTCCATCGTAGGCTTGCTGGACGGTGATGGGTTGGATGAGATTTATCATGTAATCGAGTTAGTTTTGTTAGGGTTTGATCCCTAGTATCCACTATGTTCTGAGATTGATGTTGCTATGACCTTGCTATGCTTAATGCTTGTCACTAGGGCCCGAGTGCCATGATTTCAGATCTGAACCTATTATGTTTTCATGAATATATGTGAGTTCTTGATCCTATCTTGCAAGTCTATAGTCACCTACTATGTGTTATGATCCGGCAACCCCGAAGTGACAATAATCGGGACCACGCCCGGTGATGACCGTAGTTTGAGGAGTTCATGTATTCACTATGTGTTAATGCTTTGGTCCGGTACTCTATTAAAAGGAGGCCTTAATATCCCTTGGTTTCCATTAGGACCCCGCTACCACGGGAGGGTAGGACAAAAGATGTCATGCTAGTTCGTTTCCATAAGCACGTATAACTATATTCGGAATACATGCCTACATTACATTGATGAATTGGAGCTAGTTATGTGTCACCCTATGTTATGACTGTTACATGATGAACCGCATCCGGCATAATTCTCCATCACCGATCCAATGCCTACGAGCTTTTCAGATATTGTTCTTTGCTTATTTACTTTTCCGTTGCTACTGTTACAATCACTACAAAACCCAAAAATATTACTTTTGCTACCGTTACCGTTACTTCCATATTACTTTGCTACTAAATACTTTGCTGCAGATACTAAGTTATCCAGGTGTGGTTGAATTGACAACTCAACTGCTAATACTTGAGAATATTCTTTGGCTCCCGTTGTGTCGAATCAATAAATTTGGGTTGAATACTCTACCTTCGAAAACTGTTGCGATCCCCTATACTTGTGGGTTATCATTTGGCCTACAGCCAGGGCTCCCAGAGGTGATGTTGTCCGTGACAACGAGACGAGCCATCCAGCCTTATGATGACGGCACAGTGGAACTCTCAATGAAAGAACCAATGTCGGTGTCAAAACCGGCGGATCTCGGGTAGGGGCTCCCGAACTATGCGTCTAAGGCGGATGGTAACAGGAGGCGAGGGACATGATGTTTACCCAGGTTTGGGCCCTCTCGATGGAGGTAATACCATACTTCCTGCTTGATTGATCTTGATGATATGAGTATTACAAGAGTTGATCTACCACGAGATCGTAGAGGCTAAACCCTAGAAGCTAGCCTATGGTATGATTGTTGTTGTCCTACGGACTAAACCCTCCGGTTTATATAGACACCAGAGGGGGCTAGGGTTACACAGAGTCATTTACAAGGGAGGAGATCTACATATCTGTATTGCCAAGCTTGCCTTCCACGCCAAGGAGAGTCCCACCTGGACACGGGACGAAGTCTTCAATCTTGTATCTTCATAGTCCAACAGTCCGGCCAAAGGATATAGTCCGGCTGTCCGAGGACCCCCTAATCTAGGACTCCCTCAGCGCCTCCCTCCATCGCATATAAAGCGCGCTCGACGCCCGTCTCGGGCAGGGCTCGGGGGCTCTCTTCTGGAGGGCTTCAGACCTTGCCAACGTCACGAGGGAGGCGCTTGGGCACCACTTGGAGGCGTGCTTCATGGCACGTTTCCCTCAGGAGGACACAGGGCAAGGAGCGCCTACCGCTCAGGAGTTTATCACCAAGACCACTCAGGAACTGCAAGACGCAAGGGCCATGCGTGGCGGCCACCGCTCACCAAGCGCAGCTCCCCATCCACGCGAAAGATGCCGGGCTGCGCGTCTGCATCGACGTCCCAGGGCTCAACAGGGCCGCCTCTCAGGAGATTTTCCGGCCTTCGCATGTGGGACGCTGCAAGGGCCCACCTCATAGCTACGTTCGCATGCCTTTTGGCCTGCCGAGCGTGGCGACCGCCTATCAGCGCAATCTACAGAGCACACTAGCGGCTCAGGAGGCCAGGCACCACGCTGTGCTGACGGAGATGGAGACGGTCCTCAAGGAACCACCTGGACCCCCAGAGCCTCCCGAGGCTCAGGGCCCCGGTGGCTCATGAGGAGTAACCCCTTCGCCGCGTACCTTCAGCTGCCCCAACTCTCCTTCATCAACAGAACCAGGTGACATTTTCCAAGTTTATTTAGCTGGGAGCGCCCGTAGGGCTGCATCATTCTCAGGTCGCGTGGGTCCGTCCCTGCGGCATGTATCCCTTTTTAAGTCTTTAGCTTACCTTGCTGGGGGCGCCCCTCGAGCTGCATCATCCCCAAGCCGCGCGGGCTTGACCCAGTGGCATGTATCTCCCCGCATTTACTTAAGCTAGTTTGCTTAACTTATCTATGACAATTACCTGCTCGTTCGTCACCCATCACGGGAGCCGCGCGCCGGCCGTCTTTCTTCAGGATCCTTCGCGTGAGTAGGTTAGGCACGGCGTCTGTGCTCGGGCCCGTCCCTGCAGCGTCGATAAATACATGGCTGAGCTCAATCTAGCAGGCCGGCCCCATTCACGTCACCTCCTGGGGTCGTTGGTGCTTGGCTTTCTAACGGGATAACCTTAGGAGATTCGTTCGGCGCAGGTTGTCTGACCACCTCACAGGACTAACACAGCGAACAAGAACCAAGACCAGGCGCAACCCGCCTTGAGGTAGGGCCTCGTGAGTCCCGCGCTGGCTCACGGGTGCCCAGATACACCTCGTCTAGCCCTGCCGTGCAAGCCACGTGTCAGGGCGGGGCTGTACACGCCCCGGGGGCTCTACGCAGTAGGGAGTCCCCCTCCCACGCCCCAGTGCAAGCACCATGCCCCGCGCTGGCCGTCAACACTGCCGAGTAGCGGCTATGCCCGTGCACAAGCGGAAGCACTACGCTCTGCGCTGGTGATAAACAACTGAGGGCGGCCTCACGGCCGTACCAACCTCAGGGAGCCCAGAGGTCAGTGTCTGGCCTCACCGCAACGCCTCCCCTCGGGAGAGTCGCGCGAGGGGGCTGGGCACAGGGGCTGCGCTCGGGTCACGCCCAAGTGTACGCCACCCAAGCCAGGTCCCTCGGACCTGGTCGTCGCACGCCCCTACCGAGCCGGGCCTCGGCGAGGGCAAAAGTATGGAGATTGTTTGCACGCCAAGGGGGACTCCTGAGCATCGCAACTCAGGAGCCTAACTGGTCATGTAGCCCCTCACTCCTTGGTCTGTCCTGGTCTTCGATCGGTCCGACAGCGGTTGAGGTATGCGCGGGGCCGGGCCCTGCCGACGTAGAACATTAACCTGTCCACGCGTCTCCTTCCTATAAGCTGTTTGCGCGTCAAGGGGGACTCCTAAGCATCGCGACTCAGGAGCCTAACTGGTCATGTAGCCCCTCACTCCTTGGTCCGTCCTGGTCTCTGGTCGGCCCAACGTCGGTTGAGGTATGCGCGGAGCCGGGCTCTGCCGACGCAGAACATAAAGCAAATAGGAAGAAAACTGCAAAATCTCAAAGCAAATATTACAAGCCATATCGTTCTCCCAAATACCAAGCACGAGTTTAAACGCCTCCACGAGGCATGATGCATGTTGCAGGAATAAAATAGGGAAGCAGCCGCAAGCAAGTCACCCTTGGACAGAGCCATCAACCGCAGAAGATGCTACTCCCTTGGTGGCGTCGCCTTCGCCTGCACCGTCAGCCGAGGCCGCAGGATAGGTGGCATCGCCGGTCGAGGGCGCGAGGATGAAGCCACGGAACTTCTTCAGCAGGGCCTCCACTTGACCCTTCACGGCTGCGGCGACGGCCGTGCAGTGTTCATCAACTATAGGCTCGAGCAGCTCGTCAAGACGAGCACTGGGGTCACAAAGGTGCAGATGGCTGAAGACACGCGTCAGTGCAGCTGAAGAAAGGACACGAGCCTCGGCCTCAGCCATGGGACCGATGCCCTCCACGACTTCTTCATGCGCCTTCACCAAGTGGGGAAGCAGCTGAGTAGGGCCATCCTCGTCAGTGGTCATCGGCCTCTCCAAGCCCTTCTCGTACAGTGACTTCAGCGCCACGCGGGACCTCTCCTCGAGAAGCGAGAAGGCCACTCGGTCTTCTGCCAGGACCTTCGCCTTCGCGTCAAGATCAGCCTCCCTCGCCTTCGCCTTCCGCTCCAACTGCTCCAGCCAGTTGCGCTCCGCGGCCTGCGCCTTCGCCAGCTCTCCTAGCTCAGCGTCGCGGCCCTTGATGGCGTCCTCCCGGGCCCTCATCTCCTCCTCCTTCGCCTGGCGGCCACTGATAACCCACAAGTATAGGGGATCGCAACAGTTTTCGAGGGTAGAGTATTCAACCCAAATTTATTGATTCGACACAAGGGGAGCCAAAGAATATTCTCAAGTATTAGCAACTGAGTTGTCAATTTAGCCACACCTGGATAACTTAATATCTGCAGCAAAGTATTTAGTAGCAAAGTAATATGGAAGTAACGGTAACGATAGCAAAAGCAATATTTTTGGGGTTTGTAGTGATTGTAATAGTAGCAACGAAAAAGTAAATAAGCGAAGAACAATATGTGAAAAGCTCGTAGGCATTGGATCGGTGATGGAGAATTATGCCGGATGCGGTTCATCATGTAACAATCATAACATAGGGTGACACAGAACTAGCTCCAATTCATCAATGTAATGTAGGCATGTATTCCGAATATAGTCATACGTGCTTATGGAAAAGAACTTGCATGACATCTTTTGTCCTACCCTCCCGTGGCAGCGGGGTCCTAGCGGAAACTAAGGGATATTAAGGCCTCCTTTTAATAGAGTACCGGACCAAAGCATTAACACATAGTTAATACATGAACTCCTCAAACTACGGTCATCACTGGGTCTGGTCCCGATTATTGTCACTTCGGGGTTGCCGGATCATAACGCATAGTAGGTGACTATAGACTTGCAAGATAGGATCAAGAACTCACATATATTCATGAAAACATATAGGTGCAGATCTGAAATCAGGGCACTCGGGCCCTAGTGAGAAGCATTAAGCATAACAAAGTCATAGCAACATCAATCTCAGAACATAGTGGAAACTAGGGATCAAACCCTAACAAAACTAACTCGATTACATGATAAATCTCATCCAACCCATCACCGTCCAGCAAGCCTACGATGGAATTACTCACGCACGGCGGTGAGCATCATGAAATTAGTGATGGAGGATGGTTGATGATGACGATGGCGACGGATTCCCCTCTCCGGATCCCCGAGCGGACTCCAGATGAGCCCGCTCGAGAGAGTTTAGGGCTTGGCGGCGGCTCCGTATTGTAAAACGCAATGAATCTTTCTCTCTGATTTTTTTCTCCCCGAACACGAATATATGGAGTTGGAGTTGAGGTCGGCGGAGCTCCAGGGGGCCCACGAGGCAGGGGGCGTGCCCAGGGGGGCAAGCGCGCCCCCCACCCTCGTGGCAAGGGTGTGGGCCCCATGGCCTTGATTTTTTCACCAGTATTTTTTATTGTTTCCAACCTGAATCTCCATGGAGTTTCAGGTTATTCCAAGAACTTTTGTTTCTGCACATAAATAACACCATGGCAATTCTGCTGAAAACAGCGTCAGTCCGGGTTAGTTCCATTCAAATCATGCAAGTTAGAGTCCAAAACAAGGGCAAAAGTGTTTGGAAAAGTAGATACGACGGAGACGTATCAATTCCCCCATGCTTAAACCTTTGCTTGTCCTCAAGCAATTCAGTTGATAAACTGAAAGTGATAAAGAAAAACTTTTACAAACTCTGTTTGCTCTTGTTGTTGTAAATATGTAAAGCCAGCATTCAGGTTTTCAGCAAGGATTATGAACTAACCATATTCACAATAACTCTTAGTTCTCGTGTTTACTCATATCAATGGCATAATCAACTAGCGAGCAATAATAATAAATCTCGGATGGCAACACTTTCTCAAAACAAACATGATATGATATAACAAGATGGTATCTCGCTAGCCCTTTCTGAGACCGCAAAACATAAATGCAGAGCACCTTTAAAGATCAAGGACTGACTATACATTGTAATTCGTGGTAAAAGAGATCCAATCATAGTCATACCCAATATAAATTAACAGTAATGAATGCATATGACAGCGGTGCTCCCCAGCTGGTGCTTTTTAATAAGAGGGTGATGACTCAACATAAAAGTAAATAGATAGGCCCTTCGCAGAGGGATGCAGGGATTTGTAGAGGTGCCAGAGCTCGGTTTTGAAATAGAGATACATAATATTTTGAGCGGCATACTTTCATTGTCCACATAACAACCAAGAGATGGCGATATCTTCCATGCTACACACATGCGGTTCCCAAACAGAATGGTCAAGTTTTTACTCCCCCTCCACCAACAAGCATCAATCCATGGCTTGCTCGAAACAATGAGTGCCTCCAACTAACAAGAGTCCCGGGGGAATTTTGTTTGCAATTATTTTGATTTGATTTGCGTAAAGCATGGGACTGGGCATCCCGGTGACCATCCATTTCCTCGTAAGTGAGGAGTGGAGTCCACTCCTCTTGAGAATAACCCGCCTAACATGGAAGATATGGACGACCCTAGTTGATACATGAGCTATTCGAGCATACAAAACATAATTTCATTTGAAGGTTTAGAGTTTGGCACATACAAATTTACTTGGAACGGCAGGTAGATACCACATATAGGAAGGTATGGTGGACTCATATGGAATAACTTTGGGGTTTAAGGGATTGGATGCACAAGCAGTATTCCCGCTTAGTACAAGTGAAGCCTAGCAAAAGACTGGGAAGCGACCAACTAGAGAGCGACAACAGTCATGAACATGCATTAAAATTAATAAACATTGAGTGCAAGCATGAGCAGGATATAATCCACCATGAACATAAATATTATGAAGGCTATGTTGATTTGTTTCAACTACATGTGTGAACCTGTGCCAAGTCAAGTCACTTGAATCATTCTAAGGAGGATACCACCCCATCATACCACATCACAACCATTTTAATAGCATGTTGGCACACAAGGTAAACCATTATAAACTGCTAGCTAATTAAGCATGGCATAAGTAACTATAATCTCTAATTGTCATTGCAAACATGTTTATTCATAATAGGCTGAATCAGGAACGATGAACTAATCATATTTACAAAAACAAGAGAGGTCGAGTTCATACCAGCTTCTCTCATCTCAGTCAGTCCATCATATATCGTCATAATGGCCTTTCACTTGCACGACCGAACGATGTGAATAATAATAATAGTGCACGTGCATTGGACTAAGCTGGAATCTGCGAGCATTCAATAAACAGGAGAAGACAAGGTAATATGGGCTCTTGGTTAAATCAACAATAATGCATATAAGAGCCACTTCAACAATTTCATCATGGTCTTCTCCTATCGACTCCCAAAGAATAGAAATAAAAATATTTACATGGGAAAGCTCCCAACAAGCAAAAGAAGAACAGGAAATATTTTTGGGTTTTCTTTTTAATTACTACTACTACGGCAAGAAAGTAAACTAGCTAAAAGCTACAACTATTTTTTTGGTTTTTCTTAAGGTTTATCAAACACACAAGAAGAAAGCATAAAAAGGAAAATAAACTAGCTAGGATATTACAGTGAAAAAGTATGAGCACCGACATCTAGCAATGAGTGTGCGAACATGAATGTAATGTCGGTGGGAAATACGTACTCCCCCAAGCTTAGGCTTTTGGCCTAAGTTGGTCTATTGCCACGGATGGCCTGGCGGATATCCAAATTTGTAGTTGGGTTCGTACTGAGATGCAACAGTCATTGCATCATGGGCTGCAGCTTGGAGGCGAGCTATCTCAGCCCTCCTCTTATACTCATCCGCCTCCCCTCTGGTTATAAAATATCTCCCTTTTGCCTGAAAATCAAAGAAAGTAGAAGCAGGGAGAGCGACGTGATAGGTGTGTTGTCTGTCAAAAAATAGTCGATACTGGAGGAACTAATCGTTCCTCTCAACAAGACGATGACGAACCATAGCCTCATAATCTAAATAAGCAGGCGGCAACTCAATATCATCCTCACGTATAGTTACACCAAGAAAATTAGCTGAACGGGTTGCATAAATTCCACCAAAGAAATCTCCATTAAATCTATTATGATGCAACCTACGTGCAACAATGGCTCCCAAATTATAATGTTTATCTCCTAACACAGCACTCCTGAGAATACTGAGGTCACGGACACACATGTGACATGCTTCATCCTTACCATTTATGCACCTACCTATGAAGAGAGCAAAATAGTGTATAGCAGGAAAGTGAATGCTCCCTATGGTAGCTTGTGCTATGTCTCTAGATTCACCCACAGTTATACTAGCAAGAAAATCTCTAAACTCAGATTTGCGAGGCTCACTAGTACTACCCCATTGTGGAAGTTTGCAAGCAGTGGTAAAATCCTCTAAGTCCATAGTATAAGAATTTTCATAAAGATCAAATAGGACAGTTTGAGAATTGCGTGAAGATGAAAATTCAAACATCCTCACAAAGGAACCAGTGAGATAGTGGTACTGACGGCACTTATCTGCCTCGAAGCTCACAAGATCAGCGTTACGCATATATGCTTTAAATTCTTCCTTGATTCCTGCTTGATCCATGAAGTCCTCGGAAGGCCATTCACAAGGCCGCACTGGAGCGTCCCTTGGTGGTTCTTCATTAGCATCACGCATTGCAAGCCAGGGTCCTTGCTTCCTTGAAGGACCACCTTGGTACATTTCCTAAACATATTTCTTCCTCTGAAAAATTTCTGAAATTTTTAGTAACTTCAAATAAAAGTGAACCAAGCTCAACAAAATTGATAGCAACTACTCCTACAAGTGCCTAGAGACTATATCATGCATTAGAACTACTTGGAACCATATAAATTTGACATGCAAGCTCAAGAACATGGTCACCTAGGCAGCACAAATGTGCAATGAATAAAGCACTAGAACAAAAACTAATTGTACCAATGGAGGAGTCACATACCAAGGAACAATCCCCCCAAGCAGTTTTGTGAGAGGTGCTTTGAGCAAGGAGATCGAAAATCACAGCAAAATGAGCTAGAACTCGTCCTTGAGCTGGATGGTGATTTTTTTGGGTGGAAGAAGTGTGTGGGTGCAGGAATAAGTGGAGGGGAGCCACCGTGGGCCCACGAGGCAGGGGGCGCACCCTGGACCCTCGTGCCCAGGTGCTTGCTCCCCCTGCTGTGTTCTCAGTGCCAAATATTCTCAAATATTCCAAAAAAAATCATATTAAATTGGCAGGGCATTTGGAGAACTTTTATTTTCGGGGTATTTTTATATTGCACGGATAATTCAGAAAACAGACAGAAAAAACATATTTTTACTTTCTTTCAACTAAATAACAGAAAGTAAATGGAGGGTACAGAAGGTTGTGCCTTCTAACTTCATCCATCTCATGCTCATCAAAAGGAATCCACTAACAAGGTTGCACTACAAAAAAATGCACTTCCGTGATGATACATGTTTGTCACAGTAGGTCGCGTTTTTTGTCATGCATGTACATCCATGACAAATTTATGACAGAATCAAGATAGTCATACCTGTGCTGTCGTAGAAGTGTTCCATGACATTACCAAAATTATCATCACGGAAGTGTCCACTTCCATGACGATAAATCGCGCATCACAGAAGTGCTTTCGTCAAGGGTGACCGACACGTGGCATCCACCGTAACGGAACGCCGTTACTATCGGGTCGGGTTTTGGATCCGATAACCCGTTAACAGCCCCGACCAATGGGGATTTTCCACGTGTAAAATCATCATTGGCTGGAGGAAACACGTGTGGGCTCACCGTTGGGACATATGTCATCCGCTCATAGTACCGAAGGCGCCTATGATACGGCAACACGTGGCACGGCCCAACAGAGGCCCATTCCTATGAAAAGGCCGGCCCATTTAACTTGGTCAAAAGGAGGCGGGCCGGCCCACGGAAAGCCTGTTAATGGCCTGTTCGCATATAGCCCATTTACAGCCCGCTAACCCAGGGCCCGTTACGCCCTATCCGAATTAGGCCCAGTAGCGTCATCTGAGCCGTCCAATATGATTCAGCCTGTTTTAACTTCCAGCCCATGTGTGGCCCATGACTTCTTTCGCCCCATATGAGGACCTTTGTAATTCTTGGCCCATTAACGGCCCGTGGTGAAACTGGCCCGTAATGAACAGTGTATCACTTTATACCCATTAACGGCCCGTTATTCCATTGGGCCGTTTCCAGCCCAAGTTATCTTTCGGCCTTCTAAGGGCCCATTGATTCTTGGGCTCATTTGCAGCATTCGGTTACATACGGCCCGTTACTGTCATTTTCTGCTTGTGGGCCAAATTCAGCCCGTCGTTACAGTCAGCCCGTTTGCGGACCGTTAATACGTTGGGCCATTTTCATGTGAAAAAAAACCCGTTGGGCTGTTTTCATAGAGTTATCAAATACGGCCTATTAACGGCCTGTTATGGTCCCGTAGAAGGCCCATGGATCCTACGGCCCGTATGAGGCTCATGGATAGTACGACCCGTAGAAGGCCCATGGATCGTACAGCCCGTAGAAGGCCCATGGACCCTACGGCCCGTAGAGGGCCCATGGACCCTAAGGCCCGTATAGAAGGCCGATGGATCCTACGGCCGGACGGAGGCCCATGGTTACAACAGTCCGTGTGTTGCCACGATTATTTTGGCCTAGTTACCAAAAAAAGGCTATTGTGGCCACTAGAAAAAACAGAAAAAGAACTGCAGTGACTACAAGCAAACAACTAAACAAGACAATAAGGAAATAAATAAGCAAGCAATTAATGCTAGCCTATTACCGCTATTACACATATTACATCCACTGGGCATCAAAGTTCACCACCAGTGCAAATATAGGGAACAAAGCAGCACATTACATACACTGGCCGTCAAAATTGGCCACCAGTGCAAATAAACGCAGCAGCAAAACAAGAGCATAACTGAAACAACTTCAGAAGAGCTCAAGAAACGTTATCCTGGGTATCCACCATGCTGGCAATAAGCTTAGCAAGCTGATTAGCTTTGTCCTGTTTGGCGCTAAAATCCTCCAACGCTTGCTGTTGCACCAGAAAGTATGCATCTGAATGCTCCAGGGACTTCCGCAGTCCTTCCGCTTCTTGTCGCAGCACAGTTGATCGATGTCTTTCAGCTTGTAGTTGAGACTCAAGAAACCGAACTGATTCAGACAGTGAGTTTGAATAGCTTGTGCAAGCGGTAGTGGCCAGTAACTCGAACACTAAACCAAGACAAGACTTTGGGGTTGTCTCGCTGTCTTCAAGATAGTCTTCCTTAGCTGTTTTATCAGCTTTGTTGGAGACCAACAAGGATGTGTCACTATCCTGAACCTTATCTGCATTACTTCCTTTACCATTGCTTAATAAGGCACTCTTCCCCAATATTCTGTCAGCATTCTAAAAGAAGAAACAAGCAGACACATAACAAATTTAGCATGTACTAGTATATGAAACTCATTTCGGTGAACCAGTTCATTAGTAAGGTGGGCAGGATTAAACTACCAAGTCTTCTATTGCCAAGTACTAGTACATAATAAAAGCATCAAACAAACATATATCTATGTCCTATGGTCACTGCATTGTCTTGCCAAATCAAAATAGAGACACGGTTCAAATCATATCAGTTCAAGACAAAGCAGTAGTGAAAGAATACAAAGCGTGGGAAACTACACGGCACAACAAGATTTCAGATGGGTACCACGGGTCTACATGTACGACAACACTATTGGCTCTGTTACGATGCTAGTAATGTGCATGATATGAAAGTCAACTGTATACACAATTGAAATTGAAATCAACAGAGCTATCGATAAGAGCAAATCTGTTAAAGAAACATGCGTGAACGTACCTGCTGTGCCATTGGAGTTTCGATTGGATCCTTCAATTTAAAAATAAGTTTGTATGAGTAAATACAGTGATACAAGAGCAAAGCAATCATAGTTAAAAAATGCGCGCCTAAGCGAGCGCTTAAGCGCGCCTAGGCTCTAGGCGTTGGCAAAACGCATTGCGCATAGCTACGCATAATCTGTGCATAACTGGACATAAGCATGTGCTTTGGTCAGTAAAGCGCAAGGCGGTGGCAAAACACACAATTAACGCCTAGCGTTTTTTTGAACTATGATCGCAATGGAATCTTAAATTAGAACAGTTGTTCTTCAGGTTTAGGCACTTGTTCTACATGAACAGAGTATAGTAAGACGCAAGAATATAATACTAAAAAAATAGAAAATGAGCTCATAGACCTTACCACATTCTTGGTTCGGGACCAATACAGAACAAGGCGTTCCCAGTCATCGTCCAGTAAATGTGTCTCAGGAGAATGTAAGGGAATTTGATGAGTTTCTTTGCCGGTGAAGTACGTTTTCTTCAGGTAATTCCGATACTGCCACCAACCATTCTTGAAGATAGCAGAGGTATTAGCACAGGTTACCTCATACTGAGTTTCCAAATCGGTCCTTCTCTATAGAGAAAAATGGGAAAATTTGCTGTATTATAACCATCATGGAGGTAGGATGTATGGGACGAAGCAAAGTAATTGCCATGAATAACATTACTTACACATAACTCCTGGACAAACACCTGCAGCTGGCATTTTCCTTCATCTTCAGTATAATATTTCCAAGATGGGAAGATACGCACATATGATTTAACAACATCAAATGCGATAGATGCTAAACTACGACTAGCTGGTTGTGCTTCCTCCACAGGAATAGGCGTACTAACTGGTGGAGTTGGGGTTCGCCGTGATAGTACTGGCCCTTTGGGCACTGGAGCTGCCTTACTAACTGCTCTTGTTTGGGAGCTCTATGGTGGAGATGGTGCTGTGTCAACAGGAACTGGGTTACTATCGGCTGGGGTTGGGGTTAGATTGGGTGAAGCTGGTTCTCTGTCCATCGCAGTAGGGGTACAATCTGCGAGAGTTTGGGTTATGTGTGGTAGGGCTGGTTCTTGTGCATGTACAACCGGGGTGCTATCTCCACCAAGAGGTAGCACTGTTTTATTTGAAGACCGTGTTTTTAGTCCGCTAGATACTGGCATCACCCGCTCCAATTCAAATGGCTGATAAACAGGAAACATAGTTGAATGTACAGGCATTGTATGAGAGACAGATGCAATAGATAGTGTGGAAAAAAGAGGGCATGAAATAGTTGACATGTATATTGTTTAACTAAAACGGATAGCATGACATAATTTCACATATACGATGTCTATCTAAACTGGATAGCATAGCATAACATAATTCAAAGATATGATGAATAACTAAACAGGATCGCATGACATAATTCACCTACATGTTATCTAAGTAATCATGATCGCATCATTTAATTCACATATGTGATTTATATGCTAAACAGAGGGCATTCGATATGATGTCTGAACTAAGAACATGGTGTTGAATATTGTGTATATGATGTCTAAACTATGCAATGCAAGACACCGTATGCATGATATGAGCAGTATAACCGTGCCAAGTTAGAGCATACACCTTAGTGGGGGAATAGGACTGGGCATCTGTCTCTGAATCCATCTCTGAGGAGCTATCGGGACCCAACAAGAGATCTGCTTCGACAGGTAGCCCTGTCTACTCTGAAGACCTTGTTTTCACTCCAGATTTTTCCATCTCCCACCCAAATGGCTGATTCACAGGAAGAGTAGTTTAATGTAAAAACATTGTCGACAAATGGAAATGTAATGAAGAAAAGGATGGGCAAGATATCATTCAAATATATGATGCCTGGTTAAACAGGATGGCATTGCACATTTCACATATATTATGGCTGGCTAAAAGACATGAGACTGCATAATTCCCATATATGATATAGAAACTAAACAAGAAGATGACATATATGATGTCAAAAGTAGGCACTGCAAGGCAACATATGCATGATATGACTAACATCATAATGCCAAGGTAGAGCAAACACCTTGGGGGGTAAATAGGAGTGGTCAGCGGCGTCTGAATCCGCCTCAGAACAGATATCTTCCTCTGGATTACAATCTGGAGAGGGGTGGGGAGGGTTTGCCATTGAACCCACCATGGAGCGATGTCTGCATGACATTGTATTGCCGTGCAAAACTCTTCTCTTTTTCCCTACATGTTCAGCATGACTGTGTACAATATCTGACATGCATACGAAAAAAATATGGTGAGATTATGTAAGGAGAGCATGCAGAAATTTAGAGTGATGGTAACAACCAGTGGATCGACGTTTTTCCGTTGAACCAAAATAGCCCTAATGGATCGACGTGAATGTATAGTAATAAGTGATGCAACAAGTGTACAACCTCTTTGCCGTAGCCGTGTCGACCTCAGCATCATTGGGTTGGTCGCTGAAGCAGTTGAGGCAGAGGTGGCTGTCGGAGGTGTGGAGGGAGATCTGAGGAATCTGTAGACGGCGTCCAGGGCACTGCTCTGTTGTGATGGATCGTTCTATCGTTGGAGCAGCTCCGGTGAGCCGTAAGACGTCAAGGCTGAAGCAGCACAAGACAGACATCGTCAATCTCAAGTGGGATTTTAATAGCATCTCCAATAGATGATGTAAAATGGATGTAAAATTAACATCACCAAAAACCACCTGACTACAACAGATGAGGCAAAAACTGTTGACTCTGAACTTAACTGTCGAAACTGAAATTTACTGTGGAATCTGAATGCTACTGTCGAAACTGAACGCAATGGTAGCAGAGAGGCACTTGACATGTAGTTTAGGGAGGGCCTGCAGTTCATCTTCAACCTGCACCCCCCTGAGCCGCCAGCCACCACCGGCCGAACCGCCGGCCCCAGCGCCACCTCGCCGCCCCGAAACAACTCGCCACCGCCGCCCCGACCAGCCCTCTAGGCCCCCCGCCCCCACCTTGAACCCTAAGATAGATAGTGGGGTACCTCTCCGGCAAGCCCCCGTCCCTGCTGCGGGTGGTTCTTCCTTAACTCCGGCGAGCCCCCCAACCCCTGAAAATCGACTGACCCAAAAGTCGATTCAGTCGACTGAAGTGTGGCTTAATTGGAGCAGAGCAGCAGCACGAGCGAGGGGGAGAGCAGCAGCAGCAGCGCGAGTGAGCGAGCGAGAGCCGGAGCAGCAGCAGCAGATCCGGCTGGTATGGACGCCGCCGCCGAAGGGGCCTCGCACTGGGGGAGAGCCGCCGTGGAGATGTCGCCCGCGGCGCCGGCTTTAAGGTAGCCGCTCCATGGGGGTACGGGATGGAGCACCGTTGGCGCCGGGAGGTCGAGTTAAGGAGAAGGTGCGATGCGATGAGTGTACAACCTCTTTGGTGGCGCCGAGTAGGCCTCGGCTTCGTCCGAGGAGTCGGTGAGGATGTTGCGGTTCCAGTGGAGCAGGTTAAGGCGGCACTATGGGGATGGAGTAGCCGCGATAGACGAGGCGATCGTCGGAGCAGCTCCTTGGAGGTGGAGGACGGGGCGGCTGAACCGGCAGGACGGCGAGATGGACGACGGATCCTCATGCGGGGAGGTGGACGAGGAACGTCGAGCTATTGCGGTGGACGATGTCGTCGGGGAAGAGGCTCTGGCTGGGCAGCGGTGACGTGGCGGACGGAGGAGGGTGGGGTTTCGCGGCTGGAGCGGAGAGGTTATGGCGGCCTGGGATTTTGAATGGCGAAAAGGGGGCAATGGGAGGGGGTGAAGCATGACTTAGGGACGCGCTTGTCCAAAATGTAGGGTGTGTTACAAAAGTACCCCCCACCGATTTGAACCAGTGACCCTATCAGCTCAGGGTTAGAAGGGGGATTTCGCGTGTCGGGATTTGGCAGGTGGAGGGAGTTTTCGCACGCGTTGTAATTTCGGGATAGCAAGGCGCGGGTTGTGAAGGCGCTAGTTTTGGGAGCACGATATCTGAATTTTCGGGATATAACAAGACGCGGGTTGAATTTTAAGGACAAGCCTAACGTGTAGTAATATTGTACTTGTACGTACCAAATCAATTCGCACTTCCCTCAACAAAAAAGAAAACAAAAAAATAAAACTATTCACACCACACAAAGAGAGAGTCTTGCCCCGTTTTACTATACAAATGCTATTCAAAGCTACTCCCTCCTTCCATCTATATAGGGCCTAATGCGTTTTTCGATGCTAACTTTGACCAAATATTAGAGCAATGATATATGACATGCAACTTACACAAAGCACACCGTTAAATTCATCTGTGAAAGGTTCTTTCAATGATATAATTTTCACATTGTGCATGTCATGTACTATTAATCTTGTCAATAGTCAAAGGCGGTCTTAAAAATCTCATTACACCCTATATAGATGGAAGGAGGGAGTATGAATCCATGTTATGTCCGATTAAATTTTTTCGCTTGCTGTATAATGCATGTAACCTACTCATACCAACATTTTAGTGCATTCCAAATGTCTATACTACCTCTGCAATTCTAACTAAATTTGAATTCGTTTCTCTATTTCAATAAGAATCTAAAATCATGATTGTTGCCAACTTCAACCATCATAGTTTCCTTGCTATCCGCCAGATATAAATCGGACGGCCTATAGTGCAGGATGGTAGGCACACCATCATCAACAACTCCTTTTTTATAAGAGTAGAGATAAAATATATTAAATGTAGTATAACATGTTCATAACCACACCATGTGTATCACCGTTATATATATTCACACATGCGTCGGTTTGAAACACTATGATAAATTCTTCAAATATCCGAATTTGCTTTTTATAATGAAGTATATATGATATCTATTCGTCTTTACACCCACACAACCCTCTTATCTTTGTAGCTAGCGCTAAATTTCTCTTGTGCATGCACACGCCCGCATCCCTCTCACCCTCCCTCAGCATTCTCTAGCTCCATCGCGCAAATTCCTCTTTTCACTTTAGGTCGTTCACCCACGGTGTGTGTAGGCCCCCCAGCTCCTTCTTTACGGCACACATCGATCGATATGCCTCTCTAGCCAGGTGTGCCTAGCACAAACACAAGCTTCCCCTCTTCTCTTGTCACCGTCCATGCCTCACTCCCACCACTCTTTTCATCGTTCTCGTACTCGCACACTCCCCCCCTCGATATAGTATGCCTCTCGTACCACCTCCTACATGCATCCCTCTATCTCTATCCTTATCCGCGTGCCTCATTTGCTTCTAACACACACATGCATGTATACCGATCGATCTCCCAACATATACCTAGATCAACTTTAACTACCCCCCCATCGATCGACGTACCTCACAAGTTATGTCTCTCCTTTCTCTAACAAAGGGTGATTGATCTTTCTATGTAGTTACGTCTGCTTACCACAGCCACATCGTCCCCCCTCATCAATCGTGCATGCCTCCTGACCCGTCTCTCACACGCACGTGCACAGACAACAAGCAACCATCTCCTCTCTTATTGATATTGCGGGCGTGCCCTCCGTTTGTCTAGCAAGCCTATCCCACCATTTGTTAGAAGCAACTCCACTACTACCCCCTCCAACACTCTAGCTCTGTCTCTCTCCCAACCTTATTCCTCTCCTGCACATATGCATGGATGCCGATCGATCTCCATTAATACATGAGGCAGATCGTGATGGGGAACGTAGTAATTTCCAAAAATTTCCTATGCACACGCAAGATCATGGTGATGCATAGCAACGAGAGGGGAGAGTGTTGTCCACGTACCCTCGTAGACCGAAAGCGGAAGCGTTAACACAACGCGGTTGATGTAGTCATACGTCTTCACGATCCGACCGATCATGTACCGAACGCACGGCACCTCCGAGTTCAGCACACGTTCAGCTCGATGACGTCCCTCGAACTCTGATCCAGCCAAGTGTTGAGGGAGAGTTTCATCAGCACGACGACGTGGTGACAATGATGATGTTCTACCGACGCAGGGCTTCGCCTAAGCACCGCTATGATATTATCAAGGTGTAATATGGTGGAGGGGGGCACCGCACACGGCTAAGAGATCAATGATCAATTGTGTGTCTAGAGGTGCCCCCTGCCCCCGTATATAAAGGAGCAAGGGGGGTTCGGCCGGCCAAAGGGGAGAGGCGCGCCAGGAGGGGTCCTACTCCTACCGGGAGTAGGACTCCCCCCTTTTCCATGTTGGACTAGGAGATAGAGGGGGAAGAGGTGGAGGGGAGGAAGGAAAGGGGGGGCGCCGCCCCCCTCTCCTTGTCCTATTCGGACTGGGGCGAGGGGCGTGCGGCCCTGCCCTGGCCTCCTCTCCTCTCTTCCACCTGGGCCCACTAAGGCCCATTAAGTTACCGGGGGGGGGGATTCCGGTAACCTCCCGGTACTCCGGAAAAATCCCGATTTCACCCGGAACACTTGCGATATCCAAACATAGGCTTCCAATATATCAATCTTGATGTCTCGACCATTTTGAGACTCCTCGTTATGTCCGTGATCACATCCGGGAGTCCGAACAACCTTCGGTACATCAAAACATATAAACTCATAATATAACTGTCATCGTAACGTTAAGCGTGGGGACCCTACGGGTTCGAGAACTATGTAGACATGACTGAGACACCTCTCCGGTCAATAACCAATAGCGGAACCTGGATGCTCATATTGACTCCCACGTATTCTACGAAGATCTTTATCGGTCATACCGCATAACAACATACGTTGTTCCCTTTGTCATCGGTATGTTACTTGCCCGAGATTCGATCGTCGGTATCTCGATACCTAGTTCAATCTCGTTACCGGCAAGTCTCTTTACTCATTCCGTAATACATCATCCCATAACTAACTCATTAGTTACAATGCTTGCAAGGCTTATAGTGATGTGTATTACTGAGTGGGCCCAGAGATACCTCTCCGACAATCGGAGTGACAAATCCTAATCTCGAAATACGCCAACCCAACAAGTACCTTTGGAGACACCTGTAGAGCACCTTTATAATCACCCAGTTACGTTGTGACGTTTGGTAGCACACAAAGTGTTCCTCCGGTAAACGGGAGTTGCATAATCTCATAGTCATAGGAACATGTATAAGTCATGAAGAAAGCAATAGCAACATACTAAACGATCGAGTGCTAAGCTAACGGAATGGGTCAAGTCAATCACATCATTCTCCTAATGATGTGATCCCGTTAATCAAATGACAACTCATGTCTATGGCTAGGAAACATAACCATCTTTGATCAACGAGCTAGTCAAGTAGAGGCATACTAGTGACACTCTGTTTGTCTATGTATTCACACAAGTATTATGTTTCCGGTTAATACAACTCTAGCATGAATAATAAACATTTATCATGATATAAGGAAATAAATAATAACTTTATTATTATTGCCTCTAGGGCATATTTCCTTCAGATCGATCTCCTTAATACATGAGGTAGGCCTCTCTCCTCCTCCACACATATACTAGCCATTGTACCTCTATAGTTAATTGGGCCTCCCTCTTCCCGACCACACACCGATAGTCGAGCGCTGCAGGTAGGTATCCATGCCACAGAGACAAACTGCACATGTCCCATCTCACGTTCGAGTAGGCCAACCACTCTATATCTTTGACGTGGGCACACACAAATTCGATGGCACTCTTTATCGATCGCGCGTGGACACACACAGACACACACATCATCCCTCTCTTTGATTCTATGGACACCTCAAGCCGATGATACCTCCACTCTCTTCTCGTGGATCGCCCCCTCTATATATATGTTATATCCAGGACTCTATTTCACACACATTGCATATGTTACATTTTTTGATTGACCCCCCAAAAATCTCTCAAGAACCCACACACTATATCTCTCTAGGTTTGTATCTCTCTCACACAACCCCACGTAGGTGGTGTACGTATACAAGAAGAGAATAGGTGCACTGTGCACGTACTCACGCTTCGTGCCCAGCCACACCCGCGCGGGTACACGGTGGAGCTCATTTCTTTACGAAATGGCAGCCCACGTGCTAATTTGAACGTCTGTAGCGGTTGTTTACCTAGGGAGGTCGTGTACCACGCGTGCACGAAACAAAGTTCGACTTGACGAGTTGCCGCGTTATTTTTAAATAAAGTTATAGCGCTCAATGGCACGTACATAGAATATAAAACGATTTTTATGGAGAAAAAGGTAGTCCGCTCACTATATACAATGGAGCCTGCCTGCCTGGTTTGTCGCTCTTCAGAGTATCTCACACAAGGCTGCGGTGGCCTCTCTCTCTCTCACCGTTGGTCACTGATCCGGCCGCATCCCGTCCGCCGGGGGAAAGGGAGTGCGGTGGCCTCTCTCTCTCTCTCACCGTTGGTCACTGATCCGGCCGCATCCCGTCCGCCGGGGGAAAGGGAGTGCGGTGGCCTCTCTCTCTCACCGTTGGTCACTGATCCGGCCGCATCCCGTCTGCCGGGGGAAAGGGAGGAAGTGCATCGTTTCTCCGTTTGACGGCACCAAGGCAGCACGTCCCGATCTGCGGTACACGCCGTTCTCTCTGACCAAGCTCCGGCGCGGTAGGGCCTATGCCACCTGCTCGCAGACTCTGCCCGCCGCCGCTCACCTAGTTACATCCCGACGACCTCCAGGTATCCCTCCGGCCTTGCTCCACTGCCCGTCTTCCCACGTCGCTGCATGTGGATCTTCCATAGTTCTTTGCCCAAAACGTAGCTCGTCCGGCGTACTTTCCATATTGCATTCTCGTCCTCACACCGTTTTAGACAAACACAACCGTGTTGTTATCTTCCCTTAGTACAAGGAATATGCTTCTTTTTTGTCGTCGCATGTGTCATCAACTGTTATTGGCCAGTAATTGTTTCCTTTCTACTCGTTGCTATTGTGACCTTTTGGTGAACTGCACAAATCACTTTTTTCTTAAGAGTGTTTTGTGCAGTTGTACTAAAATGTCACACGGGCAACATCTCTACATTTCAGTGCGACTGCACAAAGGGAGATTGGTTTTGCTCTATCCTCCTCATCCAACTCCGAGCCTAATCTTCTCCAACTAGTTAGTCTTAAGAGAGACTGCAAAGGTGACCGGCTTCTATTTGTGTGTTTATTGTTTCATCAGCAGTCCTCTATTATCGTAATCACACTTAATATCTTTGGAACAGGGACGCTCAGCTCTATTTTAGTGGAACTGCCCAAAATGATCGGAATGTTGCATGCTCCAGACAGCTACTTATTTTCCCAACATGCCTTGTTGATTTAGACAGAGCTGGGGGGACGTTGCTGCCAATGAAAGCATGGATCAATTTTAATTTAACACCTTCTCACAACTCTGTCTTCAGTTGTGATGTAATTATTAGCTCTGATCTGCTAATAATTGACATGCATTAGCAAGGAAGTTAGTTTTTTATTGTTTCCGCAAGAGCATCGATGGCAAGACACGCGAAAGCTCACACCATTGTACGATTTCATGTTGCTGGAAAATTATTTGTATAGTACGTCAATTATGTAAACAAATGATGGAAGCTTGATAGCATTGCCAGAAGCCTCTTCATCATCCGGGTCCATGTGCCATGCACAAAATTATACTCCTTCGTTCCTAAATATTTGTCTTTTTACAAATTTTAAACAGGCATACTTTAGAGTGTAGATTCACTCATTTTGCTTCGTATGTGTACTCCCTCCGTTCCTAAATATTCTATTTGTCTTTCTAGAGATTTCAACAAGTGACTACATACGGAGCAAAATGAGTGAATCTACCACTACAAAAAAATACACTTCCGTGATGATACGTGTTTGTCACAGTAGGTCGCGTTTTTTGTCATGCATGTACATCCATGAAAAATTTATGACAGAATCAAGATAGTCATACCTGTGCTGTCGTAGAAGTGTTCCATGACATTACCAAAATTATCATCACAGAAGTGTCCACTTCCATGACGATAAATCGCGCGTCACAGAAGTGCTTTCGTCAAGGGTGACCGACACGTGGCATCCACCGTAACGGAACGCCGTTAAGCTATCGGGTCGGGTTTTGGATCCGATAACCCGTTAACAGCCCCGACCAATGGGGATTTTCCACGTGTAAAATCATCATTGGCCGGAGGAGACACGTGTCAGGTCCGCGTTGGCACAGGTGTCACTCATCCAATGGGCGAGACGCGCCTATGATATGTTGACACGTGGACCGGCCCATCAAGTTTAAATGGGCCGGCCCAACTGAAGGCCCACAAGATTTTGCGGACCATAATGGGCCGGCCCAGCTAAAGGCCCACGAGATTTTGTGGACCATAATGGGCTAGCCCAGCTAAAGGCCCACAAGATTTTGCGGGCCATAATGGGCCGGCCCAGGTAAAGGCCCACAAGATTTTTGTGTGCCATAATGGGCCGGCCTAGGTAAAGGCCCACAAGATTCTTGCGGATCATAATGGGCCGGCCCAGCTAAAGGCCCACGAGATTTCGCCGACATTAATGGGCTGGCCCAGCTGTAGGCCCACAAGATTTTGAGGACCCTAGTAGGCCGACCCATTAACTGGCTACTATGTTTTGGGCCAAATGCTGGCCCATATTTGATCCGGTCCCTGCCACACTCCGGGCCTGATAGTAGCCCATATGAGATCCGGCCCGTTAAAAGCCTACCACGTTCTGGGCCAAATTACGGCCCAGATCAGGTCCGGCCCTTTAAGAGGCTTTGGACTCAATTATGGCCCATATCAGATCCGGCCCGTCAACTGGACACTATGCTTTTCGGCCCACTTGCTAAAGGCCCACTTAGTAATTCGGCCTAATATTAGTTTTGGCCTGTTAAGGGCCCGTTTAACATTTCGGCCCTATATTAATTTGGGCCTGTTAAAAGCCCGTCATATAGTTGGGCCTAACTACAGCCCGGTTTGCATCCGGCCTGCTCGCAGCCGATATCTGATTGGGCCAAACAAGGACCGAGACAATTTTGGCCTGTTAAAAGCCCGTGATTTGATTCGCACAATCATGGGTCGGGGTTCATTTCGGGCTGCTGCCGGCCCGTGAGCTGTTCGGCACGTTTCAGGCCCAACCTACATCGTGATTGCATGACGGCCCGATTATGTACCGTAATTTTACGGTTTGGCCGGTTTACTGCGAAGACAGGATATATATACAGTAAAATAACTGCAGCATCGTGAATAAGAAAAAACCTAGACTATACAATAAAGAAATTACGGCATATTACATCCACTGGTCATCAAAGTTCGCCACTATGATAATAAAGCACAAGCCGACAGGAGATTACATACACTGGGCATCAAAGATCGCCACCAGTGCAAATAAACACGCCGACAAAATAATATACAAAACCGACAGCACTTCAATAGAGTTCAAGAAAGGTTAGCCCTGCTGGGGAGCTGCAGCGCAAGCAGCTGAGCAAGATGATGAGACTGCGCTTGTTCAACACTTATATCTTCCTCACTCTGAAAGATAAACAAGCAGATAGATGACAAGTTTTGCACATAAAAGTATGAGTGCTGACAATTCATCACATTTCTTACTGACGAATAAAGTGACACAGTTTAAAATTGCATTAACACAATATGGTATTGTTCAGGTCAAGACATGGCAGGAAATGACATTGTGAAGGAGTTGGCAGCTTCATGACACCACTGGATTACAGATCAAGAACTCATAAGTATCAATGGTTAGTGTGTTGTCAATTTATACCATTTCAGATTGGCAAATAAACAGACCGTTTAAATAATAGTAGAATGATATGACATTGTTCATAGTTAAGACATTGCAAAATATGACATTGTGCTGTAGTGGCTAGGTTCACCACACCACTGGATTACGGATGAAGAACAGAAGCATACATGCAGTGCAAAAGAAGATCACTTGCTCTGTATAGTTTAATTTACATGGTATGAAGAAGGAACTTGGTTGTACAACTGAAAACTTAAATTGAGAAAGGACAAACTTTTGTTTATGAACTACATAATAAACTTTAAACAAGCAATTTGACGCAAACACCAAAAATAAACAGCTATTGCAGTCATGCCTAACCAAATATATACAACAAAGTTTGAAGGCTTGAGATGGACAAACTTACATTATTGGTGAAGACAGGCTCTATAAAGGCGTTATTCCTGCTGATGGGGGGGGGCAATTCAAGAAGTTTACCACAGAATCTTCTTCAAAAGCATTGCCTTTATTCTACATTTTGTTAAGAGTAAATATAGATGTGATAATATACGAAAAAATGGAGAATATTTAAGATAAGATGAAGAGTGATGCTACATAACCAAGTAGCTATAAATGTAAGTGCAGCGATACAGGCAAAAGGTACAGCCAAGAGTAATGCACAGCTAAACTTCTTCAGTACCAACCTTATGGTAAGAGTAAATATAGATCTGATGTGTAGAAAATGGAGGGCAGAGGAAAATAAGCTGCAGAGTGATGGTACATGAACAACTACCTGTCATTATAAGTACACTGATAAAGGACAACATGTACTTACAAGAACAATGCAGAGCTAAAAAAACATTGGGATTGGATATATTCTACACGAATGTAACCATTCATACAGATCAGATAATTTGGAGCAAACAATTGATAAGCAAGCTATCATGCATACAGCTGTCACATAATGAACCAAGTATGTATGCAAGTACAGTGATACAGGACAACAGGTACTAACAAGAGCAAAGCAGCGGGCAGCATATTTGCGATATCCTGTCGTTCTTGTCAAACCGGAATTCTTCTTCGAACAGATTTCCTGCAAAAAAGATCCGTAAGGCACATGCAGAAAAGTAGAAGTTCAAATTGTCATGTGATTTCATAGACAGTACCTCATCCTGGGAACGAGACCAGTGCATAACAAGGTTTTTCCATTCAATGTCTTCTAAATTTAGCACAGGAGACTTCACCGGAAATTCGTTTATAGACTTGCCATCAAAGTGTGATTTCCTCAGGTAACACCGATACTACTGCAATGCTTCCTTGAAAAGCACAAGAAAGCTTTGCTCGTCATGACTATCCAGATTGACCCTCGCCTAGTTACAACAATGTAATGTAAATCATTGATGTGTTCAATCAGCAGAAAACAGGAAAATAATAACCATGAATAATAGCACTTACACGTAAGTTGGACAGGAAGATGTGAAAATGGTGTTTGTCTTCACAATAATCTTCCCATGATGGGAATATATGCACGTAGTCCCTAACAACATTGAAAGCATTGTCTTTTAAACTGGGAATAAATGGAATGGGGTTCCAATCTGCAGTAATTGGCCGTCTCTGCAGTTGGGATAGGTCTTCGGCCGATGGACTTGCTGTACTTTTTGCTGGAGTGGGATTTTTCTGTGGTACAGCTGGTGCTATGGCAAATGAAATCGGTATACCTTTTGCTGGAGTGCAGGTCCTGTGTGGTGGGGCTAGTGGTGTGGCCAGTGAAGTATGGGTACAGTCTGCTGGAGTCGGTCCTATGTTTTGTGTCACTGGTTGTACAGCCAATATAAGTGGGGTGCTGTCTGATTTCTCCGGCACCACCACGTTTTTCAAGGACTTTGCTGGTGCTCCTTCAGGTTTGGCAATCACCCTCTTCCTTTTTGATGTCTGATGCACAAGAACAACATTTGAGTGGAAAAACATGGTATGATGACAGATGGAATATGTATTGATAATGGATGGGCATGGCATCTCGACATATATGATGAGTAAACTAAGCAGATGGCGGTGCAACAAAGTAGAAGAAATGCAAGACAACATATGCAAGATACCCGCAATCAATAAAACATTGCCAAATTAGAACAGGCACCTTGATGGGTGAACAGGTCAGGCCATCTGCCTTTGACTCCTCGAGGTTAGAATAGTCATTAGGATCATATTCTGAACAAGAATCAACAGGTGGGGAGCGTATGAGTTTCATTGCATCCAGAATGGCACTCAATGCCTTGGTGCCAATTTTGTAAGTCATTGCAGTGTTTAGCTTCAAGAGTGGACTGCTGCTTGTGCGACACAAAGCTGCTACACAGATCATAGTGTAGATATAACGGGAAAACCTTAAGCATCAGAGTAAAATCAGCAAAGTGGAACTTGTTGGAATATATGTGCTAGTATTACCGGTACGGCTAGAAAGGCTTCGGATACCAGCTCTCTTCAAGTGAAGGTGCAGTACTGTTAATATCAGTGTAACTCTGAAAGGCGACACAGCTCCCCGCATTTCCTTGCTATTCTTATAGGATTCAAGTGGGCAGGCCACTACAAATCCTATTCCTATGGTTACGTCACGTTTGGGTGAAATTACAAACCTACCCCTATCGAAACCTATAGAAATCTAGCAGATAGGCTTTGCGTGGCAGGGATAGGCAGTAGTGATTTCCATCTCGCAGATTTTGGTTTCGGGCGGTTACTGGGACTTTCCCCGCTTCGTTCAAATTTTGCAGAGTGCACGTTTACTGTGCCAACTCAATTCGAATCCCGTTTGTATTCTATTTTTTTCCGGGCGGGATCCATTTTCAATTGGAATTACATTCTATATACATCATTTTTTTATATATACTTTCAAAAGCACAACAAAGAATTCTGCTCCTTTATATGTATAATATGATTTACAAATACAACGATCTCGAAATCTTAAGGTTGAATTCAAAAAAATTTAACCAAATTATGTTCTACTGAAATGTATGGATCAGTAATATCTACATATTAAATAACATAGATGTGCGTGAATTCATATGAGTATGCATGTTTGATAGATCAATTTTGGTTCGAGTATGGATTACATGTATCATCATCTCGAATTCAAATATTCGAATCCCTTTTTTGTTCACTCCTTTCACGCCCATCTCTCTCGCATGCATGCTCCTTCAGGTAGCTATCACTCTCTTTTCTCCAGCTCACCCGCACGCTCACTTCATGTTTCTCCTATCCTCTCAAACATGGTCTTTCGACGTCTCCCTTGAGAAGTGTCACACTCTCCCTATCATTATACATTACAAAGTTTTCATTATCTCTCACGTCTCTACTGTTCTCTGGTATCACTCGGTACCTAAGCTTTCCTTTTCACCGCCACACACAGAGTCTCCACTCGTCTTTCACTTTGTCTTTCTCTCTATGGGATTCTCTCACACAACCTATATGTCTCTACATATGACTCATACCACTAAAATTACTCTCTCTCTCTCTCTCTCTCCTGTAGACACAACATTTGTTGCGGTCTCCTTTTCGTCTCCATCCCAGACTGACATTATTCATTTGTTTACCAATCAGACAACCCCGACTACTGTCTCCTCTCTCTCTCACACAGACACACACACACACACAACTCCTGCTTCCACTCCCCTTCCCGACTACCGTCTCTCTCTCACACACACAAAACTCTCGCTTTCGCACCCCGACTCGTATTTCTCTCATAAACATTTATCGACTAGCTAGCCTCTAGATAGGTTTATACACCCGCACACTCGTGCTTCCACCATCACATACATGTCTCTCTCCCACTCCTTGTATCTATGTAGATTTTTCTTCCCTTCTTGAGACACGCCCTCTCGATCGTGCACACACACACTATCGCCTCATTTTAAGCTGATACCTATCGCACACACACTCCTTGTGTCTTTGTCACACATGCACTCCGTCCTCCTCCACTCTCCCTCTCTCTCACACACACATGGGCTTTTTGCAACAACTAGCAAGATGCCCATGCGTTGCACGGAACATCAAGATGCATTTGTATGAGTAGTTTATCTTGTGGGGGAAAAGGATGAACGAGGGAAGGCCTTATTTGCAAATGTGGAGAGGGGTGTGGGTATATTTTTGCAAAATTGCCATAGTTTCCTTCCTATCCGTCAGATATAGATCGAACGGCCTATATTGCAGGATGGCAGGCACACGATCATCACCGACAATGCTTTTTATAAGAGTAGGCATAAAAAATAGAGTTGGTGATGATGGTGGGCCTGCCATCCTGCAATGTAGGTCGTCCGATTTATATCTGACGGATAGGAAGGAAAATATGGCAATTTACCCGCACTCTTCACCACATTTGCAGATAAGGCCTTCCCTCATTCATCCTTTTCTCCCACAAGATCTTGATGTTCCGTGCAACGCACGGGCATCTTGCTAGTAAGAGTAGAAATTAGACATATACCACTTCTCGAATCTTGAAACCAACAACATTCCTCCCTTATCTCATCAAAACCGCCAATGGAATATAATTTGAGTGAAACATAACATATTTTTAGTGATATACGTATTTCCAAACTAGAATTTTTTTTCTATCAAATCGGTGAATATGTATTAATCTACTTTGATCGTGTGGCAACGCATTGGCACATTGCTAGTAGTTATTATAATTTTTTGGACACCAGACAAACAGTGGAGTACATATATGAAGAGAAGAGGCGCACGCACACAGTCGGCCTCTCGCTGTCTCGCACACATGAGTGTTACGTAAAGGCGACGTTAACAAATAAACCCTAAAACCCTTGGTGCACGATTGCTGCATTCGCGGGTACCGGGTACGTGGTGGAGCACCTTTGTAGGAATAATCAGCTGGCTTGATAATTTGATCTGTAGGAGTTGATGGTCGGGACCACAGGTGAACGACTTGGAGCGCGGTGGCTCGCCAGTTGCCACAGATCAAGTAGCCACGTTTAAAATATCATTTTTTAGCGGGGTTAAGAGTTCCGATTTTCAATAGCGCGTTATAAGTAGTAAGTAGTTTTTAGAACGATTGGTATGGAGCGAAAATGGAATTCATAGTACTACGTACCTCCTTGGCGTATGGTTGTATGGTTTTTTTTGCGATGGAGGTTGTATGGGTTTATGTTACGAGATGTTGAACCTGGTAGTTCCAGGGCAAATACTATGGTTTAGATTTAGATGCTGGTTTTCAGTAATGAAAATCGGAAGGGGAAACCCTTCTTTGATTAAAAAAAACTACTACCTCCATTCTGGTTTACTAGTCCCCATCATACTTTGGGTCAAAGTTTGTCCATGAATTTTACTTGTAAAATGTGAATGGAAAACGAGATTTTGTTATACCCAAACAAAAAAGGACTGGAGGGAGTGATTGCTCTGACACGGATGCGACCTCTCATAGCGCAGGCATTGAACTGGCGCGCCGACCAAGAGGGCCGCACTCGCTGCAGGCCCGGCTGAGCACGCCTCCTCGCCGCGTGCAACCAGCTTAAGACTGCCCCGCCTGCCTTCATTGAATCCGCGCGTGTGCCGGCAACACGTCCTTCCGTGAGCCGGCAGGCATTTTAGAACACAAAAAATGACTAAAATATAATTAATTTACGCATGGTCTTGACTTGTTGTGCTTGCACTGGTAGCAGGAACTAGTAGAGGATTTTCTTTATTTATAACTCTCCTCACATTTTTTTGGCTTTGAAGTGAATCATGGTTGTGGACATTATGTATGAATGTGCAGATATTTGTGAACATGAGTTTGATGTGGAAGTTGAACTTGGAATGTCGGGCTTGCGCGTGGACTATACCATGTCCAATGCTTTGTCTGTTATTGTTTGGAAAGTAATTGCTGTTATTACATGACCCGCAAAAAACATTTTGTGCCACATCAGTAGATGCACGAACATCACAACAGGCATGCTGACTGGATAAACATTTGAACCTAGCTATTATGAAGGAAATTTTGTATTGACAACAATTTTAGATAGCAGGAGACGCCTAGCCTGCTCTGCCTCTGCTAGCTTATTTCTGGCTTCTTCCATCTCTTCTTTGGCTTGGGTGAAGAGAGCATCTGATTGCTCTTTTCGCTTCTTCAGGAACTCAGCTACATTCTCAAGGGCTGCTGCACGCTTTCTTTCAGCCTTTACTAATGCCACGAGGACACGAACAGCTGACGACTCCACCTGGTTTGTGTGTAATCCAGCATCATCTGGGAATTTGCACCTTGTTTCTAATCCGGCACCATTAAGGAACTGGCACCTTGTGTGTAATCCAGCCTCATTTTGGAAACATGATCTCGAGGTTGACCATACTTCCCTCCTCGCAGCAACTGCATCCTGACATGAAGTTACTTCTTTTTTAGATCAATACTCAGAGCAACCTAGACCCATTTAGTAGAAGCCAGATAAACAGAACTCGGAGAAGTGAATTCAAAAGAAAAAAAAATAAAAACAGACTACAAGGTGAGAACACCCACTTCCTACATCAAGCTAAAAACGAAAGCATTAGGACGATTAAGACTCTTCTTATTACACATCGAAGAACACCACGCTTGAGAGAAACAGAAACTACAACATATACACATCGAAGAACACGAGGCTACACGAAAGTAATTGAAAGGGTGTTACTTACCAAAGCTCGTTTTACAGGTTCGGTGCAGCTCCTCTTTAACTTGCCACACTCCTTGAAGATGTCCCGAATATCCCATGTTTGGTCTTCATTGCTCCACTGCATGTTCGCACTCGTGGTTTTAAAATCTCAACATGGCAAGAAAAATATACTACTAGTAATACTCGGGCATCTTCTGGGCAACATTAAAGCACTCGTCTGCCATGTTAGAGCATCTCCAACAGAATCGCAACGCGCGGCGCTTTAAAAAAGCGTTTACAGTGCTGAGATCGAGAAGTACATACTAGAGAGTAGAGGATAGTTCTCAGCATAGATAGATAAAAAAGAGATAATTCAACTACTCCTTGTCGTCCGACTCCTCCTCGGTGATGTCCTCCTCTGACGTCTGACTGTAGGCGTGAATATACCGATCGTTGTCGGATTCCCAGGGCGACGCTGCTCCTAGCCTCATGTTGAATTGAGCGTCCGCTTTTCGCCTACGCTTGTCCTCGCGATAGGCGGCTCGCTCCGCCCTCCTCTTATCCCTCTCCGCCCTCCTTTGTGCGTAGAACTCGCGCTCTTTGATGATGTCCTGCGGGAAGTGTTGGCGCCACAGTGCCATGGCTTCCTCATCCATCTCGGCGATGCCGAGATGGTGCTCCCGCCTCCGGTTGTCGCGACGATCCTCGTCGGTGCTAAGCCGCGGCAGATGCGCGAGCTCCAGCGCCCGCTCCCGCGTCGGCATGTTGGGGAAGTTCAATGTTCTATGAGGCCACCGGAGGCACCACACCGCAGCGTCGTACGCGCGGGTGGCCTCGTTGGCGGTGTCGAAATTGCCGAGGCCGAGGCGCATCCCGCGGAACCGGATCTCGGCGGAGAAGCCGCCGGAGGGGCGCGCGCTGACGCCGCGGTATCCCCAAGTTTCCCGGCGACGCGGCGGCATGGTGGCGCGGCGGTGGCGAGGCGGAAAAGAGCGGGGAGAGAGCGGTGGTGAGGCACAGAGCGGGGAGAGAGCGATGGCAAGGCACAGAGCAGTGGGAGGGCGTTGGATTTTATAAAGCGCGCCGGACGCCGCGCGCCAAAACTAGCGCAAGCCCGGCCGCTTTTCCCGCGCGTGCGCGATCCTTTCCCGACGTCTCTGCTATCTCTACTCTCTTCTCTACTGTTATATTTATTTTATATTTAATATTTATCTCTACTTCCTTTACTGTCTACTTTTTTTTCTCTATACTTTTTTTTCTTGCAATATAGGCCGTCCGATTTATATCTGACAGATAGGAAGGAAACAAATGGGAATTTTGCAAAAAAAGATACCCATACCCCTCTCCAGATTTGCAAATAAGGCCTTCCCTCGTTCATCCTTTTCTCCCACAAGATAAACTACTCATACAAATGCATCTTGATGCGTGCAACGCATGGGCATCTTGCTAGTTCTAAAAACCTATCCATCATTTGCCACACTACTGGTTGCAGATGAAAAACCTACCCAAGCACATCGCGATACAGGAGCGACGCACAATTACAAGCTGATATTCTGTTGGACAATGGAGGCTATAACCAATTACTTTTACGGGAACAATAGCACCCAGGAAATTTGAAGGGTAGGTATGAACAAAATTGGAACTGCACATGTACTGCTAAGTGATTCAATACACACATTACCAATCGACGAGGAGAACGATGGTGGCGGTGGCCTCTGTGCGTCATGGTCAGCAACGGGAGTCAGTTCATTGTCCACGACGGTGGTACTTCTGCGCTTGGCGTCGGCTTTCGGGAAGCAGATCCGAGACCGTGGAAGACGATGCCGGGGAAGAGGCTCCGTGTATGACGACGACGGTGGACCGGCTCCAGTGCGGCGTACGAGGTCGTCGATGAGGCAGATGCGCTGCGGTGGACGAGTGCGCCGATGTAAAGGGGAGGAGCACGAAGGCTGCGGTGCCGTGGAGAAGTCTATTTTGCGGTGGGGATAGAAAATGGGGAGTATTCAGGTGTACTACTCTGGGTGCCGGGGTGGGGTTGGCTGGGTAGGGTGAACCTGAAGTTACGAAAATAGCCCCCTACCAAGCGTCATCCGTAGGCCTGTTCCGAAGGCTATGATGGTAACTTCCCACTGCTCGAATTAGGGTCGCAGAGATTTTCCCGCCGACCTCAAAATTTTGTGACACTGGACTCCCCGTGTGGCGTGTTGTGATTTGGCTAAGCAACTAGCGAGTAGTAGTAGTAAACTCTGCATATTAGGTTTGACCAAAGTCAAACTTCCTAAAGTTTGACCAAGTTTATAGAAAAATATAAACATTTACCATAACAAATATGTATGATGTGAAAGTACATTCAATAATGAATCTAATGGTATTTATTTGTTATTGTATGTGTTAATATTTTTTGTTATAAGCTTTCTGAGAGTTTACAAAACTTGACTTTGACCAATGCTAATACGCGGACTTAAATAAAAATGGAGGGAGTACACATTTGTTTTCTTAGTTTGTAGTGAACTAATCATTTGTCGAAATTGTGAAATAAATATATTAGGCTATTGACTTCGAATGTAATGGTCTATACAATTCAATAGTTACAATCATTGTCGAATCCCAAGATGTATACAAGGTCTATAGTACTTCACAACATGCTCAACTCACATACACACACACACAAAGTAAACTAGAAGACCGTTCTCTCATGTATACACAACGTATCGGCATCTGTCTATGTCTCACTCATGCATGATCATTTGCACATTCACAGCTCTCTATGTCTGTATCACACGCACACCGTCTCCACATTGCCCTTCCGCCACAACACACATATGGACACATACACACATTCTCTCTCAGTCACACACACAAAATCAGTATTAAAAAAAACTAGGGCGCACCTAAAACGTCCAAATCCAAATAAACACGAACTGGAGCTAAATTCAAATATATGGAAATATTGCAGCGTCAAGAATTTCACAGGAAAAAAAGTTGAGTAATATTCGAGGATTATTTTCACACACACAAAAAGGTTCGGTGGATGTCCTTCGAGCGCGACACGCTGACGCACCGTTCGATCGACCGCGCGGCCGCGGTTCACGCGCTTGCACAGGATTCCGTATCGTGGCTGTGGTACTAACTAATAAATGTGCTGCCTAAGTCTAATGTTTACGTGTACTAGTACGGTTTTCTTTTAAGTTTGACCAACCTTATATATAAAACTAAAGTAAGCTCCCACACGCGCACTCATCAATATGCCGCCGCCGTTGCGCATGCCGGCGCCCGCCTGCTCCGGCCAAAAATTTCTCGCCTATCACCGCCGTGTTGCCGCCATCCCTGTGCCATGAAGCCGAAGGCTCACCCGCTCATGTCGTCTGCAGTCCCTCCTCGCGATGCCGTCGCGCTGCCAAGCACGCGAGCAGCTGGTGGAGCCGCATCTATGCACGCAGCGTACGAAGAGGAGGACGAGCGCGTGCTCCAGCATGCCGGCGAGGAGGAACTAGCGTGTCATTGTCGTCTCCGCCCGCGCGGAGGAGGCGCGCATGGTGGTTATCGCGGCGGAAGCCGGTCGCGCGTGCGTCGAGCCCGCAAACTGGGTGCGGACGCGGAATCTACCTTCGAGACCTTGAATGCCACGTGGATCCTGCAACCTGGAGGAGCAATTTGGGTCAGTGGACTCATGTGAGCCGTTTGATGCAACATGGATGGCTAGAAGGGCTTCTTCCACCTCTTCTGCCGTCTTCTTCCTTCGCTCCGTCGAAATTCTTTCACAAATCGACTGACCCAAATTATACTACTAGTACGAACATATTAAGTACAGTAGGAACACGAAGATACGAGCAGTAGTACCAACTGTAAGAAGAACAGTAGTAAGACATAGTAATAATACTACTGTACGTACTAAAGAGTTCAAATAACGAGAAAAAAGAACATAAAATTAGTTCTGCTGGGGCCTCAGCACAACACACCCTTGAACATAAACTAAGCAACTAGTCCGCTTGACACTGCAGTAGAACCAGCATGAGCGACGGCACTGCCACCTACTCGGAGTCCGAGTCCACGTCCTCGATTTCGCCCTCGTCCCTCTTCCTCTTCCTCTTCGCCGACGCTTCTTTGCTTGAACCGGACACTGGGCTCTGCTTCTTCATCCAACCCTTGTACATATTTAAACAAAGGTAGGCATCCATTGCTGCGTACATGATGTGATCTTCATCTAATGTCTTCGACTCCCATGCATGATGAAACTCGTGATGAGGTTTCTTCAGTTTAGCGTACGAAGGATCAATCATGGCTGCTGCCAGGGTCAGCATTGAAGGTTGAGAGGAGGACACCAGGCTTGCCTTCTGGAGATCGAAGGGCTGGCCTACAACGAGACCTATCCGACGCAGGACATCCCTGTAGTTCTTAAAGCCTACAGTAACGAATTTCACTCTTTTGTCCTTGAGGAAGTTCTTAAAATCTTGGCACTCAACGTCAGCATGGCATATGTGGTAGACCAAGCAAACGTTATGTATGCAAACCTGGATCACGGCAGGCTTCTTCCTCTCTTCGTCCTTTAGATCCTTCTCTTGTCCTAGGACTGTGGTGTACTCAACATCTAGCCCAGTGACCCACTCATCTGTTGAACTGTTGAACATGCGTAGGAAGCGAGCAAGCCATGCTTTCACCGTCTCGGATCCACGTGTGTAGATGATGATGAACTGATCGCGGGTGATGGCTCTAACCTGGTACTCAGCGGCGACCATGGAGATTTGGGAGGCTATGGATTTTGGAGGAGAGTTAGGAGAAGTTGAACTGTTGTACCCCGCAAAAAAAAGGGAGACTGGGAGCGAACTGTTGTAAGGTAGAAGAAGGGGACGAGTAGGGCGTGTGAACAGCGTGGGGTTGCTTGTTTGCCTGGTGGATAAACGGTTGCAAGCCCCCAAAGAGTTCTCGAGAACTATGCGGGACCCACTAGATGTCATGTCTACTAGACCCATATCGTAGGCCTGACGATATAGCTTCTGCCTGTTCGCACGCCATGCCGGCGCGTGGATGTAACTTCACTTAATTCTGTCAAACGTCGCGCCTCCCACGACCTTCGCCTCCTCGCACGGTCGCGCCCTTTGAGACTTCAACCGGCTATAAATGAGCAATTTTTTTGCCTTTTTTTAGACAAGCAATTTTTTTGCCTACTCCGCATGCATGATACTCCCTCTGGTCCTTTTTACTCCCGTCAACCGTTTGCAAAGTGTTTGACCAAATTTATACTTTTTTGGAACACCACCTTATATTAATTAACCAGCCACACCAGTACACTCATTCGATACAATATTCACCACACAGGGCGGTACGTTATTTAGAAGAATACCATCTAATCTATTGTCAAAGCTATACTTAGCGATTAAGTGTGCCACCTTATTGGCCGAACGGCTAATCTTTGACAATTGAAGATTGTTGATCAACTTCGAGATGCTCAATGCTTTCATCTTCAGGTCACGCATAGCAGACCTATCATAGTCCCCCAATGCAAGAGACGCTACCACAAAAGCGCAATCAGTCTCTAAAATTACAGGATTATGAAGAGAAATACCTATGTAGAGACCGGCAATGCAAGCCCTAAGCTCCGCTTCCTCCACGCTTTGACAGGCATCAATGAAATCCCACGACCAAATTTATACTAAAAATATCAATATCTACAATACTGATTATAATGAGTATAAGAGAGAGATGATTATAGTAACATAGGTAGATACCGTAACATAATAAATGTGATGCTACTATGTGTCATGCATGCCAATAAATGAGACCACCTATGATACTAATCTATGATACTATGCACTATAGAGGTAGTAACATAGACTAGTAACATATGCATGTTACTAGTCTAAGTTACTCCCCACTATGACCAGCCTTAGAGTACCACTACCTCCCTTCTAGTTTAAAGGGCTCGATTCAAAATTTTCACCTACTCTTAGCAAGATAGTAGAGGCGGTGGAATAGTTTTTGAAGTCTACAAAAGTACTCAACTAGTGTTGTCGTTCTTCACAAAAAAATGTGTTTACCAATGCATGCATGAACACTAGTTACTCTAACCCCCCTCTCTTCTTTAATTCTTTGCCACATCAGCATGTTTGCTATTCCCGTGTGCATAATACCAGCTAAGATACCACCATTATGGCCAGCTTTAATCATCGCATGCAATAATTTAGTGCACCTTGAAATATGAACATGTGTGGGGCGTGTATGTTTTTAATGACTTGAGACTATACCTAGCCCGGCATGCAAGATGACTTATTATGCACCGTTTCCCATACATGTGTGGGGCGTGTATGTTTTTAATGACTTGAGACTATACCTAGTTTTGGGACGCAAATGATAAATCCCGAACGTTCAGGAATTTTTAGCGTCCTTAATTAAGTATGTAAAAGGGAAAGTTTGGAAACCTTGTGTATTCGTACGCATTTTGCAAGTACGTGCATATAGCACAAACTTTACTATATACTATCGCACTACACGTCTCTCTCGATATATGCTTGCAGACTGTGCTACTCCCTCCGTCCAGGTCAATAAGTCATCTTTGGTTGTGCACCGTGACCAAGAAGGAGGGAAGACTTATACACCTAGACGGAGGGAGTACTACTATTACTTATGTACGAGCAAATGCACGTTTTAACATTACGATGCGGTTTTTGTTGAAGTAGAAAAACAGCACTAGTCAAGCTTGTGAAACGATTCAATGCAAAACAAATGCAAAAATTCTCGTTTGATTGTTTACTTTTAGCTTCCTTCTCTGTGGTTATTTCTCTGGCGTACTTTGTACGGAGTATCTCACTGGTTGGAAAGGCATGCAAATTCCCAAACCGCTTCCTACACCCTGTATCGAATTCTTTGCCTAACAAGTTGTGCCGTGCAATTGGAATTCCAACTTGAGTACTACTATTAGTAGGAGTACCAGGGGCCAGTTTTTTAGGCTTCTAGATTAGTAATCCCATAAGAGCAAGTACAATAGAGCTGAGTCAGCGGGCTATAAGAAATAAACTAGTATATTTCTGCTTAGTTGGAGGAAAGAGAAGAGGAGAGAGAAGGCAAGCGGGCTCTTCGTGAAGTGCCAGCCCTAGCACGTGCTCCTAGGCACTTCGTGAGAATGAGAAGTGGGCCACATAATAAAAAAGTAGTACACTCTTTTGATCTATTATTGTACATGTTGGCTATAAGATGGGCTATAGATGACATGGCACTGGCTTATAGCCAGCAGCTGGCTATACTATTAACCATGCTCTAACTACTACCTCCGTCCTGGTTTATTGGACCCCATTGTAATCTGTGTCAAATTTTGATCATAAATTTAACTAATGAAATGTTAGTGCATGTCACATGCACTACTCCATCCGTCTAGGTGAGTAAGTCATCTTAGGCTGTGCACCGTGACCAAGGAGGAGGAGAAAACGAGAAACGTTAACGTTTATTTGCTAATTAATAGTATTGCATGCAATGAACTAACCACTGCATGTCGTGTTTGATACCTCAAGTCATTAAAAGCATGCACACTCTTTATCTCTTATTGGTTGATATGTCAAGAAACAAGAAACGAGGTAGAAGTTAATGCACCGCGCCTAAGTGTTTTGGGATTATTTGGTTTTCGTAAGATGACTTACGCACCTAGACGGAGGGATTACAATGGTGAGGAATAAACCAGTTAAATCTTTGGTCAAAATTTAGCACAAATTACAATGGTGAGGAATAAACCAGGACAGAGTAGTAATTTAGAAGCCCAAATAAATGACTGAGGCGCCTTATTGTTACTCTCCACTGTGACTAGTCTTGTGGGAAAAGCTGGGGAAGCCGCCAAAAGAACTGGCCCTAGGAGTAGTAGCTAGGGATCGAGTGTGCGAGATGAACCGGAGAAAGTAAATGCAGAGAGATGAAATGCAAAAAAGACGGAGGGATGTGATGGTTGCTTGTCCGTTTATTTTACCAGGCCACTTATTACTGGGAGTGGTTGGGTTTTGTGATATGACGGCTTTACTGCCGCGCCACGAGCGGCGTGAGAGGTGAGACTCTCGTGCAGCGCCGCCCTCTACACTTGTACTACATCGGTCGTGGTTTATTAGTCCCCCATTGAATTTGACTGAAGATTTAACTGACAAAATGTTAGTGCATGTCAACGAAAACTATATCGTTGGATTCATATTTGAACATAGTTTTGAATGATATAATTTTAGGTGACATGCATCAGCATTTATCGTACTATATATAATGTTAGTTCAATTTTTGGTCGTACTAATCTATAGTAGTAAGGTGCCCGTGCGTTGCACCGAAGAGTGAAATGCATTGATCGGGGAGTTGTTTATTTTGACAGAGGATGTGGGGGTCATCTCATGTGTAACGGGTATCGATAGGTTTCTTCGGATATTATTTCATCTCTAGAGCTCACCAACATCCGGGTGAAATAGATAAAAAGGTATCTTTTGCAAACAAAAGCGTTCAACTGTTCAAACTGCATCCAAAACTTGTGAAGAAATAACACTTATTGTGCTTTGCAAGAAATGATCTTTAAGAATTAGTTTTTGAGTATCAATTGTTATAAATGTTGGCTACAGATGACATGGCACTTTCTTATAGTCAACAGTTGGCTATACTATTAAGTAATATTAACCATGCCCTTATACACCTAGACGGAGGGATTAAATCAGGATGACTTGCAAGCAGGCAGAGGAGATGTAAGAAATGGTTCATCGTAAGTCTTTCACCAGTACTGTAGTAAAAATTCATACATGGAAGATTCTAGACTAAACCATAAACGGATACACTTTTATTCATGCGCGATACTCCAATAGAGCAAATCATGCATGGAAGTCTCCACATGCTTAGACAGCGGATTACATTGAGCGAAGACTAATGATCAACTTTTAACTTGATAATGCAGATGTCCAGGTGAACCTCCTTGGAGTCCCCGTGCACATTGTTGGGGGTCAAATAATACCATGCGTCTTCCATGTCCACATCGGCGGGAAGGTCCCAGCTCGGCGGAGTCCAAGTCAGCTTGACGTAGCCAGTGTCGCCGCCCACGTACCTCCGAGGGGTAGTAATAGTGAGCACGCACGCGTACATCGGCCTCGTGTCAGTGTCAGCGTCAGCGGCATCACCCCTGACGCACACTACAGAGATGTGGCGGCGGCCTGCGCGGGCCTCGCCGGTGGCCACGATCAAGTGGAAGACGTTGCCGTCCTCCTCCGAGACTAGCAGGCGGCGCTGATCCTCCAGCGACTCCAGCACGGTGAAACGGTAGCACGTCTCGTACTTGATGTTCTTCGCCAAGGGCCAGTAGTGATTGCTGCACGCCTGCGTCAGGTGATGCACGATGTCCGCCGGCGAGCCCCAAAACGGCACTGGGCACTCATAGCAGTAGATGAAGGGCTCCTTGGAGGCATCGACCAGGCCGTCCATGAAACGGGAGTGGCTGTAGGGGATGTTCCGCCAGTTGAATATATGAGCAAGTTACTAGGAGATTTAGTCCGAATAAGCACAAAATAAATCATGACAGCTATAACAGAGATTAAACTAATCATGCAGACTAGCATAGTAGATGAACAGATCGAATCTAGGACACAGACTATAAACATAAATTCTACCACAATTTCGAACAGGAAGGACAAAAACACATACGGTGCAACGGGAGCAGCACCATTGGCGTTGAGGTTGTCGCCCATGTCGTTGAGGAAGAGGTTGCCGAGGTCGGGGAAGAAGTCGTCGCTGCTAGCAGTCGCGAGAGTGCGCTCCCCAAATTTCAACAGCGCCCGCCGAATGGAGCGCGGGAGGGAGTGGCTGTAGGGGATGTTGCGGCTGCCGAATGGAGCGCAGGAGTAGCCCACGAAGCAGTAGATGGTGCTCCTCCCTAGTCTCTATTCTTATCTCTATCTATACTACTCTTCTTTGTTTTTTAGAATATACTATTTGTAGTTGTCAAATCGAATAGTACTGCGCCGTCAACTGCACGCCCGGCTGAACATGCCTCCTCGCCTCCATCAAACCCCTCCGTTAAACCCGCATGCAAACCGAGAAATCTACTCCGGCCTGTGGGAGGAAATTTGCCGGATGCCGTTGGAGAATAATAGAGTCACGTCCAATCCATTTGAGTTAATTGCGTGTATGATTCTCCCTCTATAAAAAGTTAACTGCATCCTTAATCTTGTATTCTAAGTACTCTGTGGGTTCCACTGTCAGTACAGTGTACATGACTTGCAGGCTGGCTACAGATTCGTACAGAAAGTTAAAAAGAAACAAATACATGACTTGTAGGATTGGAGTTAGCACCGATGGCGGTTCATAGTCGTTCTACGCTCGGGCATTGAAGTTTGTAACTATTTTAGATTAGAACATACTACTCCTCCGGTGCTAGTAGTAGAGCAGAGTCCTACTCCACTACGAAACGAAGTCTCTGGAACAATCTGGCATGGTGGCCGCTGCCGGCGCCGTCCATCCCCATGCCTCCGCCCAGTCCGACCACCAGTCACCACCACGCCCCACTCCTCCTCACCTCTATCATCTTTCTCGACATATCATTTTTTCGATGAAATGGTCGACATACAATTTTCCGATAAAATTCTCAAGATATCATTAGT
Source organism: Aegilops tauschii subsp. strangulata (assembly GCF_002575655.3). Classification (NCBI taxonomy): domain Eukaryota; kingdom Viridiplantae; phylum Streptophyta; class Magnoliopsida; order Poales; family Poaceae; genus Aegilops; species Aegilops tauschii. The sequence continues at coordinate 63,842,051 of NC_053038.3, read as the reverse complement.
TTTTACACATGGGATTACTCCTGCCCACGATCAAGAGGAAGACGCTGCCGTCCTCCTCCGAGACTAGCAGGCGGCGGTGATCCTCCAGCGACTCCGGCATGGTGAACGGGTAGCACGTCTTGTACTTGATGTTCTCCGCCAAGGGCCAGCAGTGACCGCTGCACGCATCCGTGAGGTGATGCACCATGTCCGCCGGCCAGCCACAAAACGGCATCGGGCACTCATAGCAGTGGACGAAGGGCTCCTTGGAGGCATCGACCAGGCCGTCCATGAAACGGGAGTGGCTGTAGGGGACGTTGCGCCAGTTGAATATATGAGCAAGTTACTACGAGATTTAATCCGAATAAGCACAAAATAAATCATGACGACTATAATAGAGATGAAACTAATCATGTGGACTAGCATAGTAGTAGGATACAGAGTAGAAACATGAATTCTACCACGATTTCGAACAAGAAGGACAGAAACACATACGGTGCAATGGGAGCAGCACTGTTGGCGTTGAGGTTGTCGCCCATGTCCAAACACCACGTAGACACGGTCTTTGAGTGAAGGAAATATGCCCTAGAGGCAATAATAAAGTTATTATTTATTTCCTTATATCATGATAAATGTTTATTATTCATGCTAGAATTGTATTAACTGGAAACATAATACTTGTGTGAATACATAGACAAACAGAGTGCCACTAGTATGCCTCTGCTTGACTAGCTCGTTGATCAAAGATGGTTATGTTTCCTAGCCATAGACATGAGTTGTCATTTGATTAACGGGATCACATAATTAGGAGAATGATGTGATTGACTTGACCCATTCCGTTAGCTTAGCACTCAATCGTTTAGTATGTTGCTATTGCTTTCTTCATGACTTATACATGTTCCTATGACTATGAGATTATGCAACTCCCGTTTACCGGAGGAACACTTTGTGTGCTACCAAATGTCACAACGTAACTGGGTGATTATAAAGGTGCTCTACAGGTGTCTCCAAAGGTACTTGTTGGGTTGGCATATTTCGAGATTAGGATTTGTCACTCCGATTGTCGGAGAGGTATCTTTGGGCCCACTCAGTAATACACATCACTATAAGGCTTGCAAGCATTGTAACTAATGAGTTAGTTGCGGGATGATGTATTACGGAACGAGTAAAGAGACTTGCCGGTAACGAGATTAAACTAGGTATTGAGATACTGACGATCGAATCTCGGGCAAGTAACATACCGATGACAAAGGGAACAACGTATGTTGTTATGCAGTCTGACCGATAAAGATCTTCGTAGAATATGTGGGAGCCAATATGAGCATCCAGGTTCCGCTATTGGTTATTGACCGGAGAGGTGTCTCGGTCATGTCTACATAATTCTCGAACCCGTAGGGTCCACACGCTTAACGTTACGATGACAGTTATATTATGAGTTTATATGTTTTGATGTACCGAAGGTTGTTTGGAGTCCCGGATGTGATCACGGACATAACGAGGAGTCTCGAAATGGTCGAGACATAAAGATTGATATATTGGAAGCCTATGTTTGGATATCGGAAGTGTTCCGGGTGAAATCGGGATTTTTCCGGAGTACCGGGAGGTTACCGGAACCCCCCGGTAACTTAATGGGCCTTAGTGGGCCTAGGTGGAAGAGAGGAGAGGAGGCCAGGGCAGGGCCGCACGCCCCTCCCCCCAGTTTGAATAGGACAAGGAGAGGGGGGCGCCCCCCCTTTCCTTCCTCCCCTCCACCTCTTCCCCCTCTCTCTCCTAGTCCAACATGGAAAAGGGGGGGAGTCCTACTCCTGGTAGGAGTAGGACTCCTCCTAGCGCGCCTCTCCCCTTGGCCGGCCGAACCCCCCTTGCTCCTTTATATATGGGGGCAGGGGGCACCTCTAGATACACAATTGATCATTGATCTCTTAGCCGTGTGCGGTGCCCCCCTCCACCATATTACACCTTGATAATATCGTAGCGATGCTTAGGCGAAGCCCTGCGTCGGTAGAACATCATCATTGTCACCACGCCGTCGTGCTGACGAAACTCTCCCTCAACACTCGGCTGGATCGGAGTTCGAGGGACGTCATCGAGCTGAACGTGTGCTGAACTCGGAGGTGCCGTGCGTTCGGTACTTGATCGGTCGGATCGTGAAGACGTACGACTACATCAACCGCGTTGTGTTAACGCTTCCGCTTTCGGTCTACGAGGGTACGTGGACAACACTCTCCCCTCTCGTTGCTATGCATCACCATGATCTTGCGTGTGCGTAGGAATTTTTTTGAAATTACTACGTTCCCCAACAGTGGCATCCGAGCCTGGTTTTATGCGTTGATGTTATATGCACGTGTAGAACACAAGTGAGTTGTGGGCGATATAAGTCATACTGCTTACCAGCATGTCATATTTTGGTTCGGCGGTATTGTGAGATGAAGCGGCCCGGACCGACATTACGCGTACGCTTACACGAGACTGGATTCACCGTTGCGAGCACTCGTTGCTTAAAGGTGACTGGCGGGTGTCTGTCTCTCCCACTTTAGTTGAACCGAGTGTGGCTACGCCCGGTCCTTGCGAAGGTTAAAACAGCACCAACTTGACAAACTATCGTTGTGGTTTTCATGCGTAGGTAAGAACGGTTCTTGCTAAGCCCGTAGCAGCCACGTAAAACTTGCAACAACAAAGTAGAGGACGTCTAACTTGTTTTTGCAGGGCATGTTGTGATGTGATATGGTCAAAACATGATGCTGAATTATATTGTATGAGATGATCATGTTTTGTAACCGAGTTATCGGCAACTAGCAGGAGCCATATGGTTGTCGCTTTATTGTATGCAATGCAATCGCCATGTAATTGTTTTACTTTATCACTAAGCGGTAGCGATAGTCATAGAAGTAATAGTTGGCGAGACGACAACAATGCTACGATGGAGATCAAGGTGTCGCGGCGATGACGATGGTGATCATGACGGTGCTTCGGAGATGGAGATCACAAGCACAAGATGATGATGGCCATATCATATCACTTATATTGATTGCATGTGATGTTTATCTTTTATGCATCTTATCTTGCTTTGATTGACGGTAGCATTATAAGATGATCTCTCACTAAATTTCAAGATAAAAGTGTTCTCCCTGAGTATGCACCGTTGCCAAAGTTCGCCGTGCCCAGACACCACGTGATGATCGGGTGTGATAAGCTCTACGTCCATCTACAACGGGTGCAAGCCAGTTTTGCACACGCAGAATACTCAGGTTAAACTTGACGAGCCTAGCATATGCAGATATGGCCTCGGAACACTGAGACCGAAAGGTCGAGTGTGAATCATATAGTAGATATGATCAACATAGTGATGTTCACCATTGAAAACTACTCCATTTCACGTGATGATCGGTTATGGTTTAGTTGATTTGGATCACGTAATCACTTAGATGATTAGAGGGATGTCTATCTAAGTGGGAGTTCTTAAGTAATATGATTAATAGAACTTAAATTTATCATGAACTTAGTACCTGATAGTATCTTGCTTGTCTATGTTAATTGTAGATAGATGGCCCGTGCTGTTGTTCCGTTGAATTTTAATGCGTTCCTTGAGAAAGCAAAGTTGAAAGATGATGGTAGCAATTACACGGACTGGGTCCATAACTTGAGGATTATCCTCATTGCTGCACAGAAGAATTACGTCCTGGAAGCACCACTGGGTGCCAGGCCTGCTGCAAGAGCAACACCAGAGGTTATGAACGTCTGGCAGAGCAAAGCTGATGACTACTCGATAGTTCAGTGTGCCATGCTTTACGGCTTAGAACCGGGTCTTCAACGACGTTTTGAACGTCATGGAGCATATGAGATGTTCTAGGAGTTGAAGTTAATATTTCAAGCAAATGCCCGGATTGAGAGATATGAAGTCTCCAATAAGTTCTACAGCTGCAAGATGGAAGAGAATAGTTCTGTCAGTGAGCATATACTCAAAATGTATGGGTATAACAATCACTTGATTCAACTGGGAGTTAATCTTCCGGATGATAGCGTCATTGACTGAATTCTTCAATCACTGCCACCAAGCTACAAGAGCTTCATGATGAACTATAACATGCAAGGGATGAATAAGACAATTCCCGAGCTCTTCGCAATGCTAAAGGCAGCGGAGGTAGAAATCAAAAAGGAGCATCAAGTGTTGATGGTCAATAAGACCACTAGTTTCAAGAAAAAGGGCAAAGGGAAGAAGAAGGGGAACTTCAAGAAGAACAGCAAGCAAGTTCCTGTTCAGGAGAAGAAAACCAAATCTGGACCTAAGCCTGAGACTGAGTGCTTCTACTGCAAGCAGACTGGTCACTGGAAGCGGAACTGCCCCAAGTATTTGGCGGATAAGAAGGATGGCAAGGTGAACAAAGGTATATGTGATATACATGTTATTGATGTGTACCTTACCAGAGCTCGCAGTAGCACCTGGGTATTTGATACTGGTTCTGTTGCTAATGTTTGCAACTCGAAACAGGGACTATGGATTAAGCGAACACTGGCCAAGGACGAGGTGACGATGCGCGTGGGAAACGGTTCCAAAGTCGATGTGCTCGCCGTCGGCACGCTACCTCTACATCTACCTTCGGGATTAGTATTAGACCTAAATAATTGTTATTTGGTGCCAGCGTTGAGCATGAACATTATATCTGAATCTTGTTTGATGCGAGACGGTTATTCATTTAAATCAGAGAATAATGGTTGTTCTATTTGTATGGGTAATATCTTTTATGGTCATGCACCCTTGAAGAGTGGTCTATTTTTAATGAATCTCGGTAGTAGTGACACACATATTCATAATGTCGAAGCCAAAAGATGCAGAGTTGATAATGATAGTGCAACTTATTTGTGGCACTGCCGTTTAGGTCATATCGGTGTAAAGCGCATGAAGAAACTCCATAATGATGGACTTTTGGAATCACTTGATTATGAATCACTTGGTACTTGCGAATCGTGTCTCATGGGCAAGATGACTAAAACACCGTTCTCCGGAACTATGGAGAGAGCACCTAAATTGTTGGAAATCATACATACAGATGTATGTGGTCCGATGAATATTGAGGCTCGTGGCGGATATCGTTATTTTCTCACCTTCACAAATGATTTGAGCAGATATGGGTATATCTACTTAATGAAACATAAGTCTGAAACATTTGAAAAGTTCAAAGAATTTCAGAGCGAAGTTGAAAATCATCGTAACAAGAAAATAAAGTTTCTACGATCAGATCGTGGAGGAGAATATTTGAGTTACGAGTTTGGCCTACATTTGAAACAATGCGGAATAGTTTCGCAACTCACGCCACCCGGAACACCACAACGTAATGGTGTGTCCGAACGTCGTAATCGTACTTTACTAGATATGGTGCGATCTATGATGTCTCTTACTGATTTACCGCTATCGTTTTGGGGTTATGCTTTAGAGACGGCTGCATTCACTCTAAATAGGGCACCATCGAAATCCGTTGAGACGACGCCTTATGAACTATGGTTTGGCAAGAAACCAAAGTTGTCGTTTCTTAAAGTTTGGGATTGTGATACTTATGTGAAGAACTTCAACCTGATAAGCTCGAACCTAAATCGGAGAAATGTGTCTTCATAGGATACCCAAATGAGACTGTTGGGTACACCTTCTATCACAGATCCGAAGGCAAGACATTCGTTGCTAAGAATGGATCCTTTCTAGAGAAGGAGTTTCTCTCGAAAGAAGTGAGTGGGAGGAAAGTAGAACTTGATGAGGTAACTGTACCTGCTCCCTTATTGGAAAGTAGATCATCACAGAAACCAGTTTCTGCGACACCTACACCAATTAGTGAGGAAGTTAATGATAATGATCATGAAACTTCAGATCAATTTATTACTGAACCTCGTAGGTCAACCAGATTAAGATCCGCACCAGAGTGGTACGGTAATCCTGTTCTGGAGGTTATGTTACTAGACCATGACGAACCTACGAACTATGAAGAAGCGATGGTGAGCCCAGATTCCGCAAAATGGCTTGAGGCCATGAAATCCGAGATGGGATCCATGTATGAGAACAAAGTATGGACTTTGGTTAACTTGCCCGATGATCGGCAAGCCATTGAAAATAAATGGATCTTCAAGAAGAAGACTGACGCTAACGGTAATGTTACTGTCTATAAAGCTCGACTTGTTGTGAAAGGTTTTCGACAAGTTCAAGGGATTGACTACGATGAGACCTTCTCACCCGTAGCGATGCTCAAGTCTGTCCGAATCATGTTAGCAATTGCCGCATTTTATGATTATGAAATTTGGCAAATGGATGTCAAAACTGCATTCCTGAATGGATTTCTGGAAGAAGAGTTGTATATGATGCAACCGGAAGGTTTTGTCGATCCAAAGGGAGCTAACAAAGTGTGCAAGCTCCAGCGATCCATTTATGGACTGGTGCAAGCCTCTCGGAGTTGGAATAAACGCTTTGATAGTGTGATCAAAGCATTTGGTTTTATACAGACTTTTGGAGAAGCCTGTATTTACAAGAAAGTGAGTGGGAGCTCAGTAGGATTTCTGATATTATATGTGGATGACATATTACTAATTGGAAATGATATAGAATTTCTGGATAGCATAAAGGGATACTTGAATAAGAGTTTTTCAATGAAAGACCTCAGTGAAGCTGCATATATATTGGGCATCAAGATCTATAGAGATATATCAAGACACTTAATTGGACTTTCACAGAGCACATACCTTGACAAAGTTTTGAAGAAGTTCAAAATGGATCAAGCAAAGAAAGGGTTCTTGCCTGTATTACAAGGTGTGGGATTGAGTAAGACTCAATGCCCGACCATTGCAGAAGATAGAGAGAAGATGAAAGATGTTCCCTATGCTTCAACCATAGGCTCTATCATGTATGCAATGCTGTGTACCAGACCTGATGTGTGCCTTGCTATAAGTTTAGCAGGGAGGTACCAAAGTAATCCAGGAGTGGATCACTGGACAGCGGTCAAGAACATCCTGAAATACCTGAAAAGGACTAAGGATATGTTTCTCGTTTATGGAGGTGACAAAGAGCTCATCGTAAATGGTTACGTTGATGCAAGCTTTGACACTGATCCGGACGATTCTAAATCGCAAACCGGATACGTGTTTACATTGAACGGTGGAGCTGTCAGTTGGTGCAGTTCTAAACAAAGTGTCGTGGCGGGATCTACGTGTGAAGCGGAGTACATAGCTGCTTCGGAAGCAGCAAATGAAGGAGTCTGGATGAAGGAGTTCATATCCGATCTAGGTGTCATACCTAGTGCATCGGGTCCAATGAAAATCTTTTGTGACAATACTGGTGCAATTGCCTTAGCAAAGGAATCCCGATTTCACAAGAGAACCAAGCACATCAAAAGATGCTTCAATTCCATCCGGGATTTAGTCCAGGTGGGAGACATAGAAATTTGCAAGATACATACGGATCTGAATGTTGCAGACCCGTTGACTAAGCCTCTTCCACGAGCAAAACATGATTAGCACCAAGACTCCATGGGTGTAAGAATCATTACTGTGTAATCTAGATTATTGACTCTAGTGCAAGTGGGAGACTGAAGGAAATATGCCCTAGAGGCAATAATAAAGTTATTATTTATTTCCTTATATCATGATAAATGTTTATTATTCATGCTAGAATTGTATTAACCGGAAACATAATACTTGTGTGAATACATAGACAAACAGAGTGTCACTATTATGCCTCTACTTGACTAGCTCGTTGATCAAAGTTGGTTATGTTTCCTAGCCATAGACATGAGTTGTCATTTGATTAACGGGATCACATCATTAGGAGAATGATGTGATTGACTTGACCCATTCCGTTAGCTTAGCACTTGATCGTTTAGTATGTTGCTATTGCTTTCTTCATGACTTATACATGTTCCTATGACTATGAGATTATGCAACTCCCGTTTACCGGAGGAACACTTTGTGTGCTACCAAACGTCACAACGTAACTGGGTGATTATAAAGGTGCTCTACAGGTGTCTCCAAAGGTACTTGTTGGGTTGGCGTATTTCGAGATTAGGATTTGTCACTCCGATTGTCGGAGAGGTATCTCTGGGCCCACTCAGTAATACACATCACTATAAGCCTTGCAAGCATTGTAACTAATGAGTTAGTTGCTGGATGATGTATTACGGAACGAGTAAAGAGACTTGCCGGTAACGAGATTAAACTAGGTATCGAGATACTGACGATCGAATCTCGGGGAAGTAACATACCGATGACAAAGGGAACAACGTATGTTGTTATGCGGTCTGACCGATAAAGATCTTCGTAGAATATGTGGGAGCCAATATGAGCATCCAGGTTCCGCTATTGATTATTGACCGGAGAGGTGGCTCGGTCATGTCTACATAGGTCTCGAACCCATAGGGTCCGCACGCTTAACGTTACGATGACAGTTATATTATGAGTTTATATGTTTTGATATACCGAAGGTTGTTCGGAGTCCCGGATGTGATCACGGACATAACGAGGAGTCTCGAAATGGTCGAGACATAAAGATTATTGGAAGCCTATGTTTGGATATCTGAAGTGTTCCGGGTGAAATCGGGATTTTTCCGGAGTAGCGGGAGGTTACCGGAACCCCCCGGTAACTTAATGGGCCTTAGTGGGCCTAGGTGGAACAGAGGAGAGGAGGCCAGGGCAGGGCCACACGCCCCTCCCCCCAGTCCGAATGGGACAAGGAGAGGGGGGCAGCGCCCCCCCTTTCCTTCCTCCCCTCCACCTCTTCCCCCTCTCTCTCCTAGTCCAACATGGAAAAGGGGGGAGTCCTACTCCCGGTAGGAGTAGGACTCCTCCTGGCGCGCCTCTCCCCTTGGCCGGCCGAATCCCCCCTTGCTCCTTTATATACGGGGGCAGGGGGGCACCTCTAGATACATAATTGATCATTGATCTCTTAGCCGTGTGCGGTGCCCCCTCCACCATATTACAGCTCGATAATATCGTAGCGGTGCTTAGGCGAAGCCCTGCGTCGGTAGAACATCATCATTGTCAGCACGCCGTCGTGCTGATGAAACTCTCCCTCAACACTCGGCTGGATCGGAGTTCGAGGGATATCATCGAGCTGAACGTGTGCTGAACTCGGAGGTGCCGTGCGTTCGGTACTTGATCGGTCGGATCGTGAAGACGTACGACTACATCAACCGCATTGTGTTAACGCTTCCGCTTTCGGTCTACGAGGGTACGTGGACAACACTCTCCCCTCTCGTTGCTATGCATCACCATGATCTTGCGTGTGCGTAGGAATTTTTTTGAAATTACTACGTTCCCCAACATTGAGCATGGTTCATAGTCGTTCCATGCTCGGGCATTGAAGTTTGTAACTATTTTAGATTAGAATATACTACTCCTCTGGTGCTAGGAGTAGAGCAGAGTCCTACTCTACTACTCTACTCAAGCAAGTTAGGGCATAGCACTGTAGGGAGTACCAGTACTGTGATCACTCAAGCAAGTTGTCTGGCATCGACATGACCCTACGCTGCTGGTATGTGTCTCGTAAGTCAAGCGGCGTGCTGTAGTCATCATCACCTGTCCACTTCCCGCATCACATATTCGCTTCTCCATCTTTGTCCGCACATAATCTCGTCCAATCTTCCATCCCCGCTAACAATGGCAGAACCGAGCAGCGTCCGCCGAAAGAGTAGCTGGAATTCACTTCCCACAGAGGTAATCAAGCTCATTGTTTCGCGTGTGGACAATCTCAGTACCATGCCGCTCGCCGCGTGCTCATCGGGGCTGTACCGTTTACTTAGAGCCCTCAGGCCGGAGCTTTTTAAGCCAGCTCCTTGCTTGCTGATGCCGCCTGATCTTCAGAAACGGCGTGCCACGCAGCATAACGATCGTAGGGTGGCGAGCATCAACCCCTTGACTGTGATCCGATCCCCGTCAGCCTCAACTACATTAACGGTATGTACTGGGTCGGCATTAACACGTCTTGGATGGTGCTCGTCGACGGTCGTGGCAGCTGGATGCTCGTGGAGGTCTACACCTGGCGATTGATCCCCCTTCCTTCGATTAACACTGCACTGCTTTGGCACCGAGGCCCAGAATTCTCAGAATCTTACAGTAGCCAACATGATACCAAGTTTTATTTGCTCAAGGTTGTAATCTGCCAAGTGCCCACAAGATCAGCGAATTATAAAGACTTCAGGCTAATTGCGTTCTTCAACCACGGTCTCGACTATCTGACAGGTCACTGCGGTAAGTGGATAAATCTGCACGTCCATCGCAGGATCATACATCCTCCATGGTTCTCTGATGCCATTGAACACAAGAGCTTCATTTACGCTGTCGACTCCTTCTATGGCTGGACGTATTGCTGGCCTACTCCAGTCATCGCTACAAACGGCTGTTACAGCAGTATGTTACTTTCCTATGATATCATGATGGCTTGCTTATATTACTGTCAACATTTGCTGAAAAAATATTCATGCTCATAACATGCTGTTCTTAAGATTGACTAAATCAAGAGCCCTTTTTTATTTGACTCCAACTTGATATGATGTTGTAGGCCGCCTGGTGTCCCTACCCTTCCTAATCCCGGAACCTTTCAAAGAAAAGCGGCATGGCAGTTGCAGGTGGTTCCTGGCTCGATCAGACGACGGCGAAAGATTGATGATCGTTCGCACGTACAGGACGTGTTGTTTCACGGAATACAATCATAGTCACTGCAAGGTCTTTGAGCAGGATCCCAGCTTCTCTGGGCCTTCAGGAATTTTTGACTGGAGCTGGTAAGTAGCCTTGGTACACGCTCTCTGTTTGTCAGACTGAATTATCCGATTAACCAGGAGATAACCGATGGCAAGGATCATGATGGCAGCGCGGTTTCGTTCATCAGGCAAAACTGTGTGTACACAGCGTACCATGCGTCTCTGCATGCACCATACCCTGATATGTGCCGCCACGCTCTGCAGCCCAAAGTAGGAGAGAGGGTCGCAAGTATCAGACTTCGACCTGCTGGCTGGAGTTTCCCCCGTCAGGCACCCATCTGGTTCAAGCCGTCAGCCAATCTCCACAGCTTAATAAATAGTAACATCTAACTGAGCCAGTTAGTTAGATGCGTACACTTGGTGTAGTAGGATCTTTATTTAGTTTGATGCATACACTTGTTCTTTTTTGGTAGCCCTTTTGTAATGATGGCTGATGTTTGGTTTGGAAGAGAGAGCTGCGTCTTCACTCTTCTGGCCTGCTTACTGGTTCTGTTGCACCCCCAGCCCTGGTTGCTGCTGCTGCTGTTTTCAATGTACAATCAGTAGTATATTTCGTCTGTTGGTTGAAGAAATGTGTTGTTAGAACGACAAACACAATGGTTTGGAAGTCGTTGCACGGTTCGATCCTTTAGTGCCCCGTACCGTACGTAGCACATACTATTTTTCGTACGGAACACATTTTCCACTTGTTGATAACATGCAACCCACTGATGAAGGCCCAATAGAGAAGCCCATAATTAACTGGAAGGGAGGCTCTCACATGAATCCGTCCCAGGTACATGCTCATGGTCCCCTGAACATAAATAAGTAAATAAATAAAGCCAAATGCTCATGCACCAGTTCTTTGGGAAAATAGGTAGCCCAGTATTTCTTTTTGAAGAATACCCAAGCTAGGCCTATTTGTTTTCTCCAAATTACTGGGCTGCAAATCTTTCAAGACAAGGAGGGATGCATTCCGGCCTAGCTTAAGAGTATGGTCAATGTCTGTTAAAAGTAATATCAAAAGGGGTTGAAAATTCCAAAAAAAATATAGCAAATGGGATATAAGTTTCTTTTTTTGTTTTTGTTCTTCACTGATATCTTATATGTATTTCATTGGATTTAACATGACATAGTACTAATTTATTTTTAAATTTGTTTTATATGGCTATTAATTTTTGGATTAAGAATATTTCGTTCCCCAGCAAAAATTTGCGAATTTTCGAAATTTCCCACATATTTAGTTAATTTTTTGACCCTGGTACTGACCAGAAAATGGCCAGCAATTCTAAAAATGGAAAACGGGCAGCAATAAATTCCATATGAATTAGAAAATGAGGAAAAATTATAAAAATAATAGCAAATGGGCTGTACACGCCACAGATTTCGAGGCTGGCTTTGTCAGTGAACACACGATTCTAGCAGTAGTGACTGTTGGATGTCCATCTAACGGCCGACGTGCTTCTTCAATCTCTGATCTTCCTGCTCCAGCCGCCTAAACTAGCGCCGGCGGGACTGCCTGCTCCCTCCTCTTGTGGCCCGCTGTGATGCCGTGCAGGCTTCCCCGGCCCACCCTACTCCCTCCGCTGGCCTGGCCGCACGCAATCAACTGCCTCCTTATTACGCGAAAAAAATGATTCCTCCCACTGACATCTGGGGCGCACCGGTTGGGAGGCTGACCTGTGGGCCTACTAAGTTGATGCGTACACAGGGCTTGTAAACTTAGTCAACAAACGATTCTAGCAGCAGTAACCGTTGGATTTGAATCGAACGGTCCTACTGCTTCTTCCATCACTGCTCTTCTTGCACCAGCCGCCCAAACCAGCGCCGGGGAGACCGCCTGCTCCTGCCTCCAGTGGCCGGCTGTGCTGCCGTTGAGGCCTCATCGCCCCCTACTACTCCCACCGCTAGCCAGGCCCTGCGGCGACGGCAGCCTCACACCGCAGCCAAACCAGTGAACCCTCGTACTCCTCTCCGCGTGGGCATCCACTGCCACGAATTCCCCGGCTCCGCGTCGTCCCCTTCCTAGGCCTCGCCATCGTCCACCGCCTTGGTGCTCTCGGCGCGGCGTGGTCAACGTGGTCAACGACATTCCATCGGAAGATTACTGTACGTGGAGAGGCTGAGAGCTGGGTCCACGGCCACAGCCCAGTTTTTTTTGTGATTTGCCAAGTAAGTCGCTTTCTCAGGCCTATTGGGCTGCAAATCTTTCAAGACGAGGAGAGCTTTCATTCGGCTGGCCGAGAAAATGGCCCATCAGTAATGAGAAATGGGTTGTACATTTTTAAAACACATCAAACCGGCAATTAGTTTCAAATATCTTTTTTTCATTTCGAGATTTTAAATTACATTAATTTTTATGCGTGGAGAATTTGTTGGATTTTATATTGATATACATTTATTTTTAAAATCAGTTTGAATGTGAGTCGAAATTTCGGGATTAAAAACAGTTCGGACCGCACCGAAATATGCAAAATTTCGTATAATTTTTTAATCGTGGCCACAATATGGCCTATAATGCTAACAAAAAGAATATGGGCTCCAAAAAAAACCTTAATAATTAGCAAATGGGCTGTAAATTATTAGAAATAATGGCAGATGGGTTGTATGCTGTTTTCCACAGATTTGAGGCTTTCCTAAAAAAAGGTTGACGCACAAGCATTGACTGTTGGATGTCCATCTAACGGCCGTCGTGCTTCTTCAATCTCTGCTCTTCCTGCTCCAGCCGCTCAAACAAGCACCGGCGGGACTGCCTGCTCCCTCCTCCCCGCGGCCGGCTCTGCCGCCGCGCAGGCCTCACCGCCCCACCGTACTCCCATCGCTGGCCTAGCCATCCCTCTACTCACCCACACCTGCTGTTATTCTCCGGCGACGGCAGACGAACTAGTAAACCCTCGTACAGTCGTACTCCTCTCCGCGTGGGAAACAACTGCCGAGTCTTCCCTGCCTCCGTGTCGTTCCCTTCCTAGGCCCCGCCGTCATCCACCGCCCTGGTGCTCTCGGCGCGGCCTGGTCAACGTGGTCAACGACCGACATGCATCTGAAGTGGACTGTACGTGGAGAGGCCGATAGCTGGGTCCACGGCCGCACACAAGGAAATGCCTCATTATTACGCGCAAAATAATGATTCCTCCACCTGACATCTGGGACCCACCGAAAGGGCCTCTGTATTTCGTGAAAAAAACATTACCGCCGCTGACAGCTCGGACCCACTAGCTATATCTTCGCACGCAAGGAAGTGCCTCCTTATTACGCACAAAAAAATGAATACTCCCCCTGCTAGCTGGGACCCACCATGGTGGGAGGCTGACTTATGGGCCTACTAAGTTGACTGGGACGGGGGCCTTTGTCAACTTTAGTCAATATGAACGATTCTAGCTCCAGTGACCGTACGATGTCCATCCAATGGCCGTAGTGCTTCTTCAACCTCTGGTCTTCTTGCTCCAGCCGCCTAAAGCAGCGCCGGTCGTGCCACATGCTCCTGCCTGCCGTGGCCGGCTGTGTTGCCGCGGAGGCCTCACCGCCCCCTACTATTCCCACCGCTGGTCAGGCCCTGCGGCGACGGCAGCCTCACACCGCAGCCGAACCAGTGAACCCTCGTACTCCTCTCCGCGCAGGATTCCACTGCCGCGTCTTCCCCGGCTCCCCGTCGTCCCCTTCCTAGGCCTCGCCGTCGTCCACCGCCCTGGTGCTCTCGGTGCGGCGTGGTCAACGTGGTCATGGAACGACTTCCATCGGGCGTGGACTGTACGTGGAGAGGCTGACAGCTGGGTCCACGGCCGCAGCAAGGAAGTGCCTCCTTATTACGCGGAAAATAATGATTCCTCCACCTGACAGCTGGGACCCACCAGACGGGCCACTGTATTTCGCGAAAAAAACGTTTCCCCCTGACTGCTGGGACCCACCAGCTACATCTTCGCACGCAAGGAAGTGCGTCCGGGCAAAAAAACGATTCGCCCCCCTGACTGCTGGGACCCACCAGCTACATCTTCGCAGGCAAGGAAGTGCCTGACAGTCGGGACCCACCTGGTCGAAGCGTACGTAGCGTTGTCATTCTAGTCGCGAACGTGTACGTACATATATACTGGTGGATGTAGAGGCGCGCACGTGTCGTAGTAGAGGCGTGCACGTAGCATGTACATGTGCAAGAAAGAAAATACGGCCACGTACGTACATACGGGCAGGGTCTCGAACGCCTACTCGCGCATACGTACGGCCAGGGCTCGTGTACATGGCTGGGTCAGAACGGAGAAGCAGCGTCGTCGTCGTGTTCATGGGGAGCCAACCAGCTGGGTCGGAACGGAATGCGTCGTCGTGTTCATTGGGAGGGCTTGGACGGAATAGCCGATGGAAACGAGGCCTGGCGTACCGCAGAACGGAGGAAACGGCCTTGTGTTCGACCATCCACGTTTGAAACGGGATCCTGTTCATCAGGAGGGGTCTGGCGTACCGCAAAACGGAGGAAACGGACCTCCTACGGTCGAAACGGGGGTCCTGTTGATCGGGAGGGGTGTGGCGTACCGCAAAACGGAGGAAATGGACTTGTGTTGGAGCGCTACGGTCGAAACGGGGGTCCTGTTCATCTGGAGGGGTGTGGCGCACCGCAAAACGGGACTCCACGGGATAATGTTCATCCCCACCGTCGACCCCCTCCAGCCTCCACGGTCTACTGTTCATCCACCGTCGACCTCCTCCAGCCTCCACCTGCGACTGTTCATCCACGGGCTCCTGTTCATCCAGCCTCCACCACGCGCTACTCCTCCGGCTACTGTTCAACCACCCCTCTCCACGGGCTCCTGTTCAACCACCCCTCCACGGGCTACTGTTCATCCAGACCTCCACCGTCTACTGTTCATTCTACCCTTCATGGGGTGGTCCTGTTCATCCTGCCCTCCACGGTGTCCTGTTCATCCAGCCCCAACCGGCTCGATCGATCGGGTCCTGTTCATCCAAAGGCAACACCACGGGGTCCTGTTCATCCACCCCCACCAGGAACTGTTCATCCAAACCCCCCAGCAACGCTCACTGTTCATCCAGAGGCGGCATCGATCGGCTTCAGTTAGCAGCAGTAGCGAAGGAATCGCTCGATCGGGTTCAGTTAACAACCATCGATCGATCGCTCGGGTTCAGTAACGCGTAGCCTGTAGTGCAATCGCTCGGGTTCAGTTAGAGCCCAACGCCTCGCTCGGGTTCAGTTAGAGCCAACGCCTTGCACACACACACGTACGTGTACGAGAGAAACGCGCATCGCTCGTCCCCCGACCTCCCACCGTAACTGGGAACTCCTCGAAATTTTCCTCGCCCTCGCTTCTACCACGGTTTTTTCCGTCATGGACAGCCCAAAGAATGTCATGCAGCTGCGTCTCCGGCCCGCCCAGGACGAAAAGCCCATTTTCTGTCATGATTTTTTGTCATAGAAGTAGGAGCCCACCACATCTATGATGATACCGGGTTTTGTCACAATTATCGTCATAGAAGTGTCATATGTATGACAGAAAAAAAATTCGTTCGGCCCAAAATGTCACGGATGTGTCTTTTTTTTGTTGTGTACACTCTAAAATATGTCTATATACATCCGTATGTGCCAGTCCATTTGAAATCTCTAAAAAGACAAATATTTGAGTAGTCACTCGTTGAAATCTCTAGAAAGACAAATACTCCGGAGTATATTTAAGAACCGAGGGGGTAGTGCACAACCGCATGGGAGACTCGGCCCGGTCGTTGCGCCGCATTAATAGTGAGTAATGAGCAGTCAAATCATAAGCCCCACCTTTCCCATTGTAAGTTGCTCTGAAGAAGCAACCATCAATACGCTCTTCTTTGAATCTGCTCATACTACTCCATCCGTCACTGTTTATCCAGCGTGCTTCAGAAAAAAGAAAAAAAATATCTGTGGGACCAAGGCGACTAGCGATCGGCCTGAAAAATAGCATTGGTAGTTATAGCACGGCGTCTATTACTAGAGGGAATAATGCGTACACACATGCATGCAGTGCTTCCACCCCGGGTACACACATGCATGCACTTACTCCACTCCGTAGTAGTACAGTACATGGAGAGAAAATTGTGGATTTGATTGCGGTTACCACGCCCTAATTAATTGAGCATTAAACCAAACGCGTCTAAAGTCTCTCTGGTGGTGGAAATGCATTGAGAGAAATGCATCATAATGAAGCGCGCCCTGTAAACTGTGATGGAGGGAGGAGTAGTATGAAGGTGCAAAACCAAGTACGCGTATGGCCAGTCGGTCAACGCACCTCCTCTTGGCATATCACTGACATGTGGGACAGGAGTGTGAGCAAACCGATCTCAATTGACGGCAAAGAGCCAACCCGCCGTTCCTTGAGAGAGACGTGGAGCGAGAACACACAGACGGGCTCGCACGGAGGCCAAGATATATTCGAGCATGGTTGGTTGATCGATATCATTCATTACATGTTGGGCTGCTGTTTTTCGCCCTTCTCCGGAATAAACGTGTACTTTATCAGAGATAAAAAAATAAGAGTGCGGTTCTAGTAGTAGTACTACTCGTACTACGGCGCTTGGCTCTTCGCCTCTTCGTGAAGTCGAACAATGATGGTACTCCGCATGTTGGGTACTACAGTGTATGCCTCTTACAATCTGACACCGAATGGACTGATGCATGTCCACCGAGGGTAGGTTGCATTAGTCAAAAGGCGTAAGCGAGCTTCACCTTGTCCTGCAAGCTTCTCCTCGTTCTGCGAGTTGACGGGACACACCAAAAAGTAGTGCTAGTCCATACTCCCTACTTTCCGGTTAATATGGCTTAATCTTTTTTGCGGGTAAATGAGAGAGCTTTATTCATATATAAGCATTCTTAGGACGATCAGCCAAGACACTGGTCACTAGGAACTGAGGTACCCCGCAAAAAAGAAGTAGGAAGCGAGATGTTTCATCAAGCCAGCTCTCGGCCACATTCAAAGTGCAGCAAGCACGGTTCGCACGAAGATGCGCCGCACGGTTCGCACGAAGATGCGCCGCAAGGTTTGCTGACCTGTTTACTTTGCGCTTGGTTGTTCGCCTATTCGGGAAGTCGAACAATAATAGCACTGGTAGTATAGTGTATGCTTCTGGCAATCTGACATCGAATTAACTGTTGCACGTCCACCACCTGAGCGAGGGAGAGCTTGCATTAGTCAAAAGTTTCTCCTTGTCCTGCGAGCCACCGCGCGCAAGCTTCTCCCGTCCTGCAACCTTCTCTTTGTTCGGCAAGTTGACAGGACACAGCAAAGTAATGCTAGTCCATACTGCCTCCTCTCCGGTTAATATTGTCTTAATTTCAAACGAGATAAATACACTGTCTGTCACTGTATATTTGTAAAAATACGGTCAGTGGACTTCATAATACGCTCATTGCGCTCAATATATATATATTCCGGTGTTTATACGGTCACTAGCTCACCCTGACTGAGTATGTGTGTGCATGCACGTGTAGGTTGAGCACTTGAGCGTGACCGTGTGTGTTCCGTCGTGTGCTCGGACATGCATGCATTAGGCGTCGCGCGCGTTTTTGCGTCCATGTGTACGTGTGACTGTTGCATACACGTAGGGGGAGTATGTGTAGGGGCCACTAAGGAGCGGTCAAATCACACAGTAAGTTAGTCGGAAGAAGCAACCATCATTTCACTCTTGAATGACACGTACACAATATAAAATGGTTGATATGGAGAGAAAAAGAAAACCACTATATATACACTAGCAGGAGCCTAAGCTACAAGCCTGCTTGCTTAGGTTGCTCTCTTCACAAGCATAGAACGACGGGCCTGATCCCGCAGCTAGGGGAAGGGAACAATGTTCTGCGTAGACGCGGTCGACATCGGTGAGGGAGAAAACCCACAGTCGGTGCGTCCCAACCGGGGATCACCGCGGTATGGGCTGATGCCGCGTCCCAACCGCCCTTCTAGCTACAGCCCGACGTCCCAGGTAGTCCATCTTCCTTTTGGAGCCGGCTTGCTCCACTTCCGTAGCTCCATCTCCATGTCGATCTTTCTCTACTTCTACCGGCTTCTACTTGTGATGAGTTTATGTCTCATGAACTAGTGCCAGTACTATTATTCTAATCACACTTCTTCAATATCTTTGCTATCAGGGATGCTCAGGTCGATTTTAGTGGAACTGCACAAAAGCATCGTATGATCCGAGGGTGCCGGCCGTCTTTCCTTCGACAGGTTCTACCTGGCTCAGGTCGATTAAATCATGTTTAGGGTTTAGGGTTTAAGTCGTAGTGACCCCGTCAGTAGTTTTTCTTTCGTACACGCTCTCACAACTTTTTTCTTTAGTTGTGAAGTAAATATTGGCTATGATCTGTGAATCATTGAGATGCATCAGCATGCATGTTAGTTTTCCTTTGTATTTCATGGAATGTTGTAACGGGGCAACCTTGGAATAGGAATGAAAATGGAGTGGAAAGTTTCCGTTTTTCCGGAGAAAAAATGGAAACGGAGAGAAACCAACGTTTCGTTTCGTTGGATCGCGCCATCGAGCAAAACCAACGTTTAAATCACGTCTGTCGTGTTCGTGTCTTACCCTCCTCCACGGCTTGACCCCACACGGTCGCTCGGCATGCCACTCACCGCAAACCGAGTATACGATAAGTTTCCCGCCTGCTTGTCGATGGATCGCGCCATGGAGTACTAGCACTACTGGAAGAGATTGACGAGTTGGGGGAGGACAGCTAGCTGTAGCACGGACTCCCAAGAACTTTTTACATGCATGTTGTAGCCGGCTATTGTGACCTTTGAACGCAGAGTAGCCGCGTGCACCCGGAAGCGGCGCGGGCGACGCTCTCTCGGCCGGCGCGCCACTTCGATGCCGGCGCCAGTGAGAGGTCGCGCCGCTCTGGCCGGGCATGAATGCGGCACTGACCGTATACACGAGAGTACTATATGGACAAAACTTCATTGACTTAGTGCACCTGCCTTTGGATTTATGACAGGTGGGCCCAAAATGTGGCTGGCTCACCTGTCATACAGCCAAAAGCAGGTGCAGTGAAGGCACCGGAGCTCAGTCCGTACTACAGTAGTATATATATAAGCGGGAGCCTCAGCACTTGTTTGCTAGGGTTTGCACTCTCCACACGCTCGCCGCACTACATATATGTTACGCGCTGGAGGCTCAGTGTTCATTTGCTAGGGTTTGCTATATTCACAGTCTCTCACCCTCTCTTCACCAGATCTAAACAAGACTGCGTTGGCCTCTTGTCTCTCTCTTCCCCCTCACAGCTGGTGAAGGAGGCGTCCATATCCCGTCGCACCGGGAAGGGGAGGAGGTGCAGCGTTCACTCTATCGCCTTCGGCGAGGGAGGCAATCCACTGTCGGCTGCGCTGTTCTCTTTCACCCAGCGCCTGTGCAGGATGGCCACCGACCCCTTCTTCCTCGCTGCCGTATGTAGTGTGGGCAGATCCGGCCTCCCGCCGCACGCCTTGCCACATCCCGACGACCCTAAGGTATAAGTTTCTTTGAAACCGTCGTTGCTCTAGCTGCATGTGGATCTTTTTCGATCTGCAGTCGAATCTAGGTCTTGGTTCAAAGAGGAAAGAAGGGTGCGGTGGACTGGAGCAAGAATCTAGGACGTGGTTCAATGAGGAAAGGAGGGGCGGAAAGTAGTATAGACTGGCTATCCAGCCGCTTTGTAGGTCAAAAAGGGTAACCCAGTACACACATCTGTAAGGAACCGATCTCTTTGTTGAACAGGGAAAGAAACTGGGGGGTCGGGTAGTTTGTGCAGGACTAGATTTGCTTCCCTCACATAGGAAGAAGGTTCAAAGAGAACAAATATGGGACCAGCGCATATATGCTGCTTGGCTACATACTCTGCATCACCCATTTATACGTGTGGACTCACATGGTGCTGGCATGTCCCATACAGCTATTTTGCTGTTGTTAATCTAAGAATGCCGCCGGAAAATTGAAGCAATGCCACTGTTAAAAGTAAATTACATTTTTTAACGAATGTTGTTTCAAGAGAATGTCTGTTAATATGAATCAATGCAACCGTTTTAGAAATGCTACTGTCCTACTTTGTTTTCCATCCAAGATAAGTTAGATGCTTCTTTCTGTCACCGTTTGTTTCATCCTCCTTTATCGGCAAGTAATTGTTTCCTTTTTTGCCTCTGTTAAAACAGGGCTATTGATTCAACTTGTTGCTATTGCGACATCTTGCTTCACTACTCGAAACACTTATGTTTTAAGAGTGTTTTGTGCAGTTCAACTTGAATGTCACACCGGTGACTTTGCTTAATTTTGGTGGAACTGCACAAAAGGAGATCGAGATTCGTATTTTACCTTTGTCGGTCTCATGAAAGGTCAGTACAGGCCTTCATCCACATGATTGTGCAGTGTGCTTTGAGATGTTGTGCTACTTGTATTGGTACTGTTTTAAATAAATGTTGAATTGAAGCAATTGTATTGTTGTCTTTTCCCATTAAGTAGTGAACAAAAATGGGACCAACCCAGACATGATGCTTGTTGCTTTGTTACAACAAACTCTGCATCAACCCCTTTATAAGTAGATGGAAGCACATACTGTTGTTGCGCCCACTCTCCCCTGGAACTGTTTATGCTTTTTGTTAATCTAATGCCGCTGGTAAAATTAAGCAATGCCACTCTCAGAATTAATTAACTACTGAATCTTAGTTCAAAACTGCAACACTTGTTAGGAATGGTACTATCCTGCTTTGTAGTTCTTTCAACATGTTTAACCAAGGTATTGTTAAGATAATGTCTCTGTTAAAATGAATCAGTTGCATTATTTTAGGAATGGTACTTTTCTGCTTTGTCGTTCTTTATACATGTTGAAACAAGGCATTGTTAAGATAATGTCTCAGTCAATATGAATGAATCACACTGATGGAGAATTGCTACTCTCCTGCTTTGTTTCCCATTAAGATAAAGTAGATCAGTAGATGCTTTTCTTCTGGGAGTACAAGTCATCAACCATTATTTCTAAGTAATTGTTTCCCTTATACCTATTGTTGCTTACAGGGATATCAAAATTAAAGCTCGGTTTTATTCCGACTTCGATTTTAGTTGAACTGCACAAAAGGAGCCAATGTGTCCAAGGCAAACTGCTGCATTACTGGGTCCAGTTGGTCGTTCCACTTTGCAGAAAGAAGCAGTCACTGTTTGCGCTACGTTATAGAAGGAATGACCGAGAAGCTTTACAGAGTATTATTAGACACCGGTGACATGACTAGTCTGCAGAGACCATTGGAAATTTAACAATACGTGGAGTGCCCTGGGCAAAAAGTGCCCAAACAAGTACAAGAAGCTACTACAGGACTCCACGATCATAGGCATTACATATTTTGAATGGGAAAAGCTTGTCAAAGTTTAATCATTGATGTTAGCAAGAAGACGTTAGTTTAATATATTGGAATTGGAAAACCTTGTCAAAATTTGCTCATTGATGTTAGCCAGAAGACATACATTTGATATTTTTGAGTGGGACGCCCTTGCTGTGAGCAGCGTCGAGTGTTTTTTCCTATTCCTGTGTTCAGTTTAGAAGTAAATAGTTACTCTGCTGAGATATTCTTGTGTTAAGAGTTTGCTCTGAATATTGTCTATGTAATGCCAGACCTTGTGTTTGATTGCAAAGTTGAGCTTGGAATGTTGTGGCATGCGGCATCACGAGCTGTTCACCGTGCCTCCTGAGAATAATGCTTCATATTGTTTTGCATGTCGATCTAATGCCAGTGATTTGCTTGTTAAGGAGATCATCCTCTTCTGTTGTTTCCGTGCTTAAGAAGTTCATCGTCTAATGTTTCATTCATAGCCTATACGACAAGTCAGGTAGGTTAGACGTGAAACCATATGATCTTCCGACCAACTCATGATATTAGGCCATGATTGGATCGTTGTTTTCCAACCAAAACCGCTTGTAAAACTGATGCTTGTAAATTAAAGCAGATGGTCTCGGGCGAAGGCGCTTGGTTGGTCGATTTCGACTAGTAAAATATCGGAAGTACTTCACACACGATAAAAACGTTGAACGACACTCGGACGATTGCTAATCCAGCCGTTAGCTTCTGTTTCAGCCTTGCCCATGGATGGCATGATACGCACGTCGTGCATGTATCGTCTGGTAATGTCGTCCATATAGGAGTGCTCGTAAAATATACACTGGTCTCTCAAATTACACGCGTAACCCGCCGGTTTTACTTACAGACCTCGGGCCCTCGGTTTCATTACGCCTGTATTTTACGCGTTGTTTCCAATGACGAGTAAATTACACTTGTATGTTAATACAGGTTTGAAATAACTAGAGCTCCCAAGCGTGGCCTTACCGTTTCATGCCATCTCAGTTTCTCGAAGGTGCTCATAGGTGTCCGATGATCCTGGCTTCCTGAATGAGTAGCGGGCGCTGTATCAGACCATCCGTAGGACCCGTGAGGCCCTCTCTGTTGTCCTTCGAGTTGTTGCGCTCGCCGTGGCGTCGAGCATTGTTAACATCGTCAACGAACATGAGGATTCAGGAGATGACTTTATTTTGACTGGATGACACTAGTGACCCACTAGGGCCATAGCCGTACGTACGCAAGTGCCTCCTTATTATGTACAACTATTTTTTTTTGCTTTCTCCTGGTTTCCTGACATCACGGTCCCACACCATTGTCAACCTATGTAGTCAATATAAACGAGAGAATTGCACAAGGTGCGGCCGACAGCTGGGACCAAGCAGCTCGAGCAGTATTTGTGTTTTTGAGGCGTGAGCACTACAGAGTTTTTCTTGCGATGATTTCGTTGTTGTTCAGAGGAGAGCAGGGTATTAACTGGGCGGGTTGTGGCCTGTCTAGCCCAGGCCAGATATCCAGCCCAGATACTAATTTTTCAAGATGAAAATGTCTAACCCAGCTATACGTCTTTTTGAGGAATACCCAGGCAAGGTCAACTTGTTATTCTCCGCCCCGCTGGGCTGCAAATCTTTCCTAGGAGGGATGCATTAGGCTTAACAGGAAAATGGGCTTTAAAAAATAATAAATGGGATGTAATTATAAAAAATGGGCAGTAACTATAAAAAAATGCACCAAACACGAAATTAGTTTATAAAATATTATTTATGGATTTTGAAAATCTTAAATTTTCATTGTTGCGCGCGCAATGTTTCGTTGGATTTTTACGTAATACAAATTTATATTTAATCGGACTAGAAATTTCGGGATAAAAATATTTCGGATCCCATCAAAATGTGGGAAATTTTATTGAATTCTGTCTTCAACGGTTGGTTGAAATTATTAATCATTGTCCTAGCTAGAAAATGGGCTGTACTTTTAACAAACTGTAAATGGGCTGTTGTAAATTCCATTAGAATTCAAAAATGGGTTGTACATTCTTACAAAACGCAAATGGGCTATAAGTTCTCTGCCACACACTTGTGGGCCTACTAAGTGACCCGTCCCCTAAAAAAATAAGTTGACGCGTATGCAAGGCTTTGTCAACTTATTATAGTCAACACACGGTTCTAGCAGCAGTGGCCGTTGGATGTCTATCCAACGGATGTCGTGCTTCTTCTTCAATCTCGGATATTCTTAGCTTCGGCCGCCCAAAAATGATTCCTCCCCCTGACATCTGGGGCGCACCGTTTCGGAGGCTGACCTGTGGGCCTACTAAGTTGGAGCGTACCAAGGGCTTTGTCAACTTAGTCAATATAAACGATTCTAGCTTCAGTGACCGTACGATGTCCATCCAACGGCCGTAGTGCTTCTTCAACCTCTGGTCTTCTTGGTCCAGCCGCCCAAAGCAGCGTCGGTCCTGCCGCCTGCTCCTGTCCTCACCGCCCCCATACTACTCCCACCGCTGGCCAGGCCATCCCTCCACTCACCCACACCCCTGTTATTCTGCGGCCACGACAGCCTCACACCGCAGCTGAACAAGTGAACCCTCGTACCCCTCTCCGCGCGGGCTTCCACTGCTCGTCTTCCCCGGTTCCGCGTCGTCCCCTTCCTAGGCCTCGCCGTCGTCCACCGCCCTGGTGCTCTCGGCGCGGCATGGTCAACGTGGTCAACGACCGACTTCCATCGGAAGAGTACTATACATGGAGAGGCTGACAGCTGGGTGCACGGCGGCCGCAAGGAAGTGCCTCCTTATTACGCGCAAAATAATTATTCCTCCACCTGACAGCGGGGACCCACCGGACGGGCCACCAGTATTTTGCGAAAAAAATTGTTTCCCCCTGACTGCTGGGACCACCGGACGGGCCATCGTATTTCGCAAAAAAAAGGTTCCCCCCGCTGTCAGCTCGGACCCACCGGAAGTGCCTCCTTATAACGCACAAAAAATGAATACTCCCCCGGCTAGCTGGGACCCACCTTGGTGGGAGGCTGACTTGTGGGCCTACTAAGTTGACGGGGACGAAGGGCTTTGTCAACTTAGTCAATATGAACGATTCTAGCTCTAGTGAACGTACGATGTCCATCCAACGGTCGTAGTGCTTCTTCAACCTCTGGTCTTCTTGCTCCAGCCGCCCAAAGCAGCGCCGGTCGTGCCGCATGCTCCTGCCTCCCGTGGCCGGCTGTGCTGCCGCAGAGGCCTCACCACCCCCTACTATTCCCACCGCTGGCCAGGCCCTGCGGCGACGGCAGCCTCACACCGCAGCCGAACCAGTGAACCCTCGTACTCCTCTCCGCGCGGGCATCCACTGCCGCGTCTTCCCCGGCTCTGCGTCGTCCCCTTCCTAGGCCTCGCCGTCGTCCACCACCGTGGTGCTCTCCGCGCGGCGTGGTCAACGTGGTCAAGGAACGACTTCCATCGGAAGAGTACTGTACGTGGAGAGGCTGACAGCTGGGTCCACGGCCACAGCCCAGTTTTTTTTTGTGATTTGCCAAGTAAGTCGCTTTGTGAGGCCTGTTGGGCTGCAAATCTTTCAAGACGAGGAGAGTTTTCATTCGGCTGGCCGAGAAAATGGCCCATCAGTAATGAGAAATGGGCTGTACATTTTTAAAACACATCAAACCGGCAATTAGTTTCAAATACCTTTTTTTCATTTCAAGATTTTAAATTACATTAATTTTTATGTGTGGAGATTTTGTTGGATTTTATAATTATATGCATTTATTTTTAAAATCAGTTTGAATGTGAGTCGAAATTTCAGGATTAAAAACATTTCGGACCGCACCGAAATGCAAAATTTCGTATAATTTTTAACCGTGGCCACAATATGGGCTGTAATGCTAACAAAAAGAATATGGGCTCCAAAAAAACCTTAAGAATTAGCAAATGGGCTGTAAATTATTAGAAATAATGGTAGATGGGCTGTATGTTGTTTTCCACAGATTTGAGGCTTTCCTAAAAAAAGGTTGACGTACAAGCACTGACTGTTGGATGTCCATCCAACGGCCGTCGTGCTTCTTCAATCTCTGCTCTTCCTGCTCCAGCCGCTCAAACAAGCGCCCGCGGGACTGCCTGCTCCCTCCTCCCCGCGGCCGGCTGTGCTGCCGTGCAGGCCTCACCGCCCCACCGTACTCCCATCTCTGGCCTAGCCATCCCTCTACTCACCCACACCTGCTGTTATTCTTCGGCGACGGCAGACGAACCAGTAAACCCTCATACAGTCGTACTCCCCTCCACGTGGGAAACACCTGTCGAGTCTTCCCTGCCTCCGTGCCGTCCCCTTCCTAGGCCTCACCGTCGTCCACCGCTGTGGTGCTCTTGGCGCGGCGTGGTCAATGTGGTCAACGACCGACTTCCATTGGAGGGGGACGCTGACAGCTGGGTCCACGGCCGCAGCAAGGAAGTGCCTCCTTATTACGCGCAAAATAATTATTCCTCCACCTGACAGCGGGGACCTACCGGACGGGCCACTGTATTACGCGAAAAAAACATTTCCCCCTGACTGCTGGGACCCACCAGCTACACCTTCGCACGCAAGGAAGTGCGTCCGGGCAAAAAAAACGATTCGCCCCCTGACTGCTGGGACCCACCAGCTACATCTTTGCACGCAAGGAAGTGCCTGACAGTCGGGACCCACCTGGTCGAAGCGTACGTAGCGTTGTCATTATGGTCGCGAACGTGTACGTACATATATACTGGTGATGTAGAGGCGCGCACGTGTCGTAGTAGAGGCGCGCACGTAGCATGTACACGTACGTACAGCGGCCAGGGTGCAAGAAAGAAAATACGGCCACGTATGTGTACATACGGGCGGGGTCTCGAACGCCTACTCGCGCATACGTACGGCGAGGGCTCGTTGACATGGCTGGGTCGGAACAGAGAAACAACGTCGTCGTCGTGTTCATGGGGAGGCAACGGAATGCGTCGTCTTCATGGGGAGGCAACGGAATGCGTCGTGTTCATTGGGAGGCAACGGAACGCGTGGGAGCCAACCGGCTGGGTCAGAACGGAATGCGTGGTCGTGTTCATCGGGAGGGCTTGGACGGAATAGGCGATGGAAATGAGGCCTGGTGTACCGCACAATGGAGGAAACGGACCTCCTACATTCGGAACGGGGTCCTGTTGATCGGGAGGGGTGTGGCGTACCGCAAAACGGAGGAAACGGACCTCCTACGGTCGAAACGGGGGTCCTTTTGATCGGGAGGGGTGTGGCGTACCGCAAAATGGATGAAACGAACCTCCTACGGTCGAAACGGGGGTCCTGTTGATCGGGAGGGGTGTGGCGTACCGCAAAACGGACGAAACGGACCTCCTACGGTCGAAACGGGGGTCCTGTTCATCGGGAGGGGTGTGGCGTACTGCAAAACGGGACTCCACGGGATAATGTTCATCTCCACCGTCGACCTCCTCCAGCCTCCACGGGCTCCTGCTCATCCAGCCTCCACCGCGCGCTACTCCACCGGCTACTATTCAACCACCCCTCCATGGGCACCCCTCCACCGTCTACTATTCATCCAGCCCTCCACACCACGGGGTCCTGTTCAACCACCCCTCCACGGGCACCCCTCCACCGTCTACTGTTCATCTAGCCCTCCACACCACGGGGTCCTGTTCAACCACCCCTCCACGGGCACCCCTCCACCGTCTACTGTTCATCCAGCCCTCCACCACACCACGGGGTCCTGTTCATCCAGAGGCAACGCCACCGCTCACTGTTCATCCCAGAGGCAGCATCGATCGGCTTTAGTTAGCAGCAGTAGCGAAGGAATCGCTCGATCGGGTTCAGTTAACAGCCATCGATCGATCGCTCGGGTTCAGTAACGCGTAGCCTGTAGTGCAATCGCTCGGGTTCAGTTAGAGCCCAATGCCTCACTCGGGTTCAGTTAGAACCAACGCCTCGCACACACGCGCGTACGTGTATGAGAGAAACGCGCATCGCTCGGCCCCCGACCTCCCACCGTAACCGGGAACTCCCCGAAATTTTCCTCGCCCTCGCTTCTACCATGGTTTTTTCCGTCATGGACGGCCCAAAGAATGTCATGCAGCTGCGTCTCCGGCCCACCCAGGACGAAAAGCCCATTTTCTGTCATGATTTTTTGTCATAGAAGTAGGAGCCCACCACATCTATGATGATACCGGGTTTTGTCACAATTATCGTCATAGAAGTGTCATATGTATGATAGAAAAAAATTTCCTTCGGCCCAAAATGTCACGGATGTGTCTTTTTTTTGTAGTGTTGATCAGGTCTTGTTAACAAACTCATTCCAAATAACATGGAACCGAATAAATTTCGAATAACACTATGTTACCTCAACGGGGATATGCACATCCCCAATAATAAGAATATCATATTTGTTTTTGACAGTAGGAAGAGGAAATTCAAAACCTCCAAAAAATAATCGAGGGAATTTTTCCAATAGAGTTGATACTGTGGACTTGAGGTTGTTTCCTCGGAAAGTGTACCGTATGCTCATTACCATTAACATGAAAAGTGACATTGCCTTTGTTGCAATCAATAACAGCCCCTACAGTATTCAAAAAAGTTCATCCAAGAATAATAGACATACTATCGTCCTCGGGAATATCAAGAATAACAAAGTCCGTTAAAATAGTAATGTTTGCAACCAAAACAGGCACATCCTCACAAATACCGACAGGTATGGCAGTTGATTTATCAGCCATTTGCAAAGATATTTCAGTAGGTGTCAACTTATTCAAATCAAGTCTACGATATAAAGAGAGAGGCATAACACTAACACCAGCTCCAAGAACACATAAAGCAGTTCTAACATAATTCTTTTAATGGAGCATGGTATAGTGGGTACTCCTGGATCTCCAAGTTTCTTTGGTATTCCACCCTGAAAAGTATAATTAGCGAGCATGGTGGAAATTTCAGCTTCCGGTATCTTTCTTTTATTTGTAACAATATCTTTCACATACTTAGCATAAGGATTCATTTTGAGCATATCAGTTAATCGCATACGCAAAAAGATAGGTCTAATCATTTCAGCAAAGCGCTCAAAGTCCTCATCATCCTTTTTCTTGGATGGTTTGGGAGGAAAAGGCATGGGTTTCTGAACCCATGGCTCCCTTTCTTTACCGTGTTTCCTAGCAACAAAGTCTCTCTTATCATAACGTTGATTCTTTGATTGTGGGTTATCAAGATCAACAGCAGGTTCAGTTTCTACATCATTATCATTACTAGGTTGAGCATCAACATGAACATCATCATTAACATTATCAGTTGGTTCATGTTCATTACCAGATTGTGTTTCAGCATCAGAAATAGAAATATCATTTGGATTCTTAGGTGGTTCAGGAATAGGTTCACTAGAAGCATGCAAAGTCCTATCGTTTTTCTTTCTCTTGTTTTTAGAAGGACTAGGTGCATCTATATTAGTTCTTTGAGAATCTTGCTCAATTCTCTTAGGGTGGCCTTCAGGATACAAAGGTTCCTGAGTCATTTTACCAGTTCTAGTAGCCATTCTAACAGCAAAATCATTATTCTTACTATTCAATTCATTGACCAAATCACTCTGAGCTTTAAGTACTTGTTCTACTTGAGTGGTAACCATAGAAGCATGTTTACTAATGAGTTTAAGTTCACCTTTAACTCTAGACATATAATCACTCAAGTGTTCAATCATATAAGCATTGTGTTTTAATTGTCTACCAAAATAAGCGTTAAAATCTTTTTGCTTAACCATAAAGTTATCAAAATCATCCAAATATTGGCTAGCAAACTTAGTAGGAGGGATTTCAGCTTTATCATATCTATAGAGAGAATTTACCTTTACTACCTGTGTTGGGTTATCAAGACCATGAGTTTCTTCAATAGGTAATGGATTAGGGTCATATATTTCTTCTACAGGAGGTAAATTAAGACCATGTATTTCTTCAATAGGAGGTAAATTCTTAACATCTTCAGCTTTTACACCTTTTTCTTTCATAGATTTCTTTGCTTCTTGCATATCTTCAGGACTGAGAAATAGAACACCCCTCTTCTTCGGAGTTGGTTTATGAATAGGCTCGGGAATTGGCTCGGGAAGGGTCCAATTATTTTCATTGGTCAACATATTAATCAATAGAATTTCAGCTTCATCCGGTGTTCTTTCCCTGAAAACAGAACCAGCACAACTATCCAGGTAGTCTCTGGAAGCATCCGTTAGTCCATTATTAAAGATATCAAGTATTTCATTTTTGTTGAGAGGATGATCAGGCAAAGCATTAAGTAATTGGAGAAGCCTCCCCCAAGCTTGTGGAAGACTCTCTTCTTCAATTTGCACAAAATTATATATATATCCCTTAAAGCAGCTTGTTTCTTATGAGCAGGGAAATATTTACCAGAGAAGTAATAAATCATATCCTGGGGACTACGCACACAACCAGGTGTAACACCCTGGATGTAACTTTCCATATTTGTTAACTCCAACTCTTGCCATTTTCGGCTATGTGTTATGATATTCCCTCTGTGGTTGGGTTTTGTATTTCGTTTTGCATTTTGTTCATGTCATGCATCTCATATCATGTCATCATGCGCATCTCATTTGCATACGTGTTCGTCTCATGCATCCGAGCATTTTCCCCGTTGTCCGTTTTGCAATCCGACACTCCCACATGCACCGGCGCACCCCTCTTGTCTCTTTTCGTGAGCGGGTGTTAAACGTTCTCAGAATGGACCGAGGTTTGTCAAGTGGCCTTGGTATACCACCGGTAGACCACCTGTCAAGTTTCGTTCCATTTGGAGGTCGTTTGATGCTCCTTCGGTTAACCGGGTAACCGCAAAGTCCTTTTGTGTGTTGCAGCAAAACCCCCCTCCAAACAGCCCACTAACCCAGCAACCCCCCCTCCATGCTCTCCGCCGTTCGATCACGATCGTGTGGGCGAAAACCGCACTCCATTTGGAGTCCCCTAGCTCCCTCTGCCTATATAAACACCCCTCCCCCGAAAATTCCGGATCAAAACCACCCCTAACCCTAGATCAATTCCCCTCCGCGCCGCCGGACGTTTCTTCCTCAGCCGGCCGGACATGTCCGCCGCCCTCACTGCGCCATGTGGCGGCTCCTGATTCGCCGAGCCGCCGCGCCCACTTCGCCTGCGCGCCCGCACGCCGGCCCGCCGTGGCCCACGTGGGGCCCTCCCGGCCCGGGACACCGCCGCCGCCGCCCCGCGGGCGCCCGGACCCCGCGCCTCGCGGCCCACCGTCCTCTGTCTCGGCTCCCCCGCGCGTGACGGCTCCGCCGCCCGCCGAGCTCCGCCCGCGCCAAGTCGCCCCGTGCGCCGCCGCCCGGCCCCGACTCCGGCGCCGCCCGTCCGGTCGTCGCCTCCCTCCTCCGAGCTCCTCCACCGCGGCCGCCGTCTCCCTCTTCCCCTCCGTCTCCGGCGGCAGCCCCGATCTCCGGCGAGCCTCGAGCCGGCCCGATCCAGATCGGGACCGAACGGTTGACTTCTTCCTCCCCTCAATTTCTCCAGGTCCTGAAATTATTGCATTATGTTGCATACTTTGACGCACCATAACTCCTTGCATACTGCTCCGGTTCGTGCGTGTAATATATCTAAATGTTCATCACGAGATGCTCTTCATTTTGTTCCATTGGGCCATGCTCGTTTGAGCTCAGCTTGATGCCCAAATCTCTGATGCAAGAATGCTATGTGATGTTTACTGCTGTTACTTAACAGAACTTGGTGTTTTGTTTTTGTTGCATTTAATGTGTGCATCTTATGAGTAGGAGCTCTACATGTGCTTTGCTCTATGCCATGCTATCTTTATAGAGGTGTATGCCATGTATTTTTGTGATCTATGTGGTGACTAGCACAAGCATGCAAACTAGACTTCGTGATGTTTCTGTTTTCAGAGACTTAGAATTTTGCCAAGTCTTTACCTGCTGATATTTTTTATGCCATGTAAACTTGATGCTACAGTGAGATCCATGCTTAATTTGAGATACTTCAGTAAGGATGTTTTGAACATATGGTTATGCTCTATCCATCCATGCCCCTGTTTGCAATTATGGAGTGCCATAGCATGTCTTAATCTTGTTCTACTTTTGCTATAAAATGTTTCTGGCAGATTGTTAACATGATATTCAATTTTGCCAAGGTTGTTGTAGTTGATCCATACATGCTATGACTTTGATCTTGCCATGGTTAGCTTCATAAATATGCCATCTTGCTTTAGTTATGCTTTTTTTGTCATGCATTGCTTTGTGATGAGTGAATCAAGCTCACCAAGATGCCCTCATAATTTCTGTTAATGCCATACTCTGTTTTCTGCCAAGTCTGAAACCTGTTAACGAAACTTGCTATGTTTACATGAGTGCCATCATATCTTTCGATCCTTTTTGGCTCATGGTCAGTAAGGGACTTTTGTTATATGAATTTGGTAGATTCATGCCATGCCTTTATTTGCTATGTTACATTCTTGTAGCATGTTGATTGCTTGCTCTGAACATTGCTACCTGATGCTGTTTCAGCCATATCCAGTATTTTCTCCAAGTCTGTTAACCTGATATCTTTTGCACTTTTTCCATGCTTGTTTGAACCTGTTATGGTGTGATCTAGCCGTAGCTCAGTGTTCATCTTTTGTCAAGCATCTCCTGTAGATTACTGCCATATGCTTTGTTGCTATGTTAGGGTGCTGTAGCATAGTTACTTGATGTATTCTAAGTGCTATCATGCTATTAATCGCAGATTCGTGTCATTCTTGTTTTGCTTGCCATTTGCAAACCGTACATCCGTTTCCGGTGATCTTTATATCGATTTCGACCGAAATCATCTCATCTTTCCAGTGGCATACTTGGTTTGCCAAGTTGCTGCCTTGTTCATCATTTTTCTTTCGGAGCACGCATATGCATCGCATATCACATCTCGCATATCATGCATGTATTGCATCATGTTGCTTGTGCATTTCCCGTGATTGATTGTGGTTCCATTGCTTGTGTTCTTGCTGTAGGTAGATCCGGGAGACGAGTTCGTGAACGAGGAACCTGTTGAGTACGCTTACGAGGATTAAGCTTTCGACAACTCTGAGAACCTTGCACGCAAGATGACCATACGCTCGAAATCACTTCTATCTTTGCTTTGCTAGTTGTTCGTTCTATTGCCATGCTGCGCTACCTACCACTTGCTATATCATGCCTCCCATATTGCCATGTCAAGCCTCTAACCATCCTTTCCTCTAACCATCCTTTCCTAGCAAACCGTTGTTTGGCTAAGTTACCGCTTTTGCTCAGCCCTTCTTATAGCGTTGCTAGTTGTAGGTGAAGTTGAAGTTGGTTCCATGTTGGAACATGGATATTTTGGAATATCACAATATCTCTTATTTAATTAATGCATCTATATATTTGGTAAAGGGTGGAAGGCTCGGCCTTATGCCTGGTGTTCTGTTCCACTCTCGCCGCCCTAGTTTCCGTCATACCGGTATTATGTTCCTTGAGTTTGCGTTCCTTACGCGGTTGGGTGATTTATGGGACCCCCTTGACAGTTCGCCTTGAATAAAACTCCTCCAGCAAGGCCCAATTTTGGTTTTACCATTTTCCACATAAGCCTTTTTCCCTGGGGTTTTCGCGAGCCCGAGGGTCATATTTATTTAAACCCCCGGGCCAGTGCTCCTCTGAGTATTGGTCCAACCTGTCAGTCGCCGGTGGCCACCAGGGGCAACTCTGGGCTCGCCTATCAGAAGCTTGGACAATCCGGTGTGCCCTGAGAATGAGATATGTGCAGCTCCTATCGGTATTTGTCGGCACATCGGGCGGCTTTGCTGGTCTTGTTTTACCATTGTCGAAATGTCTTATAAACCGGGATTCCGAGACTGATCGGGTCTTCCCGGGAGAAGGTTTATCCTTCGTTGACCGTGAGAGCTTATAATGGGCTAAGTTGGGACACCCCTGCAGGGTATTATCTTTCGAAAGCCGTGCCCGCGGTTATGAGGCAGATGGGAATTTGTTAATGTCCGGTTGTAGAGAACTTGTCACTTGACTTAATTAAAATACATCAACTGTGTGTGTAGCCGTGATGGTCTCTTCTCGGCGGAGTCCGGGAAGTGAACACGGTTTGAGTTATGCATGAATGTAAGTAGTTTCAGGATCACTTCTTGATCATTTCTAGCTTCGCGACCGTTGCGTTGTTTCTCTTCTCGCTCTCATTTGCATATGTTAGCCACCATATATGCTTAGTGCTTGCCGCAGCTCCACCATATTACTCCTTGCCTCCCTACAAGCTTAAATAGTCTTGATCTTGTGGGTGTGAGATTGCTGAGTCCTCGTGACTCACAGATTCTACCAAAACAGTTGCAGGTGCCGACGATACCAGTGCAGAGGACGCAACTGAGCTTAAGTGGGAGTTCGACGAGGAACGTGGTCGTTACTATGTTTCTTTTCCTGATGATCAGTAGTGGAGCCCAATTGGGACGATCGGGGATCTAGCATTTGGGGTTATCTTATTTTCATTTGGATTTGATCGTAGTCGGTCTATGTGTGGATTTTGGATGATGTATGAATTAATTTATGTATTGTGTGAAGTGGCGATTGTAAGCCAACTCTCGTTATCCCATTCTTGTTCATTACATGGGATTGTGTGAAGATGACCCTTCTTGCGACAATACCTACAATGCGGTTATGCCTCTAAGTCGTGCCTCGACACGTGGGAGATATAGCCGCATCGTGGGCGTTACACCAGGATCAAGAGAGTTGAACCATATGTTAGCATCACCCTTTAATGAGAACGGAAATATTTTAAGGATATAAAAGCAGCGAGTTCTCTCATCATTAGTGAACAGGGTGGCTATATCATTTAATTTAGTAAGATGTGCCACAACAGTTTCAGATTCATAGCCATAAAAAGGATCAGACTCAACCAAAGTAATTATATAAGGATCAATAGAGAATTCATAATCCTTATCAGTAACGAAGATAGGTGAAGTAGCATAAGCAGGATCATATTTCATTCTAGCATTCAGAGTTTTTTGTTTAAGCTTAGCTAATAATTTCTTAAGATCAGTCCTATCATTGCAAGCAAGAAAGTCTCTAGCAGTTTCTTCATCCATAACATAGCCCTCAGGCACAACAAGAAATTCATATTTATTGGGAGAGTCTTCATCATCACTTTCATCAATATTATCAGTTTCAATAATTTCATTCTCTCTAGCCCTAGCAAGTTGTTCATCAAGAAATTCACCAAGTGGCACAGTAGTATCAAGCATAGAAGTAGTTTCATCATAGGTATCATGCATAGCAGAAGTGGCATCATCAATAACATGCGACATATCAGAATTAATAGCAGAAGCAGGTTTAGGTGTCGCAAGCTTACTCAAAACAGAAGGTGAATCAAGTGCAGAGCTAGATGGCAGTTCCTTACCTCCCCTAGTAGTTGAGGGATAAATTTCAGTTTTCGCGTCTTTCAAGTTCTTCATAGTGACCGGTAGATATAAATCCCAAGTGACTCAAAGAATAGAGCTATATTCCCCAGCAACGGCGCCAGAAAATAGTCTTGATAACCCACAAGTATAGGGGATCGCAACAGTTTTCGAGGGTAGAGTATTCAACCCAAATTTATTGATTTGACACAAGGAGAGCCAAAGAATATTCTCAAGTATTAGCAACTGAGTTATCAATTCAGCCACACCTGGATAACTTAATATCTGCAGCAAAGTATTTAGTAGCAAAGTAATATGGAAGTAACGGTAACGATAGCAAAAGTAATATTTTTGGGTTTTGTAGTGATTGTAATAGTAGCAACGGAAAAGTAAATAAGCGAAGAACAATATGTGAAAAGCTCGTAGGCATTGGATCGGTGATGGAGAATTATGCCAGATGTGGTTCATCATGTAACAATCATAACATAGGGTGACACAGAACTAGCTCCAATTCATCAATGTAATGTAGTCATGTATTCCGAATATAGTCATACGTGCTTATGGAAAAGAACTTGCATGACATCTTTTGTCCTACCCTCCCGTGGCAGCGGGGTCCTAGCGGAAACTAAGGGATATTAAGGCCTCCTTTTAATAGAGTGCCGGACCAAAGCATTAACACATAGTGAATACATGAACTCCTCAAACTACGGTCATCACCGGGAGTGGTCCCGATTATTGTCACTTCGGGGTTGCCGGATCATAACGCGTAGTAGGTGACTATAGACTTGCAAGATAGGATCAAGAACTCACATATATTCATGAAAACATAATAGGTTCAGATCTGAAATCATGGCACTCGGGCCCTAGTGACAAGCATTAAGCATAGCAAAGTCATAGCAACATCAATCTCAGAACATAGTGGAAACTAGGGATCAAACCCTAACAAAACTAACTTGATTACATGATAAATCTCATCCAACCCATCACCGTCCAGCAAGCCTACGATGAAATTACTCACGCATGGCGGTGAGCATCATGAAATTGGTGACGGAGGATGGTCGATCATGACGATGGCGACGGATTCCCCTCTCCGGAGCCCCGAACGGACTCTAGATCAGCCCTCTCGAGAGAGTTTAGGGCTTGGCGGTGGCTCCGTATCGTAAAACACGATGAATCTTTCTCTCTGATTTTTTTCTCCCCGAACACGAATATATGGAGTTGAAGTTGAGGTCGGTGGAGCTCCAGGGGGCCCACGAGGCAGGGGGCGCACCCAGGGGGGCAGGCGCGTCCCCCGCCCTTGTGGCAAGTGTTGGGGATATAACCCTTAGAGTCACCCGCCAGGAGGGGCCGGGTTACTCATAATGGTCATCACGCGAAGCCCAGTACCGAGCTTGAAGACGGCGGGTCAATGATGGGCCTAAGACCCAGAGATGGCTTAAGGCCCGTAGTGATAAACCGCCGTATGGCAAGACTTGTAGTGTAAGGCAAGAATAGTTGAGAGTCCGAGCCGGACACTCTTATGTGCCGGCCGGGACTCTGAGGGCCGCTGGGCGTCAACCTCTCTATATAAAGGGACGACCCGGCGGCGGTTTAGGGACAAGTAAGATCTCATCGAGAGCCAGGCATAGCAATCAAGCTCCCTGGTCATCGAAACCATAATCAATACCACCTCAACTGGACGTAGGCTTTTACCTTCACCGTAAGGGGCCGAACCAGTACAACCCTCGTGTTCCTTGTCCTGTTTAACCCCTTTAAGCTTCCCAACTGCGATGGCTCCACGACCAAGTCCTAGCTCGAGGACATCTGCCGTGACAATTCCACGACAGTTGGCGCCCACCGTGGGGCCAGCGCACGGTGGATTTGAGTTCTTGAAAGGTAGCTTCGAAGGGCTCAAGGGATACGCTGTGGGCCGGATGACCAAGAGTCGTCACGGCAAGCTCTACATCGACGATGCAAACTGGGGCCCCGACGCCAGCTCAATTGAGTATGGGTACCGGGTCCCCTTCGGCGGAATTCATGTCTTCATTGGCAAGATTGGTGAGCCGGGTCCTGAGCCGGATCTCTGCACCGATCTCATCGAGACGGCTCAGCGCGCACGACCCGCCAGGGCCCTGCCTGCCTTGAAGCATGCTTTTGTGGGATGTATTCATGGAGGACTCTCTGATGGATCTGGATCTGGTGATGAGGCGGCCGCCGGCTCTGACGGCGAGTCGTCTACGGATGAGTCAAACTCGTTATATCAACTCCAGGATGGCAGGCTCGGGGGCTGTTCCGACGGCGACAGTATTCCGGACCCTTTTGAGCCGCCGAGCCGGGTTGGAATCTTCATGGCCGGTGCACAGCCTGTTCAAAACCCTGCCGCTGGGTCAGGAAACCCGGTACCCTCGCCGGCTCAGGTGCTGATGGATCTCACGGACAAGATGATGGCCCTGTTGACCGCCACGGTTGACCCGGCGGATCAAGCTCAGCATGACGCGGAGGTGGCACAGTTAAAGTTAGATCTAGTAAAAGCCAAGGAGGATCTGGCGGCGGAAGGGATCAGGATGGCTGCGGAGAGGGCGGCTCTCGACGCCCAGACTCAGTTGATTCAGGCGCAGTCCTTCCGGCTCACGATGGATCAGAACGCGTCCAATGAGATCATGAGAAGGAGGCATCAAAAGGCCCAATCTCGACTCCCTCCGGTTTACGATCCTCGGAACCTCTTCAACACGCCTGGTGCAGGGCCTAGTAACCCGCCAGAGATCATAGCACCCGGGACTGGAACACCAATTCAACCCCAAGTGATGGGGCCTCCCCGGGTGAACCCTGCCCCGCCTCAGTACGTGCCAATACCACCGGGTCATTATGCCAACCCGCTGGAAAACATGGTCGCCGCGGCGGCACGGCTGGCGGCTCTCCCAATTGATGGCGATTCTCCAACGGCGGTTGAAACCCGTCGGGTCAGGGAGCTCCTTCAGACAGCTCTGGCGCAGCAAGAGGCGTACTCTTACAGCCCGAACAGGATCCATTCAACCCCTCGTCCAGGCCGGAGCCTGAGTTATAGCAGACACATGGTTTCAGCGACCGGCTCAAGTAATGTCCGACGCCATGACTTGCCCCCTGGCCATGGCCCGGCTCATAACGGAGCCTTTCACGCAACAGACCAAGACAGAGCATGGCAGGAGGCGGAGCAGGTGCCTCAGTTGACGGCTTACCAGACACCCCCGGCTTATCCGACGGCTTCCGTCGACGTGGGTATCCCTACGAGGACTGTAGGTGTCCCTTGTTTAGTGCCGGCTCTCCACAACGAACGTCTACCCAAGGACTTCAAAGGGCCTAGGAAGGTGCCTAATTACACGGCTGATTTACAACTTGGAGCCTGGATCGAGAGCTATGAGATGGCCATGGAATTGCTGGAGGTCAGTGAAGCGGCGATGGCCAAGTACTTCACCATGATGTTAGATGGGACTGCCCGCACTTGGTTGAAAGGGCTACCACCGAATTCCATCGGGTCTTGGGCTGAGCTGAAAGCCCGGTTCAACCAAAACTTCAAAGATACCTGTAGGCAGTCTATGTCAATTGTGGATTTGACTAACTGTAAACAACAGGAGGGTGAGTCTACGACACATTGGGTTCGCCGGGTCAAAGAGATAATACATTCATCTGATAAGATGGATGCCGGCTCTGCAGTCTTAATGTTGGAGCAGAATTGTCGTTTCTTGCCCCTGAAGATGAAACTCGGGCGGCTCAAGCGTGATTGCAATGATATGGGTACGCTGATGGAGGCTCTCGTCAAGTACGCCGACTCTGATAGTACCAAGGACCCCGCTTCAGATGATGAAAGGACAGGGAAGGGAAGGAAGAACGGCAATGGCAAGGGCCCTCAGCATAACCCGGCAAACCAAGGAGGTAACGAGCGTAAGGCAGATGGCGGCATGGAGTTGTGGCCAATGCCAATTCACAGGGTAACAACCAGCGACGTAAAGGGAGGCCACCTCCCCGAGCTGGCGGGTCAGGCCCGACGCTCGAGCAGTTGTTAAGCAAGCCTTGTCCGAGGCATGGCTCTAGGGAGAAGCCAGCTACTCATCTATGGAAGGATTGCGCAATCATGAAGGCCTTTAAGAATTCCAATGCCTTTAATGGCAACAATGGCCCGGGCGGCGGCTCAGGCGCTGGCGGTTTTCATGGCCTGGGCAGCGGCTCAAATCCTAATCCTCAGAACGGTCAAGGGGGCTTTAATCAGCAGTCTGGCCAGGGTCATCAACAGCAGCAGGGGGGTTATCAGACCAATCCAAAGCAGCTTAACGATGGACAGTATCACGTATTTACCACCAGTCTGTGTAAGCGAGATCAGAAGCTTCATAAGAGGGCTGTGAATGCTGTTGAGCCGGCGCTTCCACGTTATTTAAGATGGTCTGAGCAGCCTATTGTGTGGAGTAGGGAGAATCACCCTCCCCGGGTTGATAATCCGGGTCACTTGGCCCTGGTGGTGGCTCCTCAGGTGGGAGGATATAAGTTCACTAAGGTGCTCATGGATGGAGGCAACAGCATCAACATCCTCTATTATGAGACTTTCCGTCGTATGGGGTTGATTGATAAGAACCTCAACCAGTCCAATACTATTTTCCATGGCGTAGTGCCTGGTAAGTCGGCTTATCCAGTTGGTAAGATCGAATTGGAAGTGGCCTTTGGAGACGAGTACAACTACAGGGTGGAAAAATTGACCTTTGAGGTGGTCAAGATAAGAAGTCTGTATCATGCCATATTTGGGCGGCCGGCTTACGCCAAGTTCATGGCACGGCCGTGTTACGTGTATTTGCAGCTCAAGATGCCGGGTCACAATGGGACCATTACGGTTCATGGCAGCCGGAAGGTGGCCTTGGAGTGTGAGGAAGGCGATGCGGCTTATGCAGAATCTGTTTGTGCAACAGAGGAGTTGAAGTTTTACAAGGACAATGTTGACCCAACAGATATGACCTCTTTGAAAAAGCCGACTACGGAGCATGAGCCGGCAATGAAATTTAAGTCGGCTGATGAGACTAAACTTGTTGATTTTGTTCTAGGTGATTCATCTCAGCAGTTTAGCATCAGTGCCAATCTGGATCCAAAATAGGAAAGCGCGCTCATCGAGTTCATCCGTGAGAATAGGGACATTTTTGCATGGAAACCTTCTAACATGCCAGGTGTACCTAGAGAACTCGCTGAGCACACACTCAATGTTGATCCGAAATTCAAGCCGGTCAGGCAATTCCTTCGGCGGTTTAATGAGGAAAGGCGGAAAGCCATTGGGGAAGAGGTGGCCCGGCTCTTGGCGGCCGGTTTTATTGTTGAAGTCTTTCACCCAGAGTGGTTAGCTAACCCGGTGCTCGTGCTCAAGAAGAACGGCACCTGGCGGATGTGTGTGGACTACACGGACTTAAACAAGGCATGTCCGGCTGATCCTTTTGCCCTCCCCCGTATTGATCAAATCATTGATTCTACGGCGGGTTGTGAGCACTTAAGTTTCTTGGATGCTTATTCTGGATACCATCAGATTAAAATGGCAGTTAAAGACCAGGAGAAAACAGCATTCATCACTCCCTTTGGAGCCTTCTGTTATGTTTCTATGCCTTTTGGGCTCAAGAGTGCACAGGCGACTTATCAGCGTTGCGTACAGAATTGTCTTCATAACCAGATTGGGCGCAATGTTCATGCCTATGTGGATGATATTGTGGTTAAGTCCAGAGAGAAGGAAGCCTTGATAGATGATCTGAGAGAAACCTTTGATAATCTCCGGGTCTACAAGATGATGCTTAACCCGGCCAAGTGTGTTTTTGGTGTTCCTGCAGGCAAGCTCTTGGGTTTTCTGGTTTCTCATAGAGGCATTGAAGCTAACCCGGAAAAAATCAAGGCAATCACCTCTCTGGCTAAGCCGGCGTGTATAAACGACGTCCAGCGCCTGGCGGGTCGTATCGCTGCTTTAAGCCGGTTTATAAGCCGTTTGGGTGAGAAGGCCATGCCGCTGTACAAGTTGATGAAGAAAACTGATGATTTTATCTGGAATGATGCTGCTAATGCTGCTTTTGAGGATTTGAAGAGACAGCTGGCCGAGCCCCCAGTCCTCGCTGCTCCGGTTGACAAGGAGCCCTTATTACTGTATATAGCTGCCAACACACGAGCCGTCAGTGTGGCTGTGGTGATGGAGCGCAAGGAAGAGGGTAAGGAATATCCGGTTCAGCGGCCGGTTTATTACGTCAGTGAAGTGCTCATCGAAGCCAAACAGCGGTATCCACATTGGCAGAAGCTTGTTTATGGTGTATTCATGGCAAGCCGGAAGCTTAAGCACTATTTTCAGGGTCACCCCATCACCGTGGTTAGTTCTGCTCCCCTTGGAGATATTATCCAAAACAGAGAAGCCACAGGGAGAGTGGCTAAGTGGGCTATAGAACTTGGGCCTCATGGTCTGAAATATGTGCCACGCACTGCTGTTAAATCTCAAGCTTTGGTGGATTTCATCAATGATTGGACAGAGCTACAGGTGCCTGAAGAAAAGCCGGATAATACATATTGGACTATTCACTTTGATGGGTCTAGGCAATTGGAGGGCTCGGGGGCAGGAGTTGTATTGGCTTCCCCTAAAGGTGACAAGTTTCATTATGTGCTACGGTTGATGTTTCCTTGTACTAACAATGCGGCTGAGTACGAGGCCTTGCTCCATGGTCTTCGGATGGCTAAGAAGATGAGCTTGAGCCGGGTAAGATGCTTCGGTGACTCAGACTTAGTGGCTCAACAAGTATCAGGCAAGTGGGACTCCAAGGACCCTCTCATGGAGGCTTATCACCGTGAAGTTGATGCCATTGCTGGACACTTTCAAGGTTACCAAGTAGAGCACATTGATCGCAGGAAGAACGAAGCGGCTGATGCATTAAGCCGGCTGGGCTCTCAGCGAAAACCGGTGCTGCCTAATACTTTCTTGGACATCCTGCATAACCCTTCTGTTAAGGTACCTACAGAGGAAGACTTGGCTGTCCCTGACCCGGAGGCACAGTTGGTGGCGGCTCTCCACATCACCCCAGACTGGACAGTACCATACTTGGCATACATGACCCGGGGAGATTTGCCTGAGGATGAAACTCTGGCCAGACAAATAACCCGGCGGTCTAAGTCAATGGTCGTCATCAATGGTGAGCTGCATCGCCGCAGTGTTACGGGAACGTTCCAGCGTTGTGTTTCCCCTGAGGAGGGTCAAGAAATCTTACGTGAGATTCACAAAGGGGATTGTGGCCATCATGCCGGCTCAAAATCCCTTGTGGCCAAGGCTTTTCGTCATGGTTTTTATTGGCTGACGGCTCATGCTGATGCGGAGGACTTGGTCAGTAAATGTGATGGTTGCCAGAGGTTCTCGCGACGGGCTCATGTGCCGGCTCAGGAGCTGAGGATGATACCAATCACTTGGCCATTTGCGGTCTGGGGGCTTGATATGGTTGGGCCTTTCAAAAGGTCCAAGGATAAGAAGACTCACCTTTTGGTGGCAGTTGACAAGTTCACAAAGTGGGTTGAGGCAGAGCCCGTTAGCAAGTGTGACGCAGCCACGGCGGTTCAGTTCATGAAAAGGGTGATTTTTCGCTTTGGTTTTCCGCACAGCATTATAACTGACAATGGGACTAATCTGTCTAAAGGCGCCATGGAGGAGTTTTGTCAACGTGAGCATATTCGACTTGACGTTTCCTCAGTGGCTCACCCTCAGTCCAATGGTCAAGCTGAGAGGGCTAATCAGGAGATTTTGAAGGGTATCAAGCCCCGGCTTTTGGTCCCTTTGCAACAGACGCCGGGTTGTTGGGTGGAGGAGCTACCCTCCGTGTTATGGAGCATCAATACTACTCCTAACAGGTCTACGGGTTACACGCCTTTCTTCATGGTTTATGGAGCGGGAGCAGTCCACCCCAGTGACATCCGTCATGACTCGCCTCGAGTGGCGGCTTATGTTGAGGCGGATAATGAACAGGCGCGCCAAGATGCTCTTGACTTGTTGGACGAACAGCGTGATGTGGCAGCAGCTCGCTCAGCGATTTACCAACAAGACCTGCGCCATTATCACAGTCGCCGGGTTAAGTCCCGGGTCTTCCAGGAAGGTGATCTGGTGCTCCGGCTCATCCAAGATCAAACAGATGCACACAAGCTATCCCCGCCTTGGGAGGGGCCATTTGTGGTCAACAAGAACTTGCACAACGGGTCATACTACCTTATTGACGTTCGGGAGCATAAAGATTCACGCAAGTCGGAGGAAGAGACCCGTCGGCCGTGGAACATAGCTCAACTTTGGCCTTATTACACTTGAGCCACCGGCTCTCATAATGTACATATTTCTATAGCCATGTATATATTATGTTAAATAATAAAGCAGGACCTTTGTCCTTTTCTCCTCCAAAGGTAAAAGTGGTGTTTCCATTACACCATCACATGGTCACTTGGAGGTGGATCCGGCTTATGATCGTATTCGAGTCTAGCCGTACGCAATATAGTCAATTGGGGGCTTCCTGTTCAAACATAGGTCGTATTCGAACCAAAGAGAACATAGCTGTCGATACCCACTTGATTGGCAAAGTGCCGAGCTCATTGGGGAGTTTTCTTTGATCATATTTGAATCATAGCTCAACCCCCTTTGGGAACCGACGTGGATCGTATTCGAATCAGCGTCGTTAAACAACTCTTAAGGTCATTTGGGGGCTTCCTGTTCA
The DNA here is from genome assembly GCF_002575655.3 of Aegilops tauschii subsp. strangulata. Taxonomy (NCBI): domain Eukaryota; kingdom Viridiplantae; phylum Streptophyta; class Magnoliopsida; order Poales; family Poaceae; genus Aegilops; species Aegilops tauschii. Next base: position 63,797,970 of record NC_053038.3, on the reverse strand, counting down.
AACATGGGTCGTATTCGAACCAAAGAGAACATAGCTGTCGGTACCCTCTTGATTGGCATCGCCAAAGCCACTGGGGGCTATATGATCGCATTCGAATCTTAGCTTAACCCCTTTGGGACGGTTCTCTGGTCGTATTCGAACCGGAAGCCCTTAAATTTTTGATTTTCTGACTTACAACAAGTTATGTTGGTCACATCAGCAGTGTGCAAGGGCGGCTTTTTCTTTTGCCGACTTAATTTTGATTCACAATGCTGATAACATATAGTAAGTATTCTTGACACAGCTAAACCGGAATTGAGGTACCAACCTTATTATCTGGGTTACATAAACCGGAGGTATACTTGAAGGCCTGTAAGTATGCTATTATGGTTACATCAAGGATATTATTGAGGACCAGTCTTTGGCGACTTGGATTCATATTCCGGGTCATATGTATAAGATTTATGATTCTCAGTGCGGTAAGCCGCCTAGAGACTTGTGACTTGTTTTCTATGCAGGATGGTTCAAGACAGCTATTCGAGCTTAAGGAAAATAAATGATCGGTTATGACCCGGAGGAATATAAGGAAGCAACTTCAATGGAGTTAAGCATTCAACACGTGCACGATGGCACGACAAAGTTAAAATGTTTGTCCTACTCTATTACAAGACTCCCCGAGTCCAAAAGGTGAGGCATTGTTTAACAAGCATAACCATGGGCCGCCTAAAGAGTCAAGATGCTTGCTGGGTCGAAGCTTCCGGCTCATCCCTCTCCGCTCCTCCGGCTGTTCCTATGACCTGGAAAGTTGACGATTTCCGGTCAATGCTGCTCAAAGCTTCAAATTGAGCCTCCTCGTCAATTAACCCGGCCGGGTCAACTTCCGGGGCGAAGGTATGCTTACGAGTCGGAGGGATCAAGCTGATTGCTTCGTAGCGTGGAGTGGGGATCCTCTGATTCTCTGAGTCATAACCCGGCTGATACTTGGTGAGGTCGGTGTCATTCCCAATTAAGGTAGCCACCGGGCGCACACTCTTCACACAATCAGCAAAATCTTTTTGGTCAAAGGGAGTGCCGTCTTCCTTCAGACTCGGATATCCAAGTGCGATCTCTGCCGGGTCTAGCTCCGGGAGGAAAGCCTTGGCCCGGCTCAGAGCAGCTATGGCTCCGGCTCTTGCAGAGGCCCGTCGCAGCTCTTGGAAACGCTGAGGAAGAACGGAAAGCCGGCGAAGTACGTCCGCCAGGTGAGTTGGAACCTCATTGGACAGGGCCACAACGGCCAAGGCGCGCTGTGACCCGGTGTAGAGTTGTTCCACCAAAGTGTACACGGCCTTCAGCTTGGTCAATACATTTTGGTTGAGGTTGGCGCTTCTGGGACCTGTTTTACAACGTCAGGTAAGCCGCTAGCAATGATGGGAATTATGAGACATAGAGAATGTAAACTTGTTGCAAGTCTGCAGAATGACTTACCGAAGATTGCGGCGACCATCTGTGACACATGGCGCTTTAAGCCGGAGAGTTCGGCGGTTCTCTCCGTCAGAGCCTTCTCCGCCTGTTCGGCCCGGCTTACCAGAGCAGCCTTCTCTTCGGCCCAAGTCTTCCTTTCAGCTTCAAACTTCTTCTTCAGCTTCTCTTGAGCAGCAACACTAGATTCAAATTTGGCGTTGGCCTTCCGGGTCTCAGTTTCCTGAGTCTTCAGGCGGTTCTTCAGCTCAGAAATATCAGCCTCAAATTTCTTGCAAGCAGCCTGTACAATTTCCGGGTTATAGTATGAATAATTATTATGCAACTTTAAAGTCCCAAGCACTTTCCAAGCAAAGAAACTTGGCGCTTGGGGGCTAATGCATGTCGAAAGTTTCTATCTACAAATTACCGGTTCATGGAAGTAAGCCGGAAGTTAAGTCTACAACATACTCTATCATAAGTAGTAGACTTGGGGGCTAGTATGGTAAAGATGACTATGCAGTAAGCACTAGAGTGGTACCTCAGACTTCTGCTGTATCTGCTTCACCATGTCAATCTCCAGGTCCCGGCTGTTGTGCACCTGATTGACATAGCCGGAGATGATCTCTCCAATGCTCAAGTTAGCATAGTTGGTGATGTCCAGCTTGGCCCTGCGGCGCTCTAGCAACTCTTCCTTGGCAGAGCAGTTAGCCAGCGCAGTGGGTCTCCCCGGCTCGACAAACTCCGTCCGGGTGATTACCACGTCTGGGGCATCGGCCGGCTGAGCCGGGTTGGAGATCTCCGGGTTAGCAGAAGTCTCTGTGATTGGCTCGTCGGTTGGAGCGGTGGCTTCAGGAGCAGAGGCAGCGGGCGGCTCTTGAGCTGAAGCCTCCGGTTCAGTCAGGACCGGCTCTTCGACTGGCTTATTCTTCTTCGCTCTCTTACTGAGCTTTGCTTGAGCACTGAAAGGACAAAAGGTTAGTACAAAAGCATGAGTAAGGTAAGTACAACATAAGATGATCATCATTACCCGGGCGCGGTCTTGAAAGCCGGCATGGTAGATTGCATAGAATCACCAGAGGAAGGTGAAGTTTCCTGATAAATGGAATCAGACGAATTGAGCGGTTGACGAGTTGTCACGACCGGTTTTTCAATAAAATAATTATTGAGAGACCAATCCCTTTTACGGACCAGCGAAGAAGAATTCCTTCTCACTGGTAGACAATATCTTGGTCACAGAAGAAAAATACCAGGTGTGCTAAAATATAATACAAGGTTGAGCAGAGACTGCCCAACAATTTATTACAGGCACGCCGATAAAACATTCCGGCGGTAGGGTGGCAAACTTCTAACTCACGATAATAACGGTGGTGGAAATATCATCGCAAAGCGAGTGATATAATTCCAGAGCACTACAACTCATCGAGCGTCGGAGTGAGGCTCGAGAAGACTTATTACGGGTGGCGGAAGCGTAGACAACATAAGTGAACAATATCCGGGATCGCGCAGGACTGACTGGGACTCCTCTAGGCGTCGGACGCGCTATCAAACTCTTCATCCAAGAGATCGCCTTCGTCAACATCTGGCCAAATCAACAAGCCAGGTGAGTACTATGAAAGTACTCGCAAGACAGTCCGGACATAAGATATAACAAAAGCAAGCATGAAACATCTGAACAAGTTAACCAGTGCGATCAGACATAGAGAAATTAAATACTGGGTGCCAAGCGAGGGTCTGAATGACGCCTCGAGCGGAAACTGCAGAATAATAATACTGGTGCCAAACGAGTGTCTGAAAGACTCCTCGAGCGGAAAATGTGAAATAATAATGCGGGTGCCAAACGAGTGTCTGAAAGACTCCTCGAGCGGAAAATGCGAAATAATAATGCGGGTGCCAAACGAGTGTCTGAAAGACTCCTCGAGAGGTAAATGCAGAATAATAATGCCACAGTCGGGCGTCGGGGCGACACCACATAAAGGGCTTATAACAGAAAGTAAAGACTGTGCATGCCGCAGTCGGACGTCTGAGCGACATCACATAAAGGGCTTATATCGAAAGTAAAGACAGTGCATGCCGCAGTCGGACGTCTGAGCGACATCACATAAAGGGCTTATATCACATCTCATTATTACAACGGTTCGGAGGCATAAATTATCACAAGCATGAGTCACAAAATAAAGTTAGTCCATCCATTGGAATAACAATAAGTCTGAAATTTTACCACTTGAGCTTGTTCACCGGGGACAAGTTTTTCATACGGATAGATATGGATATAATGTGTGCACTACTGATCATGGATACGATGATTTGGAAAGAATTGACTCTGCAGAGTTTGTACTTAACCACAGCCAACGGATTTTAGTAGTCACGGGGACTAGTTCCGTCTACGGTGTTTTGGAAGAAACACGTCTAACCAGTACACACCCAATTCAACCATCCGAAGCCAGGGATCACCCTCGGCGACGTTCAAGAAAAACCTTGAGACGGGGAGGCTACAACCTCGCGTAGCATGGGATCAAATTTATATACGCGCGCTCTAAGGGGGTGCCCCCCCTCTCGGTCCCAACCGGAAACACCCATGCCCCCTGACCGAATGACTGGCTTTAATCCTGGGCCAAGGTACCATCATCCCGGCCTCTCTGTTTGGTGTGTACACGGAAAGAGGTTACCAACTTACTAAACCGCATCCTGGCAATGAGACATGTGGTAGCACGGAAAGGGGAAGGGACGGTAACACGGCTCCAACCATGTTAACGTCGGAAAAGTCGGATGACACAAGGCTGGCATGCTACAACAGTACCACCCTGCTGCCCTTCATGTCATCACATGATTAGGCCATCTCTCATCAGAGATCATCGCAACTTCGGAACATGCGGGAAAAGAACGACAACGTAGCTCCAACCACGTTAACGTCGCAGAGAGTCGGATGACGCAAGGCTGGCATGCTACAACAGTACCACCTTGCTGCCCTTCATGTCACCACATGATTAGGCCACCTCTCAACAGAGGTCATCGCAACTTTGGGACAACTGGGTCGTTGCCGTACAAGCAACGAGGCTTTCATCGACACTCACATGCCACGCACAAACTTTCACATGAACATGCAAAACATCTGCCATATCAAATGTTAAAACAATCTTGCCTGGTTCGGAGAAGTCGGAGTCTAGCTCGGCGAAGTTCACGGCTCCGTCACCCCTCCCGGAACCTACGGCAAATCACGAAACGGGCACTAATGTGAAAACCAACACATACACAGAAACTTTTCCAATTATTTTTCAATTAAATCCCATAAAAAACTAGACAAAATTTGAAGATTGTCAGAAAAAGAATCACTCAAAAATACCTTTTTATTAAAAAGTTATAAAGGTTTCTGTCCAGGGACTTATTTGTAATGAAACAGAAAAGTTCCAGGGTTTTAACTGAGAAAACAGAAAATGCTTCGGCTGGGAATGCGCAAGCGCAAAGGAGGAAACGTATTTTGCCCGAAGGCGCCAACAGAAAATGGTTCGCGAATAAAAGAATAGAGGCTGACATGCGGGGTCCACATGTCAGGTTTGAAAAGCTCGCCGGCGCCCGAAGACTGCGGTGGACGCCGGCGTCGAACCACGGCGAGTTAGGCGAAACGGAGGGTACCAACAGCTTCAGCGTCCTCTTCCGCGTCGGTGGGTGGTGGACTCGTCCAACGGGGAGCACTATGTCGACGGCGACACTTTCTCCGGCGGACGGTGGCTCGGGTGAGGATGGGGAACTCCGGTGGAGAGCTGCAAGCTTCAAATTGAAGTGCGGGTCAGAGAGAGGGATGCATGGTGAAGCTACTGGCAAGCGTATGGGGGCGGAGGAGCACACACGGGGGCGAATCGGGCTGGATCCCGTGGCGGGTCGCGGCGGCCGGAGTCGAGGAAGGAGACCTCCTCGGGGCTCTTCCAGTGGCTAGGCGTGCTCTAGGGGGAGTGCAGGGCTGGTGGGTGCTCGAGTTGAAGCTCGGGGCCCCTATTTATAGGCAGATCGACGGGGTGGCCGTGAACGGTGAATCTCCGGCGAGCGATTACGGCGGAGCAATGGGTTGGCAGGGGGTTTGAGCGGTCGGGCAGCATCAGTGGAGGTTACTGGACTCGTTTTGCAGCTAAACGGGGTCGGTCTTGGCGTAATGGCGTCGGTCCATGGTGAGGTGACCGCACGGGCTCAACGGCGGCAGAGAGCGCGCTCTGCGCCCTGCGGTTCACGACGAGAGCGGCAGCGCGTTCGGGGGAGTGGAAGGCCACGCGGCGAGCTCCGGTGGTTTGGGCGGCGCTGGGTGGCGTCGTCGGCGCCGTGTCTCCCGCTGGCGCCCGCAAAGCCGCCGCCGGCATTGGTCACAGGGTGGCGCACCCTCTGCGGCTCGTCGCCGACGCCCGCAAGGTGCCAAGCACTCGTGCGGTGCAGGAACAAGGGGGCGAGGACGAGGAGCAAGGCGACGCGGTGGCACTGGCGAGATCGATGTCCATCTCTGAAGAAAACGACAGTGAGCACTGAACTGATTCTCTGAACTTCTGAACTTGACAATGACCATGCACTGCAGGTGTTCGACAGAAGGTTTTGGTTATGAGGTAAATTTTTCTGGAGCTGTAACTTGGTGAGATGATCACTCAAAGCACCTAGGGGCTGCCTGAATTTACTTGGAAATTTTGGAGAAGGTTTTGAATGAATTTCACCAAATTTGCCAAATCTGGTCCAAACTTGCAGCAGGTGTAGTTTGAAATTTTTGAACTGAAGACCAGTGGATCTTCATGGTTCCAGGTTGAGGGTTCAAAGGACTAGGAGGGGAAAGAAGTTTGGTGTTAAAAGTCCAAACAGAAAATAGAGTTCCTTTGTAAATCTCCAAGTGGTAGAATAGAAGGCAGAAATTTGTTTGAATGAAATTTGAATGGGAAAAATCACATGGGGAGGTTCAACTTGCTGGATTAGGTGTAAAGCATGATCCAAAGGTGAGGGAAGGGTTTGGGGAGAGAATTTACACAAATGTCATGGTAAGAAGGAAAAGTTGAAAGTGGTGAAGGACTTTCCAAAAGTCATAGTGAAAAATTCAAAAAGAGTTTTAGAAGTTATTTTCCCAAATGAAAAACATTTTGCTTTGAGTCCAAATGAAAAGTAAGAACTCCCAAGGCCAAAGGCAGATCTTGGGTGCATCCAAACAAAACTTTTGCCATAAGGAAAATAGATGAGAGGGAGAGTTCTCTTAAAGGAAAATTTAAATCACTCCCCTCAAGTCAAAATAGAAATCTTTTTTTTTGAAAAATCCAAATAAAACTTGGGTGTCACAACACCTACCCCCTTAGGAAAAATCTCGTCCTCGAGATTTCTGCTGACCCTCAAATAGATATGGGTACTCTGCTCGGAGGAAATCTTCCCTTTCCCATGTGGCTTCATCCTCAGTGTGGTTGCTCCACTGAACCTTGAAAAACTTTGTCGTTTTCTGGCGGGTCCTCCGTTCAGACCCTTCTAAAATCTTTACTGGCCTTTCTCTGTAGGTGAGATCTGGTTGCATATCAATGTCCTCATGAGGTACATGCTTTTCTGGATTGCTCACACATTTTCTTAATTGCGAGACGTGGAACACGTCATGGACGTCTGACAGCTCCTTGGGGAGGTCTAGTTGGTAGGCCACCGTGCCTCTTCGTGCTTTTACACAAAATGGTCCAATAAACCTTGGGGCTAGCTTCCCCTTAATTTTGAACCGTTGCAGACCCCTCATAGGAGATACTCGGAGGTATACGGAATCACCGGGTTCAAAGCTGACCTCACGGTGCTTCTGATCATAGTAGCTCTTTTGGCGGCTCTGTGCTGTCTTGAGTCTGTCCCTGATTTGCTTAACTTTCTCCTCGGCCTCTTTGAGCATGTCTGGGACGAAGATACGGCTGTCACCGGTTTCTGACCAATTCAATGGGGTACGACACCTTCGCCCGTACAACGCTTCAAAGGGTGCCATTTTCAAGCTGGCTTGGTAACTGTTGTTGTAAGCAAATTCGGCATACGGCAAACTCTCTTCCCAGCTGGATCCATAGGTGAGTACGCAGGCTCTTAGCATATCCTCTAGGATCTGGTTCACACGTTCCGTCTGTCCATCCGTCTGAGGGTGGTATGCTGTACTAAAAGCTAGTTGCGTGCCCAGAGCTTGCTGTAGGTGATCCCAAAATTTGGAGACGAATTGGGTGCCTCGGTCTGATATTATAGTCTTTGGGACTCCGTGCAAGCAAACTATACGGGAGAGATAGAGTTTTGCCAGTCTTTGTGTGGAGTAGGTAGTCTTCACGGGAATGAAGTGAGCAACCTTGGTTAGTCGGTCTGTGATGACCCAGATGGCGTCATTTCCACGCTGTGATCGGGGTAATCCGACAATGAAGTCCATTCCGATTTCATCCCATTTCCACTCCGGTATTCTGTTAGGCTGGAGTAGCCCTGCTGGCTTTTGGTGCTCGGCCTTGATGCGCTGACATGAATCACAACAAGCAATGAATGTGGCTATATCTCTTTTCATACCGTGCCACCAAAATCTTTCCTGAATGTCCTTGTACATTTTGGTTCCTCCAGGATGGATCGAGTATGGAGCGGTGTGGCTCTCCGTTAAGATCTGTTGCTTGAGTTCCTCAATGTTAGGTACGCAAAGTCTGTCTCGGTACCATAATGTTCCTTCACTGTCTGTGACAAATTCTGAAGTCTTACTAAGATTCATTTTCTTCTTTATGCCTTCGATACTGGGATGTCCCTGTTGAGCCTTCTTGATTTGTTCCACTAGGGTGGGTTGTATCTCCAGATTCGATATGGTGCCCTCAGAGACTAACATCATGTTGAGTCTGGTGAACTCTCGCTGAAATTCAGGCCTCAAATTTTGCTGACCGTCACTGTCCGAGCTGGGGATTCGACTAAGGGCATCGGCCACTACATTTGCCTTCCCTGGGTGGTAGTGAATACCGACGTCATAGTCCTTGACCAGTTCCAACCAGCGTCGTTGGCATAAATTCAGCTCTGGCTGTGTGAAAATATATTTGAGGCTCTTATGGTCCGTATATATTTCACAGCGATTACCTAACAGAAAGTGCCTCCACTCCTTGAGTGCATGTATAACTGCTGCTAGCTCCAGGTCATGTGTTGGGTAATTTTCCTCATGTTTTCGCAGTTGCCTGGAGGCATATGCGACAACTTTTCCATCTTGCATTAGCACACATCCAAGACCTTTTCGGGACGCGTCACAATACACCTCAAAGCTCTTGTGTATGTCTGGCACAGTTAAGACTGGTGCGGTTGTCAGCTTTTTCTTGAGTTCCTGGAAGCTCTGCTCGCATGCTTCTGTCCATACAAATTTCTTGTCCTTCTTGAGTAACTGTGTTATAGGTTTTTCCACAGTGGAGAATCCTTCAATAAATCTCCTGTAATATCCGGCCATTCCTAGGAAACTCCGCACATCTGTAACATTCGCGGGTGGCTTCCAGTCCAGTATGGCCTTGACTTTTTCTGGGTCTACGGCCATGCCTTCTTGGTTTAATATATGGCCCAAGAAACCAACTTGTCTTAGCCAAAATCCGCATTTGCTAAATTTGGCGTACAACTGATGTTTCCTCAATTCTCCCAAAACAATTCTGAGGTGCTCAGCATGTTCTTCTGGTGTCCTTGAGTAAACCAGAATGTCGTCAATGAACACTACTACAAATTTGTCCATGAATTTCATGAATACTTTGTTCATGAGGTGAACGAAATATGCGGGGGCGTTCGTTAGTCCAAAAGGCATCACTGTAAACTCGTACAACCCATATCTGGAAGTGAAAGCTGTCTTGGGAATATCTTCCGTCCGTACCTTCAATTGGTGATATCCCGATCTCAAATCAATTTTCGAGAATACCTTGGCCTGTGCGAGCTGGTCAAACAAATCATTTATTCGCGGCATCGGATACTTGTTTTTGATGGTGACCATATTGAGGGCTCGATAGTCTATGCACAACCTTAGTGTCCCATCCTTCTTCTTGGCGAATAACACTGGCGAACCCCAAGGTGAGGAGCTGGCTCGAATAAATCCTTTGTCTAAAAATTCCTTTATCTGCTTCTTCAACTCCACCAATTCTGAGGGTGCCATTCTATAAGGCTTCTTATAGATGGGAGCGGTGCCAGGTGCTAGTTCAATGCTGAATTTGATCTCTCGGTCTGGTGGCATGCCTGGTAGTTCTTCAGGAAACACATCAGGAAACTCGCATACCACTGGAACTTTTCTTAATTCTGCGATGTCCATCTTGTTCAGTTTTGGTTTCTGTGACCGTGGCCTTTCTTGAGCGGAAACTCTTATAGTCTTGCCATGATGGTGAGTGAGAATCACTGTCCGATTGAAACAGTCGATGAATCCTTTGTTGGTGGTTAACCAGTCCATTCCTAAAATGACATCCAGTCCTTTACTTTCCAACACGATGAGATTCGCGTGGAATGGTAGTCCTTCGAACTCAATGACCACTCCTTGGCAGTAACCCTGAGCAATTTGCTTATTTCCGGGGGACTTGATGATCATAGATTTTTCCAAGGGAAGTATCGGAAAACCGTGTTGTGAAACAAAACTCTTCGAAACAAACGAATGGGAAGCTCCAGAATCAAACAAAACCGTGGCAGGTACTGTGTTGACAGGGAACGTACCGAGCACGATGTCTGGGGCATTCTGCGCTTCTTCCCTGGTCACGTGGTTCAGGTGACCCTTCCTGTGGTTGTTGCTGGGGTTGAAGTTGTTGCGCTTGGGGGCTGGATTGTTCCCACCATTGTTTGGCTTGGGTGCCGTGTCTCTTGGCTTCGGGCACTATTTAGCATAATGCCCTTGTTGACCACAAGCATAGCAGGTGACCCCTGCACGGTATGTGAACTCCTTGTCTCTGGCATGAAATTGTCCGACGGGTCTTGGCTCGGTAGTCGTGGATCTCCTTGTGTCTGTCCTTGGGACCTCAGTCTTGCCTCGGTTGCTGCAGGCAAGAGTCGTCTTGTCCCTCTTCCGCTTGCGGATATCTTCCAGACTACGGCGCTCATTCTCCAGGGTGATGGCCTTGTCCACCAGCGTCTTAAAATCCGGAAAGGTGTGCACAATCAGTTGGCATCTTAATGCTGGTGCCAGGCCGTCCAGGAATTTTTCCATCTTCTTGTTTTCTGTCATGTGCTCGTCGTAGGCATAACGAGACAGTTGGGTAAACTGGCCGTTGTATTCTGTGACGGACTTGCCTCTTTGCTTCAGGTCATCAAACTCTCTCTTCTTGATCTTTAGGATGCTCCTGGGAATGTGTGCCCCACGGAAGCCTTCCTTGAATTCTTCCCAGGTGATGTTGTGTTCCCTGGGGTGCATGTGTAGGAAGTTTTCCCACCATGCTGCGGCTGCTCCAGTAAGGTAGTGTGGTGCATAAAGCACCTTCTCATGATCTGAGCACTGAGCGATAATCAATTTCCTTTCAATCTCACGAAGCCAATCGTCGGCTTCCAGTGGCCTGTCGGTGTGAGCAAAAGTTGAGGGGCGAGTCTTCTGTAACTCAGATAACTTGGAATGTGGTTGATAGGGTTCACGGTGGTTTCCCATATTGATGACATGGTTCATCATCTCCTGGTGCTGTTGCTGGCTTTGCTCGAAGAGACGGCATACTTGAGATAGTGCCGCTTCGCTGTCCTGTTGGCTGGACTGACCCTGAGTGAAATTGTTGCTGGTCTGTGTCCCGTAAACCTCTTCTGGCTGATTGGGCATGGAGCGAGTCCATGGGCGAGACATTTTTCCAGTCTGGGGTATTATTTGCAAAACCCATGAGAAAACTGTGTAGCACAAAAAATCTCGCAAAGGCAATAATCAAAAGGCTTCAAGGTTTTTCAAGAACCACAAATGATTTTCACGGAGAAGAAGTGCTTAACACAAATCTTACATGCGAAAGCAAACACAAGATACAGCACTCAGGTTGTGCGTACACAATCCTGACATGTTACTAAAACTAGCGTACTACTCCGGAAGGCAGCAAACACACCAATACAAACTAGCGTACAGATAAAAACAACACGTCATACAAGCAGGCATAACACGAGGCTACTCGGTGCTCTCAGTCGGAGATGGTGAAGATCTCCTTCCCCTTGCCGATGGCAAGGCTCAGCGGTCCAGGAGAATCAACCTCCTCCTCTCTAGCTGGCTCCTGGCGTGCGACGCTGCGCGGCGGTGATGGTGCGGGGGCGACTAGTGGTAGAGCGCGTGCGGCAGGCGGTGCGGCTCTGACTGGAGTAGGAGCGATGACTCGGTCGAACTCCTTAGTGGTAGGCAGACGGCGAGCAGTGGCAAAAACGGCCGGCGCATACGAGGCTGAAGACGAGACGAATGTCAGAGGCGGCGATGTGTGGAGAAGCTCCTTCCTGCTGGCAGGACCGCCCCGGACTAAGTCCATGCGGGCAGCCACAAGATCATCTACGAGGTTGTCGAAAGACTCCTCCAGCGCCTTGAGGTACTCCACAACCATCTCGATGGCTTCATCTCGTTCCCCCCGATGGCAGGCGAACGCATAGTGGCTGGTGTAAGGCACATGGCACGGGAGGTAGCGGTAGCGACGAGTCTTCATCGTAGGAAGGATGTCCCGAAGGCGAGCTATCGCCTCACGGGCAGCCATCTGCATGGCATGCCTCTCCGTAGGCATGGCCCTTCCCGTAAAGCGGAAGTGACGAGCAGCAGAACGTCCTCCCTTGAACTGCACCACCGCTTGGTGCATTGACACGTCGTCACTGAGCTTGTGCTGATAGAGTGTGAACTCCGGGCGAGCTGCTGGCCCGATCGCGAGCTTGGTGATGGAGACGAGGAGCTTGACAAACCCCTCGGGCACGTTGGTGAACACTCGATTCTCACAGCTGCTGCCAGCCATCTACAAAAGTAGGCAAAAATTCTGAGTAGTCATGTCATAAATTTTATGATGACCAACAGAAAATAGCTACAATTGCAAAATGCTGAAAAAGCACAAAAGACGCTAATAACCGATTAGCGATCGCACCTAGTGGCTTCCTACAGTCAGCCTGGCTCTGATACCAAGCATGTCACGACCGGTTTTTCAATAAAATAATTATTGAGAGACCAATCCCTTTTACGGACCAGCGAAGAAGAATTCCTTCTCACTGGTAGACAATATCTTGGTCACAGAAGAAAAATACCAGGTGTGCTAAAATATAATACAAGGTTGAGCAGAGACTACCCAACAATTTATTACAGGCACGCCGATAAAACATTACGGCGGTAGGGTGGCAAACTTCTAACTCACGATAATAACGGTGGGGGAAATATCATCGGAAAGCGAGTGATATAATTCCAGAGCACTACAACTCATCGAGCGTCGGAGTGAGGCTCGAGAAGACTTATTACGGGTGGCGGAAGCATAGACAACATATGACCAATATCCGGGATCGCGCAGGACTGACTGGGACTCCTCTAGGCGTCGGACGCGCTATCAAACTCTTCATCCAAGAGATCGCCTTCGTCAACATCTGGCCAAATCAACAAGCCAGGTGAGTACTATGAAAGTACTCGCAAGACAGTCCGGACATAAGATATAACAAAAGCAAGCATGAAACATCTGAACAAGTTAACCAGTGCGATCAGACATAGAGAAATTAAATACTGGGTGCCAACCTAGGGTCTGAATGACGCCTCGAGCGGAAACTGCAGAATAATAATACTGGTGCCAAACGAGTGTCTGAAAGACTCCTCGAGCGGAAAATGCGAAATAATAATGAGGGTGCCAAACGAGTGTCTGAAAGACTCCTCGAGCGGAAAATGCGAAATAATAATGCGGGTGCCAAACGAGTGTCTGAAAGACTCCTCGAGAGGTAAATGCAGAATAATAATGCCACAGTCGGGCGTCGGGGCGACACCACATAAAGGGCTTATAACAGAAAGTAAAGACTGTGCATGCCGCAGTCGGACGTCTGAGCGACATCACATAAAGGGCTTATATCGAAAGTAAAGACAGTGCATGCCGCAGTCGGACGTCTGAGCGACATCACATAAAGGGCTTATATCACATCTCATTATTACAACGGTTCGGAGGCATAAATTATCACAAGCATGAGTCACGAAATAAAGTTATTCCATCCATTGGAATAACAATAAGTCTGAAATTTTACCACTTGAGCTTGTTCACCGGGGACAAGTTTTCATACGGATAGATATGGATATAATGTGTGCACTACTGATCATGGATACGATTATTTGGAAAGAATTGACTCTGCAGAGTTTGTACTTAACCACAGCCAACGGATTTCAGTAGTCACGGGGACTAGTTCCGTCTACGGTGTTTTGGAAGAAACGCGTCTAACCAGTACACACCCAATTCAACCATCCGAAGCCAGGGATCACCCTCGGCGACGTTCAAGAAAAACCTTGAGACGGGGAGGCTACAACCTCGCGTAGCATGGGATCAAATTTATATACGCGCGCTCTAAGGGGGTGCCCCCCCCCCTCTCGGTCCCAACCGGAAACACCCATGCCCCCTGACCGAATGACTGGCTTTAATCCTGGGCCAAGGTACCATCATCCCGGCCTCTCTGTTTGGTGTGTACACGGAAAGAGGTTGCCAACTTACTAAACCGCATCCTGGCAATGAGACATGTGGTAGCACGGAAAGGGGAAGGGACGGTAACACGGCTCCAACCATGTTAACGTCGGAAAAGTCGGATGACACAAGGCTGGCATGCTACAACAGTACCACCCTGCTGCCCTTCATGTCATCACATGATTAGGCCATCTCTCATCAGAGATCATCGCAACTTCGGAACATGCGGGAAAAGAACGACAACGTAGCTCCAACCACGTTAACGTCGCAGAGAGTCGGATGACGCAAGGCTGGCATGCTACAACAGTACCACCTTGCTGCCCTTCATGTCACCACATGATTAGGCCACCTCTCAACAGAGGTCATCGCAACTTTGGGACAACTGGGTCGTTGCCGTACAAGCAACGAGGCTTTCATCGACACTCACATGCCACGCACAAAATTTCACATGAACATGCAAAACATCTTCCATATCAAATGTTCAAACAAGCTTGCCTGGTTCGGAGAAGTCGGAGTCTAGCTCGGCGAAGTTCGCGGCTCCGTCACCCCTCCCGGAACCTACGGCAAATCACGAAACGGGCACTAATGTGAAAACCAACACATACACAGAAACTTTTCCAATTATTTTTCAATTAAATCCCATAAAAACTAGACAAAATTTGAAGATTGTCAGAAAAAGAATCACTCAAAAATACCTTTTTATTAAAAAGTTATAAAGGTTTCTGTCCAGGGACTTATATGTAATGAAACAGAAAAGTTCCAGGGTTTTAACTGAGAAAACAGAAAACGCTTCGGCTGGGAATGCGCAAGCGCAAAGGAGGAAACGTATTTTGCCCGAAGGCACCAACAGAAAACGGTTCGTGAATAAAAGAACAGAGGCTGACATGCGGGGTCCACATGTCAGGTTTGAAAAGCTCGCCGGCGCCCGAAGACTGCGGTGGACGCCGGCGTCGAACCACGGCGAGTTAGGCGAAACGGAGGGTACCAAGAGCTTCAGCGTCCTCTTCCGCGTCGGTGGGTGGTGGACTCGTCCAACGGGGAGCACTATGTCGACGGCGACACTTTCTCCGGCGGACGGTGGCTCGGGTGAGGATGGGGAACTCCGGTGGAGAGCTGCAAGCTTCAAATTGAAGTGCGGGTCAGAGAGAGGGATGCATGGTGAAGCTACTGGCAAGCGTATGGGGGCGGAGGAGCACACACGGGGGCGAATCGGGCTGGATCCCGTGGCGGGTCGCGGCGGCCGGAGTCGAGGAAGGAGACCTCCTCGGGGCTCTTCCAGTGGCTAGGCGTGCTCTAGGGGGAGTGCAGGGCTGGTGGGTGCTCGAGTTGAAGCTCGGGGCCCCTATTTATAGGCAGATCGACGGGGTGGCCATGAACGGTGAATCTCTGGCGAGCGATTACGGCGGAGCAGTGGGTTGGCAGGGGGTTTGAGCGGTCGGGCAGCATCAGTGGAGGTTACTGGACTCGTTTTGCAGCTAAACGGGGTCGGTCTTGGCGTAATGGCGTCGGTCCACGGTGAGGTGACCGCACGGGCTCAACGGCGGCAGAGAGCGCGCTCCGCGCCCTGCGGTTCACGACGAGAGCGGCAGCGCTTTCGGGGGAGTGGAAGGCCACGCGGCGAGCTCCGGTGGTTTGGGCGGCGCTGGGTGGCGTCGTCGGCGTCGTGTCTCCCGCTGGTGCCCGCAAAGCCGCCGCCGGCGTTGGTCACGGGGTGGTGCACCCTCTGCGGCTCGTCGCCGACGCCCGCAAGGTGCCAAGCACTCGTGCGGTGCAGGAACAAGGGGCGAGGACGAGGAGCAAGGCGACGCGGTGGCACTGGCGAGATCGATGTCCATCTCTGAAGAAAACGACAGTGAGCACTGAACTGATTCTCTGAACTTCTGAACTTGACAATGACCATGCACTTCAGGTGTTCGACAGAAGGTTTTGGTTATGAGGTAAATTTTTCTGGAGCTGTAACTTGGTGAGATGATCACTCAAAGCACCTAGGGGCTGCCTGAATTTACTTGGAATTTTTGGAGAAGGTTTTGAATGAATTTCACCAAATTTGCCAAATCTGGTCCAAACTTGCAGCAGGTGTAGTTTGAAATTTTTGAACTGAAGACCAGTGGATCTTCATGGTTCCAGGTTGAGGGTTCAAAGGACTAGGAGGGGAAAGAAGTTTGGTGTTAAAAGTCCAAACAGAAAATAGAGTTCCTTTGTAAATCTCCAAGTGGTAGAATAGAAGGCAGAAATTTGTTTGAATGAAATTTGAATGGGAAAATCACATGGGGAGGTTCAACTTGCTGGATTAGGTGTAAAGCATGATCCAAAGGTGAGGGAAGGGTTTGGGGAGAGAATTTGCACAAATGTCATGGTAAGAAGGAAAAGTTGAAAGTGGTGAAGGACTTTCCAAAAGTCATAGTGAAAAATTCAAAAAGAGTTTCAGAAGTTATTTTCCCAAATGAAAAACATTTTGCTTTGAGTCCAAATGAAAAGTAAGAACTCCCAAGGCCAAAGGCAGATCTTGGGTGCATCCAAACAAAACTTTTGCCATAAGGAAAATAGATGAGAGGGAGAGTTCTCTTAAAGGAAAATTTAAATCACTCCCCTCAAGTCAAAATAGAAATCTTTTTTTTTTGAAAAATCCAAATAAAACTTGGGTGTCACACGAGTGACACCCGCTAAAGGATGACAAGGGTATAAGTTGGAGATAACCTCAGTCCGGCGCTTTCATGATGCCTCGAGTAAGCCGGAGGAGAGGTCTGCATCCTTGCTGGCCCGGGTTTGCCTCTGGTTCTCATGAATCTGTTGCTTCAAAAGAAATTGAGGATCTTGATAAGCTAAAGGATGCGAAAAGCTTACTTTCCAGGTTACTCTTCGGACTTTCAGCCTTGGCAAGGGGTCCGAGTCGGAGGAAAGTATAGTTACCTCTTCAGTTACCGGGTTACTCGCTCCGGTGTCATCCTGTGGATAATCAAGTTAATAAGGTGGTCAAAAGACAGATGAAAAGCGGAAACAAAAGAAGAGTCTAAGGAATTAAGGATTACCTCTGACTCGGAGATGTCACTTAGCTGAAGCAGCTCTGAGGCAGTAGGCCTGCTTCCCTTCTTGCGGGGAGCGGCTCTCCCGGCGGCTTTCTTAGCTTTCCTGGCCTTTTTGGCCGCTTCATGGTCATATTTGACCTTCCAGAACTTGTCATTAGCCTGAAACATACAGCAAAGATTTCTTAAGGTTCAGATGGAAACTATTAAAAAGAAAACCAAGGTATTCAGGTCAGTGGCTTACCGCCGGAGCCGGGTTAGTTTGGCAGAAGGGGTTCAGGCCGGTTCTCCCACAGTCGGCTAAGCTCTCATTCAGGAGAGACTTGGTCATATCGTCCACAACGTCCTCAGGAAGATCGTTGGGGCTGTGCCGCAGAGGGTCATCCTTCCGGCCCGTGTAAGCACACATTAAGCCGGGGCGGCGGCTCAAGGGGATAACCCGCCAAGAGATCCAAACCCGGACCAGATCAATGCCGTTAAGGCCGTTTCCCAGGAGAGACTTGATCTTATTGATGGTGGGGATCAGAGGTTGACGCTCAACTTGAGAGAGTTTGTCTGGCAGAGGGTGATTTGGCTCCAGACGCAGGGCACGAAAGCCGGGCAGAGGGCTCTCGTCAGCTGGAGAAGTGTCCTGGCAATAAAACCACGTCTGGTTCCAGTCCTTTGGATGGCTTGGCGGCTCAGCATAAGGAAAGAGGCAGTCTCTCCGGCGTTGAATGGAGATTCCACCAAGTTCCAGGCTCGGCCCGTTGGCGCACTCGTTCTGGCGGTTCAGATAAAATAGCTCTCTAAAGAGCAGCAGGCTGGGCTCTTCTCCAAGATAGACTTCGCAGAATACTTGAAAGTTGCAAATATTTGACACGGAATTGGGTCCTACGTCTTGCGGCCGCAGATCAAAGAAATTCAACACATCTCTAAAGAATTTTGAACCGGGCGGTGCGAAGACCCGGCTCATGTGATCAGCAAATATCACCACCTCACCATCTCTAGGTTGAGGTCTCTCCTCCGACGGGCCAGGGGCACGGTAAGACATGACATCCTTCTTGGGTAGGTAACCCGTCTTCACGAAGTCCGCTAAGGTTTCGTCAGTAACATTGGATCTCATCCAGTTGCACGTGATGGGTGCCTTGGGAGCTTTGGGTGGCATTGTGAAAGACGGAAGCCTATGATAAAAGGAAATGTCCGGTTCAATTATAAGCCGGAGGAAGTTTACAGTTCAATGTTTAAAGTGGCGGCTTATGAAGGGGCCTAATGACATATGGCTAAGTGCATCGGGTTATCTAAGCCACTGAGGGCATCATCAGTAATTCCAGTTGTCTAAAGCCCTATTATGAATGAGCCGGAAATTTCTACAGCGTGTGGCCACTTTTAAGCCGGAGATATGAGCCGCCATAGCTAAACAGATGCAATTTTTGACTAACTGTGGCGCAAACAAGTTTCACAGATCACAGTAATTATTCTGGATCAAACAATCGACTGGAAAGGGAAAGTTTCTAGACCTAAAACAGACGCAGAAGAAGTTCATAGGTTCGAATGGAGCCTTTATACAATGAAAAGGGATATATGTACATTGGGAACGGGTGTGAAACAACTACCGCAACAGTTCTATATAGTCTAAAGATCAAGAAAGAGTGGTAATAATGAAATCTATCAAGAGCTCGCGATGAACGGCGACGAACACGGGAAGAACAGCAAAGAACCCTAATGTGGATTTGCTCTATGGAGTGGCAAGGGCTTACGGGTGCCGGTGAGTCGCGGAGGTCGCCGCCGTTTTCTCTGGACACGTCAGGTTGATCCGCGGCGGCGGCGGCGGAGCTCGGGCGGCAGCACAGTGGCGAGAGGAGGAAGAAGATGGAGGCGATGAGTGACTGGAGGCTCATGGGCCGGGCTATTTATAAGGTGAAGCTCATAAGTGGGCGCGAGAAACGAGGAGGTCACGGCGTGATTATCTCGCCCCAGAGGCGCCTTGATTTTCGGGATGACCATTAAAGATAAGATCCGTTGGGATTTAATGGAATAAAGAAATGAACTTAATGGAAGATGATGTCATGGCGGGTTATCAGGAATCCAGAAGATGACGTCACGGCGGGTTAAAACCTTCGCACAGATGTAAGCCGGAAAATTTTCTTTCAAGGGGATTGAGGATTGACATGAACCGGTTCAAATCAATCTGGGGCCTAATGTTGGGGATATAACCCTTAGAGTCACCCGCCAGGAGGGGCCGGGTTACTCATAATGGTCATCACGCGAAGCCCAGTACCGAGCTTGAAGACGGCGGGTCAATGATGGGCCTAAGACCCAGAGATGGCTTAAGGCCCGTAGTGATAAACCGCCGTATGGCAAGACTTGTAGTGTAAGGCAAGAATAGTTGAGAGTCCGAGCCGACACTCTTATGAGCCGGCCGGGACACTGAGGGCCGCTGGGCGTCAACCTCTCTATATAAAGGGACGACCCGGCGGCGGTTTAGGGACAAGTAAGATCTCATCGAGAGCCAGGCATAGCAATCAAGCTCCCTGGTCATCGAAACCATAATCAATACCACCTCAACTGGACGTAGGCTTTTACCTTCACCGTAAGGGGCCGAACCAGTACAACCCTCGTGTTCCTTGTCCCGTTTAACCCCTTTAAGCTTCCCAGCTGCAATGGCTCCACGACTAAGTCCTAGCTCGAGGACATCTGCCGTGACAATTCCACGACAGCAAGGGTGTGGGCCCCATGGCCTTGATTCTTTCGCCAGTATTTTTTAATATTTCCAAAAATAATCTCCGTGGAGTTTCAGGTCATTCCGAGAGCTTTTGTTTTTGCACATAAATAACACCATGGCAATTCTGCTGAAAACAACATCAGTCCGGGTTAGTTCCATTCAAATCATGCAAGTTAGAGCCCAAAAGAAGGGCAAAAGTGTTTGGAAAAGTAGATACGATGGAGACGTATCAGCCACGTGCTTCTTCTGCGCGCTGGTCGCACAGGCTCTTCAGCTCGTCCTCCAGCTCTCGGCAACGGTCGCGGGCGGCCTCGGCGGCCTTCAGCGTCGCCTCGCGAGCGGCCGCAGCTCTGGTGCCGGCCTGCTTCTCCTTCTCGGAGGCCGCCGCGGCATGGCTCGGCGACGCTCGAACCACCAAGTCGGAGTGAAGCCAGCCAGAGGCCAGCTCTAGGCGCCCGGCTACCAGGTGCGGGTCCGCGCCCAGGAGATCTTCCCGCAGCTGGGCCATCTCTGAAAGGACGCGCTCCAAGACGGCAGAGGAAGCAGAAGAACCTGGGGTCAGAGGTGCAGCAGGAGGAGGGGGCGGCGTTGTCACCAGAGCCTGGGAGATCATGGGCTCCTGAGCCTTTGGGACCTCATCAGCCGAGCCAGCCACCGGCACTTCCGGAGCCAGCGGGGCCACGGGGGCTGACTCCTCTCGACGATGCTCCTCTTGGCCTCGCGAGGGCGACCGGGCTGGGGAGGTGCGAGTGTTGTCGCCTCTTTTCTCCGCAGAGGGGGGCTCGGGCGCTATATCCTCCTTCCTCTTCTTCGCCGAAGGCATCGGCCTGATCGACCAAGGGTGAACGTCAGAAAATAGCAAGTACAAGTAGGAACAAGATGAAGCTCGAAGCACTTACTGATCCACCGCGGCATAGTCCACCCTCCGCTTGGGGAGCCTGAAACCCGAAAGCTTCGGAGCCTGAGGAGCGGGCACACGGGCTCCGGGAGCAGAAGACGGCGCAGCAGAAGGGCCGGAGGTAGCTCCAGGCGGCGTCAAGGCGGAGGCAGCACCTCGAGAAGTCAGCGACGACCCGCCCCTCGTCGGGATAATGGGCAGCTCTCCCTCCTCCTAGCAGGCATCGACCTCGGCGTCGTCAGGAAGGGCACGGAGGATGTCAGCTTTCTTCAAATGGGAGGTCTCCCCCATCTCCTCGGGGGTTACCGCCGAGTCTTCCTCTTCCCCCTCTTCCTCCCTGTGGGACTCATCAGAAGACAGCTCCACCGGCTTCGGCGCTGCAGGGGCCCCGGTAGGCGCCGGCGGCACCAGCCCACGCGCGTCAAAAGTCAGCCCGGCGGCCACGATCTGCTCCCAGTCCGTGCGGCGGAACAAAGGAACGAAGGTGCTCGGTGGGTACTCTTGGTTGTCCCCGACCAAGAGGCGCAAAACCGCGGACAGCTCGTCGTTAGGCAAGGCCTCCGGGCTCAGGCGAATCATGTCTTCTTCATCTCCAAGCCTCCACAAGGGGCGCGCACGCGCCTGAAGAGGAGCAACGCGCAGGTGGACGCATGGCCCCTGTCACCTTGGCCGACCTCGCATTTCCCGGCTTCAGGTCGGCCTTCATCTACTCCAACATCGACGACGCCCGCTCATCGGTAAGCTCTGCACGAGACCACCCCTTATCGGACTAGGGCATCTCCGTCGGCAGCGCCAAGCGCGGGTGGACGCACTTGGCGCCCATCATGACCCATTTGGCCCAGGGGTTGTCGGCCTTCTTCCCGGTGTTCGAGATCGAGTTAGCTTTGCCGGCCGCGATGAAGTTGGCGCACCCGGAGATGTGGCCCTCGCTGATGCGGAGGAAGAAGAAGTGGCGCAGAAGAGCCACGGACGGCATCACGCCCAAATACGCCTCACAATAGTAGGAGAAGATGGACAAGGGAAGGATGGAGCTGGGATGGAGATGCAGCGCCTGCAGCCCGTAGTGGCCGAGGACCTCGTAGAAGAAATCTGAGAAGGGAGGAACCAACCCGGCGGCGATACTGCTCGTGAAGAAGGGGAAGAACGTGCTCCCCTTGGGCTCCAGCACGTCGGAGGCAACCCAAAGCTCTGTCTTCCCCCTCTCGTTGCTCTCCCCCGCCGTCAGCAAGCGTGTGGCAGCGAGGCTCTTCTCTGAGACGTTGGTCACAACCAGAGCAGGTTCGTACCAAGCCGGCGACACGGAGGGATTGACCTTGCGCAGCGCCATTAGTCGCTGATGCGGGAGAAGATGGAGAGTGGATCTGAGGATTTCGGAAGCAGGGCGCAAGAAAGGGGATCTGAGCAAGGCGACGAGAAGCAATGAAGGCAAGCACTGTCCACGCCAGCCTTCTTGTCAAGTCGGGCAGTTGCCGAGGCAGCGTGGGGAAGCGGAGACGCCCACGTCCAATCAACCGCCACGCGTCGACCAAGGCCGCAGGCTATTGGGGCCTGCGGCACTCCGCACTTGACCTTTGGCTTCGCCTCGAAGCCAAGCCCGAGAGCGCCTTGAGCCCGGGGGCTACTGTTGGTGTTCTGGGAACGGGGGTCCCCAGACTTGCCTGCCTGCGGCCCCCGGTGTGGCTCTGCTAGCAGGCCCATATGGCCCATCTTCATCAACAAGGCATTCAAGACCCTCGTGAGGGGCCACGCCTCGCGTGGCAGACGACACAAGACCTCCTCAGGAGCGGCCTCGCCAAGCAAGCTCACGAGGGGCGGAGAGATCAAGGCAAGGCAAACCTCGCAAGGTTCTCGTGACGTGAGCCATGACGATCGAGACCAGGCGGGCGCCAGCGCGCGCAGCGTCCTTGTTTCCTCTTTGGTGCTAAGGAGGCAAGCGCAGGCGCGGAGTACCGAGGCATCAAGCAAAGGTTTCCATATCGGTGCAACGAGACCAAGACCAGCAGGACGGCAAGACGGAGGTCACCTCCAGAGCCTTTTGCAGGCGAAGACTACTTTTGTCAGGATAAGTTGTACTAGTTGTCCCCTTTCAAATTGGCCGTTGTTGGCTCCCTTCCCGCTCAATATTTGGGGAGAGGACCATAGCCTCTATAAATAGGACTAGACACCACAGTAGGGGCAAGCGAAGCATGAGCTTATCGAATCCCCACACACACAACTTCGCCAAGCACAAGAACACCTCAACCTCAGTAGGCTGTTCTTCCCCTTGTATTGTTCATCATCAGCCCAAGAGGCAATCCACCACCACCACACTGGAGTAGGGTATTACACCACAACGGTGGCCAGAACCAGTATAAATCTTGTGTCCCTTGTGTTATGAGTTGGTAGAGTTAGACCGCGAGATCTTAGCAAAACTAGCACGTGGATCGGTAGGGGGGAAATCTCCGTGCGCACCCCAGTGTTCGAACCTTGAGGGTTTTGCCGGAACCCGTGATCCGCCAGATACGTTTATGAATGAAAGAAGGGAAATAGATGAAGTATTCTTTAAACAAGGACCTATTCTGAAACACAACTTGCCTATTGAAATCCTAGGGGATCCTCCTCAACCCAAGGGTGATCCCGTGTTTGAGCTTAAACCATTACCAGATACTCTTAAATATGCTTATCTTGATGAAAAGAAGATATATCTTGTTATTATTAGTGCTAACCTTTCAGAGGATG
Organism: Aegilops tauschii subsp. strangulata; assembly: GCF_002575655.3. Taxonomy (NCBI): domain Eukaryota; kingdom Viridiplantae; phylum Streptophyta; class Magnoliopsida; order Poales; family Poaceae; genus Aegilops; species Aegilops tauschii. The sequence continues at coordinate 63,774,651 of NC_053038.3, read as the reverse complement.
AAGAAGAGAAATTATTGAAAACTCTGAAGAAGCACCATGCTGCTATTGGATATACTCTTGATGATCTTAAGGGCATTAGCCCCACTCTATGTCAACACAAAATAAATTTGGAGAAAGACGCCAAACCAATTATTGATCACCAACGACGGCTAAATCCTAAGATGAAAGAAGTGGTAAGAAAGGAAATATTAAAGTTCCTTGAAGCAGGTATGATTTATCCCGTTGCTGATGGTCAGTGGGTAAGTCCTGTCCATTGTGTCCCTAAGAAGGGAGGTATTATTGTCGTTCCTAATGATAAAGATGAATTGATTCCCCAAAGAATTATTACAGGTTATAGGATGGTAATTGATTTTCGCAAATTAAATAAAGCTACTAAAAAAGATCATTACCCTTTTCCTTTCATTGATCAAATGCTAGAAAGATTATCCAAACATACACATTTTTGCTTTCTAGATGGTTACTCTGGTTTCTCTCAAATACCTGTGTCAGCTGATGATCAAGATAAGACCACTTTTACTTACTCTTTCGGTACCTTTGCTTATAGACATATGCCTTTTGGTTTATGTAATGCACCTGCTACCTTTCAAAGATGCATGATGGCCATATTCTCTGACTTTTGCGAAAACATTTGTGAGGTTTTCATGGATGATTTCTCTGTTTATGGATCCTCTTTTGATGATTGCGTGAGCAACCTTGATCGAGTTTTGCAGAGATGTGAAGAAACTAACCTTATCTTGAATTGGTAGAAGTGCCACTTTATGGTTAATGAAGGTATTGTCTTGGCGCATAAAATTTCTGAAAGAGGTATTGAAGTTGACAAAGCTAAAGTTGATGCTATTGAAAAGATGTCGTGTCCTAAGGACATTAAAGGTATAAGAAGTTTCCTTGGTCATGCTGGTTTTTATAGGAGGTTCATTAAGGACTTCTCAAAAATTTCCCGGCCTCTGACTAACCTATTACAAAAAGATATACCTTTCGTCTTTCATGATGATTGTGTGGAAGCATTTGAAATACTTAAGAAGGCATTGATTTCTGCACCTATTGTTCAGCCACCTGATTGGAATTTACCCTTTGAAATTATGTGTGATGCTAGTGATTATGTTGTAGGTGCTATTCTAGGACAAAGAGTTGATAAAAATTAAATGTTATTCAATATGCTAGCAAAACTCTAGACAATGCCCAGAAAAATTATGCCACTACTGAAAAGGAATTCTTGGCAGTTGTTTTTGCTTGTGATAAGTTCAGACCTTATATTGTTGATTCTAAAGTAACTATTCACACTGATCATGTTGCTATTAAATATCTTATGGAAAAGAAAGATGCTAAACCTAGACTTATTAGATGGGTTCTCTTGCTACAAGAATTTGATTTGCATATTATTGATAGAAAGGGAGCTGAGAACCCCATTGCAGACAACTTGTCTAGGTTAGAGAATGTTCTTGATGACCCACTACCTATTGATGATAGCTTTCCAGATGAACAATTAAATGTCATAAATGCTTCTCGTACTGCTCCATGGTATGCTGATTATGCTAATTACATTGTTGCTAAATTTATACCACCTAGTTTCACATACCAGCAAAATAAAAAGTTTTTCTATGATTTGAGACATTACTTCTGGGATGACTCTCACCTTTATAAAGAAGGGGTAGATGGTGTTATTAGACGTCGTATACCTGAGCATGAACAGGAACAGATCCTACGCAAGTGTCACTCCGAAGCTTATGGAGGACACCACGCTGGAGATAGAACTGCACATAAGGTATTGCAATCCGGTTTTTATTGGCCTACTCTCTTCAAAGATGCCCGTAAGTTTGTCTTATCTTGTGATGAATGTCAAAGAATTGGTAATATTAGTAGACGTCAAGAAATGCCTATGAATTATTCACTCATTATTGAACCCTTTGATGTTTGGGGCTTTGATTATATGGGACCGTTTCCTTCCTCTAATGGGTATACACATATTTTAGTTGTTGTTCATTACGTTACTAAGTGGGTAGAAGCTATTCCAACTAGTAGTGCTGATCATAACACCTCTATTAAGATGCTTAAAGAAGTTATTTTTCCGAGGTTTGGAGTCCCTAGATATTTAATGACTGATGGTGGTTCACATTTTATACATTGTGCTTTTCGTAAAATGCTTGCTAAGTATGATGTTAATAATAGAATTGCATCTCCATATCACCCACAGTCTAGTGGTCAAGTAGAATTGAGTAATAGAGAGCTCAAACTAATTTTGCAAAAGGCTGTTAATAGATCTAGAAAGAATTGGTCCAAGAAACTTGATGATGCATTATGGGCCTATAGAACTGCATATAAAAATCCTATGGGTATGTCTCCGTATAAAATGGTTTATGGAAAAGCATGTCACTTACCTCTCGAATTAGAACATAAGGCATATTGGGCCATTAAAGAGCTCAATTATGATTTCAAACTTGCCGGTGAGAAGAGGTTATTTGACATTAGCTCACTTGATGAATGGAGAGCCCAGGCCTATGAGAATGCCAAACTGTTTAAAGAAAAAGTCAAAGGATGGCATGACAAAAGGATACAAAAGCGTGAGTTTAATGTAGGTGATTATGTGTTGTTATTGAACTCTCGTTTAAGATTTTTTGTAGGAAAACTTCTCTCTAAATGGGAAGGTCCTTACGTTATCGAGGAGGTCTATCGTTCCGGTGCCATAAAAATCAACAACTTCGAAGGCACAAATCCGAAGGTGGTGAACGGTCAAAGAATCAAACATTATACTCAGGTAATCCTATAAATGTTGAAACTAATATTATTGAAACCTTAACCCCGGAGGAATACATAAGGGACACTTTCCAGAACGTTTCAGACTCCGAAAAGGAATAGGTACGTGGTACGGTAAGTAAACCGGCTCCAAAACAGTTCTAATGGCAATTTTTCTCCGTTTTGGAATATTTAAGAAAATAGGAAAATAAGAAGTAGTTCGGGAAGGACACGAGGCGTCCACGAGGGTGGAGGGTGCGCCCTACCCCCCTGGGCGCGCCCCCTGCCTCGTGGGCACCTCGTACGCTCTCCGGACTCCGTTTTCTTGCACGATACTTCTTTTGGTCCGTAAAAATTCATTATATAATCTCCCGAAGGTTTTGACCACCGTATCACGCAATTATCCTTTGTTCTTGTTTCGAGCTGTTTTTCTGACAGATCTAGATCACCATGACGTCTCCAAGTACCCCCAAGGACAAGTTCTTCGAGAAGGTCATCAACCCCTACCTTGCGGAGGTGCTGCAACACCCTCAAACCATTGAGATGCATGAGGGGGTGCTGCACATCCGCGATGTTGAGGGACCAAGGAGGACCAGAAGCGTGGAGACAAGGCTCGAGGCAATGGAGCAACAAGTTTTCAAGTGTCAGGAGATGGTGGAGCGCGGACTTGACTCCAATCACATAATGATCATGGAGTTCACCAACAACCACAAGATGGACGCCAAGGACATTGGGGAGGCCATCTTCAAGCTTCATGAGAAAATCGAGCACCTCCAAGCCCAGATCTATGACCTGCAAAACCAAAACTGTGAGTATGAATATAGATTCAAGAGGATGAGTTTGGCTACAAATTTAAGGATCCCGGAGACTCGATCATCCTTCTATGATGGTGGGCCTATGCCTTGTAAGAGGGACGACAAGCCTACATCATCAACAACCCCATCTCCTTCACCGGCAAAAGGGATATAATCACATGGGTATGGGCACTCCCCTTGGCAACTGCCAAACTTGGGGGAGGTTCCCCAGTATCGTATCACCATCACACTCCTATCTTTACCGTTTTTCTTAGTTCGATCCTTTTGGTAATATCTTGATCTAGTAGAATAAAGTTTTAGTGTGATTTAGTTTTGAGTTTTGCCTTATGATCCTTCTATGTAATCGAGTCCGTGAGCTATATATAATAAAGATTAGTGTTGAGTCAAGGGCTTGATTATTTTGCTATGATCGTGAGGAAATAAAAGAAAAGAGAAAGAATAAAAAGAAGTAAAGAGACTATATTGATCTTATGGAAAGTAATGACTTCACATATAAAGATTATGATGATTAAAAGCTGTTGAGAGTTGACAAACTTAGTTTTGGTCATCGTTGTAATTAATAGGAAGTAATAAAGAAAGATAGGTTTTCACATATAAATATACTATCTTGGACATCTTTTATGATTGTGAGCACTCATTAAAGTATGACATGCTAAAGAGTTGATGTTGGACAAGGAAGACAATGTAATGGGTTATGTTTTCTTATATCCGAAATAAAGTATATTGTCATGGATCTTCCAACATGTTGAGCTTGCCTTTCTCCCTCATGCTAGCCAAATTCTTTGCACCAAGTAGAGATACTACTTGTGCTTCTGAATATCCTTAAACCTAGTTTTGCCATGAGAGTCCACCATATCTACCTATGGATTGAGTAAGATCCTTCAAGTAAGTTGTCATCATTACATGCAATAAAAATTGCTCTCTAAATATGTATGATTTATTAGTGTGGAGAAAATAAGCTTTATACGATCTTATGATATGGAAGCAATAAAAGCGACGGACTGCATAATAAAGGTCCACATCACAAGTGGCAATATAAAGTGATGTTCTTTTGCATTAAGATTTCGTGCATCCAACCATAAAAGCACATGACAACCTCTGCTTCCCTCTGCGAAGGGCCTATCTTTTCCTTTCATCTTATGCAAGAGTCATGGTTTTCTTCACCTCTCCTTTTTATATTGTATCCTTTGGCAAGCACATTGTGTTGGAAAGATCCTGGTATATATATCCAATTGGATGTAAGTTAGCATGAATTATTATTGTTGACATTACCCTTGAGGTAAAAGGTTGGGAGGCAACACTATAAGCCCCTATCTTTCTCTGTGTCCGATTAAAACTCTATACCCATAAGTATTGCGTGAGTGTTAGCAATTGTGAAAGACTAAATGATAGTTGAGTATGTGGACTTGCTGAAAAGCTCTTATTGACTCTTTCTGATATTATGATAAATTGCAATTGCTTCAATGACTGAGATTTCAGTTTGTTGGTTCTCAATGAAGTTTCTGATTCATACTTTACATTGTGAATAGATTATTACTTGAGCATAAGAATTCATATGACAATATCCATATATGTTGTTGTTCACGTTTTTTGTCATGCATGTACATCCATGACGATTTTATGACAGAATCGAGATAGTCATACATGTGCTGTCGTAGAAGTGTTCCATGACATTACCAAAATTATCATCACGGAAGTGTGCACTTCCATGACGATAACTCGTGCGTCACAGAAGTGCTTTCATCAAGGGTGACCGACACGTGGCATCCACCGTAACGGAACGCCGTTAAGCTATCGGGTCGGGTTTTGGATCCGATAACCCGTTAACACCCCCGACCAATGGGGATTTTCCACGTGTAAAATCATCATTGGCTGGAGGAAACACGTGTCGGCTCATCGTTGGGACAGATGTCATCCACTCATTGGACAGAAGGCGCCTATGATACGTCAACACGTGGCACGGCCCAATAGAGGACCATTCCTGTGAAAAGGCCGGCCTGTTTGACTTGGTCAAAAGGTGGCGGGCCGGCCCATGGAAAGCCTGTTGTTCGCATATAGCCCATTTACAGCCCGTTAACCCAAGGCCCGTTACGCCCTATCCGAATTAGGCCTAGTAGCGTCATCTGGGCCATCCAATATCATTCCAACCCGTTTTCACTTCTGGCCCATGACGTGTTTCGGCCCATATGAGGCCCTATGTAACTCTTGGCCTATTAACGGCCCGTGGTGAAACTGGCCCGTAATGAACAGTGTATCACTTTACACCCATTAACGGCCCGTGGTGAAACTGGCCCGTAATGAACAGTGTATCACTTTATACCCATTAACGACCCGTTATTCCGTTGGGCCGTTTCCATCCCATGTTATCTTTCAGCCTTCTCAGAGCCCATTTATTCTTGGGCTCATTTCCAGCATTCGTTTACTTACGGCCCGTTACTGTCATTTTCTGCTTGTGGGCCAAATTCAGCCTGTGGTTACAGTCGGCCCGTTTGTGGTCCGTTAATACGTTGGGCCATTTTCATAGCGTCATCAAATACGGCCTATTAACGATGGCCCGTTATGGTCGGCCCATGAACGGACGATTCCAACTCTAACCCGTTTACGGCCATAATGCGGCATGTTGTTGGCCCATGTTTGGCCAATCGATCATACGGCCCGTATAAGGCCCATTGATGATATGGCCCGTAGAAGGCCCATTGTTTCTACGGCCCGTAGAAGGCCTACTATTTCTACGGCCCGTAGAAAGCCCACTGTTTCTACGGCCCGTAGGAGGCCCAGTGTCACTACAGTAAATATTAGCCCATGGTTATTGTGGCCTAGTTTTAAAAAATAGGTTATTGCAGCCACTAGCAAACAGCGGAAAAAGAACTGCACTGACTACAAGCAAACAAATAAACAATACAACAAGGAAATAAATATGCAAGCAACTTATGCTAGGCTATCATGGCTATTACACATATTACATCCACTGGGCATCAAAGTTCGCCACCAGTGCAAATATAGGGAACAAAGCAGCATATAAACGCCGCAGCAAAACAAGTCCAGAACTGAAACCACTTCAGAAGAGTTCAAGAAACAATATCCTGGGTACCCATAATGTTGGCAAGATTCTTAGCAAGCTTATTAACTTTCTCTTGTTTGGCGCTTAAATCCTCCAGCGCTTGCTGTTGCACAAGAAAGTACGCATCTGAATTCTGCGGGGACTTCCTCAGTCCTTCGGCTTCTTGCCGCAGCACAACTGACTGATGCCTTTTAGCTTGTAGCTGAGACTGAAGAAGCCGAAGTGATTCAGGCAGCGAGTTCGAAGAGCTTGTGCCAGCGGTACTGGCCAGTAACTCGAACACTACATCAACGCAGGATTGTGGGGTTTTCTCACTGTCTACAAGATCGTTTTTATCACCTTTCTTGGAGACCAACAGGGTTGTCTCACTATCTTGAACCTTATCTGCATTACTTTCTCTACCATTGCATAGTGGGGTGCTCTTCTCCAATATTCTGTTTGCATACTACAAGAGAAACAAGCAGACACATCACAGGTTTAGCTTGTAGTATACGAAACTCATTTTGGTAAACCAGTTCAGTAGTAAGGTGGACAGGATAACAGCATGAAACAAACATATATCTATGTACTATGGTCACTGTATTGTCCATATCATTCTAGTTTATGTTCCCTAATCAAGATAGAGACATAGTTCAACTCATATATTTTTAAGACACAGCAGCATAGACAGAATATAAGTGTGAGAAACTACACAGCATTGGCAGCACTTGTAAGGTGCATCACATGAGAACATAACTGTTTATACAACTTAAACTGAAATCAACATAGAGCAAGAAGTTAGAACAGCAATCCAGTTAAAGAAATAGGTTTAAAACATACCTGTTGCGCCATTGGAGTTTCAATTGGATCCTTCAAATTCGAAAGTAGTTGGTATGAGTAAATACAGTGATGCAACAGCAAAGGAGTATGGACCATAGCTACGGAATCTGACCTGGGAACAGTTGCTCTTCTGCTTTAAACGTGGAGTTTGGGTTAGTTGTGGTGGTCTTCGTGCTTTGGGCACTGCAGTAGCTTTACAAACTGCTCGTGTGGGGGTACTCTGTGGTGGACATGGTGCTTTGTCAACTATAAGTGGGTTACTATCCGCTGGGGTTGCGGTTAGATGGGTTGTAGCCGGTTCTCTGCCCAATGGTGTAAGTGTGCAATCTGGAAGAGTCTCGATTATGTGTGGTGGGGCTAGTTTGTGGGCCAGTACAGCCATGGTTCTATCTGCATCGACGGGTAGCACTGTCTTTTGTGAAGAACGGGTTTTTGCTCCCTTAGATACTGCCATCACCCCCTCCAATTCAAATGGCTGATAAACAAGAAAAGAAATTGAACGTACAGACATTGTATGATAGACAGATGTGGTAATTCACATATATGTTGTCTAATCAAACAGGACAGCATGACACAATTTCACATATATTATGCCTAACTAAACAGGATAGCATGACACAGTTTCAGATATATGATGGATAACTTAACATGATATAATGGCATAATTCAACATATGATGAGTACCTAAACAGGATGACATGACAAAACTATATGATGTCTTTCTAAAATAGGTTGGGATGAAATAATTCACATACATGTTGTCTAAGTATACAGGATGGCATGATATAATTGATTCATATACTAAGCAGCTGGCACTCGCATGTATGATCTCTAAACTACGCAGATAGAATTCAATATTGTGCATATGATGTCTAAACTAAGAAATGCAAGACACCATATGCATGATATGAGAAATATAAACATTGCAACTTAGAGCATACACCTCAGGTGGGATATAGGACTGGTCATCTGTCTCTGAATCCTCCTCTGAGGAGCTCCCTGTAACCATCGAGATATATGCTTCAATAGGTACCATTGCCTGCTCTGAAGACCTTGTTTTCACTCCAGATTTTTCCATAACCGGCTCAAATGGCTGATACACATGAAGAGTAGTTCAATATACATAGATTGTCGACAAATGGAATACGTAATGAAAAAAAAAGATGGCATGAGATAATTCACATATATGATGCCTGGCTCCATGGCGGTGCATACTTCACATATATGATAACTGGCTGAAAAACATGGCATTGCATAATTCACATATCTGATATAGAAAGCAAACAGGAGGCATTCACACAAAGCATGTCTAATCTAAGCAGATGGCATGGCAATGCAAGACACCATATGCATGATATGAGCAATATAACCCAGCCAAGTTAGAGCATGCACCTCGGGGGGGATACGACTGGTCATCTCTCTCTGAATCCTCCTCTGAGGAGCTATCTGTAACCAGCAAGAAATTTGCATCGACAGGTAGCACTGACTGCTCACAAGACCTTGTTTTCACTCCAGATTTTCCCATGACCGGCTCAAATGGCTGATGCACAGGAAGAGTACATGAATGTATAAACATTGTTGACAAATGGAATACATTATGGAAAAAAATATGGCACAATACAATTCACATATACGATGACTGGCTAAACAGGATGGCATTGCATGATTCACGTATATGATGCCTGGCTAAAGAAGATGGCATTGCATAATTCCCATATACTCCCTCCATTCCTAAATATTTGTCTTTTTAGAGATTTCAAATGGACTACCACATACGGATGTATATAGACATATTTTAGAGTGTAGATTCACTCATTTTGTTCCGTATGTAGTCACTTGTTGAGATCTCTAAAAAGAAAAATATTTAGGAATGGTGGGAGTATGATATAGAAACCAAACAGGTGGCATTCACACAAAGAAAATCTAAACTAAGCTAATGACATATAAGATGTATAATGTAAGCAATGCAAGGCGCCATATGCATGATATGACCAACATCAGCATGCCAGGTTAGAGCAAACACCTCAGGTGGTAAACAGGCGTGGTCGGCTCCTTCTGAATCTCCATCTGAACAGTTATCTTCCTCTGGAATACAATCTGGAAATGCAGGAGGAGGGCACTTCGCCCACCATGGAGCAGCGTCTGCATGACATTATATTCGCACACAACGGTCTTCTCTTTTTCTCTACATGTTCAGTACGATTGTGTACAATATCTGACATGCATAATAAAAAAATAGTTAGATTTTGTAAGGCCTAAGGGGTGCATGCAAAAATCAAGACTGATGGTAGCAAATGAGTGGATGGATCCAAAACTAATGATAGCAGGTAGATTATAGCTTCAGTTTAAAAAGATAGACAATGGATCATCAATTGTTTGTTGCCCACCCAACATGAACCACATAGAAGACCCCAGATGAACCAGATAGTAGACAGATACTATTCGTTGCTGGCTCGATATGAGACCCATGGGCAATTCAAAACTCAAGATTGAACGATAAAGTAGCAGGTAATAATAACCGATGTATAACGTAAGCAAACACGAAAGACTGCGACCTCTCTTCCGGAACTGTGTAGTCCTCAGGTTCATCTGCTCAGTCGATGATGGTAATGTAGTTGGCGTGGCTGCCGGCAACGGGGAAGATGATCTGAGGCGGCGAAAGGAAGTCTGCAGGGGGATCTCTGCTGCAGTGAACGCTTCTGTCGATGGTGCACCTCAGGTGGGGTGGATGACGGCACGACAGGAGCAGGACATAACACACAGAGTTTTCTTTGACGCCTATCTGAAAATGAAGTAAATCTGTAAGGGCTCCTTAGAATTGGATGATTCTATAAACGCAGGGACAGGAAAAACACAGGAATAGGGTAGGAATGCACGTGCAAAACAGAGCATTTGGAAACATAGGATTTCAGTCAACCTGGGTGTTTGGCTCACATGAATTGGAAGAACAGAGGAATGGAGAAACAAACTGATGCGACGAGTGTACAACCTCTTTGGCATAGCCTTGTGGACCTCAACATCATTGGGTTGGACGTGGAGGATGGTGATGATGCTGGTGTGACTGTCGGAGGCGGGGAAGAAGATCCGAGGCCTCTGGAAACGGCGCCGAGGGTACTGCTCCGCTGTGATGGACGGTTCCGTCGTTGGAGCACCTCCGCTAAGGTGTACGGCGACGAGGCTGAAGCATGACAAGACAGACAATGTTAATCTGAAGTGGGACCCTAATATCATCTGCAATAGATGATGTAAAATACATCACCAAAAAGTGCTAGATGTAAAACGCATCAGCCGCGCCACGGCCGATCCAACAGATGCTGTAAGTACTGTTCACTCTGAACTTAACTGAAGAAAATGAACTTCACAGTCGAAACTGAATTTTACTGTCGAAACTGATTGAACTAGTAACAGAGCTTTGCAATAGATGTTTAGGGCGTTCGAGCACTAGTAGCAGAGAAGCAGTGATCTAAATCAGCAGACGCTCGAGCAGGGAATGCACTAGCAGAGAGCAAGTCGTGCAGTAGCACCGCGAGCGAGTGCTAAAGCAGCAACTCCTGTAGCTGTCGGAGGTCGTGCAGCAGCAGCGCAAGCGAGAGCAAGAGCAGAGCAGCATCACGAACGAAAGCAGGAGCAGTGCAGCAGCGCGACCAACAGCAAGAACAGAGCCGCTGCGCGAGCGAGAGCCGGAGCAGCTGCAGCTAGTGCCGTTGTGGAAGTCGCCGCCGAGGAAGCAACGACATGGGGGAGAGACGTCGTGGATGATGTGGCCGGCGACGGCGCCGTCGATGGAGACACACCATGTCTGCTCGGTATCGAGCACCGGCAGCCCCGTGAGATCGAATAAAAGATAAAATGCAGCGGTGAGTGCAGAACCTCCTTGGTGGCGGCGAGTTGGCCTCGGCTTCATCGGAGGAATTGGTGAGGGTGCTACGGTTCCGGTGGGGCAGGTCAAGACGGTGCTGTGGGGATTGAGGTGGCACGATAGACGAGGCGAACGTCGGGGCAGCTCCTTGGAGGTGGAGGACGGGGCGGCTGATCCGGCGGGACGATGAGATCGACAACGGATCCTCATCCGGTGCAGTGGATGAGGGACGGCGAGTTGTTGCCATGGACGACGTAGTCGGGGAAGAGTCTCCGGCTGGGCGGCGGTCGGGAGGTCGACGGAGGAGCGTGGGGTTTCGCGGGTTTTGGCGGCCTCGGTGTACGAATGGGGGGTGAAGGGGGAGGGGGAGCCAAGCTTTGGGATGCGCTTGTCCGTAATGTAGGGTAAGTTACCAGCGTACCCCCACCGATTTTGACACCGCGATGTGGAGCTTCATTTCTGGCTGAGGGGTAGATGGGGGATTTCGCGTGTCTGGGCTGCGGGAGCGATTTCGGATGAGGAGGGAGTTCTCGCGCGCGTCCAAATTTCGGGATAACAAGGCGCGGCGCGGGTTGAAGAAGTGGAAGTTTCAAAGCAGGTGAGACAAAAGATACTCGAGCTTGAAAATTTCGGGATAACAAGGTGTGGATTCCTTGTTCGGCAGAACAAACTTAACGTGTAAAAAAACAATTCATACAAGACACAAGAGAGTCATGTCCCCTTTTACTATATTGCTATAGATGCCATTGAAAAAACTACAAGAAAAATGTAAAAAAATCGGGAGAACAAGATTACCCTGCACAGTACCAAATCGATTCGCACTTCCCTCAACAACAACAAAAAACAAATCAATTCCCACCAAAGAAAGAGTAATGTCCCTTTTTATATGATTACAGATGCCATGATCTCGAATTTCAATTTTTGAATCCACGTTATGTTGAATTCGAATATATCGTTAGGTGACCTTACGGTTTATAATTGATGTAGTCGTACATTTTGATCTTCCATCATATATGAACATTTTACTCCACCATGTGAACATATATATTGTCGTCTACCATATGGACTAAATTTGAATCAATTTTCCTTATTTGAATACGATTGTTGTCAAATATACAATAATTTAAATATTATCTTGATAACAAAAAGCATACATATAGCAGTAATCATATTTCACTATGAACTACATGTACCATACGCTCTCCAATTCAAATATTTGTATCCATTTTATGTTGAATTCAAATCATAGTACATTATTGGTCTAGGTAGCAAGATGTTTGGGATAATCTAAACCCTGTTTTCATACGTATAATTTTTGGCTGAATTGGGACAAGTTTTGGTATAAGCCTCTTGCAAAACCGGAGATTCTCTCAACAAGCCTCGTGGTTCCGAGAGGGAACGTGTCACCTTTGTGTGCGAAACGATATACGCTGCCTCCCCCTGATTTTATTTACAGAGGCAACATAGAACTATATGAGTGCCCTGATAAATTTTTGAATTATTTCGGGTTCATTTGGCCTTTTTATACATTAATTGAGTTTCTGGACTTTTAATGTGCATAATCTAAATATGAATTGCATGCACATGCTCCGGTGCACCAAAGTGGGTTGAAAAATCACATGTGTGTCCTTTGTTGAATTTCTAGGTCCCATGGAAGAAATGAGAATCAAATTCAAACATCTGGGCGTCATGACTCGGCCGAGAACATCGAGAAACTTTGATTTTAAATTCATGTAGATCCAAAACTCGCCTGGAAATCATGAAACTTGGCATGGTGTCATGTCATGGCACTAACATGTTGTGGTAAAAAATTGGGCCGATTTGGAAGCTCGTGGTTCTAAGAGGGAACGTGCCACCTTTGAGTGTGAAACGATATACGCTGCCCCCCCCCTTGAGTTTCTTAACAAAGGCAACATAGAACTACATTAGTGCCCTGTTAAATTTTGGAATTATTCCGGGTTCATTTGTCATTTTTTATACATTAATTGAGTTTCTGGTCATTTAATGTGCATAAGTAAAATTTGAACTACAAGCACATGCTCTCGTGCACCAAAGTTGGTTGAAAAATCACATTTGTGTCCTCGGGTGAATTTCTAGGTCCCATGCAAGAAATGAGAATAAAATTAAAACATCTGGGCATCGTGGCTCGGCCGAGAACATTGAGAAACTTGGTTTTAAAATTCTTGTAAATCCAAAACACGTCTGAAAGTCATGAAACTTGGCATGGATGTCATGTCATGGTACTACCATGTTGTGGTAAAAAAATTGGCCGAATAGGAACATATTTTGGTATAAGCTTCTTGCAAACCAAAGCTTCTCTCAAGAAGGCTCGTGGTTCTGAGAGGGAACGTGCCACCTTTGAGTGCGAAACGATATACGTTGTCCCCCTTGAGTTTATTTACAAAGGCAACATAGAACTACATGAGTGCCTTGTTAAATTTAGGAATTATTCCGGCTTCGTTTGGCCTTATTTACACATTAATTGAGTTTTTGGTCATTTAATGTGCATAATTCAAATTTGAACTGCAAGCACATGCTCCCGTGCACCAAAGTTGGTTGAAAAATCACATTTGTGTCCTCGGGTGAATTTCTACTCCCTCCTTCCATCTATATAGGTCCTAATGCGTTTTTCGAGGCTAACTTTGACCAAACGTTAGAGCAATAATATATGACATGCAACTTACACAAAGCATACCTTCAAATTTGTATGTCAAAGGAGCTTCCAATAATATAATTTTCATAGTATACATCTCATGTGCTATTAATCTTGTCAATAGTCAAAGGCTGTCTTGAAAAACACATTAGGCCCTATATAGATGGAAGGAGGGAGTAGGTCCCATGCAAAAAAAGAGAATAAAATTCAAACATCTGGGCATCGTGGCTCGGTCGAGAACATTGAGAAACTTGGTTTTAAAATCATGAAACTTGGCATGGTGTCATGTCATGGTAGTACCATGCCGTGGTAAAAAAAATTGGCCGAATAGGAACAAATTTTGGTATAAGCTTCCTGCAAATCGGAGCTTCTCTCAAGAAGGCTCGTGGTTCTGGGAGGGAACGTGTCACCTTTGTGTGCATAATTCAAATTTGAAATACAAGCACATGTTCCAGTGCACCAAAGTTGGTTGAAAAATCACATGTGTGTCCTCGGGTAAATTTCTAGGTTCCATGCAAGAAATGGGAATGAAATTCAAAATTCTGGGCGTCGTGGCTGGGTTGGAAACATTGAGAAACTTAGTTTTTCAATTCCTGTAAATCCAAAACACGCATGAAAATAATGAAACTTGGCTTGGTGCCATGACATGGCACCAACATGTTGTGGTAAATTTGCAGTCCGATTAGCGAAGGCGCACACATTAACAATCAACAAAGTCATTTTGGAACAAGTGCTGTCACGTTACAATCGGAAACACAAGTATTATTGAAACTGTGGGCGTTCTACTTACTAGTACCATTTACGTGCCGCCACGCGTCCCAATTTTTTATTAGCTAGGAGGTGTCGTGCAGGGTAGCTATTTGAGTATGAGAGGCGTGCGATCAGACCCCTGCGCGTGCTTATCGGGAGGAGAGCCCTTTGACCTCCATCTGCCGTCCACCTCTCTCCCAAGGTCTCCATTAATGGCGCCCGAGCCTCTGTTTAATGGCGTGGCTATGTCTCACTCGACTGAGATTTAAGAGAGAAAAAAGAAAATCTGAAAGCACGGATCTTGATGTAAGATCCGATGGACCTATATAGCATCTACTGCGACTTATAGCAAGACTGATGAATATATAAGTACGATTATTATTATTTTGATCAAAGAAGGGCTTGCCCCTTCCAATTTTCATTACTGAAAACCACCACAATTCACAAGAAGTTCAGCACAACTCCAGCCTAACACGAAGGACTAAAAGCTACCAGATTGAAATCGCAACATCCCAAGAGGCCAACAAAGGCCAAACATCCGCGCTAGAACCCAACATTTCACAACCGACGACACAATCCACATCCTAAACCGATTATTACATCAAAGGAAACCAGGAAACTGAAGGAAGCCCAGCAGCAACTAGAAGAACAGCAACGCCAGGGTCGCCACAGCAAGAGTTTTCTTCATTCCAGCCTCGCAACATTGATCTTCCACAGAAAGATAAGGACAATTAATTGTCTTACATAATTAGAAAGATAATTAAAAAGCCACATGCGGCTACGCCCGAAATACACAAGGGCAAAAGAAGAAGGAAGACAAGGATCTGGCTCGCTGATCTCTACTTTCTTGATGTGTTGCTGCAGGCCGCGGGAACTAGTCTCCGCGGCGAGCGGCGATGAGCTCTTTCGTGTCCTCAAGACGCTGCTTGAGAACATCCACGGATTCCTCCACCAGCCTTTGGCGCTCGTTGCGGAGCATGTCATTCTCGTCCATAAGTTTCTTGACGATGATGCCGGTCCTCTTCAACAAGGCACTGGTCTGCTCCTGTTGGTCTGCACTTCGGATGATCTTCTCCCTCAGCAGGTCACGCTCGGCCCAGAGCCTCTCATTGCCCTCCCTTGGTTGCCGGATGATGCCGGTAGCCTTTTCAAATGAGGCTTTCATGTCGTCCTACAACCTCGCCCAGCCGGAGATCTGATCCATCTGGATATGGACGATCGCATGCATGCACTTGTAACAGTCGTCGCCTGCCCGCGAGAAATTTTCCCAGGCCGCCGCGGCGCGGCAGGACACCTCTGGTGCATTCGTGGCGCGGCCGGACATCTCTGCTGCTTCCGCGGCGCGGTCGGACCAGTCTGCTGCATCGACGGCACGGCAGGACCTCCGTGCTGCTTCAGCGGCACGGCGGGACCTCTGTGCTGCTACTTCCGCGCGGCGGGACATGTCGGCTGCTCTCGCAGCGAGGCGGGACATCTCTCGTGTTTCCGCTTCCATGCTCGCCTCTCCCTGGTGGCAATCTCTCGACCCAGAACTCACGCTGGCCATGGCAGACGGAAGGGAAGGATGCTGAATGACTTGTTTGTTTTTGTGGATGAGGAGTTGAGGAGGAATGTGCAGTCATCTTGGCATACTAGTGTTTATAACCGAGTACTAATACGCTCCTAAGTGGGAAACCGTTTAGGTTGTGATCTGTGTGAACAGGTTTGCAATTCAATATAGCGTGGTACTAATACGCTCCTAAGTGGGAAACCGTTTAGGTTGTGATCGGTGTGAACAGGTTTGCAATTCAATATAGCGTGGAGTAATTTGGAATGTGACGAGACGCGAGCTCAAAATTTATTGATGGTTCTAGTTTCGAAGTGCGGCACTATTCCCGGATGGAGTACTTCTTTTTCTACTCCCTCCTTTCCGGTTTTATAGGGCTTATCTCAAAATTTTAGTTTTTCCATTTTATAAGGCTCAATTTGGTTGTTCCCCAACACATGTTCAGATTCCAAGGTGCATTAAATCATTGCATGCAAGTATTAAGAGAAAATTGACCAATGCATGTACTTTATGCATGCATGCATTGCAATTAATGCATTGATAAACATAATTTTTTGAGAAAAACAAGAGCATTAATTAGGTGCTTTTGCAAACTACAAAAAATATTCCACCACTCACCATCTTGGTTGGTGAGATTTTTTAATTCAGCCCTATAAACCGGAAAGGAGGGAGTACTGTTGTGTACGTGCAATAACTGGCACCGTCGTATACATATCTTACGGTTAATGGGGTGTTCGACAGGAATAGCCGCGTGGCGAGCTCTAGGCTAGTCTTTTTTTCAAACGCATTAAACCTATCTATCGGGACTTCTCGCACGCACCATCGTGCCACCCACAAAAACTTGTACTCTGAGTTTAGTAGTACGTTATACAGGAAGAGAAGAGGTGCACGCACGCACTCGTCCTCTCACACACGCGTCTGTTTTTTCTCGAAAAGGAGGATGATGACCCCCGGCCTCTGCATCTGGGAGTCACACATGCATCTATAGCTACGAATTGTAGTGTTCTCAACCATCCGATTGGCTCTATCATGGATGTACCTATATACTAAAACATGTCTAGATACATCTATATTTTGACAAATGGAAGGCATGTATTGTGGAACGGAGGGAGTGCTTCTCATCAAAATGGATAAAAAGGGACGTATCTAGAACTAAAATACGACTACATACATCTCCTTTTATCCATTTTGATGACAAGTAGTACTTCTTACTCAAAGGAACTTTATATCCAACACACACAAAATATCCGTTCGACTGTTGGAAATTACTGATCTGATGTCGAAGTAATTGCTGCATCGCCACCAAAACCCACCATTTCTTAAGCTAAAGTAGACCAAGGTAATCCTATATTAGCATATTACTAAGATAAACAGAAGGCACTATAGAAACATTTATGACGTGAGCTTGTCAATCTGAATGTGGAGGGACACAAGCTTAGCCCCGGCGAGCAGCTTGGGCAGAACTGTCAAGAAGGTCAGCTCCTGCACGTCGATGTCGCCGGGATCCTTGCTGCTTGTCACCTCCATTTCCACCTTGACGGCGTCGGTCGTGCCTTTGGGCTCCGCCGGCGGGCCGTTCGCCCATAGCTTGGCCACGTAGTGCGGCAGTGGGGACGCCCCCGCTCTGATGCAGACGACCAACACGGTGATAGGCGCGCCAATGTCGAGCATGCCGCCGACCAAGAAAAATGCGCGGCGGTCCTCCTCCGCGAACAGCAAGAGCCGTGGCTCCGACAGTGGCACTTGCAGCTAGAGCACCTTGCCGTACTGGATCCTGTGCACGGGCATGGGATGCGCGGTGCTGATGTGGTGGTAGAGCGCCGGCAGTGGGCCTTCGTAGCCGCAGACGGGCACGGGGCATTTGCAGGGCGCGAGTGGACACACGCTCTGGTGATCGGCGAGCTTGTGGTAAGTGACGTAGAGCCCACAGCCTTCGTGTGGGCACTCCACCCTCACCGACGAAAGGACAAAGTCCACCACCGTGTTCCGCACGTCGAAGCCACCGCCGCACTCGCACTTATGGCACTGCCGCTGGTTCCCAGGGCGCTCGACGCGGCAGTCCGCACAGGCCAGGTGCCCTCCCTTGCACTGCAGAATCAATCTGCTCAATCAGCCGAACGGACGAGGTGTATTCGAACCTCATACACTGGAGGCGTCAAGGGGCGGAGGCACAAGGGGCAGTGGAGCACGGTGAGGTCCATCGAGACCTTAGAGAGCTCCATCGTCGGGTCATGTTCGGTCTGCATGATCTCGCCCTCCTCGTGCACAACCATCTCTCGACTTGGGCTTGGGTATTACAAAGCTTTACCGTCACATATTTTATACTACTTCAAGGTGCATTAAATCAACACATGCAAGTATCAAAAGGAGAGTCACGGCATGCATGCATGCGTTGTAATTAATGCATCGGTAAACGCAAATTATTGAAATATATCGAGCGCAGTGCTTTGATGTGTCGCGTCAACTCGTACATCAACGAGAAGTTTGATTATCCTCTCCCTTGCGGACTTAACTGCACCTGCCTTTGGCTGTATGACAGGTTGGCCACACACCTGTCGGGCCCACCTGTCATACACGCAAAGGCAGGAGCGTCCCTCCCTCACCCATGAGCGTGGTGGCTGGCAAGACTAGGAGAAGCTTTCGCTACACGCTCTCCCTCCCGCACACGGTGGACATGCAGCAGTTCAATCGGTGTCAGATGGCCAGAAGCATACTGTAGTACTCCTCCAGTGCAGTAGTACTCCATCATTGTTCGACTTCCCGAAAAGGCGAAGAGCCAAGCGCAGCCCGGACGCTCGTGTGGCAGTTTCATGTGTAGAGTAGTCTAGGATAGCGTGTACCGTGCCTGTAAGCTTAAAATCGTTGGGGTCGGCTCCATGCTATGTGGCCGTCTCGAAGTTTTAAAAAAATAGTCTTTTGGCCCTACCTGACACCCTGGTGATTGTAGTTTGCACGCTCATCTGGTCAAGACAGGAATATATATTTTAATTTGTTTTTTTCGAAAAGGGGGGACTCCCCGGCCTCTGCATCAGAACGATGCATACGGCCACATATATTTTAATTTGTGGTGGGTAAATGTTAGAGGTTGCAGCAAATATATTGTACACTGCAGGTCTTTCAGCCAAGTTTAGAGGCAAGCATGTGGGGCCAGTGCTATGATGTGTCGCGTCAACTCGTACAATGAGGAGAAGCTTGATTTTACTACACGCCTTCTCCCTCACCCATGCGCGCGGTTGCTCGCAAACGAGGACAGGCTTTTGCTTAGTACTTCTACAACAAGCTATCCGTCCCGCTCGCGGTGGACGGACATGCAGCAGTGGATTCAACACTGTAGAAGCAGTAGTAGTAACATCATTGTTCGTCTTCTCGAAGAGGCGAAGAGCCAAGCGCAAAGCGAACGTTGCAGTTGCGAACATTGGAGCACGCATATAGCCAGGCTCTTGCATGAGACAAAATTGCTATGTGAGCCCACTATTGTACTAGTACGTACAACTACTTGCTAGTATAGCCCTGTAAACCAGAAAGGAGTATTTGCCCTTCTAGAGATTTCAACAAGTGACTAGACTACACCGAGATGGAGTACATATGGAGCAAAATGAGTGAATCTACACCGTAAATAAATACATACTAGTTCTATTGTTTTCCTCTCCGAGGTGCACAATATTGAGTATACAAACTAGTCTCTTTTTGACACGCATTTACGTTTTTTTACACAGTACAGACGCAAGTGCTCATATACACGCGCATACACTCACCCCTATGAACGCACACACGCACGGCACTATCATCTTGAAATTTACGAAGTCACCATAGGCACCTCATCGTCGACGGGTCCATAGGTGCTTGAATGCCAAGGAGGGAGAGGGTAGCGGTTCCCGAGATGTTGAACGGTCAATGATGCATCCTCAATTACATGCAGAGGGAATTAATTGGACAAGCAGAATAGAGCCAGCACGATGTGAAAGCAACAGAGTTTGGACTCTCATATAATAAAGGCGCCCCACCACTCCAATCCATCTACTCCCAAGTCTCTGCGCAACACTGCTCACTCCAATCCAAGACCAAGTGACCAGAAGCCACAAGCACCTATGGAGGCGATGGACGCGAGCGGCAATTGGCTGTGCCAAATCATCCAAGGCGTCGTCCTGCGGCCCCGCACCGCGCAGCGTTTCCAGACGGTGCTGGCGACCGCAGGCATCGTAGCCCTCGCCGACGCCGGCTTCACCTCTCGCATGGACGACATGATGGTCAACTCCATCCGCAAGTTCACCTCCGTCAAGAAGCGCGCGGACGACCTTGCCGTACTGCTCCAGCCCGCGCGCCCAGGCTCCTCATTGCCTGCCACCCTCATCGGCCTCCATGGTGACGAACTCTTTCAAGCCCTGGTGGCCCTGCAGGTGCCGGAGGTCGCGATGAAGAATGTGCACCTCGAGGCCGCGCTCGCCGCGCAGCGCCTCGCCATGCAAGAAACCGTCGACCTGCACATCCACGTCTACGAGGAAATCGTCTACATAGGCCACTACAAGGCAAGTGAGGACAGAAAGACGTTGGCCTTCTTCCAACGGCTGGAATATTTGGACGCCATTTTTCAGAAGCACGTCGACCTGGCCACGAAAGCCGCTGCTACTTAGGCGCCATTCGGTGGGCCGGCGCCCTGAGTCGAGGAGGTGGACGTCGTTGATGGATGCATCTCTTCTTGCCTCATGTAACCAGCACTGCATCGCCTCGTGGCCTTAATGTTTTATTAGTATAGTACTCCCTCCGTTCCCAAATATAAGTCTTTCTAAAGATTCCAGCAAGTGACTACTACATACGGAGCAAAATGAGTGAATCTACACTCTAAACTATGTCTCATACATCTGTATGCTGTATTCCATTTGAAATAGTATCTAAAAAGGCTTATATTTATGAACGAAGGGAGTATATGGCATTTTTATTCCAGTCGTAATGTTTTCACTATGAGGTGGGGCCGCAGTTGAGCAAACCCACCCCGCCCACCGGGCGTCGGCCGAGTTTAGAATTAGAACAGAGAAACGAGGGAGGAGAGCTAGCTGTAGCACGGACGCTGTTGTCAGATGGGACTCGTGTTTATAGAATAGGAGTACCGAGCACTCGTGCCTCTTTTTTTTGAGGGAAAAATTAGTCGTATGTCTAGTACCACTAGTTGGGTGCGTGCGACCTATAGCTGTCATCACTTTAGGTCTCCTTTTCGAACTGCGGCTACGCTTCACAGTACATATTATTTCACGCATTTATCCTCCTATATGTACTCCTAGGCTATTTCCACGTGCTCCCATTCGCCAGCATGTGGGACATAGAGCATCTGGGTCGTAGTGCATGCACGACTCGGAGCATATGTCGGGGTACTTTACATTTCAGACCTCACGAATTACATGCAAACCCCCCGCAGAAGAATAAATAATTGAATGAATTACTACATGAAACCGGATTATTTTCATGGAAAACGGAGCACGTTCATTAAATTTTGGACATAACACGTTTATAAAAAATGACCGGACCAAAACCAGTCTAAGGGCCTCTTTGATTTTTCCCGCAAAAAAAGGGCCTCTTTGATTCGCAGGATACTGAAAACACAGGAATGGGGAAAGTATGATGGTGATGAACCGAGACGAGGAGAACTCTAACTCAGTTAGAGGTTAGAGTTAGATTCTAACCCTGAACTAACTCTAAACCAAAGAGGTGTATGGATGGCAGGGTTAGATTGACAATAAATGCTCTATCTCAATCATTTGACTACTTTGGACCCTATTTCCCGCCGGATTTGGAGGGTGCTTGGATACGTTTTAGTTCCATGACTAAAAGTAGTGGGACTAAAACTTGCTAGCCTCACCCATGCTTGGATCCAAATACTAAAGAGACTAAAATCAAGTTAATGAGCATTTATTATCCTCCAAACCCTCCAATCCAGAACTCGCCTGTGTTAAAGGAGAGGAGTTAAATGAGGAGAGAGAGGACTAATCCACATTTTAGTAGAGGTACCCCTGACTAAAAAATTTTAGTCTCAAGACTAGTTTTAGCCCCTCTTTAGTCAGGGGTGCTTGGAACTTTAGCCTCTTAAAGAGACTATTTTTAGTCAGACTAAAATAAGTCTCTTGGATCCAAGCACCCTCTTGGTGTGGTCGGCTCTTCTGTGGCCTCCTCCCGCTCACAATTGACATAAACGAACCATCTATACAAATCAAGCATGCAAAACATGATAATTTTTACTTTGTCCATACAAATGAGATATCCCACTTAAACATACAAGTCGTCAATCAAGCTTCACAAAATAAAAAAACACTTCATGAAACAAAGAATGAGCTAACTCATCACGGAAGTCATTCACGATAGGGAGGGAGCCCGGAGCCCCTCACGCACCGAGGGAGGAGCTCGCCATCGTCGCTCTGGAGGAAGGCTCTGTAGAGCCCAAGCCCCAGGAACCCCTCCGACGCCGGCCCTTGCGAGTTGAGGTCGACACCGGCATGGGTAGCAGGGCCGCTTGTCGCCGACTGGGAACTTAATCTTTGGGCCTCTAGAAATAATGCAAGCCTGTAACTAAAATACCTAGAAAGGTGAACTGAATCTTTGGGCCTCTAGAAATAATGCAAGCCTGAAACTGAAATACCTAGAAAGGTGAACTAAATCTTTGGGCCTCTAGAAATAATGCAAGCCTGAAAGTGAAATACCTAGAAGGGTGAACTGAATCTTTGGGCCTCTAGAAATAATGCAAGCCTGAAACTGAAATACCTAGAAAGGTGAACTGAATCTTTGGGCCTCTAGAAATAATGCAAGCCTGAAATTGAAATACCTAGAAAGGTGAACTGAATCTTTGGGCCTCTAGAAATAATGCAAGCCTGAAATTGAAATACCTAGAAAGGTGACCTGAATCTTTGGGCCTCTAGAAAGATTTATTACCTCCTCAAGCAGCATCAAACAATTCCATGCGTGCACCACAAATCTATACCAAGTTTGATCAGGATCTACTTTTCCAAATCAGAATTAGCGCTAGAGCAAGCAAGATCAATGATATGGCCGTGAGACAGAGAAGCAACAAACAAACTCACCCCTATCGCGACCTCCGTGTAGATGCGCCGCCGCCGCGCATGACAGAGGGAGAAAAACGACTGGTGAAGGGGGAGCGGGGCGACCTTCGAAGGCCGGAGGGAGAGGGCGGCCGGAGTAGGGTGACGGAGGCCGAAAGGAGAGGGCGGCCGGAGGAGAGAGAGGGCGAGCGGCCGTATGGGGAACAGAGAGGAGTCGTGCGAGAGGGGGGGCGATCTGGTGCGGGCAGGGGAGATTTTTTTAGTTCTCTTTTAGTGGGCCCGAGGATAACTAACCCAATTAGAACCTCTCCACCGGGCTAGTTTTTTTAGCTGGGTTAGAGCAAACTAGCTCAAACTAACCCCTCTTGTTTCGATAATTTGAGGCTATTTCAACCCAAACTAGCTCTAACTTAGGGATCCAAACAAAGAGGAGTGTTACTGTACATGCTACAGTGTGGACCATAGCACATTGTTTTTTATGGCCATATCACCACATTGTTTTCTACTGCTGGTTCACTGGGCTACTGTGGTTCACACTGCTGGTTCACTGGGCTGCCGTAGTTCGCACTCCTCCGACCTGAGTAGTACTCCCTCCGTTCCTAAATATAAGTCTTCGTAGATATTTCACTGTGGACCACATACGGATGTATATAGATGCATTTTATGTGTAGATTCACTCATTTTTCTCCGTATGTGGTCCATAGTGAAATCTCTCCAAAGACATATATTTAGGAACGGAGGGAGTAGTATAGTACTAGTATATACCGCATCATTCTTTGCTCCTTCTTACTACTCCGACATGTGGGAGAGCCAGCATCTGGGTCGACGTGTCATGCACCAGTTTAGAGCACGGAACGGAAGGGGGGCATCACCCCGGTCGGA
This sequence comes from Aegilops tauschii subsp. strangulata, assembly GCF_002575655.3. Classification (NCBI taxonomy): domain Eukaryota; kingdom Viridiplantae; phylum Streptophyta; class Magnoliopsida; order Poales; family Poaceae; genus Aegilops; species Aegilops tauschii. The sequence continues at coordinate 63,750,493 of NC_053038.3, read as the reverse complement.
GCGCCAGTAATTCATGACTATAGTGAGTGGTCATATCACAAGTCTTTCCAGCAGTAACGCGCCGTCAAATCGCACAGCCCCACTCGCTCACCCTCCTCGCCTCTCTGTCAAACCGCCTACCCGAAAACTGCCGCGCGTACTGCCCGGGAAAAGCCCCGCCCTCAACTTTTAACTACGCGAAAATAGTTCGAGCTTGTTCGTTCTATATAAATACAGTACTTACTGTATGTTTATTCACCCTTGGGGTTGTTCAATGAATGGAGGGGCGGGGAGCACAAGTGAACAATACTGTAGTACTACTAGTAGTAAGTAGGAGTCGTACAGTAGTCACCTTAAATAGAGAGTTTCTTTTCTTTAATGCCACGTACACAAATTGAAACGCTTGTTGTGGAGAGAAAAAAGATAATCACTCCACTATATATGGACGCAGGGGGCCTGAGCGCTTGCTTTACTAGGGTTGCTCTCTTCATTATCTCATCCTCTCCAGATATAAACAAGACAGCGGTAGCGACATTTTCTCTCTGCTCACGGCTGGTCACAGATCCGGCCGGATCCCTTCGGCCGGTGTGTGTAGAGGACTAAAAGGTGCATCGTTCACGCGGTCATCGTCGCCGAGGGAGGAAACCCATAGCTGCCGGAGGGGCCTGATGCTCTGCCCGTGCCGTTCTCTCCGACACAGCGCCGGCTCGGGAGGTCCTCCGACCCTTCTTCCTCCCTGCCGTATTGTCCGCGGATCCGACCTGCCGCCGCCGACATCCCGGCGACCCTCAGGTATAAGTTCTTCGAAAGCGGCCTTGCTCTACTGCCCCAGCTCCCCACGTGTCTGCATGTGCATCTTTTTCTACTCCCATCAGCTCTTCCAAAGCCACCTAAATTTTTAGTATTATTAGAGGTAAAGCTACTTCATGCATTCGAATCTAGGGCTTTGTTCAAACAACGAAGAAAGGGTGGAAAGTTGTAGCATGAATCTAGGACTTAATTCAAAGAGGAAATAATATGGTGAAAGTAGTAGAGACCGGATACCCAACCGGTCTCTTGGTTGAAAAGGGAAATAATGGGAAAACGCAGTACAAACTGGATAAGGAACAGATCTATTATTGGTTGAAAAAAGGATAGAAAGTGGCGGCTGGTGGACAAGTCAACAGAGTATGTCCAGGATTAGATTTGCTGCCATCACATAGTAAAAGGTCTCCAGGATTAGATTTGCTGCCCTCACATAGTAAAAGGTCTCGGGATTAGATTTGCTGCCCTCACATAGTAAAAGGTCTCAGGATTAGATTTGCTGCCCTCACATAGTAAAAGGTCTCCAGGATTAGATTTGCTGCCCTCACATAGTAAAAGGTCTCCAGGATTAGATTTGTTGCCCTCACATAGTAAAAGGTCTCCAGGATTAGATTTGTTGCCCTCACATAGTACAAGGTCTCCAGGATTAGGTTTGCTGCCCTCACATAGCATGAACAAACTCGGCATCACCACTTTATGCCTCCTTGTAGGTACATTGTGTTGATGCGTCCACTGTCGCATGTCCTTATACCAACCTTTTGCTGTTGTTAATGTAAGGGCGCATGTAAGTTGCTCCTTTACGCTGCTGAGTGTCCTGGTGTCCCCACGGTCCCATGCCCTTAAACAAACTCTTTAGCTGCTGTTGATTTACTGTGTCTGGTAAACAAGCAATGCCACCATTAAAGTAATCCCATATTTGAGGAATCTCATTGTTGATTGTAATGCTTCTGGTAACATGAAGCATTGCTGACATTTTAAAATTTCTACTGTCCTTGCGTGATTGCCATGAAGATAATTAAGATGCTTCTTTTCATTTTGTATATGTTTCGTATATTCTTATTGACCAGCAACTGTTTACTTTCTATCTTTTTGTGCAGATAGGGATATCCATTTCACCTTGTTGCTATTGTGACCTTTTGGTGAACTGCACAAAACACTTTTTTGGAATGAATGTCTTGTGCAGTTCAACTAAAATGTCACGTGGGCAACATCTCTCAATTTTGGTGGAACTGCACAAAATGGTGATTGGAGTTTCCAAAATCTCCGTCAAGTTCTGCTGTAATCTCGTGCAACATTTTATTAGCCTTTGCAAGATGGAGCCGTCACTATCACCACAATGGCACTTTATTTTAGTGGAACTGCACAAAAGGATAAGAAAATTATAGTTGCACCTTACATGAGCCGGACAGCCAACCTTAATGTTCCTCAATTTTAGTGCAACTACTAAAGAAGAACCTGCCAGCTCACAAGAGCAAGTACTTCTTGCTAGCTGAATGATGCAATCTTTGCTTCATTTCAGTTGAACTGCAGAAAAAGGCGCATGAATTGAATCATGGAACTCCAGGCAGACCTCATCCAAGTCGAGATGGAGGTTGAGTTCAAGGAGGCCGCTATTAAAGCGAAATCATGCTTACTGTTGAATCCAGTTCCCCAAGAGCTAAAAAACGAACTGCTGCCGCCGCCTACACACTCGTTCACTCGAAGAGACTCCAATGGCAATCCGAGGGGTGAGCCTGCTGGATATGGACTTCAGCAAGGAGTTCCCCTTTGAGTTCGCTGTTCAGTCCTATGGCTGCACCAAGTTGAATGTGATGTACACCAACGATACAGACTCGGTGAAGCTCTGCCTCGCCTCAGTCCTATGGCTGCACCAGGTTCTGGAGCATTCGCCCGTTTTATCGGCAGCGCCGACTGCACCTTCGCTACGGTGGAGAGAAGGAAGAACGCGACGATGCGGCCATCTGGTGCTACAAGCTTGTCGACATCTAGAAGCAATACAAGATCATCAGCAACGGGCAGGAGAAGGACTCCGTGGTTGACCTCGCTGAGACCATCATCGACCCCTGATACGCCAACATGAAAGAAGACGACCTGAACATGTGGGAGGTACCTCTGAATCTAGCCTACATAACCTACGTGGCCAAGGACGCATACGCATGCTACGACATGTACAGGCAGATCTTGGACATGAGGGCGTGTCTGCTTCCCATAACCGACGAGTACACGGACAGCCGCAGCGTCATGATCAAGCGCGCCAGGAAGGTCTAGATGTTATACTTTATCTATTTATAAGCACCTTTATCATCTGAGTGTTTCATGCATTAGCCTATGTGTCGTAATTATCTGTTTTGTCCGAAATATTTCTTTTAAGAACCCATTAACCTGATTGCTTTTTAGTGGCTATTTGCTTATGTATGTAAACTAGTTCACTTGTCCGTAAAAAAACTAGTTCACTCGGCTGCCGTGCTTTGAATCTCCTTCCTCCCAACATATTCCCCTCAGGTGGACCCAGCAGGTCTCTGAATTTTCTCCCACTTTCTTTTTCGATGTAAACTGAGTTTTCTCCCAATGCTTTCCCCTAGAACCAACTCAACTGTCCCACGTCTAGCCTAAAAAATAATAATACCCCACGTACTATTAACTCATCAAATTAAAATGATATTTTATTTCATAAGTTGAAAGTTCTTACAAAATAATAATAATAATTGTTTATATATAACTTGGCAAGTTAACTCCTAGTGATTGCGTACATAAGCTTACAAAGATTTTACTGACGTGCAATCATGTGTTTACGTTTTTATAACATTTCTCCGTCTAGCCCAACATGATATTTTCACCCAGCCCAGCAAGTCCCCGGATTTCGAGAAAAATGCAAATGGGATTTAAACGGGCTGCATAGATGCTACATCATTGTTTCACCCAGCCCACCAAATGGACTAAAAAAACAAATGGACTGGCTGACATGTGGGCCAGTAGGTCGAAGCCTAAGAAGGCGTTGGATTTACATCCAACGGCCGGCATTCCTCTTCAATCTCTCGTCTTCTTCCCCCAGCGCTGCCGGAACTGCCTGCTCTAGCCTTCGGTGTCCAGTGGCGTTGTTTTGCGCTCCTCAGCGAAACGCTACCCCGCCGACGGCCAGGCCATCCCTCCACTCCGCACCTCCTGTTATTCTCTGCCGAGTGTAGGCCCACCCCGCACCCGAACCAGTCAAGTTTCCCACTCCTCTCAGTCTGCGACTCCACTACCGCATCTTCCCCATCTCTGGGTCGTTCCAGTCTGGGGCCTCGCCGTCATCCACCGCCTCGGTGCACTCGGCGCGGCGTGGTCAACATACGAGAGTCATCGGAAGAGGACTGTACGTGGAGAGCCTGACGGCTGGGACCCATGAGGTCCATGGTCGCACGCAAGGAAAGTTCCTCCTTATTACGCACTGTACGTGCACTGTACGTGGGAAGGGCTTCCTTATTTCGCGAAAAAAAACGTCCCCCCCGCTGATAGGTCGGACCCACCAGCTATATCTTCGCACTCAAGGAAGTGCCTCCTTATTACGCACCAAAAAATGAATACCCCCTGCTAGCTGGGACCCACCATAGTGGGTGGCTGACTTGTGGGCCTACTAAGTTGACGAGGAGAGAGGGCTTTGTCAACTTAGTCAATATGAACGATTGTAGCTCCAGTGACCGTACGATGTCCATCCAACGGCCATAGTGCTTCTTCAACATCTGGTCTTCTTGCTCCAGCCGCCCAAAGTAGTGTCGGTCGTGCCGCGTGCTCCTGCCTCTCGTGGCCGGCTGTGATGCCGCGGAGGCCTCACCGCCCCCTACTACTCCCACCGCTGGCCCAGGGTATCCCTCTACTCACCCACACCCCCTGTTATTCTACGGCGATGGCAGCCTCACGCCGCAGCCGAACCAGTGAACCCTCGTACTCCTCTCCGCGTGGGCATCCACTGCCGCGTCTTCCCCGGCTCCGCGTCGTCCCCTTCCTAGGCCTCGCCGTCGTCCATCGCCTTGGTGCTCTCGGCGCGGCGTGGTCAATGTGGTCAATGACCGACTTCCATCGGAAGAGTAATGTACGTGGAGAGGCTGACAGCTGGGTCCATGGCCATAGCCCAGTTTTTTTGTGATTTGCCAAGTAAGTCGCTTTGTCAGGCCTGTTGGGCTGCAAATCTTTCAAGACAAGGAGAGCTTCATTCGGCTGGCCGAGAAAATGGCCTATCAGTAATGAGAAATGGGCTGTACATTTTTAAAACACATCAAACCGGCAATTAGTTTCAAATATCTTTTTTTCATTTCGAGATTTTAAATTACATTAATTTTTATGCGTGGAGAATTTGCTGGATTTTATATTGATATACATTTATTTTTAAAATCAGTTTGAATGTGAGTCGAAATTTCGGGATTAAAAACAGTTCGGACCGCACCGAAATATGCAAAATTTCGTATAATTTTTTAACCGTGGCCACAGTATGGGCTGTAATGCTAACAAAAAGAATATGGGCTCCAAAAAAACCTTAAAATTAGGAAATGGGCTGTAAATTATTAGAAATAATGGCAGATGGGCTGTATGCTGTTTTCCACAGATTTGAGGCTTTCCTAAAAAAAAGGTTGACGCACAAGCAGTGATTGTTGGATGTCCATCGAACGGCCGTCGTGCTTCTTCAATCTCTGCTCTTCCTGCTCCAACCGCTCAAACAAGTGCCGGCGGGACTGCCTGCTCCCTCCTTCCCGCGACCGGCTGTGCTGCCGCGCAGGCCTCACCGCCCCACCGTACTCCCATCGCTGGCCTAGCCATCCCTCTACTCACCCACACCTGCTGTTATACTCTGGCGACGGCAGATGAACCAGTAAACCCTCGTACAGTCGTACTCCCCTCCGCGTGGGAAACAACTGCCGAGGCTTCCCTGCCTCCGTGTCGTTCCCTTCCTAGGCCTCGCCGTCGTCCATCGCCCTGGTGCTCTCGGCGTGGCCTGGTCAACGTGGTCAACGACCGACATGCATCTGAAGTGGACTGTACGTGGAGAGGCCGACAGCTGGGTCCACGGCCGCACGCAAGGAAATGCCTCCTTATTACACGCAAAATAATGATTCCTCCACCTGACATCAGGGACCCACCGAAAGGGCCTCTGTATTTCATGAAAAAAATGTTACCGCCGCTGACAGCTCGGACCCACCAGCTATATCTTCGCACGCAAGGAAGTGCCTCCTTATTACGCACAAAAAAATGAATACTCCCCCTGTTAGCTGGGACCCAGTATAGTGGCAGGATAACTTGTGGGCCTACTAAGTTGATGGGGACGGAGGGCTTTGTCAACTTAGTCAATATGCACGATTCTCGCTCCAGTGACCGTACGATGTCCATCCAACGGCCGTAGTGCTTCTTCAACCTCTGGTCTTCTTGCTCCAGCCGCCCAATCCAGCGCCGGTCGTGCCTCGTGCTCCTGCCTCCCGTGGCCGGCTGCGATGCGGCGGAGGCCTCACCGCCCCCTACTACTCCCACCGCTGGCCAGGCCATCCCTCTACTCACCCACACCCCCTGTTATTCTGCGGCGACGGCAGCCTCACACCGCAGCGAACCAGTGAACCCTCGTACTCCTCTACGCGTGGGCATCCACTGTCGCGTCTTCCCCAGCTCCGCGTCGTCCCCTTCCTAGGCCTCGCCGTCGTCCACCGCCCTGGTGCTCTCGGCGCGGCGTGGTCAACGTGGTCAAGGAACGGCTTCCATCGGACGTGGACTGTACGTGGAGAGGCTGACAGCTGGGTCCACGACCGCAGCAAGGAAGTGCCTCCTTATTACGTGCAAAATAAGTATTCCTCCACCTGACAGCGGGGACCCACCGGACGGGCCACCGTATTTCGCGAAAAAACGTTTGCCCCTGACTGTTGGGACCCACCAGCTACATCTTCGCACGCAAGGAAGTGCGTCCGGGCAAAAAAAACGATTCGCCCCCTGACTGCTGGGACCTACCAGCTACATCTTCGCAGGCAAGGAAGTGCCTGACAGTCGGGACCCACCTGGTCGAAGCATACGTAGCATTGTCATTCTGGTCGCGAACGTGTACGTACATATATACTGGTGGATGTAGAGGCGCGCACGTGTCGTAGTAGAGGCGCGTACGTGTCATAGTAGAGGCGCGCACGTAGCATGTACACGTACGTACAGCGGCCAGGGTGCAAGAAAGAAAATACGGCCACGTATGTGTACATACGGGCGGGGTCTCGAACGCCTACTCGCGCATACGTATGGCCAGGGCTCGTGTACATGGCTGGGTCGGAACGGAGAAACAGCGTCGTCGTCGTGTTCATGGGGAGGAAACGGAATGCGTCGTGTTCATGGGGAGGCAACGGAATGCGTCGTGTTCATCGGGAGGCAACGGAACGCGTGGAGCCAACTGGCTGGGTCGGAACGGAATGCGTGGTCGTGTTCATCGGGAGGGCTTGGACGGAACAGGCGATGGAAACGAGGCCTGGCGTACCGCACAACAGAGGAAATGGACCTCCTACGTTCGGAACGGGGTCCTGTTGATCGGGAGGGGTGTGGCGTACCGCAAAACGGAGGAAACGGACCTCCTACGGTCGAAACAGGGGTCCTGTTGATCGGGAGGGGTGTGGCGTACCGCAAAACGGACAAAACGGACCTCCTACAGTCGAAACGGGGGTCCTGTTGATCGGGAGGGGTGTAGCGTACCGCAAAACGGATGAAACGGGCCTCCTACGGTCAAAACGGGGGTCCTGTTCATCGGGAGGGGTGTGGCGTACCGCAAAACGGGACTCCACGGGATATTGTTCATCTCCACCGTCGACCTCCTCCAGCCTCCACGGGCTACCGTCGACCTCCTCCAGCCTCCACGGGCTCCTGTTTATCAAGCCTCCACCGCGCGCTACTCCACCGGCTACTGTTCAACCACCCCTCCACGGGCACCCCTCCACCGTCTACTGTTCATCCAGCCCTCCACACCACGGGGTCCTGTTCAACCACCCCTCCACGGGCACCCCTCCACCGTCTACTGTTCATCTAGCCCGCCACACCACGGGGTCCTATTCAACCACCCCTCCACGGGCACCCCTCCACCGTCTACTGTTCATCCAGCCCTCCACCACACCATGGGGTCCTATTCATCCAGAGGCAACGCCACCGCTCACTGTTCATCCAACCCCCCCCCCCCCCCCGCAACGCTCACTGTTCATCCCAGAGGCAGCATCGATCGGCTTCAGTTAGCAGCAGTAGCGAAGGAATCGCTCGATCGGGTTCAGTTAACAGCCATCGATCGATCGCTTGGGTTCAGTAACGCGTAGCCTGCAGTGCAATCGCTCGGGTTCAGTTAGAGCCCAACGCCTCGCTCGGGTTCAGTTAGAGCCAACACCTCGCACACATGCGCGTACGTGTACGAGAGGAATGCGCATCGCTCGGCCCCTGACCTCCCACCGTAACCGTGAACTCCCCGAAATTTTCCTCGCCCTCGCTTCTACCGCGGTTTTTTCCGTCATGGACGGCCCAAAGAATGTCATGCAGCTGCGTCTCCGGCCCGCCCAGGATGAAAAGCCCATTTTCTGTCATGATTTTTTGTCATAGAAGTAGGAGCCCACCACATCTATGATGATACCGGGTTTTGTCACAATTATCGTCATAGAAGTGTCATATGTATGACAGAAAAAAATTCGTTCGGCCCAAAATGTCACGGATGTGTCTTTTTTTTGTAGTGATGATGCCCTCATGTCCGAATTTTATTTTATCGATACCTCTATCTCTAAACATGTGGACATATTTATCGTTATTGGCTTCCGCTTGAGGACAAGCGAGGTCTAAGCTTGGGGGAGTTGATACGTCCATTTTGCATCATGCTTTTATATCAATATTTATTGCATTATGGGCTGTTATTACACATTATGTCACAATACTTATGCCTATTCTCTCTTATTTTACAAGGTTTACATGAAGAGGGAGAATGCCGGCAGCTGGAATTCTGGGCTAGAAAAGGAGCAAATATTAGAGACCTATTCTGCACAGCTCCAAAAGTCCTGAAACTTCACGGAAGTCATTTTTGGAATTAATAAAAAATACTGAGCGAATAAAGTACCAGAGGGGGCCCACACCCTGGCCATGAGGGTGGGGGCGCGCCCCCTGCCTCGTGGGCCCCCTGGCAGGCCTCCGGTGCCCATCTTCTGCTATATGAAGTCTTTCGTCCGAGAAAAATCAGAAGCAAGCTTTCGGGAAGAAACTCCGCCGCCACGAGGCGGAACCTTGGCGAAACCAATCTAGGGCTCCAACAGAGCTGTTCTGTCGGGGAAACTTCCCTCCGGGAGGGGGAAATCATCGCCATCGTCATCACCAATGATCCTCTCATAGGGAGGGGGTCAATCTCCATCAACATCTTCACCAGCACCATCTTCTCTCAAACCCTAGTTCATCTCTTGTATCCAATCTTTGTCCCAAAGCCTCAGATTGGTACCTGTGGGTTGCTAGTAGTGTTGATTACTCCTTGTAGTTGATGCTAGTTGGTTTTATTTGGTGGAAGATCATATGTTCAGATCCTATATGCATATTAATATCCCTCTAATTGTGGACATGAATATGATTTTTGAGTAGTTACGTTTGTTCCTGAGGACATGGGAGAAGTCTTGCTATAAGTAGTCATGTGAATTTGGTATTCGTTCGATATTTTGATGAGATGTATGTTGTCTCTCCTCTAGTGGTGTTATGTGAACGTCGACTACATGACACTTCACCATTATTTGGGCCTACAGGAAGGCATTGGGAAGTAATAAGTAGATGATGGGTTGCTAGAGTGACAGAAGCTTAAACCCTAGTTTATGAGTTGCTTCGCAAGGGGCTGATTTGTATCCATATGTTTCATGCTATGCTTAGGTTTACCTTAATACTTCTTCTGTAGTTGCAGATGCTTGCAATAGGGGTTAATCATAAGTGGGATGCTTGTCCAAGAAAGGATAGCACCCAAGCACCGGTCCACCCACATACCAAATTATCAAAGTGACGAACGTGAATCATATGAGCGTGATGAAAACTAGCTTGACGATAATTCCCATGTGTCCTCGGGAGCACTTTTTTCTATATAAGAGTTTGTCCAGGCTTGTCCTTTGCTACAAAAAGGATTGGGCCACCTTTCTGCACTTTATATACTTTTGTCACTTGTTACCCATTACAAATTACCTTATCACAAAACTATCTGTTACCGATAATTTCAGTGCTTGCAGAGAATACCTTGCTGAAAACCGCTTATCATTTCCTTCTGCTCCTCATTGGGTTCGACACTCTTACTTATCGAAAGGACTATGATAGATCCCCTATACTTGTGGGTCATCAGCGCGCGCAGTGTCCTCGTGTCCTCTTTGGTGCTAAAGGGGCAAGCGCAGGCGAGGAGTCCTGAGGCATCAGGCAAAGGTTTCCATATCGATGCAACGAGACCAAGACTAGCAGGATGGCAGGACGGAGGTCACCGTGGAGCCCAAGACGGCGTCACCACCAGAGCCTTTGGCAGGCGAAGACCACCTTTAGTCAGGATAGCTTGTACTAGTTGTCTCCCTTCGAATTTGGCCGTTGTTGGCTCCCTTCCCGCTCAATATTTGGGGAGAGGACCAGGGCCTCTATAAATAGGACTACCACCACCATAGGGATCATGGGACCGGGGACTGGATCCATTCCATCTTCGCACTCACCAAGCACAAGAACACCTCACCTCAGGAGGCTTTTCTTCCCTTCTACTGTTCATCCTCAGCCCAAGAGGCAATCCACTGCACCACACTGGAGTAGGGTATTACACCACAACGGTGGCCCGAACCAGTATAAATCTCGTGTCTCTTGTGTTGCGGATTCGTTGAGCTAGGCCTTGATATCACAGTGAGGCTGAGGGCGTGATTAGGTATGGGGAGATCTTCACGCGCACCCCAGTGTTCGAACCTCAATGGTTTTGCCGGAACCCGAAATCCGACAGATAATAGTGGCAAGCGCAAACAACTCGATGGAGGGTCAGATTTTGTGGCCAACACCAATGCTCATTATAAGAATCAATGTCGTAAGGGTAAGCCGCAATTTGGAGGGCCAAAATTTAATCTTGAGGCAATGCTCAATTATCCTTGCCCAAAGCATAGTCTGCCTGGTCAGCCGTCAACTCATGCATGGAAGGATTGTTTCATAATGCGAGAGTACCGGAATTATAATCCAGGTCACGACAATAATAATGGGCCGCCAGGCGGGCCAGGCTCCGGTTCTCAAGGGGCTGGCTTTGGTGGCGGCGGCTCCAACTCCGGTTTTCAAGGTCAAGGCCACCAGGGAGGTTATAATCAACAATATGGTCAGGGGAACCAGCAACAAAGTAATAAGTCCAGTTATCAAAGTAATCCAAGGCAGCTCAATGGTGGCCAATATCATGTCTTCACCACGAGTCTATGCAAAAGGGATCAGAAGGTTCATAAGCATACTGTTAACACAGTTGAGCCATAGTGCCTCAGTATTTACGATGGTCACATGGAGCCGTGAGGATCACCTGCCCCGAATTGAGAACCCGAGTCATCTGGCTTTGGTGGTAGCCCCTCATGTTGGGGGTTACAAATTCACTAAGGTACTTATGGATGGTGGCAGCAGTATCAACATTTTGTATTATCACACCTTTCGCCGGATGAATTTAACTGATAAGGATCTTAAGCCATCCTCCACAGTTTTTCATGGAGTGGAGCCTGGTAAGTTGGCATATCCTATTGGAAAGATTGCCCTGGAAGTCGCCTTTGGCGCTGACTATGATTACAGGGAAGAAACGTTATGGTTCGAGGTGGTCAAAATCAGGAGTCCGTATCACGCTCTGTTTGGGTGGCCGGCTTATGCAAAATTTATGGCTCGACCTTGTTATGTATACTTGCAGCTGAAGATGCCAGGGCGTAAAGGTGTGATGACGATCCATGGTGATCGGATAATCGCCTTGGAATGCGAAGAAGGAGACGCGGCTTATGCAGAGTCGGCTTGTGCCTCTGAGGAGTTAAAGTTTTATAAAGATAATGTTGACCCGACTGATATGAACCCTCTGAAGAAGCCTAGCATTGAGCAAGAGACAATGTTGAAGTTTAAATCTGCTGATGATACCAAGCAGGTGGATTTTGTTCCTGACGACTCATCTCTGCAGTTTACAATAAGTGCCACTATGGATCCCAAATAGGAAAGCGCGCTCATCAAGTTCATCCATGAGAACTGGGACATTTTTGCATGGAAACCTTCTGACATGCCAGGTGTACCGAGAGAACTCACTGAGCACAGTCTTAATATAGATCCTAAGTTTGAGCTGGTTAAACAAGTTCTCCATCGTCTCAATGAAGAGCGAGTAAAGCTATTAGAGAAGAGATGGCCCGGCTCTTAGCAGCTGGTTTCATTGTGGAAGTTTTCACCCTGAGTGGTTGGCTAATCCCGTGCTGGTACTTAAGAAAAATGGCACGTGTCGTATGTGTATTGATTATACAGACCTTAACAAGGCGTGTCCAACGGATCCGTTCGCTCTCCCCTGTATCGACCAAATCATTGATGCAACGGCGGGTTGTGAGAGTTTGTGTTTCTTGGATGCATATTCTGGTTATCATCAGATCAAGATGGTAGTCAAAGACCAAGAGAAGACGTCGTTCATCACACCTTTTGGAGCTTTCTGCTATGTTTCTATGCCTTTTGGGCTTAAGAGTGCCCAGGCGACTTACCAGCGTTGTGTTCAAAATTGTCTTCACAATCAGATTGGGCGTAATGTGCATGCTTATGTGGATGATATTGTGGTCAAATATATGAAGAAGGAGACTCTTCTGGACGACTTAAAAAAACATTTGACAATCTCCGGGTCTACAAGATGATGCTTAACCCGACCAAATGTGTTTTTGGTGTGCCTGAAGGTAAACTGTTGGGTTTCCTAGTCTCAGAACGGGGCATTGGAGCTAACCCGGAGAAGATTAAGGCCATCACTTCACTATCTAAGCCGGCGTGTATCAATGACGTTCATCGTCTGGCGGGTCGTGTCGCGGCTTTAATCCGATTCATAACTCGCCTGTGCGAAAAGGCTCTGCCTTTATATCAGATGATGAAAAAGCTCTCAAGAAACAGTTGGCTGAGCCGCCGATCTTGGCTGCTCAATTGACAAAGAGCCTTTGCTCCTATACGTGGCGGCTAATAATAAAGCTGTCAGCGTAGCAGTTGTCGTGGAACGCAAGAAGACGGGTAAGGAGTACCCAGTCCAACAGTTGGCTTATTATATCAGTGAGGTTTTAACTGAGTCCAAGCAAAGATACCCACATTGGCAGAAGTTGGTATATGGGGTGTTCATGGCAAGTTGCAAGCTGAAGCACTATTTTCTTGGACATCCTATTACTGTGGTTAGCTCTGCCCCTTTGGGAGATATTATTCAAAACAGAGAGGCCACTGGTCGGGTTGCCAAGTGGGCAATTGAGCTTGGGCCTCACGGTTTGAAGTATGTGCCCAGGACAGCTACCAAATCTCAAGCTCTGGTGGATTTTATTAATGATTGGACAGAGTTGCAGAGCCTGAGGAGAAGCCTAATAACACATATTGGATAATTCATTTTGATGGCTCTAGACAACTAGAAGGCTAGGGGGATGGAGTTATATTGACTTCCCCACGAGGTGATAAATTTTGTTATGTTTTAAGGCTGATGTTTCCTTGTACTAACAACGCAGCTGAGTATGAAGCTTTGCTCCATGGGCTTCGTATGGCTAAGGAGATGAATTTGAGCCGAGTTAGGTGCATGGACGACTCAGATTTGGTGGCTCAACAAGTCTCAGGCAAGTGGGACTCTAAAGACCCGCTCATGGCGGCTTACCGTCAGGCGGTTGAAAATTTGCTGGTTATTTTAAAGGCTACCAGGTGGATCACATTGATCGGCGGAAAAATGAGGCAGCTGATGCATTATCCCGTCTCGGGTCTTAGCGTAAGCCGGTGCCCCCTAATGTCTTCCTTGACATCTTGCATACCCCGTCGGTTAAATTGCCATCTGAGGAGGATATTGCTATACCTGACCCAGAGGTCCCACTGGTGGCGGCTCTTCACATTATTCTGGATTGGATGTTGCCCTATCTGGCTTATATGAGCCGGGGCGAGTTACCTGAGGATGAAACTTTGGCACGACATATCACCAGGAGGTCTAAGTCTATGACTATCGTCAACGGCGAGTTACATCGACGCATTGTGAAAGGCGTGTTCCAACATTGTGTTTCTCCTGAGGAGAGCCATGAGATTTTAAGAGACATCCATGAAGGTGATTGTGGTCATCATGCTGGCTCTAAATCTTTAGTGGCTAAAGCTTTTCGTCATGGGTTTTATTGGTTGTCGGCTCACGCTGATGCAGATGATATCGTCAGTAAGGGTGATGGATGTCAGAAATTTTCTCGACGGGCTCATGTGCCGGCTCAAGAGTTGAGGATGATTCCAATTACTTGGCCGTTTGCAGTATGGGGGCTTGATATGGTCGGACCTTTCAAAAGGTCTAAGGATAAGAAAACCCACCTCTTGGTGGCGGTTGACAAATTTACCAAGTGGGTTGAAGCAGAGCCGGTCAGCAAGTGTGATGCGGCGACCGCAATTCAGTTTGTTTAAAAATTGATCTTCTGTTTTGGTTACCCTCATAGGATCATCACTGATAATGGCACTAATTTTTCTAAGGGTGCTATGAAGGAGTTCTGTCAACGAGAGCATGTTCGTCTTAATGTTTCTTTTGTGGCTCATCCGCAATCTAATGGTCAAGCTGAGAGAGCCAACCAAGAAGTTTTGGGAGGTATCAAGCCGCAGCTCATGGTTCCTTTGAAGCGAATGCCGAGTTGTCGGATTGAGGAGTTACCATCATTGCTCTGGAGCATCCATACCACCCCTACCATGTCAAAAAGATATACACCTTTCTTCATGGTCTATGGTGCAGAGGCGGTTCTTCCAAGTGATATCCGTCATGACTCGCCCCGCGTGGCGGCTTATGTCGAAGCGGATAATGAGATAGCACGTCAAAATGCACTTGATGATTTCGATGAGGAGCGTGACCTTGCGGCGGCTCGTTCAGCGATATACCAACAAGACTTGCGTTGCTATCATAGTCGCAGAGTTAAAACTCGAGCATTTCAGGAAGGTGACTTGGTACTCCGGCTGATTCAAGATCAGACTAATATGCATAAGTTATCACCTCCTTGGGAAGGGCCCTTTGTGATCAGTATAATAAATCCGGCATCCCTGAGTTACGGGGCCTCTGTCGTTTCATTTCTGAGTATCTGAGTCTTTATTGATTGATCATAAGGTCACTTGGGGGCTTCCAACCACTGGGTTTAGCTTTCATACCCTCTCGGCCGGCTTGAATGCCACTTTATAGGTTTTACCTGCCTGTTTGCAACTTGCTACTCCACCAGGTGACCCGCCAAACTATTAACAGTCAATCTTTTTTAAGACCCTGAACTTGTTAAGGCCAAAACGGTGGCTTGTGTCATGTGAGAGCCGGCTTACAGTGAGCGAGGTTCAATCAATCGCTGTTGTGGACTTGAAAGCAATCATGAGGCCTGTGAGCCAATGGTTGTTGCGGCCTTGAAAGCAAACATAAGGCATGTGAGCCAACGACTGTTGCGGCCTTGAAAGCAAACATGAGGCCTGTGAGCCAACGGCTATTGCAGCCTTGAAAGCAAACATGAGGCCTGTGAACCAACGGCTGTTGTGGCCTTGAAAGCAAATATGAGGCATGTGAGCCAATTTTTTTGGTCATGCCTTGAAAGCTGGCCAAGTGAATATTTGAGATTTGCGTATTTTCTTTTTTTGATTTTCAGATGCTTTTATACTCTCAAGTTTTGATTTTTCTGAATCCCCGAGTTGTGTGGCTCTGGGTTATGATTGACTATTTCAGGTTGTCACCCGCCCTGGTTTTTGACTTTAACTCGCAAGTATGTGGTGGCTCATGTTTGAGTATTTTGGGTTACCATCCGCCCTGGTTTTGGATGTTGAGTCGCTAGTTCGTTTTGGCTTGGAAAGCTAAGATGGTGTTTTTTAGTCATGAAAGGCTACTAATGTTGGGGTTGGCACCCACCTGGCTATTGAATTATTAGTCACCAGTACAAATGTCGCTTGGTCTTTTGCAGATGAACAAGGTCTTCAGGAGATAATAAGAGTCGTGGTGCGAATCATATGTTTGATTCAGGTCAACACACATCACAATTTTTTCTACCAAGCAGTTTTGATAAACATGCAGAGCCGCGTATAAGGACATAAGGATATTATGAAGTGGGAAGATATTATGAGCCGCCCCATTTCAAAGAGTAAGGCGAGTTATAATTGATTAAATTACAGCAGTTCTAATAGTGGACAGTTTAAGACGGCCAGAGGCTGGCGGGTTACAAGAGTATTCTGTAAGCCGCCCAAACAAGCTATGGCGGGTCAGCGGTTCATGAATCCAGAATTGTTAAAATTCTGCAAAGTGTTGGACAAACAGGTTTCAATGAATGCAGTTATATTTATGGATCTACATCAGTTCAAAAAGAAAATTTATTTCTGACCTAAAGTGTGGCAATGGATGAACTAGCAAGGCTGGGTGTGGATTTGTAAAAATAAAAGCTCATATGAGATGTGAGATAAGAAGTGAGACTGCTACCACACTATTTTGGCATGGTTTCCAAATTGAAATAATGGATCTAAATAACAGATGGATGAACTGGGTTGAAACTACGAAGAACTCCGAAGAACCCTATGAACATGATTAATCTAATGTGAATCTAGGTCAAGGAAAGAACTTTACTTGGATGCTTGACTGAAGAGCGGGGGTGCGCCGTCGTTATCTGGTCCGGTCAGGTTGATGCGCTGGAGAGGAACGGCGGCGGCGGAGTTCTGGTCGCGGTGGCATCGCGGGGAAGACAGAGAAGCAAGAGGGATGGGGGTAAAAATGAAAATGAACCCCCTCGTGCCTATTTATAAGGAAAAAGTGAAACAGTAATTGGTGAGCACAGAAATCGAGGAGGCATCATCGTTATCTTAACAGCGGAGGCGCCTCGATTCTCGGAATGGCTGATAAATACAAAGATCCGTCATGACGTCATGAGATTTTTTTTTTGAAATTAACGATGTGACATCACCTTTCGTCATGGCGGATTATGAAAATTTGTCAGGTTAAATGTCAAGCAGAATTTAAGAGATTCGCCAACCAAAGGATGAAGATTGACATGAACAGGTTCAAATCAATCTGGGGCCTAATGTTGGGGATATAACCCCGTTGTATGACCCGCCCAGGAGGGGTCGGGTCACACCGTTGGCGACTCATAAGTGAAGGCCCAGTAAGGCCTAAGAAGACAAGATGAGAAGACCGAAGGCGGCTTACAAGCAGGACTGTTGAAGGCCCACGACCCGGAGGCGACTCAAGACCCGAAGGTATGAGCCGACCGATGGTAGCTTGCCTAGCAAGGCAAGGCGACTTAGAGCCAGGGTCAGTTATGTTGTGTGACCTGACCTGGACTCCTGTAAGCCGCCGGGCCTCGACCTGTGTATATAAAGGCGAGACCCAGCAGCGGGTTAGGGACAGAAAATAATTAATCGAGAGCTAGGTTAAGCAATTCCACTCCCTTGTAATCAATACTCTAGCAAAATAACACAAAGCAGGAGTAGGCTTTTACCTCATTGGTGAGGGGCCATGGCCAAACCTGGGTAAACCCGTGTCTCTCGTCCCGCTCAACCCCTTCAAGTTAATCACCATGACCATGGCCTCGCACCCAAGTCCTTTCACAAGGGCATCTGCCGTGACAAAACCACGACAGAAATTAACTTTATTTTCTGTTTGGGAACCGCCTATAATGTGTCTGGCATGAAAGATGTTAGGAACTCTTGGTCATTTTGTTGACAGGAAGAGAATGCTTCCCAAAACAATTTTATCTCTCTATTTTAAAACTTGAGCTCTGGCACCTCTGCAAATCTCTGCTTCCCTCTGCGAAGGGCCTATCTATTTACTTTTATGCAATTTTTACTTTTATTGAGTCTCCATATTCTCTTATAAAGCACCAACTGGGGGGCACTATTGTTGAACTCATGCACTGGATATGATTAATGTTGAGTATGTTTCATGAATGGAGCATAATGGGCTAGGAATAACTTGCTTTAATATTGATATTTTCAAAGATATGATTGCTTGTTGGTATTGCTTGAGTATTTATGTTTTCATGTCAACAATATACTATTGCTTTGAATCATCCAACTCCAAATATCCATGACATAAAAGAAAAAGTATATGATGAGGGCAGCATTCCACATAAAAAATTCTGTTTTTATCATTTACCCACTCGAGGACGAGCAGGAATTAAGCTTGGGGATGCTTGATACGTCTCCAACGTATCTATAATTTTTTATTGTTCCATGATGTTATATTATCAATCTTGGATGTTTTATATACATTTACAAGCAATTATATCATTTTTAGGACTAACCTATTAACTTACTGCCCAGTGCCAGTTGCTATTTTCTGCATGTTTTTGGTTTTACAGAATATCCATATCAAATGAAGTCCAATTGCCACGACACTTTTTGGATATTTTTTCTGGCAATAAGAGACCGTGGAAGCTTCAGGAGATCACCAAAAGATGGGCCAGTGGCCCACGAGGCACCAGGGCGTGCCCAGAGGGGCGGGGGCTGGTGGCACGTGGGGCCCACGTGGCTCCGTTTACATTCTTCCTCTATAAATAATCTAAAATCGTGAAACCAACAGAGAGCAAGAAGAAATACTTTTTCCGCCGCTGGAAGTTCTAAAACCACGGAGGGGGAATCGATCACGGAGGGGCTCTACATCAACTTTGCTGCATCTCCGATGATGTGTGAGTAGTTTACCACAGACCTACGGGTCCATAGTTAGTAGCTAGATGGCTTCTTCTCTCTCTTTGATCTTCAATACAATGTTCTCCTTGATGTTCTTGCAGATCTATTCGATGTAATGACTTTTTGCGGTGTGTTTGTTGGGATCCAGTGAATTGTGAGTTTATGATCAGATCTATCCATGAATATTATTTGAGTTTTCTCTGAACTCTTTTATGAATGATTATTATACCATCGTATTTCTTCTCCGATTTATTAGTTTAGTTTGGCCAAGAAGATTGAATTTTCTTTCCATGGGAAGAGGTGCTTTGTATTGGGTTCGATCTTGCGGTGCCCAATCTCAGCGATAGAAAGAGACATCACACACATGTATCATTGCTATTAAGGATAAAAAGATGGTGCTTATTCATACGTGAGTTTATCTTGTCTACATCATGCCATCTTACTTCAGGCATTACTCCGTTTTCTCATGAACTTAATACAATAGATGCATGCTGGATAGCGATTGATGTGTGGAGTAATAGTAGTAGATACAAGCGGGAGTTGGTCTACTAATCTTGGACGTGATGCCTATATACATGATCATTGCCTTGGATATCGTCATAATTATTTGCTTTTCTATCAATTTCCCAACATTAATTGGTTTACCAACCGTATGCTATCTTCAAGAGAGAAGCCTCTAGTGAAAACTATGGCCCCGGGGTCTATTTCTATCATATTATTTTCAGATCGATTAAACCAAAAATACAAAAATACCTTCCCGCAATTTATGTACTCTTATTTTATTTGCATATACCTATCTATCTATTTATCAAATCTCATACAATTTAATCTTGCACGTAACCTTCGAGGGATTGACAACCCCTCTCCTCCTCGGGGAAATCCCAATGCAGTTCACAAGTAGCAATGGCATGACAAAATTATACAAAAGAGGGAATTCAATGTAGGTGATCAAGTCTTGCTATACAATTCTTGTTTAATTTTTTTGCAGGAAAGCTTCTCTTCAAATGGGAAGGACCTTACGTTATCGAAGAAATTATCGCTCCGGTGCTATAAAGATCAACAACACCGAAGGAACCAACCCGAGGGTGGTGAATGGACAAAGAATTAAGCATTATATGTCAGGCACACATATAAATATTGATACTAATATTATTCATTCCATAACACCGAAGGAATACATAAAGGAAACTTTCCGGAAAGCTCGAGAACCCTGAAAAAGGAATAGGTATGTGATACGGTAAGTAAACCGACTCCAAAAGTTCCATAAAAGCAATTTTACACCATTTTGGAATATTTAAAAAATTAGGAAAATAATAGGTAGTCCGGGAAGTGCACGAGCAGGCGACAAGCCTGGGGGCGCACCCTACCCCCCTAGGCGCGCCTCCCGAGCTTGTGGTGCCCTTGTGCGCCACCCGAACTCCATTTTTCCCAAATTACTTGTTTTGCATGGTAAAAATTCATTATATAAACTCCGGGAGGTTTTGACCACCGTATCACTGATGTCGCTTGAAGCTACGTCGGTATTTCTCCAAAGAGGAAGAGATGATGCAGCACAGCGGCGGTAGGTATTTCCCTCAGATATGAAACCAAGGTTATCGAACCAGTAGGAGAACCAAGCAACACAATGGAAACAGCCCCTGCACACAGATAAAAAATCCTCGCAACCCGACGTGTTAAAGGGGTTGTCAATCCCTTTCGGGGTACGTCGCCTCAAGTGGCAAACGGATGTGCGATAAATTTGTAGTAAATTGATAGATCGAACGCCAAATAAAATAAATAAAGAAAAATTGCAGCAAGGTATTTTTTGTATTTTTGGTTTAATAGATCTGAAAATAAATGCAAGGAAAAAGTAGATCACAAAGGCAAATATATGAGAAAGAAGTAGGTTTCACTAGTGGCTTCTCTCGAGAAAAATAACAAACGGTGGGTAAACAAATTACTGTTGGGCAATTGATAGAACTTCAAATAATTATGACGATATCCAGGCAATGATCATTATATAGGCATCACGTCCAAGATTAGTAGACTGACTCCTGCCTGCATCTACTACTATTACTCCACACATCGACCGCTATCCAGCATGCATCTAGTGTATTAAGTTCATGGAAAAACGGAGTAATGCAATAAGAACGATGACATGATGTAAGCAAGACCTATCTATGTAGAGATAGACCCCATCGTTTATCCTTAGTAGCAATGATACATACGTGTCGGTTCCCTTTCTGTCACTAGGATCAAGCACCGTAAGATCGAACCCACTACAAAGCACCTCTTCCCATTGCAAGATAAATATATCAAGTTGTCCAAATAAAACCCAAATATCGGAGAATAAATACGAGGCTATAAGCAATCATGCATATAAGAGATCAAAGAAATTCAAATAACTTTCATGGATATAAAAAGATATAATTGATCATAAACTCAAAATTCATCAGGTCCCAACAAACACACCGCAAAAAGAGTTACATCATATGGATCTCCAAGAGACCATTGTATTGAGAATCCAGTGAGAGAGAAAAAGCCATCTAGCTACTAACTACGGACCCGAAGGTCTACAAAGAACTACTCACGCATCATCGGAGAGGCACCAATGGAGGTGGTGAACCCCATCCGAGATGGTGTCTAGATTGGATCTGGTGGTTCTGGACTCTGCGGCGGCTGGATGAATATTTCGTCGACTCCCCTAGGGTTTCTGAAATATTGGGGTATTTATAGAGCAAAGAGGCGGTCCGGGGGGCACCCGAGGTGGGCACAACCCACCAGGGCGCGCCTGGGCCTCCTGGCGCGCCCTGGTGGGTTGTGCCCCCCTCGGGGCACCCCCCCAGGCGCAGGCAGGGCCCGTTGTGTTCCTTCTGGCCCATAAAAATTCTCTGTAAAGTTTCGGGGCATTTGGACTCCGTCTGATATCGATTTTCTGCGATGTTAAAAACATGGAAAAACAGCAACTGGCACTTGGCACTGTGTCAATAGGTTAGTACCAAAAAATGATATAAAATGACTATAAATGATTGTAAAACATCCAAGATTGATAATATAACAGCATGGAACAATCAAAAATTATAGATATGTTGGAGACATATCAATCGCGAGGAAAGACTCTGTTCTTGTTTTGAGCTATTTTCTGACAGATCTAGATCGCCATGGTGCCTCCAAGTTCATCCAAGGACAAGTTCTACGAGAAGGTCGACAGCCCTTACCTTTCAGAGGTGATGAGTGATACGTCTCCAACGTATCTATAATTTATGAAGTATTCACGCTATTATATTATCTGTTTTGGATGTTTATGGGATTTACTAAACATTTTTATATTATTTTTGGGACTAACCTATTAACCGGAGGCCCAGCCCAAATTGTTGTTTTCTTGCCTATTTCAGTGTTTCGAAGAAAAGGAATATCAAACGGAGTCCAAACGGAATGAAACCTTTGGGAGAGTTATTTTTGGAACGGAAGGAATCCAGGAGACTTGGAGTAGACGTCAGGGAAGCTTCGAGGAAGCCACGAGGCAGGGAGGCGCGCCCTACCCCCCTGGGCGTGCCCCCCACCCTCGTGGGCCCCTCGTGGCTCCCCTGACCGACTTCTTTCGCCTATATATATCCATATACCCTAAAAACATCGGGGAGCAGAATAGATCGAGAGTTCCGCCGCCGCAAGCCTCTGTAGCCACCAAAAACCAATCGGGACCCTGTTCCGGCACCCTGCCGGAGGGGGGATCCCTCACCGGTGGCCACCTTCATCATCCCGGTGCTCTCCATGACGAGGAGGGAGTAGTTCACCCTCGGGGCTGAGGGTATGTACTAGTAGCTATGTGTTTGATATCTCTCTCTCTCGTGTTCTTGAGGTGGTACGATCTTGATGTATCGCGAGCTTTGCTATTATATAGTTGGATCTTATGATGTTTCTCCCCCTCTACTCTCTTGTAATGGATTGAGTTTTCCCTTTGAAGTTATCTTATCGGATTGAGTGTTTAAGGATTTGAGAACACTTGATGTATGTCTTGCATGTGCTTATCTGTGGTGACAATGGGATATCACGTGATCTACTTGATGTATGTTTTGGTGATCAACTTGCGGGTTCCATGACCTCGTGAACTTATGCATAGGGGTTGGCACACGTTTTTGTCTTGACTCTCCGGTAGAAACTTTGGGGCACTCTTTGAAGTACTTTGTGTTGGTTTGAATAGATGAATCTGAGATTTTTGTGATGCATATCGTATAATCATACCCACGGATACTTGAGGTGACATTGGAGTATCTAGGTGACATTAGGGTTTTGGTTGATTTGTGTCTTAAGGTGTTATTCTAGTACGAACTCTATGATAGATCGAACGGGAAGAATAGCTTCGTGTTATTTTACTACGGACTCTTGAATAGATCGATCAGAAAGGGTAACTTTGAGGTGGTTTCGTACCCTACCGTAATCTCTTCATTTGTTCTCCGCTATTAGTGACTTTGGAGTGACTCTTTGTTGCATGAGGGATAGTTATATGATCCAATTATGTTATTATTGTTGAGAGAACTTGCACTAGTGAAAGTATGAACCCTAGGCCTTGTTTCCTAGCATTGCAATACCGTTTACGCTCATTTTTACCATTTGTTACCTTGCTGTTTATATATTTTCAGATTACAAAAACCTATATCTACCATCCATATTTCCCTTGTATCACCATCTCTTCGCCGAACTAGTGCACCTATACAATTTACCATTGTATTGGGTGTGTTGGGGACACAAGAGACTCTTTGTTATTTGGTTGCAGGGTTGTTTGAGAGAGACCATCTTCATCCTACGCCTCCCACGGATTGATAAACCTTAGGTCATCCACTTGAGGGAAACTTGCTACTGTCCTACAAACCTCTGCACTTGGAGGCCCAACAACGTCTACAAGAAGAAGGTTGCGTAGTAGACATCAATGAGACACCCTCAAGCCATTGAGATGCATGAGGGGGTGCTTCACATCCGGGATGTTCAAGGGCCAAAGAAGACCGGAAGCGTGGAGAGCAGGCTCGAAGCAGTGGAGCAGGAGATCTTCTAGTGCCAAGGGATGGTGGAACACGGACTCAATGCCAACCACTCCATGATCACGGAATTCACCCGTGATCACAAGCTGGACAACAACAACATTGGCGAGGCCATCTTCAAGCTTCACGAGCGATATGAGCACCTCCAAGCACAGATTTATGACTTACAAAACAAAAACTGTGAGTATGAATCCAGATTTAAGAGAATGAGTTTAGCTGCAGATTTCAGGATTCCAGGGACTCGTTTATCCTTCTATGATGGAGAGCCAATGCCTTGGAAGATGGAAGACAAGCCTCCCACATCATCAACTTCATCACCACCACCTCTGAAGAAGGAGACTTGAGTACACGGGTATGGGCACTCCCCTTGGCTTGTGCCAAGCTTGGGGGAGGTGCCCCGATATCGTATCACCATCACTTCTTTATCATTATCATCTATCTTAGTCAAATCCTTTTGGTTAATTCATGATCTAGTGGAATAAAAAATTTATTATGATCTAGTCTTTTAGTTTTTGTTTCGCGATCTATTTATGTAATCGAGTGTGAGAGTTATATAATAAAGATTAGTTTTGAGTTGACTGTTTTTCTTTCTTGTCTTGATCTTAGAGATGAAAAAGAATAAATAAAATAAAAGAATCATATGCTAATCTTATGGAAAGTGATGACTTCACATATAAGAAGTATAATGCATGAAATTTGTTGAAGGTTGACAAACATAGTATTGGTCATTGTTGCAATTAATGAGAAGTAATAAAGAAATCACATATAAATAGACTATCTTGGACATCTTTTGTGATTGTGAGCACTCATTAAAATATTATATGCTAATAAGTTGATGTTAGACAAGGAACACAACATAACGAGTTATGTTTACTTATATCCGAATAGAAGTTATATTTTTCATAGATCCTCTGACATGTGGTGCTTGCTTTCTACCCCATGCTAACCAAAAAATCTACACCAAGTAGATATACTACTTGTGCATCCAAAATCCTTAAACCCAATATTTGCCACAAGAGTCCACCACACCTACCTATCGATTGAGTAAGATCCTTCAAGTAAGTTGTCATCGGTGCAAAGCAATAAAAATTGCTCTCTAAATATGTATGATATTTTAGTGTGAGAAAAATAAGCTTTGTACAAACTTGTGATGGGGAAGAAATAAAAGCGGCGGACTACATAATAAAGTTCACCATCACAAGTGGCAACATAAAGTGACGTTCCTTTGCATTAAGAGTTTGTACATCCTACTAAAAAGCGCAAGACAACCTCTGCTTCCCCCTGGGAAGGGCCTATCCTTTACTTTAAATATTTACCTTTATGCAAGAGTCATGGTGATCTTCACCATTCCTTTATTTTTCTCTTTTTGGCAGGCATCATGTGTTGGAGAAAGATCTAGGCACATATATCCAGTCGGATGTAGGTGATCATGATTTATTATTGTTGACATTACCCTTGAGGTAAATAGTTGTGAGGCGAAACTATAAGCCCCTATCTTTCTATGTGTCTGACTGAAGCTTTGACCCCATAAGTATCGCGTGAGTGTTAGCAATCATGGAAGATTAAATGATGGTTGAGGATGTGAACTTGCTAAACAAAAGCTCTTACATAGACTCTTTTTGACAATACAACGAATTGCAATTGCATCAATGATTGAGATCATAGTTTGCTAGTTTTCAATGAAGTTTGTGGTTCATACTTTACTTTGTGAAAAAATTATCACTTTAGCATGAGAAGTTATATGACAAAACATTGTTGTTCTAATAATGATCATGATGCCCTCATGTCCGTATTTTGTTTTTTCGACACCTCTATCTCTAAACATGTGGTCATATTTATCGAGGTCTAAGCTTGGGGGAGTTGATACGTCCATTTTGAAATGTTTTTATGTCGAGATTTATTGCACTATGGACTATTATTACACTTTATGATGCAATTCTTATGCCTGTTCTCTCTTATTTTGCAAGATTCACATGAAGAAGGAGAATGCCGACAGCTGGAATTCTGGACCGGAAAGGAGCAAATCTGAGATCCCTATTCTGCACAACTCCAAATGTCCTGAAACTTTACAGAGAAGTATTTTGGAATATATAAAAAATATTGGGCGAATAAATACTAGGAGGGGACCCACCAAGTGGCCACAAGCCTGGGGGGCGCGCCCCCTGAGCTTGTGGGCCCCCTGGCCAACCTCCAGTGCTCATCTTTTGCTATATGAAGCGTTTTGACCTAGAAAAAAAATCAAGAGAAGGCTTTCGGGACGACGCGCTACCGTCTCGAGGCGGAACCTGGGCAGAAGCAATCTAGGTCTCTGGTGGAGCGATTCCGCCGGGGAAACTTCCCTCCGGCAGGGGAAATCGAAGCCATCATCATCACCAATAATCGTCTCATTGTGGGAGGACCAATCTTCATCAACATCTTCACCAACACCATCTCCTCTCAAACCCTAGTTCATCTCTTGTATTCAATCTTTGTCTCAAAACCTCAGATTGGTACCTGTGGGTTGCTAGTAGTGTTGATTACTCCTTGTAGTTGATGCTAGTTGATTTATTTGGTAGAAGATCATATGTTCAGATCCTTAATGATATTCAATACCCCTCTGATCATGGACATGAACATGCTTTGTGAGTAGTTAGTTTTGTTCCTGAGGACATGAGAGAAGTCTTGTTATGAGTAATCATGTGAATTTGGTATTCGTTCGATATTTTGATGAGATGTATGGTGTCTTTCCTCTAGTGTGTTATGTGAACGTCGACTACATGAAAATTCACTATGATTTGGGCCTAGGGGAAGGCATTTGGAAGTAGCAAATAGATGATGGGTTGCTAGAGTGACAGAAGCTTAAACCCTAGTTTATGCGTTGCTTCATAAAGGGCTGATTTGGACCACATGTTTAATGCTATGGTTAGATTTATCTTAATTCTTCTTTCGTGGTTGCGGATGCTTGCGAGAGGGATTAATCATAAGTGGGAGGGTCGTCCAAGTAAGGATAGCACCCAAGCACCGGTCCACCCACATATCAAATTATCAAAGTAGCAAACGTGAATCATATGAGCATGATGAAAACTAGCGGCGCCCACCAAAATTGTGTCATTCTTCCCCAGATTTCCACCGTTGCCCGAGTTCTTGTCAGCTTTGCTCCCCACTTTTAGCTCTTTTCGTTCCTGCTTGGCACTCGGACTCGCTGGGATTGTAGGTGGAGGGAAGGCCAGAAGATTGCCCTTCCCTGTGATTGATGGAACTGACGAAGGAGAGGACACACTGTTCTGTAGCATTCCTTGCTCCGACGCTCTGTTCCTGCTATCCTCCATGACAGAATCACGGTCTGTTTCCAGATCGTGCATATGTTCACTATTGTCAGGTTCGGCTCCTCTTGCACCTCCTCCAGCATGGCCTCCCCGGCGTCCTCCTCTTTTACCGCGGCCCCCTCCTGGTCCTTGTCCAGTTCGCATGGTCCACGATGTCCTCAAGTTTTCGAAGATCAGGGCCGAGGGAGGATGGATTCCATGTCGTACTCTTTAACAAGATGCCCCAGCAGGCCACAGATGGTGCACCAGTCTGGGAGTTTCTCGTATCTAACCCTGTAGATCTGGCGCTTGCCTTCTCGAGTCATAGATACTGCATTCTTCAGGGGCTTTGTGACGTTGATCCTGGCCTAGACACAATGAAAACTTTCCACGAAATCCTGAGCTTGTGGTTCAGTGAAAAGAACTTCGCCCACCTTTGCTGCAAGGGATGGTACTAGATGAGCATATAGGGGTGGAACATCATGAATTTGAGCCAAAACTCAATGGTATCAAGCTGAACAGTCGAGGGTTTCGCCAAACCATCATATGGCTTGAGTATGACGATGTCTCCCCTAAAGTGCCAAGGTCCTTATTGAGTAACTCTCTCCCAATCCCCTAAACAGGAGAATTGAACCATACATAGGTTTTAATCAGGTGGCTTAAAAATCACCTACTGGGCAAGATCCCAAGTTGATCTCATATTCCGAAATAACCAGTATTGAGAGTAGGTTTTGGTGGAGTGCACCCTTGCGAGCACGATCCATCAAGCCGCCTCCACCGGCACTTCCTTTTCATAAAAAACCACAACATCCAGGTCTTCCTCTCACACACCCAGTTCCTTCATGAGCAGTTGCACATCATCGATATCCACTGGCATGTGTTATATATACCTCTTGTAAGCCGCCGCACGAGATAAGTTGATCAGTTGTAAATCCCCGGTGTTTGTAACCTCCCCCGATATAGTGAAGTTTGGCTGGCTGGCGCCCGTGGTTTTTTTCCCATTCGTGTCGGAGGGGGTTTCCACGTTAAAATTTTGTGTCCCCTGCTTGTTTTTTATCTTCGTCGAGTTGATTTGCCTGTCGTATCTCTAACAAGTGGCATCAGAGCCTCGTTTTTCTGTCTAGGGTTTCAACGACATGGCATCGATGATGTTCGATCTTCCGCTGCTGGACTACGACACGAGGTTTTCCTTGTGGCAAGTGAAGATGTGGGCTATCCTGGCGCATCCCGATCTGGACGAGGCGCTAGATGGTTTTGGTGGAAAAGAATAGAAGGATTGGACCAAGGATGAGAAGCGCAAATATCGTAAGGCTATGTGTCTGATTCATCTTCATCTGTCTAACAATATTATGCAAGAAGTGCTCCTGGAGAAATCTGCAGCAGCCCTCTGGCTTAAACTGGAGTCGATCTGCATGTCCAAGGATCTGACCAGTAAGATGCACATGAAGATGAAGTTGTTCACGCATAAGTTGCAAGAAGGTGGTTTGGTGCTAAACCACTTGTCGATCTTTAAGGAGATCGTTGCTGATTTACAGTCTATGGAGGTAAAGTATGATGATGAAGATTTAGGTCTTCTACTTTTATGCTCGCTGCCTAGTTCCTTTGCAAATTTTCGAGATACCATATTATATAGCCGTGATGAACTAACTGTTGCGAAAGTATATGACGCCCTTCAACAGAAGGAAAAGATGAAAGATATGTTGCAATCTGAGGGATCGTCCTCCAAAGGAGAAGCTTTGCAGGTACGAGGCAGGCCTGAGCAGAAAATTACAAAAACAACAACGACAGAGACAAAAGCAAGAACAGCAGAGGTCGTTCGAAGTCCAGAGGATCTGGGAAGGAAAAGTTCTGCAGGTACTGTAAGAAACAAGGTCACCTCATTTATGAATGTTGGAAGTTGGAAAAAAGGAGAAAAGGAATGGTACGTGGAAACCTAAAAACAAATCCGATGGTGATGGTAAGGTCAATGTTACATCTGGTAATAAGTCTGATTCAGATGATGCTTTAGTTGTTTTTGCTGGTTGTGTTTCATGTCATGATGAATGGATACTTGATTCTGCTTGTTTGTTTCATATATGCTGTAATAGAGATTAGTTCAGTACTTATGAGTTTGTGCAGAGTGGAGATGTAGTGCGTATGGGAGATGACAACCCACATGAGATTGTGGGCATTGGTTCTGTTCAGATCAGGATGCATGAAGGCATGATACGCACGTTGACAGATGTGAGACACATACCAGGCATGGCCAAAAACCTCATCTCGTTGAGTACTCTTGACGTCAAAGGGTACAAACACTCTAGTTCAGGTGGAGTTCTGAAGGTAACAAAAGGTTCCCTCGTTCATATGGTAGGTGACATGAATTCTCCTAAGTTATATGTTCTTAGAGGGGGCACTATTACCAATACTGCCGCCGCTGCTGTTACTTCTTATAAATCCAGTAAAACTAATATTTGGCATATGCGCCTTGGGCATATGAGTAAACTTGGCATGGCAGAATTGACTAGGACAGAACTTCTGGATGGCTACAACGTAAGTGAGTTGGAGTCTTGTGAACATTGTATCTTCGGTAAGCATAAGAGGGTAAAGTTCAATGTTGTTGTTCATACCACTGAAGGTATATTGGATTATGTACATGCTGATTTGTGGGGACCTTCCCGTAAACCCTCGCTTGCTGGTGCTCGTTATATGCTTACAATTATTGATGACTACTCCAGAAAAGTGTGGCCTTATTTTATGAAAAATAAATATGATGTGTTTGATGCCTTTAAGGATTGGAAAGTTATGGTATAAAGGAAAACTGAGAGGAAGGTAAAAATACTTCATACTGACAATGGTATGGAATTTTGTTCGAAAGCTTTTAATAGTTATTGCAGAAACTTGGGCATCGTCAGGCACCACACCGTCCCATACACTCCTCAACAGAATGGTGTGGCTGAGTGCATGAACAGAACCATCATCTCAAGGGCTCACTGCATGTTGTCCAATGCTCGCATGGGCAAAGGTTTTTGGGCTGAAGCTGCGTCCACCGCCTGCTACCTCGTCAACAGGTCACCATCCATTCCACTTCATAAGAAAAGTCCCATTGAGTTATGGTCTGGTACTCTAGCTGATTATTCGTAGTTGAGAGTTTTTGGATGCACTGCATATGCACACGTTGATAATGCAAAGCTTGAGCCTAGAGCTATTAAGTGTGTGTTTATTGGTTATGGTTCAGGAGTAAAGGGATACAGGTTATGGAATCCCGAAACTAATAAGGTTTTTGTGAGTAGGAGTGTTGTTTTCAATGAATCTGTTATGTATCATGATGATCTGTCCACATATACTTTTAATGTAGAGCCACAATAAGTTAATGTGCAGGTGGAGCACCTTGATGAGGAGGAAAACGTAATTGTTGATAATGATGTTGTTGCTCCAGATGCACATGTTGATGATAATGTTGATGATGCTCCAGATACAGAGGTCCATGATGATGATGTTGTGCAGCACTCACCCCCTGTTTTGCAGCGACAAATTTAGTCTCTTGTGTCCGGCAGGACAAAGAGAGCCATGAACAAACCTAAGCGCCTAATTGAAGAGCGTGACATTGTTCATTATGCTTTCAGTTGTGCAGAACAGGTTGAGAAGATCCATGAGCCGTCCACATACATTGAAGCCATTGTTTCTGGAGACCGCGAGAAGTGGATTGCTGCTATGGAGGAAGAGATGCAGTCACTTGAGAAAAATGCCACACGGGATGTTGTTCGCTTGCCTAAACAAAAGAAGACCGTTCGTTGCAAATGGATCTTCAAAAGAAAGGATGGCTTGTCTCCTATTGAGCCCGCGAGGTTTAAGGTAAGGTTAGTGGCCAAGAGCTTCAATCAGATACCAGGTATTGATTATAATGATGTGTTCTCTCCAGTTGTGAAGCATAGTTCCATTCGTGCATTTTTCGGTATTGTTGCTATGCATGATCTTGAGCTTGAGCAGTTAGATGTCAAGACTGCTTTTCTACATGGTGACCTAAAGGAGGAGATTTACATGGATCAACCAGAAGGTTTCATAGTACCTGGTAAGGAGAAATTTGTTTGCAAGTTAAAGAGGTCTCTATATGGTTTGAAACATTCTCCGAGACAGTGGTATAAGAGGTTTGATTCATTTATGATAGCACATGGATTTAAGAGGTCTGCATATGATAGTTGTGTTTACATTAAGTTTGTTGATGGATCACCTATATACTTGCTGTTATATGTTGATGATATGTTGATTGCTGCCAAGGGCAAGAAAGAGATCACTACTTTAAAGGCATAATTAAGTAGTGAGTTTGAGATGAAGGATCTTGGTGCTGCTAAGAAAATTCTAGGTATGGAGATTACAAGGGACAGAAATTCTAGTTTGTTATTTCTTAGTCGGCAAAATTACATTAAGAAAGTTCTTCATCATTTTAATATGCAAGATGCTAAGTCAGTAAGCACTCCCATTGCTCCTCATTTCAAATTATCATCTTCTCATTGCCCTAGTAATGATGAAGAGTTTGAGTATATGTCAAGAGTTCCATATTCCAGTGTTGTTGGTTCTCTAATGTATGCCATGGTGTGGTCTAGGCCTGATTTGTCATTTGCAATGAGTTTGGTCAGTCGATACATGGCTAACCCTGGTAAAGAATATTGGAAGGTTGTTCAATGGATTTTCAGGTATCTTCGTGGCACTTCCAATGCTTGTTTGAAATTCGGCAGGACTAGTGAGGGACTAGTTGGCTATGTGGATTCAGATTTTGCTTCCAGTGATTTGGACAAGAGGAGGTCCCTTACAGGTTATGCGTTCACTGTTGGTGGTTGTGCCATGAGTTGGAGGGCAACGTTGCAGCCAGTAGTTGCTCAATCTACCACTGAAGCAGAATACATGGCTATTGCAGAAGAATGTAAAGAATCTGTTTGGCTGAAAGGTTTGTATGTTGAGCTTTGTGGAGATAATTCTTGCATTAACTTGTTTTGTGACAGTCAGAGTGCCATATACCTCACTAAGGATCAAATGTTTCATGAGAGAACAAAGCACATTGATGTCAAATACCATTTTGTTCGAGACATTGTTGAGCAAGATAAACTGAAGGTATGCAAGATCAGTACTCATGATAATCCTGCTGATATGTTGACAAAGCGCGCCCCACGACCAGAAAATGATGGGCGATTGGGTAGAAACGGAGGTAGGGGCGATGTTCTTGACGACGGCGATAATCACCCGAGGAGGAAAAAAACCTAGCTAGAGGGAAAAAAAACATATCACTTGTACATGCATTGTAAAGAGTTTAATAAAGTGTCGCTGCATGACCCTCCTTTTGTTGAGAAAGAACGATGCATGGCCCTCCTAAGCCGCATATGCCATTTCTCGTCCGATGCAAGTCATAATAGGTATCACCTACATGGTGATGCTACTGGGCAGGCACAATATTGTACCTCCAGTGAGTTTTGTGTGTGTTTCATCGGGTTTTCACTGTTTTGAGTAGTTGTTCTTCTGATTTCTTTGGTTTTTCTCTTGGTTCTTTTGCTTTGGTTTTCTTCAGCTTTCTTGTTTCTATCTCGATTTTTAACCGTTTTCTTCGACTTTCATCTTTTTATCTTTTTTTTTCAATTTTTTCAACATGTATCTACTTTTTAAACCTTTTGTACAGTTTTACTTTCTTAATACATATTTCTCATTTTTTCTAATATATGTTTTGATGTCCACTTTTTCATACATGTTGTACATTTTCGTAGACATCTAAAACATTCTTTATACAGGTTTATCATTTTTCAATTACATGATTAAATGTTGTCTAAATATATTTTTTAGATTTTCTTGAATATGTGTTAAAGATATTTCGAATATACATTGATTTTTTTGAATGATGGGTAACCTTTTAAGCTATGTGAGCATTTTTTACATTGTATAAACATTATTTAAAATGTCACAAACATATTTCTGAAACGTGCGACATTTTTAATGTAAGGTACATTTTTTAATTGGTACGGAACATTGTTTTTTATTTACACCAATATATTTTTTACATTGTATAACAACTTTCAAAATGGTGAGTACACTTTTTTGGAATGTGTGATCATTTCATAAATGCCATATTTTTTTGAATTGTATAAACAATTTTTTAAGTTGAGCAAACATTTTTTAAATGTTTGATGAATGCTTGAAAAATTAACTAAATTATCTTTTGTAATATATGTATTTGTTATTTTTAAATTATAAATACAAAAAAAGCGTACTCCTACTAAATCTGTCCACTATGCAAGGCAGCAAGTCAGAGCATCTCCAGCCGTTCGGCCCCCCAGGGCGCCGAAAAACTGCGCCCTGGGGGCGAGCCGGCGCTAGTTCAGCCCCTGGGGGCGGCCTACCTCCCAGCCACGGCCCCGGGCGCCCCCCCCCCTCAGCCTGGGCAAATTCAAACGTAGTTCATTCCCACGCCCAAAAATAACGTCACAATCCGGCGATCAAGCGGTGATCGATGATCGATGAAAAGTTCGGCGTATAAAAATCAGAACAGAAACGCGCATCAGACGGCGAGGTCGGCCTCTGGTGTCGGCGGAGTCGGCGTGCGCGGGCTTGACGGGGTCTCTGTGCTTGGCGGCGTGGCTTCTGCGCTGCGGGCAGTCTCGGCGGCATCATCGGTCGGGCTTGTTGGCGGCGTCGGCGTGCGCGTGGGCATGGGCGGCGTCGTCGAAGGAAGCTGGTCCAGGATGAGGCCGACATGCGCCCTGTACCACGCCTTGACCGCCTCGTCGGTCCTCTGGAGCATGTCCGCCCCGCCCAGCAGGAAAGCCAGGTCGGTGTTCCTCTTCTTCGCGGCGACGTTGGTCCGGAGTAGGTCGAGCTTGACGGTGCTTGTCGACATCAACGCCGACCACCGCGCCTCGGTCTTCTCTTCACGAAGGACGGCCCGGGCCTGTGCGTCGGCGAGCCAGTGCTGGATGGATTCCTGCACGCGAGCGGTGGCCGGGTCGGCGTGTTTCCCCTTCTTGGCACCTTTGTTGCCGTCCGGCCGCCCTTCTGACGCGCCCGGAGCTGGCGCGTCCGGCTTGTATGTCTCCTTGGCCTTCTCGAGGGTGCGCCGGACTTCCGTCCACTTGTCGCACTTGTCAATGCGCTTGTAAATGTGGAGGTACTTGAACTCGACGTCGTTGTTGCTCTGCCTATACAGGCCGAACATGCGCAGCAACTGCGCGGGGATGAACAAACAGTTGGCGGGCGCACACGGCGAAGAGAGACGGGAGACCGGCGTGGCATACCTGATCCTCAATGCTGGCGCCGCTCTCCGGGCGAGCGGCCACCTCCTCGACGACACCATGCCATTTGTTGTACGCCCCCTGGATGCGCCCCCAATGGTTCGCCATCGCCTTCGACCCGCGCTGCATCTAGACGCCTTTGAAGTAGGGGTCGACGAGCTTGCGCTCGTCGAACTCGGCCTTGATGCGCGCCCAGTACGTGTCGATGCTCTGGTTCGCGCCGGTGGTCGGGTCGAGGCAGACGACTTTCCATGCCTCGGCGAGGCATTCCTCCTCCTTGGACGCCCACTTGATGCGTGGCTCGGCTGACCTGGCCGTCCGCTTCTTCTTCTTGCGCCTCCTCGCCGGCTCCTCCTCGTCCTCGTCCTCTTCCTCCTGCTCCTCGTCGCCGTAGACGTAGCCGAGCTCGCCGTCCATGCCGCCGCTGAGATCCACCGCCTCATCCGCGGTGAACCCGGGAGACGCGGCGGCCGCGGCCGATCCTTCCGCGATGATGTCGTCCATGTCGGTCTCGGTCTCGTCGGCGTCACCGAGGTGCGAGAAGGGCAGTGCGCAACGGCGGAGAGGGGGCGTCGGGGAGGACGCGTATGCGGGCGGTGAGTAGTTGTATGGAGGGTACTGCACGCCGGTGAAGGCGGGCGAGGGCGTGCGCTGGGCCGGGTGTCCATGGGGGAACGTGACATTTGGGTTGAACCCACCGTGCACGTCCCCGTCGGCGTAGCCCGGCGATCCCCATGGCTGCGGCGTCGGAGACCCGACACCTTGCTGGCCCCAGGGCGCGTACGGCGCGTGGTTGCCGGGGGGATTCATCATCCCCGCGCGTGCCGCCTCGGCCTCGGCCTGGTCCGCGGAAGCGGCAGCGGCACCCGCAGCCGCGCGTGCCGCGTTGTCACGGGCCTTCTTGGCGAGGGCCCTGTTCCACCGGTCGGCGGTGACGGCCTCCCGTCGCTGTACTTCTACCCTCCAATCGGCGTTTGTCATGCCCGGCGGCTTGGACGGCGGCGCCCTCAGCTTTCTCTGCTTCGGCTGGGTGACGGAGGCGGTCGCGGTTGCCGCGGCGCGGGGGACGACGTATTTCTTCGGTGCCATGGGGGCCGGCTGGGAGGCGAGCGGGAGAGAGAATGGCGGGAGGAAAGGAGAAAATGGGAGGGAACTGGGGGAAAAGCGGGGAGAAACGACGGGAAGAGGCACTCGACTCGCCGATAGGGCGGACCCACGCGCGCCTTTTCGCTTGTGCCGGCGCCCAGGCGCCCCCAGGGCGCCGGGTTCTGCCTGGGTCCGCCGGCACCAGATTCGGCCCGAGCCGGTGAAAAACGGGCTTCTGGGGGACGACTGGGTCGTTTTTTCAGCGCCGGCGTGGCAAAAACACCTGGGGAGGGCCTGTTGGGGACGCGGCTGGAGATGCTCTCAGTAACACTAGAAAAGAAAAACGTACTTCAACAAGAGTTGAGTCACACAGACAGAAAACAGTATGCTGGGCCAGCTCACCTGTGAGTGCGCTGTAGGCGAGCGCTACGTGTAGCTCGCAGTCGGCGAGACACAGACGCACTGACACAGCCGCTGCCAAGCACAAATGAGCTGGCACCGTTCAACATGTCGCCGATCCAGCCCCTTTTTATTTACAGTTTTGTTAGGGCAAACTCTTTCCTGCAGGTTTCGTCAGCGAGGCCGTGGATTCGTTTTCCCTCCGTCTGCTACTCTGGCGGTCTGCGGCGGGGAGGAAAATTCCGGTGCCTCCGCTTCGGTTACTAGTTTAGGTTAATGTTTTCCAGTCCTTGCACGTGCAGCGCTCAGGCGGATGGCCGCGCTGCTGCTTCGAGTTTGTCTTTCGGACTTCAGTCCTTGTCGAGTTTGTTCATTTGGACGTAGTCGACGGAGCTCTGGTGTAGATTCTTATTATCTCCTTAAGGCTGTCAGGTTAGGGTTTTTCGTAATGTAGCGAGATTTGGCGCCAGGTGTTTCAGATTTAGTCAAGGATTCAACAATGGCGACCGCGACTTCAGAACGATGGTCCTTAGGCCTTATACAATGCAGGTGCTTAAGACAGGTGCTATATTTTTTTTCATTACATCAGAGGTACCCAATGCTTAGGA
Source organism: Aegilops tauschii subsp. strangulata (assembly GCF_002575655.3). Taxonomy (NCBI): domain Eukaryota; kingdom Viridiplantae; phylum Streptophyta; class Magnoliopsida; order Poales; family Poaceae; genus Aegilops; species Aegilops tauschii. The sequence continues at coordinate 63,714,260 of NC_053038.3, read as the reverse complement.
AAGTAAGCAGGTGCCTAAGAGCATCTACAGCCGGACTCCTTAAATTGACCGGGCGGGCGCGGGGACTACTGACCGGACAGGAGAGAGAAGCAAAAAGTAGTAAAAAGTTGACCCAACCGGACCCCTATCATCCTTATACGTCCGGGCTGTCTGCGAATCCTTATATCCATCTCAAATATGGGGAGGATATAATGTCTCGCGGACGGCCGGACGCGCCCGGGCGCGGCCGGTCAGTCCGCCACGTAGGACGCGTCCCCACCCTGGACCATATTTTCTTTTCTTTATTCATTCTTTTCTTTCTCTCCCTTCATATGCAAGTGACCGGACATATGAGGATGAAAATGAGGAATATGACTACACGAACGAATAAATAAAGGCACAAAACGGACACGCCTGGTCATTGACCGGGCGCGGCCACAGGTGTTTAAAGGATCATATTTGCTATGTCCAGCTATAAATGCTCTAAGTTTGCTCGTGCCTGGCCGGTGCTGGGGAAAGTAACCGCGCCTTTTCCTCTTTGCGTCTGCTCCATTTAAGCATATGTATAGGCTTGCTACGATTGTGCGAAGCTAATTTTAGAGAGGCGCTTACTGACATGTCAATACTCTATGGCTTTAAGCACTTGTATTTAAGCATAGGGGCACATGAACGAAGACTTTTTGGTTGTTATCGATAAGGTCAAGCCGACTCTGATAAATGAGCGGCAACAGCGGTGCATCGGCGACTCGTTCTGATGGCAGTAATAGTCGTTCGGCGGTGTCGGAATTTCGATGTAATTTTTTATTATATTTGAGATGCTTTATACTTTCGGTGAATTTTTATAATATATCTGAATCATTTTTGTCAAAAAAACAATCCCATATAAGATTTATTAAAGTCTCAGTTACCTCCTCTACCCGCTGCTCAAAGATATCATGCACTTTGGGGTGGTCTAGTGGGCATTCCCTATTTGGCGCTTCAAGCGCCGGTGAAAGGCGTTTTCGCCATCCAGCGCACACCCCCTGTTCGAGCTGGTCTGGTCTATTAACAGTTTTTTCTTGCAAAGCTTAAAAAAGGTATGACCGGCATTCCTATTTGGCGCGGTTAAATGTTATTTCACCATCCAAAGCCTGGTGAAAGCATTACAGGGCAATGATGCAGATATGGCAGCTGAGGGTATCCTATTCAGAGAAATCCGTAACTTTGGCCGGCTAAACTTCAATCGCGTCTCTTTCTCGTTTGTCCCGAGAGCCTGTAATAACTTGGCACATGTAATAGCAGCATTTGGTGCTCGTAGGCTAGTTAATCGGGAACTATGGCCTGAGAGCCTCCCGGATGATGTAACCGTTCGTAAGGCCAGTAGTATGGCTGGACCTGTGTGATGTATGGAATCCCAGTGTTCCATTTCAAAAAAAAAAAAAAAAGCACACTCCTGTCTGAGTTGGGCCAACCCATTGACATTTTTCCGTGCTATGCTTAAAAAAAGTTGCGATAAGCAGGGTTCGAACCCCTCACTATTCTCACATAACCGCAACAACCACTACATCATCTGCACGCTTGGGCTTACTAAGTTTTTTTTCTTTTATTCTTTCTTCAATTCGCTGTGAATCAAGAGGCTACGATTCTTTTTTTTTCTTACTCCTTTTTTCTTGTTCTTTTCTATTTTCCTTTACCTATCTTCCTTTTTTTCTAAAATGCGTGAACTTTTTTGAAAATTTTGACCTTTTTCTCAAAATCATTGAACCTTTTCCAAGTTTGCGATTTTGTCGAAAAATCATTGAACCTTTTCCAAGTTTGCGATTTTGTCTTCAAATCAATGAACATTTATCAAATTCACGGTTTTTTCGAGATGCAAAAACTTTTTTCCACAATTCGTGTTTTCAAAATATGTGAATTTTTAAAATCAATGAATTTAAAAAAATGATAAACTGTTTTCATGTTTGTGAAGTTTTCAAAATAGTTTTTTTCAATTTCGTGAACTTTTTTTAAGTTTGTGAACTTTTTTCGAAATTGATTAAAAAAATAATAATGGATGTACTATTTTTAAAATTTGTGAACCGTTTTTTTTCAAAATCAAAAGAACTTTTTCAAATTTAATGATTTTTTTCATATTCGATGAGCTTTAAAAAAATACACAAACATTTTACTAATTCAATTAACTTTTTTAGAATCCACAAACATTTTCCAAATTTGATGAACTTTTTTGAAATTTGATGACCTTTTCTCAATTTCATGAACTTTTTTTGAAAATTCTGAACTCTTTTTAATTCAAGATTTTGTTTCCGAATTTTGCAACAACAAAAAATCCAAATTGCGATCCAGCAAACCAGGCGATTGAGAGCGAATTCAGAATCTACACGGGCCGGCCCAGCAGCATTGGCGCGTGAAGCTCCGAACAGGAGATCCCAACGTGGCCCAATGAAAAATCAAGAGACGAGGACATAGCGCGAGCGCTATGTCACGCCTTAAGCGAGACAGATTCTACTCTCGCGTCGAGCATATACACTAACGGGCCGGCCCACTGGCGCAGTTAAAAGAAGTTAAAAGAACGAAATCTATAATGGCCGAACGTACCATATTATTTGGTCTCGTCCCGGGCGCCTCAGCCATCATCAGATGTTTGTACGAATCTTGCCATGGCAAACTTTGTAGATGTTCAAAAATATGGAAAATTTTCCATGGCATTTAAAACTGATCAAAAACATGGCAAACTTTGTAGATGTTCAAAAATATGGAAAATTTGCCATGGCATTTCAAAATGTTCTAAAACATGGCAAACTTTGTAGATGTTCAAAAATATGGAAAATTTGCCATGGCATTTCAAAATGTTCAAAAACATGGCAAACTTTAATATGTGCAAAAACATGGTAACTTCTTTTAATTAAGTTTGTTCAAAAACATGGAAACCTACTTTTAATTAACATGTTCACAAACATGCACACTTGCCATGGCAACTAAATATGTTAAAAAATATGGCGACATTGTAGATGTTTAAAAACATGGCAAATTGCCATGGCGGTTTTTAAGATGTCAAAAACATTTGCAAACTTGTCATGGCAAACTTACGATGTGCAAAAACATGGCAACTTTCTTTTTAAATTACTAGTACAAATGCCCGTGCGTTGCACCGGGCGAACAAAGAGACACAACCAGCTTCATATTCCACTGTGCACCATTTTATATATCCAATTTTAATAAACTTTGAGGATAAGGTAAAACTGATTATTGCTTTTTGTAGAATCAAGTTTGGACATGAAAAAACCAACTTAGGGTTCTTCATTAGATGGAAGAGCAGTTTTGCATGGAGTAGTTTGTCAATCTTTTTTTTTTGGTTTTTTAGGAAACCATGAAAATTTGCTTATTTTTAATAGAAGTTAAGGTTTACATAAAAAATTGGAACACTTCTTTAAGAATCTTAAACGTTTATGAAAATTAGAACATTTCTATAAAGAAACACATTTTTAACATATGTTTTTTCTTTAAAAAATGCTTGATTTTTTTATACATTTCTAAATGAATTTTCCGATCAGTACAACACTACCCATTTTCCGATCAATTGTTTCGTCCAAGCACCATCAGCTGCTCATTACGGAGAGTCGAAGAGCATTGAAGCAAAGCGGCAATAAGCTAACTCTTCGGCTGATCTCCAGCAACAGAGGCGGCAAGGTCAAGCCTGACAAACATGTCCTTCAGAGTGTATGACGTGTGTTGTTCCTGTGTGACGGCACGCCAAAGAGTTCCCTCCCATCTCGCCACTGGTGTCGTACATAGGGTGGCGGGAGGGCATCACGGCGAGCCACCGTGGTGGCCGGTGGCGACCTGGTTGCTGAGACACCAAAGTGCGTGTCAATTGTTAACGACGCCAAAGTGCCTGTCAATAAAATTTATTAGAAATACCAGTCTATATAGCTCAACATCAGGAGATGCAGGACCTCATCATATATTGGGTCTTTAATAACATAATCAAATACATGGTCAGAGTGTTCCCGATATTGATGGTTTTTGAAATCTGTTTCTGCTATTCTATAAGTTAGCCATGAACAAGGTTTGTTATTCTGTAAGTTAGCCATGAACCAGGTTTGCTATTCTATAAGTTAGCCATGAACAAGGTTTACACCATCTGTGAAATGACAGTAATTCTGGAAAATAAAAATAATAAGAGCACCACTACAGCTAGTAAGAAAATCATGACATGATATAGACGGAAAGAATCCTTAGTACAGCTGCAATTAAAGGGTTTGCTTTCAGTCAAGGAATATAGCATGACGTCAATAGCAAAACGTGATGATATTTGTGGAAATAAAATAACAAGAGCACTGCAACTGCTAGTAAAAGCAAATATTATCCAACATGATAATTTCAACCAGCACATCAGTTGATTTTTTAAGACGGAACTTTTATTTATCTTCACAAGTCATAGTTTTTCCAAAGATGATACTATTGCTATCTGGGCACATAGATCATGGTCAGTCAATGCATAATGTGCAAAAAGTCAAATAATTTAAGAAAACATTGAATACAGAAGTACACATAATAAATCAAAAAATTACCTTGTGGGAGATAAACAATATACAATTCTTTCGGAGCATCATGTAAACATAGAACTCTAGGCCAAATTACCGAAAAAGGGTTTCCCCCCGCTTTGTATTCCAAAGCAACCAACACCGAGTACAAAGATCGCTGTGGCGAGCAGCACAACACACCAAAAGAAAAGGAAGAAGAAACAAATGCCAACCACAGCAGCTCGGCAAAGCGCGGATGACCCGCCACCGCGGCGCCCACCGGATACAAACCACCACAGACCGAGGTTCCGAACCGCCGCGTACCAAGCAGCACCTCCAAGAAGGAATGCGACGCCGACGACGCTGCTACCCGGACGAGTCCTAGGGTTTCCCCTGGCACGCAGAGGGAGGTGGGGGTGAATACCACCGACACCCTCCAGGAAGGAATGGTGGCACCCGCAGGTGTCACCGCCTCGGGGCCGAAGCCGGCAGGGATTTCTCCCGCATTCCCAGACCCAACTGCCCAACCGGATGGAACCGACCCGCCAAACCGTCGCCCACCCCCATGCGCCAACGCAGTAGCGCCGCCACCAACGCCGCCTCACTACGAACACCACCACGAGGCCAAGAGGACCGGAGAAAAGCGCACCACGACGGGAGCCGCGACACCGACGCCGAGCGGGAGGGAACCACCTCCACCGCCGTCGTGCGGGAGGCCCATGCCTCCGGCACCGTCGCGGTAGCCGTCCGGACATGCCCGCGGGGCATGCTGGGCCACCCCTGGCCCAGCCAGGCCCGAAGCGGGCCCGTTAAGCCCCGCCGGCCACGATGTAGCACTCTAGGCCAAATTAACGCAAGCAAGAGATGCTTTCTATGAATTAGCATTGTGCTCGGGTCCCGTGGATGCTATATCATTAGAGAATAAAAACTCAAACAAATATAAACCTTGTTTCGTGGTTGATATGATCAACACCACAACAATAATGTACTGTACATAATTAGAAGTTTAAAAACATATCGAAATATATTACTTCATGGGAATCGTTTGGGTAAGATTTTGGGGAGAAATACCTTATAAAAATACGAAGATATGTTTTAGTTCTAATGAGAGGGAACAATCACCCTACCGCTTAGTTTGTTCAATGGATGTAAAAAATTAGTAAGCAGCAGAATCCTTGAAAATACTCTTCCAATGGATCGGCATGCGTAAGGCATACATATATTACAGCCTTGTCAGCAAATTGAGAAATATTGGGCATCGCAATTCCTATGAGCAGAATTGGAGTTTCTGGAAAAGAGATTTCTGAAATATTGAAGATGCATCTTTGCCAGAATGGCTAATCAACATGTTTATAAAATAGATTGAACAGTAACATAGTGGAAGTAAACCAAACCTTCTTATACTAACTATGTCAAGTTTCAGTGTTACATGAACACAACCCAACTACGGCGACTCTGTATTGTCTGTCAGGCGGTCAGAGACCACCCAATACAGCCTCGTTCCTAAAGTACGCCAATGGAATTGATTAAATTAACCTGTAAAAAAAAATCAGTACCTATGAGCATTAGAATATACTAAGTCATCACTACATGGAGCTAGAGCTGCAGTTTTTTTTAGATATGTACGTAAGTTAGTAGCTGATGTAATTCTAGCAGCACCTCAGTTGTCGCTGAGCTCCTCTGTACAACCTGAAACAAAGGAAATAAACTACAGGATGGAGGCTATAGAACATACGCTTGATGGAATTCCTCAAATTAAACTTTTGGGTTATGCTGCATAGAAACATCTCTTTCCGGTGCTTTCCTGGAACAGAAAGAAGAACAAACTATTATGATCGAGCAATTTGTTCCCTGATCCAGAAAGGAAAATAAGATAAGCATGCCAGCCACGAAATCTACGTTGGAAGTTGTGAGCGCGGCTTGTGAAGTGAGCAGGTTTGCATCAACAAGAGAAATAAGAGGAACCAGGTCAGTAATCTTAAATAGGGGACAGTGGACAACAAGAAATCGATCATCTCACCTTGACGGCTTCATCCAGCATGGTGAAGATTGGTAGCAGCTGCCTACGCAGCACTACTGCGCCACCAATGCGAACCGATCCTATTATGATCTAAATACAGTCGTTGCCCTGTACCTTCTTTAACCAAAAAAAATCCAGTCGCTGGCTCTGCACCTTCTTTCGTTGTTGCATGCCGTACCTCATCCTCTTCCCCGCATCCTGCAGTGGCGAGATCCGGGACTGATGGATGCAACGCTAGGAGCCGGTGTTGGCCAGATCCCGACGGCGGTGAGCCGAGGCTGCCTACGGGTGCCAGGAGGGAAGCCGTCCCCTGTTGCCGGTAGAAGATGAGGCGAGCTTTGGGGGCTGGGGCATTCAAGTTCCCGTCGATGGCCGCCGAGAGCCATCGGTGTCCTCCGCTCGCATCCGGCTGGAGCTCCTCTCTTCCTCTGCTTCGACGGCCAACCGCTGAGGCTCTCGTTTGCCACCGCCCGGCTTGGCGAGTTGCTGCCTAGGTCGCAGCACCGCTCCTACTTTCTCCCTTCTCCCCGAGCACAGTGGCCGGGCGTCGCGCGAGATGCAGCCGATCCTGCCGATCTCATCCGGATTCGGCGACGGCGGGGAGAGGACGAGCACCGGGGATAAGAAGATGTGGGCGCGGCGGCGGCGGCAGAGGAACCCTCGTCTTCTCGTGCGGGGCAACAATCATATGAAACGTTTTTTTTTTCACTTACGGTCCAGGTACGGTGGACTGCGGGTTGATTCCTACTAGTATGTACACACGTGCAATCCACGTCTTAACAATATTGTTCCTATGATTCTAGTAAAAGAAAAAAAAAACATATACTCCCTCCGTTCCTAAATATAAGTCTTTGTAGGGATTTCACTATGAACCACATACGGATGTATATAGATGCATTTAGAGTGTAGATTCACTCATTTTGCTCCGTATGTAGTCCATAGTGGAATCTCTACAAAGACTTATATTTAGGAACGGAGGGAGTAGTACTTTGCAATGAATTCAGAGCAAAAATAAATATTGTTGGTGTATGCATGCACAAATGAAGTAATCAAAAATTGGTAATTGGCATGATATGGCCTAATGACACCCAAAAATTTCCATAGGGAAAAAATTGAAGATTTACATGGTGGAACCCACTAATTATTTGCTTTTGTTTATCCTCCTAGACAATACATCTCTCGTACTCGGCCAAGGGCGGAGCCAGTATTTAGATATGAGGAAGGCGAAAAGCCAATGTTCACAAAAGTTACGGAACATCAGGCTATGTTAGGTCTCACGATAGCATTGATGACAAATTATCAAAATATATTTCTAGAACTACAAAAGAATGTTACATTTCTGTTAACTTAAATTGAGCTCTAAAACCAGAAGTGTTGAACAAGTTGATAATGTGAACTTTACAACTATTTTTCTTTGCAATCATGTAATGTCAAAGAAAATTGTCTTCACTATATTTCAAAAATATGTCTTGAAGACAACTGGAAGAGAATTAAAGCAACTAACATTTATCATTAATGTTTTTTGCCACTGTCATTTGTACGGTGATTTATGCCATGAATTATAAAGTGGTGGTTTTCTGCTAATGAAAATTGGTATTGTGGTGGTCTTTACATTTCACTGGGGTGCAGCAAAAAAACGCCCTAAGTAGTCGAGTCGAACACGCACGTAGATCAATCAATCGATCAATTGTCTAAGGGGAAAACAATAGTTAGCCACACCTACATGTATGGGTCACTCGGCTTTGGTCTTCTGTATATTCGGTGTAGTTGGTTCCACGAATATATTTTTGTACGGACTAATGATGCAATTAGCTGCGGTCATTAGCCGTTGTACAGTATAGAACCTGCTAAAAATGTTCACTCGTCTCCGCCCCTGTCTCGGCTCTTTGCCTGATGCACTGGCACATGCAACATGGCGAGAAGAGAGGACGTGTGACGTGATTGTTCCAGAACCCAGAAGATGCAAGTGAAGAGAGGAGGTGTGACGGGATTGTTCCAGAAACCAGCAGATGCAAGTGTGGGCTACTGTTCACTGCGAATCCGTTGAGTCTCAACCATTAGATTTATGAGATCAACGGCTAGGATTGATGATGTTGCTACAATTCAAAAACTCGTACACTATATAGTAGTATAGATAAAAGTAGACAAAATTTAGTATCACCTCGAATATGTTTTAAATTCAAACTGAAAGCGTAAAATCACGGAAGAAGCGTATTGTGACGGTGAGCCCGACAAAGTCAATCCATGCTTTATTATTAGGGAAAGAAGTTTGTACAAAAACATGGCAAACATGCAAACTTCTTAACTAAGATGTTCAAAAAACATTGCAAACTTGCTATGGCTACTAAAGATGTTCAAAAACATGGCAACCTAAGATGTTCAAAAACATGGCAAACTTGTTATGGCAACTAAAATCAGTATTTTTCATTGATGTGTTTTTATTTTTGCATGGCAACTAAATGCATTTTTTGCCATGGTTCATTGTGTCTTTTTTGCCATGTCCCATTGAAGAATGTTTCTCATGGCCACTACATATTAGTGTGAGAACACGGCAAATTTGTTCTTTCAAATTTGTTTTTGCGATGGCAAAAAGTTTTGATCCTTTGATATGTGTTTAGCCATAGGGATTACATGTACGATATCATCACAACTTAAGATGTTTTATCCATTTTTTCCGAAAATGTTCTATGTGTCTAGAGAGAACTTTTTTCACCATATCACTTCATGGCAACTTTTTCGGTTTTTCGTAAACTTCGTAGTGATGGCAACTTTTTCGGTTTTTCGTAAACTTTCCGTACTTTAGAGATACAGATTGCCATGACTTCTTCCTTTTTGCGCCATTTTGAAAACATAAACTTGAACATGGCAAAATTTTCATAGAATGGCGATAGTCCATGGGAATTTTGTCGTGCAAAAGACCAGTGTTTATTAGTTAAAGAAAAACTGAGCTTTTTACTAGTCATAACATATCGACGTTCTAAAAGAATAGATGAGTGAAAAGGGGACCGAGCGGGATTTGATCCTATAGATCCTTTTGGTTAGAGACCAAGCTGCTAACCACCAAGCATTCATCGATTTTGTGTTAGACTACAAGGGTGCGACCTACTTGAACGAACCGACCCGGGTTTACACATGCTTTCTGGGTACTTTTTTTCTTGTTCTTTTTTCTTTTTCTTTCTTCGATTGTTCTTCGCTTCTTTCTCCGTTTTTATTGGTTTTTTATTCTTTGTTTGTTTTCTTTGTTTCTTTCAGAGTTTTCAATAGTGTTTTTCTTTTCATTTCTTTTTCCTGATTTTTCTTCGGTTAAGTTTGTTTCTCTCTCGTTTTTCATCTGTTTTCTTTTGTTTTCCCTCGGATTTACATAGTTTTTCGACATGTTTTTGCTATATATTTAATACATGATCAATAACTTTTTACACATCTAATCTTTTTTAAATGCTTGATTAACATTTTTTAAATCCATATTCAACATACTTCTCAAACGTTTTATTAACATGTTGATGTACATGATAAAAAATTCATGATTTTTAATACATGATAAAATATATTTTATATACACATTTAACATTTTTAAATACTTGATTAACATTTTCAAAATCCTGTTCAACCTTTTCAAATTCTTGATTAACATTTTTTATATAAATGACCAAGTTTTCTTATAATTTCTTAATAAATAGTCAACATTTTTATGTACATATTTACAAATAAATGCTTGATTAACAGTTTTCAAATACTTGTTCAACATATTTTCAAATGCTTGATTAACATTTTTATATACATTATAAAAAATCATCATTTTTGTAATACATGGTCAACATTTTTTATATACAGATTTAACATTCTTTAAATGCTTGATTTAAAATTTTGAAATAATTGATTAACACTTTTTTTAAATGCTTGATTAATATTTTTGAAAGAACATTTAATTTTTTTAATACATGTTCAACATTTTCTTTATACACATTGAATATTTTTCAGATACTCCCTCTGTAAATAAATATAAGATGTTTTAGATCAGTTTAACATATTTTGGATATATGGTCAACATATTTTCTATACACTTTTAATTCCAATACAAGTTTAACATTTTTGGAACACTTGGTCAACATTATTTTCCAATTCTTGGATTAGCAACTTATAAATACATGGTCTACATTTTTTATACGCATTTCACCTTGTATTTTTTTTGTATACATGAGGAGTATTTTTCTATACACATTAAACATTTTTTAAGTGATTGATTAACATTATTTTTTGAAATGTTTTATGTAAATTATTTTTTGTAATATAGGATATCTAGAATTATAAATAAAGTGAAAGACAACAAAAAAACGAAAACGCAAAACATAAAAAAAAAACGAGAATATGGCGTGTGGCCAGAGGCTCGATGGGCAAGTCCAATATGGAGCTCGCCTTCAGCGATACTTGCTCTCGTCTCGCTGAAGGCAAGACATTTCGGCGCCCGGGACACAGCGAGTCAGCGATGCAAGAGAACATATTTTGCACGGATTTTGCAGGTGCTTTGTGGAGGACAACTTTATTCATTAATAATAGATTAAACATAGTACTAACTAATTCTCATCTATTCGAGAATCAGCAAATCCGTTCATTGAAACTTATTGACAAGTAGATGAATCATGCGAACCGGCAAATAAGTTTAGACTTTAGTGTTGCGGATAAATATTTAGACTCCTTGAGTAGAGGGCTCGACGCGGACTCTGCAGATCGGGCACACCGCATTCCGGCGGCCGACCCACTGGGCGGCGCACGTGTAGTGAAATGCGTGTGCACAACGCAACCGGCGAACCTCCTACTCAGTGGCGGAGCTAGGCAGAACCAGCTGGTGGCGAAACATAAAATACAAGTGTTTGGGGGGGGGGGGGGGGGCGCAAAAGCTAAAAAGTTCTTATCTAAGCCTTCACATAATTTTCCCTTCACAAATTGGTCCAATGCTGGGGGCACAGCCCCCCCCCCCCCCCCACACGGTGACGATGAGCTTGTAGGTGATGGCACCGAGGAAAATCAGGTCGACCGTCCACCCGAGCGCTTCACCGACGGCCACCGCCGTCGAAGAAGCCGGACTTCATGGTTGAATCTTGATCCAAGGAGGGCAACAGAGTGTGAGTGTGAATCCTATATACATAAGAAGTTGATCCCCACTATCCTATTTATCTCAACATACACACATGCCATGTCATCAAAGACTCACCACTACATGCATGAGAAAAACTTTTCATTATTAGTTGATCTCATGCACACTTTTCACTTCACCACACATGGCACCTCAACAGAAGTTCATTCAACATGCATGGAAATAGGTTTCCATTACATTAAAAAAAATCCGACTACATAAAATCAAGTACAATATATAATATTTATTCTTAGCTTTAGTTCATATATTATTAATTCAACTATGGAAGCTTCATACAATGACTGAAATATATTGCAATCGATACCCGCAACAACTTGCGGGGTATTCTCTAGTGTATACCAACAGGCCGGCTCTGGAGACAAGAACTGCCGACCGGTGCGCTTTATGTGTGTGGCGATCGAGGCTGGCAGCGCCGGCAAAGATACTGATATGAGGCAGCTTACAGGAGAAGAATTCTTGATCAAGCTCAGCCTAATGCCCAGCGTGCGAGTCGAGAAGATTATAACAGGAAAAATCGTGACTGCGCATTCTTTGATCCGGAAACAAACGAACAGAAAAGGGAACCACTAGTCTAGTAGAGGAATAATGGACGAGAGTGCTTGTTACTTATCTGCCGCCAATTAATGTGCTACCCCGATATGTCGAAGAGTGCGCTTGCAACCGCTTCAGTTTCATCGAGTGTCTTCTTCACACTTATATTCATTTGGCTTTGCGTGAGTCAAGCAGTCAAGTTTTGTACAAACTCGTGTTCCTAAACTGGCTGCAAGATGCCAACCCTTGGCATTAATCATCTTATTTGCTCTTTATTTGTTGCCTTGAGTAGTTGAACTCTCAGATTTCTGTGGTGGCTGAATTTTCCATGTATTTGAAAGCATCCCAATTCCAGCATCAGAGTACATTGGAACGGCTCAGCTGGTTGTATAGAAGCAACTACTTCTATACTAATAAGGAACTCTTCGTTCCATATTTGTAGTCATTTGCTTGGTGATATTTTTCACCTGTCTCTTGTACTGGTCTAGAAGCCTCATTGATAAAGGTTTATCGCTCGAGTGCATCATGCTTTCTTTTTATTTTGTGACATCTATATTATCTAATGAGGACGTCCTTAAACCATTTAATTTTGATTCTGAATATAGGCACCATGGTGGATCCACAGATTTTCCAAGATACCAATTTTGATTTCTACCTGTGTACAATCCTGGCATTCAGGTTCACTTTCCCTATCTAATTGTTGCATTCCACTTATTTATTTTTACTACATTCTGTGAGGGAATGGTCTGCTTACTGATCCATATTCCTTGCACTGAACACATCGCCCCACTCATTATCATAGTTAGTGGATGAGAACAAATTTACGGCTGATGGTGGTCATAAAACTCAGCCAAATTTTGTTTCCAAGTCATGTTCTACTGGTATATTTCAGCAGCCAAATTATTTGTTTATTTCTTTTGCGCTATCTATGAGTGTGGCTGCAGTTTCTTAGCTGTAGATAAATTTATACTTTTGATGAATCTCTACACTGGATCTTTCAACATTATAAATTTATAGTTTTGATAAACTTCTACACTGGATCTTTCCACATGATTGTCGATTAATCTGATGGCTTGCTTTTCATTATCTGCCCTATTCACATGGCCATTGCGCAAACAATGACAACACCGTCATGGGAATTTTTGCTAACCATAAGATTTTTTATTCTACAGAGGTGTGATAAAAATAATAATAATTGAGTAAAACTCTTTATTAGTGCTAGAAAAATAGGCCGGACAAGCTTCTATGTCTATAAAATAGGGCTTTTGGGAGAACTGATTGTACAATGAAATGATCTGTGTTGCAGTATCATTCTCACAATTTTTATTCCCATAAAGCCATTCTCACAAATGAGAGGCCTAGTGCATCTAAGTTGACTTCTGGAAAATTAATATATCCTATGTCTTAAAAATAATAGAAATAAACGTTTGAAATTAGTATTATTTTCTGACTTCATCTGGAAGTCGATTTTGGGATTCGTTGATGCTAAATTTTGATAAAAGGTCCTCTTCTAATCATGCACGCTTCTCCTCTCTGTATGCCTTGTAGTCAGAAAATATAAGAATGTCTTGTAGTAAAAAATATAAGCATGCCCAAACCTCAGGTTTGTACGCTTCTCTTTTCCTAAAATGTGTGCATTACTAACATGCGTGCTTCTCTTCTCTTCTCCAAAAATGTGTGCTTCTCTTCTCCAAAAAATTTGCCATGTGACCATTTGGTAAATCAATTAGGCAGATGCAGCAACACTAACATGTGTGCATTACTTGCTGCAGCATATTTTTTGGAAGTGCGAACTTTTGTAAAATTCCAAACATTTAATTGAGAATGAGGCCGGGGGTAATCCTCCTTTACTATTTTTTTGTGAGAATGTGAACATTATCTTTACCTAATCTTTATCTTCTTTACCTGATAATAAAGCAAATTGGGTTTCTGCCAGTACGTCGTTGGTATTTTGCAGAAAAGCCCTTGAAGTTTCCGGAAATTGAACCTGCAGTACAATTTTAACTGTTGCTCGGACGCGGCCAATAGGGAGCTCGCCCTCGAGGCGAGGAGGAGGCCGCCGCGATGCCGACACGGGCGGGCACGATGGCGACGACTCCGGCCAGATCCGGGCGCGGGAACGGCAAGGGCAATGGAGGCCGGTCGGATCTGTAGGCCGCGGGGCGGTACGGCGCATCGGCCGGCGAGGGAGCTCCAAGCGCCCATGGCAGAGAGAGAGGTCAGAGGGAGACAAGAGAAAGGGGGAGCAGGGGGAAACGTGGCAGGGCTGCGGCGCTGCTCACCTGGGGCGGCGACAGCTCTCGGCTCCGGCGAGCGAAGCGACGGCAGGGCGGAGCATGCGCAAGCATGGGGAGGCGCGGCGGCGAGGTTGGGCGCTAGTGAGGCACCTGTGCAAGAACTAGGGAAGAAGGGCAGGGAAAGCGTGCCCGCTCACCTGAGGCGGCGATGGCGCTCGGCTCCGGCGAGCCGCGCGCAGACAGGGCGGAGCATGCGCAGGCGTGGGGAGGCGCGGCGGCGAGGTCGGGCGCTGGTGAGGCGCCTTCTCAGGTGAAAGAACTAGGGAAGAAGGGAAGGGAGAGCGTGCCCGGGAGACTGAGACAAGGCAGAGGGTGAGGACACATAGGGGAAGCTTTGCAGGGGAAGAGAAGCAAGCTCGAGCTGTGCCTGTGCGTGCGGGCTGGCAGAGCAACCGAGCAGGGCGGCCCGTCAGCAAGAAGGCAACAGCGGCGTGCAGCACCGGCCTTGGCCAAGGTGGCCACGGACCCGCGGTGAAGCCTTTGATGCGGTGGAGCTTGCCCTGGTCATCCTTGATTTGGCTCGCCGAAGGTGGAGGAACCACTAGTGCAGCGCCTGAGAGCTAGGCGCCACACTATACAGTGCAACGCCTAGCTCTTAGGCTCTGCACAATGACTTAGCAATTTGTAGGCAGTCTGAGGTGCAACGCTGGCCAGGCGTGTAGCGCCTATCTATGAGGCATTGCACAATGTAGTGTGGCGTCTTCGTGTCGGGCGTCACACAAAAAGGTCAGCCGCGTGAAATAGTTTCAGGGCAGTTCATTCTGCGATTTGATTTCGTCCACAGGTCAAATTTGTCAAATTTGCCATTAGGTGAGGCGACGGAGGTGGGTTGGGACTTGGGAGGCGACAAAGGTGGAGCAACCACCTCCATCTAGAAGCACCGAGGAGCGACGTGGTAGGAGGAACGGCAAGAGGCAAGCGACGACGTGCACACGGGCATGGCGGCCAGGGGGAGGGCAAAGAGGCAGACACCAAACACACGGCAGCACGGGGTCGCAGCCGGGCATCATCGGCGCTCGCCGCAACAAGCGCGGGGTCACAGCCGCGCAACAAGCGCGGGGTCACAGCCTGCTCGCCATGTGCTACTTCAGTTACGAAAACCAGATAGAGATGAGAGAGATGGAGCGACAGAAAATAGAACGAGCGGTGGAGGGTGGAGAGGAAATGATAAGCTTTGAAGCGTGGCCTTCTCTGCTAGAGCGAGGCGTACACGTGACAGGATGACTAATGGTGTACGTGCCGGCTGGAACACACACCCAAAAGTTGTTTATCTCAGATTTTTTTAATCCTTTCCTGTTAATTAAGAAAAGGAGGATGCACAATACATACTTTAGGTTTTTTTAACATAGTATAATTGAAACCACTCACAAACACGAATATATACTCATTTCTAGGAACGCACACACGCACACGCTATCTTTATGAACACCTTGGGCAAGAGAAACGTCTTCTCCCACTAAACGAACATCAATGAAAGTCTGAAATAAAATTAAAATAATGCGAGCTACAGTGTCAAGTCTAGGACTTGGATCCTGGTGGGTTAGGATACCACTATCCTTATAACTATCCAACCACAGGTACTTCGCATTTTGAACCATACATCTATATGCGCACGAACGAGAGTATGGGAGAGACCCATGGGAGAAAGTATCATTTTTCCTTGCGTTTGGGCAAGCCCAAATAGCGAAAAAAAACATTAGGAAAGAAGAGAGATAATCTTCCAAATCAAATAATCTTCAGTGAAAACAGAAAACCTAAATAATCAAAATCTTTAGGATTCAAATCTTTTGATAATCTAAAAGATCCTTTAAATTAATTATTAAACTCTCAGGAATCACATTGTATGTTTCTCCCGCTAAAAGAAAATTTCATGCAGCATTATTATTCCATCCGATGTCAGTGTAGAGCTGAAATATGCGCCAACAAAGGACGTTGCGATAATTCTACACTTACGGGCAACATGACACGGAAATCACCTACGGACTCTTCTCCGCCAATCTCTTCCCACCCCTGATTTTCAATGCGGGTCCCATCCCCTCCTGCTTTCCAATCAATGTTTCACAGCTCAGCCCTTCACAATATTCAGTAGGAATCAGGGTGTAAGTGTAGCATTTCTCAGGACATTGGGTTGGCCTCTTCACATCAACACTTCATGATCCAAAAAAAAATTTGCAACCCGTGGGAAACACGCGAATATGCATCTTATAGAGACGAGGGTAACCTTATTTCAACGCTTGTGAGAATTGGATATAAATGATGTGTAATGTCACGTGAAGTAGGTTTTGTGATTCTTTTGCACATCAACATAGGACATTGCAGACTGATTTAAATGCATGGTAAAGGAGGACGTTACCAGGATTGTGGGGTAATTATGCAGCTTGACATGCAAGATAAATGATAGGAAGTATAGTAGGAGTTCCCGTAATAAAAGGAGACGACGTTGCACAGTGATTTAAATACATGGTAAAGGACGACATTGCCGGGGTTAAAAAAGGAGGACCTTGCCGTTGGCATTAATATTCCTTACTAAATTTACGTGAATTTTATTTTCTGTTCAAACACATGATTTAGTTTTTATTAGTTGTTTAAATTTCATTACCTTTAATGATCTTTATATTGTCATTATGTTATGAAGAAATCAAAGTTTTTCCATAAAAGATGTTGTCAATCAGCCGAATTGTACCTCATGTTCTAAGCTCTGTTTGGTGATATTCAATTGATACATCGTTCTTCATGAGCGTCTGTTGTCCCATCACATGGTTTCTTGACCCGGTCAACCTTTGTTCATAGGAACTAGAATTGACGTTGCCATCAACATTAATATTCCTGACTAAATTTGCATTAATTTTATTTTTCATTGAAACACGCGATGTAATTTTTGTAATTATTACATTTTATTACTTTTGATGTTCTTTATATTGTCATGATGTTATTAATATATCAAATGTTTTTTTTTGTAAAAAAACATTGTCAATCAGATCAATTTAATCTGAATCGTATCGTGATCCTCAAATGATACATATATTTTTCGACATAAGAATCGTTGTCCCCTGACATAGTTCCTTGACCCGGTCAACCATGGTTCATAAGAATCGAATTTTTTTCCGTTGAAACGCATGGGCATTTGTGCTAGTCTTTACCTAATAATAAAGTAAATTGGGTTTCTTTCGTCCGTCATGACATTTTAAAAAAAGTCCCTCTATTTCAGAGAATTCAACCCGCAGTCCTGTTTTAAGTTAAAACGAATCATTATTTTCGTATTTACACAAAAGACCCTGTCTTTTCTTGAAATCAACCCGCAGTCCAGATTTAAGTCATACCGCTGAACCGTTATTTTACATTTTTCGAACCCCTGATGTTTTAGGTAATTCATCCGCGGATCATATTTAAGTCAAACAAATGCTTTTTAAAATCATCCATATCTTTTAAACCGTAACTCCGATTTGAACATGTTATATACTCCCTCCATTCCAAAATATAGTGCGCCCACGCTTCCCGAGGTCGAATTTTGACCATAAATTTAACGAACGAGACCGATTGCGGCGGGAGAAAAAGTTACATAATTAAAAACTTCTTTCGAATACGAATTCACTGATATAACTTTTGCTCCCGCCGTAATCGGTCTTGATAGTTAAATTTACGGTCAAAGTTGAAGCACGGGGATAAAGAAAGCACTACATTATGGAATGGAGGGAGTATGAAATTTGATTAGAAAAATATGTAGAATATGAATATGAGATTATTTTTACCTGTTAAGTATTTTTAAATATTATTTTGAAATATATTTGAGTCAAACCAAATGATTTTCTAAATTATTTGTATCTTTTAAACCGTAACTTCGATTCTAACATATTATATATGAAATTTTATTAGAAAAATGTGTGAAATCTATATGATGTTAATTTTACCTGTTAAATATTTTTAGAATATTGTTATGGAAGCAAACTTATAATTTATAGCACAAGATCTATTTTTTTCATACCGACGGCGATCCGGATTGCAAATAAACACCGCACTATAACCATATACGGAAAAGGAAACATCAATAACTACACATACATACCTCTGAAAAATGTCGCAAAGGAAAACAACATATTTCTCATCACGAGAGTGAGAAAAAGCGAGAGAGAAAGAGAGAGAGGGAGAGGGAGGAGAGAGACGCGCCTTAGGATTAACCATATTTAACACACTTTTTTTTGTTTTATATGTGAGGCCATCGCCGGCGAGGGTGAGAAGGAGGATAAGCGGCAACATAAATATGATGCCTCGCAAAAAAAAAAAGATAGACCTATTGTGGTCTTGAGTCATGGTTGTTGAGTTAAGAGTGTGTTATGTTTTCTCTCCCGTTGCAACGCACGAGCTCTTTTGCTAGTTTAATAATAAAGAAAATTGGGTTTGGGTTTCTGGTCCTCCGCCGTCGGTAGCAATTTTGCATATAAGTCCCTTGGTTTATTCAAATTCAACCCGCAGTCCTATATAAAGTGTGTTCCTGAGAAAACGTTTCGTGTTTGCAAAATAGCCCCTTCATTTGCTAGAAATTATGCCCGTGGCTGTTATCCCTTATTGGACTGGCTCAGTACCGCGCGTGTCGCCGCTTATCCTGCCGTTCTCCACCGCCGGCCATGCGTCGCCGCTTGCCGCCGGCGTCGCGGCGGGCGTCCGCGCCGAGGCGGGCAGGAGACCCATGTTAAAGGCTGGTCGCAGGAGAGGCCTTGATAGGAAGACTCGAGGCGGTCTCGGGCGCGACGGTGAGCTGGCCAGAGCGCACAGACGGCGGCGGCTCGTGCAGGAGGCGAAGACCGACGAGGAAGTTCAGAGGGGCGGCTGATGTGGCCAAGCTGAGGAGGCGGCGGTCTGAGCTGGCCGGAGCGCACGGACGACGGCTCTGCTTGCTGGCAGGGGCCGGGGCTGGCTCGGGAGATCCACTCGGGCGCGAGAGGAGGCTGGAGGAGAGGGCCAGACGTGGCTTGGCGGGCGCGAGAGGAGGCTGAGGAAAGGGCCAGACGTGGCTTGGCGACTCCAAGAGCCACGAGGCTGTCGCCGCCGGCGTCGGGCGTCCAAGTCAGTCGCGGCGGGGAGGGGAGGGGGGAGGGGGTCTGCTGCTACAAATTGAACCCCAGATCCACGCACCCGTTGAGCTCCTCCAGGTCGTCGTCCGTCAGGCTCCTCGCACGCCCCACGCCGGAATCCCCGGCACCTGCTCCGGGGCTCCGTCTTCCCCGGCGAGCACCAATCGCGCCCTCTGTGGCCACGCCGCCACCCACTGCGCAGGGAGCATGGGGAGGACGAAGAGCCCGCCATGGCCGCTGGCGTGGCGGTTGTGGAGCAGAGGTGCGGGGATCCCGGCGGAGGAGCCATGCCCGCCGCGGAGCTCCTGGCAGCACGCGGACGTGTGCCCGCCACGGACAGCGGCGGTGATGGAGCTGGGGGCGTCGGACTTCCGGAAGCGCGCAGATGAGTAGGAGCCCTCCCGTCATTGCGGCTTTGTGGAGACTGCATGTAGTCACAAGATTGATACACGCCGGCAGCCTGGGAACGACGCTCACCGCGGAAGCCAACTCCCAGCGCGGCAAATCCCGCTGGCTCGGCAACGTTGAAGCAACAACGGCTGGTCTCAGTGTAAGCAGCATATGGATGGGGATGAGAAAGAGAGATGGAGCGAGAGAAGGGGATGAGGATACAGACGCATCTCGCTGGAGACGAATGGATAGGCTAAAAGCGGTGGAGGTACACGTGATGGCCTGATGGAAGTGTACGTGCCGGCCGCTCAACCACAATTTTGTTTTTATCAGCCGGCTGGACACGGGAGTATGGAGATATTTTCTTGCGTTTGCCCTTAATAGTGCAAAAGTAAAAACATTGGGAATGAATTCCAAATCATACAACCTTCGATAAAAAAAAACTACATAATAAAAAATCATTAGAATTGGAATATTTTGATAATGTTATAAAATACTATAAATGAATTATTAAACTGTCAAAGAGTATGTAAGGGCATCTTCAACACCGATCATCAAAACGCCCGCAACTGTCCGAACCGCCTGGACCAATTTTTTTCGTAAACCGGAAACAAACCGTAGGCTTTGTGGGCGTCCGGACCGCTGCCACGCTCGATTCTGACTACTCTGGCCCACCAAAAACCCATCCCTCCACATGTCCCTTCTCGCCCGAAGTGGCCAGCGCCGCTCGAGAGCACCGGTGCCGCATTCATGCCGCCTAAGAGTGATGCAACCTCGCCTTGGCACTCCGACATTGAAGTGGTGGCTCGGCTAAGAGCACCGCCCACGCCGGGGCACGCGTCTCCTTCTCATTCAAACATCAGGCCATCGTTCCGCCTCCCTACATTAAACATGCACAGTTACCGAGGAACCTACTCCGGCGCCACCTATCTGTTTGTCTGCCGCCACCATTAACCACCTTGCCGCTTGCCATGTCATCTGCCACCTATTTGAACTTCAACCCCACCATAGCCTCATCCATCCTTCTCCACTCCCTTTCTCCTCTCCGCACCACGCCCCCCAATGGCCTCCTCGAGCTCCAAAGCCATTTGGGATAGTCTCTAGACCGAGTAGAAGATGGAGATAGCCGCCATTGCTGCTGGCGGGCAGACGGAGGCGGCGTTGCAGACGTCCCAATGGAGGACGGGACCGACGATGAGCCAGTGGCACCCTCCTTGCCGGTCCATGCCGGCATCACCATGGGCGATGCTCGTGCTCACTACACCGAAATGGTGTTGGCCGAGCAGGAGGCCTTGTTCCAGCAGGTGCAGGCCGAGCAGGAGGCCTTGTTCCAGCAGGTGCAGGCCGACCATGAGTACAACCTCTGCCTCCTCGATGAGCACCAGAGCGCCGTGGAGCATCTCGCCGCTGACACGACAATCGTGCCGGACGTGGACTAGGCCGAGCAATAGGCGTTGGCCGACTCCTATCGCACTGCCTGCCAAATCCGTCGCGACCACTGGCAGTACCGCCAACGACAGGCGGAGCTAGAAGCCGTCTTAAAGAAGACCGACGAGGCGGTCCACGAAGTCTACGACAAGAGCGAGGACGAGGGTGACACCGCCAGCTCCGCCACACCCGCACCCCTGCGCCACGATCATGAAGTCGGAACGTCCAAGAGTGCCGCTGGCAGCAAGGAAGAGTAGGGCATGGGAGGTCGCTGACGCTCTGATCTTAGGAAGTCCACCACCCTTTCGTCAGCCGATTAGCTGATTGCAGGCTGCGAAGGCGCATGCTACAAGGCGGAGCTAGAGCTTCAGTTCCCGGGGCTCATGGCCGGCCGAAAATGGGTGAACGGGCGCCGACAGTCATTTAGACTAGGTTTAGAGTATGTTTTAGTTCAAATATGTCAAATTGTAATTAGTTTCCTCCGGTCTAGGTGAAAAGGATCAGGTTTTATCTAAAAGTTATTCAAGTATGAATTATCTGAAGGTTATTCAAATATGAATTAATATCGGCCGATTTGTCTAAATATCCCTCAAATTTGTTCACATCCATTAAATTTCTCCCAAAATGCAACCAGACATATGCAAATAGCTTTGGATAACCTCCTCCCACATTAGTGTCCGTGGGCCAGTTCCCCCGGTCCACGGACAGATGCGGTGTCCGTTTTGTTCTAAGAATAATGTGTTGGAGATGTCCTAAGAATAATTCAACCTGTGGCAACACATCCGCATATGCACCTTATAGAGATGAGGATAACCTTATTTCAAGGTTTGTCAGAATTGAATATATGGGGAGCGTAATGGCACGTGAAGCATGTTTTGTCAAAAAAATCGCCCATTGCAACGCACGGGCATATGTACTAGTTTAAATAAATCCAGAAAATGGTTTAATCTTTGAAAATTCATAGAAAATAAACGTAACTCGGATGAAAAAGTTTTCTATATGAAAGTTGATCAGAAAAATGAGCCGAACCCGAATACGCTACCACATACATGTCAGATGCCTCTAACTATCTGAACATGGAACATTCCCCCTCCGGTCATCTGTCTGACACAGGTCCGGAACCGGGAACACCTTCCCGGTTGAATTCCCCCTTCACCTATAACGTCTAGGACTGCGATAGAACACGTCTAGCTATGCCAATTGTCCTGTTATGCACTTGCTTGCTATGTATTTATTGTTTCTCCCCCCTCTTCTCTTCGGTAGACCCCGTGGCGGCTGCCGATGCCGTTGTGATCGACTACGTCACCAACGACTCCTCCTTCTTGTCTGAGCAACCAGGCAAGCACCCCTTTGATCATCCCGATCTCGCCCATTCCATTCTCTCATGCTTGCATTATATTTTGCTACTGTTATTGTTTGCTCCTATTCTGATGCATAGCCTGCTTTTGTAACCTGCTCATTGTTACCTACCTGCTTATCCTAAACTGCTTAGTATAGGTTGGTTAGTGATCCATCAGTGACCCCCCACCTTGTCCTAGTTGCCCCTGCTTCATCATTGAACACCCGATCAACGGGATCGAAGACCAGGCACCGCACATCACTTTCCCCTTAGTTGCTCGACACTACTGGGTTACTATCGAGTGCCGAGGGTGAGACCTCTACAACACTTCTGATGTTAACCCTGTAGTGTAGCTATTCGGTCGTGGTCATCGGGGGTGATTCCGCCTTAACCACTTCCGATACGACTCTGTCGTGCAACCCCTCAAGTGTGAACCTCGGGGGTGTTTCCTCTTACGTTCACCTTGATGATTACATCGAGTGGAATTCACCGGGGGTGATTCCTCGGGTTTTCCCCTTGTTGTTTGGACACACGGTTACTATGGTTACTATGACTTTACACTGAACCCTGTTACTAAATACGAGTCGGCCCTGAGGGGTACCCGCGCGAGCATATTTGCGAGTGATGAGGAGTCGGGTTGACCTGGAGGGTGCC
Source organism: Aegilops tauschii subsp. strangulata (assembly GCF_002575655.3). Classification (NCBI taxonomy): domain Eukaryota; kingdom Viridiplantae; phylum Streptophyta; class Magnoliopsida; order Poales; family Poaceae; genus Aegilops; species Aegilops tauschii. The sequence continues at coordinate 63,690,899 of NC_053038.3, read as the reverse complement.
CGCGAGATAATTACGAGGCGTGGTTGGGCATTCCTAGCCCTTGCTGCAAGTCCTCGAGATGGGGCAACGGGGTGACATCTTTCGTGAGTCTCTGCTTGTTACCGCGCATTCCTAATCCACTACGATTTGGATATTTGATCCGAGGGGCCTCTAGCCTGATAGCACTAACCATCACGTGGGCATAGTATGGGCGTTCTGCGTCGTATGCATCAGCCGAAGCTTAATAGACGTCAGCGACTGAGCGGCGCGCGCCGGGTTGGACTGCGTAAGCACCTGCCTTGTTGAATGAGGTAGCTAGGTCTGCTCACCGGCCGCGTACGCAACATGCAGGAGTTCCCGGGGACATGGCCCATGACCCCTGGGGGCATAGGTTTAGTCCGGCGTGCTGCTCTCTCTATTAAGCCTAGGCCGGGTTGCGGCGTATTGTTTGGCCGAGGCCGGGCATGACCCAGGAAAGTGTGTCCGGCCGGAGTTAATCGAGCGTGGTGGGTAAGTTGGTGCACCCCTGCAGGGAAGAAAACATCTATCGATAGCATGTCCTATGGTAACGGACACTTGGAGTTGTATCCCGATCGATACAACTAGAACTGGATACTTGTGATGAGATTTGGATTATGATGAGAACTGGATAGTATGGCTCTGGGATTGCTTTCTCGCAGGGAGTCAAGAAAGGATCTCTGGCCGAGGTTGATAACACTTCTATTACTTTACTTTATGCTACTCTACTCCCTCCTGTTGCTGCAAGATTGTGGTTTCCAGAAGATGCTAGTCTTCGATAGGCTAGGCTTTCCCCTTCTCTTCTGGCATTCTGCAGTCCAGTCCACAGATACAACCCTTTTCATTGATACCGATGCATATGTAGTCTAGATCCTTGCTTGCGAGTACTTTTGATGAGTACTCACAGTTGCTTTGCTCCCCATTTTCCCCCTTTCTTCTTATTTCCGGTTGAAGCAACCAGATGTCGGAGCCTAGGAGCCAGATGCCATCGCCGATGCCTACTACTACGTGGAGGCCGCTGACGACCAGGAGTAGTTAGGAGGCTCCCAGGCAGGAGGCCTTGCCTTTTCGATCGTTGCTACTTTTGTGCTAGCCTTCTTAAGAAAAACTTGTCTAACTCATGTCTGTAGTCAGATATTGTTGCTTTCGCTGACTCTTGTGTTTTCGAGCTTATGTATTCGAGCCCTTGAGGCCCCTGGCTTGTAATATAAAGCTTGTATTATTTTAATTTGTGTCTAGAGTTGTGTTGTGATATCTTCCTGTCGTGGATTTGTCACGGCAGATGTCCTTAGTGTCAGGACTTAGTCGCGAGGTCAACGCATCTATGTGGTAGCTTGAGAGGGGTTGAGCGGAATCGAGAGACGTAACACAAGACAAGGATTTAGACAGCTTTAGGCCCCGGGAAACATCATCCGGTAACAACCCTACATGCTGTTTGGGGCTAGGTCTCATTATGATCACGAGGGAGTCGTCGGTAAACCGGCTCTTTGTGTCTAGCCCTAGAGATTGTTTCTTCTTGCTTGTCCCTTTTTGGGGAGCCCTGCCCCTCCTTATACAAGTTGAAGGGGCGGGTTACATGTGGAGTCCTACTAGGTCTAGGACTAGTCTATCTCTAATACAAACCGGATACAAGTCCTGGTCTTAACTCCTTGTAAGGTAAATATTCCTCATGTCTTTCCTCTTAAACCGGCCCACCATAACATGAGCCGGCCTTCTGGGCCTTGGGCCTTGTCACCGTCTGTCGCGCCCGTCGGGTTACCAATGAATCGTAAACCGTCAGGTCCAAATGGGTCGCTAGTGACTCGTCAAGTCTCAGCCGGGTCTCAAGTAAACTGCCAAGTCCGCCCGGGTTATACTTCCGGCCGGTTTACGCCGCGGGGTATATCCCCGACATTAGCCCCTAGTTTAGTTTGGATTTATCCATGTTAAACTGATCCTGTAAAACAAACACAAGAACAAATTTGACAGATTATGCTCCGGGTTAAGAATTCTTGTAAACCGGCATCTGATCATCCTTAAGTCCTTGTCATTTCCTCCTTCTAGAAAATCCGGGTCAACAAGCCAGCTTCATACTCAATTTGCTGACATTGGTTTCTCACAGAGAAATATTGTGAAAAATAATCCACTTGAGTCGGCTTCGAAAGCACCGGTTTAAGAAATATGGGTCTTGAAATACTCATCTGATATTCAGCCGGTTTGAAGATGCAAAACTTGCCGGTTTAATATTACCAAAATTACCGGTTTGTAAATATGGATGGCACCGAGTCATAATTGTTACCGACGCCGGGTCATAATTGTTGCAGACACCGGGTCAATCTAGTTTTCTCAGAACTGAGAATTTGAAGATTTTTCTCCCTTATATCCATATTACCTGTAGCCCCCAAGTCTTGAGCAGAACAAAGTGATGGCTTAAGACTTGTTTCCATATAATTACTGCCACTTTGAAGAAATCCATGTTGTTCATCTCAGCCACTATTAAAAACTGAATACTCCATATATGTAGCCCCCAAGTGCCGGGTCATTATGCAATAATGAGCAGGGACTTTATAAATATGATAATGTAGATTTGAACAATGACGTGTAGCCCCCAAGGGCCGGCTCAATAAGATAATATTGAGCTGGTACTTTATATATACTTCTTTGAAAAGAACATCATATAATGTAACCCCCACCATGGGGCTTGAACCCACGTCCACAAGGTTAAGAGCTTTGTGCTTTACCAACTGAGCAATGAACCTTTCAATATAATGGTTTTAAGACTTGTGTACCTTGAATTGTTGACATGAGCAATTGGTAGCCCCCAAGGGCCGGCTCATTATGATGTGATGAGTCGGGTCTTCAATAAGGCCAATAAAAAATGACTTTGCATTAGCCCCCAAGTGTCATGGTGCATGCTTGCAGCGACATGAGACTTGCATGTAATCTCAATTTGAATAATGTAGCCCCCAAGTGCCGGGTCGTAAGCCCGCAGCGACTCGGGACTATTCCTTCCATTGTAGAATAAATCATATCCTTTGATAAAATAATAGCCATTGCGCTAAAGCGACTTTGAAAACCTCAATAATATCGGTTATTAATAACCATAATAAAATCCAGCCATGTTGGCTATTCAAGATAATATAATCTGGTATGAAAACCTTATTCATTCAATATCATAATGAAAATTCAGCCAAGTTTGGCTATTTGAATAATATAACCCAATGATTTATAAGCGCATGATTCCAATGGCGCAATCCAAATATATACTGGTGATTTATAGTCCAAAGCCAGGCCGGTTTAATAAACACCGGATAATTTCTCATCATATACTGGTGACTTATCGTCTTAAAGCCAGGCCAGTTTAATAAATACCAGATAATTTATCATCATACTGGCGACATATAGTCGAAAGCCAGGCCGGTTTAATAAACGCCGGTGATTTATAATCATGCTTTATTCAACCTGTTTCTGCATATAACAAGTTTAAAGTGTCCTGGCGGTTTACCGCCGGACGGGTCATAATGCCCAACATATAACCTGGGTTTATAACCAAGGCTGCACTTAAGAATAATCAAATATGAAATATATCATACCTGTGACATTAAATCACATCATTGGTTGGCCAACTTTATTGTAGTAAAGGTGATAACCCCAATCTTGAGTACTGATAACTCCTTCCATATTGTGCCAGTTTATGATAAAACCGTGCCGGGTTGTGATAAACACCAGATTAACCATATATAATATTGGTGACTTGTAGTCAAAACCAGACCGGGCTGATAGTCTCCGGATTATAATTTGATTGTATACTGTCAACTTGTAGTTGACAGCCTAACCGGGTTGATAAACACCGATTTAAAAACGTCATAGATCTTATGAAAACAAAGAAAACTCAGCAAAAGGCAAATAAAAACCGTTGTAGTCGAGGCTTTTTACGGGCTGCCAGGCCCTAAATTTGATAGCAAAGAATCCCCAAGCAACATTGCTAGCTGTGCTCAGTGGGTGCCTATGTTTGAGCTGTTGTTTTACAACACTCTCTTTGGCCCCGGACTGATGTGGCTTTGAGCCGATCAAGAGGCGTGACTATGGTTCGGGTTCGACCAAGCCCCCAAGTGATGCTGTGGCATTACGCCGATCAAGAGGTGTAGCTATGGTTCGGATACGACCAAGCCCCCAAGTGATGCTGTGGCATTTCGCTGATCAAGAGGTTTAGCTATGGTTCGGATACGACCATGCCCCCAAGTGATCAATAATATGATAAGCCAATAAGGAAGGATACCCATGTTTGAACCGCGCATCATGGCAGCAGGTCCTCTTCGGCAACCTTTAACTTTTTGCAAGAGATAAATTCTTCTTGAGCCGGGATTTTGAACCGGATATTGAGAGCTTCAAAGCTTTGTGGGAGACATCTTTCCCTTGAACCGGATTGTAAACCAGAATCTTCATTTTCAGCCGGGAATTTTCTGACGGCCTTTCAACTCGAACTTGCGAGAAGTTAATTCCTTTTTGAACCGGACATTTTCAAACCGGATTTGAGATCTTCAGAGCTTTGTGGGAGAATAAATTTCCCTTGAACCGGATTATAAACCGGATATTGAGAGCTTCAGTGAGACTGACTTCCCTTGACCCAGATTTTAAACCGGAGTCATTTCTGATGACCCGGAACTTCTTCATTGAGCCAGGATTTTGTAATTGTCATATATTTTTTAAACCGGAAATTTTCTGACGGCCTTTAAATTTTCATCAATATAACAGTAGCCTCTGGGACCGGGTTATCTTTTCCTCCATCATCCTGGGGTTCTTAAATTTGCTGAAACTGGCAAGATTTGCTGAGTCATGTCATCGTAGCCCCCGAGTCTCAAAGGTGACTCGAGGAGTTGGCTTGAGACTCTCCATATTTGACCGTGATGTAAACCGGCATAACTTGTAGATCATTGGTGTTGATAGCACGATGTGAATCCACAGAAGGCTGAGGTGACTACGGCGGATTATAAACGATCCCGCATGAGCCATGTCAGCAACTCGGCCAATGGTTCCTTCCAACTGGTGATTTGAAGTTAACCAAAACTGTAGTGGCGGCGACTTGTGCGCCTGCCCGTTGAACCACCCAGTGCAGACGGCGGTTGATAGTATATGATAATTTGCCTCCATCTTGTTGAAAGAAAAACCGGGCTACCCAAGCTGTAACTTGTTCATACTCAATAAATAGCTCATGCAGACAGGTGCGGCCCGGTATGTTGATGTAGACCAGGCCGCGAGATACGGATGACAAGGACTACCGCAGCATCCGAGGCAGCTCGGACAGACGAGTCGGCCGTGGCATTGTAAGCCGGTGCAGACGGGGGAAATCGGCCGTATGCTGATGTAGACCGGACTTCGGGGGACGGCAGCCTGTGCACGCGTTATTGGGTAATTCGCACAGTCCTGACGAGTTGACGCGGACTGGATCGCGATATAAACCGGCATGGGTTCTCCAATAGCTCAGTGATATAATATCCCTTTTTGTGATAGACAATTTGTCCTGCATTGGAAAATTTGCAAGCCAGAGTATTTGCTCTTTTTAAAGAAAGCAATATATAATATGAAAATATAGCGGATGGATTTCACCTGATATGTTAGCCAGAAAATATCCACTGTGGAGTTGATGATCACCGCGGTGAAGCTGAAATCAATCATGGACAAGTCGGCCATACGAGCAAATGGATGAACTGGCCGCGGCGTTGTAAACCGGTGCGGACGAGCAAGTTGTCCTCCGCGTTGTAAACCGGTGTGGACGCGTGAACCGGCCGCAAGGGCAGACGGCGAGTCGTCCATGGAGTTGCAAGCCGTGCGGACAGACGTGTCGGTCGTGGACGCGGACAGTTGAGTCGGCGCGGGTACGGTCGAATGAACCGACTGCAGGCACGGTCCCGATGAGTTGATGTAGACCGGACCGCAAGGACGGCGACTTCGGGCGCTTACGTTGATCACGTCAGTATGGACAAATTCCAGTGCAAAATGATAACACTGTACGCTCCATATCCGCAGTATAATGCCGTTTATATAATAGATGATTACCCTGCATATAAAAAATACCATAGAGCAGAGTAGTTGCGCTCGGACTAATTTTAAAGTGTACTAAGGAAATATATAGAAGAAATAGCACCTGATTTTGAGCGGTCTCAGTGTACGTTTTTGCTGCGTACTGTCATTTGATTTTTGATGTAACGGCTTGTCCCTTGTGACCACGTGAGAGCTTTCTTGGAGGTTTCGCTGGCGGTATATTCTCAACCGGGATTTGGAAGTTTGTGCAAACAAAACACTTTAATTTGAATAGACGGCTTGCGGTTTTGATGGATGTGAGTGCACTTCTTCCTTCGTCTGTACTACTGTGCGTAGCACTTTGTTTCTTGGATTTAACTGATCTCCGCATCAGGAAAAAGTAGCAGCAGCAGTAGCTTGTTGCCTCGGGACACGAAGTCTAGGAACCGCGGACGTGTTGCCATGGGAAACTTGGAACAACAGTTGCACCCTCATAATATATCTGCGGCTCAGCGAGTTATGATCTGATGGTCTGCGAGGCACACAGCTCGCCGTACTCCTGTCGGTCTCCGTGATTTGATCGATTGTCTTCGGATCGCCCGATGGGAGCGGTGGTTTGACTTTTCGTTGACTGCTCTTCACATATGGAAGCAATTGCCATCATCATCGTCGAGATTTCTTTTTCCATCAGCTTACAACTTGACGGATCGCCAAAAGCTGCCACAACCAAATTTTTTTTGTCTCGGACTCGGCGGATCTCCATGGCGCTCGTAGGGGCCGCTTAGCCCGCCACCCTAAAATCTTCAGAATCTTAATTTCGTATGCGCTGTTCCGACTGCTGGTTGACAACGTATATCCTTCTGAAACTGACTTTCTTCATACGGAAAATCATGAACTTCTCGATCCTTGAGAAAAGATCCCTTCAAGAACTCATCACCACCGTGCGCGAGCCCCACGGTGGGCGCCAACTGTCGTGGATTTGTCACGGCAGATGTCCTTAGTGTCAGGACTTAGTCGCGAGGCCAACGCATCTATGTGGTAGCTTGAGAGGGGTTGAGCGGAATCGAGAGACGGAACACAAGACAAGGATTTAGACAGCTTCGGGCCCCGGGAAACATCATCCGGTAACAACCCTACATGCTGTTTGAGGCTAGGTCTCATTATGATCACGAGGGAGTCGTCGGTAAACCGGCTCTTTGTGTCTAGCCCTAGAGATTGTTTCTTCTTGCTTGTCCCTTTTTGGGGAGCCCTGCCCCTCCTTATATAAGTTGAAGGGGCGGGTTACATGTGGAGTCCTACTAGGATTAGGACTAGTCTATCTCTAATACAAACCGGATACAAGTCCTGGTCTTAACTCCTTGTAAGGTAAATATTCCTCATGTCTTTCCTCTTAAACCGGCCCACCATAACATGAGCCGGCCTTCTGGGCCTTGGGCCTTGTCACCGTCTGTCCCGCCCGCCGGGTTAACAATGAATCATAAACTGTCAGGTCCAAACGGGTCGCCAGTGACTCGTCAAGTCTCAGTCGGGTCTCAAGTAAACCGCCAAGTCCGGCCGGGTTATACTTCCGGGCGGTTTACGCCGCGGGGTATATCCCTGACACTTCCCGTGAGTCCTTGATCTTGATCGTACACATTTGCGTGTATGATTAGTGTATGATTGAATCGAGGGAGTCACAAGTTGGTATCAGAGCCGACTGCCTATAGGTAGCCCCCTTTACAACTCCTTGGCCAAAGTTGAGTCTAGTCACTGAAAAACTTTTGCTAACATTGGCTGTGTGTCTTACGGGCCCACGTCACCATTGGATGGTATTAGGATCTTTTATTCGTCGTATTTACTCTGGGACTCTGATCTCTCTTCTATTCGGGTTAAATGATTTTGCTAACTCTAACACTAGGATCTCGTAACTACTTCCTCCCGGAGAGCCCCTTTTATTTCAGATGATGGTTTGGTTCATCAGAAGACCCCGAAGATACTTTTTGATGTTTTTCCGAGACCCTTGTGTCCATCGCTTTTGCAATTCCCTTCCATCGATAAATCCCTATGGATAACTAAATACACTTGCCGTTCATACAATCATTCCCAGTTGCTCTTGTTGTTACAAGATACGTCGAATTATTCTCTGACTTTTTAAGTATCCTTTGAGCTACTGCCTTGTAGCTCTTTTCCACATGAATACACCTACGAGTAATTCCTCACACTTATCGAGGATTCGATCATTCCTGGTTGTTCATGTGTTTCACAAAATTCTTTGAAATACTATTCGATCTCCCAAAATCCTCAGTAGCTTATTGCTCTTGTTCTTCACTACCTGCTTGCATGATGGTTAATTCCATATGTCTAGCAATATCCATTGAAATCCGTTGTGGCTGACTTTCTGATCCTATTGATTCAACATGTTTGTGAATGTACGCAATCATTAGTTGATCCTTATGAAATTCGTCCTTTTGGCTCAGACGTCACTTCGAACATGATCTGGTTCTCGGCAAATCAAACCTTGAATGATTGTCGATCTATGTCTTTTCAACTTGCTTATCTTTTGATTAGAGCATGTGCTTCTGATCCCCCGAATTGGAAATCGTAATTCCTTTGCATTTAAGCTTTGAAATTATCAGATGTTTCCAAAATGCGATGCCTCTACATTATTTCTTCTTCTGATTGAATATCGCTACTCACATCAGCTCTGTTGTGGATCGCCGGATCCATTATTGGATTATCATCCGACAGTGTCCTTCATATTCAAAGAATCTCGTGAAGTTCTTTCCCAGATACATAATGCCTTTGGTAAATTGTATCCTCTCCTTTTGTCAACCATACTCTGCTTTCGAGCTTGTGTTGTTTACTTCTGAAGTTGTGGAATAGGTTCCTACGATCCCCCTATGGGTTGAACCTATGCCTCACCTAATCCTTTTGAACCCGAGAGTTTTAACGAGTCTTACTCTTCTGGTGTTTTGCCAGATAACATTTCAACACTACAACTTCATCGAAAGCGAGAAGTAAATGAAATGATATGCATTGAAGAAGTGGGAGTCAACCTTGAACTTTGTGTTCATGCCCATGGACACGATGTAGATCTTATCATGGAAGCTTCTCTTAAAATTAATTATCCCCTTGGTATAAGATCATCTTATATCTAGGATTTGATCCTTTGCAACCGTGGTTCTGACCATAATTGTTCCCCTTTGATTCCATTTCTCGGACAAGTTAAAGCACTTGTCTTCTGTAGATAAATGCATCTTCGCAACCTCTATTTTGATCTTCCATCGAGTATTACCCTCCGGTATCTCGAGAATAGCAAAGAGCCATGTTGCTTCCTATGAGTCTTCTTCTGGTATTGCTTCTCATCGGTTTCAGATTTCCCTGGGTTTTGAGTTGTTAGTCACTCGAGAACGCCGATAAGTGAATCGATTCCACACTCTGATTCTATAACTCTAAGTAATTTTTGTTGCATACGAGTTTAATAATCCTTCAAGTCATTCCTACCCTGATCGGCTATATCATTATCATGCTAAATTTTAACTGTGCTACCTGGTCTTCTCGGAGCACATTTTCCGATGATGACCTAAGCCTACGTCGATCTTCCTCGTCATATCATTTCGCCTTGAACAACAAGCTTGATTTCGAGTATGTGTCATACCCTTGGTTCCAATAAGCTTTTGCTTCATCATTCCTTTGACTTGATGTCATCGCCGATTGATTACATATTCATGAAATCTCTCAACAAATGTGTCATGATCATCATCAACATTCTGAGCTCTTCCAGGTTATGAATCGAATTCATGATGATAAATACCATCCTTGCCCTCTCGATGATTTGTGTTAACATCGACAACCTTCTTGCATATCTACTTGCTGTCCTGTCAGGTATATCCTGCTCTATTTGTTCTTTTGAAGAATATACTCCTAATACTTGTGTTTAAACACATTTACCTTTCCATTGGAGTGTTTAATCCAATAATCACATTTTTCCTTTCCATTGTTTTGTATAATCTTTCTTGTGACCTATATGATATAAACAGAAATATTTCCCTGCTTATGTAAACACCTCGGTGTACAAACTGTCAGTAAGACCCCGTTACTATTGTGGACGACATTCCGGTGGCCACCGATGGACGAGAACTTTGCCTATTGGTCCGCCTCGTTCAACGAGCAGGAGAATGGTTCTCTTCGTCCCTCGCCCTTGGTACCGACGATTGTTTCCGACATAACTGGCAGGCTACCCTCTGACATGCCTTGCTATCATGACCGTGCAAAATGAATAGCGCCTTTCCTTCTTTTAACCCACATGGTGGGCCCATAACCCACAGTTCCACAGGATCGAAACCTGACTCTCCTGTACAACCTTGATGCCGAAATATTCTTTACACTTGGCTTCATATCATGTCACGAGCCACCTTCCGAGAGAAGATCTATTCCCGATGCTCTGAACCCCTTTCTCACACTCTGTTCAGGTATCAATCATTTGTCCATCCGCTTGAAACTTCCTATTGTACCTTCATTCTTTGCTCTCGATGTTTTATTAAGTTTCAACTCGAGAGATACTTCTGCCTCATTCCCTGAATTGTTCACCAGATAATTAACCCTATAAGGGTCAGTTCTCCCAAAGTTACTCTTTACTCCACCTCTTAAATCTCGGGACGAGATTTCTTATAGTGGAGGAGATTTGTAACACCCGGATAATCAAGCTACAGTAATCCCCTACTAATGATGCCAAGTCATCACTATTACTGTTGCTAATCTCACTTTGATTCAAAACCAATTCTAATTCAAATCCAATCTGAAGTCAAAAATTCATATTTGTCAGACATGAAAACTAAAATGTTCATCATGGCAAATAATCATTTGTTAATATTGGTGGTAAACCAACATTTTTGCAAGGTGTTTAAATGGCCTAAATCAATTAAAGTAGTGGCTAAAACAATATATTAAATGGCTTTTTAATTTATAAAAAATTGCAAACTATTTCAAAAGCCTCACAATCTTTTGTGGCAGTGCCAACTATTGCAATGTAATTATGTGGCCAAGTCCCACATTTTACAAAATCCTTTTGGCAGCTCAAATATTACCATGCTTTTTTTCTGTAAAAGGAAAAGAGAAAAAAGAAAAGGAATAGCAGAGGGGAGAGAGAGAAAGCCCCTGCCCCACTGGGCCAAAAGGCCTAGCTGGCCGTCGGCCCACCCTAGCCGGCCCACTCACCTCCCCTGTCGTCTTCCCCTTACTCCTGTTCGACCGACCCGCGCGAGTGGTCGCCGACGAACCCGCTCATCTCCTCGCGCCTCGGCGACGAGGGGATAAGGATCCCCTCCCTCCCCGTCGCCTCGATCCTCTCTCCCCACCCCCACTTGCGCCTCTCCTCCCCCAGATCCACCTCTCCCCTCTCCCTCTCCTTCGTTCTGGAGAGGAGACCGACGCGGTCGCCGCCATTCTCCGTCGTTCACGCGACCACCGTGTTTTCCTCGCGACCTCATCGTGTCCAACCGCTCCGCCTCCCTCGACTACGCCTCCCCAACGAGCCGCAGGACGCCGGGCGCCCCCGAACGCTGCCCCGGCCTCGTCTTCCACTTCGGATCACAGGAGCTCGCCGGCGTCGATCCACTCCACAGCAGCTCCTAAACCTCCCACGGGCCTTTCTTGCGCCGCGCGGTGAGCCCCTCATCCTCTCCCCTCACTCTCCTAGCCTCTTGAGCTCTTGTAGCCACCGCTCTGCTTGCGCCTGAACACGTCGCCGCCGACGAGGTCATTGCCGTCATTGTGGCCATTGACACGCACGCTCGAGCTCACCGTTGTGCTCCTGGGGTTCCTAGGAGCCGAACACGCACGCGCACGCTCCCTCCCGTGCCTCCCAGCGCCGTCCCCGATGAGCGTCCGAACGCATCGCCGCCGGCAAAGCTCCGGTGACCTTTTGGTCACGGGCTCAAGCCCGTTGCACTCCCCACACCACATAGATACTCCCCAGCCTCTCCGTTTGCTCGATAGTACGCCGTAGCTTCGTTTTCGTCGAGCACCCGTGCACGCCGCCGCTCACCGGCGCCGATTCCGGCCAAGTCCGGCGATTCTACGGCCACCACTGGACGCGGCGCTGAGAGCTCGTTCTTATGAGCCTAGCCCCGCTCCTCCCCGAGCCCTGTACGCGTTTTCCGGCGAGATCCGAGCCGCGCCACCCCATTTGGCGTCGCCGGCGTTGAGCCGCCGGCCGTGCTGAGCTAGCACACCTGGGGCCACCCCCTGGGTCACTGCCAGTGGGGCCCCTGCCCCCTGTTGACCAGTTGACCTGGTCAACTATGCTGACTGGGCTGGCCCCAGCCACTGAGGTGCGGGCCCCACCGCTTAATCCTCTAATTAAAACATTTTAATAATTAAAACTAATTAGTTTAGTTAATTAGACACGGACAGGTGGGCTCAGAAGTTTTACTAACTAAATTTAGATTAGTTTGAACTCTGTTTAACCCACTGTCTATGACAGGTGGGTCCCCCATGTTAGTTTTGACCAGTCAACTGGACTATTGACTGCTGACATCACACGTACGTCATGCTGACGTCATATTCCGTTTCTGTTAATTTAAATAAATCCAGAAAATGGTTTAATCTTTGAAAATTCATAGAAAATAAACCGTAACTCGGATGAAAAAGTTTTTTATATGAAAGTTGATCAAAAAAATGAGCCGAACCCAAATACGCTACCCACATGCATGAAATCCAAACTCCAGGGTCTAGATGGAAAACTACCAGAATAAGCCATGGAAATGAAATCCTTGTCGACAGACTTGTATTTCTTGCATCACTTGTAGCCCTCAAGTCTTCAAATATTAACATCATCTTGGTTATGGACTAGATGACAGCTCATCATGCCAAGATTGATTGTTAGACCAGGTCTGTTCAGCTTGCACACCCATCTGGCAAGATAGTCACTGTCTCCACTAGAGTTGCAAAGCGTCAGCTCTATTCTCTTAATGCCAGCCCTCTCCCAGACCTTGAAGATATCCCGGTAGTCCGTGACTTTTCAGAACTGCCAGGCATTCCACCTGACAGAGATGTAGAGTTTGTCATAGATCTTATCCTAGGAACCGCTCCAATCTCTAGGAGACCTTACAAGATGGCACCCTTAGAACTAGCTAAGCTTAAGAAACAACTTGATGAGTCCTTGCAAAAGGGTTTCATCCATCCTAGTTCTTCTCCTTGGGCTTGCCCCGTCCTCTTTGTCAAGAAGAAGGATGGTACGGACCGAATGGTTGTCGATTATCGTCCCGTTAATTTGGTCATGATAAAGAACAAGTATCCGCTCCCCAGGATCAACGACCTGTATGATCAGCTCGCTGGATCCTCAGTCTTTTCCAAGATGGATTTGAGGTTAGGCTACCACCAAATCAAGATCAGAAACGGGGACATTCCTAAGATGGCTTTTGTCACTCGTTATGGCCAGTACTAGTACACCGTTATGCCCTTTGGTCTAACCAATGCTCCAGCTACATTCTCCCGCTTGATGAACTCGATCTTCATGGAGTACTTAGATAAGTTCGTCGTGGTTTACCTCGATGATATTCTTATTTACTCAAAGAACGAGGAAGAGCATGCCGAACATCTTAGACTTGTTCTAGAAAAACTCAGAGAGCACCGCCTTTATGCCAAGTTCTCCAAGTGCAAATTTTGGTTGCCAGAAGTGACCTATCTCGGCCACGTAATCTCTGGTAAGGGCGTTGCTATCAATCCCGAGAGAGTTCGGCCCACTCTTGATTGGACTTCACCTAAAACGGTTAAGCAAGTTAGGAGTTCCCTTGGTCTAGCCAGTTATTGTCGCCGCTTTGTTGAGAACTTTTCCAAAGTGGCCAAACCTCTCACGGAACTTCTCAAGAAAGATAAAAAGTTTTAGTGGTCCCCACATTGTGAGCACAGTTTTCAGGAACTGAAAAGACGCCTGACTTCTGCTCCCATACTTGTGCCACCAGATTTCACTAAGAACTTTATTATCTATTGTGATGCCTCACGACAGGGACTAGGTTGTATTCTTATGCAAGATCGCCATGTGATTGCCTATGCATCTCGACAGTTTCATCCACATGAGGAGAATTATCCTACACATGATCTAGAGCTTGCAGCCGTAGTCTATGCACTTAAGACATGGCGACATTACCTTCTTGGTAAACGTTGCGAGATCTACACCGATCACCAGAGTCTCAAGTATATCTTCACCCAACCAGATTTGAACCTTAGGCAAAGACGTTGGTTGGAGTTGATCTCAGATGACGATTTAGGGATTACTTACACCCCAGGAAAAGCCGATGTCATGGCTGATGCACTAAGTCGTAAGTCCTATTGCAACAATCTCATGTTGCAACAGGGCCAACCACTTCTCCATGAGGAATTATGTAAGCTTAACCTTCACATTGCTCCTCAAGGATTCCTTTCTACCTTGGTGGCAAAGCCTACTCTTATGGATCATATCATAGAAGCCCAGAAGCATGATACGGGGATTACCCAGATCAAGAGAAACATTGCCAAGGGTATTGCTGGTAGTTTCTCTATAGATGATCGAGGTGTTGTTTTCTTCGGGAACCGCCTGGTGGTCCCCAAGAAGCAGCATCTTTGGCTACTGATCCTTAAGGAGGCTCATGAATCTCCTCTCACGATTCATCCCGGTAGTACTAAGATGTATCAGGACTTACGCCAGAGGTTCTGGTGGACTAGGATGAAGAGAGAAATTGCTGAGTTCATTGCTAACTGTGACGTTTGTCGTTGCGTTAAGGCAGAACATCAGAGACCTGTTGGCACCCTTCAGCCTCTATCTATTCCTAAGTGGAAATGGGATAAAGTTGGTATGGAATTCATCACCGGCTTTCCCAGGACCAAGAGAGGGAATAATGCTATCTTCGTAGTCATTGATCGTCTTTCCAAAGTGGCTCACTTCCTACCTGTTCGAGAGAGTATCACTGCTAGCTAGTCAGCTCGCTGACTTATATATTTCTCGAATAGTGTCACTACATGGTGTCCCACTAGAGACCAATTCAGACCGTGGTAGTCTTTTCACTTCTCATTTCTGGGAGAGTTTCCAGACTGCCATGGGAACCCATCTTTCCTTCAGTACCGCTTTCCACCATCAGTCAAGTGGTCAGGTGGAAAGGGTCAACCAGATCCTCGAAGACATGCTTAGAGCTTGCATTATCTCATTCGGTAAGGATTGGGAGAAGTGCCTTCCTTTCGCCGAGTTTGCTTATAACAACAACTACCAATCTAGTCTAAAGAAAGCTCCTTTTGAGATTCTCTATGGACGAAGATGTCGAACACCTTTGAACTGGTCAGAAACCGGTGAAAGACAATTCTTTGGACCGGATATGATCCAGGTGGCAGAAGAGCAAGTTCGCGTCATTCGTGAGAATTTGAAAACAGCCCAATCTCGTCAAAAGAGCCAGTATGACCGTCGTCATAAGGAAGTGGCTTATGAAGTTGGCAACAAGGCTTACCTCCGGGTTACTCCTTTGAAGGGTACCCATCATTTCGGTATCAAGGGCAAGTTGGCTCCTCGTTACATTGCTCCTTTTCGCATTGTCGCTAAACGAGGAGAAGTTGCCTACCAGTTGGAACTACCCCCACATCTTTCCCGAGTTCATGATGTCTTCCATGTCTCTCAACTCAGGCGTTGCTTATCGGATCCCATCCGCGGAGTGGACCACGAAACGCTTGATCTCCAAGATAACCTCACATATCGAGAGTACCCTGTTCGCATTCTTGATCAAGCAGAGGGTGTCACCCGACGCGGGAGCATCAAGTTTCTCAAGGTTCAGTGGTCTCATCATTCCGAGAGAGAAGCTACCTGGGAGCGAGAAGATCGTCTTCGACTTGAGTACCCCACTTTCTTTCCGCCAACTCCTGAATCTCGGGACGAGATTCTTCTGAGTGGGGGCGAGTTGTCACATCCCTAGTTCTGGTATGACCTAGGCTAGCCTTCATGTTTGCATCATGTCTAAATTCGATTTAAATTTCAATTGGGGATATGTGAAAGCCTCAGAAATCATTTCTGGAAATGACCAAGATAAAAATTGCTCCAAATAGGTCCCAGAAAATTTTCATGTTTCTCTATGAAAATATTGGTCAGAGGTAAAATTCAAACCAATATTTTTGGGAGCTCATAAATATTTATTTTGGGCATTTGGAACTAATGCAATAATTATTTGCATTGGATATATATATATATATGTTATATATTTTATATATGTCCAATAATTTTGGAAATTTGTGAGGGGCTTTGGAATTTTTCATTTAGTCCCTACAAAAATTATCAGAAGCGGAAAAATTAATTTGGTTCAAAACCAAACTAAAACAAATGTCAGAAATAGAAAACAGAAATAAAAATAGAAAGGGAGGAACTACCTGGACTTACCTGGCCGGCCCAGTGGACTGCCAGCCCACGAGGCCCAGGCGCCAGTCACCCCTAACCTCCTGCCAGTAGGCAGGAGGGCGTGTGGCCGCGGCGCGCGCACGCGCTCGGCCAGCTTCTGCTTGCCGCTGCTGCTGGAGGCCGCTACGAGCGCCATGCAGCCCCCGGCCCCTCTCACTCTCCCCCAGTGCTCATCCCCTCCTCTGCTGCTCCCTCTCTCCCGAGACCGAGTGCCACCGTTGTCGCCGTTTGCTGCCACGCGCTCTCCGCCGTCCCCTCGACCGCCCGTCGTGCTTGCGAGCTCCGCCACGTCGCCTGCTACCTATTCGTCAAGCCACGAGACGCCGGACGCCCCGTGGAGCCGTCACCGCCGTCTTCTTCATCGCTGGCCGCCCGAGATCGCCGTCGCTGTTCCGCCCGTGTTGGACCTCCGCCGAGTTCGATGACGCCTCCGCCGGATCCGCTGTGAGCCCTGTCATCGTTCCCCCCTCTCCGTTTCATCGTTCGCGCGCCGTAGCTAGGTCAGCCGCCGAGGCCGAGACCTCACCGCCGCCGGCCATGTCGCCGTCGTTGCTCTAGCCACCGTAGCTCGCGCCCGCGCATGCCACCGCGCTCAGCAGCCTCCCAGAAGGCCAACGCCGCCGCCCGCAGCTCCTGCCGTGCACTGCAGCACCACGCTCGCACCTGACCGTGCTCCGGCCGGCTCAGGCAACCCACACGCTCACCCCTCTCGCTTGCTCCAAGCGACGCGGACGAGCCCCGGCTCCTTGCCTGTGGCCTCCGCCGCCCAAATGGTCGCCGGAGCGACGATCCCGACGCGCTCCGCCGCGTTCGGCCTCGCTGGTGGCTTAACGCCGGTCAAACCCCAGTTAGCACTAACCTAATGACCCTCTAGGTCAATGACAGATGGGCCCCGGCGCCCCCTAATTTTGAGTTAGGCTAATTAACCCCCTGTTAACTAACTGTGTCACTGACGTGTGGACCCCACACGTCAGGTTTGACCTGGTCAGCGCTGTTGACCTGCTGACGCAGGCATGACACTGTGCTGACGCAGTAAATGATTTTCTGGATTATTTCTATTTTGGAAATTCCAGAAAATTAGCAAAACTTCAAAAATTCATATAAATTCAACCGTAGCTTCAAAAATTCAATCTATCCATCTGTACCAGTTTCATGCATGACAAACCAACCTAAACCTGCTGTATAGGTGAAAACACATGAATGGCATTTATAAATGTTCAATTTGGAGTTGCATTTGAACCCTGGTTCAAATGGACTTCATTCAATTAGAATTCTAGATGCATTAGCACAAACCACATCACATCTTCATGCCATGTTCATGCATCATATTGTTGCATATGCTTGTGTATTGATTGCCGACACCGTCCTTCTTGATAGGTCCTGCTCCGGAGACCGTTCCAGAGTACCTGTCAGAGGAGCAGTCCTCCCCTGTTGATCTACCAGGCAAACAAAACTCCCTTGTCCATTCCGATACAATCCCACTCTCTCGCTCCTGCTCTCTTTTATTGCATTAGGACAACAACGATTCAACTGCTACTTTTTGGTACGGTAGTTGAACCATTCCTCTGCATGACCTGTCATTGCCACAGTAAATAGTTGAAACCCACTAGCATGTGTAGGAGTTGATTGAGCCATGTTGTGTTCCTACCATGCCATGCCTGCTATTGTTTAGAGTTGTGTCTGGTCTGATTCATTGGGAATGAATTGGAGTGTTACGATATGTTTTGGTGCTGAGAGTTAAGTGTGTGAACACGATTAGGTAAAGGTAGCGGTGAGAGGCCATGTAGGAGTACATGGTGGGTTGTCTCACTGGAACCGTCCTTAAGAACTGAGTTCTGTGTATGTTGTCCAATGACTAGCTACTCCCACACATTGGTTTCCGGTAACTCGACCCCTCTCGACTTATTAACTCACTTGATCTCTGTCCAGGAGTCGCAACTAGTTTCTGGTGTTTGTAGGTAGTGTTATTTTTCTACCAAGTGGCACCCGGCAGGGTGGACTTGGGACAGACTAGGCACCGTGGCCTGGTGTACCAAGTGGCACCTGTTTGGTGGGCTTGGGAACCCTGCACACATCATTTGGGGTCGTGAGCGAAACCCCGGCCAGATCTCCTTGCGGATGGAACCCGAATAGGCGATAAACCTGGACTAGAGTCTTGTGTGGTTAGTCAAGTTGTGGCCGACACCCTTGCCAGGCTTCCGCTTGAAGGTTGTCGAGATACACTACGTGTACATGGTGATAAGTGGTGAGAGCGTGTGTGAAGAAGTACACCCCTGCAGGGTTATCATGATCTATTCGAATAGCCGCGTCCTCGGTTATGGACTTCTTGGGTGCTTACGTGGTACATAGACAACTTGAAGTGGATACTCTAAAATGCTCAAGACAAGTGTGAGTGCTATGGATGGCCTTCTCATAGGGAGACGGGAATGAATCCATAGTAGTGTATTGATGTGGTGATTAGTGGACTCGTGTGCGCTTGCTCACCTCAAATAAGTTACTTGTAGTCATAGAACAGGATAGCCACTGAGTCAAAGCTGGCTTGCTGCAGCCAAACCCCACATTGCCTTCTTGATACTAATGCATGTATGATAGGATCTGATGTAAGTCTTGCTGAGTACCTTTGTACTCACGTTTGCTTTATTTACGTTTTGCAGAGGAGACCTCGGTCTCACTAGTAGTTCCTCGTGGACTTCGACAAGTAGCTTGTTACCTCAGCTACGATCTTGTACCCTTGGAAGGGTCTTGTAGATAGTCAGGCTTCTTAGCCTTTTCCATTTGTAGTTGTCTGTACTCAGACATGTTATGCTTCCGTTGCTTGTATGCTCTGAATGATGGGTCATGTGACCCCTGTTTGTAATAAATGCTATGTGGCTCTTCTGGGCCTTTATCTATATGAGTTATTGAGTTATGTTGTGATGCCATGTTGTACATCACATACTTGCATGTTATGCATACGTGTGACGTGTATTGCTATGTGTGGGATCCGACACCTAGTTGTTTATTCTTGGTAGCCACTCTTATGGGGAAATGTCTCCTAGTGCTTCCACCGAGCCATGGTAGCTTGCTACTGCTCCGGAACACTTAGGCTGGCCGGCGTGTGTCCTTCTTCGTTCCTGTGTCTGTCCCTTCGGGGAAATATCACGCGGTGTCTACCGGAGTCCTGTTAGCTTGTTACAGCCCAGATTCACTCGCTGCTGATCGACACGTTCATTGCTGGGTCATGTATGCATGTCCCTGTAAGTTAGTGCCACTTTGGATCCACGACTAGTCATGTCGGCCCGGGTTCTCTGTCATATGGATGCTAGCGATACTATCATATACGTGAGCCAAAAGGCGCAAACGGTCCCGGGCCAGGTAAGGTGGCACCCGTGGGAATACCGTGCGTGAGGCCACAAAGTGATATGATGTGTTACTGTCACATCCTAGTTAGTTCATGCATCAGAGTGTTGCATCATGTCTATATTTCACAGAAACCTGAAATGGGAATGCCAGAAACCCCCAGCACCCCCCCTGGAACAACTAGGGTTTACTAAAAATTTTCCAATGAACCTGAAATGCCCTCCATAAATGTTCACCACCTTTGGTCTTGGCTAAAACCTCTGCCAAAAATGGTTTCATATTTTTGGAGGCCATCTTGGATTTTTGCACAAGCCATAAGTATTTGCATTTGGGCATTTTAAATGCTATAAATATTTTTAAATGTCCAAATAATCTTGAAGGTATTTTTAGGCTGTTGGGAATAATCTCAAAGGTGCCTCAGAATATTTCCAGGATTTTTTCAAATGAAATAGTATTTTTACTATTTCAAAACACAGTACAGAAATAAATAAATAAAAAGAGAAAAGAAAACAGAAAGCAGAAACTTACCTGGCAGCCCACCTGGCGGCCCAGCACTGTGCTGGCCCGCGCCAGTGAGCTGCTTGCTCTCGCCAGAGCAGGCAGACAGGTGACGCGGCGAGCGCGAGCTCGCCACCGCGCCAGCTGCTTGCCGCCCTCGCCGCGGACGAGCTGGACGACCTTCCTCGACGCGCCCCGAGCCCCTGGACATCGTCACTCTCCCCCATCGCCTCTCCCTCGCCCTTTCCCCACCATGGCCGACGCCGCCGCAGCCACCTCACCGGAGTAACCGCGGCCACCGTCGACCTCGCGCCGTACTAACGTGTCCTACAGCACCGCCGTCGCCCACTCCTTCGAGCAAGCCGAGCCCCGAGCGCTCGTTTGCCCCGAAGCTCCGCCACCTACCTCGCCTTCGCCGCTCCCCGTCGGAGATCCCCTCCGCCGTCGCCACTGCTACAGCTCGTCTCCGACCCCGCCGTCTGCTCCGTCGCAACCGCCGTGAGCATGGCCACCTTCCCGTCCTCTCCTCTCTCTCTCTCGAGCTCTGTAGCTACCGCACGAAGTTCACCCGAACGCGCCGCCGCACGAGCTCGTCGCCGACAAGGCTCCGGCCATCCAACGGCCACACCACCGTAGCCATTAGCTTCACCGCAACGCCAGGAACCCGTAGCGCCATCGCATGTCCCTCGCCGTGCTCTCTAGCTACGGTTTCAACCACGCCCGTACTCCGGCAGCCGCACGGCTCGTCGCCGGCGTCGATTCCGGCGACCCCGAGCTTCACTACCACCACCAGTCGACGCGGTTCGCCCCCAGCTACACGTAGGTACTCTCCGCCGTCCTTTTGGTCGCCGGAGGGGGATCCCGCACTCCACCGCCGCGTCTGGACGTCGCCGGCGAGTCAACGTGGTTTGACCACGGTTTGACCCCCCCAGGGTCACTGACAAGTGGGGCCCGCCTGCTAATTAAATCTGGGTTAAAGTTAAAACTAACCCTAATCAACTAATTACCTAACCGTGACACTGACACAGGGGACCCACCCGTCAGGTTTGACCTGGACGACCCCGCTGACCCGCTGACGTCACACTGACGTCAGGCTGACGCAATAAAACATTTACTGGAATTATTCTTATGTTGGAAATTCCAGAAATTATCACAAACTTCAAAAAATCATAGAAAATAATCTATAGCTCAGAATGAAAAGATTTATATATGAAAAATGATCAGAAAAATCCATTCTATCCATCTGTACTGGTTTCATGCATGATTAAGCAAGTTAACCTACTGTTTTATACAGAACAAGATAAGGCATTAATATGGGCCATTTATGAACTTGGAATTTGAATCTTTGATTCAAATTAGTGCAAACCTTTCTGGCTTTAGTTGCATTAGCCCAATACATCCATTTTGCCATGTCTCATGCATGCATCATATTGTTGCACTTGCTTGGTGTTGATTGTGCTTCGGTATGCTCATCGTGGTAGGTCCTGCCTCCGAGGATATTCACGGGTATCCAACTGAAGGGCAGTATCCCACCACCACTCTGTCAGGTAAGCAACCCATTGATCATTTCGATACAAACCCATCTTCTCGCTTCTGCTCTCGTTTACTGCATTAAGACAACGCGATTCAAACTGCTGTGTGTTGCGGTAGTTGATCCCACTTTCCTTTGCATGACCTGTCATTGCCACAGTAACTAGATGAAACCCACTAGCATGTGTAGGAGTTGATTGAGCCATGTTGTGTTCCTACAATGCTATGCTTGCTACGCTTAGAGTTGTGTCAGGTCTGGCTCATCAGGGTGATGAACTAGAGTGAAAGTGCGTGTGTCGGTAAGGAGAGTAAAGTGTTGAATACGATTTGGTAAAGGTATCGATGGGAGGCCATGTAGGAGTACATGGTGGGTTGTTTCATTGAGACCGTCCCTAAGAACTGAGATCTGTATGCGTGATTTAAGATTCAGCTACTACCACACATTGGGCCCGAAACCAATGGACCCCCTCGGCTTCTTATTCACCCTTGTCCTCTGTCCAGGAGTTGCACGTAGTTTATGGTGTTTGTAGTAAGCTGGAGGCCGTGGACAGCGCTGACCAAGGGGTGGGCTGTGATGCGGTAGGCTCGTGGCCCGGTGTACCGAGTCGCCCGTTTGGTGACCGGGAACCCTGCACACATCGTTCGGGGCCGTATGTGGAAACCTCGGCCGGACTCCCTGCGGATGGAACCCGAATAGGCGATAAACCTGGACTAGAGACTCGAGTGTTTAGGTAGGCTGTGGCCGACACCCACGTTGGGCTTCCGCTTGAAGGTTGCCGAGTACACGTCGTGTAGCGACGATAAGTGGTGAGAGCGTGTGTGACGAAGTACACCCCTGCAGGGTATGAAACTATTCGAATAGCCGCGTCCGCGGTAAAGGACTACTTGGTCGCTTATGCAGTTCATAGACAAGTAAATGGATACTACTAAAAGCTTCAAGATAAGTGTGAGTACCGTGGATGGCCCTCTCGTTGGATGACGAGGGAGGATCCACGGTGGAGTATTGAGTTGGTGATTAGTGGACTCGTGTGCGAAAACTATTTCACAAGTGGTGTATCGTAGGATAGCTTAGCCAAGAGTCAAAGCTGGCTTGCTGCAATAACCCCACTACCTTCTTGAGAATGAGCATGTATAATAGGATCTGTTGTAAGACTTGCTGAGTACCTTTGTACTCATGTTGCTTTAATTACTGTTTTCAGACGACAACACCGCCCCTTCTGACGGGTTCTACGTAGAACTCGACGACGACGAGTGACTTGACACCCAGGTGGTGATCTAGGCTTGTGAAGGGCCTATGTAGATAGACAGGCTTCGTCAAGCCTTCTTTCTTTCTAGTGTCTGTACCCAGACAGTTTGCTTCCGCATGTGCTTGTATGACTGTATGACTTGAGTGTCGGGTCATGCGACCCCTATCTGTATGAACAAGTTATGTAAGGCTCTCCGGAGCCCCTTAAATAAAGTACTTGAGTTGTAGAGTTTTGTTGTGATGCCATGTTGTATTTGCGCATATCGAGCATATTGTGTGTATGTTTGAAATGCTTGGTATGTGTGGGATCCGACAATCTAGTTGTCTATCTTTAGCAGCCTCTCTTATGGGGAAATGTAGTCTGGTGCCTCCTTGAGCCATAGTAGTCCGCTACAGCCCGGTTCACCGGAGTCCTGCTAGCCCAGCACTACTGCTCTGGACACTTGACTGGCCGGCATGTGAGTCATATCGTTCCTGTGTCTGTCCCTTCGGGGAAATGTCACGCGGTGACATCCGGAGTCCTGCCTAGCCTGCTACAGCCCGGGTTCCCAGAGTCCTGTTAGCCCAGTGCTACAGCCCGGACTCACACGCTGCTGACCGACACGTTCGATGTTGATTCATGTATGCCTGTCCCCATACGTTAGTGCCGCTTTGGGTTCACGACTAGCCATGTCGGCCCGGGTTCTCTGTCATATGGATGCTAGCGACATTGTCATATACGTGAGCCAAAAGGCGCAAACGGTCCCGGGCCATGGTAAGGCAACACCCGTGGGAGTACCGTGCGTGAGGCCGCAATGTGATATGAGGTGTTACAGGCTAGATCGGTGTGACTTGGAATCGGGGTCCTGACAGCGTTGGCATCAGAGCCGGACTGCCTGTAGGTGCGATATGCCAAACTGGTCGATGTCGAGTCTAGAAATGCTTTAGTTATATGTAGGGGAATTGATTGTGGGTGGGAACGTAAGGTGCTTTTACTCCTTTACCTCATGCCCTCTGATCTGAGTCATACTCTTCTCATTCTACGCGGGTTAAGGACTAGGCTCTCTCCTCTCTATTAGGTTCACGTGTTACTAATCCGTAGTAACTTATAGGATTGTTGGTTCCATGCTTCGGATCAGTTTCTACTACCCTAGTATGTTGTCGGTTGAACCAGAACCTTGACATGATGTTGTTGAGTGGTATTGCAAAACTGTTGCGAATGTCTCAAATCCTTTTCCGAGCATTTACAGCCGTTATGCTGTCCGAATTCTCCTAGTAATACTAATGCTTTGCATTATTTCGTGCTTTCAGATGGCCACCCGTTCCCAGAACCAAGTGGTTCGTCTGACCCGGTGCATCGGCGTACCTGGACACACGGCCATGTTGGTCCGAGTGATGGTTGAGACAGGCTATCGTTGGTATCCCGAGTATACCGTCGAGGAGCAGTTCCGAGACTTTAACCAAAGTCAATATCTTTGCACCGTCAGGATTTATCCATCCTATCCCGGAGCCACTGAACCCCTCCATTGCTCTTATGGACTTGGGGTTACTATCGAGATGTCTGTGCAGGATGCAGCTTACTCAATGATGACTATCATGCGAGCCAAAACTGCTTTGCTTCAGAACACCGACTACCGCTACATGCCAGCAGCACTCCCTGGGGCACAGGGGTACTATCAGGCTACTTACTGTGATTCTACCCATGAGGACTCACTACTCCGCACCACCACTGAGATGCTTGAGGACAAGGACCGTGAGAATCGTGTCTTGCGAATGGAGCTCTTTAATGCTCGTGCTGATCACTGGGCCACACTGACACGGTTTGCACCTGCCGTGCAAGCTGGGTTCATGGACATGAGGGACTTATACCCCGTGCGATCTGGTCTGCCAGAATGTATGGAATGGTGTGATGTAGGAGGCATCACCCCTCCTCGTGGACCCCGCCTGCCACCGTTTGTTGGACCAAGGCCACACCCGAGTCCCTATGGACCGCAAGCTCCACAGGACCGTCTGTTTCCGGATGATCATGTTCAGCTTCCAGGACATGGTGGTGACTTCTATGAGGATTACTACGGAGACGTCTGAGTTGGCAGTAGATCTACTAGTATTGTAACAGTTGTAATCTCCACAGTCCTGCGTGTCTTGTGGAATACAACTTGGTGTGTATCACGTTCCGGAGGTGTAGAAAAATAATGTATAGGAGCTTGGAATGCCTCTGATGAGATGTATCGTCTTTCATCGTAGTTGTACCTTGGCCTGGGCTTGTACTAAACTATGTATGGCGTGTATGACCTTTGGTATATGTATGTTGCCATGTTACCATGTCATACTGATGGTCATCTCTGCATTCCGTGTTATCCATTACATTCCGCATTTCCCTATCAAGATTTAGCCATCCCCGTCTAAACCGTTGCTTTGTTCCTCCTAGGATGGTTAACACCCGCAACAACCCTGCTGTCCAGGCGCAGGATGAAGCCAATGCAGCCAGGGCGGAGGATCTGCCCCAACCGCCTTCACGAAGTTATGCTGGAGGCAGAAAGAAACAAGCGTGAGACTAACCGCTTGCTGGAGCGAATTGAGCAGAATACTGCACGTCACCAGAGGGACGACCTGGTGTCCATCAATGACTTTATCAAGCTGTACCCACCGAAGTTCAACCACTCCGTCGAGCCCCTTGATGCGGATGATTGGCTTCGCAGCATCACCCATAAGCTACGTTCTGCTAAGGTAGCCGAAGCTGATAAGGTTACCTACGCTGCCTATCACCTCGAAGGCCCTGCTAGCCTTTGGTGGGAGAACTTTGAGGCTATGCGCCCAGATGGCCAAATCACTACTTGGGCTGAATTCAGTGAGGCTTTCCGTGAGCATCACATCCCGGAGGGTCTCATAGATCGCAAGCGCGAAGAATTCTGCAATTTTACCCAAGGCAGACTGACCGTGGATGCATACAGCCGTGAGTTTGGAAATCTAGCACGCTATGCTCCTGAAGAGGTATCCACCGACGCCAAGAAGCAGGCAAGGTTCCGCAAGGGACTTAGCCCCGAGCTTCGCCGTGATCTCCGAATGCATGAGTGTACCTCTTTCCAGAAGTTGGTCAATAAGGCCATCAGTGCCGAGACAGGACAAACTGACTATGACGCTTCACGCAAGCACTCTCGTGACTTTGGTTCCTCATCTGGCTCCGGATCCCAGAAGCGCCGGGTCTGGATTCCAAATACTGTTTTGCCACCCAGGTTCACTCCGAGGCCATCCTTCGAGGCGCCTCGCCCCAACCAGCAGCATGCACCGCCCAAAGTCTATGGTGGCCCCACTGCTAATGCTGCTCCACGCCCCAATATTGTGACATGCTTCAAGTGTGGAGAAACGGGTCACTATCAGCGCGAGTGCCCCCGAAACAACCTCAATCAACCTGGACAGTCCGTTGGCCGTGGTAAGCCAGCAGGAAAGACTTACTACGCCAAGCCAGCCACCACAGCACGTGGCCATGTCAACTATGTTTCAGCTGAAGAAACTCATGAGGATCCCAACGTCGTCCTTGGTACGCTCCTTGTTAATTGCCATCCGGCAACTGTTCTTTTCGATACTGGAGCATCTCATTCATTTATCTCTGAGAGCTATGCTCGATTACACAACACCACATTTAGTGACATGCCTACTTCCATGGAAATTCAAACTCCTGGTTCTAGATGGCAAACCTCTAAGATAAGCCATGGAAATGAAATTCTTGTTGACAGACTGGTCTTCCTTGCATCACTAATAGCTCTCAAGTCCTCGGACATAAACATCATCTTGGGTATGGACTGGATGTCAGCTCATTATGCTAAGATTGATTGCTCCACTAGAACTGTTCAACTCACCCATCCGTCGGGCAAGACAGTCAATGTTTTGACCCGAGTGTCTAAACGTCAGCTCTACTCATTAAATGCCAACCCTCTTCCAGACCTCGAAGATGTGCCGGTAGTCCGTGACTTCCCGGATGTCTTCCCTGAAGAACTGCCAGGTATTCCACCTGACAGGGATGTTGAGTTCGTGATAGACCTTGTTCCAGGAACCGTCCCAATCTCTAGAAGACCCTATAAGATGGCACCCCTAGAGCTAGCCGAGCTTAAGAAACAACTCGATGAGTCCTTGAAAAGGGGTTTCATCCGTCCTAGTTCTTCTCCGTGGGCTTGCCCCGTCCTCTTCGTCAAGAAGAAGGATGGTACGGATCGGATGGTTGTAGATTACCGACCCGTCAACCTAGTAACCATCAAGAACAAGTATCCGCTTCCCAGGATCAACGACCTGTATGATCAGCTCGCTGGATCCTCAGTCTTTTCTAAAATGGATTTGAGGTTGGGCTACCATCAAATCAAAATCAGGAACGGGGACATCCCTAAAACGGCCTTTGTTACTCGTTATGGCCAATACGAGTATACAGTCATGTCCTTCGGGTTAACCAATGCTCCAGCCACCTTTTCTCGCTTGATGAACTCGATCTTCATGGAGTACTTAGACAAGTTCGTCGTGGTTTACCTCGATGATATCCTTATCTACTCGAAGAACGAGGAAGAGCATGCCGAACATCTTAGACTTGTGTTAGAAAAACTCAGAGAGCATCGCCTTTATGCTAAATTTTCCAAGTGTGAATTCTGGTTGCCAGAAGTGACCTACCTAGGCCACGTGATCTCTGGTAAAGGTATTGCTGTCAATCCCGAGCGAGTTCAAGCCATCCTTGACTGGACTCCCCCTGAAACGGTTAAACAAGTTCGGAGTTTCCTTGGCTTAGCGAGCTACTGCCGTCGCTTCGTCGAGAATTTCTCCAAGGTTGCTAAACCTCTAACCGAACTCCTCAAGAAAGATAAGAAGTTCGAGTGGACCCCACAGTGCGAGTTCAGCTTTCAGGAACTGAAAAGACGCCTGACGTCTGCCCCCGTACTCGTACCACCAGATTTTTCTAAAGACTTTGTTATTTATTGCGACGCCTCGCGACAAGGACTAGGTTGCATACTCATGCAAGACCGTCATGTGATTGCCTACGCTTCCCGACAGTTGCGTCCACATGAGGATAATTATCCCACACATGATCTAGAGCTTGCAGCCGTAGTCCATGCTCTCAAAACATGGCGACATTACCTTCTCGGTAACCGTTGCGAGATTTTCACAGACCACCAGAGTCTGAAATACATCTTCACCCAACCGGATTTGAATCTCAGGCAAAGACGTTGGGTCGAGTTGATCTCAGACTACGACTTAGAAATAACTTACACCCCGGGCAAAGCCAATGTCATGGCTGATGCACTAAGCCGTAAATCCTATTGTAACAACTTGATGTTACAACAAAGCCAACCACTTCTCCACGAGGAATTCTGTAAGCTTAACCTTCACATTGTTCCTCAAGGATTTCTATCCACCCTGGTGGCGAAACCTACCCTTACGGATCAGATCATTAAAGCTCAGAAGGTAGATCCGGGAATCTCCCGCATTAAGAGAAACATCAAGAAAGGAGTTGCGGATTGTTTCTCCATTGATGACCAAGGTGTCGTGTTCTTTGGAGACCGCCTAGTGGTTCCTAAGGTGCGCAACCTGAGGCGATTGATCCTTAAAGAAGCTCATGAATCTCCTCTCACCATTCATCCCGGTAGTACTAAAATGTATCAAGACCTACGCCAGAGGTTTTGGTGGACTAGGATGAAGAGAGAAATTGCTCAATTCATTGCTAATTGCGACGTCTGCCGACGTGTTAAAGCAGAGCATCAACGGCCTGCTGGCACCCTTCAGCCTCTGGCTATTCCTGAATGGAAATGGGATAAAATCGGTATGGATTTCATTACCGGGTTTCCCAGGACCAAGAGAGGGAATAATGCTATCTTCGTTGTTGTCGATCGTCTTTCCAAAGTAGCCCACTTCCTACCTGTTCGTGAGAGTATAACCGCTAGCCAGCTAGCAGACTTGTACATCTCCCGAATAGTGTCTCTGCATGGTGTTCCATTGGAAATTAACTCAGACCGTGGAAGTCTCTTTACCTCTCGATTTTGGGAAAGCTTCCAAAATGCTATGGGAACTCGTCTCTCTTTTAGCACCGCCTTTCACCCTCAATCAAGTGGTCAGGTAGAGCGAGTTAATCAAATTCTGGAGGATATGCTCCGAGCTTCTGTCATCTCCTTCGGCATGGATTGGGAGAAATGCCTCCCATTCGCCGAGTTCGCTTATAACAATAGTTACCAAGCTAGCTTGGGCAAAGCCCCTTTCGAGGTTCTCTATGGAAGAAAATGTCGAACGCCTCTTAACTGGTCAGAAACCGGGGAAAGACAACTCTTCGGCCCTGATATGATTCAGGAAGCAGAAGAGCAGGTTCGCATTATTCGTGAGAAATTGAAAACAGCCCAATCTCGCCAAAAGAGCCATTATGATCGCAAACATAAGGCTATGACTTTTGAGGTTGACGAGAAGGCTTACCTTCGGGTGACTCCTTTAAAGGGAACCCATCGATTCGGTATCAAAGGCAAATTGGCTCCTCGTTACATTGGACCCTTTCGCATTCTTGCCAAGCGAGGAGAAGTTGCCTACCAATTGGAACTTCCTCCGCATCTTTCCAAGGTTCATGACGTCTTCCACGTTTCCCAACTCAGGCGTTGCTTCTCGGATCCTATCCGTGGAGTGGACCACGAAACGCTTGATCTCCAAGATAATCTCACATATCGGGAGTATCCCGTTCGAATCCTTGATCAAGCCGAGCGTACCACTCGACGCCGAAACATCAAGTTTCTCAAAGTTCAATGGTCACACCATTCCGAGGAAGAAGCTACTTGGGAAAGGGAGGATCGTCTTCGACTTGAGTACCCCACCTTCTTCCCAACGGATCCTAAATCTCGGGACGAGATTCTTTTGAGTGGGGGTGAGTTGTCACATCCTAGTTAGTTCATGCATCAGAGTGTTGCATCATGTCTATATTTCACAGAAACCTGAAATGGGAATGCCAGAAACCCCCAGCACCCCCCCTGGAACAACTAGGGTTTACTAAAAAATTTCCAATGAACCTGAAATGCCCTCCATAAATGTTCACCACCTTTGGTCTTGGCTAAAACCTCTGCCAAAAATGGTTTCATATTTTTGGAGGCCATCTTGGATTTTTGCACAAGCCATAAGTATTTGCATTTGGGCATTTTAAATGCTATAAATATTTTTAAATGTCCAAATAATCTTGAAGGTATTTTTAGGCTGTTGGGAATAATCTCAAAGGTGCCTCAGAATATTTCCAGGATTTTTTCAAATGAAATAGTATTTTTACTATTTCAAAACACAGTACAGAAATAAATAAATAAAAAGAGAAAAGAAAACAGAAAGCAGAAACTTACCTGGCAGCCCACCTGGCGGCCCAGCACTGTGCTGGCCCGCGCCAGTGAGCTGCTTGCTCTCGCCAGAGCAGGCAGACAGGTGACGCGGCGAGCGCGAGCTCGCCACCGCGCCAGCTGCTTGCCGCCCTCGCCGCGGACGAGCTGGACGACCTTCCTCGACGCGCCCCGAGCCCCTGGACATCGTCACTCTCCCCCATCGCCTCTCCCTCGCCCTTTCCCCACCATGGCCGACGCCGCCGCAGCCACCTCACCGGAGTAACCGCGGCCACCGTCGACCTCGCGCCGTACTAACGTGTCCTACAGCACCGCCGTCGCCCACTCCTTCGAGCAAGCCGAGCCCCGAGCGCTCGTTTGCCCCGAAGCTCCGCCACCTACCTCGCCTTCGCCGCTCCCCGTCGGAGATCCCCTCCGCCGTCGCCACTGCTACAGCTCGTCTCCGACCCCGCCGTCTGCTCCGTCGCAACCGCCGTGAGCATGGCCACCTTCCCGTCCTCTCCTCTCTCTCTCTCGAGCTCTGTAGCTACCGCACGAAGTTCACCCGAACGCGCCGCCGCACGAGCTCGTCGCCGACAAGGCTCCGGCCATCCAACGGCCACACCACCGTAGCCATTAGCTTCACCGCAACGCCAGGAACCCGTAGCGCCATCGCATGTCCCTCGCCGTGCTCTCTAGCTACGGTTTCAACCACGCCCGTACTCCGGCAGCCGCACGGCTCGTCGCCGGCGTCGATTCCGGCGACCCCGAGCTTCACTACCACCACCAGTCGACGCGGTTCGCCCCCAGCTACACGTAGGTACTCTCCGCCGTCCTTTTGGTCGCCGGAGGGGGATCCCGCACTCCACCGCCGCGTCTGGACGTCGCCGGCGAGTCAACGTGGTTTGACCACGGTTTGACCCCCCCAGGGTCACTGACAAGTGGGGCCCGCCTGCTAATTAAATCTGGGTTAAAGTTAAAACTAACCCTAATCAACTAATTACCTAACCGTGACACTGACACAGGGGACCCACCCGTCAGGTTTGACCTGGACGACCCCGCTGACCCGCTGACGTCACACTGACGTCAGGCTGACGCAATAAAACATTTACTGGAATTATTCTTATGTTGGAAATTCCAGAAATTATCACAAACTTCAAAAAATCATAGAAAATAATCTATAGCTCAGAATGAAAAGATTTATATATGAAAAATGATCAGAAAAATCCATTCTATCCATCTGTACTGGTTTCATGCATGATTAAGCAAGTTAACCTACTGTTTTATACAGAACAAGATAAGGCATTAATATGGGCCATTTATGAACTTGGAATTTGAATCTTTGATTCAAATTAGTGCAAACCTTTCTGGCTTTAGTTGCATTAGCCCAATACATCCATTTTGCCATGTCTCATGCATGCATCATATTGTTGCACTTGCTTGGTGTTGATTGTGCTTCGGTATGCTCATCGTGGTAGGTCCTGCCTCCGAGGATATTCACGGGTATCCAACTGAAGGGCAGTATCCCACCACCACTCTGTCAGGTAAGCAACCCATTGATCATTTCGATACAAACCCATCTTCTCGCTTCTGCTCTCGTTTACTGCATTAAGACAACGCGATTCAAACTGCTGTGTGTTGCGGTAGTTGATCCCACTTTCCTTTGCATGACCTGTCATTGCCACAGTAACTAGATGAAACCCACTAGCATGTGTAGGAGTTGATTGAGCCATGTTGTGTTCCTACAATGCTATGCTTGCTACGCTTAGAGTTGTGTCAGGTCTGGCTCATCAGGGTGATGAACTAGAGTGAAAGTGCGTGTGTCGGTAAGGAGAGTAAAGTGTTGAATACGATTTGGTAAAGGTATCGATGGGAGGCCATGTAGGAGTACATGGTGGGTTGTTTCATTGAGACCGTCCCTAAGAACTGAGATCTGTATGCGTGATTTAAGATTCAGCTACTACCACACATTGGGCCCGAAACCAATGGACCCCCTCGGCTTCTTATTCACCCTTGTCCTCTGTCCAGGAGTTGCACGTAGTTTATGGTGTTTGTAGTAAGCTGGAGGCCGTGGACAGCGCTGACCAAGGGGTGGGCTGTGATGCGGTAGGCTCGTGGCCCGGTGTACCGAGTCGCCCGTTTGGTGACCGGGAACCCTGCACACATCGTTCGGGGCCGTATGTGGAAACCTCGGCCGGACTCCCTGCGGATGGAACCCGAATAGGCGATAAACCTGGACTAGAGACTCGAGTGTTTAGGTAGGCTGTGGCCGACACCCACGTTGGGCTTCCGCTTGAAGGTTGCCGAGTACACGTCGTGTAGCGACGATAAGTGGTGAGAGCGTGTGTGACGAAGTACACCCCTGCAGGGTATGAAACTATTCGAATAGCCGCGTCCGCGGTAAAGGACTACTTGGTCGCTTATGCAGTTCATAGACAAGTAAATGGATACTACTAAAAGCTTCAAGATAAGTGTGAGTACCGTGGATGGCCCTCTCGTTGGATGACGAGGGAGGATCCACGGTGGAGTATTGAGTTGGTGATTAGTGGACTCGTGTGCGAAAACTATTTCACAAGTGGTGTATCGTAGGATAGCTTAGCCAAGAGTCAAAGCTGGCTTGCTGCAATAACCCCACTACCTTCTTGAGAATGAGCATGTATAATAGGATCTGTTGTAAGACTTGCTGAGTACCTTTGTACTCATGTTGCTTTAATTACTGTTTTCAGACGACAACACCGCCCCTTCTGACGGGTTCTACGTAGAACTCGACGACGACGAGTGACTTGCCACCCAGGTGGTGATCTAGGCTTGTGAAGGGCCTATGTAGATAGACAGGCTTCGTCAAGCCTTCTTTCTTTCTAGTGTCTGTACCCAGACAGTTTGCTTCCGCATGTGCTTGTATGACTGTATGACTTGAGTGTCGGGTCATGCGACCCCTATCTGTATGAACAAGTTATGTAAGGCTCTCCGGAGCCCCTTAAATAAAGTACTTGAGTTGTAGAGTTTTGTTGTGATGCCATGTTGTATTTGCGCATATCGAGCATATTGTGTGTATGTTTGAAATGCTTGGTATGTGTGGGATCCGACAATCTAGTTGTCTATCTTTAGCAGCCTCTCTTATGGGGAAATGTAGTCTGGTGCCTCCTTGAGCCATAGTAGTCCGCTACAGCCCGGTTCACCGGAGTCCTGCTAGCCCAGCACTACTGCTCTGGACACTTGACTGGCCGGCATGTGAGTCATATCGTTCCTGTGTCTGTCCCTTCGGGGAAATGTCACGCGGTGACATCCGGAGTCCTGCCTAGCCTGCTACAGCCCGGGTTCCCGGAGTCCTGTTAGCCCAGTGCTACAGCCCGGACTCACACGCTGCTGACCGACACGTTCGATGTTGATTCATGTATGCCTGTCCCCATACGTTAGTGCCGCTTTGGGTTCACGACTAGCCATGTCGGCCCGGGTTCTCTGTCATATGGATGCTAGCGACATTGTCATATACGTGAGCCAAAAGGCGCAAACGGTCCCGGGCCATGGTAAGGCAACACCCGTGGGAGTACCGTGCGTGAGGCCGCAATGTGATATGAGGTGTTACAGGCTAGATCGGTGTGACTTGGAATCGGGGTCCTGACAGTTACATGCTAGATCGGTGTGACTTAGGATCGGGGTCCTGGCACCATCGCACACTCCCTTTACCTTCAGGATTAGTGTTGAACCTAAAATAAATGTTATTTGGTGTTTGCGTTGAGCATAATATGATTGGATCATGTTTATTGCAATACGGTTATTCATTTAAGTCAAAGAATAATTGTTATTCTGTTTACATGAATAAAACCTTCTGTGGTCATATACCAAAGGTGAATGGTTTATTGAATCTCGATCGTAGTGATACACATATTCATAATATTGATGCCAAAAGATGCAAAGTTGATAATGATAGTGCAACTTATTTGTGGCACTGCCTTTTAGGTCATATTGGTGTAAAGCGCATGAAGAAACTCCATGCTGGTGGGCTTTTGGAATCACTTGATTATGAATCACTTGACGCTTGCGAACCATGCTTCATGGGAAAGATGACTAAGACTCCGTTCTCCGGAACAATGGAGCGAGCCACTGACTTATTGTAAATAATACATACCGATGTATGCGGTCCGATGAGTATTGAGGTTCGCGGCGGGTATCGTTATTTTCTGACCTTCACAGATGATTTGAGCAGATACGGGTATATCTACTTAATGAAACACAAGTCTGAAACATTTGAAAAGTTCAAAGAATTTCAGAGTGAAGTTGAGAATCATCGTAAAAAGAAAATAAAGTTTCTATGATCTGATCGCGGAGGCGAATATTTGAGTTATGAGTTTGGCCTTCATTTGAAACAAAGTGGAATAGTTTCGCAACTCATGCCACCTGGAACACCACAGCGTAATGGTATGTCCAAACGTCGTAACCGTACTTTATTAGATATGGTGCGATATATGATGTCTCTTACCGATTTACCACTATCGTTTTGGGGTTATGCATTAGAGACAGCTGCATTCACGTTAAATAGGGCACCGTATAAAAATCCGTTGAGACGACACCATATGAACTATGGTTTAGCAAGAAAGCTAAGCTGTCATTTCTTATAGTTTGGGGTTGCGATGCTTATGTCAAAAAGTTTCAGCCTGATAAGCTCAAACCTAAATCGGAGAAGTGCGTCTTCATAGGATACCCAAAAGAAACTGTTGGGTACACCTTCTATCACAGATCCGAAGGCAAGATCTTTGTTGCTAAGAATGGATCCTTTCTAGAGAAGGAGTTTCTCTCAAAAGAAGTGAGTGGGAGGAAAGTAGAACTTGATGAGGTAATTATACCTTCTCTCAAATTGGAAAGTAGCTCATCACTGAAATTAGTCCCGGTGATGCCTACACCAATTAGTGAGGAAGTTAATGATGATGATCATGAAACTTCAGATCAAGTTACTACCAAACCTCGTAGGTCAACCAGAGTACGATCCGCACCAGAGTGGTACGGTAATCCTATTCTGGAAGTCATGTTGCTAGACCATGATGAACCTACGAAGTATGAGGAGGCGATGATGAGCCCAGATTCCGATAGATGGCTTGAGGCCATGAAATCTGAGATAGAATCCATGTATGGGAACAAAGTGTGGACTTTGGTGGACTTGCCCGATGATCGGCAAGCCATTGATAATAAATGGATCTTCAAGAGGAAGACGGACGCTGATAGTAGTGTTACTATCTACAAAGCTCGACTTGTCGAAAAGGGTTTTTGACAAATTCAAGATGTTGACTAGGATGAGATTTTCTCACTCGTATCGATGCTTAAAGTCTGTCCGAATCATGTTAGCAATTGCCACATTTTATGAAATCTGAAAAATGGATATCAAAACTACATTCCTTAATGGATTTATTAAATAAGAGTTGTATATGATACAACCAGAAGGTTTTGTCAATCCCAAAGGTGCTAGCAAAATGTAACGCCCACGATGCGGCTATATCTCCCACGTGTCGAGGCACGACTTAGAGGCATAACCGCATAGTGGTTTTGTCGCAAGAAGGGTCATCTTCACACAATCCCATGTAATGAACAAGAATGGGATAAAGAGTTGGCTTACAATCGCCACTTCACACAATACATAAATATTATCCATACATCATCCAAAATACAAACATATAGACCGGCTACGGTCAAGATCCAGATGAAAATAAGACAACCCCAAATGCTAGATCCCCGATCGTCCCAACTGGGCTCCACTACTGATCATCAGGAAAAGACACATAGTAACAACCACGTTCCTCGTCGAACTCCCACTTGAGATCGACCCCATCATCTGCACTGGCATCGTCGGCACCTGCAACTGTTTTGGTAGAATCTGTGAGTCACGAGGACTCAGCAATCTCACACCCGCGAGATCAAGACTATTTAAGCTAATAGGAAAGGATGGTGTAATGAGGTGGAGCTGCAGCGGCAATAAGCATATATGGTGGCTAACATACGCAAAAGAGAGCGAGAAGAGAAGCAATGGAACGGTCGTCTTCTAGCAATGACCAAGAAGTGATCCTGAACTCCTACTTACGTCATACATAACACAGACCGTGTTCACTTCCCGGACTCTGCCGAGAAGAGACCATCACGGCTACACACGTAGTTGATGCATTTTAATTGGGTCAAGCGACAAGTTCTCTACAACCGGACATTAACAAATTCCCATCTGCCTCATAACCGCGGGCACGGCTTTCGAAAGATAAAACCCTGCAGGGGTGTCCCAACTTAGCCCATCATAAGCTCTCACGGTCAACGAAGGATAAACCTTCTCCCGGAAAGACCCGATCAGACTCGGAATCCCGGTTTACAAGACATTTCGACAATGGTAAAACAAGACAATGTGCCGACAAATCCCGATAAGAGCTGCACATATCTCGTTCTCAGGGCACACCGGATGAACACTATGTACAGCTAAAACCAATCCTCGAGTTTCCCCAAGGTGGCGCTGCAAGTGGCTCTAGTTTGGACCAGCACTCAGAGGAACACTGGCCCGGGGTTTAAATAAAGATGACCCTCGGGCTCGCGAAAACCCGGGGGAAAAGGCTTAGGCGGCAAATGGTAAAACCAAAGTTGGGCCTTGCTGGAGGAGTTTTATTCAAGGCGAACTGTCAAGGGGGTCCCATAAATCACCCGACCGCGTAAGGAACGCAAACTCAAGGAACATAATCCCGGTATATCAGTAACTAGGGCGGCAAGAGTGGAACAAAACACCAGGCATAAGGCCGAGCCTTCCACCCTTTACCAAATATATATAGATGCATTAATTAAATAAGAGATATTGTGATATCCCAACATATCCATGTTCCGATATGGAACAAACTTCAACTTCACCTGCAACTAGCAACGCTATAAGAGGGGCTGAGCAAAAGCGGTAACATAGCCAAACAACGGTTTGCTAGGAAAGGATGGTTAGAGGCTGACATGGCAAAATGGGAGACATGATATAGCAAGTGATAGGTAGCGTAGCATGGCAATAGAGCGAACAACTAGCAAAGCAAAGATAGAAGTGATTTCGAGGGGTGGTCATCTTGCCTGCAAGGTTCTCAGAGTTGTCGAAAGCTTGATCCTCGTAAGCGTACTCAACAGGTTCCTCGTTCACGAACTTGTCTCCCGGCTCTACCCAACACAAGAACACAAGCAAACGGAACCACAATCAACCACGAGAAATGCACAAGCAAGATGATGCAAAACATGTATGGTATGCAAGATATGATATGCGGTGCATATGCGTGCTCCGGAAGGAAAATGATGAACATGGAATTAACTTGGCAAACCAAGCATGCCACTGGAAAGGTGAGGTGATTTCGGTCGAAATCGATATAAAGATCACCGGAAACGGATGCACGGTTTGCAAATGGCAAGCAAAACAAAAATGAAACGAACCTGCGATTAACAGCATGATAGCACTTAAAATGCAACAAACAACAATGCTAAAGCACTCCAACATAGCAAAAAAGCACATGGCAGTAAACTACAGGAGATTCTTGACAAAATATGAACACTGAGCTACGGCTAGATCACAACATAACAAGCTCAAACAAGCATGGCAAAAGTGCAAAAGATAACAGGTTCACAGACTTAGTGAAAAACTGGACATGGCAGAAAACAGCATCAGGTAGCAATGTTCAGAGCACGAAATCAACATGCTACAGGAACTTAACATAGAAAAACAAGGCATGGCAGTGTTCTACTAAAGGCATATGAGAAAAGTCCCTTACTGACCATAAGCCAAAAAGGAACAGAAGATATGATGGCAAGCATGTAAACATAGCAAGTTTCGTTATCAGGTTTCAGACTTGGCAGAAAATAGAGCATGGCAGAAACAATAATATGAGGACATGTTTGTGAGCTTGATGCACTCACCACAAGGCAATGCATGACAAAACAAGCATACCTACAGCAAGATGGCATGTTTATGAAGCTATAAATGGAAATAACAAGAACATAGCATGCATGGATCAACTACAATAAGCTTGGCAAAATTGCATATCATGTTAAAAATCTGCCAGAAATATTTTATAGCAAAAGTAGAGCAAGATTGAGTCATGCTATGGCACTCCATAATTGCAAATAATTGCAGGAATGGATCAATTACAACTATAGCTACAAAACATCCTTACTGAACATCTCGAAAATATGCATGGATCTCTCTGTAGCATCAAGTTTACATGGCAACAAAATAACAGCAGACAAAAACTTAGAGAAATCACTAAGTCCCTGAAATCAGAAACATTACGGGGCCTAGTTTGCATGCTTGTGCTAGTCACCACAGAGATAAAAAAAAATACATGGCATACACCCTTGGATAGATGGCATGGCATATTTCAAACACATGTAGAGCTCATGCCCATAAGATGCACAGATTTAAAGATACAAAAATGACAAATCTCCAAGTTCTGCTAAGAACCAGCAGATAACAGCAACTAGCCCTCTTCCAACAGAGATTTGAGCATCAAGATGACCTCTAATGAACATGGTGCAATTGAACAAAATGTAGAGCATCGCGAGACGAACAATTTTACATATTACACGCGTGAATCAGAGCTGCGTGGAAGGAGTTACGCACTGAGGAACATAAGCTCTTGCTGTAGGAAAATCATGACTTAGAGAAAATTAGGGGGGGCGAGAAAGTCAACGCTACAGGGAACTACCAGATCGGATCGGGGCCGGCCTCGATGGCAGTTGCCGGCGACGGGAGGAAGAAGGAGGCGGTGGCCGGTCGGAGGGGAGGCGAGGACGGCGGCGCGGGGCAGAGGGGCGGCGCCGGCGGCGGGAGGCGGATGCGCGCCGGCGGAGGCAGCGGCCGCCGGGCGGCGGGGCCGAGGTCGCCGGCGGATGGAGAGGCGCGCCTGCGGGCGGCGGTCGCCGGGCGAGGGCGGCGCCGGTGGGCTGACCTGCGGGCTCAGGCGGCAGCGGATCTGGGCCGGGAGGGCCCCGTACGGGCTCTCCGGGCCGGCGGCGGGAAAGAGGCGGCGACGACACGTGTCGGATCCGGATTGGCTGCGGGGCGGTGGCGATTTCGTCCGGCGGCGCTGGACGCGTCCGCCCGCGGAGAGGAGATTTTTAGGGTTTCGGGGACTGCGAATGTTATTTCGGGATGCTCACATGTTTATAGGTAGAGGGAGCTAGGAGGCTCCAAATGAGGTGCGGTTTTCGCCCACACAATCGTGATCGAACGACATAGAGCATGGAAGAGAGTTTGGTGGGTTTTGGGCTGGTTTTTAGGGGGGTTTTGCTGGACACTCAAATGGACATTGCGGATGCCCGGTTAACCGTTGGAGTACCAAACGACCTCCAAATGGAAGGAAACTTGACCGGTAGTCTCCGGGTGGTGTAATAAGGCCACTTGACAAGCCTCGGTCCATTCCGAGAAAGTTTGACACCCGCACACGAAAGAAAACGAAAGGGGTGCACCGGGGGAGATAGGAGCGCCGGATTGCAAAACGGACAACGGGGAAAATGCTCGGATGCATGAGACGAACACGTATGCAAATGCAATGCGCATGATGACATGATATGAAAATGCATGACATGACAAAATGCAAAACGAAAGACAAAACCCGACCACGGAGGGAATATCATAACACATAGCCGGAAATGGCAAGAGTCGGAGTTACAAATATGGCAAGTTACATGCGGGGTGTTACACAAAATGTGCAAGCTCCAGCGATCCATCTATGGACTGGTGCAAGCATCTCGGAGTTGGAATATACGCTTTGATAAGTTAATCAAAGCATACAGTTTTATACAGACTTGCGGTGAAGCCTGTACTTACAAGAAAGTGAGTGGGAGCACTACAACATTTCTGATAAGTATATGTGAATGACACATTGTTGATCAGAAATAATGTAGAATTTTTCTGGAAAGCATAAAGGAGTGTTTGAAAAGAGTTTTTCAAAGAAAGACCTCGGTGAAGCTGCTTACATATTGAGCATCAATATCTATAGAGATAGAACAAGACACTTGATAAGTTTTTTCAATGAGTACATACATTGACAAGATTTTGAAGTAGTTCAAAATGGAACAATCAAAGAAGGAGTTCTTGCCTGTGTTCCAAGGTGTAAAGTTGAGTAAAACTCAAAACACGACCACGGCAGAAAATAGAAAGAGAATGAAAGTCAGTCCCTATGCCTCAGCCATAGGTTCTATAAAGTATGCTATGTTCTGTACCAAACCTTTTTGTGTACCTTGCCATGAGTTTGGCAAGGGGGTACGATACTGATCCAGGAGTGGATCACTTGACAGCAGTCAAAATTATCCTTAGAAGACTAAGGAGATATTTCTCGGTTATGGAGGTGATAAAGAGTTCATCGTAAAGAGTTACGCCGATGCAAGCTTTTACACCGATCCGGATGACTCTGAATCTCAATCTGGGTGCATATTGAAAGTGGGAGAAGTTAGCTAGAGTAGCTCCATGCAGATCATTGTAGACATAGAAAATTTGCAAAATACAAACTGCTCTGAATGTGACAGACCCATTGACTAAGCTTATCTCATAAGAAAAACATGATCACACCTTAGTACTCTTTGGGTGTTAATCACATAGCGATGTGAACTAGATTATTGACTTTAGTAAAACCCTTTGGGTATTAGTCAGATGGTGATGTAAACTATTGGTGTTAAATCACATGGCGCTGTGAACTAGAATATTGACTCTAGTGCAAGTGGGAGACTGAAGGAAATATGCCCTAGAGGCAATAATAAAGTTGTTATTTATATTTCCTTATATCATGATAAATGTTTATTATTCATGCTAGAATTGTATTAACCGGAAACTTGATACATGTGTGAATACATAGACAAAACAAAGTGTCCCTAGTATGTCTCTACTGGACTAGCTCGTTAATCAAAGGTGGTTAAGTTTCCTGACCATAGACATGTGTTGTCATTTGATGAACGGGATCACATCATTAGAGAATGATGTGATGGACAAGACCCATCCGTTAGCTTGGCATTATGATCGTTAAGTTTTATTGCTATTGTTTTCTTCATGACTTATACATGTCCCACTGACTATGAGATTATGCAACTCCCGAATACCAGAGGAACACCTTGTGTGCTATCAAATGTCACAACGTAACTGGGTGATTATAAAGATGCTCTATAGATGTCTCTGAAGGTGTTTGTTGAGTTGGCATAGATCGAGATTAGGATTTGTCACTCCGATTGTCGGAGAGGTATCTCTGGGCCCTCTCGGTTATGCACATCACTATAAGCCTTGCAAGCAATATGACTAATGAGTTAGTTACGAGATGATGCATTATGGAACGACTAAAGAGACTTGTCGGTAACGAGATTGAACTAGGTATGTGCTACCTCTTGAGCATGCGTTGGTTTTCCCTTGAAGAGGAAAGGGTGATGCAGCAAACTAGCGTAAGTATTTCCCTCAGTTTTTAAGAACCAAGGTATCAATCCAGTAGGAGGCCACACGCAAGTCCCTCGTACCTACACAAATAAATAAGAACCTTCCAACTAACGCGATAAAGGGGTTGTCAATCCCTTCACGGCCACTTGCAAAAGTGAGATCTGATAGAGATGATAAGATAATATTTTTGGTATTTTTATGATAAAGATTAAAAGTAAAGATTGCAAAATAAATGGCGACAGAAATAGCTAGTTGACGGAAGATTAATATGATGGAAAATAGACCCCGGGGCCATAGGTTTCACTAGTGGCTTCTCTCAAGATATGTCGGTGTACAAAAGAAGGGGCACACTCTTGTACCCCTTTACCTATGCATGGGTAGTCGGAGCCGCGCCCACGGTCACACCAAGCAAAGAAGGGGAGGTGAGCCAAGGTAAGACCGAAGCCCAAGATAACCAGAGCAACGCCAAGAAAGCAAAGAGGCAGAGGGGCGGAGCAGTTTCCCCCGGCAAGACCCTTGCCGGGGCAGCTCGCCCCACACCAACAGAGCGAGCCACCCTTGAGCCCACGGTCTCCAACATCACGTTGGGCCAGGGCTCGGGAGGCACCTCTATGGTGGCATGCAGATCTTTGTGAAGACAAAGAAACACTCAATATCAGATGAGGATTAGAAGACAGCGATCCTCGGCAAGATCCTTGCGGAGGGGAACCACAAGACCCCCGGCAAGATCCTTGCCAGGGACGACAGCGCACCACGGCAAGACCCTTGCCGGGCCACCCGACAAGGCCCTCGCCAAAGACGACAGCAGGGCTACTGCCAGGCCCGCACCAACCAAGTCTCCACCGCCGTTCGCATGCAGCTGCCAGCCCAAACCAGCTGGGCGGGCACCTGCGTGGTGACATGCAGTTCCCAGGCCAACTCACCAGGCGCCTGCGTGGGGGCATGCAGATCTTCGTGAAGACCCTACCACCGCGCCACCTCAGCTGCCTGCCTGCCTACATGGCGCCGCACACATCGCTGGCTAGGGCGCGTGTCGAAGCAAGGAGGAGCGGCGACGGACGGGACGGGCCTCGCCCCCGTCCCCGATAAAGCAAGAGGACACCTAAGCTACGCATTAAATGAGTCTTGTCCTGTAATACGAGCGATAAGCTCATAGCACCGTGCGCCTTTCCACCTCCTGTGTGCCACTGTGGCAGCCCCTTTCAACTATAAAAGGAGGACCATGGCATACGGAAGAAGGATTCGACTCTTTTGAACCACGCACTCGCCGCAGCTAGTTCGAGAGCTCAAGAACTCTCTGAAATACACCCGCCAAAGCAGGACTAGGGTTTTACGCATCCTCACGGCCCGAACCTGGGTAAACGATCCTTGTGCCGACTACTGATCCTGCTCTTCTTGCAACCCCGCGCCCCGGCAACTGTAGTAGGGATTCTTGTGATCCCATAGGTGTCGTTCCCCCGATATCTTTGGCGCGCCAGGTAGGGGGCGCAATTGTGAGAATCTGGTCTAGTAGTTAGCCTAGCAGTTCTTCGTCACCATGGCTCCCAAGAAGGAGACGGCCAGGAGAAGAGAGCGCCGCCTGCGAGCATGAAGGACGCCAGCGCGGTGACAGAAAAGTTAAGTCATTCAGAGCCTTGAGTTATTTCCTTTTACACATAAGGTTATCATCCTCGAAGATCTTGCCTATGTATGAGAAACCTGCACGCAAAGGGGCCCTCCTGCAA
Organism: Aegilops tauschii subsp. strangulata; assembly: GCF_002575655.3. NCBI lineage: Eukaryota > Viridiplantae > Streptophyta > Magnoliopsida > Poales > Poaceae > Aegilops > Aegilops tauschii. The sequence continues at coordinate 63,647,482 of NC_053038.3, read as the reverse complement.
TTGGCAATGTCCTTGTTCTGTTTTGAGTCCGCTCAACAGCTCAAAGCGGCCGCGTCGAGAGTGGCGGGGTAGCCTTCCACACTTGGCAACGCTCCCGACTCTGACTTGAGTCAAGCTCGACAGTTCGGGCGGCCGCGCTAAGGGCGGAAAGGTGGTTCGCCCGGCAGCAAGCACACCCGGCAGGCCAATGGGGATCCGTCCCCAAGACGCCGACCTGGGTTTACGCGCCGACAAGCCTACCCAGTTGACGTAGGGTGGACGTACAAAAGGAAAGTCGAACAGGAAAATAACATGCATGATACTAAAAGTGCTGCAGAGTTATATTACATCGAATTGTTGCTGCGGTTCTAACTAGAGATAGCGATTGTCTTGGTTGTGAACCTGCAACGGCGATAAAAAAACGGGGTGTCTAATCCCGGCGCTGGCCTCCACCCTCTGAATTTCGCCGACTCGGCTGATGATGGGCTTGATGCGCTCCCTGAGCGGCGTGAGGTCAGTACCCTCCGGGAAGCTCTCCAGCGCGGCGTCGAAGTCGAGGTCGGGGTACCAGTGCGCCACCTTGGTGAGGACCTAGGTCATGGCACCCTGGCAAAGCCTCCGGGACTCGTCGGCCAGTGAGGCCGCCCGGTTGGCGTGAAGCCGCTCCAAAGCGCCGACGACCTTCTCAAAGAACATGGTCAGGCTGCAATTGGCGCTCACACTCCGCTCCGGGACGTACCTCACGTCCGACATCCCCATGGTGGCCAGCTGCGCGGCGGCCTGGTTGGCAACGGCGGCGAGGGGCTCGAGCCAGCGGTTCTCGCCCTCCACGTGATCCACGAAGTTGAGGCCCTCGTTCTTCTGCAGCAGCTTCTCCGCCTCCAACTCCTTGGCCAGGGTCCCCTCCCGGGTTTTGGCCTTCGACAGCATCCCCTCGAGGCCTCCAGCTTCAGCTTGAGGTCCTGGATGGAGTTGTTAGCCTCGGAAAGCTCCCCGGCCTTGCTGACGACCGCGCCCTGCGCCTCTGTCAGGGCGCTATTAAGCGTGTCCTTCTCCTGGGACAGCTTCAGGGCTTGTCCTCCGCCTCCAGCTCCTTCACCTTGCCGGCGTGGACCTGGGCCTGGGCATTGAGTGCCTCTTTGTGCCTCTGCTCCATCTCACTGGTCCGCTGCAAGACAAGCTTCTCCACCTCTTCATCCTTGCCGTGAAGCGTGGCGGCAAGCTTCTCCTCGCGTGCGGCGAGGTCCTCCTCCTGGGAGTTCAGTGCGGCCTCATGCTAGGTTCGGGCGGCCTCGGCGGTGGCGGCCAAGTTCTTCGCCGCCACTTGGGCTTTCTTGATGTCGGCCAGCTTCATGGTGAGCTCCACGTCGCGCTTGGCCAGCTCGCCCTGGGCAGCCTTCAGCTCCTTGTGAGCCTCGCGGAACCAGTCCTGCGTCTCGGCAACGCGCTCCTGGAGGTCCGCCTCCGCCTTCTCCACCACCGCCGTCCTGGACTTAGCCTTGTCCAGGCGGGCGCGGTGGAGCGCCTGGAGCCTCCGGAAGCTGGCGCCCATGGCGTAGAGGAGCCGCTCTTCCTGCGAGCCGTCGCCACCAATGCTTGGCTCGTCGACGACCACAAGCCCGGCAGCGGCAATCACTTCGTCGTCGAACACCTCTCCCTCGACAGGTGTCCTGGTGCTCAACGCGCCTGGGAGGTGGACGAACAAGTCGTCGCCCACCCTCAGGTACTTGCCAGAGCCGGAAGCGGCAGAGGAGGAGGGCTGGTCACCAGTCACCTCCTCCTCCTCCTCGGCAGCGGCCCCGCCGGCCTCCCCGACAGGCCCCTTGCCGGTCTCCTCAGCAACGGCCTTGCCAGCCTCCCCGGCGGGCCCCTTGGCGGCGTCCTCAGCAGCGCCTTTGGCGGCCTCCTCCACGGCGATCTTCTCGGCGTCCGCCTCAGCGGCCTTGGCGGCGTCCACGTCCTCCGGGTTCACCCAAGAGGAATCTGGACACCAAAGAGGGGAGTAAGGCAAGGCCAAGGCCAAAGAGCAAGAAAGAAAAAGGAACAGGGACGAACGGCGAATGACTTACCGGTGTCAGGCTGGGAAACGGCAGTCCCCTCCCCGCCAACATTTGGCGTCGAGGCAAAGCCGCCGGCGCCCAAGTTCTCCTCCTCCTCCTCCATGTGCGTGGGCTCGGTGCTTGGCACCCTTGCCGGGGACGCCCCTCGGGGCGGCATGGTCGATGGGGGCGGCGTGTTGGGAATAGCCCTTTGCGGCTCCTCCTGCTGCTGCTCTCCTCCTGCATACCTGGCAAGGTCAGCACCAAAGTGTCGCGCCCCTGACACATGTCGACGAGGGAAGAGTGATGAACTTACGTTGGGGGCTATGCCGGGGGCTCCTATCCGGGCTGCTCAACACCACCAGTGGCGCCCTCGAAGTACCAGCCGGGGGCTGGCCACCCACCGAGACCTTGGCCCTCTTCACTCTCTGGGCCAGCATCTCCACGTCCCTGCAAAGACGAAGACAAGTCAAGACGAGCGACACAGATTGAGGAGGCAGAGATAACGAAAAGGAACCAGATACTTACTCGTCGTCCGCCTCCTCCTCTGCTGTCTTCCTCTTCCTCCTCGGGCTGAGGGATCCATAATCGAAAGTAACCTCCGCGTCAACATCCGCCGGAGGAGGGGAAGAAGGCGGTGTCTGGGCACGCTTGGACGAAGAAGGGGCGGCCGTCTTCTTCTTCACCGCGGCCTTCACCGGCTTCTTCGCCGCTGCGGCCCTCGTGTGGTGCCCAGACCCCTCCAAGGTCAGCTGCGGCCGCGTAGCCCTGCCGGGCCGGACCGGCTCGCCGGGACCAGCCCGCCGCAGGACTCGCCCTCTCCCCATAGATGGCATCGGGCCTGCAGCCTCGGCCTCCTCCTCCGACGACTCGCCGACCACATCTTCGACCAGAGGAGCCTCGGTGCCGGCACTGCTGGCTTCCCCAGCGGCCGCCGCCCACCGGGCGAGCTCCTCCTCCTCCGCGGCCGTCGCGGCCTTGTCCTCCACACCACCAGCGCTGCCGGCCTCCTCGGCAAGCTGTGCCTCCCTCGCCCTGGTGGCGATGTAGTCCAGTTCTGCCTGGGTGGTGTCCTGGACGAGCAGCCGCTCGGCATCGGCGTTGACGTACCCCTCGTGCAGGGTGTCGAAGAACTGCTGCACCTCGGCGTCATCCGGCTCGGCCCAGCTCGGGTCAGGCCCATGCGCGTTGCAGTCCGGCATCATGGCGATGATGTCGGTCCGGCGCAAATTGTTGCACAACAGGACCACCCCCGTTGGCAGCTTGAACAAAGGCCCCTTGAGGACCTTGCCGGCCTTCGCGGCGGCCCTCGCGACCTTGCGGGTCCGCTCGACCTCGCCGCCGCGGCCCACATCGAGCTGGAAGAGCCGCTGGCAGAAATGGGCGTGTCCCATCACTGTGAAGTTGTGGTCGAGGCCGGGGCGAAGCCGCATGATGTCGGCAGGGTTTGTGAAGAGCCAGACTGGCCTCCCCTTGTTATGCAGCGGAGCGATCCGGCGGCGGATGAAGTCCGCCCCGATCATCTCAAGGGTGAGCCCGGCCTCGGTGAGCTGGAGGATCCTGGTGGTGGCGACCGTGAGCTTCTCGTCGTCAGCATTGACGTCACTCCAATCGCTTCTGCGGACCGGCGGCACCCGGCGAACTTTGCAGAATGCCAGCGGGTCCTTCTCCTCGATCCAGCACCACCGGCCCCGCCATTCTTCCCACCTCTCCTTCATGGCGCCCTCCGGATATGCTCCCTTGGACCTTGAGACCCAGGCGATGCAACCGGAGATGGCGCCCCTGGTTGGATCCGAGGGGAGAAGTAATGGCGAAAGAGCGCCGTGTTGGGGTGCACCCCGGCGAAGCCCTCGTAGAGATGCGCGAAAAGGGCCATGCACGCCACCGCATTCGGGGTAAAATCCAGGAGGTGGAAGCCAAAGGTGTGCATACTATCGCTGAAGAAATTGGAGAAGGGAGGACACAGCCTGCAGGAAAAATAATCGACAAAGAAGGGGTACTGATTTGGGGCAGCCTCGGCGCAGTCGGCGGGGATGACGCGCGTGGCTGGATGCCCCGAATTCTCCCCCCCGTCTTCACCCCCCACAGGGGCCTGAAGGATTCCCGAAGCTCGAACACATCAACTGTCGAGGGGAAGAAAGCGGACTGCGTCCGCTGCACCGCCAGCGCACTCTCCGGCGGCTCCGCAGCTCCGGCGTCCTTGGCCACTCCCTTGCCCTTGGTGGATTTTGGCGCCATGGCGGCTGGGGGAGGGGGGCAAGACAGAGGACGACGAGGACGCAGCAGCGGCGAGCAAGGGCGAGGCTTAGGAAGGAGGAGGAAGACGAGCGGAGGCTTCCGGGATTGGGGTTACGCGTAGGGTAAAAGGAACAGTGCACCCGCGGTTATCCCTTTTCATGGGGAAAGTGCGGGTCGCGCTGCCCATTTACTGCGATGTGACGCATGCGTGCAGGAACCGCCCCACGCATGCCGCCCACGTCACGCACCCCTCCACGCCATGCCGCGTCGCGCGCGGGTCGTGGGAAGCGAAGCACGCGAAGAGTTTTTCCGCGGTAAAAACCGCCCCGCCTGCCCGCGCACCGTTTTGGGCCTAGCCCAACAACATGTCGCGCTTATGTGTGGCCCAGGCCCGGGGGCTCCTGTCGGTGTACAAAAGAAGGGGCGCACTTTTGTACCCCTTTACCTATGCACGGGTAGTCGGAGCCGCGCCCACGGTCACACCAAGCAGAGCAGGGGAGGTGAGCCAAGGTAAGACTGAAGCCCAAGATTGCCAGAGCAACGCCAAGAACGCAAAGAGGCAGAGGGGCGGAGCAGTTTCCCCCGGCAAGACCCTTGCCGGGGCAGCTCGCCCCACACCAATAGAGCGAGCCACCCTTGAGCCCACGGTCTCCAGCATCACGTTGGGCCAGGGCTCGGGAGGCACCTCTATGGTGGCATGCAGATCTTTGTGAAGACAAAGAAACACTCAAGATCAGATGAGGATTAGAAGACAGCGATCCTCGGCAAGATCCTTGCCGAGAGGAACCACAAGACCCCCGGCAAGATCCTTGCCGGGGACGACAGCGCACCACGGCAAGACCCTTTCCGGGCCACCCGGCAAGGCCCTCGCTAAAGACGACAGCAGGGCTACTGCCAGGCCCGCACCAACCAAGTCTCCACCTCCATTCACATGCAGCTGCCAGCCCAAACCACCTGGGCGGGCACCTGCGTGGCGACTTGCAGCTCCCAGGCCAACTCACCAGGCGCCTACGTGGCGGCATGCAAATCTTCATGAAGACCCTACCACCTCGCCACCTCAGCTGCCTGCCTGCCTACATGGCGCTGCACACATCGCTGGCTAGGGCGCGTGTCGAAGCAAGGAGGAGCGGCGACGGGCGGGACGGGCCTCGCCCCCGTCCCCGATAAAGCAAGAGGACACCTAAGCTACGCATTAAATGCATCTTGTCCTGTAATACGAGCGATAAGCTCATAGCACGGTGCGCCTTTCCACCTCCTGTGTACCACTGTGGCAGCCCCTTTCAACTATAAAAGGAGGCCCATGGCATACTGAAGAAGGATTCGGCTCTTTTGAACCATGCACTCGCCACAGCTAGTTCGAGAGCTCAAGAACTCTCTGAAATACACCCACCAAAGCAGGACTAGGGTTTTACGCATCCTCGCGGCCCGAACCTGGGTAAACGATCCTTGTGCTGACTACTAATCCTGCTCTTCTTGCAACCCCGCGCCCCGGCAACCGTAGTAGGGATTCTTGTGATCCCATAGGTGTCGTTCCCCCGACAAGATAGCATAAGTATTATGGTGGGTGAACAAACTACTGTCAAGCAATTGATAGAAAAGTGCATCATTATGAGAATATCTAGGCATGATCATGTATATAGGCATCACGTCCGCGACAAGTAGACCGAAACGATTCTGCATCTACTACTATTACTCCACACATTGACTGCTATCCAGCATGCATCTAGAGTATTAAGTTCATAAGAACTGAGTAACACATTAGGCAAGATGACATGATGTAGAGAGATAAACTCAAGCCATATGATATAAACCCCATCTTTTTATCCTCGATGGCAACAATACAATACGTGTCGTTTTCCCTTCTGTCACTGGGATCGAGCAACGCAAGATTGAACCCAAAGCTAAGCACTTCTCCCATTGCAAGAAAGATCAATCAAGTAGGCCAAACCAAACTGATAATTCAAAGAGACTTGCAAAGATAACAAATCATACATAAAATAATTCAGAGGAGATTCAAATATTGTTGATAGATAATCTTGATCATAAACCCACAATTCATTGGATCTCGACAAACACACAGCAAAAAAGAGTTACACCGGATAGATCTCCAAGAAGATCGAGGAGAACTTTGTATTGAGATCCCAAGAGAGAGAAGAAGCCATCTAGCTAATAACTACGGACACGAAGGTCTGTGGTAAACTACTCACACATCATCGGAGAGGCTATGGTGTTGATGTAGAAGCCCTCCATGATCGATTCCCCAACCGCGAAGCGCCGGTAAAGTCCCCAAGATGGGATCTTACGGGTACAGAAGGTTGCGGCGGTGGAAATAGGGTTTTGTGGTGCTCCTGGTTGGTTTCGGGGTATATGGGTATGTATAGGAGGAAGAACTAGGTTGGTGGAGCTGCGAGGGGCCCACGAGGGTGGGGGTGCGCCCAGGGGGGCAGGCGCGCCTCCCTGCCTCGTGGCCTCCTCGATTGTTTCTTGACGTCCACTCCAAGTCCTCTGGATCACGTTTGTTCCAAAAATCACTCTCCCAAAGGTTTCATTCTTTTTGGATTCCGTTTGATATTCCTTTTCTGCGAAACACTGACATAGGCAAAAAACAGCAATTTGCACTGGGCCTTGGGTTAGTAGGTTAGTCCCAAAAATAATATAAAAGTGTATAATAAAGCCCATTAAACATCAAAAATAGATAATATAATAGCATGGAACAATAAAAAATTATAGATACGTTGGAGACGTATCAAGCATCCCCAAGCTTAATTCCTGCTTGTCCTCGAGTAGGTAAATGATAAAAACAGAATTTTTGATGTGGAATGCTACCTAACATAATTTTCTAACTAATTCTCTTTATTGTGGCATGAATGTTCAGATCCGAAAGAGTCAAGATAAAAGTTTAATATTGACATAAAAATAATAATACTTCAAGCATACTAACTAAGAAATCATGTCTTCTCAAAATAACATGGCCAAAGAAAGTTCATCCCTAAAAAATCATATAGTTTGGTCATGCTCCATTTTCGTCACACAAGAATGCTCTCATCATGCACAACCCCGATGACAAGCCAAGCAATTGTTTCAGACTTTAGTAATCTCAAACTTTTTTTCGACTTTCACGCAATACATGAGCGTGAGCCATGGATATAGCACTATGGGTGGAATAGAATATAATGATGGGGGTTATGTGGAGAAGACAAAAAAGGAGAAAGTCTCACATTGACGCGGCTAATCAACAGGCTAGGGAGATGCCCATAAATTGATGTCAATGCAAGGAGTAGGGATTGCCATGCAACGGATGCACTAGAGCTATAAATGTATGAAAGCTCAACAAAAGAAACTAAGTGGGTGTGCATCCAGCTTGCTTGCTCACGAAGACCTAGGGCATTTGAGGAAGCCCATTGTTGGAATATACAAGCCAAGTTCTATAATGAAAAATTCCCACTAGTATATGAAAGTGACAAAACAAGATACTCTCTATCATAAAGATCATGGTGCTACTTTGAAGCACAAGTGTGGAAAAAGGATACTAGCATTGTCCCTTTTTATTTCTCTTCCTTTTTTCTCCTTTTTTTGGGCCTCCCTTTTTTTATTTGGCCTTTATCTTTTTTATTTGGGATAATGCTCTATTAATGATGATCATCACACTTCTATTTATTTACAACTCAATGATTACAACTCGATACTAGAACAAAATATGACTCTATATGAATGCCTCCGGTGGTGTACCGGGATGGGCAATGAATCAAGAGTGACATGTATGAAATAATATGCATGGTGGCTTTGCCACAAATACGATGTCAACTACATGATCATGCAAGGAAAAATGACAATGATGAAGCACGTCATAATAAACGGAACGGTGGAAAGTTGCATGGCAATATATCACGGAATGGCTATGGAAATGCCATAATAGGTAGGTATGGTGGTTGTTTTGAGGAAGATGTAAGGAGGTTTATGTGTGATAGAGCGTATCATATCACGGGGTTTGGATGCACCGACGAAGTTTGCACCAACTCTCAAGGTGAGAAAGGGCAATGCACGGTACCAAAGAGGCTAGCAATGATGGAAGGGTGAGAGTGCGTATAATCCATGGACTCAACATTTGTCATAAAGAACTTACATACTTATTGCAAAAATCTACAAGTCATCAAAAACCAAGCACTACGCGCATGCTCCTAGGGGGATAGATTGGTAGGAAAAGACCATCGCTCGTCCCCGACCGCCACTCATAAGGATGACAATCAAAGAACACCTCATGTTTCAAATTTATTACACAACGTTTACCATACGTGCATGCTACGGGACTTGCAAACTTCAACACAAGTATTTCTCAAATTCACAACTACTCAACTAGCACAACTTTAATATCACTATCTCCATATCTCAAAACAATCATCAAGTACCAAACTTCTCTTAGTATTCAATGCACTTATATGGAAGTTTTTATTATATCCATCTTGGATGCCTATCATATTAGGACTAATTTTATAGCCAAAGCAAATTACCATGCTGTTCTAAAGGACTATCAAAATAATATAAGTGAAGCATGAGAGATCAATAATTTCTATAAAATAAAACCACCACCGTGTTCTAAAAGATATAAGTGAAGCACTAGAGAAAAATTGTTTAGCTCAAAAGATATAAGTGAAGCACATAGAGTATTCTAATAAATTCTGATTAATGTGTGTCTCTCCCAAAAGGTGTGTACAGAAAGGATGATTGTGGTGAACTAAAAATAAAAGATTCAAATCATACAAGACGCTCCAAGCAAAACACATATCATGTGGTGAATAAAAATATAGCTCCAAGTAAAGTTACCGATGGACGAAGACAAAAGAGGGGATGCCTTCCGGGGCATCCCCAAGCTTAGGCTTTTGGTTGTACTTGGATTTTACCTTGGGGTGCCTTGGGCATCCCCAAGCTTAGGATCTTGCCACTCCTTGTTCCATAATCCATCAAATCTTTACCCAAAACTTGAAAACTTCACAACACAAAACTTAACATAAAATCTCATGAGCTCCGTTAGCGAAAGAAAACAAAACACCACTTCAAGGTACTGTAATGAACTCATTATTATTTATATTGGTATTAAACCTACTGTATTCCAACTTCTCTATGGTTCATAACCTCCGATACTAGCCATAGATTCATCAAAATAAGCAAACAACACACGAAAAACAGAATCTGTCAAAAACAGAACAGTCTGTAGTAATCTGTATCAAACGTATACTTCTGGAACTCCAAAAATTCTGAAATAAATTTCTGGACGTGAGCTATTTATATATTAATCATCTGCAAAATAAATCAACTAAATAGCACTCTCCAGTAAAAAGTTGTAGCTAATCTCGTGAGCGCTAAAGTTTCTGATTTTTACAGCAAGATCAAAAAGACTTCACCCAAGTCTTCCCAAAGGTTCTACTTGGCACAAACACTAATTAAAACATAAAAGCACATCTAACCAGATGCTAGATCAAAGATTTATTACTAAACATAACCAAAAAGCAAGAAACTAAAATAAAATTGGGTTGCCCCCAACAAGCGCTATCGTTTAACGCCCCTAGCTAGGCATAAAGGCAAGGATAGATCTAGGTATTGCCATCTTTGGCATGCAATACATAAGTGTCTCTCATAATAGATTCATAAGGTAATTTTATTTTCTTTCTAGGAAAGTGTTCCATGCCTTTCCTTAACGGAAATTGGAATCTAATATTCCCTTCTTTCATATCAATAATTGCACCAATCGTTCTAAGGAAAGGTCTACCAAGAATAATAGGACATGAAGGATTGCAATCTATATCAAGGACAATGAAATCTACGGGCACATAATTCCTGTTGGCAACAATAAGAACATCATTAATTCTTCCCATAGGTTTCTTAATGGTGGAATCCGCAAGGTGCAAGTTTAGAGGACAATCATCAAATTCACGGAAACCTAACATATCACACAATTTTTTTGGAATCATAGAAACACTAGCACCCAAATCACACAAAGCATAGCATTCATGATCTTTAATTTAATTTTAATAGTAGGTTCCCACTCATCATAAAGTTTTCTATGGATAGAAACTTCTAATTCAAGCTTTTCTTCATAGGATTGCATTAAAGCATCAACGGTATGTTTAGCAAAAGCCTTATTTTGACTATAAGCATGCGGAGAATTTAGCACGGATTGCAACAAAAAAATACAATCTATTAAAGAACAATTATCATAATTAAATTCCTTGAAATCCAAAATAGTGGGTTCATTGCTATGTACTCCCTCCGTTCCAAAATAGTTGACTCAACTTTATACTAACTTTAGTACAAAGTTGGGTCATCTATTTTGGAACGGAGGGAGTAATGTTTTGACCTCTTCAATCCCACTTTTACCAATTTTTGCATCAAGATCTAAAAACTCTGAATCATTGGACGCCCTTTAACTAAAGTTGACTCATCTATAGTCCCATTGTTATCAAGATTCATATTGCAAAACAAAGATTTAATAGGGGACACATCAATCACTTCTAGATCTTCATCCTTATTATCATGAAAACTAGAAGAACATGCTTTCATAAAGCAATCTTTTTTTGCACGCATCCTAGCGGTTCTTTCTTTGCACTCATCAATGGAAATTATCATAGCTTTGAGAGACTCATTGATATCATGCTTAGGTGGAATAGATCTAAGTTTCAAAGAATCAACATCAAGAGAAATTCTATCCACGTTCCTAGCCAACTCATCAATCTTAGGCCATTTTTCTTCAAGCAAAGCATTGAAATTCTTTTGAGAAATCATAAATTCTTTAACACTAGTCTCAAAATCAGAGGGCATCTTATTAAAATTTCCATAAGAGTTGTTGTAGGAATTACCATAATTATTAGAGGAATTACTAGGATACGGCCTAGGATTAAAGTTTCCTCTATAAGCGTTGTTACCAAAATTGTTCCTACCAACAAAATTCACATCCATAGATTCATTATTATTCTCAATCAAAGTAGACAAAGGCATATCATTGGGATCAGAAGAAACACTCTTATTAGCAAACAATTTCATAAGTTCATCCATCTTTCCACTCAAAACATTAATCTCTTCAATTGCATGCACCTTTTTACTAGTAGATCTTTCAGTGTGCCATTGAGAATAATTAACCATAATATTATCTAGGAGTTTCGTAGCTTCTCCTAAAGTGATTTCCATAAAAGTGCCTCCTGAGGCCGAATCTAAAATATTTCTAGAAGCAAAATTCAATCCGGCATAAAAAAATTGTATAATCATCCATAGATTCAAACCATGTGTAGGGCAATTTCGTATCATTAATTTGATCCTCTCCCAAGCTTGTGCAACATGTTCATGATCAAGTTGCTTAAAATTCATAATATCGTTTCTAAGAGAGATGATCTTAGCAGGAGGAAAATACGTAGAGATAAAAGCATCTTTGCATTTATTCCATGAATCAATACTATTTTTAGGCAAAGACGAAAACCAAGTTTTAGCACGATCTCTAAGCGAAAAAGGAAATAGATTCAATTTAACAATATCATTATCCACATATTTCTTCTTTTGCATATCACACAAATCAACAAAGCTGTTTAGATGGGTAGCGGCATCTTCACTAGGAAGGCCGGCGAATTGATCTTTCATGACAAGATTCAACAAGGCAGCATTGATTTCACAAGATTCAGCATCGGTAATAGGAGCAATCGGGGTGCTAAGAAAATCATTGTTGTTGGTATTGGAAAAGTCACACAATTTAGTATTATCTTGAGCCATTGTGACAAGCAAGCAATCCAACACACAAGCAAACAAGAAGCAAGCGAAAAAGAGGCGAACGGAAAGAGAGGGCGAATAAAACGGCAAGGGTGAAGTGGGGGAGAGGAAAACGAGAGGCAAATGGCAAATAATGTAATGCGAGGGATAAGAGTTTGTGATGGGTACTTGGTATGTCTTGACTTGTGCGTAGACTCCCCGGCAATGGCGCCAGACATCCTTCTTGCTACCTCTTGAGCATGCATTGGTTTTCCCTTGAAGAGGAAAGGGTGATGCAGCAAAGTAGCGTAAGTATTTCCCTTAGTTTTTTAGAACCAAGGTATCAATCCAGTAGGAGGCCACACGCAAGACCCTCGTACCTACACAAACAAATAAGAACCTTGCAACCAACGCGATAAAGGGGTTGTCAATCCCTTCATGGCCACTTGCAAAAGTGAGATCTGATAGAGCTGATAAGATAATATTTTTGGTATTTTTATCATAAAGATTAAAAGTAAAGATTGCAAAATAAACGGCGACAGAAATAGCTAGTTGACGGAAGATTAATATGATGGAAAATAGACTCGGGGGCCATAGGTTTCACTAGTGGCTTCTCTCAAGATAGCCTAAGTATTACGATGGGTGAACAAACTACTGTGGAGCAATTGATAGAAAAGTGCATAATTATGAGAATATCTAAGCATGATCATGTATATAGGCATCACGTCCGCGACAAGTAGACCGAAACGATTCTGCATCTACTAATATTGCTCCACACATCGACCACTATCCAGCATGCATCTAGAGTGTTAAGTTCATAAGAACAGAGTAACGCATTAGGCAAGATGACATGATGTAGAGGGATAAACTCAAGCAATATGATATAAACCTCATCTTTTTATCCTCGATGGCAACAATACAATACGTGTCGTTTCCCCTTCGGTCACTGGGATCGAGCAATGCAAGATTGAACGCAAAGCTAAGCACTTCTCCCATTGCAAGAAAGATCAATCAACTAGGCCAAACCAAACTGATAATTCGAAGAGACTTGCAAATATAACAAATCATACATAAAAGAATTTAGAGATTCAAATATTGTTCATAGATAATCTTGATCATAAACCCACAATTCATCTGATCTCGACAAACACACCATAAAAAAGAGTTACATTGAATAGATCTCCAAGAAGATCGAGGAGAACTTTGTATTGAGATCCAAAGAGAGAGAAGAATCCATCTAGCTAATAACTATGGACCCGAAGGTCTATGGTAAACTAATCACACATCATCGGAGAGGCTATGGTGTTGATGTAGAAGCCCTCTATGATCGATTCCCCCTCCGGTGGAGCGCTGGAAAAGGCCCCAAGATGGGATCTCACGGGTATAGAAGGTTGCGGCGGTGGAAATAGGGTTTTGTGGTGCTCCTGGTTGGTTTCGGGATATATGGGTATATATAGGAGGAAGAAGTAGGTTCGTGGAGCTGCGAGGGGCCCATGAGGGTGGGGGGCGCTCCCAGGGGGGCAGGCGTGCCTCCCTGCCTCGTGGCCTCCTCGATTGTTTCATGACGTCCACTCCAAGTCCTCTGGATCATGTTTGTTCCAAAAATCACTCTCCCGAAGGTTTCATTCCGTTTGATATTCCTTTTTTGCGAAGCACTAAAATAGGCAAAAAAAACAGCAATTTGCACTAGGCCTTGGGTTAGTAGGTTAGTCCCAAAAATAATATAAAAGTGTATAATAAATCCCATTAAACATCCAAAACAGATAATATAATAGCATGGAACAATAAAAAATTATAGATACGTTGGAGACGTATCAGTATGGTGATACCGACGATCGAATCTCGACACTACAAAAAAAGACACATCCGTGACATTTAGAACCGAACAAAAAACTTCTGTCATACTTATGACACTTCTTTGATGATAATTGTGACAAAACTCGGTATCATCATAGATGTGGTGGGCTCCTACTTCTATGACAAAAAATCATGACAGAAAATGGGCTTTTCGTCCTGGGTTGTAAGTGCATCTAGTGCCCCTTAGTGATTTTTTGGTGTATTGAAGACTTATAGGTTTAGGGACTGATGCGTTTGCGAGTGTACACAGGTCTATAATTCTATGAGGAGTTTGATATTTACAGAGAAAGTCGACCCCTAAAAATGAATGTCTTCGACTGAAGACATTGGATTTCTGAAGACTTTTGTTTGACCATGAAGACTTGGTATTCATGCGAGGAACATGAAGCGTGAAGACTTTTGTTTTCGTAGTGCCATTTTCTCTTTCTTGAGTCATAGGAAACACCGTACTGTCAAAGGGGGTCGAGGAAATACTAAGGAAAAATTTCCAAGTGATGGTCATCTCAAAATCCTATACCTACCAATCCCTTCGAGTGAAGCCATTGGAAATCTCATGCAGCTCAGTCAATTTCTTCAGTGACAGAGACGAAGTTCTTCTGGTCTCTGAGGAATTTGTTCTGACTGAGGAGTTAGGAATTCGCCAGTGCGGATTGCCTACAAGTGAGGATCATGATAGCCCTGAGGAATTTGAGCCTCAAATTTCCGACCGTTGCCGTGCTACGCGCCAGCTGTCCCAAAATATCTACCCACCTAACAGTCATATTATTGAAGGGCATTTATGTCTTATCATGTCGGGCTGCACCCTAGGCTATAAATAACCGCCCCCTATAACCACTAGCTGGTTGGCTGCTCCGAGAGAAACTGACACTTGTCATTTGAAAGCATCCCGCCCTCCGAGGACTTTGAGCGAAAATCATCAAGTGAGGAAAACCCAAACCCAAACACCTACAAACCCAAAGTGATTGAGCATCACTGAAGAGATTGATCCTGCGTGGATCCGACGCTTGTTACCTTTGAAGACTGTGCATCTTCTAGACGGTTAGGCCTCATGGTCTGAGCATCCAAGAGGAAATTGTGGATCGCCGAGTGACCGAGTTTGTGAAGGTTTGGAAGTCACCTGAAGACTTACCACGAGTGATTGGGCGAGGTTTGTGTGACCTTAGCTCAAGGAGAATACGGTGAGGACTATGTGTCCGGGACTATGTGTCCTCAGGTATAAATACCTAGCCACTCCAACCAGATGTACAACTGTCACAGCAGTTGGAACTGGTCTACCAAATCACTGTCTTCACCAAGCCTACTGGTTCTATTTCCTCAACTTTTCCATTTCCTCATTACAGTGTTGTGTGCTTGTTCATATCTGTTTGAAGACTTTGACTGAAGACTTTCTCAATTTCCTCAGTTCAATTTCTTCAGTCTGTTTGTCTTCATCCTGTTATCCTGTGTTTACGCTTTCTGTACTCTGTGCTTGTTTTCATTTCATCATGATGACCATGCTTATTTTCTATTATGTTTGCATCTGAGTACTTATTCCGCTGCAAGTAGTTCTTCACTTAGGAATTTCCTCAGCGAGAAATTCCTCTGTGAAGAATTCATAAAAATCGCCTATTCACCCCCCTCTAGTCGATATAACGCACTTTCAATTGGTATCAGAGCCAGGCACTCCCTTGTTCTGTGTGATTTTGGTTTAACCGCCTGGAGTTTTAGTTATGTCGACCGCATGTATGATCAAGGTCTCTGCTGGGTGTCCTACCTTTGATGGGACGGATTACCCCTACTGGAAGAATAAGATGCGAATGCATCTTGAGGAAATTGATAACGATCTCTGGTATGTTGTGGAAAATGGTGTTCCCTCTGTCACACCTTCTGTAAGTGCTGCTGATGTGAAGAGATTCAAGCAACTCGATTCTCAAGCAAAGAACATCATATGTGGCCATCTGAGTAAAGGGCAGTATGGCAGAGTGAGTGCTTTGGAAACTGCTAAGCTTATCTGGGATAGGCTGTCCAAAGTAAATGAAGGAGTCTCAACACAGTGTGACTCCCGAGTTGACGTTCTTCACAATCTCTTCAACCTCTTCAAAAGACTCGACAATGAAAATGTTCAGCAAACCTTCGATCGGCTCACTAACATCTCAAATGAGCTTCAAGC
The DNA here is from genome assembly GCF_002575655.3 of Aegilops tauschii subsp. strangulata. Taxonomy (NCBI): domain Eukaryota; kingdom Viridiplantae; phylum Streptophyta; class Magnoliopsida; order Poales; family Poaceae; genus Aegilops; species Aegilops tauschii. The sequence goes on along the minus strand of NC_053038.3, from coordinate 63,631,492 downwards.
ACTTGGTGCCACTAACATCACCGACCATGAGGTGGTGATGAAATTGCTGAGATCGCTTGATTCCTCATTTGATACTCTGGCACTGATGATACAAGAACGTGGAGACTATAAGTCACTTGATCCCGCTGATATCCTTGTAAGGCTAAACACGCATGAGTTCCAGCTTGCTGAGAAGAGAGATCCCTATGGTCCGAGCTATGGCAGATCACGCGCCCTGAAGGCCAAGGCAGTGTCTGAATGTGAAGGTGAAGATTCTGGTAGCAGCCTTGGTGATCCTGAAGAACTGAGCCAGGAGCTAGGAATTCTCGTGAAGAAATTCCATAAGTTCTCAAGGTGTGGCCGCTTTGGAAAATCCTCAAGAAGTGATGATTCCTCATCCCATGACTACAAGAAGAGGTTGTGCCACAGGTGCAAGAAACCTGGTCACTACATTCAAGACTGTCCTCACTGGGAAAAGGAATCAAACAAGAAGAAATACAAGGATTACAGTTCTGATGACTCAAAGTAGAAGAAGAAATCTTCAAAGTCTTCATCATCAAAATCCTCAAAGTCTTCATCTCACAAGAAGAGCAGCTCTAAGAAGGCTCGGGCATTCATTGGCAAGGTAATGGACTCTGAAGCTGAATCTAAGGAACATGAGGAAGATGAGGCATCTGAGGAGTCAGAATCTGGTTTGGCGAGCCTAGCCCTCGCTACTGCGTTCATCAGCAAGTTCATCTTCAACTATGAAGAAAATGGCTTCACCAACAAGGCTTTCGAAGGCGATGATGACTACGCTCCCACCTATTGCTTCATGGCAAAGGGTGCCAAGGATGATCAACCCAAAGCCACAGAGTGGGTCATCGATAGTGGATGTACAAATCACATGACTGGTGAAAAGAATCTATTGATGGACACTTCCTTATCTCCATCACATCTGAAGCATATCACCTACGCTGACAAAGGAATAAGCAAGGTATTGGGTCTAGGTAAGGTTGCAATCTCAAAGGATCGACACGTGGACAAAGTCATGCTTGTCGAGTCCTTATGATTCAACCTCATGTCAGGCTCAATGCTTTGTGATCTTGATATGGTTGTTGTCTTTGGCAAGTATCTGTCGGATCACGGGTTCTGGCAAAACCCTTAAGGTTCGAACTCTGGGGTGCACGCGAAGATTTCCTCCCTACCGATCCACGCCCTAGATCTCTAAGATCTCGCAGACGAACTCGACGAACTCGCAACACAAAGACACAAGATTTATACTGGTTCGGGCCACCGTCGTGGTGTAATACCCTACTCCAGTGTGGGGGGTGGTGGATTGCCTCTTGGGCTGCTGAATAACAGTACAAGGGCAAGAACAACCTCCTGAGGTTGAGGTGTTCTTGTGCTTGGAGAGCTCGTGTGGGTGAGATGCCTCTTATCGAGTTTGCCTCTCATTTAGTCTGCCCCTACGGTGGTGGCTAGCTCTACTTATATAGGCCCTGGTCCTCTCCCCAAATATTGAGCGGGGAGGGAGCCAACAACGGCCAATTTGAAAGGGGACAGCTAGTACAGCTTATCCTGACAAAAGTGGTCTTCGCCTGCAAAAGGCTCTGGCGGTGACGCCGTCTTGGGCTCCATGGTGACCTCCGTCTTGCCGTCCGGCTGGTCTTGGTCTCGTTGCACCGATGTGGAAACCTTTGCTTGATGCCACGGTACTCCGCACCTGCGCTTGCCTCTTTAGCACCAAACAGGAAACAAGGACACTACGCGCGCTGGCGCTCGCCTGGCGCCCACCTAATCTTGATCGTCATGGCTCATGTCACGAGGGCCTCGCGAGGTTTGCCTTGCCTTGATCTCTCCGCTCCTCGCGAGGCAGCCTGGTGAGGCTGCTCCCGAGGAGGTATTGTGTCGTCCCCCTCGCGAGGCTTGGCCCCTCGCGAGGGTCTTGAATGCCTTGTTGATGAAGATGGGACGTACATGCCTGCAGCAGAGCCACGTCGTGGGCCGCAGGAAGACAAGTCTGCGGACCCCCGTTTCCAGAACACCGACAGTAGCCCCCGGGCCCAAGGCGCACTCGGGCTTGGCTTCGAGGCGAAGCCAAAGGTCAAGCGCGGAGCACTCCGGGCCCCAAAAGCCTGCGGCCTCGGTTGACGCGTGGCGGTTGATTGGACGTGGGCGTCTCCGCTTCCCCACGCTGCCTTGGAATCCGCCTGGCTATACGCCCCCCGCAACCTACACGGTTATTCTCCCATCACCCACGCCTTGCTTCCCCAGTCCCTCTGCTTCCTCGAGACTCTGCTCCTCCTCTCCAATCTGACCTGCACCCCGCCTGCTCCCGCCATGGCGTCGAAACAAGCAGACAAGGGGAAGAAGCCTCTGTCTTCGCCAAGTGCGCCTCCAGCCGCCGAGCCTGCAGTCGGCCGATCCTTGGTGCTCAATGACGAGGCCATAGACAAGGTGCGTCCCATGCTCGCCACCAGTTTCAACGAATGGGGGAAGACGGTGGCCTGGCCTGCGTCTCGCGCTCGCATTGCTCGGGCGGCCACCGAGGTCCCAATCTTCATCGATGCCCTTTGGGCAGGCTTGATTCCCCCTTTCTCTGCCTTCTTCAATGCGGTGCTCGAACATTACCAAATCCATATGCTGCATCTCGACCCCCAATCCGTGACTCTCCTCGCCATCTTCGCCTTTGTGTGTGAAGCCATGGTGGGCATCGCTCCTTCTGTGACCCTTCTCCGCCATTTCTTCTCATTGCATCTGACTGATCCCCGACAAAGCTAGGGGTGCGTGGGCTTCCAGGCCGTGGCCGCGACGGCGGGCGCGGGGATCGACTTCGAGCTTCCTCCATCCACGCGCGAGTTCCAGACACGGTGGGTGTTTGTTAACGCCGGCGTGCTCAGCCCTCTGCTCCACTCCCCGTCAGCGCCTGCTGTTCCCAACTCCGGCTAGGCTCACGAGAGGCTCGCGAGCCCCCGTCTTGTCCCCGTCTGGCTTAGGCTGAGGAGGTTGAAGGACCGCGGCGTGACTGCGCCTATGGTGGTGAAGGAGTTCATCAAGCGCCAGGTCGCTCCGCTTCAGCGCCATTCTCGCGCGATGTGGACCTTGCTCAGTAGTCAGGACCATATGAGGTTTCAGGAGTCCGGGCTCCCCCTTGGGATGCGACAAATGGTGCTCGAGGTACTGACAGGTGTCCCTTCGCCGGACGACTTGCTTGGGAAGAACTGTTTGCTGTACCGCTGCAAGAACAAGGCTGAATTTGTAGGGAGCATGCCTCCTTTTGACGAGTGGGGGCTGCGTCCGGACGGCCTGGTGGGGTCCCGCGAGAACCCTGTCAACGTGGCTCCCCTCTTCGTTGCGGGCGTCGAGCTCACCCCAAATGTGGATGCAGGGGGGCGAGCGCCGCCGGAGGCTGGCGGCACAAGTGCTGATGCGCAGACGACGCCTGGGGCTCCTGGGGCATCGCCCCCAGGGACCCGTGATTCTCCCTCTGAGATGTCGGTTGCTGAGACAGCGCAACACGCTGCTCCCGAGGCCAGAGCTTCGGAGGCCTCGGGAGGTCGCGGTGAGGCGGTGCCCGACTGCTCTCCGCAGCCTGGTACCCCTGAAGTTGTCCCCTCAAGCACTTCTCCGCTTGCACCTCGTGCTGGTTGCCACGTCCAGCGCTTTGGTCAGCTTTGCGTGGACTTCGAGGAGCTCCGCAAGCGGAAAGGATCTCCGAGTGGCAGTGGTATCTTCGGGCCGTTGAAGCGACGAAAGTACATTGCCGTCGATGGGTAAGTACCGCACCGTATGATTCCTTGATTGCTGTTTTCCTCCCTGACATTGGCTCTTCAGGATCCCTTTCGCCCAGGCCACTGTATTTCCTGAGGAGCAGCTTCCTCCTTCCTCGTCTCCTCCGCTAGCCTTGAGCGCCCCGAGCCTGCTTGCCGCGCCCGTGGCAGGGCCAGCCGCGGAGGTGCGCTCGCCCTCGTGGCACTTCGACCCTGTGGCCTCGCCGCCCTTCCTTCACGGTCTGGCCTGGAGCTTGGCGGGCGTGCCCAGGACCCCTCCTCTAGTCATCAACAGCAACCTATTGGCTTCGGCCTTCAGCTTCTCCTCAAGCAGCGGGCCCCGACTGGCCGGGGCCCCTCGTGAGGTCGGGCCGGCACCTGGAGCGGCATCAGCCCCCAGCCCCCTGTTGAGGGGGGTGCGCCGTTTCACGTCCCGCCTGCAGCCCCCATGGCGGAGGACGAGGCGGGGCGTGCGTTGGAGTTAGAGCGCGGGCGGAGCGTCGTTTGTCACGAGCTCTTCCAGGAGGCGATGGGCGCGATGAGCCGACTCGGTGAAGAACTCGCGTGTGTCGACTCGCGCCTTGAGGCTGAGGGTCTTCGGCTGGTGGAGGAGCGACGTAAGCTAAGGGTGGCCATCAACCTTGGCCGCTACCAGCGCGATCTTGACAACGCGAAGGCTGAGGCGTCCCTCAAAGTTTCTCGTGAGGCTTGCTCCCGAGCTCTGGAAGAGGCTCGCGAGGCTGACCGCCGCCGTGAGGCTGCGGAGAAGTGCGCGTGGGAGCTCCAGGCCTGGAGTGCGTCCCTGGAGCAGCAGGTGGAGGCGCGCAAGGCCGCCCTTGCGTCGCTGAGGGGGACACCCGCCGAGGAAGAAGAGGTCCGGAAGCGCGAGGAGGCGCTGGCTCTGGACGCCATGGAGTGCAGCCTTGAGCTTGAGCAGCTGGAGATGAGGGAGCGCCAAGTTGCCCAAGCGGAAGATGCCATCAGCGCACGCGAGGCCAAGGCTCAGGAGGAGGTTGATCGCCGGGTGGCCGAGGCTCGTGCAGATCTGGAGGGTAGGTATGACTTGAAGTTGAAGCTTGCGGGGACGGAGGATGCGGGTAGGGCCGCCGCCCTCAGGCTCAAGCTGGCCGAAGTGGAGAGGCGCGAGGAGGCCACGGCAGCCGCCCTGGTTACGGCGCAGGCAGAACTGGCTTCTGCCCACGCTGAGCTGCTCTCCCTTCAGAAGCAGGTTGATGACGCCGAGTCCGTTGCGCGGCAGAGTCGGGAGGACTTGCTCCTGCGGCGGACGCTGGAGCGTGAGCACGCCCCCATGCTCCAGGACCTCAGGGTCAGGGCCAACGCGGCGTTGGGCCATGTCTGTGACGAGAATGCTCCGCAGCCGCATTCGAACGACTACGCCAGTCATCTGCGCTTCTTTGGCGACGTGGTGATGCGCCTGGAGGCTCGGTCCGACAGAGCTCGTCAGCTCGTGGAAGAGAGAAGCGGCGGCCTGCTCGGGCGCGCGTTCTCCCGCGTCTTCAGCCATCTCCGGAACACCTTCCCTGACTTTGACTTCGACGCCGCCATTGCCCCCGTACCGCAGGCCATCCGTGGCGACCTGGCGCGGTGGGTGGAGGACAATGTGGATGCGTTGGTCAGAGCCTTCGCTTCTGAAGACGACGCGGTGGTGGTCGCCGTAGACCAAGGCGACGTGGTCGACAATGGTGATGCCGGTGTTGGTGAAGGCAGAGGCGACGTCAATGATGGTGGCAGCGACGCCAGTGATGCGCCTGAAGACGATGTGGAGGACGCGGCGAGCGACATATCTAGCTGATCCCTTGTTCCTTTACTGCTTTATCCAGTACGAAAAAACTTTGGCATGGTCCCTAAGAATTGTGAGAGCATTTTGAGAGGGGGAGCCCCTCATGTAAACAAATCGCGATTTTTACTCTTTTATGCCCAGCCAAGTGGGCGCCTTCGTGGATCCACGAGCCTGGCAGCAAGTTTCGCTGCTGCGGCTTACCTTAGCCGGGGCGGCCCCCTAAGGATCGTAAGGTCGAGAGTTGCCGCGGAGCTCCTGAAGGGTCGGCTGATCCACCCGAGCGGGCCTCGTGAGAATCTAGCGCCAACTGGCGCGTTTGGTACGTGTGCCACGCCCAGCCCCGCCCGCGAGGGGCCCGCGAGGGGGAGGCAGCGAGTGCGAGGTCCAGAACAGGGCAAGAACCAGATGGCAAGAAATTGCCTGAATGAGAAAAAGCACCCCCCCCGCGCGTGCATCAATAAAAACTCAGCTTCAACTTAAATCCAAATCCAGAAGGCAAGGTTACAGAAAAGAGATCTAAAGCAAATGGCCGCGTCCGGCACCTAGTCTAGTCTTCTTGTCTTCAAGTCTTCTCACCAGCGCGGAGCTAAGTGCTGCCACTAGGCGTGGGAGGGAGCCCCCGAGGCCCGAGGGCGGCTCTCCGGAGACTCCCGGGCATGTACAGCCCCACTCATTATTACGTGAGAGTGTCACGGGCGGCGATCTTCATAGGCACTGGGCCTTCTTCACAGGTGCCGGCCTTGCTTCATATCACCAGACGAGGGCCCCGCCTTACGCCGCCCTTGACCACCTTTGAGCCGACCGGCAACCAGGACGACACAAAGGGGGGAAAGGGGATGCCAGCGGCGCCCTCGGCGACCACGGCTCCTCTGCCGGGGTAGGCTTTTCAGAACCTCCCCAGCAGAGGGCCTACCTCCGGGGGACCTTGCTCCATGCGACGCAGCAAGGGATCTGGCTCCCGGATTCTCTCCTGAGGCCCCCAGCACGATCCTCCTGGCGGGAGGGAGCTCGCCAAGCTGGGGCCGCCAGCTGCTGCGGTGACCTGATTCTCCTGCGACTCATGGTTAGCGTAAGCTTGCTCCTGAGGGATTAGTGGTACCCTGTATCTGTTGTCGACGGCGCGGTTGGCGGGGCTTTCCGGCGGCTCCTGGAAGGCTACAGCTCCTAATGCCTCCTCCTCCCAACCTGGCCCGAGAAACGAGCCAGGGTTGTCCTCCGGCGTGTACTCCTGGTCCATCATGCGGGGCACATAGGCTTCCGGGGCCGTTACCCCAAACACCTCGCCGTAGTGCCCCACACTCCACGTCGCCCGGCCCAGCACAGCGTCCTGAGGATGATAGCGCGATGCCACGTTGGGACCATGGGAGGCAACGCTTGTGCCCGTGCTCATCGGAGGCGGCGTGGGGGCAACGGGGGCCCCAGTGCCGCCGGCCGTCCTGGTGTCGATGGAGCCCCCAGGTGCGCCCGAAGGCGCGTAGTTGTGGCGAGGCCCGTCGTGAGGTCCAGTAGCGGCCCGGGAAGGGAGCAGATAGCAGAAAGGCGGTGCTCCTGATGCCGCCGCATCCAGTAGCTCAGCGACACGTTCCAGCAGTGTGTCACGGCCGCTCTCCATCAGCCGACACCGTAGCAACTCCCGCGCCACCGTGAGCGCGGCTCGCATGTTCGCCTGCTCCCACCGGGTGTGTGACGCCGTTGCTGCGGTGTGGCTTGCGGCCCTTGAAGTGGCTCGCGCTTGTCGTGGAGTGAGGGTGGACGATGCCTGGCCACGCTGCCTGCGCCCCGCAGCGTTAGGAGGCGCTCGGGCCGCCTGGAGCACGGGGTTGAGGTCTTCATGGGTAGGTGGCGCCGCTCGGGCTGGCCAGGCTGCCCAGCGGTCGGAGTCGGCCCTCGGGTCGCCGGACATCGGGGCCGCGGAGCGTCGGCGGGTCGATTGGTGGGGAAGAGGCTCCGGCGCACCCCTACCTGGCGTGCCAAATGCCGGATCACGGGTTCCGGCAAAACCCTTAAGGTTCGAACTCTGGGGTGCGCGCGAAGATTTCCTCCTTACCGATCCACGCCCTAGCTCTCTAAGATCTCGCGGACGAACTCGACGAACTCGCAACACAAAGACACAAGATTTATACTGGTTCGGGTCACCGTCATGGTGTAATACCCTACTCCAGTGTGGGGGTGGTGGATTGCCTCTTGGGCTGATGAAGAACAGTACAAGGGGAATAATAGCCTCCTGAGGTTGAGGTGTTCTTGTGCTTGGAGAGCTCGTGTGGGTGAGATGCCTCTTATCGAGTTTGCCTCTCATTCAGTCTGCCTCTACGGTGGTGGCTAGCTCTACTTATATAGGCTCTGGTCCTCTCCCCAAATATTGAGCGGGGAGGGAGCCAACAACGGCCAATTTGAAAGGGGACAGCTAGTACAGCTTATCCTGACAAAAGTGGTCTTCGCCTGCAAAAGGCTCTGGCGGTGACGCCGCCTTGGGCTTCATGGTGACCTCCGTCTTGCCGTCCGGCTGGTCTTGGTCTCGTTGCACCGATGTGGAAACCTTTACTTGATGCCTCGGTACTCCGCGCCTGCGCTTGCCTCTTTAGCACCAAAGAGGAAACAAGGACGCTGTGCGCGCTGGCGCCCGCCTGATCTTGATCGTCATGGCTCACGTCATGAGGGCCTCGCGAGGTTTGCCTTGCCTTGATCTCTCCGCTCCTCGTGAGGCAGCCTGGTAATGCCGCTCCCGAGGAGGTCTTGTGTCATCCCCCTCGCGAGGCTTGGCCCCTCGCGAGGGTCTTGAATGCCTTGTTGATGAAGATGGGTCGTACAGGCCTGCAGCACAACCATGTCATGGGCCGCAGGCAGGCAAGTCTGGGGACCCCCATTCCCAGAACGCCAACAGTATCGTTGTGTTGTGATCATGGAAGCTGACCATTCCAAAGTCTTCGAAGGCTTTAGGAGAGGAGATCTGTATATTGTTGATTTCTCTACAGGACCACAACCAGCTATATGTCTACTTGCAAAAGCTTCAGAAGGCTGGCTATGGCATCGACGACTAGGTCATGCTGGCATGAGGAACTTGCACACGCTCGCGAAGAAGAAGCATGTCATTGGCATTGAGAATGTCAAATTCCTCAAGGATCACTTGTGCGGAGCCTGTGAAGCTGGAAAGATGACCAAGGCCAAGCATCCACCAAAGACTATCATGACTACCACTCGACCATTTGAATTGCTTCACATGGATCTCTTTGGTCCTAACCATTATTCTGCATTCACTAATGAAGCATCTCTATATGGCTTTGTTATTGTTGATGATTACTCTCGTTACACATGGGTGCATATTGTCACATACAAACTGAAGTGCAGGAAGTCTTCAAACGATTTTCCTCGAGGGCTTCAACCAACTTTGGTGTGAAGATAAAGCACATCAGAAGTGACAATGGAACTGAGTTCAAGAATACTGGTCTTGATGACTATTTTGATGAACTTGGTATTACTCATGAGTTATCTGCTCCTTATACTCCTCAGCAGAATGGCGTCGTGGAGCGCAAGAACAGGACTCTTGTTGAGATGGCACACACTATGCTTGGTGAATACAAGACGCCTCGTAATTTCTGGATTGAGGCAATTGATACTGCATGCCACATCATCAACAAGGTATATCTTCACAAATTCTTCAAGAAGACTGCATATGAACTCCTCACTGACAAGAAACACAATGTAAGTTATTTCAAAGTCTTCGGTGCTAAATGTTGGATTAGAGATCCTCATCACAATTCTAAATTTGCACCGAAAGCACATGAAGGTTTTATGCTTGGTTACGGAAAGGACTCGCACACCTACAGAGTCTTCACAGCATTCATCACAAAGTTGTTGAAACTGTAGATGTGCGGTTCGATGAAACTAATGGCTCGCAAAGAGAGCACCTACCTCATGTGCTAGATGAAAAAACACCTGAGGAAACCATCAAGTTCAAGGCTACTGAGGATGTCAATCCTACCGAATAATCTGCTGAAGAAGTCATTCCAGAACGTGAAGAACATCATGCTGATGCACCTGAGGAAAATGGTGCTGAAGGAAATGTTGAGCCAATTCCTCGACGACAACCCGCTCATCCTCGCGTTGCAAATGAAGTGCAGATTCAGAAAATCATCAGCGACATCAATGCACCAGGTCCTCTCACACGCTCAAAAGCTTCACATTTGTCTAACTTTTGTTGGCACTTTGCTTTTGTCTCTATCACAGAGCCCACTAAGATAGATGAAGCATTTCTGGAGCCTGAGTGGATTCAAGCTATGCAAGAGGAATTACATCAATTCGAGCTCAACAACGTCTGGGAACTGGTCAAACGTCCAGATCCTCGCAAGCACAATATCATTGGCACAAAGTGGATCTACCGCAACAAGCAAGATGAAAATGGCCTTGTTGTGAGGAATAAGGCACGGCTTGTAGCTCAAGGCTACACACACGTTGAAGGAATTGATTTCGATGAAACTTTTTCACCTGTTGCTAGACTTGAGGCTATTCGCATATTACTTGCTTATGCTAACCATCATAATATCATCTTATATCAAATGGATGTGGAAAGTGCATTCCTCAATGGTAAGCTTGAGGAAGAAGTATATGTTGCTCAACCCCCAGGTTTTGAAGATCCAAAGCATCCTGACAAAGTCTTCAGACTCAATAAGGCCCTCTATGGCCTTAAGCAGGCCCCTCAGGCGTGGTATGATACCTTGAAGGAATTCCTCATGAAGAAAGGCTTCAAACCCGGTTCACTTGATCCAACTCTTTTCACCAAAATCTATGATGATGAATTATTCGTGTGCCAAATATATGTTGATGATATTATCTTTGGTTGTACTAACCAACGTTATAGTGATGAATTTGCCTATATGATGAGTGAAGAATATCAAATGTCTATGATGGGAGAATTGAAATTCTTCTTACATCTTAAAATTCGTCAACAGCGCAATGGCATATTCATATCTCAGGAGAAATACCTCAAGGATGTATTGAGGAAATTCGGCATGCAAGATTGCAAAGGCGTCAAAATCCCTATGCCCACAAATGGCCATCTATGCACTAATGAAAATGGTATTGACTTCGATCAAAAGGTATACCGCTCCATGATTTGCTCTTTATTATATTTATGTGCATCTAGGCCAGATATTATGCTTAGTGTTTGCATGTGTGCCCGATTTCAAGCTACACCGAAGGAATCACACCATAAGGCTGTGAAGCATATTCTTCGATATCTAGCTCACACACCAACACTTGGATTATGTTATCCCAAGGGCTCGGCTTTTGATCTCATTGGATATTCAGACTCTGACTATGCTGGTGATCGTGTGGACCGCAAGTCAACATCAGGTACATGCCATTTCCTCGGATGATCCTTGGTCTCTTGGTCCTTGAAGAAACAGAACTGCGTATCACTGTCTACTGCTGAAGTTGAGTACATTGCTGCTGGTTCTTGCTATGCTCAATTGCTATGGATGAAGCAAACCCTCAAGGACTACGGCATCAACATGAAGAATGTGCCTCTGTACTGTGACAATGAGAGTGCCATCAAGATTACTCATAACCCAGTTCAGCACTCGAAGACAAAGCACATTCAAATTCGTCGTCATTTTCTTCGTGATCATGTGTTGAAGGGCGACATCTCTATCGAGCATGTGAAGACTGAAGAATAGCTAGCCGATATCTTCACAAAGACCTTGGATGAGAAGAGATTTAGCAAGTTGCGGTGTGAGCTAAATATCCAAGAATCTTCGAATGTCCTTTGAAAAGGACACACATCCTAACACCTGTGCAAAATTGATGACTTAGATGTGCAACACACGAAGAAACGTTTTTCTTCAATCAATGAAGAGTAACACTCTAAGTGTGAAGAAATTAACGAAGAATTTGATTCTCATAGCCCTACGACAATTGTATGCGGTGTCTGAAATCATCATTCTTATACGGTGGGTCACGCCACCACCAAAAGTTGAAAATCTTCAATTTGAGTTTTTTCTCATTTTTGAAATTCCTCAGTTCCTCTTTTTCTTCACTTTTCGATGTCTTCACTCTTTCCGTTGTTGTTCTTCATTGGCTATATATATATATATATATATATATATATATATATATATGAGTTTATGTCCTCTACAAAATTCACTTATTGCTAATTCTTCATGTTGCCTTTTCTGCTAAGTGAATGTGATCGGACCCTTCCCCCTCTATGCTAAACTCAACCCAGTCTGTTCACAAATTCTTCATGTGCGTTCTATTTGAAATCCGTTCAAATCTTCACTGTGTCCTTGACAGCTGAAGAATTTGCGAATGAAACCTTAAAATATTCTAATCTGAATTTTTGGCTTTTTCCGCTCAAATCGTTCCACATTCCACGATATGATTATCTATTCACCCACGATCTCGCACGATCGCCACCTCTCAGTACGTGGGTGACACATGTCACGCAAATGAGAAGGGTCAGGGGCACGTTCGTCCAATTTCCTCGGACGAGCGGTTTTTCACCTCGGCTATAAATACCCCTCCCCTCCTCACTTCGTCTTTACTCCGTTCGACCTAACTCCCTCGGTCAAGCTCTCAAACCCTAGCTCCACCGCTACTTCCATCATCGCCGGTGAGGAAGAGCTTAGCTGCCTCGACCTCATCGTCGTCATACTCGCGCCGGCCGCGGATTTCTTCACTCTGCCGCCGCCGTAGCTGTCTTCCTCTGCCAAGTTAGGGCGTGGAAGATCTGAACTAACGAACTTCTAAATCTACACCTCACAGTTCGTCGTGTTCTTCGTCAAGGGTAATTAAAGGCTACTTTTACTGCCCTTGTTGATTCTGATGATTTCTACAAAATCTTCAAAAGGTGTTTATTCTTCAAATCTTCACACACTAAACACCGTGATCTGTTTCCCTAAGCAACATTTTTATTCAAGATTCCTCAATTGTGTGGATTCTCAATCTATACAACTCTAGAATCTAAGTCAAAGAACTCTTAGTGAAATTCCTCAAGACTCACTGGTCAAATTCCTCAAACTTGTTCCTTTTGCAAAAACTTCTAAGAACGCATATGACCTCTCCAAATTCCTCGCAACTATATTCTGTTCATAGGCACACATGTCCGCTGCTGAATCACTAGGTTCTCATCAACTTAACTCATTTGCAGCGTTCCTTGAAGAAAAGTTGCACACCTCATCTGAGGACTCAATAGTTCAAAATCCTCAGCTGAAGAAAATGGCTGATGGCAAGAAACCTCAGAAAGGAGGAAAGAAACCTGAAGTCAACACTGCGTTTGAGATCCCTGATGACTTCTATGCAGGGTACTGCAGACCCCCTGAGGAAACAAAGAATGAGCGCAAAGTGCACATTTAGAAGATTGAGAGGAGATGGGCCAGATAATGGAGGGATTACATATATGTAACTCCTAAGTACATGAAGAAATTTGCTGTACATCCTCCATGCCCAAGACCTCCATTGGCACCAGGCCAAGTTACTGATCCCTCAAGCATTAGAAGAGGTGAAGAATTTCCAAAGTAATGGGCCAAGCGTCAAGCCAAGCTGGCCAAAGTGGCAAAAGAAGCAGTGAAGAAATTCAATGAAGATTCTGCTGCTACTGTTGTTGAGGCCTCTTCTAGCAAGCCTAAGAAGGCCCTGCCCAAGAAGCATGCACACAAGCCCAAGGCTTCTACACCATTGTCCTCACAGCCAAGCTCATCTGCAATGCCCTCACGGCTCAGCTCAGCAAAACCCTCACGGCCAATTCCTCAAGCTGCTCCAGCTCCTCAAGTTGCAAAGTCCTCAGCTCCTCCTTCCAAATCCTCAACACCTGTGCATCTCGCCTCGTGCCAAAGGACGACAAGCATCTCTATTGCCTCAGGAGCCTCTGCAAGTTCTTCAGCTCCTCCTCATTCCTCAACTGGCCCCACTCTTCTGAAGACTAAGGCCACTGCTGGAAGAGGCACAAGACCAAGTCCTCACAAGAAGCAGGTCGCCTTCCAAGTACCGTCTAATGAAGACGAAGCTAATGATGAGGAACTTGCTGAAATCATCAGAGATAGAAAGAAAAGGGCCGCTAGAGCCAAAGGCACAAATGTACCTCTGCTTTTGGATCCAAAGCTGATCCTCGACTTCATTGATCTCTGGCACAAGGACCCAAACACTCCTATGCCTGACTTCAATCTTACACCTGGTCAAAGTCACGTGCTTACCGCCTTCATAGGCGAAGAAAAATGGAAATTCGAGAAGGCCAGGCAGTAGAAGAAAGCGCAGTACAAGAAGGAGCGCTTTCTGAAGAAGAATATTGTCAAGATGACCACTGATGAACTTGTGGCTGTTCAATCTGAAATCAAGAATCTGAGTGATGATTTTGATCGCTACTATGCTGACTGGCTTGGAGCCAAAGTCAGATTCGTCAACTTGACCAAGGGATTCACCTCAAAGGTCGCAGCCCCAACGCAACAAGAAATTCCTCAGGCTGAGGCATCTGCTCAGCCTATTGAAGAACATGCCAGCATCGCTGATGAAAATCAGGCTGCTGATGAATCTGCGAGTACCAGGGCTGATGATTGCATTCCAGCCGCTGATGAAACTGCCAGGGCAACCACTAGTGTTGCGCCTGAAGAAATAGTCAGGCCAGCTGAAGCTTCAACCGGTGTGCCTGAAGAAACTGACCATGCCAGGGCAACTGCATTAGTTGTGCCTGAAGAAAATGAACCAACTTCCTCTGCTCCTCCTGCACCTACACCAAGTCCAATTCTTCCTTCTGCATCAGAAGCTAAGAAGACCAAGGCTGTGGAACGTACAGCGGTGAAGAAAAGCAAAGCATCAACTTCATCAGAATCTTCAGCTCCGAAGAAGATGAAGAAATTGACAAGCTCTTTTGAGAATCCTATTGATGCTGTTCCAGTCTCATGCATGCCATCAAAGGAACTCGTTCCTTTTGGTGAAGACTATGAGATCCCAAGCGGATCTGATGAAGATGTTCCTTCTGCTGCTTCTTCAGAGTAGTTGGATGATGAAATTGAAGTGGATACAATCCCTTCAACCCCAGTTGTCTCATCGCTCGTGCCTCAGTTCACAGTTGAAGAGGCAGGCATTCAAGATTTAAGTGAAGAAGATTAGGATGTGGACATTGGGAGCACAACACCAGTGATGAATGATGACTTTTGGGAAAGTCAGCACCCCAATTCTCCCTTGTTCACTCCTCTGCAACAAATTCCTCAGTCCCCAGTGCATACTGAAGTTCAAACGGGCTCTGAAGAACCTCGCACCACTCCATCCATTCATGAAGAAATACTAGCCACTAGTGCTGATGAACAAGCTGCTGAAGAATTGAAGAACCAGGCTGCAACTGAAGAAGAAACTGAAATTCCTCAGCCTATGTTCCTGAGACTGCGATTCGTGAGGTTGTGATGCAATTGACTGACACTCCTCATCCCAAGCCAAAGGATCCTTTCTCCAAGAAGCAAAACTTCAAGGCTGGTGACTTCCTTCACGAGCATGTGTTCTTCACAGAGTACAACCCATATGACTCTGCTCGTCTTAGAAGGAAGCGTTTCTGGACTGCCAGCCAAGCCAACTTCTATTCTTCACTGCTTTTCAACAAGGACAAAGTCTTCGACCATGAGCATATTCCTCACGTGGACATGGAATCTCTGCCATGCTTCACCCCAGTCCTCAGCGTTCTTCACGATGCTGGACTGCTCAACTTTTGCACTGACATTTGCGATTGGAATGAAGAGCTAATTCTTCAATTCTATGCAACGCTGCACATCACAGGAGATGCTACAGATGTGAACTCTTGGGTGTTGGATTGGATGACACAGAATACTCATTTCAAAGCACCGGCCTCTGAATTGCTTCATGCCCTACCTGTCAGTCCTCCCCTTGAAGGTGCTCGTTGTATATAGCATGAACCTGAGCTTACAGATCACTACATGCAAGTGTTGATGAAGCCACTGAAGCCCGGTCAAGCCCCAAGGACCAAATTCCTCGTGAAGGAATTGTTGTATGTGCCACGGACTGTCTATCGCATTCTGACGAAGACATTGAGTCCAATCAAAGGCCACGACTCTAATGAAGAAGAGGTCGTTGGCATCATGAAGAATCTGCTTTTCAACATCATTCATGGCATTCCTGTCAACTACCATGATTTCTTCAGGAGGACTCTGGCCAACGTTGCATTATCTCCATTTGAGTTGAAGCCTTACGCTCCCTGGATTATGAGATTCCTCAGAACAAGGTCTTCACTCAACTACAAGGCTGACACACTCAACCATGGCAGCTACTTGCCCCCCATTGAAGTCCTCAAATGGACATTTTCCTCAGCTGATGAAAAGGGCAAGGCCACTGCTATTATTGATGAAGGCATTCGTCCATTGGATGGTCAGTTCCGCAAAGCTACATCTTACTCCACCAATGATGACTCTCCCACTCATGACTCTGCCGCCAATGCCTCAAAGCAAAATCCTCAAGGCACAACTCCAAGGGTGATGACTGATCATGAGCTTCTCCTCAGTCTTCACCAGAAGGTCAATCGCAACCACAAATGGGTTAAGCGACAGTTTGGGTCAATTCTTCACAACATGACTGCTACACACAATGCAATGAAGAAGAACCACTACTACCTCCATGAAGTCTTTGGTCGCACATGGGCTGTTCTGTCTCCTCTGTATGGTGAAGAAGATCTGAAGCAAATGGGTCTCAAGCAGGACTTTGACTGGTCTCAACCTCCAGCGAAGAAATTCAAGAAAGTCAAAGTTCCCTCCTTGGTGGCCAGCTCATATTCTTCATCGCGCGACACGGATGAGCATGAAGATTTGGACGACACTGCGGCAGGCCCTACTTCAACAACCGACCCCAACAACGCTGGCGCTCCTTCATCAACATGCTATTCTTTAGGGGCGTTAGTCCTCATTTTTTGATCCTTTTGGTCATTCGATGACAAAGGGGGAGAAATTTGAGTTAGTCTACAAGCGGGTCTATATATGGGTGTTTTTTTGCTAAGTTACAACTCTCGTTCTTTTGAAGACTTTGCTGCATCGAGTTGTAAAATTAAACCCGATGGTGGTCTGATACTTTTGCTGTGTTCTTCTGCATACTTATTCCTCATATATGTTAATGCACGCATGCTGAATTACATCAGTCACCATATTTCATCATGCATTTCAAATTCTTCATATTATATGTTAAATGCGTGTATGAATTACAAGATATAGGGGGAGATCTCCATGATTCTACTCTTCAAGTGTGCATTGCTTCAAAAGCAAATTCCTCACTATGCACATCTTCAGGGAGAGTTCTTCTATATCTTGCAATCAAATTCCTCAATATTATTATTTACACTTCATATGTTTTATCCCCGTTGAAAACTTAACCTATATTGTCATCAATCACCAAAAAGGGGGAGATTGTAAGTGCATCTAGTGCCCCTTAGTGATTTTGGTGTATTGAAGACTTATAGGTTAAGGGACTGATGTGTTTGTAAGTGTACACAGGTCTATAAGTCTATGAGGAGTTTGATATTTACAGAGAAAGTCGGCCCCTAAAAATGAATGTCTTCGACTGAAGACTTTCTGAAGACTTTGAAAGTGAAGAAATTGGTGTGACCATGAAGACTTGGTATTCATGCGAGGAACATGAAGCATGAGACTTTTGTTTTCGTAGTTCCATTTTCTCTTTCTTAAGTCATAGGAAACACCGTACTGTCAAAGGGGGTCGAGGAAATACTAAGGAAAAATTTCCAAGTGATGCTCATCTCAAAATCCTATACCTACCAATCCATTCGAGTGAAGCCATTGGAAATCTCATGCAGCTCAGTCAATTTCTGCAGTGACAGAGACAAAGTTCTTCTGGTCTCTGAGGAATTTGTTCTGACTGAGGAGTTAGGAATTCGCCAATGTGGATTACCTACAAGTGAGGATCATGATAGCCCTGAGGAATTTGAGCCTCAAATTTCTGATCGTTGCTGTGCTACGCGCTAGCTGTCCCAAAATATCTACCCACCTAACGGTCATATTATTGAAGAGCATTTATGTCTTATCATGTCGGGCTGCTCCCTAGGCTATAAATAGCCGCCCCCTGATAACCCACAAGTATAGGGGATCGCAACAGTTTTCGAGGGTAGAGTATTCAACCCAAATTTATTGATTCGACACAAGGGGAGCCAAAAAATATTATCAAGTATTAGCAGTTGAGTTGTCAATTCAACCACACCTGGATAACTTAATATCTGCAGCAAATTATTTAGTAGCAAAGTAGTATGGAAGTAACGATAACAGTGGCAAAAGTAACAGTAGCAGTTTTGTAGTAATTGTAACTATGGCAACGGTAAAGTAACTAAGCAAAGAACAATATGTGAAAAGCTCGTAGGCATTGGATCAGTGATGGATAATTATGTCGGATGCGATTCCTCATGCAAAAGTTATAACATAGGGTGACAAAGAACTAGCTCCAGTTCATCAATGTAATGTAGGCATGTATTCCGAATATAGTCATACGTGCTTATGGAAAAAAACTTGCATGACATCTTTTGTCCTACCCTCCCATGGCAGCGGGGTCCTATTGGAAACTAAGGCATATTAAGGCCTCCTTTTAATAGAGTACCGGACCAAAGCATTAACACTTAGTGAATACACGAACTCCTAAAACTACGGTCATCACCGGTAAGTATCCCGATTATTGTCACTTCGGGGTTAACGGATCATAACACATAATAGGTGACTATTGACTTGCAAGATAGGATCAAGAACTCACATATATTCATGAAAACATAATAGTTTCAGATCTGAAATCATGGCACTCGGGCCCTAGTGACAAGGATTAAGCATAGCAAAGTCATAGCAACATCAATCTCAGAACATAGTGGATACTAGGGATCAAACCCTAACAAAACTAACTCGATTACATGATAAATCTCATCCAACCCATCACCGTCCAGCAAGCCTACAATGGAATTACTCACGCATGGCGGTGAGCATCATGAAATTGGTGATGGAGGATGGTTGATGATGACGACGGCGACGGATTCCCCTCTCCGATGCCCCGAACGGACTCCAGATCAGCCCTCCCGAGAGAGTTTAGGGCTTGGCGGCGGCTCCATATCGTAAAACGTGATGAATCCTTCTCTCTGATGTTTTTCTCCCCGAACGTGAATATATAGAGTTGGAGTTGAGGTCGGTGGAGCACCAGGGTGCCCACGGATAGGGTGTGGCCCCCCTGGTCTTGATTCTTTCGCCAGTATTTTTTATATATTCCAAAAATATTCTCTGTGAAGTTTCAGGTCATTCCGAGAACTTTTATTTCTGCACAAAAATAACACCATGGCAATTCTGCTGAAAACAGCGTCAGTCCGGGTTAGTTCCATTCAAATCATGCAATTTAGAGTCCAAAACAAGGGCAAAAGTGTTTGGAAAAGTAGATACGATGGAGACGTATCAACTCCCCCAATCTTAAACCTTTGCTTGTCCTCAAGCAATTCAGTTGACAAACTGAAAGTGATAAAGAGAAACTTTTACAAACTCTGTTTGCTCTTGTTGTTGTAAATATGTAAAGCCAGCATTCAAGTTTTCAGCAAAGATTATGAACCAACCATATTCACAATAACACTTAGGTCTCATATTTACTCATATCAATGGAATTATCAACTAGCGAGCAATAATAATAAATCTCTAATGACAACACTTTCTCAAAACAATCATAATATGATATAACAAGATGGTAGCTCGCTAGCCCTTTCTGAGACCACAAAACATAAATGCAGAGCACCTCTGAAGATCAAGGACTGACTAAACAATGTAATTCATGGTAAAAGAGATCCAGTCATACTCAATATAGATTAATAGTGATGGATGCAAATGACAGCGGTGCTCTCCAACTGGTGTTTTTTAATAAGAGGGTGATGACTCAACATAAAAGTAAATAGATAGGCCCTTCCCAGAGGGAAGCAGGGATTTGTAGAGGTGCCAGAGCTCGGTTTTGAAATAGAGATAAATAATATTTTGGGCAGCATACTTTCATTGTCAACATAACAACCGAGAGATCTCGATATCTTCCATGCTACACACATTATAGGCGGTTCCCAAGCAGAATGGTAAAGTTTATACTCCCCCACCACCAACAAGCATCAATCCATGGCTTGTGTGAAACAACAGGTGCCTCCAACTAACAACAGTCCTGGGGGAGTTTTGTTTGCAATTATTTTGATTTGGTTTGAGCATGGGACTGGGCATCCCGGTGACCAGCCATTTTCTCGTGAGTGAGGAGCGGAGTCCACTCCTCTTGAGAATAACCTGCCTAGCATGGAAGATACAGACAACCCTAGTTGATATATGAGCTATTCGAGCATACAAAACATAATTTCATTTGAAGGTTTAGAGTTTGGCACATACAAATTTACTTGGAACGGCAGGTAGATACCGCATATAGGAAGGTATGGTGGACTCATATGGAATAACTTTGGGGTTTATGGAAGTGGATGCACAAGCAGTATTCCCGCTTAGTACAAGTGAAGGCTAGAAAGAGACTGGGAAGCGACCAACTAGAGAGCGACAACAGTCATGAACATGCATTAAAATTAATAAACATTGAGTGCAAACATGAGTAGGATATAATCCACCATGAACATAAATATCGTGGAGGCTGTGTTGATTTTGTTTCAACTGCATGTGTGAACATGTGCCAAGTCGAGCCACTTGAATCATTCAAAGGAGGATACCACCCTATCATACCACATCACAACCATTTTAATAGCATGTTGGCACGCAAGGTAAACCATTATAAACTCCTAGCTAATTAAGCATGGCATAAGCAACTATAATCTCTAATTATCATTGCAAACATGTTTCATTCATAATAGGCTGAATCAGGAACGATGGACTAATCATATTTACAAAAACAAGAGAGGTCGAGTTCATACCAGCTTCTCTCATCTCAATCAGTCCATCATATATCATCATTATTGCCTTTCACTTGCACGACCGAACGGTGTCGATAATAATAATAGTGCACGTGCATTGGACTAAGCTGGAATCTGCAAACATTTAATTCAAGGAAGAAGACAAAGTAATATGGGCTCCTGGTTAAATCAACAACAATGCATATAAGAGCCACTTCAACATTTTAATTATGGTCTTCACCTCTCAACCCCCAAAGAAAAGAAAGGAAATAAAACTATTTACATGGGAAAGCTCCCAACAAACAAAAGAAGAACTAGAAATCTTTTTGGGTTTTGTTTTAATTATTACTACTACAAGCATGGAAAGTAAACTAGCTAAAGCTACAACTATATTTTTGTTTTTTCTTAAGGCTTTTCAAACACACAAGAAGAAAGCAAGAAAAAGGAAAATAAACTAGCATGGATAGTACAATGAAAAAGTATGAGCACCGACAACTGACATGAGTGTGTGAACATGAATGTAATGTCGGTGAGAAATACGTACTCCCCCAAGCTTAGGCTTTTGGCCTAAGTTGGTATATGCCCATGGATCAAAGTGGTCCTCTCCAATGTACTGAGGAGGATCCTCAGGATGCCACTGGTTAGCGAGCTCCTCCGGATCCCACTGATAAACAGACTATCGATAAGGGTCCAGGGGTGGCTCCGGCTCAGGCTCTGGAACTGATGTCAGGCTCCAGTACGCATAAATGGCTTCCGGCAGGATGAGGTACGTGTTGTTCGCGCTGGTCGTGGAGGAAGTCGGTGAGGCCTGCATTCTCAGCCAAATAATAAAAATCATCATGAATCCCGGCTGCTCTCAAGAACTCATCACAAGGCCATTCACAAGGACGAACTTCCGCGGTGCGAGGAGGATTATTTTTGGGCTTCTTATTCTCTTCACTTTGCTTATCCTTCGAGCTTCGACTCGAAGAGCCTCTCAATAATCTCTCCATCATTTCCTGAAAATTTCTGAAATTTTTAGTGACTCAAAATAAAAGTGAACCAAACTCAACAAGATTGATAGGAACCACTCCCACAAGTGCCTAGAGAATATATCATGCATTAGAACTACTTGGGACCAAATAAATTTGACATGCAAGCTCAAGAACATGGTCAGCTAAGCAGCAAAAATTTGCAACAAATAAAGCACTAGAACAAAAACTAATTGGACCATTGGAGGAGTCACATACCGAAGAACAATCCCCCAAAGCAGTTTTGTGAGTGGAGCTTTGAGCAAGGAGATCAAAAATGGCAGCAAGATGAGCTAGAACTCGTGCTTGAGCTGGTTGGTGATTTTTTCTGCAGGAAGACAAAGTGTGTGGGTGCAGGAGTAAGTGGAGACGGGCCATGTCGGGCCCACAAGGCAGGGGGCGCGCCCTGGACCCTCGTGGCCAGGTGCTGGCTCCCCCTGGTGTGTTCTCAGTGCCAAATATTCTTAAATATTCTAGAAAAAATCATATTTCATTTTGAGGGCATTTGGAGAACTTTTATTTTCGGGGTATTTTTTTATTGCAAGGATAATTCAGAAAACAGACCGAAAATAATATTTTTGCTTTATTTAATCTAAATAACAGAAAGTAAAAGGAGGGTACAGAAGGTTGTGCTTTCTAACTTCATCCATCTCATGTTCATCAAAAGGAATCCACTAACAAGGTTGATCAAGTCTTGTTAACAAACTCATTCCGAATCGCATGAAACCGGAGAATTTTTGAATAGCACTAGGTTACCTCAACGGGGATATGCACATCCCCAACAATAAGAATATCATATTTCTTCTTGACAGTAGGAAGAGGAAATTCAAAACCTCCAATAGTAATTGTTGGAATTTTTCCAATAGAATTGATACTGTGGACTTGAGGTTGTTTCCTCGAAAAGTGTACCATATGCTCATTACCATTAACATGAAAAGTGACATTGCCTTTGTTGCAATCAATAACAGCCCCTGCGTATTCAAAAAGGGTCTACCAAGGATAATCGACATACTATCGTCCTCGGGAATATCAAGAATAACAAAGTCCGTTAAGATAGTAACGTTTGCAACCACAACAGGCACATCCTCACAAATACCGACAAGTATAGCGGTTGATTTATCAGCCATTTGCAAAGATATTTCAGTAGGTGTCAATTTATTCAAATCAAGTCTATGATATAAAGAGAGAGGCATAACACTAACACCGGCTCCAAGATCACATAAAGCAGTTTTAACATAGTTTCTTTTAATGGAGCATGGTATAGTTGGTACCCCTGGATCTCCTAGTTTGTTAGGTATTCCACCCTTAAAAGTATAATTAGCAAGCATGGTGGAAATCTCAGCTTTCGGTATCTTTCTTTTATTAGTAACAATATCTTTCATATACTTAGCATAAGGATTCATTCTAAGCATATCAGTAAAACGCATACGCAAAAAGATAGGTCTAATCATTTCAGCAAAGCGCTCAAAATCCTCATCATCCTTTTCCTTGGATGGTTTAGGAAGAAAAGGCATGGGTTTCTGAACCCATGGTTCTCTTTCTTTACTGTGCTTCCTAGCAACAAAGTCTCTCTTATCATAACGTTGATTATTTGATTGTGGGTTATCAAGATCAACAACAGGTTCAGTCTCTACATCATTGTTATTGCTAGGTTGAGCATGAACATGAACATCATCATTAATATTATCACTAGGTTCATGTTCATTATCAGATTGTGTTTCAGCATCAGAGATAGAAATATCATTGGGATTCTCGGGTGTGTCAACAACAGGTTCACTAGAAGCATGCAAAGTCCTATCATTTTTCTTTTTCTTCTTTTTAGAAGGACTAGGTGCATCAACATTAGTTCTCTGAGAATCTTGCTCAATTCTCTTAGGGTGGCCCTCAGGATACAAAGGTTCCTGAGTCATTCTACCTCCTCTAGTTACAACTTTAACAGCCTTATCATTTTCCTTATTATTTAATTCATTGAGAAAATCATTTTGAGCTTTAAGCACTTGCTCTACTTGAGTGGTGACCATAGAAGCATGTTTACTAATAAGTTTAAGTTCACCTTTAATGCTAGACATATAATCACTCAAGTGTTCAATCATATAAGCATTTCGTTTCAATTGTCTACCAATATAAGCATTGAAGTTTTCTTGTTTAACAATAAAATTATCAAACTCATCTAAGCATTGGCTAGCAGACTTATAATGAGGAATATCACCTTCATCAAATCTATAGAGAGAATTTACCTTTACTACCTGTGTCAGGTTATAGAGACCATGTATTTCTTCAATAGGTGGTAAATTCTTAACATCTTCAGCTTTAATACCCTTTTCTTTCATAGATTTCTTTGCCTCTTGCATATCTTCAGGACTGGGAAATAGAATACCCCTTTTCTTCGGAGTTGGCTTAGGAGTTGGTTCAGGAAGTGTCCAATTATTTTCATTAGTCAACATATTATTCAATAGCAATTCAGCTTGATCAACTGTTCTTTCCCTGAAAACGCAACCAGCACAACTATCCAGGTGGTCTCTGGAAGCATCGGTTAGTCCATTATAAAAGATATCAAGTATTTCATTTTTCTTGAGAGGATGATCAGGAACAACATTAAGTAATCGGAGAAGCCTCCCCCAAGCTTGTGGGAGACTCTCTTCTTCAATTTGCACAAAATTATATATTCCCCTTAAGGCAGCTTGTTTCTTATGAGCGGGGAAATATTTAGCAGAGAAGTAATAAATCATATCCTGGGGACTACGCACACAACCAGGATCAAGAGAATTAAACCATGTTTTAGCATCACCCTTTAATGAGAATGGAAATAACTTAAGGATATAGTAGTAGCGAGTTTTCTCATCATTAGTGAATAGGGTGGCTATATCATTTAATCTAGTAAGATGTGCCACAACAGTTTCAGATTCATAGCCATAAAAAGGATCAGATTCAACCAAAGTAATTATCTCAAGGTCGACAGAGAAATCATAATCCTTATCAGAAATACAGATAGGTGAAGTAGCAAAAGCGGGGTCGTATTTCATTCTAGCATTCAAAGATTTTTCTTTCAGCTTGGCTAATAATTTCTTAAGATCATATCTATCATTGCAAGCAAGAAAATTCTAGCAGTTTCTTCATCCATAACATAACCCTCAGGCACAACAAGCAATTCATAACTAGGGGGAGAATATTCATCATCACTTTCATCAATATTATCAGTTTCAATAATTTCATTCTCTCTAGCCATAGCAAGTTGTTCATCAAGAAATTCACCTAGTGGCACAGTAGTATCAAGCATAGAAGTAGTTTCATCATAAGCATCATGCATAGCAGAAGTGTCATCATCAATAACATGCGACCTATCAGAATCAATAGCATGTGTAGGTGTCGCTAATTTACTCATAACAGAAGGACAATCAAGTGCAGAGCTAGATGGCAGTTCCTTACCTCCCCTCGTAGTTGAGGGAAAAATCTTAGTTCTTTCGTCTTTCAAGTTCCTCATAGTGATCAGCAGATATAAATCCCAAGTGACTCAAAGAATAGAGCTATGCTCCCCGGCAACGGTGCCAGAAAATAGTCTTGACAACCCACAAGTATAGGGGATCGCAACAGTTTTCGAGGGTAGAGTATTCAACCCAAATTTATTGATTCGACACAAGGGGAGCCAAAGAATATTCTCAAGTATTAGCAGTTGAGTTGTCAATTATACCACACCTGGATAACTAGATATCTGCAGCAAAGTATTTAGTAGCAAAGTAGTATGGAAGTAACGGTAACAATGGCAAAAGTAACAGTAGCAGTTTTGTAGTAATTGTAACTACGGCAACGGTAAAGTAACTAAGCAAAGAACAACATGTGAAAAGCTCGTAGGCATTGGATCAGTGATGGATAATTATGTCGGATGCGATTCCTCATGCAAAAGTTATAACATAGGGTGACAAAGAACTAGCTCCAGTTCATCAATGTAATGTAGGCATGTATTCCGAATATAGTCATACGTGCTTATGGAAAAGAACTTGCATGACATCTTTTGTCCTACCCTCCCGTGGCAGCGGGGTCCTATTGGAAACTAAGGGATATTAAGGCCTCCTTTTAATAGAGTACCGGACCAAAGCATGAACACTTAGTGAATACACAAACTCCTCAAACTACGGTCATCACCGGTAAGTATCCCGATTATTGTCACTTCGGGGTTAACGGATCATAACACATAATAGGTGACTATTGACTTGCAAGATAGGATCAAGAACTCACATATATTCACGAAAACATAATAGGTTCAGATCTGAAATCATGGCACTCGGGCCCTAGTGACAAGCATTAAGCATGGCAAAGTCATAGCAACATCAATCTCAAAACATAGTGGATACTAGGGATCAAACCCTAACAAAGCTAACTCGATTACATGATAAATCTCATCCAACCCATCACCTTCCAGCAAGCCTACGATGGAATTACTCACGCACGGCGGTGAGCATCATGAAATTGGTGATGGAGGATGGTTGATGATGACGACGGCGACCGATTCCCCTCTCCTAAGCCCCGAACGGACTCCAGATCAGCCCTCCCGAGAGAGTTTAGGGCTTGGCGGCGGCTCCATATCGTAAAACACAATGAATCCTTCTCTCTGATTTTTTCTCCCCGAACGTGAATATATAGGGTTGGAGTTGAGGTCGGTGGAGCACCAGGGGGCCCATGAGGCAGGGGCGGACCCAGGCGGGTAGGCGCGCCCCCACCCTCGTGGACAGGGTGTGGGCCCCTGGTCTTGATTATTTCGCCAATATTTTTTATATATTCCAAAAATATTCTCCGTGAAGTTTCAGGTCATTCCGAGAACTTTTATTTCTGCACAAAAATAACACCATGGCAATTCTGCTGAAAACAGCGACAGTCCGGGTTAGTTCCATTCGAATCATGCAAGTTAGAGTCCAAAACAAGGGCAAACGTGTTTGGAAGAGTAGATACGATGGAGCCGTATCACCCCCTACAACCACTAGGTGGTTGGCTGCTCCGAGAGAAACTGACACTTGTCATTTGAGAGCATCCCATCCTCCGAGGACTTCGAGCGAAAATCATGAAGTGAGGAAAACCCAAACCCAAACACCTACAAACCCAAAGTGATTGAGCATCACTGAAGAGATTGATCCTGCGTGGATCCGATGCTTGTTACCTTTGAAGACTGTGCATCTTCCAGACGGTTAGGCGTCATGGTCTGAGCATCCAAGAGGAAATTGTGGATCGCCGAGTGACCGAGTTTGTGAAGGTTTGGAAGTCACCTGAAGACTTACCATGAGTGATTGGGCGAGGTCTGTGTGACATTAGCTCAAGGAGAATACGGTGAGGACTATGTGTCCTCAGGTTTAAATACCTAGCCGCTCCAACCAGACGTACAACTGTCACAACTGTTGGAACTCGTCTACCAAATCACTGTCTTCACCAAGCCTACTGGTTCTATTTCCTCAACCCTTCCATGTCCTCATTACAGTGTTGTGTGCTTGTTCATATCTGTTTGAAGACTTTGACTGAAGACTTTCTCAATTTCCTTAGTTCAATTCTTCAGTCCGTTTGTCTTCATCCTGTTATCTTGTGTTTACGCTTTCTGTACTCTGTGCTTGTTTTCATTTCATCATGATGACCATGCTTATTTTCTGTTATGTTTGCATCTGAGTACTTATTCCGCTGCAAGTAGTTCTTCACTTAGGAACTTCCTCACCCGGAAATTCTCAGTGAAGAATTCATAAAAATTGCCTATTCGCCCCCCCTCTAGTCGATATAATGCACTTTCATGGGCAGGCCGGAGAAGCACCTGCATGACATTCTTTGGGCCGTCCATGACGGAAAAAACCGTGGTAGAAGCGAGGGCAAGGAATATATCGGGGAGTTCCCGGTTACGGTGGCTGGTCGGGGGCCGAGCGATGCGCGTTTCTCTCGTACGTACGCGCGTGTGTGCGAGGCGTTGCGCTCTAACTGAACCCGAGCGAGGCGTTGGGCTCTAACTGAACCCGAGTGATTGCACTGCAGGCTACGCATTACTGAACCAGAGCGATCAATCGATCCCTTCGCTACTGCCGCTAACTGAAGCCGATCGAACACTACTACCTCCTTCCCTTGATGAACAGTGAGCGTTGTTGGGGGGTTTGGATGAACAGTTCCTGGTGGGGGTTGGATGAACAGGACCCCGTGGTAGTAGAGGCTGTTGCCGTTGGATGAACAGGACCCCGATCGATCGAGCTGGTGGAGGGGTGGATGAACAGGACCCCATGAAGGGTTGGATGAACAGGACGACCCCGTGGAGGGCTGGTTGAGCAGTAGCCGGTGGAGGGCTGGATGAACAGTGGCCCGTGGAGGGGTGGTTGAATAGGACCCCATGGAGGGGGCTGGTTGAACAGTAGCCGGTGGAGGAGCACGCGGTGGAGGCTGGATGAACAGGAGCCCGTGGATGAACAGTCGCAGGTGGAGGCTGGAGGAGGTCGACGGTGGATGAACAGTACCCCGTGGAGGCTGGAGGAGGTCGACGGTGGAGATGAACAGTATCTCGTGGGGTCCCGTTTTGCGGTACGCCACACCCCTCCCGATGAACAGGACCCTCGTTCCGACAGTAGCACTCCAACACAAGTCCGTTTCCTCCGTTTTGCGGTACGCCACACCCCTCCCGATCAACAGGAACCCGTTTCGATCGTAGGAGGTCCGTTTCCTCCGTTTTGCAGTATGCCAGACCCCTCCCGATGAACAAGATCCCATTTCGACCGTGGTCGGTCGAACACAAGGTTGTTTCCTCCGTTCTGCGGTACGCGATGACTCATTTCCATCGGCTGTTCCGTCCAAGCCAGTTGGCTCCCGATGAACAGCACGCGTTCCGTTGCCTCCCGATGAACACAATGCATTCCATTGCCTCCCCATGAACACGACAATGATGCAGTTTCTCCATTCCGACCCAGCCATGTACACGAGCTCTGGCCGTACGTATGCACGAGTAGGCGTTCGAGACCCCGCCCGTATGTACGTATGTGGCCGTATTTTTTTTCTTGCACCCTGGCCGCTGTACGTACGTGTACATGCTACATGCGCGCCTCTACTACGACACGTGCACGCCTCTACTACGACACATGACCTTCCTTGCACGGCCACGGTTCATCGCTGCAGCCTGTAGCAGACCGATCGTATGTACGTACAGGTTCGCGACCAGAATGACAACGCTACATACGCTTCGACCAGGTGGGTACCGACTGTCAGGCACTTCCTTGCGTGCAAAGATGCAGTTGGTGGGTCCCAGTAGTCATGGGGAAACATTTTTTTGTGAAATACGGTGGCCCGTCCGGTGGGTCCCTGTTGTCAAGTAGAGGAATCATTATTTTGCGCGTAATAAGGAGGCACTTCCTTGCTGTGGCCGTGGACCCAGCTGTCAGCCACTCCACGTACAGTACTCTTCTAATGGAAGTCGTTGCTTGACCACGTTTACTACGCTGCACCGAGAGCACCAGGGCGGTGGACGACGGCGAGGCCTAGGAAGGGGACGGCGCGGAGCCGGGGAAGACGCGACAGTGGAATCCCATGCGGAGAGGAGTACGAGGGTTCACTGGTTCGGCTGCGGTGTGAGGCTGCCGTCGCTGCAGGGCCTGGCCAGCGGTGGGAGTAGTAGGGGGGCAGTGAGGCCTCCGCGGCAGCACAGCCGGCCACGGGAGGCAGGAGCAGGCGGCACGACCGGCGCTGCTCTGGGCGGCTGGAGCAAGAAGACCAGAGGTTGAAGAAGCACTACGGCCGTTGGATGGACATCGTACGGTCACTGGAGCTAGAATCGTTCATATTGACTAAGTTGACAAAGCCATCCGTCCCCGTCAACTTAGTAGGCCCACAAGTCAGCCTCACACTATGGTGGGTCCCAGCTAGCAGGGGGAATATTCATTTTTTATGTGTAATAAGGAGGCACTTCCTTGCGTGCGAAGATATAGCTTGCGGGCCCGAGCTGTCAGCGGGGGGAACGTATTTTTTGCGAAATACAGAGGCCCTTCCGGTGGGTCCCAGCTGTTAGGTGGAGGAATCATTATTTTGCGTGTAACAAGGAGGCATTTCCTTGTGTGGGCCCCTACTGTCAGCCTCTTCTAATGGCTGTTGTATGTTGACCATGTTGACCTCGCCGCGCCGAGAGCACAAACATGGTGGACGAGGGCGAGGCCCAGGAAGGGAACGACCCAGAGCCGGCGAAGCCACTGCAGTGGATGCCCACGCTAAGGGGAGTACGAGCGCTGACTGGTCGGCTACGGGGTGAGGCTGATGTCGCCGGAAAATAATAGGATGTGCGGGTGGGTAGAGGGACGGCCTGGCGGCAGCACAACCAGCCACGAGAGGAGGGAGCAAGCAATCCCGCCGGCGCTGGTTTGGGCGGCTGGAGCAGGAAGATCAGAGATTGAAGAAGCACAGCGGCCATTGGATGGACATCCAACAATCACTGCTCTGTGTTGACTAAGTTGACAAAGCCTTGTGTACGCGTCAAAAAAAATTAGGACATCGTCATCGCCAACCTAGTAGGCCCAGAAGTTAGCCTCCAAATATGTGGAAAACAGCATACAGCCCATTTTCCATTATTTTCAATAATTTACAACCTATTTGCTAATTCTTAAGGATATTTGAAGCCCATATCCTTTTTATTAGCATTATAGACCATATATTCTGGGCACTGCTAAAAAATTCAACGAAATTTTGCATATTTCGGTGGGGTCCGAACTCTTTTAATCATGAAATTTCGTGTCACCTTAAAAATAATTTTTTTTAAATGATATCAAAATAAAATTCAAAAAACAATTCTCCACAAAAAAAAAAGAATGAAATTTAAAATCTTAACTAGCAAGATGCCCGTGCGTTGCACGGAACATGAAGATGCATTTGTATGAGTAGTTTATCTTGTGGGAGAAAAGACGATATTTTAATGTAATTGCCAGTTGGATTTGGTTTTTATAAGAGTAGAGAGTAGATAAATCCAAAAAAATGATATTTTAATGTAATTGCCGGTTGGCTTTGGTTTAAAAATTTACAGCCCATTTCTTACGACTTATAGCCCATTTTCTGGGGAAGCCCATTTCTTACTACTTACATCCCTCCTCATCTTGAAAGATTTGCAGCCCAGCAGGGCTGAGAAAAGAAAGCAGGCCTCAGTTTTGGTATTCTCCAAAAAAGAGAGCTGGGCTAGCCATTTTCAGAAAGAAAAAAGATATCAACTGGGCTCGTCATGTGCTTAAATAAAAGCGTAAGCGTGGGCTAGACGGGCCACAGCCCCCGCACAGCGAGCAGTTGAGCTCCGTCTCTGGAACTAAAAAACAACTGGGTGAGCTGCTGGGTCCCTGGTGTTATCCGCTCGTTGTGTAATTTTCTCATTTATTGACTACATTGACAATGGCGTGGGACCTAGTTGTCAAACAATTAGGAGGAAGTATTTTTTTGGCTTGTAATAGCGAGGCACCTGCTTGCGTAATGCAATGACCCTGGTGGCTCCCTACTGTCAACCTCTCCACGTACAGTCATCTCCTGATTCCTCTTGGTTGTTGACCATTTTTTTTGTGGGGAGTTTGTTGACGATGTTGACAACGCCAGACAACGGCAGGCACAGCGAGCGAACCAAGGCGGAGAACGACGGCAAGGCCTCGGACGGGAACGAACAGCAGTCGTGGAAGATGCGGCAGTGTAGTGGCAGGTGGAGGGAAGTACGAGGGCAACAACATGCAACTCAAGCTTACAAACGGTACAAAAAGCCCAAGGATTAATTTTTCATCAATTTTTTAGACAAAACCCAGATTGAACATGGTAGTAACATCTAACCCAAGCACTCTTTTTTGCAGTCACAAACAAATGGATCAGTCTGATCCATAAAATCAACATCCTGTGCAAAAAAAATTATTTCAGGATGACTACAACTTGTTGTAAATAGAAGCCGAGCACGTTTAGAAGCCCATTTGTCCACCTTAAACTTCTTTTTTTGCTGTCCAACGTGTCCGTCCATGAGAAATCTCTTGCGGTAAAACTTAAGCCTCATGGACAATAGTAACCTCGCATTCAACAGGAAGAATGTGACAAAGCTTCTGTTTTCCTGGTTGGATGCATATCCTTCCATCGTTATTGTCCTCAAACGAATGTCATCAGAACTAAGAAAATCCTGGTGCTTATTACGCCACCGATTGGCTATACGTTTTTTTCCATGTGGTAGCACTGCCTAAGTAGACATGAAGATTGAAAATAGTTCAGGTCTGAACAAAGAGTATGTCGAAAGAGCGACAGCTAAACGATTAATTCTAGTACAATATATACGGGCTTTCAATGTGCATGAAATCATCACCTCTATATATAAATTCTCTAGAGATGGAAAGCATCGCAGCAAGCCAATAATTATGTTTAGATCAAAACTAAACATTCCGATATATAAGATCTTGACAGAATCCAGCAGCATTGATAGGCTATCCATGGACGAACTCTTCATTGAGCATATAACATAATATTAGTACCCAAAGTGTACTCCAAGATGATATAAAACTTATGCGCACAAATGAAAAATGCAGCTTATGATTACAAATGTGTAGATCATAATATACAGTTGATGTCTACTACGCAACCTTCTTCTTGTAGACGTTGTTGGGCCTCCAAGTGCAGAGGTTTGTAGGACAGTAGCAAGTTTCCCTCAAGTGGATGACCTAAGGTTTATCAATCCGTGGGAGGCGTAGGATGAAGATGGTCTCTCTCAAACAACCCTGCAACCAAATAACAAAGTGTCTCTTGTGTCCCCAACACACCCAATACAATGGTAAATTGTATAGGTGCACTAGT
Source organism: Aegilops tauschii subsp. strangulata (assembly GCF_002575655.3). Classification (NCBI taxonomy): domain Eukaryota; kingdom Viridiplantae; phylum Streptophyta; class Magnoliopsida; order Poales; family Poaceae; genus Aegilops; species Aegilops tauschii. The sequence goes on along the minus strand of NC_053038.3, from coordinate 63,599,290 downwards.
TCGGAGAAGGGAGGGTGATACAAGTGCAATATGGATGGTAGATATAGGTTTTTGTAATCTGAAAATATAAAAACAGCAAGGTAACTAATGATAAAAGTGAGCACAAACGATATTGCAATGCTAGGAAACAAGGCCTAGGGTTCATAGTTTCACTAGTGCAAGTTCTCTCAACAATAATAACATAATTGGATCATATAACTATCCCTCAACATGCAACAAAGAGTCACTCCAAAGTAACTAATATCGGAGAACAAACGAAGATATTATTGTAGGGTACGAAACCACCTCAAAGTTATTCTTTCGGATCGATCTATCATAGAGTTCGTACTAGAATAACACCTTAAGACACAAATCAATCAAAACCCTAATGTCACCTAGATACTCCAATGTCACCTCAACTATCCGTGGGTATGATTATACGATATGCATCGAACAATCTCAGATTCATCTATTCAACCAACACATAGAACTTCAAAGAGTGCCCCAAGGTTTCTACCGGAGATTCAAGACGAAAACGTGTGCCAACCCCTATGCATAAGTTCACAAACGGAACCCGCAAGTTGATCACCAAAACATACATCAAGTAGATCACGTGAATATCCCAATGTCACCATAGATAAGCACATGCAAGACATACATCAAGTGTTCTCAAATCCTTAAAGACTCAATCCGATAAGATAACTTCAAAGGGAAAACTCGATCCATTACAAGAGAGTAGAGGGGGAGAAACATCATAAGATCCAACTATACTAGCAAAGCTCGCGATACATCAAGATCGTATCACCTCAAGAACACGAGAGAGAGAGAGAGCGATCAAACACATAGCTACTGGTACATACCCTCAGCCCCGAGGGTGAACTACTCCTCCTCGTCATGGAGAGCGCCGGGATGATCAAGATGGCCACCGGTGAGGGTTCCCCCCTACAGCAGGGTGCCGGAACAGGGTCCCGTTTGGTTTTTGGTGGCTACAGAGGCTTGCGGTGGCGGAACTCCCGATCTATTGTGCTCCCCGATGTTTTTAGGGTATATGCATATATATATAGGCGAAAGAAGTCGGTCAAGGGAGCCACGAGGGTGGGGGCGCGCCCAGGGGGTAGGGCGCGCCTCCCTGCCTCGTGGCTTCCTCGAAGCTTCCCTGACGTCTACTCCAAGTCTCCTGGATTGCTTCCGTTCCGAAAATAACTCTCCCGAAGGTTTCATTCGGTTTGGACTCCGTTTGGGCTGGGCCTCCGGTTAATAGGTTAGTCCCAAAAATAATATAAAAGTGTTTAGTAAAGCCCATAAACATCCAATACAGATAATATAATAGCATGAATACTTCATAAATTATAGATACGTTGGAGACGTATCAGCATCCCCAAGCTTAATTCCCGCTCGTCCTCGAGTAGGTAAATGATAAAAGAAATAATTTATGAAGGGTGAATGCTAGCAGGTGCACAAGTTTGATCAATGATAATTTCAATCACCTTTTCTAGCATCATTATATATCATATCAGTAGCTCAACTCATAGAACTTCTCATGATCAAGTAACAAGCTATTCACATGTTAAAGTATAGATCATAAACTTTCTTGAAAACTAACAAACCGTGTTATTAGTCATCAAACAATTACAGTTCATCTTATTTTCAGGAAGAGTCTATGTCAGAGCTTTGATTCAGCAAACTTCACATACTCAACTATCATTTAGTCTTTCATAATTGCTAACACTCACGCGATATTTATGGGTTCAAAGTTTTAATCAGACACAGAAAAAGATAGGGGCTTATAGATTCGCCTCCCAACCTTTTACCTCAAGGGTAATGTCAACAATAATAGTTCATGATGCCTTACATCCAATTGGATATATATATCAGGATCTTTCCAACACAATGTGCTTGCCAAAGGATAAAATGTAAAAAGGAAAGGTGAAGATCACCATGACTCTTGCATAAGGTATGAGACAAGAATAAAAGATAGGCCCTTCGTAGAGGGAAGCAGAGGTTGTCATGCGCTTTTATAGTTGGATGCACAAAATCTTAATGCGAAAGAATGTCACTTTATATTGCCACTTGTGATAGGGACCTTTATTATGCAGTCCGTCGCTTTTATTGCTTCCACATCACAAGATCGTATAAAGCTTATTTTCTCCACACTAATAGATCATACATATTTAGAGAGCAATTTTTATTGCATGCACCGATGACAACTTACTTGAAGGATCTTACTCAATCCATAGGTAGGTATGGTGGACTCTCATGGCAATACTGGTTTAAGGGATGTTTGGAAGCACAAGTAGTATCTCTACTTGGTGCCAAGAATTTTGCTAGCATGAGGGGGAAAGGCAAGCTCAACATGTTGGATGATCCATGACAATATACTTTATTTCAGATATAAGAAAACATAACCCATTACATTGTCTTCCTTGTCCAACATCAACCTTTTAACATGTCATATTTTAATGAGTGCTCACAATTACAAAAGATTTCCAAGATAGTATATTTATATGTGAAATCTCTCTTCCCTCAATATTTTTTTCATGAATTGTTCAAGTGACCAATACAATGTTTGCTAACCTTCAATAAATTTACCACCTCTACTCCTTATATGTGAAATCATTAATCCCCATGGGATAAGCATTTAAAACATATATAATTTCAGATTTATGATATTCAAATCATTCAACTATTTACTCATAGGATATAAGTGAAGCACACGAGTAAATGACAAACTACTCCAAAAAGATATAAGTGAAGATCAATGAGTAGTTAAATAATTATTTAGCTATGTGAAGACTATCCCATTTAATAATTTCAGATCTTTATATTTTATTCAAACATCAAGCAAAACAAAATAAAATGACATTCTAAGAATAGCAAACATCACGTGAAGAAGCAATAACTTAGGATCAACCGATACTAACCGATAGTTGTCGAAGAAGAAAGGTGGGATGCCAACCGGGGCATCCCCAAGCTTAGACGCTTGAGACTTCTTGAAATATTACCTTGGGATGCCTTGGGCATCCCCAAGCTTGAGATTTTGTGTCTCCTTAATTCCTCTCATATCACGGTCTTCCTAAATCTCAAAAGCTTCATCCACACAAAACTCAACAAGGACTCGTGAGATAAGTTAGTATAAACAAATGCAAAAACCTTATCATACTCTACTGTAGCAAATCACTAAAATTATTATTCAAAATTGCATACTAAATTCCTCTGCATATTTAATAGTCCTATCCTCAAATAGAATCATTAAAGAAGCAAACATATGCAAACAATGCAAACATAACAGCAATCTACCTAAACAGGACAGTCTGTAAAGAATGCAGCAAGATCCATACTTCCCTAGCTCCAAAAATCATGAAAGAAAATTCCCACTGTAGTAAATTTATCAGATCTTATTATGCAAAAGGTTTCAACATTTTATCACATTCTGACTTTTCTAGGGAATTTTTGCAACAGCGGTAAATTTTCTGTTTTCAAACAGCAACATGTAGACTAGTAAAATAGGCATACTAAAGGCTATCAATGCCACTTTTATTGAAATAAAAGATGAAAAACATTGTTCTAAATAACAGAAAGCAAATCCTAACAAAATAAATTGATGCTCCAAGCAAAACACATATCATGTGGTGAATAAAAATATAGCTCCAAGTAAAGTTACCGATGAACGAAGACGAAAGAGGGGATGCCTTCCGGGGCATCCCCAAGCTTAGGCTCTTGGTTGTACTTGAATATTGCCTTGGGGTGCCTTGGGAATCCCCAAGCTTAGGCTCTTGCCACTCCTTATTCCATAGTCCATCGAATCTTTACCCAAAACTTGAAAACTTCACAACACAAAACTTAACAGAGAACTCGTAAGCTCCGTTAGTATAAGAAAATCAATCACCACTTAGGTACTGTTGTGAACACATTCTAAATTCATATTGGTGTAATATCTACTGTATTCCAACTTCTCTATGGTTCATACCCTCCAATACTACTCATAGATTCATCAAAATAAGCAAACAACACATAGAAAACAGAATCTGTCAAAAACACAACAGTCTGTAGTAATCTGTATCAAACATTTACTTCTGGAACTCCAAAAATTCTGAAATAAATTGGTGGACCTGAGGAATTTGTCTATTAATATTCTTCAAAAATAATCAACTTAAAAGCACTCTTCTGTAAAAAATGACAGCTAAACTCATGAGCGCAAAGTTTCTGTTTTTTACAGCAAGATCACATTAACTTCCACCCAAGTCTTCCCAAAGGTTCTACTGGGCACTTTAACGCCCCTAGCTAGGCATGATGATTTCAATGATGCTCACATAAAGGATAAGAATTGAAACATAAAGAGAGCATCTTGAAGAATATGACTAGCACATTTAAGTCTAACCCACTTCCTATGCATAGGAATTTTGTGAGCAAGTAACTTATGGGAACAATAATCAACTATCATAGGAAGGCAAAACAAGCATAACTTCAAAACTTTAAGCACATAGAGTGGAAACTTGGTATTATTGCAATTCCTACAAGCATATATTCCTCCCTCATAATAATTTTTAGTAGCATCATGAATCAATTCAACAATATAACCAGCACCTAAAGCATTCTTTTCATGATCTACAAGCATAGAAATTTTATTACTCTCCACATAAGCAAAATTCTTCTCATTCAGAATAGTGGGAGTATCATAAGAAACTCGAATACTATAAATTGTTTCCACATTAAAAGGGTAATGTTCAGAAAAAGGGTAATCATAATCATGACAAGTTTTATAAATATAATCATCACTACTTTTTATAGCATAAGTTTCATCACAATAATCATCATAAGTAGCAACTTTGTTCTCATCATAATCAATTGAAACCTCTTCCAAGATAGTGGAATCATTACTAAATAAAGTCATGACCTCTCCAAATCCACTTTCATAATTATCACAATAAGATTCAACATCCTCCAAAATAGTGGGATCATTACTTCCTAAAGTTGACACTCTTCCAAACACACTTTCATCAATATAATCATCATAAGTAGGAGGCATGCTATCATCATAACAAATTTGACCATCAAAACGGCGGAAGCAGTGAGAGGTCGCGTCGCCCTGACTTGCCATCAATGTGGAGCGGCGGGCTCAGCTGGCGACAGGCGGGAAGGTTTTGATTTTTGATTCAGTTGCTGTGCTGCTACCGTCCAATATTCGAGTGTGGTTGTTTCTAGAATAAAAAAAGGAGGTACTCCTACTTATGTTACTCCCACTATGGCTAGACTTGCGCTTGGCTCTTCGCCTCTTCTGGAAGTCGAACAATAATGGTGGTACTACAGTAGTACTTCTGGCAATCTGACACCAAATGAACTGCTGCACGTCCACCGCTTGTAAGCAAAAGTTTCTCCTCGTGCTAAGAGCCACCGCGCACGCGTTGGGGAGGGAGAAGGCGTAGTAAGCAAGCTTCTCGTCGTTCTGCGAGTTGACGGGACACATCAAAGTTATTTAGTACGTACTCTCTCCAAAAAAGGGCTGACCATGTCATGGCTACTATCCCGTGCTCCGTCGTTGAGTACATGCACTATTCACGTGCCATCGAGGAGAAAAAATATTGCATATAGGAGTAGGTGCCATCGAAGTGCACGACTCACTTACACACTGCTTATCTGATTATCTCCTTTTTCTTGCATGACACGTGCACCTTGATGCTAGATGTCCCGCATGTTGGCAAAAGGATGAACAAAGCTCACGTAAAAAAAGAGTGGAAGAACATAGATTCCCGACGACCGAGAAGGAGCAAGGAACCTCGCGGTGGAGCGTCTGCAAGGAACCTTGCGTGTTTTCCCCTGTTTTTTGCCGCCTGCCCGCCTATAAACAAATAAAAGAACATGAACTCTTCGCTAACCACTAGAGATGATACATCAGGATGCTAAGTTGAAGATATTTTATTAGTCTATATTGATAACCACGCAAAAAGCCACGCATGTATAGAAACCCGCGTGGTATGCGAGAAACCAACTCCGGCCACACACGTCCGTTCAGGAGCAGGACGTCGGCCAAGCTCCTCCTTCCACCATTTTGTCCACTCTTTCGGCAACATCCGACGAGCAAGAAGAGCAGTTCTCCGGCATAAAAGCCGTCTAGGTGGCCCTCGGAGCCCGGCAGCTTGCTTCTCCACCTACCTAGCCTAGCCTGTCGGAGGTAGCTGCCGCACTAAGCCAGCGCGTGGTTCCGCAGCTTGCCCTCTCCAATACAGCTCGAGGAAGAGTGCCGACTTGCTCCAGGCCGGCTTGTCAGGGAGCACGGCGGCATGCGCATCGTAGCTGCCCTCGACGCCGCCGCGTCGTACAGTGCCTCCAGTGTCTACGACTGCGCCATCCACCATCGGCGCGCGCGTAGCTGCGACATGCAGGCAGAGAAAGAAGCCACCACGGATGTCGACAAGGTGATGCGGCTACCCAGACGTGGACGAGGTGACGGGCAGCATGCCCCGGCCCGCCGCTATCATCGAGGAAAACTAGAACACGGGAGGCCGCCGCCGATTGTATCCCATGAAGGCCACCGCTGAGGCGACGCTGGCGAATACAGCCGGTGTCTTGCTCGATTCTTCTTCTGCCGGATGCTGGAAGAGGACAAAGAGATCGGGCGGCGACCATTTAGATTAGGTATTTTAATTCTACCACGCTGGTTCTAATGGGAGTATTATAGGTAGTATCATGCATGCCAACTACTCCCTCTGTTCCTAAATATAGGAGTATTATAAGAGCATGGTTAATAGTATAACTAGCTGATGGCTAAATGACACTGCCACGTCATCTATAGCCAACCTTGTAGCCTTCAAGTATAATACTCCCTCCGTCTAGGTGTCATCTTACGAAAACCAAATAATCCCAAAATACTTAGGCGTGGTGCATTAACTTCTACCTCGTTTCTTGTTTCTTGACATATCAACCAAAGAGATATGGGTGTGCATGCTTTTAATGACTTGAGACTAGAAAGCACGACATGCAGTGGTTAGTTCATTGCATGCAATGCTATTAATTAGCAAATAAACATTAAGTTCTCTCGTCTCTTTCGAAAGTCGAACAATGATGATGGTGCTACAGTCGATAGTGTACGTACTAGTAAGCAAAGCTTCTCCTCGTTTGCAAGTAGGCCAGACACATCAAAAGTAGTGCATTAGTCTCCAAAAAGGGTTGACCATGTCCATGGCTACCATCCCGTGCTCCGTAATTCAGTGTGTGCTTCTCGTCATTCTGCGAGTTGACGGGACACATCAAATTTAATACGTATTCAGTACTCTCTCCAAAAAGGGCCGACCATGTCCATCAGTCCATGGCTACCGTCCCGTGCTCCGTCATTGAGTATGTGCAGTATTCACGTGCCATCGAGGAGGAAAAATATTACGTAGTACTAGGTGCCATCGTAGTGCACGACTCACTTACGCACTGCTTATCTCCATTTTCTTGCATGACACATGCCCCTTGATGCTAGATGTCCCGCGTGTTGGCAAAAGGATGAACAAAGCTCATGTAAAAAAAGTTGAAGAACATAGATTCCCGACGACCGAGAAGGAGCAAGGAACCTCGTGGTGGAGCATCTACACTCATAGTATTTTATATTATTTAGCGATATAAAATCAACCAATCATCTCCACAGTAGACCGGAAGAGTACGAAACACGGCAACCCAGTGTAGTTACATCATACTGTACGTGGCCAACCCACGCTATCACCATATTTCTTGGCCTCCGTGCGACACCTAGCACTAGTAATCACCAGCCCGTATCGCTTCTCGCTCTTCGTCTCTCTCAAAGTGCGGCGGGCTGGCGTTTTTGCCGTCTATTGAGGTCGGTTAACTCATCACATGTTAGCAACATGCCAAGAGCATTCTAAAAAAAATATTGTACTATATTGTTATGCCAAGAAGAGGAAGCGCTTTGACCGACGGACCAAACGAGACAGGCGTGCTATGCCGTGAGTGGGTCCAGTTTCTCGTTTTGAACTTGTTTGGTGTAGTAGTAACGCTTGGTTTTGACTATTAGTAAGATTTTATATACTCCCTCCGTCTAGTGAATAAGTCATCTTAGATTGTGCACCGTGACCAAGGAAGAGGGGAAAACGAGAGAAATTAATATTTATTTGCTAATTAATAGCATTGCATGCAATGAACTAACCATTGCATGTCGTGTTTGGTAGTCTAAGTCATTGAAAACATGCACGCCCCACATCTCTTATTGGTGGATATGTCAAGAAACAAGAAACGAGGTGGGAGTTAATGCACCGCGCCTAAGTATTTTGGGATTATTTGGTTTTCGTAAGGTGACTTATACACCTAGACGGAGGGAGTTGGGCCTAATGTATTCTTCGAGGATGCCTTTGACTATTGATAAGATTTTATATAATTTGAAAATTATATCATTTGAAGATCCTTTCACGTTTCGTTTTCAAAAAGAAAAAAAGATCCTTGCACGTACGAATTTGACTGTATGCTTTGAGCAACTTGCATGTCCTATACTGCTCCTGTTTGGATACTCTAACTTAGCTAGAGGTTAGACCAACTCATGACTAACCCTGAACTAACTGTAGCCAAAGAGGTGTTTCGGTGACAGGGTTAGATTGACAATAAATGCACTTGATGGAGAGAGAAAAGTGATTTTTCAGTCGGCCCATCGAGGTACTTACTGTGGGAAAGGTGAAGTGATGGCTGCTTCGCCCGAGCAACTTATTACTCTGGGAATAAGGGAGTACCAACGGATTCAAGGAACAGAGAAATGATGGTTGCTTCGTCTGAGCAACTTACTGTTGCGAAGGTGGGGCTCTGTGATTTGACTACTCACTAGTCATTACTAATGCGGCGCAACGACCAGGGTGAATCTTTCCCTGCAGTTGTGCACTCAATATTGCAGCACGGCAGGTAGAGCCGGATGAAGGATGTCCCACATGTCGGCGAAACAAAGTTGAATTGTTTCTGGCATTGCTATCAATCCTTCAGGATTTGTTTATATGTACGCATAATTTTAATGAAATTGTACTGTGATGATATGAAGGTTTCAACTTTGGTTCCCGCAGGAAAAAAAGGTTTCAACTTAGGATTCATGTGTCCTCTTGCCTCAAGATTATCTCGTTACAACATTCCATCAAATACAAATGAAACTACCATGGCTGCTAATGCATCTCAATGGTTCGCAGATCAGCGCCAGTATTCACATCACAACTGAAGACAAAGTTGTGAGAAGGTGTACAAATAAAGAAAAATATATAATTGATCGATGTTGTTCGTAGGCATGGGTCCATTTCCTGGGCACAGTGTTCATTGCTTGGCAGCTAGTTTCACCCAGCGCTGTAGCCAAAAGGGGGGTGTACGGAGGACACCACAATCCAATCATTTTGTGCAGCTCCACTAAAATCGAGCTGACCATCCCTGTTTGCAAAGATATCCAGTTAGTGTGATTACAATAATAGTGGAACTAGATGATGAAACATAACACACACAAATAGAAGCTGATCACCTCTGCAATCTCTCTTTAGGACTAACTACTTGTTGGAGAAGATTAGGCAGGAGTTGGATGAGGAGGATAGCAAAACCAATCTCCCTTTCTGCAGTCCCACAGAAATGTAAAAACGTTGCCCGTGTGACATTTTGGCGGAACTGCACAAAACACTCTTAAGAAAAAAGTGATTTGTGCAGTTCACCAAAAGGTCGCAATAGCAACGAGGTGAAATGGCTAGCCCTGTTTGCAAAAAAGAGGTAGAAAGGAAACAATTACTGGAGAATAACACGAGTTGAAGACACATACGCCGACAAAAAGAAGCATATTCCATGTAATAAGGGAAAGATAGCAGCATGGTGGTTTATCAAAAATGGTTTGAGGACGAGATTGCAAGATGGAAAGTACGCCGGCCGACATACGTTTTAAGAAAACAACTAAAGAAGATCCACATACATCAACGTGGGAAGATGGGCAGTGGAGCAAGGCTGGAGGAAGCTATACCTGAGGGTCGTCGGGATGTTACTAGGAGGGCGCCGGCGGCCGGGATCTGCCCATACTGCGGCAGCGAGCAAGTGGTGAAGGCCCTACCGTGCCGGAGCTTGGTCAGAGAGAACGGCGGGTACCGCAGATCGGGACGTGCTGCCTCAACGCCGTCGAACAGAGAAACGATGCACATCCTCCCTTTCCACCGGTGGACGGGATGCGGCCTGATCACTGACCAACGGTAAGAGAGAGAGGCCACCGCCGCCTTGTGTGAGATGGTGTGACGAGTAACAAACCCCGGCAGGCAGGCTCCGTTGTATATAGTGGAGCGGATTTTTCCATTTTCCCCATGGCAATTGTTTTATATTTTGTACTACGCGCCATTGAGGAGGAATATATAACTTTATTTAATACAAACATGTCAAGTCAAACTTTGTTCCGTCTAGGCGTGGTACCCAACCCTCCTTCGAGTAAACAACCGCTACACACGTCAAATTAGCACATGGGCTGCCTTTTCATACAGAAACGAACTCCACCGTGTACCCGCACGGGTGTGGCCGGGAACGAGACGTGAGTACGTGCGTCCTTCGTGCACCTCTTCTTTAGGTGCAGGTACGTACGTGGGTGGGTGTGAGAGAGATGGTTTGTGCGAAACCGAGGCAATGTGTCGATGATATCTCAAACAAAAAAACGTAACATATGCAATGTGTGTGAAACAGAGTCATGGATATATCATATATAGAGGGAGCGATCCACGAGAAGAGAGTGGAGGGATCATCGTCGTGAGATATCGATAGAATCAAAAACAGGGATGAAGTGTGTGGCTGCGCGATCGATAAAGAGTGCCATCGAATTTGTGTTTGCCCACGTCAAAGATACAGGGCGGCTGGCCTACTGGAATTTGAGAGGGAAGAGGTGCAGTTTTTCTCTGTGGCATGGATACCTACCTACAACGTTTGACTATCGGTGGGGGGAGGGGGCAGAGACCTAACTATAGAGAGGTAGATCGACTAGTATATGTGTGGAGAAGGAGAGAGACCTAGCTATGTATAGAGGGAGATCGATCGGCATCCATGGATACGTGTAGCAGAGGAATAAGGTTGGGAGAAAGACAAAGGTAGAGTGTCGGAGGGTTGGTGGTGGAGTGGCGTGTCACAAATGGTGGGAGAGGCCTGCTAGACAAACGGAGGGTACGAATGCAATATCAATAAGAGAGGGCGGGGATGTTTGTCTGTCTATGCATGTGCGTGTGAGAGACGGGTCGGGAGGTATGCAAGGATTATGAGGGGAGACGATATGGTTGTGGCAAGCATACGTAACTACATAGGAAGATCAACTGTCGTGTGTCCAAGGAAGGGAGAGACATAACTAGTGAGGTAAGTCTATCGGTGCGTGGGGAAAAGAATTACAGTCGACCTAGCTATACGTAGGGAGATCAGTACGTATACATGCATGCATGTGTTAGAAGCAAATAAGGTCCGGAGAGACAGACAGGGGAGAGGGGTGCGGCTAGGAGGTGGTGCGAGAGGCCTACTATGTCGAGGGGGGAGGAGTGTGCAGAGATTGATGAAAAGAGGGGCGAGAGTTTGCACCTGCATGGAACCGTATTGGACATAGGGGCATGGACGGTGAGAAGAGAAGAGGGGAAGTATGTGTTTGTGGTAGGCACACTTGGCTAGAGAGGTATATCGACCGGTGTGTGCCGGAAAGGAGTCGGGGGGCCTACACACACCGCATGTGAACGACCTAAAGAGAAATAATGAACATGCGCGATGGAGGGGACGCTCAGGGAGGGTGAGAGGGAGGCGGGCGTGTGCATGCACGATAGAAAATTAGCGCTAGCTAGCTACAAAGAGAAGAGGATCGTGAAGGTGTTAAAGACGAACATAGATCATAATTCATTATAAAAGAGTGGATACGGATACTTGAAGAAGATATCATAATGTAGAACATTGATTATAATTTGGGCTAATGTGTGGCTTTTGCAGCTCAGGGCTAAATACTTGTCATAATGTAGGGGGCGGGGCACTATACTTTGTCTGATAAACACGGTGTATGTTAGATTATGAATATCTAGTTAGTACATCAAATGTACAATTATTTGGAATCAACATCAAGTGTATTCAAAAAATTGAATTCGAGTTCATATAGTACACATAATTCATATCTATCTCTCTAGTAATCATGTGGTGTGTTGTTAAGGTAATACACGAATGATGGTTGAAGTTGGCAACAATCATGATTGTAGATTCTTATTGAAATAGAGAAACGAATTCAAATTCAGTTCGAATTGCAGCGGTAGTATAGACATTTGGAATGCACTAAAATGTTGGTATGAGTAGGTTACATGCATTATACAGCCAGCGAAAAAATTTAATTGGACATAACATGGATCCATACTCCCTCCTTCCATCTATAGAGGGCCTAATGCATTTTTTAAGACCGCCTTTGACTATTGACAAGATTAATAGTACATGACATGCACAATGTGAAAATTATATCATTGAAAGCTTCTTTCACACACGAATTTAACAGTGTGCTTTGTGTAAGTTGCATGTCATATATTATTGCTCTAATATCTGGTTGGTCAAATTTAGCCTCGAAAAACGCATTAGGCCTTATATAGATGGAAGGAGGGAGTAGCTTTGAATAGCATTTGTATAGTAAAACGGGAGAAGACTCTCTCTTTGTGTGGTGTGAATAGTTTTTATTTTTTCGTTTTTTTCGTTGAGGGAAGTGCGAATTGATTTGGTACGTACAAGTACAATATTACACGTTAGGCTTGTCCCTAAAATTCAACCCGTGCCTTGTTATATCCCGAAAATTCAGATATCGTGCTCCCAAAACTGGCGCCTTCACAACCCGCGTCTTGCTATCCCGAAATTACAACGCGCGCGAAAACTCCCTCCAGCCGCCAAATCCCGACACGTGAAATCCCCCTTCTAACCCTGAGCGGAAAGGGCCGCTAGTTCAAATCGGTGGGGGTACTTTTGTAACACACCCTACATTTTGGACAAGCGCGTCCCTAAGTCATGGTTCCCCCTCCCATCGCCTCCTTTTCGCCATTCGAAATCTGGCCGCCATAACCTCTCCGCTCCAGCCGCGAAACCCCACCCTCCTCCGTCTGCCACCTCACCGCTGCCCAGCTGGAGCCTCTTCCCCGACGACGTCGTCCACCGCAACAACTCGACGTCCCTCATCCGCCTCCCAGGATGAGGATCCGTCGTCTATCCCGTCGTCCCGCCGGTTCAGCCGCCCCGTCCTCCACCTCCAAGGACCTGCTCCGACGATCGCCTCGTCTATCGCGGCTGCTCCATCCCCACAGCGCCGCCTTAACCTGCTCCATTGGAACAGCAACATCCTCACCGACTCCTCGGACGAAGCCGAGGCCTACTCGGCGCCACCAAAGAGGTTGTACACTCATCGCATCGCACCTTCTCCTTAACTCGACCTCCCAGCGCCAACGGTGCTCCATCCCGCACCCCCATGGAGTGGCTAACTTGAAGCCGGCGCCGCGGGCGACATCTCCAAGGCAGCTCTCCCCAGTGCGACGCCCCTTCGGCAGCGTCGTCCATACCAGCCGGATCTGCTGCTGCTGCTCCGGCTGTTGCTCGGCCGCTCACGCTGCTGCTCCGGCTCTCGCTCGCTCGCCCAGCTGCTGCTGCTCCAGCTCTCGCTCGCTCGCGCTGCTGCTGCTCCGGCTCTTGCTCACTCGCTTGCGCTGCTGCTCTCCCCCTCGCTCGTGCTGATGCTCTACTCTGATTTAGCTACACTTCAGTCGACTGAATCGACTTTTGGGTCAGTCGATTTTCAGGGGGTGGTGGGTCTCGCCGGAGTTAAGGAAGAACCACCCGCAGCGGGGAGGGGGGCTCGCCGGAGAGGTACCCCACTATCTATCTTAGGGTTCTGGGTGGGGTGCTGCTCGCCGGCGGTGGGGGGGCGCGGTGGCGTGGGGATCGCCGGAGAAAAAGCTTGGTGCGGGGGGGGGGGGGCTAGAGGGCTGGCCGGGGCAGCGGCGGACCGACGGTGCGGAGTTGTTTCGGGGCGGCGAGGCGGCGCGGGGTTTGGCCGGTGGTGGCGGCGGTGGACCAGCGGTGGGGAGTTGTTTCGGGGCGGCGAGGTGGCGAGGCGGCGTGGGGTTTGGCCGGTGGTGGCTGGCGGCTCAGGAGGGTGCAGGTTGAAGATGAACTGCAGGCCCTCCCTAAACTATCCCATGTGAAGTGCCTCTCTGCTACCATCGTGATCAGTTTCGACAGTAACATTTAGATTCTACAGTAAATTTCAGTTTCAACAGTTAAGTTCAGAGTCAACAGTTTTTACCTGATCTGTTGTAGTCAGATGGTTTTTGGTGATGTAAATTTTACATCTATCACTTTTTAGTAATGCATTCTACATCATCTATTAGAGATGCTATTAGAATCCCACTTGAGATTAACGATGTCTGTCTTGTGCTGCTTCAGCCTTGACGTCTTATGGCTCACCGAAGCTTCTCCAAGGACGGAAGGATCCATCACAACAGAGCAGTGCCCTGGACGCCGTCTACAGATTCCTCAGATCTTCCTCCAAACCTCCGACAGCCACCTCTGCCTCAACTTCTTCAGCGACCAACCCAATGATGTTGAGGTCGACACGGCTACGGCAAAGAGATTGTACACTTGCCGCATCACTTATTACTCTACATTCATGTCGATCCATTAGGGCTATTGTGGTTCAACGGAAAAACATAGCAATAGGAAATTTTCCTATGGCACTCTACTATTCAATTATTCATGCATTTTGTTGAAAGGAATGGAGCAAAACATACACCTGGACCTACTTTTCAAAATCCTATGCATGAAAACAAGACCAAGTGCATTAGTGGCAGAATAACATTCTAACCATACATGCTTTCATATGGTTTCACTTTATTTTGGCCATGTTTCTTTGCATTCCTCTGCTCCTCCTTTTCCTGTGAACCAAACACCCAAGTTGACAGAAATCATGTGTTCACAAATGCTCTGTGTCCCATGTGCATTCCTATCCTATTCTGGTGTTTTTCCTCCTATCCCCGCGTTTTTAGAATCATGCAAGCCAAATGAGCCCTTACAGAATTACTTCAGTTACAGGTAGGTGTCGAAGAAAACTTTGTGTGGTTTGTCCTGCTCCTGCCGCGACGTCGTCCACCTCACCTGAGCTGCTCCATCGACAGAAGCATCCACCAAACCAGACATCACGACTCCTGACCGTCTTTCGCTGCCTCAGATCTCCTTCCCTGCCGCCGGCACCCACCGCAACGGCATCACCATCATCGACTCAGCAGATGAACCTGAGGAGTACACGGGTCCACAAGAGAGGTCGCACTCTTTTGTTTCTGCTTATGTTATGCATTGCTTAATATTACCTGCTACTTTATTGTCCTGTTCACCTCTTAGAATCCAAGTCAGGTCCAAATTGATGTTCAAACTTGAGCTCCAAATTAGTTGTGGGGCACATATCGAGGCAACAATGAATAGTATCTCTGTCTAATATCTGGTTCACCTAGGGTATGCCTATGTTGTTCATCTTGGATGGGAAACAAATAGTAAAGCAATCATCATCTATTTTTTTATTAAATTAAAGCAATCATCGGCCTGCTATCATTATTTTTGGATCCATCCACTGGTTGTTACCATTACTCTAGATTTCTACATGCTCTCCTTACATAATCTCACTATATTTTTTGTATGCATGTCAGATATTGTACACGGTCATGCTGAACATGTAGAGAAAAATAGAAGAATTTTGCGCGGCAATACAATGTCATGCAGACATCGCTCCATGGTAGGTTCAATGGCAAACCCTCCCCCCCTCTCCAGATTGTAATCCAGAGGAAGATATCTGTTTTGAGGCGGATTCAGATGCAGCTATGTTGGGGAACATAGTAATTTAAAAAAAAATCCTACGCACACACAGGATCAGGTGATGCATAGCAACGAGAGGGGAGAGTGTTGTCCACGTACCCTCGTAGACCAAAAGCGGAAGCGTTAGCACAACGCAGTTGATGTAGTCGTACGTCTTCACGATCCGACCGATCCAAGTACCGAACGTACGGCACCTCCGAGTTCAGCACACGTTCAGCTCGAGGATGTCTCGCGAACTCCGATCCAGCAGAGCTTCACGGGAGAGTTCCTCAGCACGACGGCGTAGTGACGGTGATGATGATGCTATCCACGCAGGGCTTCGCCAAAGCACCGCTATGATATGATCGAGGTGGAATATGGTGGAGGGGGGCACCGCACACGGCTAAGAGATCAGATCAATTGTTGTGTCTAGAGGTGCCCCCCTGCCCCCGTATATAAAGGACCAGGGGGGAGGAGGCAGCCGGCCAGGGGAGGGTGCGCCAGGGAGGAGTCCTACTCCCACCCTCTTTTCCTAGTTGGAGTAGGAGGGGGAAAGGAAGGGAAGGAGAGAGGGGGAAGGAAAGGGGGCGCCCCCCCTCCTTGTCCAATTCGGACTAGAGGGAGAGGGGGCGTGCGGCCAGCCCTAGCCGCCCCTCCTCTTCTCCACTAAGGCCCATCTTGGCCCATTAAACTCCCCGGGGGGTTCCGGTAACCCCCCGGTACTCCGGTATATGTCCGAAACTCCCCGAAACCATTCCGGTGTCCGAACATAGTCGTCCAATATATCGATCTTTACGTCTCGACCATTTCGAGACTCCTCGTCATGTCCCCGATCTCATCCGGGACTCCGAACTACCTTCGGTCATCAAATCACATAAACTCATAATACAAATCATCACCGAACGTTAAGCGTGCGGACCCTACGGGTTCGAGAACTATGTAGACATGACCGAGACACGTTTCCAGTCAATAACCAATAGCGGAACCTGGATGCTCATATTGGCTCCCACATATTCTACGAAGATCTTTATCGGTCAAACCGCATAACAACATATGTTGTTCCCTTTGTCATCAGTATGTTACTTGCCCGAGATTCGATCGTCGGTATCTCAATACCTAGTTCAATCTCATTACAGGCAAGTCTCTTTACTCGTTCCGTAATACATCATCCCACAACTAACCCATTAGTTACAATGCTTGCAAGGCATATAGTGATGTGTATTACCGAGTGGGCCCAGAGATACCTCTCCGACAATCGGAGTGACAAATCCTAATCTCGAAATACGCCAACTCAACAAGTACCTTTGGAGACACCTGTAGAGCACCTTTATAATCACCCAGTTACGCTGTGACATTTGGTAGCACACAAAGTATTCCTCCGGTAAACGGGAGTTGCATAATCTCATAGTCATAGGAACATGTATAAGTCATGAAGAAAGCAATAGCAACATACTAAACGATAGAGTGATAAGCTAGCGGAATGGGTCAAGTCAATCACATCATTCTCCTAATGATGTGATCCAGTTTATCAAATGACAACTCATGTCTATGGTTAGGAAACTTAACCATCTTTGATCAACGAGCTAGTCAAGTAGAGGCATACTAGTGACACTATGTTTGTCTATGTATTCACACATGTATTATGTTTCCGGTTAATACAATTCTAGCATGAATAATAAACATTTATCATGAAATAAGGAAATAAATAATAACTTTATTATTGCCTCTAGGGCATATTTCCTTCAAGCTGACCACTCCTATTTACCCCCCTAGGTGTTTGCTCTAACTTGGCATGATGATGTTAGTCATATGATGCATATGTTGCCTTGCAGTGCATACTTTCAACATCATATATGTCATCTGCTTAGTTTAGACATGTTCTGTAACGCCACCTATTTAGTTTCAATATCATATATGGGAATTATGCAATGCCATCCTGTTTAACCAGGCATCATATATTTGAATGATATCTAGCCCATCCTTTTCTTCATTAAATTTCCATTTGTCGACAATGTTTGTACATTAAACTACTCTTCCTATGAATCAGCCATTTGAGTGGGTGATGGAAAAATCTGGAGTGAAAACAAGGCCTTCAGAGCAGACAGTGCTACCTGTCGAAGCAGATCTCTTGCTGGGTCCCGATAGCTCCTCAAAGATGGATTCAGAGACAGATGACCAATCCTATTCCCCCACCGAGGTGTATGCTCTAACTTGGCATGGTTCTACTGCTCATATCATGCATATGGTGTCTTGCATTGCATAGTTTAGACATCATATATACAATATTCAACACCATGTCATTAGTTCAGACATCATATATGTGAATGCCTCCGCTTAGCATATAAATCACATATGTGAATTAAATCATGCGATCCTAGTTACTTAGATAACTTGTATGTGAATTATGTCATGCGATCCTGTTTAGTTAGTCATCATATCTTTGAATTATATTATGCTATGCTATCCAGTTTAGATAGACATCATATATGTGAAATTATGTCATGCTATCCATTTTAGTTAAACAATATACATGTTAATTATTTAATGCCCTCTTTTTTCCACACTATCTATTGCATCTGTCTCTCATATGTCTGTACATTCAATTATGTTTCATGTTTATCAGCCATTTGAATTGGAGCGGGTGATGGCAGTATCTAGCGGAGTAAAAACACGGTCTTCAAATAAAACAGTGCTACCTTTTGGTGGAGATAGTGAAGGAAATATGCCCTAGAGGCAATAATAAAGTTATTATTTATTTCCTTATTTCATGATAAATCTTTATTATTCATGCTAGAATTGTATTAACTGGAAACATAATACATGTGTGAATACATAGACAAACAGAGTGTCACTAGTATGCCTCTACTTGACTAGCTCGTTGATCAAAGATGGTTAAGTTTCCTAACCATAGACATGAGTTGTCATTTGATTAACGGGATCACATCATTAGGAGAATGATGTGATTGACTTGACCCATTCCGTTAGCTTAGCACTTGATCGTTTAGTATGTTGCTATTGCTTTCTTCATGACTTATACATCTTCCTATGACTATGAGATTATGCAACTCCCGTTTACTGGAGGAACACTTTGTGTGCTACCAAACGACACAACGTAACTGGGTGATTATAAAGGTGCTCTACAGGTGTCTCCGAAGGTACTTGTTGGGTTGCCGTATTTCGAGATTAGGATTTATCACTCCGATTGTCGGAGAGGTATCGTTGGGCCCACTCGGTAATGCACATCACTTAAGCCATGCAAGCATTGCAACTAATGAGTTAGTTGTGGGATGATGTATTACGGAACGAGTAAAGAGACTTCCCGGTAACGAGATTGAACTAGGTATTGAGATGCCGACGATCGAATCTCGGGCAAGTAACATACCGATGACAAAGGGAACAACGTATGTTGGTATGCGGTTTGACCGATAAAGATCTTCGTAGAATATGTGGGAGCCAATATGAGCATCCAGGTTCCGCTATTGGTTATTGACCGGAGACGTGTCTCAGTCATGTCTACATAGTTCTCGAACCCGTAGGGTCTGCACACTTAAAGTTCGATGACGGTTATATTATGAGTCTATGTGTTTTGATGTACCAAAGGGAGTTCGGAGTCCCGGATGTGATCACGGACATGACGAGGAGTCTCGAAATGGTCGAGATGTAAAGATTGATATATTGGACGACTATATTTGGATACCGGAATGGTTCCGGGTAAGATCGGGATAATACCGAAGCACCGGGAGGTTATCGGAACCCCCCGGGAGGTATATGGGCCTTAATGGGCTTTAGTGGAAAGGAGGGGAAAGGAGCAAGGGAGGGGGCGCCCCCCCCCCAAGCCCAATCCGAATTGGGAAGGGGGCCGGCCCCCCTTTCCTTCCTCCCTCCTTCCTCTTCCTTCCCTCTCCCTCTCCAAATAGGAAAAGGAGGAGTCCTACTCCCGGTGGGAGTAGGACTCCCCCCTTGGGCGCGCCTCCTCCCCTTCGCCGGTCCTCTCCTCCCCCGCTTTATATACGAAGGAGAGGGGCACCCCATAGACACAACAATTGATCTCTTGGATCTTTTAGCCGTGTGCGGTGCCCCTCTCCACCATAGTCCACCTCGATAATATCGTAGCGGTGCTTAGGCGAAGCCCTGCGTCGGTAGCATCATCATCACCGCCACCACGCCGTCGTGCTGACGAAACTCTCCCATGAAGCTCTGCTGGATCGGAGTTTGCGGGACGTCATCGAGCTGAACGTGTGCTAAACTCGGAGGTGCCGTACGTTCGGTGCTTGGATCGGTCGGATCATGAAGACGTACGACTACATCAACCGCGTTGTGCTAATGCTTCCGCTTTCGGTCTACGAGGGTACGTGGACAACACTCTCCCCTCTTGTTGCTATGCATCACCATGATCCTGTGTGTGCGTAGGAAATTTTTTGAAATGACTACGTTCCCCAACAGTGGCAGCCGAGCCAGGTTTTATGCGTTGATGTTATATGCACGAGTAGAACACAAGTGAGCTGTGGGCGATACAAGTCATACTGCTTACCAGCATGTCACACTTTGGTTTGGCGGTATTGTTGGATGAAGCGGCCTGGACCGACATTACGCGTACGCTTACGCGAGACTGGTTCTACCGACGTGCTTTGCACACAGGTGGCTGGCAGGTGTCAGTTTCTCCAACTTTTGTTGAACCGAGTGTGGCTACGCCCGGTCCTTGAGAAGGTTAAAACAACACTAACTTGACGAACTATCGTTGTGGTTTTGATGCGTAGGTAAGAACGGTTCTTGCTCAGCCCGTAGCAGCCACGTAAAACTTGCAACAATAAAGTAGAGGACGTCTAACTTGTTTTTGTAGGGCATGTTGTGTTGTGATATGGTCAAGGCATGATGCTATATTTTATTGTATGAGATGATCATGTTTTGTAACCGAGTTATCGGCAACTGGCAGGAGCCATATGGTTGTCACTTTATTGTATGCAATGCAATCGCCCTGTAATTGCTTTACTTTATCACTAAGCGGTAGCGATAGTCGTAGAAGCAATAGTTGGCGAGACGACAACGATGCTACGATGGAGATCAAGGTGTCGCGCCGGTGACGATGGTGATCATGACGGTGCTTCGGAGATGGAGATCACAAGCACAAGATGATGATGGCCATATCATATCACTTATATTGATTGCATGTGATGTTTATCTTTTATGCATCTTATTTTGCTTTGATTGACGGTAGCATTATAAGATGATCTCTCACTAAATTTCAAGATAAAAGTGTTCTCCCAAGTATGCACTGTTGCCAAAGTTCGTCGTGCCCAGACACCACGTGATGATCGGGTGTGATAAGCTCTACGTCCATCTACAACGGGTGCAAGCCAGTTTTGCACACGCAGAATACTCAGGTTAAACTTGACGAGATCAACATAGTGATGTTCACCATTGAAAACTACTCCATTTCACGTGATGATCGGTTATGGTTTAGTTGATTTGGATCACGTGATCACTTAGATGATTAGAGGGATGTCTATCTAAGTGGGAGTTCTTAAGTAATATGATTAATTGAACTTTAATTTATCATGAACTTAGTCCTGGTAGTATTAGCATATCTATGTTGTGGATCACTTGCTCGCGTTTAGCTCCCCTGTTTTATTTTTGATATGTTCCTAGAGAAAACTAAGTTGAAAGATGTTAGTAGCAATGATACGGATTGGATCCGTGATCTGAGGATTATCCTCATTGCTACACAAAAGAATTATGTCCTTGATGCACCACTAGGTGACAGACCGATTGCAGGAGCAACTACAGACGTTATGAACGTTTGGCAAGCTCGATATGATGACTACTTGATAGTTTAGTGCACCGTGCTTTACGGCTTAGAATCGGGGCTTCAAAGACATATTTTGAAACGCCACGGAGCATATGAGATGTTCCAAGAGTTGAAATTAGTATTTCATACTCATGCCCGTGTCGAGAGGTATGAGACCTCTCACAATACTTTGCCTACAAGATGGAGGAGAATTGCTCAGCTAGTGAGCATGTGCTCAGAATGTCTGAGTACTACAATCACTTGAATCAAGTGGGAGTTAATCTTCCAGATAAGATAGTGATTGGCAGAGTTCTCTAGTCACTATCACCAAGTTACTAGAACTTCGTGATGAACTACAATATGCAAGGGATAATGGTAACGATTCCCAAGCTCTTCGTGATGCTGAAATCGACGAAGGTAGAAATCAAGAAAAAGCATCAAGTGTTGATGGTTGACAAGACCACTAGTTTCAAGAAAATGGCAAAGGGAAGAAGGGGAACTTCAAGAAGAACAGCAAGCAAGTTGCTACTCAAGTGAAGAAGCCCAAGTCTGTACCTAAACCTGAGACTAAGTGCTTCTACTGCAAAGGGACTGGTCACTGGAAGCGGAACTTCCCCAAGTATTTGGCGGATAAGAAGGATGGCAAAGTGAACAAAGGTATATTTGATATACAGATTATTGATGTGTATTTTACTAGTGTTCGTAGCGACCCCTCGGTATTTGATACTGGTTCAGTTGCTAAGAGTAGTAACTCGAAACGGGAGTTGCAGAATGAACAGAGACTAGTTAAGGGTGAAGTGACGATGTGTGTTGGTGTAAGTGCATCTAGTGCCCCTTAGTGATTTTGGTGTATTGAAGACTTATAGGTTAAGGGTCTAATGTGTTTATGAGTGCACAGGTCTATGAGGAGTTTGATATTTACAGTGAATGTCGACCCCTAAAAATGAAGTTCTTCGACTGAAGACTTTGGATTTCTGAAGACTTTCTGAAGACTTTGAAAGTGAAGAAATTGGTGTGACCTTGAAGACTTGGCATTCATTCGAGGAACATGAAGCGTGAAGACTTTTGTTTTCGTAGTTTCATTTTCTCTTTCTTGAGTCATAGGAAACACCGTACTGTTAAAGGGGGTCGAGGAAATACTAAGGAAAAATTTCCATGTGATGCTCAACTCAAAATCCTACACCTACCAATCCCTTCGAGTGAAGCCATTGGAAATCTCATACAGTTCAGTCATATTCTTCAGTGACAGAGACGAAGTTCTTCTGGTCTCTGAGGAATTTTTCCTGACTGGGGAGTTAGGAATTCGCCAGTGTGGATTGCCTGCACAGTGAGGAACATGATAGCCCTGAGGAATTTGAGCCTCAAATTTCCGACCGTTGTTGTGCCTTGTGCCAGCTGTCCCAAAATATCTACCCACCTAACGGTCATATTATTGAAGGGCATTTATGTCTTATCATGTCAGGCTGCTCCCTAGGCTATAAATAGCTGCCCCCTACAACCACTAGCTGGTTGGCTGCTCCGAGAGAAACTGACACTTGTCATTTGAGAGCATCCCATCCTCCAAGGACTTTGAGCGAAAATCATCGAGTGAGGAAAACCCAAACCCAAACACCTACAAACCCAAAGTGATTGAGCATCACTGAAGAGATTGATCCTGCGTGGATCCGACGCTTGTTACCTTTGAAGACTGTGCTTCTTCCAGACAGTTAGGCGTCATGGTCTAGAGCATCCAAGAGGAATTGTGGATCGCCGAGTGACCGAGTTTGTGAAGGTTTGGAAGTCACCTGAAGACTTACCACGAGTGATTGGGTGAGGTCTATGTGACCTTAGCTCAAGGAGAATATGGTGAGGACTGTGTGTCCCGGAACTGTGTGTCCTCGGGTTTAAATACCTAGCCGCTCCAACCAGATGTACAACTGAGATAGTAGTTGGAACTGGTCTACCAAATCATTGTCTTCACCAAGCTTACTAGTTCTATTTCCTCAACTCTTTCATTTCCTCATAACTGTGTTGTGCACTTGTTCATATCTGTGTTTGAAGACTTTGACTGAAGACTTTCTCAATTTCCTCAGTTCAATTTCTTCAATCTGTTTGTCTTCATCCTGTGTTATCCTGTGATTACGCTTTCTGTACTCTGTGCTTGTCTTCATTTCATCATGATGACCATGCGTGTGTTCTGTTATGTTTACTTTTGAGTACTTATTCCGCTGCTAGTAGTTCTTTGCTAAGGAATTTCCTCACCTGCAAATTCCTCAGTGAAGAATTCATAAAAATCGTCTATTCACCCCCCCTCTAGTCGATATAACGCACTTTCAATTGGTATCAGAGCGAGGTACTCCCTTGTTCTGTGTGATTTTGGTTTAACTGCCTGGAGTTTTAGTTATGTCGACTGCAGGTATGATCAAGGTCTCTGCTGGGTGTCCTACCTTCGATGGGACGGACTACCCCTACTGGAAGAATAAGATGCGAATGCATCTTGAGGCAATTGATAACGATCTCTGGTATGTTGTGGAAAATGGTGTTCCCTCAGTCACACCTTCTCTGAATGCTGCTGATGTGAAGAGATTCAAGCAACTCGATTCTCAAGCGAAGAATATCATATGTGGCCATCTGAGCAAAGGACAGTATGGAAGAGTGAGTGCTTTGGAAACTGCTAAGCTTATCTGGGATAGGCTGTCCAAAGTCAATAAAGGAGTCTCAACACAGCGTGACTCTCGAGTTGATGTTCTTCGCAATCTTATCAACCGCTTCAAAAGACTCGACAATGAAAATGTTCAACAAACCTTCGATCGCCTCACTGACATCTCAAATGAGCTTCAAGCACTTGGTGCCACTGACATCACCGACCATGAGGTGGTGAAGAAATTGTTGAGATCGCTTGATTCCTCATTTGATACTCTGGCACTGATGATACAAGAGCGTGCTGACTACAAGTCCCTTGATCCCGCTGATATCCTCGAGAGGCTAAATACTCATGAGGTCCAACTTGCTGAGAAGAGAGATCTCTATGCATGGTTCGAGCTATGCCAGACCACGTGCTCTGAAGGCCAAGGCTGTCTCTGAATCTGAAGGTGAAGATTCTGGTAGTAGCCTTGGTGATCCAGAAGAACTGAGCCAGGAGTTAGCACTGCTCGTGAAGAAATTCCAGAGGTTCTCAAGACGTGGTCGCTTTGGAAAATCCTCAAGGAGCAATGATTCCTCATCCAGTGACTACAAGAAGAGGCCGTGTCATAAATGCAAGAAACCTGGTCACTACATTCAAGATTGTCCTCAGTGGGAAAAGGAATCAAAGAAGAAGAAATACAAGGATTACAGTTCTGATGACGCGAAGAAGAAGAAGAAGAAATCATCAAAATCTTCATCATCAAAATCCTCGAAGTCTTCATCTCACAAGAAGAGCAGCTCCAAGAAGGCTCAGGCATTCAGTGGCAAGGAAATGGACTCTGAGGCTGAATCTGAGGAACATGAGGAAGAGGAGGCATCTGAGGAGTCTGAGTCTGGTGTGGCGAGTCTAACTCTCGCTACCGCATTCGTCAGCAAGTCTATCTTCAACTCTGAAGAAAATGGCTCCACCAACAAGGCTGATGAAGGCAATGATGACTACGCTCCCGCCTATTGCTTCATGGCAAAGTGTGCCAAGGTACTCAAATATACCTCCTTTGAATCTAGTGAGAATGAATCTGATGAAAACCTCAAGCCCAGCTACTCTAAACTTGCTAAGATTGCTGTGAAACAACAAAAGGCTTTTGAAAAGGTTCACAACATGCTAGACAAAAGTGATGATATGTTGGGTGAAGAAATGGATCGCTCTAAAACCTTGACTGAAAATCTTCAGAGACTTCAGACTAGGTTTGATAACCTTCAAGGTCATCATAACACTCTCTTATCTGATCATGAGAAGCTTTCTTATGAATTTCTTCAGAGAAAGCAAGATCCTGAAAAGCTAAGAGTGAGTTATGAAGATCTTCAGAAGGAGCGCGATTCATTACTTGCTCAACAAATCAGCGCTGCTCAGGAAGAATTTGTTCCTCCATGCTTGAAATGCATTGAACGTGAATCTACTAATTCTTCACCTGAATGTTCAAATGCTTCTAATGCTACAAATTCTTCAATTGTCTCTGCTATCACTAATTCCTCATCTGAGGACATTGTTAGTATCACTGATGATGCAGGGCTGAAGGAATTGTACATGACAGGCATGTACAAAAGCCTCAAAGGGCATCAGACTCTTTGTGATGTGCTTAAAAAGCAGATCCTCAACAGAAACCCTAGGAAAGAGGGTATTGCCTTTGAGAGGAAACTCAATGCTGATGGTACATATTGGAAGCCTGAGCAGTACCCCAAAACCTCATGGGTTGCTGCAAAGGGACCTCCAATTGATCCATCCAATTTATCTGGCTTTACATGTGAATCTCCTCATTCTTCTGATGAGTCATTTGACTCCAACTATAAACTGTTCAAGAATCAGAATGGTGAAGTATTTGCTAGATATGTTGGCACTAACTGCAGGAACGGTTCCCCTATGAAGAAAATCTGGGTTCCCAAAAGATGCCTTGTAAGTCTTCAGGTGAATGTCCTCATGACACCACCTGTGAAGAATATGAACTCCAGATAAAATTCTTCATATGGAACAAATGCTTCATATGGATCCAAGTCCTTATACGGACCAAATTCCTCACGTGGATCAAATTCCTCAAAAGGATCAAAGTCCTCATATGAATATCATCGTGCTAACAACTCTGTTTCGTAGGGAAGAGCTAAGGGCTATGAATCTGAGCATTATTCTTCTAAACATTGTGTTCATAAGTCCTCAAAGAATTTCTCTGCTTATTCATATGCTTATCCTAGCTCCTCTTATGTGAAACAAAATGGACTGGCTTCTATGCCGCCTTTCTCGTATGGAGCTCGCAGAGTGATGAACTCGTTGCCACCCCTTCAGATGTGGGTGGTGAAGAAAAAGAACTAATCTCTTCTGCAGGGTCAGGTCTCCAGGCATGCTCAAACGTCTGAAGAATTTGCTAGAGACCTGAAAAGTGCCTGAAAGGACGCAGGCTAATCATGAAGAAATGAACTTTCATTTCTCATGTCCTCATATTGCTTTATTTGTTCTATTGCTTGATGAAATTGATCTGATGAATTGATGTCATATTCTTCACTGATGAAGTATATGAGTTCGTAAGCCGCACTAATTCATCTGTAGGATGATCAACCCAAAGCCACTGAGTGGGTCCTCGATAGTGGATGTACAAATCACATGACTGGTGACAATAATCTATTGATGGATGCTCCCTTATCTCCATCGCATCTGAAGCATATCATCTTCACTGACAAAGGCAAAAGTCAGGTATTGGGTCTAGGTAAGGTTCCGATCTCAAAGGATCGACACATGGACAAAGTCATGCTTGTCGAGTCCTTAGGATACAACCTCATGTCTGTCTCAATGCTTTGCGATCTTGATATGGTTGTTGTCTTTGGCAAGTATCGTTGTGTTGTGATCATGGAAGCTGACAATTCCAAAGTCTTCGAAGGCTTTAGGAGAGGAGACTTGTATATTGTTGATTTGTCTAGAGGACCACAACCAGCCGTGTGCCTACTTGCAAAAGCTTCAGAAGGCTGGTTATGGCATCGACGACTTGGTCATGCAGGCATGAGGAATTTGCACACGCTTGCGAAGAAGAAGCACGTCATTGGCATTGAGAATGTCAAATTCCTCAAGGATCACTTATGCGGAGCCTGTGAAGCTGGAACGATGACAAAGGCTAAGCATCCAGCTAAGACTATCATGACTACTACTCGACCATTTGAATTGCTTCACATGGATCTCTTCGGTCCTAATCATTATGCTGCAGTTTCAAATGAAGCATCTCAATATGGCTTTGTTATTGTTGATGATTACTCTCATTACACATGGGTACACATTGTTACTTACAAACATGAAGTGCAGGAAGTCTTCAAACGATTTTCCTCGAGAGCTTCAACCAACTTTGGTGTGAAGATCAAGCACATCAGAAGTGACAATGGAACTGAGTTCAAGAATTCTGGTCTTGATGACTATCTTGATGAACTTGGTATTACTCATGAGTTATCTGCTCCTTATACTCCTTAGCAGAATGGCGTTGTGGAGCGCAAGAACAGGACTCTTGCTGAGATGGCTCGCACTATGCTTGATGAATACAAAACGCCTCGTCGTTTCTGGATTGATGCAATTGATACTGCGTGCCACATCATCAACAACGTATATCTTCACAAATTCTTCAAGAAGACTACCTATGAACTCCTCACTGACAAGAAACCCAATGTGAGTTATTTCAAAGTCTTCGGTGCTAAATGCTAGATTAGAGATCCTCATCACAACTCTAAATTTGCACCGAAAGCACATGAAGGTTTCATGCTTGGTTACGGAAAGGAATCGCAAACCTACAGAGTCTTCAACAACGTTCTTCACAAGGTTGTTGAAACTGTAGATGTGCGGTTCGATGAAACTAATGGCTCGCAAAGAGAGCACCTACCTTCTGTGGTAGATGAAGCAGCACCTGAGGAAACTATCAAGTTCAAGGCTACTGAGGATGTCATTCCTACCGAAGAATCTGCTGAAGAATTCATTCCAGAACATGAAGAACGTTGAGCTAATGCACCTGAAGAAAATGCTGAAGAAAATGCTGATCAAATTCGCTCATCCTCGTGTTGCAAAAGAAGTGCAAGTTGAAAAGATCATCGATGACATTGAAGCACCAGGTCCTCTCACACGCTCAAGAGCTTCACATTTATCTAACTTTTGTGGGCACTTTGCTTTTCTCTCTATCATAGAGCCCGCTAAGGTAGATGAAGCATTTCTGGAGCCTGAGTGGATTCAGGCCATGCAAGAAGAACTACATCAATTCGAGCTCAACAACGTCTGGGAACTGGTCAAACGTCCAGATCCTCGCAAGCACAATATCATTGGCACAAAGTGGATCTACCGCAACAAGCAAGATGAAAATAACCTTGTGGTGAGGAATAAGGAACGACTTGTAGCTCAAGGCTACACACAGGTTGAAGGAATTGATTTCGATGAAACTTTTGCACCTGTTGCTAAACTTGAGGCTATTCACATATTACTTGCTTATGCTAACCATCATGATATCACTTTATATCAAATGGATGTGAAAAGTGCATTCCTCAATGGTAAGCTTGAGGAAGAAGTATATGTTGATCAACCCCTAGGTTTTGAAGATCCAAAACATCCTGACAAAGTCTTCAGACTCAATAAGGCCCTCTATGGCCTCAAGCAGGCCCCTCGGGCGTGGTATGATACTTTGAAGGAATTCCTCATGAAGAAATGCTTCAAACCCGGTTCACTCGACCCTACTCTTTTCACTAAATCTTATGATGGTGAATTATTTGTGTGCCAAATATATGTTGATGATATTATCTTTGGTTGTACTGACCAACGTTATAGTGATGAATTTGCCTATATGATGAGTGAAGAATATCAAATGTCTATGATGGGAGAATTGAAATTCTTCTTAGGTCTTCAAATTCGTCAACAGCGCAATGGCATATTCATATCTCAGGAGAAATACCTCAAGGATGTACTGAGGAAATTCGGCATGCAAGATTGCAAAGGCGTCAAAATTCCTATGCCCACAAATGGCCATCTATGCACTGATGAAAATGGTATTGACTTCGATCAAAAGGTATACCGCTCCATGATTGGTTCTTTATTGTACTTATGTGCATCTAGGCCAGATATTATGCTTAGTGTTTGCATGTGTGCCCGATTTCAAGCTACACCAAAGGAATCACACCATAAGGCTGTGAAGCATATTCTTTGATATCTAGCTCACACACCAACACTTCGATTATCGTACCCCAAGGGCTCGGCTTTTGATCTCATTGGATATTCAGACTCTGACTATGCTGGTGATCGTGTGGACCGCAAGTCAACATATGGTACATGTCATTTCCTCGGACGATCTTTGGTCTGTTGGTCCTCGAAGAAACAGAACTGCGTATCACTATCTACTGCTGAAGCTGAGTACATTGCTGCTGGTTCTTGCTATGCTCAATTGCTGTGGATGAAGCAAACTCTCAAGGACTATGGCATCAACGTGAAGAATGTGCCTCTCTTCTGTGACAATGAGAGTGCCATCAAGATTGCTCACAACCCAGTTCAGCACTCGAAGACAAAGCACATTCAGATTCGTCATCATTTTCTTCGTGATCATGTGTTGAAGGGCGGCATTTCTATTGAGCATGTGAAGACTGAAGAACAGCTAGCCGATATCTTCACAAAGCCCTTGGATGAGAAGAGATTTAGCAAGTTGCGGTGTGAGCTAAATATCTTAGAATCTTCGAATGTTCTTTGAAAAGGACACTCATCCTAACACTTATGCAAAAATTGATGACTTTGATGTGCAACACATGAAGAAACATTTTTCTTCAATCAATGAAGAATAACACTCTAAGTGTGAAGAAATTAACGAAGAATTTGATTCTCAGAACCCTACGACAATTGTACGTGGTGTCTGAAATCATCATTCTTATACGATGGGTCACGCCACCACCAAAGTTGAAAATCTTCAATTTGAGTTTTTCCTCAGTTTTGAAATTACTCAGTTGTTCATTTTCTTCAACTTTGCATTATCTTCACCTTTTCCGTCATTTTTCTTCATTGGCTATATATATATATATATATATATATATATATATATATATATATGAGTTTATGTCCTCAACAGCATTCACTTATTGCTATTTCTTCAAGTTGCTTTTTCTGCTAAGTGAATGTGATCGGACCCTTCCCCCTCTATGCTAAACTCAACCCAAACTTTTCACAAATTCTTCATGTGCGTTCTATTTGAATCTCGTTCAAAATCTTCACTGTGTCCTTGTTAGCTGAAGAATTTGCGAACGGAACTTTTAACTTATCTTATCCAAAATTTTCGGTTTTGTCGCTCAAACCGTTCCGCATCCCACAAAAACACTTATCTATTCACCCACGATCTCCACTTCTCAGTATGTGGGTGACACATGTCAAGCGAATGAGAAGGGTCAGGGGCACGTTCGTCCAAATTCTTCGGGCGAACAGTTTTTCATCGTGGCTATAAATACCCCTCCCCTTCGTCACTTCTCCTTTACTCCGCTCGACCTCACTCCAGCTCGAGCTTCTCAAACCCTAGCGCCGCCGCTACTTCATCGTCGCCGGTGAGGAAGAGCTTCACTGCCTCGACCTCGTCGCCGCCGTACTCGTGCCGGCCGCGGATTTCTTCCCTCCGCCGCTGTCATAGCTGTCTTCATCAGCCAAGTTAGGGCGTGGAAGATTTGATGTGACGCCCCCAATTCAATCATACACTAATCATGCACGCAAATGTGTACGATCAAGATCAGGGACTCACGGGAAGATATCACAACACGACTCTACAACATAAATAAGTCATACAAGCATCATAATACAAGCCAGGGGCCTCGAGGGCTCGAATACAACTGCTCGATCATAGACGAGTCAGCGGAAGCAACAATATCTGAGTACAGACATAAGTTAAACAAGTTTGCCTTAGGAAGGCTAGCACAAACTGGGATACAGATCAAAAGAGGCGTAGGCCTCCTGCCTGGGATCCTCCTAAACTACTCCTGGTCGTCGTTAGCGGGCTGCACGTAGTAGTAGGCACCTCTGGTCTAGTAGGAGTCGTCGTCGACGGTGGCGTCTGGCTCCTGGGCTCCGGCATCTGGTTGCAACAACCAGGTAGAAGGGAAAGGGGGGAAAAGAGGGAGAAAGCAACCGTGAGTACTCATCCAAAGTACTCGCAAGCAAGGAGCTACACTACATATGCATGGGTATATGTGTAAAGGGCCATATCGGTGGACTGAACTGCAGAATGCCAGAATAAGAGGGGGATAGCTAATCCTGCCGAAGACTACGCTTCAGGCCACCTCCATCTTGCAGCATGTAGAAGAGAGTAGATGGTAAGTTCACCAAGTAGCATCGCATAGCATAATCCTACCCGGCGATCCCCTCCTCGTCGCCCTGTTAGAGAGCGATCACCGGGTTATATCTGGCACTTGGAAGGGTGTGTTTTATTAAGTATCCAGTTCTAGTTGTCATAAGGTCAAGGTAAAACTCTGGGTCATCCTTTTACCGAGGGACACGGCTATTCGAATAGATAAACTTCCCTGCAGGGGTGCACCACATAACCCAACACGCTCGATCCCATTTGGCTGGACACACTTTTCTGGGTCATGCCCGGTCTCGGAAGATCAACACGTCGCAGCCCCACCTAGGCTCAACAGAGAGGTCAGCACGCCGGTCTAAATCCTATGCGCGCAGGGGTCTGGGCCCATCACCCATTGCACACCTGCACGTTGCATACGCGGCCGGAAGCAGACCTAGCCCCCTTAATAGAAGTGCGAGCTTACGGTCCAATGCGGCGCACGCCACTCAGTCGCTGACATCAAAAAGAGCTTCGACTGATACCACGACGCCGAGTGCCCATAACTGTTCCCGCGTAGTTGGTTAGTGCGTATAGACCAAATGGCCAGACTCAGATCAAATACCAAGATCTCGTTAAGCGTGTTAA
Source organism: Aegilops tauschii subsp. strangulata (assembly GCF_002575655.3). Taxonomy (NCBI): domain Eukaryota; kingdom Viridiplantae; phylum Streptophyta; class Magnoliopsida; order Poales; family Poaceae; genus Aegilops; species Aegilops tauschii. Next base: position 63,567,169 of record NC_053038.3, on the reverse strand, counting down.
GTATCCGCGAACGCCGACCAGGGCCAGGCGCACCTCTCTCCTATGTGGTCTCAACCTGCCCTGTCGCTCCGCCACAAAGTATCGGTCGGGGGCCGTCAGGAACCCAGGCCCACCTCTACCGGGATGGAGCCACCTGTCCTTTCAGCCCCTTCATCAGAATCACTTGCGGGTACTCAACGAACCGACCCGACTTTAGTCACCACATGTGTCATGTATATAAAGTATATAGTATATACCCGTGATCACCTCCCTAGTGATCACGGCCCGATAGTATAGCATGGCAGACGGACAAGAGTGTAAGGCCACTTATGGAACACTAGCATCCTATACTAAGCAGTAGGATAGCAAGTAAGGGTAACAATTGTAGCAACAATGACAGGCTATGCATCAGAATAGGATTAACCGAAAGCAGTAACATGCTACACTACTCTAATGCAAGCAGTAGAGAGAAGCAATAGGCGATATCTGGTGATCAAGGGGGGGGGCTTGCCTGGTTGTTCTGGCAAGGAGGGGTCGTCAACACCATAGTCGATCGGGGCACCAGCAGCGTCGGTCTCGGGGTCTACCGAAGAAGAAGAGGGGGAAGAAGATAGTAAATACGGAGCAAACAAAGCATCACACAAAATATAACAAGGCAATACGCGGTGCCAGGGGTAATCTAATGCGGGGATAGGTGATACCGGCGAAGGGGGAAAACATCCGGGAAAGTATCCTCGGTGTTTCGCGTTTTCAGACAGATGAACCGGAGGGAAAAAGTTGTGTGTTCGCTATGCTAGGGATGTGTGGCGGACGAACGGGCTGCGTATCCGGATTCGTCTCGTCGTTCTGAGCAACTTTCATGTAGAAAACTTTTTCATCCGAGCTACGGATATTTTTCTATGATTTTCCAAAGTTTAAACAATTTCTGAAATTATTAAATATTTTGAAATTAATTAGATAAAGCTATGGGTACACAGAAGTGTACCCAGCACTATGTACATGTGGCCTACAGGTGGGTCCACTGGGACCAGTTGACCATAGTCAACAGTCCTAGTCAACAGTCAATTGGGTTGACTATTGACTAGTCAAATATGACAGGCGGGGCCCCATTGTCATTGCCTGCCTATTTAACTACTAGGATTAGCTTAACCTAACTAAGTAGTTAACAGGTTAAGTAACATGATTAATTGGTTAATTAATTCAACTATTTTTTTATTCTGTTATCTTTTTTAAATTTTTTAATTCGTTTAATTTTCTTAAACGTTTTGGGGCTGGTCCCACGTGCAGTGGCACACAGGCCATAGCAGGTGTGGGTGCTGGATCAGGGCGCGGCCAGCAGGCGGGGTGGTGTTGGGCGCGGGGCCGCGCCCACGGCGAGGCGCACCGGCCGGCCACGGGCACTACAGCGCGGGCAAGCGCGCGGCGCGGCAAGGGCCAGCAACTGGGGAAGGCAGCGGGCGATGAGCGGGGCAAGGCTGCGAGCGTGCGGGGGCGCGCCCATGGGCGTGGGCGGATGCGGTGAGCGCAAGCTCCAGTGAGCTCGGCCACGGCGACGTACGACGTCAACGGCGACGGATCCACGCGAAGGAGGAGGGGGATCGACGGAGGGGCTCACCAGCCCTGTAGTGGTGCAAACGCGTGCTCGGGGAGGGCCGTAGTCACGGGGCGACGGCGCGCGCCGGCGACGGGGATGGCGAGGCGACGACGTCCAGCTCGGGGGGGAGTAGCGCGAGGGAGAGGCGGGGACGGCGCGGTTTGGTGCGACGGGGGGGGGGCGGTTTTGGGGCGAGGTGGCGGCGGGACGCACCGGGCGGCGTCGGGAGCGAGCGGTGTGCGTGTGCGTCGTGGAGGGCGGCGGTGCTAAGGGAGAGCGAGGGAAAGGGAGGTCGGGCGTGGAGGCGCCTGGCGGCGGGGGGAGGCGCCAAGGGCGCGATCCAGATGTGGATCATGGGGGAGTGGGGATCGTGGGGGAACGAGGTGGGAGTGGGGGTAGCAGTTAGGGTTTGGTCGGGGGAGCCGGGCCATATAGGCCAGCGAGGGGTGCGGGGAGTGGGCCGGCCTGACTGGTGGCCAGGTTGGCCGTGGCCCATTAGGGGGCTTCTTTTCCCCTTTTTTTGGTTTCTTTTCTTTCAAAAACTTTTCTGTTTTATTTATTTTTAGAGCATGTAGCCATTTTGTAAAAAGATGATTTCTCCACTAATATTACCAAATGGTTATTTGCAACAACTTGAACATTTTTGTTTGCATGTTTGATAAATTTGAATCCTGACTTTAAACTAAGCTTGATTTTGAGTTGCGATTTGGGCCAAGCGAAGATTAGCAACCGTAACAGTGGTGACGTGGCACCATTAGCATGAGATTACTGTAGCATAATTATCCAGGCGTTACATTTGAACTGAGGAACTTCACATCTCCACTTCCCAGTTCGTCGTGTTCTTCGTCCAGGGTAATTAAAAGTTACTTTTACTGCCCTCTTTGATTCAAATGATTTCTACAAAATCCTCAAAGGTGTTTTTCTTCAAATCTTCACACACTAAACACCTCACATGTCATCTGTTCTTGACCCATTTCTCTAAGCTATATTTTTCTTCTAGATTCCTCAATTGTGTGGATTCTCAATCTATACAACTCTAGACCTAAGACAAAGAGCGCTTAGTGAAATTCTTCAAGACTCATCTGGTCAAATTCCTCAAACTTGTTCTTTTTGAAAAACCTCTGAGAACGCATATGACCTCTCCAAATTCCTTGCAACTATACTCTGTTCACAGGTACTCATGTCCGCTGCTGAATCACTAGGTTCTCATCAACTTAACTCATTTGCAGCATTCCTCGAAGAAAAGTTGCATACTATTTCAGAGAATTCCATTGTTCAAATTCCTCATCTGAAGAAAATGACTGATGGAAAGAAGCCATAGAAAGGAGGAAAGAGGCCTGAAATCAATACTGCCTTTGAGATCCCTAATGACATATACAAAGACTATTTCACTCCAGATGAGGCCAAGTTTGGTAAGGAGGACAAAAATCAGCGCAAGGTGCGCATACAAAGGATAGAAAGGAGATGGGCAAGAGAGTGGAGGGAGTACAGGTATGTAACTCCCAAGTACATGAAGAAATTTGCACTCAATCCTCCATGCCCAAGACCTCCATTGGCACCTGGCCAAGAAGAAGATCCCACTAGCCTCAAGCACGGTGAGGATTATCCTGATGAATGGGCCAAGCGCCAGGCCAAGTTGGCTAGACAAGCCAGAGAAGCAGTGAGGAAATTCAACGAAGACTCTGCTGCTGCTGCTGCCACTGCTGAGGCCTCTGCTAGCAAGCCGAAGAAGGCCATGGCAAAGAAGCCTGCGCATTAGCCAAGTGCTTCACCTTCAATGCCCTCTAGGCCAAGTTCCTTAGCAATGCCCTCATGGCCAGATTCCTCAAAGCCCTCACGGCGAACTCCTCAAACTGCTCCTGCTCCTCCAAAGTCCTCAGCTCCTCCGCCAAAGTCTTCGGCTGCTCCGACCAAATCCTCAGCACTTGTGCATCTCGCCACGTGCCAAAGGACTGCAGGCATATCTATTGCCTCAGGAGCCTCTGCAAGTTCCTCAGCTGGCCCCTCTCTGCTGAAGAAAAAGACCACTGCTGGACGAGGTCCTCGACCAAGTCCTCACAAGAAGCAGGTTGCTTTCCAAGTGCCCTCTGATGATGATGAGGCTGATGATGATGAACTAGCTGAAATCATCAAAGACAGACAAGTCAAGGCCGCTAGAGCCAAAGGAAGCAATGTGCCACTACTTTTGGATCTGAAGCTGATCCTAGACTACATCGATCTCTGCCACAAAGATCCCAACACTCCTTTGCCAGAGATGAACCTCACTCCTGGTCAAAGTCATGTTTTGACTGCCTTCATTGAAGAAGAAAAATGGAAATTTGAGAAGGCCAGGCAGCTGAAGAAAGCTCAGTACAGGAAGGAGCGCTTCCTGAAGAAAAACGTTGTCTCTATGACAACTGAAGAACTAGTGAAGATCCAGGCTGAAATCAAAGGCCTCAGCGATGACTTCAATGCTTACTATGCTGATTGGCAAGGAGCCAAGGTCAGGTTTGTAAAACTGACTGAAAAATTCACTTCAAAGGTTGCAGCTCCATCGCAACCAGAAATTCCTCAAGCTGAAGCATCTGCTCAACCAACAGAAGAGCACGCCAGCACCGCTGATGAAAATCAGGCTGCTGAAGAAAATGTGAGTTCCAGGGCTGATGACTGCATTCTAGCCGCTGAAGAAATTGCCAGGGCATCCACTAGTGGTGCGCCTGAAGAAAATGAAGAAGTCAGGGCAACTGCATCAGTTGTGCTTGAAGAAATTCAACCAAATTCCTCTGCTCCTCCTACGCTACTCCAACTCCAATCCTTCCATCTGCATCAGATGTGAAGAAGACCAAGGCTGCAGAGCGTGCAGCTGTGAAGAAAAGGAAGGCATCAAGTTCATCAGATTCTTAAGCTCTGAAGAAGATGAAGCCTTTGACCAGCTCATTTGCAACTCCGATTGATGTTTTTCCTATCTCAACCATGCCATCAAAGGACCTTGTTCCTTTTGATGAAGACTATGTGATCCCTAGCGAATTCGATGAAGACATTCCCTCTGCTGCTTCCTTAGAGCAGATGGATGAAGAAATTGAAGCGGACGCAATCCCTTCAACTCCAATTGTCTCCTCGCCCATGCCTCAGTTCACTGCTGAAGAGGCCGGCGTTGAGGAATTGGATGAACAAAACTCTAAAGTGGACATTGGGTGTACTACTCCATTGATGAATGATGACTTTTGGGATAGTCAGCATCCCAGCTCTCCTTTGTTCACACCATTGCAGCAAATCCCTCAGTCCTCAGCACATACTGTTCCATTGGGCTCTAAAGAAACTCACCCCACTCAATCTATACATGAAGAAATTCCAGCCACTAGTGCTGAAGAAACTGCTGCTGCTGAATCTTTGAAGACGCAGACTGCCACTGAAGAGGAACCAGAAATTCCCCAGCCTGAAGAACCTGAGATTGCGATCCTGAGGTTGTGATGCAACTGACTGACACTCCTCAACCCAAGCCAAAGGATCCATTCTCAAGGAAGCAAAAATTCAAGACTGATGATTTCTTCGGCGAGCACGTATTCTTCACCGATTACAACCCCTATGACTCTGCTCGCATTAGGAAGAGGCGATTCTGGACTGCCAGCCAGGCAAATTTCTATTCGTCAGTGCTGTTTAACAAAGACAAAGTCTTCGATCATGAGCACATTCCTCACGTCGATATGGAATCTCTGTCGTGCTTTGCACCAGTCCTTAGTGTTCTTCACGACGCTGGACTGTTAAATTTCTGCACTGACATCTGTGATTGGAATGAAGAACTCATTCTTCAATTTTATGCAACGCTGCACATCACCAGAGATTCTGAAGATGTGAATTCATGGGTGCTGGACTGGATGACTGAAAACACTCACTACAAGGCACCAGCTACTGAATTGCTTCGTGCTTTGCCTCTCAGTCCTCCCCTTGAAGCTGCTCGTTGCATGTACCAAGAACCTGAGCTTACAGACCACTATATGCAAGTGCTGATGAAGCCATTGAAGCCAAGTCAGGCCCCAAGAACAAAATTCCTCGTGAAGGAATTACTATATGTGCCTCAGACTGTCTACCGCATTCTGACGAATACATTGAGTCCTACCAAGGGCCACGACTCGAATGAAGAAGAAGTCGTTGGCATCATGAAGAATCTGCTTTTCAATATCATGCATGGCGTTCCCGTCAACTTTCATGATTTCTTCATGAGGACTCTGGCCAATGTCGCAATGTCACCATTTGAGTTGAAGCCTTATGCTCCGTGGATTATGAGATTCATCAGAACAAGGTCTTCACTCAACTAGAAAGCTGATACACTGAACCATTGCAGCTACTTGCCCCCGATTGAAGTCCTCAAACGGACATTTTCCTCAGCTGATGACAAGGGCAAGGCTACTGCTGTTATTGATGTAGGCATTCATCCATTGGATGGTCAATTTCGCAAGGCTGCATCCTACTCCACCAATGACGACTCTGCCACTCATGACTCTGCCGCCAACACAACCAAGCCAAATCCTCAAGGCACAGCTCCCAGGGTGATGGCTGATCGTGAGCTTCTCCTCAGTCTTCATTAGAAGGTTGATCGCAATCACAAATGGGTCAAGCGTCAGTTTGGTTCAATTCTTCACAATATGACTGCTACCCACAATGCAGTGAAGAAAAACCATTACTACCTCCATGAAACCTTCAACCGCACCTGGGCTGTTCTGTCTCACATTTATAGCGAAGAAGATCTGAAGAAAATGGGTCTCAAGGAAGATTTTGACTGGTCTGCTCCTCCACCGAAGAAATACAAGAAGGTCAAGGTTCCCTCCTTGGTGGCCAGCTCCTACTCTTCATCGCATGACACCGACGAGCATGAAGACTTGGACGACACTGTGGAAGGCCCTACATCAAAAATCGACCCCAACAACGCTGGCGCTCCTTCATCAACTTGAGATTCTTCAGGGGCGTTAGTCCTCAGTTTCGATCCTTTTGGTCATTCGATGACAAAGGGGAGAAATTTGAGTTAGTCTTCAAGCGGGTCAACTTATATGGGCATTTTTTTCTAAGTTACAACTCTCGTTCTTCTGATGACTTTGCTGGATCGAGTTGTAAACTTAAACTCTATGGTGGCCTGATACTTTTGCTGTGGTTTTTCTGCATGCTTATTCCTCACTAATGTTAATGCATGCATGCTGAATTACATCAGTCACCATATTTCAGCATGCATTTCAAATTCTTCATATTATATGTCAAATGTGTGTATGAATTACAAGATATAGGGGGAGATCTCTATGATTCTACTCTTCAAGTGTGCATTGCCTCAAAAGCAAATTCCTCACTATGCACATCTTCAGGGGGAGTTCTTCTATATCTTGCAATCAAATTCCTCAATATCAGTATTTACACTTCATATGTTTATCCCTGTTGAAAACTTAACCTATATTGTCATCAATCACCAAAAAGGGGGATATTGTAAGTGCATCTAGTGCCCCTTAGTGATTTTGGTGTATTGAAGACTTATAGGTTAAGGGTCTAATGTGTTTATGAGTGTACACAGGTCTATAAATCTATGAGGAGTTTGATATTTACAGTGAAAGTCGACCCCTAAAAGTGAAGTTCTTCGACTGGAAACTTTGGATTTCTGAAGACTTTCTGAAGACTTTGAAAGTGAAGAAATTGGTGTGACCTTGAAGACTTGGCATTCATTCGAGGAACATGAAGCGTGAAGACTTTTGTTTTCGTAGTTTCATTTTCTCTTTCTTGAGTCATAGGAAACACCGTACTGTTAAAGGGGGTCGAGGAAATACTAAGGAAAAATTTTCATGTGATGCTCAACTCAAAATCCTACACCTACCAATCCCTTCGAGCGAAGCCATTGGAAATCTTATACAGTTCAGTCATATTCTTCAGTGCCAGAGACGAAGTTCTTCTGGTCTCTGAGGAATTTGTTCTGACTGAGGAGTTAGGAATTCGCCAGTGCGGATTGCTACACAATGAGGAACATGATAGCCCTGAGGAATTTGAGCATCAAATTTCCGATCGTTGCTGTGCCTTGTGCCAGCTTTCCCAAAATATCTACCCACCTAACAGTCATATTATTGAAGGGCATTTATGTCTTATCATGTCGGGCTGCTCCCTAGGCTATAAATAGCCGCCCCCTACAACCACTATCTGGTTGGCTGCTCCGAGAGAAACTGACACTTGTCATTTGAGATCATCCCATCCTCCGAGGACTTTGAGCGAAAATCATCGAGTGAGGAAAACCCAAACCCAAACACCTACAAACCTAAAGTGATTGAGCATCACTGAAGTGATTGATCCTGCATGGATCCGACGCTTGTTACCTTTGAAGACTGTGCTTCTTCTGGACGGTTAGGCGTCATGGTCTAGAGCATCCAAGAGGAATTGTTGATCGCCGAGTGACCGAGTTTGTGAAGGTTTGGAAGTCACCTGAAGACTTACCACGAGTGATTGGGTGAGGTCTGTGTGTGACCTTAGCTCAAGGAGAATATGGTGAGGACTATGTATCCGGGACTGTGTGTCCTCAGGTTTAAATACCTAGCCGCTCCAACCAGATGTACAACAGAGACAGCAGTTGGAACTGGTCTAGCAAATCATTGTCTTCACCAAGCTTATTGGTTCTATTTCCTCAACTCTTTCATTTCCTCATAACTGTGTTGTGCACTTGTTCATATCTGTGTTTGAAGACTTTGACTGAAGACTTTCTAAGTTTCCTCAGTTCAATTTCTTCAGTCTGTTTGTCTTCATCATGTGTTATCATGTGATTACGCTTTCTGTACTCTGTGCTTGTCTTCATTTCATCATGATGACCATGCGTGTGTTCTGTTATGTTTACTTTTGAGTACTTATTCCGCTGCTAGTAGTTCTTCGCTAAGGAATTTCCTCACCCGCAAATTCCTCAGTGAAGAATTCATAAAAATCACCTATTCACCCCCCCTCTAGTCGATATAACGCACTTTCAGTTGGAAGTGGTTCCAAGATTGATATGATCATCATCGCACGCTCCCTACACTTTCGGGATTAGTGTTGAACCTAAATAAGTGTTATTTGGTGTTTGCGTTGAGCATGAATATGATTTGATCATGTTTATTGCAATACAGTTATTCATTTAAGTTAGAGAATAATTGTTGTTCTACTTACATGAATAAAACCTTCTATGGTCATACACCCAATGAAAATGGTTTGTTGGATCTCGATCGTAGTGATACACATATTCATAATATTGAAGCCAAAAGATGCAAAGTTAATAATGATAGTGCAACTCATTTGTGGCACTGTCGTTTAGGTCATATTGGTGTAAAGCGCATGAAGAAACTCCATGTTGATGGGATTTTGGAATCACTTGATTATGAATCACTTGATGCTTGCGAACCATGCCTTATGGGCAAGATGACTAAAGACTCCGTTCTCCGGAACAACGGAGCGAGCAACTGACTTATTGGAAATAATACATACTGATGTATGCGATCCGATGATTGTTGAGGCTCGCGGCGGGTATCGTTATTTTCTGACCTTCACAGATGATTTGAGCAGATATGGGTATATCTACTTGATGAAACATAAGTCTGAAACATTTGAAAAGTTCATATAATTTCATAGTGAAGTGGAAAATCAACGTAACAAGAAAATAAAGTTTCTACGATCTGATCGTGGAGGAGAATATTGGAGTTACGAGTTTGGTCTTCATTTGAAACAATGCGGAATAGTTTCGCAACTCACGCCACCTGGAACACCATAGCATAATGGTGTCTCCGAACATCGTAACCGTACTTTATTAGATATGGTGCAATCTATGATGTCTCTTACCGATTTACCACTGTCGTTTTGGGGTTATGCATTAGAGACAGCTGCATTCACGTTAAATAGGGCATCATCTAAATCCGTTGAGACGACACCTTATGAACTTTGGTTTGGCAAGAAACCAAAAGTTGTCGTTTCTTAAAATTTGGGGTTGCGATGCTTATGTGAAAAAGTTTCATCCTGATAAGCTCAAACCCAAATCGGAGAAATATGTCTTCATAGGATACCCAAAGGAGATAGTTGGGTACACCTTCTATCACAGATCCGAAGGCAAGATATTCGTTGCTTATAATGGATCCTTTCTAGAGAAGGAGTTTCTCGCGAAAGAAGTGAGTGGGAGGAAAGTAGAACTTGATGAGGTAACTGTACCTACTCCCTTATTGGAAAGTAGTTCATCACAGAAATTTGTTCCTGTGACTCCTACACCAATTAGTGAGGAAGCTAATGATGATGATCATGTAACTTCAGGTCAAGTTACTACCGAACCTCGTAGGTCAACCAGAGTAAGATCCGCACCAGAGTGGTACGGTAATCCTGTTCTGGAGGTCATGTTACTTGACCATGACGAACCTACGAACTATGAGGAAGCGTTGATGAGCCCAGATTCCGCGAAATGGCTTGAGGCCATGAAATCTGAGATGGGATCCATGTATGAGAACAAAGTGTGGACTTTGGTTGACTTGCCCGATGATCGGCAAGCCATAGAAAATAAATGGATCTTCAAGAGGAAGACGGACGCTCATAGTAGTGTTACTATCTACAAAGCTAGACTTGTCAAAAAAGGTTTTGACAAAGTTCAAGGTGTTGACTATGATGAGATTTTCTCACTCGTAGCGATGCTTAAGTCTGTCCGAATCATGTTAGCAATTGCCGCATTTTATGAAATTTGACAAATGGATGTCAAAACTGCATTCCTTAATGGATTTCTTAAAGAAGAGTTGTATATGATGCAACCAGAAGGTTTTGTCAATCCAAAAGATGCTAACAAAGTGTGTAAGCACCAGTGATCCATTTATGGACTGGTGCAAGCATCTCGGAGTTGGAATGTACGTTTCGATAGTGTGATCAAAGCATATAGTTTTATACAGACTTGCGGTGAAGCCTGCATTTACAAGAAAGTGAGTGGGAGCACTACAGCCTTTCTGATAAGTATCTGTGAATGACATATTGTTGATCGGAAATGATGTAGAATTTTCTGGAAAGCATAAAGGAGTATTTGAAAGGAGTTTATTCAAAGAAAGACCTCCGTGAAGCTGCTTACATATTGAGCATCAAGATCTATAGAGATAGATCAAGATGCATGATAAAGTTTTTTCAATGAGTACATACCTTGACAAGATTTTGAAGTAGTTCAAAATGGAACAGTCAAAGAAAGAGTTCTTGCCTGTGTTACAAGGTGTGAAATTGAGTAAGACACAAAGCCCGACCACGGCAGAAGATAGAAAGAGAATGAAAGTCATTCCCTATGCCTCAGCCATAAGTTCTATAAAGTATGCCATGTTGTGTACCAGATCTATTGTATACCCTACACTGAGTTTAGCAAGGGAGTACAATAGTGATCTAGGAGTAGATCACTGGACATTGGTCAAAATTATCCTTAGAGGACTAAGGAAATATTTCTCGGTTATGGAGGTGGCAAAAGGTTCGTCGTAAAGAGTTACGTCGATGCAAGCTTTGACACCGATCTGGATGACTCTAAGTCTCGATCTAGATACATATTGAAAGTGGGAGCAATTAGCTAGAGTAGCTCCGTGCAGAGCATTGTTGACATAGAAATTTGCAAAATACATACGGATCTGAATATGGCAGATCCGTTGACTAAACTTCTCTCACAATCAAAACATGATCACACCTTAGTACTCTTTGGGTGTTAATCACATAGCAATGTGAACTAGATTATTGACTCTAGTAAACCCTTTGGGTGTTGGTCACATGACAATGTGAACTATGGGTGTTAATCACATGGTGATGTGAACTATTGATGTTAAATCACATGGCGATGTGATCTAGATTATTGACTCTAGTGAAAGTGGGAGACTGAAGGAAATATGCCCTAGAGGCAATAATAAAGTTATTATTTATTTCCTTATTTCATGATAAATGTTTATTATTCATGCTAGAATTGTATTAACCGGAAACATAATACATGTGTGAATACATAGACAAACAGAGTGTCACTAGTATGCCTCTACTTGACTAGCTCGTTGATCAAAGATGGTTAAGTTTCCAAACCATAGACATGAGTTGTCATTTGATTAACGGGATCACATCATTAGGAGAACGATGTGATTGACTTGACCCATTCTGTTAGCTTAGCACTTGATCGTTTAATATGTTGCTATTGCTTTCTTCATGACTTATACATGCTCCTATGACTATGAGATTATGCAACTCCCGTTTACTGGAGGAACACTTTGTGTGCTACAAAACGTCACAACGTAACTAGGTGATTATAAAGGTGCTCTACAGGTGTCTCCGAAGGTACTTGTTGGGTTGGCGTATTTCAAGATTAGGATTTTTCACTCCGATTGTCGGAGAGGTATCTCTGGGCCCACTCGGTAATGCACATCACTTAAGCCTTGCAAGCATTGCAACTAATGAGTTAGTTGCGAGATGATGTATTACGGAACGAGTAAAGAGACTTGCCATTAACGAGATTGAACTAGGTATTGACATACCGACGATCGAATCTCGGGCAAGTAACATACCGATGACAAAGGGAACAACGTATGTTGTTATGCGGTTTGACTGATAAAGATCTTCGTAGAATATGTGGGAGCCAATATGAGCATCCAGGTTCCGCTATTGGTTATTGACCAGAGACGTGTCTCGGTCATGTCTACATAGTTCTCGAACCCGTAGGGTCCGCACGCTTAAAGTTCGATGACGGTTATATTATGAGTTTATGTGTTTTGATGTACCGAAGGTAGTTCGGAGTCCCGGATGTGATCACGGACATGATGAGGAGTCTTGAAATGGTCGAGACGTAAAGATCAATATATTGGAAGACTATATTTGGATACCGGAATGGTTCCGGGTGAGATCGGGATAATACCGGAGCACCGGGAGGTTATCGGAACCCCCCGGGAGGTATATGGGCCTTAATGGGCTTTAGTGGAAAGGAGGGGAAAGGAGCAAGGGAGGGGGCGCCCCCCCCAAGCCCAATCCGAATTGGGAAGGGGGCCGCCCCCCCCCCTTTCCTTCCTCCCTCCTTCCTCTTCCTTCCCTCTCCCTCTCCAAATAGGAAAAGGAAGAGTCCTACTCCCGGTGGGAGTAGGACTCCCCCTTGGGCGCGCCTCCTCCCCTTGGTCGGCCCTCTCCTCCCCCCTTTATATACGGAGGAGAGGGGCACCCCATAGACACAACAATTGATCTCTTGGATCTTTTAGCCATGTGCGGTGCCCCTCTCCACCATAGTCCACCTCGATAATATCGTAGCGGTGCTTAGGCGAAGCCCTGTGTTGGTAGCATCATCATCACCGTCACCACGCCGTCGTGCTGACAGAACTCTCTCGTGAAGCTCTGCTGGATCGGAGTTCGCAGGACGTCATCGAGCTGAACATGTGCTGAACTCGCAGGTGCCATACGTTCGGTGCTTGGATAGGTCGGATCGTGAAGACGTACGACTACATCAAACGCGTTGTGCTAACGCTTCCGCTTTCGGTCTACGAGGGTACGTGGACAACACTCTCCCCTCTCGTTGCTATGCATCACCATGATCCTGTGTGTGCGTAGGAATTTTTTTGAAATTACTACGTTCCCCAACAGATAGCACCCTGGTTGTACATGCACGAGAACCAGCCCTACCACACATAACCCAGACTCTCGCAGATTTTACCCCTATTGCGATGGACAGAGAACCAGCTTCACCCAATCTAACCTCAACCCCAGCAGATAGTAACCCAGTTCCTGTTGACACAGCACCATCTCCACCATAGAGCTCCCAAACAAGAGCAGTTAGTAAGGCAGCTCTAGTGCCCAAAGCACCAGTACTACCACGACGAACCCCAACTCCACCAGTTAGTACACCTATTCCTGTGGAGGAAGCACAACCAGTCATTCATAGTTTAGCATCTATCGCATTTGATGTTGTTAAATCCTATGTGCATATCTTCCCATCATGGAAATATTATATTGAAGATGAAGGAAAATGCCAGTTGCAGGTGTTTGTCCAGGAGTTATGTGTAAGTAATATTATTCATGGCAATTACTTTGCTTTGTCCCATACATTCTACCTCCATGATGGTTATAATACATCAAATTTTCCCATTTTTCTCAATAGAGAAGGACCGATTTGGAAACTCAGGATGAGGTAACCTGTGCTAATACCTCTACTATCTTCGAGAATGCTTGGTGGCAGTATCGGAATTACCTGAAGAAAACGTACTCCACTAGCAAAGAAACTCATCAAATTCCCTTACGTTCTCGTGAGACACATTTACTGGACGATGACTGGGAATGCCTTGTTATTTACTGGTCCCGAACCAAGAATGTGGTAAGGTCTATGAGCTCATTTTATTTTAAGTACTATATGCTTGCGTCTTACTGTACTCTGTTCATGTAGAACAAGTGCTTAAACATGAAGAACAACTGTTCTCATTTAAGATTCCATTGCTATCATGCATACTGCTTTACTCTTGTATCATTGTATTTACTCATACAAACTTATTTTTAAATTGAACTATCCAATGGCACAACATGTATGTTTACGCATGTTTCTTTAACAGGTTTGCTCTTATAAATAGCTCTGTTGATTTCAATTTAAATTGTTTATACAATTGACTTCTCATATCATGCACATTACTAGCATCATAACAGGGCCAATAGTGTTGTTGTACATGTAGACCTGTGGTGCCCATCTGAAATCTTGTTGTGCCGTTTAGTTTCCCATGCTTTGTATTCTTTTAGTGCTGCTTTCTCTTGAACTGATATGATTTGAACCGTGTCTCTATTTTGATTTGGCAAGACAATGTAGTGACCATAGGACATAGATATATGTTTGTTTGATGCTTTTATAATGTACTACTTGGCAATAGAAGACTTGGTAGTTTAATCTTGTCCACCTTACTAATGAACTGGTTCACCGAAATGAGTTTCATATACTAGTACATGCTAAACCTGTTATGTGTCTGCTTGTTTCTTCTTTTAGAATGCTGACAGAATATTGGGGAAGAGTGCCTTATTAAGCAATGATAAAGGAAGTAATGCAGATAAGGTTCAGGATCGTGAGACATCCTTGTTGGTCTCCAACAAAGCTGATAAAACAGCTAAGGAAAATTATCTTGAAGACAGTGAGGCAACCCCAAAGTCCTATCTTGGTTTACTGTTCGAGTTACTGGCCACTACCGCTTGCACAAGCTATTCAAACTCACTGTCTGAATCAGTTCGGTTTCTTGAGTCTCAACTACATGCTGAAAGACATCGATCAGCTGTGCTGCAACAAGAAGCGGAAGGACTGCGAAAGTCCCTGGAGCATTCAGATGCATACTTTCTGGTGCAACAACAAGCGTTAGAGGATTTTAGCACCAAACAAGACAAAGCTAATAAGCTTGCTAAGCTTATTGCCAGCATGGTGGATACCCAGGATAATGTTTCTTGAGCTCTTCTGAAGTTGTTTCAGTTATGGACTTGTTTTGCTTCTGCGTTTATCTGCACTGGTGGCCAATTTTGGCGGCCAGTGTATGTAATATGCTTCTTTGTTCCCTATATTTGCACTGGTGGCGAACTTTGATGCCCAGTGGATGTAATATGTGTAATAGCTGTAATAGGCTAGCGTTAGTTGCTTGCTTATTTATTTCCTTATTGTCTTGTTTAGTTGTTTGCTTGTAGTCACTGCAGTTCTTTTTCCGCATTTTTAGTGGCCACAATAACCTAGTTTTGGTAACTAGGCGCCACAATAATCATGGCAATACACGGACTGTTGTAACCATGGGCCTCCTGCGGGCCGTAGGATCCGTGGGCCTTCTACGGGTCGTAGGATCCATGGGCCTTTTACGGGCGGTAGGATCCATGGACTTTCTACGGGCCGTATGATCCATGGGCCTTCTATGGGCCGTAGGATCCATTGGTCTTCTACGGGTCGTAGGATCCATGGGCCTTCTACGGGGCGTATAATCATTTCGCCAAACATGGGTCGTACTATTCGTGGACCATAACGGGCCATTAATAGGTCGTATTTGATAACGCTATGAAAACAGCCCAATGGGTTAACGTGCCACAAACGGGCCGAATGTAACCACGGGCTGTATTTGGCCCACAAACGGAACAGGCCAGTAACGGACCGTATCTAACCGAATTCTATAAATGAGCCCAAGAATAAATGGGCCCTTAGAAGGCCGAAAGTTAACACGGGCTGGAAACGACCGACGGAATAATGGGTCGTTAATGGGTATAAAGCGATACACTGTTCATTATGGGCCAGATTCATCTCGAGCCTTTAGTGGGCCGAGAGTTACAAAGAGCCTCATATGGGCCGAAAGACATCATGGGCCATACATGGGCCAGAAGTTACAACAGGCTGGAATCATATTGGACGGCCCAAATGAAGCTACTGGGCTTAATTCCGATAGGCCGTAACGAGCCGGTAGTAAGCGGGCCGTAAATGGGCTATATACGAACAGGTCGTTAACAGGCTTTCCGTGGGCTGGCCCGTTACCTTTTGACCAACTCAAACGGGCCAGCCTTTTCACCGGAATGGGCCTCTATTGGGTCGTGCCACGTGTCGACGTATCATAGGCACCTCATGTCCAATGAGTGGATGACATCTGTCCGAACATTGAGCCGACATGTGTTTCCTCCGGCCAATGAGAATTTTACACGTGAAAAATTCCCATTGGTCTGGGCTGTTAACGGGTTATCGGATCCAAAACCGGACCCGATAGCTTAACGGCGTCCCGTTACGGTGGATGCCACGTGTCGGTCACCCTTGACGAAAGCACTTCTATGACGCGCGATTTATCGTCATGGAAGTGGACACTTCCATGATGATAATTTTGGTAATGTCATGGAACACTTCTACGGCAGCACAGGTATGACTATCCTGATTCTGTCATAAATTTGTCATGGATGTACATGCATGACAGAAAACGTGACCTACTGTGACAAACACGTATCATCACGGAAGTGTCTATTTTTTGTAGTGCGGGCAAGTAACATACCGATGACAAAGGGAACAACGTATGTTGTTATGTAGTTTGACCAATAAAGATCTCCGTAGAATATGTAGAAGCCAATATGAGCATACAGGTTCTGCTATTGGTTGACCGGAGATGTGTCTCAGTCATGTCTACATAGTTCTCGAACACGTAGGGTCCGCACGCTTAACGTTCGATGACGATTTGTATTATGAGTTACGTGATTTGATGTACCGAAGGTTGTTCGGAGTCCCAGATGAGATCACGGGCATGACGAGGAGTCTCGAAATGGTCGAGACATCAAGATTGATATATTGGACCATGTTATTCGGACACCGGAAGTGTTACGGGTAGTTTCGGATAAAACCGGAGTGCCGGAGGGGTTACCGGAACCCCCCGGGGAAGTAATGGGCCTTAGTGGGCCTTAGGGGAGAGAGAGGGCAGCAGCCAGGAGGTGGCGCCCCCCCCCCCCCTAAGGGGAGTCCGAATAGGACTAGGGGAAGGGGCGCGGCCCCTCTTTCCCTCTCCCTCCCCCTCTCCTTCCTTCTTCTCCTACTTGGACTAGGAAAGGGGGGGCGATTCCTACTTGGAGTAGGATTCCCCCCCTTGGGCGCACCCCTTAGGGCCGGCCGGCCTCCTCCTCCCCTCCTTTATATACGGGGAGGGGGCACCCCATAGGCAACAACGAGTTGATCTTTAGCCGTGTGGGGTGCCCCTCCACAGTTTTACCCCTCGGTCATATTGCCGTAGTGCTTAGGCGAAGCCCTGCATCGGTAACTTCATCATCACCATCACGACGCCATCGTGCTGACGAAACTCTACCTCGGCCTCAACTGGATCAAGAGTTCGAGGGACGTCACTGAGCTAAACGTGTGCAGATCGCGGAGGTGCCGTGCGTTCGATACTTGGATCGGTTGGATCGTGAAGACGTTCGACCACATCAACCGCGTTACTAAACGCTTCCGCTTTCGGTCTACGAGCATACATGGACACACTCTCCCCGCTCGTTGCTATGCTTCTCCTAGATAGATCTTGCGTGATCGTAGGCAACATTTTTAAAATACTACGTTCCCCAACATCATCTGACTGCTAGAAGAATCGAGATCTAAAGAAATCAAGTCTCTTCCGCACCCCTTTCAGAATCTCGAAGAACGATAGCAGGAACATCGGCATACTAGTAAATACCGAGTTAATGAGCACTAACCAACCTCCATACGACATAAGCTTGATCTTCCAGCAACTAAGCTTTTTTCAATTCGATCTTTGATGCACTTCCATTCTTTATTAGATAACTTACGGTGATGAATCGGTATGCCCAAATAACTGAATGGCAAAGAACCTAATTCACACCGAACAGTTGTCTATAAGTGTCTTGCTCTTCTTTGGCTCTTCCAAAGCAAAACAACTCACTCTTTTGAAATTTTATCTTTAGGCCAAACAATTGTTCGAAGAGACATAATATGAGTTTCATATTTCGCGCTTTTGCAATATCATGTTCCATGAATAAAATAGTGTCGTCGGCGTACTGTAAAATGGAGACGCCCCCATCGACCAGATGAGGGACTAAACCCTCCACTTGACCATTTTGCTTGGCTCTGCCTATAAGAATGGTCAACATATCGGCCACTATATTAATTAGGAGAGGATACATGGAATCCCCTTGTCTCAATCCCTTGTGTGTCTGGAAGTAATGACTGGTATCATCGTTAACTTTGATGCCGACACTACCCTTCTGGACCTGAGAACCCACTTGGTTCTGCCAGGCCTCACTAAATCCTTTCATGCGCATTGCCTGCTGAAGGAAAGACCACTTAACTTTATCATATGCCTTCTCAAAATCCACTTTGAAGATAACCCCATCTAGCTTCTTCGAATGAATTTCATGCAGTGTTCCATGTAGAACAACCACCCCTTCAAGTATGTGTCGTCCTGGCATGAACGCTGTCTGACTTGGTTGTACCACTGAGTGAGCAATCTGTGTCAATCTATTGGTACCCACTTTTGTGAATATTTTGAAACTCTCGTTAAGAAGACATATTGACCTAAATTGTTCGATCCGAACTGCCTCTTCTTTCTTTGGCAACAGCGTAATCATACCAAAGTTAAGATGAAACAACTCTAAATGGTCATTAAAAAATCATGAAACATAGGCATAAGATCATCTTTAATAATATGCCAACATTACCTATAGAATTCAGCTGGAAACCCATCTGGTCCCGGTGCCTTATTCGGTCTCATTTGTGAGATTGCATCAAGTGACTATCTGAGAACTTTGAAGCCATCATGATGACACATGAGAGACATGGATCAAATGTACAAGATGACACTTCATAGTTTTGTCCATGGCCATCTATAGGTGTTGCGCCACCTTAATTTCGGGGCAGGCCCATGTATTTTCAGAATAAAAGACTCCCTGGAGTTTTTAGAGTTTGTTTTGTTAGTGGAGACCTATTTACGGTTGGATTCGACAGCCCCCCCCTCGGATGGTCAAATCCCCTTTGGCCCCTCCTTAAATACCCCCCCCCCCCGCCTAGGTCATCGTTTCAGGGTTTACTACTCTTTGCAATAGATAAGAGTCGATGAGATCTCATGTACTACATGTCATCAGAAATCATTGTGTTAATTGGCGTTGGATTTCTCAATGTTGTCCATGATCGGTGTGAGCTACGGTGGTGCAATGACGACTAGTTTAGTCGCAACTTCATGAAGAATTGTGAGACATAATCGTAGTCGTACTCTCTCCTTTGTTTAGGGTCATTTTTTTTGTTTATATGAATTTAGTTACTCTATATTTGGTTGTATTCAATTTTTTATTGATCTAATATAAACCATATCTAATCGAAAACACTCAAGGCAAATAAATAACGGCTTATATTCCTGGCAGTACATCAAACTGGTTAATCTAGTTTCCCATCTGCTATGTGGCAATGTTGTCACGTGATTATGTCATTTAGAAAAATAAAATAGGAAAAATCAAGTCAATTGAAAAAAGTAAAACTGAGCTAGCTACCAGGCACCACAACGATCAATTCTTTCGGTCGTCCGATCACTTGTTAGGCGTCTCAGATCTTCCAATGGTCCCACCAACCATCGCTTGGTCATTTTTACCGCAATTTAAACTGTGTGAAATGCCTGCCAACATAAAAGGGTTGTTGCTCCGGAAAACAATTTGTGCGTCATTTCATTAATTGGGCCCAAAAAAGCCCATTGCTCTTGTACATCATGTTGGAAATATGCCCTAGAGGCAATAATAAAATGGTTATTATTATATTTCCTTGTTCATGATAATTGTCTATTGTTCATGCTATAATTGTATTAACCAAAAACCGTAATACATGTGTGAATACATAGACCACAACATTTCCCTAGTAAGCCTCTAGTTGAATAGCTCGTTGATCAATAGATGGTTATGGTTTCCTAACCATGGACATTGGATGTCGTTGATAATGGGATCACATCATTAGGAGAATGATGTGATGGACAAGACCCAATCCTAAGCATAGCACAAGATCGTGTAGTTTGTTTGCTAGAGATTTTCTAATGTCAAGTATCATTTCCTTAGACCATGAGGTTGTGCAACTCCCGGATACCGTAGGAGTGCTTTGGGTGTATCAAACGTCACAACGTAACTAGGTGACTATAAAGGTGCACTACAGGTATCTCCGAAAGTGTCTGTTGGGTTGGCACGAATCGAGACTGGGATTTGTCACTCCGTATGACGGAGAGGTATCTCTGGGCCCACTCCGTAATGCATCATCATAATGAGCTCAATGTGACTAAGGAGTTAGCCACGGGATCATGCGTTACGGAACGAGTAAAGAGACTTGCCGGTAACAAGATTGAACGAGGTATGGGATACCAACGATCGAATCTCGGGCAAGTAACATACCGATGGACAAAGGGAATTGTATACGGGATTGATTGAATCCCCGACATCGTGGTTCATCCGGTGAGATCATCGTGGAACATGTGGGAGCCAATATGGGTATCTAGATCCCGCTATTGGTTATTGGCCGGAGAGGTGTATCGGTCATGTCTGCATGGTTCCGAACCCGTAGGGTCTACACACTTAAGGTTCGGTGAGGCTAGAGTTGTAATGGGAATAGTATGTGGTTACCGAAGGTTGTTCGGAGTCCCGGATGAGATCCCGGATGTGACGAGGAACTCCGGAATGGTCCGGAGGTGAAGATCGATATATTGGACGAAGGGTATTGGAGTCCGAAATTGTTCTAGGAGTACCGGGTGACGACCAGCGTGACCGAAAGGAGTTTCGGAGGCCCCGGCAAGCGTTGGGGGGCCTTATGGGCCAAGGGGAGGGGCCACACCAGCCAACTAAGGAGATGTGCGCCCCTCCCACCCCATCTCACGTAACCTGGAGAGGTGGGGGCGCCTCCCCTAGGGCAGCCGCCCCTCCCGGCTTGGGGGGCAAGTTTCCTAGGGATGGGGGCGCCCAAACCCATCTAGGGTTTCCCCTGTGGCCGCCACCCCTCCCATAGGGAAACCCTAGGGCGCCTCCTCCTCCCCCCTTCCCCCTATATATAGTGAGGGAGAGAGAGGGCAGCCGCACCCCTTCCCAGGAGCAGCCCTCCCCTCCTCCAATCCCTCCTCCTCCGTAGTGCTGAGCGATGCTCTGCCGGAGAACCACGAGCTCCACCGCCACCATGCCGTCGTGCTGCCACAGTTCTCCCTCAACTTCTCCTCTCCCCTTGCTGGATCAAGAAGGAGGAGACGTCCCCGGGTTGTACGTGTGTTGAACGTGGAGGCGCCGTCCGTTCGGCGCTTGGATCGGATCTTCCGCGATTTGAATCGTCGTGAGTACGAATCCATCAACCGCGTTCTTGTAACGCTTCCCCTTAGCGATCTTCAAGGGTATGAAGATGCACTCCCTCTCTCTCGTTGCTAGCATCTCCTAGATTGATCTTGGTGATACGTAGGAAAATTTTGAATTATTGCTATGTTCCCCAATAGTGGCATCATGAGCTAGGTCTATGCGTAGATTCTATGCATGAGTAGAACACAAGTAGTTGTGGGCGATGATTTGGTCAATTTGCTTACCGTTAATAGTCTTATCTTGATTCGGCAGCATTGTGGGATGAAGCGGCCCGGACCGACCTTACACGTACGCTTAGGTGAGACTGGTTCCACCGAGTGACATGCACTTGATGCATAAGGTGGCTAGAGGGTGTCTGTCTCTCCCACTTTAGTCGGATCGGATTCGTCGAAGAGGGTCCTTATGAAGGGTAAATAGCAATTGGCATATCACCGTTGTGGTTTTTGCGTAGGTAAGAAACATTCTTCCTAGAAACCCATAGCAGCCACGTAAAACATGCAACAACAATTAGAGGACGTCTAACTTGTTTTTGCAGGGTATGCTATGTGATGTATGAGATTGATCATGTTCTTGTAATAGGAATCACGACTTGCATGTCGATGAGTATGACAACCGGCAGGAGCCATAGGAGTTGTCCTAATTTATTGTATGACCTGCGAGTCAATGTAAACGCCATGTAATTACTTTACTTTATTGCTAACCGTTAGCCATGGTAGTAGAAGTAATAGTTGGCGAGACAACTTCATGAAGACACGATGATGGAGATCATGGTGTCATGCCGGTGACGAAGGTGATCATGCCGCGCCTCGAAGATGGAGATCAAAGGCGCAAGATGATATTGGCCATATCATGTCACTTTATGATTTGCATGTGATGTTTGTCATATTTACATATTATTTGCTTAGAACGACGGTAGCACTAATAAGATGATCCCTCACTAAAATTTCAAGAAATGTGTTCCCCCTAACTGTGCACCGTTGCGAAGGTTCGTTGTTTCGAAGCACCACGTGATGATCGGGTGTGATAGATTCTAACATTCGCATACAACGGGTGTAATCCAGATTACACATGTGAAACACTTAGGTTGACTTGACGAGCCTAGCATGTACAGACATGGCCTCGGAACACGAGAGACCGAAAGGTCGAACATGAGTCGTATAGTAGATGCGATCAACATGAAGATGTTCACCGTTGATGACTAGTCCGTCTCACGTGATGATCGGACACGGCCTAGTCGATTCGGATCATGTATCACTTAGATGACTAGAGGGATGTCTATCTGAGTGGGAGTTCATTAAATAATTTGATTAATTGAACTCATTATCATGAACATAGTCTAAATTTTCTTTGCAAATTATGTTGTAGATTAATAGCTCGTGCTTTAGCTCCCTGTTTCAATACGTTCCTAGAGAAAGACTAAGTTGAAAGATATTGTAAGCAATTGTGCGGACTAGGGCCGTAGTCTGAGGATTGTCCTCACTGCTACATAGAAGGCTTCTGTCCTTGATGCACCGCTCGGTGTGCCAACCCCTCTGGCGTCGTCTGTGGATGTTGTGAACATCTGGCAGACACATTCTGATGACTACTTGATAGTTTAGTGTGCCATGCTTTACGGCTTAGGATCGGGACACCAAAGGCGTTTTGAACGCCATGGAATATATGAGATGTTCCAAGAGCTGAAATTGGTATTTCAGGCTCATGCCCGTGTTGAGAGGTTTGAGACCTCTGACAAGATCTTTGCCTACAAGATGGAGAATAGCTCAGCCAGTGAGCATGTGCTCAGAATGTCTGGGTACTTCAATCACTTGAATCAAGTGGGAGTTAATCTTCCAGATAAGAGAGTGATTGATAAAAGTTCTCCAGTCACTATCACCGAGCTGCTAGAGTTTCGTGATGAACTATAACATGCTAGGGAAGATGATCCCGGAGCTGTTCGCCGTGCTTAAGGCCGTAAAGGTAGAAATCAATAAGGAGCATCAAGTGTGACGCCTGGATAATTAGACTACAGTAATTCCCTGCTAATGATGCCACGTCACCTCTGTCACTGTAGTTAATCTCGGGTTAGTTCAAAAAACCAATTCAAATTCAAAATTGAATTAAAGGCAAACAACAAAAGTTTTCAAACTTAAAACTAAAATGTTCGGGTTGTGCCAAGTAATACAAAGTTAATTGTGGTGAAGAAACCCCACTTTTATAAAATGTTTTAATACTCTAAAATGATTAAAACGGTAGTTGAAACGATTGAATATGTGCCTTTGATATTTTATAAAATGATAAACTATTTTATTTTGAGGTAAAAACTTTTAGGTTAGTGGGTTATTTTGAAACACTATTTTCGGAGCTATTGTCATATTTTACTAAACTGAAAATAAAGTGTAACTAAAAGAAAACAGAAAAGAAAAGTGGAAATAAAACAAAACAAATAAGAAGGACCTCCCTGGCCGACTGGGCCAAACGGCCCCAGCCGACCAGCCCACTGGCCCGGCCGGCCCATCCCCACTCCCTTATCCCCTGAGGCGACCCAAACCCTAATCCACCGACACCCCCCACTCTACCCACTTCGCCTCTCCCTCTCCCCCCTCACCTCTCGATCCCATCTGGATCAGGGAGGGGCTCGACCTCGACGCTGCCCCGGATCGCCGTCGATGTCGCCGCCACCTGGAGGACCGCCGTCGCCCGGAACCGTCAACCGTCACCGTCTCGCTCCACCAAGCCTCCCCCGAGCCCGCGTTCGCACATCTGCAGGGCCCGGTGAGCCCCTCAGATCCGCCTCGCCCGCGCCTCCCCGCTGCTGCAACCTCCGTCCTGCGTGCTAGCCCCGCCGGCCGCGCGCAACGCTCGCGCGCACCGCACTGCCCACGGCCACGCCCTCCCCTCTCTCCCCTGCTCACCGTGTCGCACGCCCGACGCTCACGCTGCCCGCGCCGCAGCTCGGCTCCCGCTCGTGCCGCACCGCCCGCTGCCGCCCCTGCCTCGCTTCTCGCTCCACTCCGGCACCGTCCTCGCGTCGCCTGCCAGCTCTTGCTCGTGTCGCGACACCGCCTCACGCTTCCTTGACCGCACCCGCCGGCGACCACCCATCCGAGGCTGCCACCGGCCATGGCTATGGCCTCGAGCCGACTGCCGCGCCGCCCCCACCTGGCCTCGCCGTTTCGCTGAGCCGCGCCTCGCTGCTCGCTCACCGTCGCCAGCGCCTCCGACCGCGCCCGCCGTTCCCCGCACGCGCCCACAGCCCATCCTTGCACGCCTCCGCGCTCGCAATGGCCGCCACTCCCCGCGCGCGCCGCCTGCAGCCGCTCGCTGGCATGCCCGCCTGCTGGCGCCCGTTGCTGCGCCGCCTTGCTCCGGCCCGCCGCCGTGGCCGGCGCTCCTCCCCTGGTGGCCTCGGGTGTGCGGGCACCCCTGCGCCCGATGCTTGTAACCCGTTTGCCCGCTAAGGACCCCCTTGCCTATGACACAGGGGGCCCACCCGCAGAACGAGTTTATAAAAAAGGATTTAAAAAATAATAAATAAAAATAAATTTAATTAATTAACTAAATTAATTAAGCTAATTAATCATAATTAGATTAATCTAATCACTAATTAACCTAATTAAGTGTTAGTTAATTAATCAGTCAATGACAGGCGGGACCCACACGTCAGATTGACCCAGTCAATGCCCTGTTGATTGCTGACGTCATGATGACATCAGCATACACTATTCTGGATAATGTTGATTTAAAATAATTAAGTAAATTCTAAAAATGATTAAATCTTTTAGAATTAATATAAAATAAACCATAGCTCGGATGAAAATACTTTGTACATGAAAGTTGCTCAGAACGACGAGACGAATCCGAATACGTAGCCCGTTCGTCCACCACACATCCCTAGCATAGCGAACACGCAACTTTTCCCCTCCGGTTCATCTGTCCGAAAACGCGAAACACCGGGGATACTTTCCCGGACGTTCCCCCCTTCGCCGGTATCACCTACTACCGCGTTAGGGCACACCTAACACTGCTCGTTGTCATGTCATGCGTCGTCATGCATTTGTTTGCATTATATTTATTGTTTCCTCCCCCTCTTCTCTCGCTAGACACCGAGACCGACGCCGCTGCTACCCAGTACGACTACGGTGTTGACGACCCCTCCTTCTTGCCAGAGCAACCAGGCAAGCCCCCCCCCCTTGATCACTAGATATCGCCTATTCTTCTCTATACTGCTTGCATTAGAGTAGTGTAGCATGCTACTGCTTTCTGTTAATCCTATTCTGTTGCATATCCTGTCTTTGCCACTACTGTTGTTACCTTTACCTGCAATCCTACATGCTTAGTATAGGATGCTAGTATTCCATCTTTGGCCCTACATTCTTGTTCGTCTGCTGTGCTATACTATCGGGACGTGATCACTCGGGAGGTGATCATGGTTATATACTATATACTTTATACATGATACATGTGGTGACTAAAGTCGGGTCGGCTCGTGGAGCACCCGCGAGTGATTCACGGATTGGGGGCTGAAAGGACCTTTGTCCCGACGGCCCTCTGGGTGGATCTTTGTGGCGGAGCGACATGGCAGGTTGAGACCACCTAGGCGAGAGGTGGGCCTGGCCCTGGTCGGCGTTCGCGGTTACTTCATAATAACACGCTTAACGAGATCTTGGTATTTGATCTGAATCTGGCCACTGGCCTATACGCACTAACCAACTACGCGGGAACTTTTATGGGCACTCGGCGTCGTGGTATCACCCGAAGCCTTCGTGACGTCAGCGACTGAGCGACGCGCGCCGGATTGGACTGGAACGCCTGCTAGGCTAGGTCTGCTTCCGTCCGCCCACGCAACGTGCAGGTGTGCAATGGGCGATGGGCCCAGGCCCCTGCGCCATAGGATTTAGACCGGCGTGCTGACCTCTCTGTTGTGCCTAGGTGGGGTGATGACCCACAAGTTTAGGGGATCTATCATAGTCCTTTCGATAAGTAAGAGTGTCGAACCCAACGAGGAGCAGAAGGAGATGATAAGCGGTTTTCAGCAAGGTATGCTCTGCAAGCACTGAAATAATAGGTAACAGATAGTTTTGTGATAGGATAATTTGTAACGAGCAACAAGTAACAAAAGTAAATAAAGTGCAGCAAGGTGGCCCAATCCTTTTTGTAGCAAAGGACAAGCCTGGACAAACTCTTATATAGAGAAAAGCGCTCCCGAGGACACATGGGAATTATCGTCAAGCTAGTTTTCATCACGTTCATATGATTCGCGTTCGGTACTTTGATAATTTGATATGTGGGTGGACGGTGCTTGGGTGCTGTTCTTACTTGAACAAGCATCCCACTTATGATTAACCTCTATTGCAAGCATCCGCAACTACAACAAAAGTATTAAGGTAAACCTAACCATAGCATGAAACATATGGATCCAAATCAGCCCCTTACGAAGCAACGCATAAACTAGGGTTTAAGCTTATGTCACTCTAGCAACCCATCATCTACTTATTACTTCCCAATGCCTTCCTCTAGGCCCAAATAATGGTGAAGTGTCATGTAGTCGACGTTCACATAACACCACTAGAGGATAGACAACATACATCTCATCAAAATATCGAACGAATACCAAATTCACATGACTACTAATGGCAAGACTTCTCCCATGTCCTCAGGAACAAACGTAACTACTCACAAAGCATATTCATGTTCATAATCAGAGGAGTATTAATATGCATAAAGGATCTGAACATATGATCTTCCACCAAATAAAACAACTAGCATCAACTACAAGGAGTAATCAACACTACTAGGAACCTACAGGTACCAATCCCAGACTATGAGACAAGAATTGGATACAAGAGATGAACTAGGGTTTGAGAGGAGATGGTGCTGGTGAAGATGTTGATGGAGATTGCCCTCTCCCGATGAGAGGAGCGTTGGTGACGACGATGGCGATGATTTCCCCCTCCCGGAGGGAAGTCTCCCCGGCAGAACAGCTATGCCGGAGCCCTAGATTGGTTCCGCCAAGGTTCTGCCTCATGGCGGCGGAGTCTCGTCCCGAAAGCTTGCTTATGATTTTTCTTTGGACGAAAGACTTCATATAGCAGAAGATGGGCACCGGAGGGCCAACAGGGGGCCCATGAGGCAGGGGGCGCGCCAAGGGGGGTAGGGCGCGCCCCCCACCTCGTGGCCAGGTGGAGGCCCCCCTGACGTATTTCTTCCGCTCAATATTTTTTATTATTTCCAAAAATAACTTTCGTGAAGTTTCAGGACTTTTGGAGTTGTGCAGAATAGGTCTCTAATATTTGCTCCTATTCCAGCCCAGAATTCCAGCTGCCGGCATTCTCCCTCCTTATGTAAACCTTGTAAAATAAAAGATAATAGGCATAAGTATTGTGACATAATGTGTAATAACAGCCCATAATGCAATAAATATCGATATAAAAGCATGATGCAAAATGGACGTATCAACTCCCCCAAGCTTAGACCTCGCTTGTCCTCAAGAGAAAGCCGATAACGATAAATATGTCCACACGTTTAGAGGTAGAGGTGTCGATAAAATAAAATACGGACATGAGGGCATCATGATTATTCTCATAACAGGAACATATATGGATATTGTCATATGATTTCTTATGCTCAAGTAATAATCATAATGAGCTCAATGTGACTAAGGAGTTAGCCACGGGATCATGCGTTACGGAACGAGTAAAGAGACTTGCCGGTAACGAGATTGAACGAGGTATGGGATACCAACGATCGAATCTCGGGCAAGTAACATACCGATGGACAAAGGGAATTGTATACGGGATTGATTGAATCCCCGACATCGTGGTTCATCCGGTGAGATCATCGTGGAACATGTGGGAGCCAATATGGGTATCTAGATCCCGCTATTGGTTATTGGCCGGAGAGGTGTATCGGTCATGTCTGCATGGTTCCGAACCCGTAGGGTCTACACA
The DNA here is from genome assembly GCF_002575655.3 of Aegilops tauschii subsp. strangulata. NCBI lineage: Eukaryota > Viridiplantae > Streptophyta > Magnoliopsida > Poales > Poaceae > Aegilops > Aegilops tauschii. The sequence continues at coordinate 63,538,909 of NC_053038.3, read as the reverse complement.
CTTAAGGTTCGGTGAGGCTAGAGTTGTAATGGGAATAGTATGTGGTTACCGAAGGTTGTTCGGAGTCCCGGATGAGATCCCGGATGTGACGAGGAACTCCGGAATGGTCCGGAGGTGAAGATCGATATATTGGACGAAGGGTATTGGAGTCCGAAATTGTTCTAGGAGTACCGGGTGACGACCAGCGTGACCGAAAGGAGTTTCGGAGGCCCCGGCAAGCGTTGGGGGGCCTTATGGGCCAAGGGGAGGGGCCACACCAGCCAACTAAGGAGATGTGCGCCCCTCCCACCCCATCTCACGTAACCTGGAGAGGTGGGGGCGCCTCCCCTAGGGCAGCTGCCCCTCCCGGCTTGGGGGGCAAGTTTCCTATGGGTGGGGGCGCCCAAACCCATCTAGGGTTTCCCCTGTGGCCACCACCCCTCCCATAGGGAAACCCTAGGGCGCCTCCTCCTCCCCCCTTCCCCCTATATATAGTGAGGGAGAGAGAGGGCAGCCGCACCCCTTCCCAGGAGCAGCCCTCCCCTCCTCCAATCCCTCCTCCTCCTCCATAGTGCTGAGCGATGCTCTGCCGGAGAACCACGAGCTCCACCGCCACCATGCCGTCGTGCTGCCAAAGTTATCCCTCAACTTCTCCTCTCCCCTTGCTGGATCAAGAAGGAGGAGACGTCCCCGGGTTGTACGTGTGTTGAACGTGGAGGCGCCGTCCGTTCGGCGCTTGGATCGGATCTTCCGCGATTTGAATCGTCGTGAGTACGAATCCATCAACCGCGTTCTTGTAACGCTTCCCCTTAGAGATCTTCAAGGGTATGAAGATGCACTCCCTCTCTCTCGTTGCTAGCATCTCCTAGATTGATCTTGGTGATACGTAGGAAAATTTTGAATTATTGCTTTGTTCCCCAACAGTGGCATCATGAGCTAGGTCTATGCGTAGATTCTATGCATGAGTAGAACACAAGTAGTTGTGGGCGATGATTTGGTCAATTTGCTTACCGTTACTAGTCTTATCTTGATTCGGCGGCATTGTGGGATGAAGCGGCCCGGACCGACCTTACACGTACGCTTAGGTGAGACTGGTTCCACCGAGTGACATGCACTTGATGCATAAGGTGGCTAGAGGGTGTCTGTCTCTCCCACTTTAGTCGGATCGGATTCGTCGAAGAGGGTCCTTATGAAGGGTAAATAGCAATTGGCATATCACCGTTGTGGTTTTTGCGTAGGTAAGAAACATTCTTCCTAGAAACCCATAGCAGCCACGTAAAACATGCAACAACAATTAGAGGACGTCTAACTTGTTTTTGCAGGGTATGCTATGTGATGTATGAGATTGATCATGTTCTTGTAATAGGAATCACGACTTGCATGTCGATGAGTATGACAACCGGCAGGAGCCATAGGAGTTGTCCTAATTTATTGTATGACCTGCGAGTCAATGTAAACGCCATGTAATTACTTTACTTTATTGCTAACCGTTAGCCATGGTAGTAGAAGTAATAGTTGGCGAGACAACTTCATGAAGACACGATGATGGAGATCATGGTGTCATGCCGGTGACGAAGGTGATCATGCCGCGCCTCGAAGATGGAGATCAAAGGCGCAAGATGATATTGGCCATATCATGTCACTTTATGATTTGCATGTGATGTTTGTCATATTTACATATTATTTGCTTAGAACGACGGTAGCATAAATAAGATGATCCCTCACTAAAATTTCAAGAAATGTGTTCCCCCTAACTGTGCACCGTTGCGAAGGTTCGTTGTTTCGAAGCACCACGTGATGATCGGGTGTGATAGATTCTAACATTCGCATACAACGGGTGTAATCCAGATTACACATGCAAACACTTAGGTTGACTTGACGAGCCTAGCATGTACAAACATGGCCTCGGAACACGAGAGACCGAAAGGTCGAACATGAGTCGTATAGTAGATGCGATCAACATGAAGATGTTCACCGTTGATGACTAGTCCGTCTCACGTGATGATCGGACACGGCCTAGTCGATTCGGATCATGTATCACTTAGATGACTAGAGGGATGTCTATCTGAGTGGGAGTTCATTAAATAATTTGATTAATTGAACTCATTATCATGAACATAGTCTAAATTTTCTTTGCAAATTATGTTGTAGATTAATAGCTCGTGCTTTAGCTCCCTGTTTTAATACGTTCCTAGAGAAAGACTAAGTTGAAAGATATTGTAAGCAATTGTGCGGACTAGGGCCGTAGTCTGAGGATTGTCCTCACTGCTACATAGAAGGCTTCTGTCCTTGATGCACCGCTCGGTGTGCCAACCCCTCTGGCGTCGTCTGTGGATGTTGTGAACATCTGGCAGACACATTCTGATGACTACTTGATAGTTTAGTGTGCCATGCTTTACGGCTTAGGATCGGGACACCAAAGGCGTTTTGAACGCCATGGAATATATGAGATGTTCCAAGAGCTGAAATTGGTATTTCAGGCTCATGCCCGTGTTGAGAGGTTTGAGACCTCTGACAAGATCTTTGCCTACAAGATGGAGAATAGCTCAGCCAGTGAGCATGTGCTCAGAATGTCTGGGTACTTCAATCACTTGAATCAAGTGGGAGTTAATCTTCCAGATAAGAGAGTGATTGACAAAAGTTCTCCAGTCACTATCACCGAGCTTCTAGAGTTTCGTGATGAACTATAACATGCTAGGGAAGATGATCCCGGAGCTGTTCGCCGTGCTTAAGGCCGTAAAGGTAGAAATCAATAAGGAGCATCAAGTGTGACGCCTGGATAATTAGACTACAGTAATTCCCTGCTAATGATGCCACGTCACCTCTGTCACTGTAGTTAATCTCGGGTTAGTTCAAAAAACCAATTCAAATTCAAAATTGAATTAAAGGCAAACAACAAAAGTTTTCAAACTTAAAACTAAAATGTTCGGGTTGTGCCAAGTAATACAAAGTTAATTGTGGTGAAGAAACCCCACTTTTATAAAATGTTTTAATACTCTAAAATGATTAAAACGGTAGTTGAAACGATTGAATATGTGCCTTTGATATTTTATAAAATGATAAACTATTTTATTTTGAGGTAAAAACTTTTAGGTTAGTGGGTTATTTTGAAACACTATTTTCGGAGCTATTGTCATATTTTACTAAACTGAAAATAAAGTGTAACTAAAAGAAAACAGAAAAGAAAAGTGGAAATAAAACAAAACAAATAAGAAGGACCTCCCTGGCCGACTGGGCCAAACGGCCCCAGCCGACCAGCCCACTGGCCCGGCCGGCCCATCCCCACTCCCTTATCCCCTGAGGCGACCCAAACCCTAATCCACCGACACCCCCCACTCTACCCACTTCGCCTCTCCCTCTCCCCCCTCACCTCTCGATCCCATCTGGATCAGGGAGGGGCTCGACCTCGACGCTGCCCCGGATCGCCGTCGATGTCGCCGCCACCTGGAGGACCGCCGTCGCCCGGAGCCGTCAACCGTCACCGTCTCGCTCCACCAAGCCTCCCCCGAGCCCGCGTTCGCACATCTGCAGGGCCCGGTGAGCCCCTCAGATCCGCCTCGCCCGCGCCTCCCCGCTGCTGCAACCTCCGTCCTGCGTGCTAGCCCCGCCGGCCGCGCGCAACGCTCGCGCACACCGCACTGCCCACGGCCACGCCCTCCCCTCTCTCCCCTACTCACCGTGTCGCACGCCCGACGCTCACGCCGCCCGCTTCTGCCCGCGCCGCAGCTCGGCTCCCGCTCGTGCCGCACCGCCCGCTGCCGCCCCTGCCTCGCTTCTCGCTCCGCTCCGGCACCGTCCTCGCGTCGCCTGCCAGCTCTTGCTCGTGCCGCGACACCGCCTCACGCTTCCTTGACCGCACCCGCCGGCGACCACCCATCCGAGGCTGCCACCGGCCATGGCTATGGCCTCGAGCCGACTGCCGCGCCGCCCCCACCTGGCCTCGCCGTTTCGCTGAGCCGCGCCTCGCTGCTCGCTCACCGTCGCCAGCGCCTCCGACCGCGCCCGCCGTTCCCCGCACGCGCCCACAGCCCATCCTTGCACGCCTCCGCGCTCGCAATGGCCGCCACTCCCCGCGCGCGCCGCCTGCAGCCGCTCGCTGGCATGCCCGCCTGCTGGCGCCCGTTGCTGCGCCGCCTTGCTCCGGCCCGCCGCCGTGGCCGGCGCTCCTCCCCTGGTGGCCTCGGGTGTGCGGGCACCCCTGCGCCCGATGCTTGTAACCCGTTTGCCCGCTAAGGACCCCCTTGCCTATGACACAGGGGGCCCACCCGCAGAACGAGTTTATAAAAAAGGATTTAAAAAATAATAAATAAATAAAAATAAATTTAATTAATTAACTAAATTAATTAAGCTAATTAATCATAATTAGATTAATCTAATCACTAATTAACCTAATTAAGTGTTAGTTAATTAATCAGTCAATGACAGGCGGGACCCACACGTCAGATTGACCCAGTCAATGCCCTGTTGATTGCTGACGTCATGATGACATCAGCATACACTATTCTGGATAATGTTGATTTAAAATAATTAAGTAAATTCTAAAAATGATTAAATCTTTTAGAATTAATATAAAATAAACCATAGCTCGGATGAAAATACTTTGTACATGAAAGTTGCTCAGAACGACGAGACGAATCCGAATACGTAGCCCGTTCGTCCACCACACATCCCTAGCATAGCGAACACGCAACTTTTCCCCTCCGGTTCATCTGTCCGAAAACGCGAAACACCGGGGATACTTTCCCGGACGTTCCCCCCTTCGCCGGTATCACCTACTACCGCGTTAGGGCACACCTAACACTGCTCGTTGTCATGTCATGCGTCGTCATGCATTTGTTTGCATTATATTTATTGTTTCTTCCCCCTCTTCTCTCGCTAGACACCGAGACCGACGCCGCTGCTACCCAGTACGACTACGGTGTTGACGACCCCTCCTTCTTGCCAGAGCAACCAGGCAAGCCCCCCCCCCCTTGATCACTAGATATCGCCTATTCTTCTCTATACTGCTTGCATTAGAGTAGTGTAGCATGCTACTGCTTTCTGTTAATCCTATTCTGTTGCATATCCTGTCTTTGCCACTACTGTTGTTACCTTTACCTGCAATCCTACATGCTTAGTATAGGATGCTAGTATTCCATCTTTGGCCCTACATTCTTGTTCGTCTGCTGTGCTATACTATCAGGACGTGATCACTCGGGAGGTGATCATGGTTATATACTATATACTTTATACATGATACATGTGGTGACTAAAGTCGGGTCGGCTCGTGGAGCACCCGCGAGTGATTCACGGATTGGGGGCTGAAAGGACCTTTGTCCCGACGGCCCTCTGGGTGGATCTTTGTGGCGGAGCGACATGGCAGGTTGAGACCACCTAGGCGAGAGGTGGGCCTGGCCCTGGTCGGCGTTCGCGGTTACTTCATAATAACACGCTTAACGAGATCTTGGTATTTGATCTGAATCTGGCCACTGGCCTATACGCACTAACCAACTACGCGGGAACTGTTATGGGCACTCGGCGTCGTGGTATCACCCGAAGCCTTCGTGACGTCAGCGACTGAGCGACGCGCGCCGGATTGGACTGGAACGCCTGCTAGGCTAGGTCTGCTTCCGTCCGCCCACGCAACGTGCAGGTGTGCAATGGGCGATGGGCCCAGGCCCCTGCGCCATAGGATTTAGACCGGCGTGCTGACCTCTCTGTTGTGCCTAGGTGGGGTGATGACCCACAAGTATAGGGGATCTATCATAGTCCTTTCGATAAGTAAGAGTGTCGAACCCAACGAGGAGCAGAAGGAGATGATAAGCGGTTTTCAGCAAGGTATGCTCTGCAAGCACTGAAATAATAGGTAACAGATAGTTTTGTGATAGGATAATTTGTAACGAGCAACAAGTAACAAAAGTAAATAAAGTGCAGCAAGGTGGCCCAATCCTTTTTGTAGCAAAGGACAAGCCTGGACAAACTCTTATATAGAGAAAAGCGCTCCCGAGGACACATGGGAATTATCGTCAAGCTAGTTTTCATCACGTTCATATGATTCGCGTTCGGTACTTTGATAATTTGATATGTGGGTGGACGGTGCTTGGGTGCTGTTCTTACTTGAACAAGCATCCCACTTATGATTAACCTCTATTGCAAGCATCCGCAACTACAACAAAAGTATTAAGGTAAACCTAACCATAGCATGAAACATATGGATCCAAATCAGCCCCTTACGAAGCAACGCATAAACTAGGGTTTAAGCTTATGTCACTCTAGCAACCCATCATCTACTTATTACTTCCCAATGCCTTCCTCTAGGCCCAAATAATGGTGAAGTGTCATGTAGTCGACGTTCACATAACACCACTAGAGGATAGACAACATACATCTCATCAAAATATCGAACGAATACCAAATTCACATGACTACTAATGGCAAGACTTCTCCCATGTCCTCAGGAACAAACGTAACTACTCACAAAGCATATTCATGTTCATAATCAGAGGAGTATTAATATGCATAAAGGATCTGAACATATGATCTTCCACCAAATAAAACAACTAGCATCAACTACAAGGAGTAATCAACACTACTAGGAACCTACAGGTACCAATCCCAGACTATGAGACAAGAATTGGATACAAGAGATGAACTAGGGTTTGAGAGGAGATGGTGCTGGTGAAGATGTTGATGGAGATTGCCCTCTCCCGATGAGAGGAGCGTTGGTGACGACGATGGCGATGATTTCCCCCTCCCGGAGGGAAGTCTCCCCGGCAGAACAGCTATGCCGGAGCCCTAGATTGGTTCCGCCAAGGTTCTGCCTCATGGCGGCGGAGTCTCGTCCCGAAAGCTTGCTTATGATTTTTCTTTGGACGAAAGACTTCATATAGCAGAAGATGGGCACCGGAGGGCCAACAGGGGGCCCATGAGGCAGGGGGCGCGCCAAGGGGGGTAGGGCGCGCCCCCCACCTCGTGGCCAGGTGGAGGCCCCCCTGACGTATTTCTTCCGCTCAATATTTTTTATTATTTCCAAAAATAACTTTCGTGAAGTTTCAGGACTTTTGGAGTTGTGCAGAATAGGTCTCTAATATTTGCTCCTATTCCAGCCCAGAATTCCAGCTGCCGGCATTCTCCCTCCTTATGTAAACCTTGTAAAATAAAAGATAATAGGCATAAGTATTGTGACATAATGTGTAATAACAGCCCATAATGCAATAAATATCGATATAAAAGCATGATGCAAAATGGACGTATCAACTCCCCCAAGCTTAGACCTCGCTTGTCCTCAAGCGAAAGCCGATAACGATAAATATGTCCACACGTTTAGAGGTAGAGGTGTCGATAAAATAAAATACGGACATGAGGGCATCATGATTATTCTCATAACAGGAACATATATGGATATTGTCATATGATTTCTTATGCTCAAGTAATAATCATAATGAGCTCAATGTGACTAAGGAGTTAGCCACGGGATCATGCGTTACGGAATGAGTAAAGAGACTTGCCGGTAACGAGATTGAACGAGGTATGGGATACCAACGATCGAATCTCGGGCAAGTAACATACCGATGGACAAAGGGAATTGTATACGGGATTGATTGAATCCCCGACATCGTGGTTCATCCGGTGAGATCATCGTGGAACATGTGGGAGCCAATATGGGTATCTAGATCCCGCTATTGGTTATTGGCCGGAGAGGTGTATCGGTCATGTCTGCATGGTTCCGAACCCGTAGGGTCTACACACTTAAGGTTCGGTGAGGCTAGAGTTGTAATGGGAATAGTATGTGGTTACCGAAGGTTGTTCGGAGTCCCGGATGAGATCTCGGATGTGACGAGGAACTCCGGAATGGTCCGGAGGTGAAGATCGATATATTGGACGAAGGGTATTGGAGTCCGAAATTGTTCTAGGAGTACCGGGTGACGACCAGCGTGACCGAAAGGAGTTTCGGAGGCCCCGGCAAGCGTTGGGGGGCCTTATGGGCCAAGGGGAGGGGCCACACCAGCCCACTAAGGAGATGCGCGCCCCTCCCACCCCATCTCACGTAACCTGGAGAGGTGGGGGCGCCTCCCCTAGGGCAGCTGCCCCTCCCGGCTTGGGGGGCAAGTTTCCTATGGGTGGGGGCGCCCAAACCCATCTAGGGTTTCCCCTGTGGCCACCACCCCTCCCATAGGGAAACCCTAGGGCGCCTCCTCCTCTCCCCTTCCCCCTATATATAGTGAGGGAGAGAGAGGGCAGCCGCACCCCTTCCCAGGAGCAGCCCTCCCCTCCTCCAATCCCTCCTCCTCCTCCATAGTGCTGAGCGATGCTCTGCCGGAGAACCACGAGCTCCACCGCCACCATGCCGTCGTGCTGCCAAAGTTATCCCTCAACTTCTCCTCTCCCCTTGCTGGATCAAGAAGGAGGAGACGTCCCCGGGTTGTACGTGTGTTGAACGTGGAGGCGCCGTCCGTTCGGCGCTTGGATCGGATCTTCCGCGATTTGAATCGTCGTGAGTACGAATCCATCAACCGCGTTCTTGTAACGCTTCCCCTTAGAGATCTTCAAGGGTATGAAGATGCACTCCCTCTCTCTCGTTGCTAGCATCTCCTAGATTGATCTTGGTGATACGTAGGAAAATTTTGAATTATTGCTTTGTTCCCCAACAGTGGCATCATGAGCTAGGTCTATGCGTAGATTCTATGCATGAGTAGAACACAAGTAGTTGTGGGCGATGATTTGGTCAATTTGCTTACCGTTACTAGTCTTATCTTGATTCGGCGGCATTGTGGGATGAAGCGGCCCGGACCGACCTTACACGTACGCTTAGGTGAGACTGGTTCCACCGAGTGACATGCACTTGATGCATAAGGTGGCTAGAGGGTGTCTGTCTCTCCCACTTTAGTCGGATCGGATTCGTCGAAGAGGGTCCTTATGAAGGGTAAATAGCAATTGGCATATCACCGTTGTGGTTTTTGCGTAGGTAAGAAACATTCTTCCTAGAAACCCATAGCAGCCACGTAAAACATGCAACAACAATTAGAGGACGTCTAACTTGTTTTTGCAGGGTATGCTATGTGATGTGATATATGTGATGTATGAGATTGATCATGTTCTTGTAATAGGAATCACGACTTGCATGTCGATGAGTATGACAACCGGCAGGAGCCATAGGAGTTGTCCTAATTTATTGTATGACCTGCGAGTCAATGTAAATGCCATGTAATTACTTTACTTTATTGCTAACCGTTAGCCATGGTAGTAGAAGTAATAGTTGGCGAGACAACTTCATGAAGACACGATGATGGAGATCATGGTGTCATGCCGGTGACGAAGGTGATCATGCCGCGCCTCGAAGATGGAGATCAAAGGCGCAAGATGATATTGGCCATATCATGTCACTTTATGATTTGCATGTGATGTTTGTCATATTTACATATTATTTGCTTAGAACGACGGTAGCATAAATAAGATGATCCCTCACTAAAATTTCAAGAAATGTGTTCCCCCTAACTGTGCACCGTTGCGAAGGTTCGTTGTTTCGAAGCACCACGTGATGATCGGGTGTGATAGATTCTAACATTCGCATACAACGGGTGTAATCCAGATTACACATGCAAACACTTAGGTTGACTTGACGAGCCTAGCATGTACAAACATGGCCTCGGAACACGAGAGACCGAAAGGTCGAACATGAGTCGTATAGTAGATGCGATCAACATGAAGATGTTCACCGTTGATGACTAGTCCGTCTCACGTGATGATCGGACACGGCCTAGTCGATTCGGATCATGTATCACTTAGATGACTAGAGGGATGTCTATCTGAGTGGGAGTTCATTAAATAATTTGATTAATTGAACTCATTATCATGAACATAGTCTAAATTTTCTTTGCAAATTATGTTGTAGATTAATAGCTCGTGCTTTAGCTCCCTGTTTTAATACGTTCCTAGAGAAAGACTAAGTTGAAAGATATTGTAAGCAATTGTGCGGACTAGGGCCGTAGTCTGAGGATTGTCCTCACTGCTACATAGAAGGCTTCTGTCCTTGATGCACCGCTCGGTGTGCCAACCCCTCTGGCGTCGTCTGTGGATGTTGTGAACATCTGGCAGACACATTCTGATGACTACTTGATAGTTTAGTGTGCCATGCTTTACGGCTTAGGATCGGGACACCAAAGGCGTTTTGAACGCCATGGAATATATGAGATGTTCCAAGAGCTGAAATTGGTATTTCAGGCTCATGCCCGTGTTGAGAGGTTTGAGACCTCTGACAAGATCTTTGCCTACAAGATGGAGAATAGCTCAGCCAGTGAGCATGTGCTCAGAATGTCTGGGTACTTCAATCACTTGAATCAAGTGGGAGTTAATCTTCCAGATAAGAGAGTGATTGACAAAAGTTCTCCAGTCACTATCACCGAGCTTCTAGAGTTTCGTGATGAACTATAACATGCTAGGGAAGATGATCCCGGAGCTGTTCGCCGTGCTTAAGGCCGTAAAGGTAGAAATCAATAAGGAGCATCAAGTGTGACGCCTGGATAATTAGACTACAGTAATTCCCTGCTAATGATGCCACGTCACCTCTGTCACTGTAGTTAATCTCGGGTTAGTTCAAAAAACCAATTCAAATTCAAAATTGAATTAAAGGCAAACAACAAAAGTTTTCAAACTTAAAACTAAAATGTTCGGGTTGTGCCAAGTAATACAAAGTTAATTGTGGTGAAGAAACCCCACTTTTATAAAATGTTTTAATACTCTAAAATGATTAAAACGGTAGTTGAAACGATTGAATATGTGCCTTTGATATTTTATAAAATGATAAACTATTTTATTTTGAGGTAAAAACTTTTAGGTTAGTGGGTTATTTTGAAACACTATTTTCGGAGCTATTGTCATATTTTACTAAACTGAAAATAAAGTGTAACTAAAAGAAAACAGAAAAGAAAAGTGGAAATAAAACAAAACAAATAAGAAGGACCTCCCTGGCCGACTGGGCCAAACGGCCCCAGCCGACCAGCCCACTGGCCCGGCCGGCCCATCCCCACTCCCTTATCCCCTGAGGCAACCCAAACCCTAATCCACCGACACCCCCCACTCTACCCACTTCGCCTCTCCCTCTCCCCCCTCACCTCTCGATCCCATCTGGATCAGGGAGGGGCTCGACCTCGACGCTGCCCCGGATCGCCGTCGATGTCGCCGCCACCTGGAGGACCGCCGTCGCCCGGAGCCGTCAACCGTCACCGTCTCGCTCCACCAAGCCTCCCCCGAGCCCGCGTTCGCACATCTGCAGGGCCCGGTGAGCCCCTCAGATCCGCCTCGCCCGCGCCTCCCCGCTGCTGCAACCTCCGTCCTGCGTGCTAGCCCCGCCGGCCGCGCGCAACGCTCGCGCACACCGCACTGCCCACGGCCACGCCCTCCCCTCTCTCCCCTACTCACCGTGTCGCACGCCCGACGCTCACGCCGCCCGCTTCTGCCCGCGCCGCAGCTCGGCTCCCGCTCGTGCCGCACCGCCCGCTGCCGCCCCTGCCTCGCTTCTCGCTCCGCTCCGGCACCGTCCTCGCGTCGCCTGCCAGCTCTTGCTCGTGCCGCGACACCGCCTCACGCTTCCTTGACCGCACCCGCCGGCGACCACCCATCCGAGGCTGCCACCGGCCATGGCTATGGCCTCGAGCCGACTACCGCGCCGCCCCCACCTGGCCTCGCCGTTTCGCTGAGCCGCGCCTCGCTGCTCGCTCACCGTCGCGAGCGCCTCCGACCGCGCCCGCCGTTCCCCGCACGCGCCCACAGCCCATCCTTGCACGCCTCCGCGCTCGCAATGGCCGCCACTCCCCGCGCGCGCCGCCTGCAGCCGCTCGCTGGCATGCCCGCCTGCTGGCGCCCGTTGCTGCGCCGCCTTGCTCCGGCCCGCCGCCGTGGCCGGCGCTCCTCCCCTGGTGGCCTCGGGTGTGCGGGCACCCCTGCGCCCGATGCTTGTAACCCGTTTGCCCGCTAAGGACCCCCTTGCCTATGACACAGGGGGCCCACCCGCAGAACGAGTTTATAAAAAAGGATTTAAAAAATAATAAATAAATAAAAATAAATTTAATTAATTAACTAAATTAATTAAGCTAATTAATCATAATTAGATTAATCTAATCACTAATTAACCTAATTAAGTGTTAGTTAATTAATCAGTCAATGACAGGCGGGACCCACACGTCAGATTGACCCAGTCAATGCCCTGTTGATTGCTGACGTCATGATGACATCAGCATACACTATTCTGGATAATGTTGATTTAAAATAATTAAGTAAACTCTAAAAATGATTAAATCTTTTAGAATTAATATAAAATAAACCATAGCTCGGATGAAAATACTTTGTACATGAAAGTTGCTCAGAACGACGAGACGAATCCGAATACGTAGCCCGTTCGTCCACCACACATCCCTAGCATAGCGAACACGCAACTTTTCCCCTCCGGTTCATCTGTCCGAAAACGCGAAACACCGGGGATACTTTCCCGGACGTTCCCCCCTTCGCCGGTATCACCTACTACCGCGTTAGGGCACACCTAACACTGCTCGTTGTCATGTCATGCGTCGTCATGCATTTGTTTGCATTATATTTATTGTTTCTTCCCCCTCTTCTCTCGCTAGACACCGAGACCGACGCCGCTGCTACCCAGTACGACTACGGTGTTGACGACCCCTCCTTCTTGCCAGAGCAACCAGGCAAGCCCCCCCCCCTTGATCACTAGATATCGCCTATTCTTCTCTATACTGCTTGCATTAGAGTAGTGTAGCATGCTACTGCTTTCTGTTAATCCTATTCTGTTGCATATCCTGTCTTTGCCACTACTGTTGTTACCTTTACCTGCAATCCTACATGCTTAGTATAGGATGCTAGTATTCCATCTTTGGCCCTACATTCTTGTTCGTCTGCTGTGCTATACTATCAGGACGTGATCACTCGGGAGGTGATCATGGTTATATACTATATACTTTATACATGATACATGTGGTGACTAAAGTCGGGTCGGCTCGTGGAGCACCCGCGAGTGATTCACGGATTGGGGGCTGAAAGGACCTTTGTCCCGACGGCCCTCTGGGTGGATCTTTGTGGCGGAGCGACATGGCAGGTTGAGACCACCTAGGCGAGAGGTGGGCCTGGCCCTGGTCGGCGTTCGCGGTTACTTCATAATAACACGCTTAACGAGATCTTGGTATTTGATCTGAATCTGGCCACTGGCCTATACGCACTAACCAACTACGCGGGAACTGTTATGGGCACTCGGCGTCGTGGTATCACCCGAAGCCTTCGTGACGTCAGCGACTGAGCGACGCGCGCCGGATTGGACTGGAACGCCTGCTAGGCTAGGTCTGCTTCCGTCCGCCCACGCAACGTGCAGGTGTGCAATGGGCGATGGGCCCAGGCCCCTGCGCCATAGGATTTAGACCGGCGTGCTGACCTCTCTGTTGTGCCTAGGTGGGGTGATGACCCACAAGTATAGGGGATCTATCATAGTCCTTTCGATAAGTAAGAGTGTCGAACCCAACGAGGAGCAGAAGGAGATGATAAGCGGTTTTCAGCAAGGTATGCTCTGCAAGCACTGAAATAATAGGTAACAGATAGTTTTGTGATAGGATAATTTGTAACGAGCAACAAGTAACAAAAGTAAATAAAGTGCAGCAAGGTGGCCCAATCCTTTTTGTAGCAAAGGACAAGCCTGGACAAACTCTTATATAGAGAAAAGCGCTCCCGAGGACACATGGGAATTATCGTCAAGCTAGTTTTCATCACGTTCATATGATTCGCGTTCGGTACTTTGATAATTTGATATGTGGGTGGACGGTGCTTGGGTGCTGTTCTTACTTGAACAAGCATCCCACTTATGATTAACCTCTATTGCAAGCATCCGCAACTACAACAAAAGTATTAAGGTAAACCTAACCATAGCATGAAACATATGGATCCAAATCAGCCCCTTACGAAGCAACGCATAAACTAGGGTTTAAGCTTATGTCACTCTAGCAACCCATCATCTACTTATTACTTCCCAATGCCTTCCTCTAGGCCCAAATAATGGTGAAGTGTCATGTAGTCGACGTTCACATAACACCACTAGAGGATAGACAACATACATCTCATCAAAATATCGAACGAATACCAAATTCACATGACTACTAATGGCAAGACTTCTCCCATGTCCTCAGGAACAAACGTAACTACTCACAAAGCATATTCATGTTCATAATCAGAGGAGTATTAATATGCATAAAGGATCTGAACATATGATCTTCCACCAAATAAAACAACTAGCATCAACTACAAGGAGTAATCAACACTACTAGGAACCTACAGGTACCAATCCCAGACTATGAGACAAGAATTGGATACAAGAGATGAACTAGGGTTTGAGAGGAGATGGTGCTGGTGAAGATGTTGATGGAGATTGCCCTCTCCCGATGAGAGGAGCGTTGGTGACGACGATGGCGATGATTTCCCCCTCCCGGAGGGAAGTCTCCCCGGCAGAACAGCTATGCCGGAGCCCTAGATTGGTTCCGCCAAGGTTCTGCCTCATGGCGGCGGAGTCTCGTCCCGAAAGCTTGCTTATGATTTTTCTTTGGACGAAAGACTTCATATAGCAGAAGATGGGCACCGGAGGGCCAACAGGGGGCCCATGAGGCAGGGGGCGCGCCAAGGGGGGTAGGGCGCGCCCCCCACCTCGTGGCCAGGTGGAGGCCCCCCTGACGTATTTCTTCCGCTCAATATTTTTTATTATTTCCAAAAATAACTTTCGTGAAGTTTCAGGACTTTTGGAGTTGTGCAGAATAGGTCTCTAATATTTGCTCCTATTCCAGCCCAGAATTCCAGCTGCCGGCATTCTCCCTCCTTATGTAAACCTTGTAAAATAAAAGATAATAGGCATAAGTATTGTGACATAATGTGTAATAACAGCCCATAATGCAATAAATATCGATATAAAAGCATGATGCAAAATGGACGTATCAACTCCCCCAAGCTTAGACCTCGCTTGTCCTCAAGAGAAAGCCGATAACGATAAATATGTCCACACGTTTAGAGGTAGAGGTGTCGATAAAATAAAATACGGACATGAGGGCATCATGATTATTCTCATAACAGGAACATCTATGGATATTGTCATATGATTTCTTATGCTCAAGTAATAATCATAATGAGCTCAATGTGACTAAGGAGTTAGCCACGGGATCATGCGTTACGGAACGAGTAAAGAGACTTGCCGGTAACGAGATTGAACGAGGTATGGGATACCAACGATCGAATCTCGGGCAAGTAACATACCGATGGACAAAGGGAATTGTATACGGGATTGATTGAATCCCCGACATCGTGGTTCATCCGGTGAGATCATCGTGGAACATGTGGGAGCCAATATGGGTATCTAGATCCCGCTATTGGTTATTGGCCGGAGAGGTGTATCGGTCATGTCTGCATGGTTCCGAACCCGTAGGGTCTACACACTTAAGGTTCGGTGAGGCTAGAGTTGTAATGGGAATAGTATGTGGTTACCGAAGGTTGTTCGGAGTCCCGGATGAGATCCCGGATGTGACGAGGAACTCCGGAATGGTCCGGAGGTGAAGATCGATATATTGGACGAAGGGTATTGGAGTCCGAAATTGTTCTAGGAGTACCGGGTGACGACCAGCGTGACCGAAAGGAGTTTCGGAGGCCCCGGCAAGCGTTGGGGGGCCTTATGGGCCAAGGGGAGGGGCCACACCAGCCCACTAAGGAGATGCGCGCCCCTCCCACCCCATCTCACGTAACCTGGAGAGGTGGGGGCGCCTCCCCTAGGGCAGCTGCCCCTCCCGGCTTGGGGGGCAAGTTTCCTATGGGTGGGGGCGCCCAAACCCATCTAGGGTTTCCCCTGTGGCCACCACCCCTCCCATAGGGAAACCCTAGGGCGCCTCCTCCTCCCCCCTTCCCCCTATATATAGTGAGGGAGAGAGAGGGCAGCCGCACCCCTTCCCAGGAGCAGCCCTCCCCTCCTCCAATCCCTCCTCCTCCTCCATAGTGCTGAGCGATGCTCTGCCGGAGAACCACGAGCTCCACCGCCACCATGCCGTCGTGCTGCCAAAGTTATCCCTCAACTTCTCCTCTCCCCTTGCTGGATCAAGAAGGAGGAGACGTCCCCGGGTTGTACGTGTGTTGAACGTGGAGGCGCCGTCCGTTCGGCGCTTGGATCGGATCTTCCGCGATTTGAATCGTCGTGAGTACGAATCCATCAACCGCGTTCTTGTAACGCTTCCCCTTAGAGATCTTCAAGGGTATGAAGATGCACTCCCTCTCTCTCGTTGCTAGCATCTCCTAGATTGATCTTGGTGATACGTAGGAAAATTTTGAATTATTGCTTTGTTCCCCAACAGTGGCATCATGAGCTAGGTCTATGCGTAGATTCTATGCATGAGTAGAACACAAGTAGTTGTGGGCGATGATTTGGTCAATTTGCTTACCGTTACTAGTCTTATCTTGATTCGGCGGCATTGTGGGATGAAGCGGCCCGGACCGACCTTACACGTACGCTTAGGTGAGACTGGTTCCACCGAGTGACATGCACTTGATGCATAAGGTGGCTAGAGGGTGTCTGTCTCTCCCACTTTAGTCGGATCGGATTCGTCGAAGAGGGTCCTTATGAAGGGTAAATAGCAATTGGCATATCACCGTTGTGGTTTTTGCGTAGGTAAGAAACATTCTTCCTAGAAACCCATAGCAGCCACGTAAAACATGCAACAACAATTAGAGGACGTCTAACTTGTTTTTGCAGGGTATGCTATGTGATGTGATATATGTGATGTATGAGATTGATCATGTTCTTGTAATAGGAATCACGACTTGCATGTCGATGAGTATGACAACCGGCAGGAGCCATAGGAGTTGTCCTAATTTATTGTATGACCTGCGAGTCAATGTAAACGCCATGTAATTACTTTACTTTATTGCTAACCGTTAGCCATGGTAGTAGAAGTAATAGTTGGCGAGACAACTTCATGAAGACACGATGATGGAGATCATGATGATGGAGATCATGGTGTCATGCCGGTGACGAAGGTGATCATGCCGCGCCTCGAAGATGGAGATCAAAGGCGCAAGATGATATTGGCCATATCATGTCACTTTATGATTTGCATGTGATGTTTGTCATATTTACATATTATTTGCTTAGAACGACGGTAGCATAAATAAGATGATCCCTCACTAAAATTTCAAGAAATGTGTTCCCCCTAACTGTGCACCGTTGCGAAGGTTCGTTGTTTCGAAGCACCACGTGATGATCGAGTGTGATAGATTCTAACATTCGCATACAACGGGTGTAATCCAGATTACACATGCAAACACTTAGGTTGACTTGACGAGCCTAGCATGTACAAACATGGCCTCGGAACACGAGAGACCGAAAGGTCGAACATGAGTCGTATAGTAGATGCGATCAACATGAAGATGTTCACCGTTGATGACTAGTCCGTCTCACGTGATGATCGGACACGGCCTAGTCGATTCGGATCATGTATCACTTAGATGACTAGAGGGATGTCTATCTGAGTGGGAGTTCATTAAATAATTTGATTAATTGAACTCATTATCATGAACATAGTCTAAATTTTCTTTGCAAATTATGTTGTAGATTAATAGCTCGTGCTTTAGCTCCCTGTTTTAATACGTTCCTAGAGAAAGACTAAGTTGAAAGATATTGTAAGCAATTGTGCGGACTAGGGCCGTAGTCTGAGGATTGTCCTCACTGCTACATAGAAGGCTTCTGTCCTTGATGCACCGCTCGGTGTGCCAACCCCTCTGGCGTCGTCTGTGGATGTTGTGAACATCTGGCAGACACATTCTGATGACTACTTGATAGTTTAGTGTGCCATGCTTTACGGCTTAGGATCGGGACACCAAAGGCGTTTTGAACGCCATGGAATATATGAGATGTTCCAAGAGCTGAAATTGGTATTTCAGGCTCATGCCCGTGTTGAGAGGTTTGAGACCTCTGACAAGATCTTTGCCTACAAGATGGAGAATAGCTCAGCCAGTGAGCATGTGCTCAGAATGTCTGGGTACTTCAATCACTTGAATCAAGTGGGAGTTAATCTTCCAGATAAGAGAGTGATTGACAAAAGTTCTCCAGTCACTATCACCGAGCTTCTAGAGTTTCGTGATGAACTATAACATGCTAGGGAAGATGATCCCGGAGCTGTTCGCCGTGCTTAAGGCCGTAAAGGTAGAAATCAATAAGGAGCATCAAGTGTGACGCCTGGATAATTAGACTACAGTAATTCCCTGCTAATGATGCCACGTCACCTCTGTCACTGTAGTTAATCTCGGGTTAGTTCAAAAAACCAATTCAAATTCAAAATTGAATTAAAGGCAAACAACAAAAGTTTTCAAACTTAAAACTAAAATGTTCGGGTTGTGCCAAGTAATACAAAGTTAATTGTGGTGAAGAAACCCCACTTTTATAAAATGTTTTAATACTCTAAAATGATTAAAACGGTAGTTGAAACGATTGAATATGTGCCTTTGATATTTTATAAAATGATAAACTATTTTATTTTGAGGTAAAAACTTTTAGGTTAGTGGGTTATTTTGAAACACTATTTTCGGAGCTATTGTCATATTTTACTAAACTGAAAATAAAGTGTAACTAAAAGAAAACAGAAAAGAAAAGTGGAAATAAAACAAAACAAATAAGAAGGACCTCCCTGGCCGACTGGGCCAAACGGCCCCAGCCGACCAGCCCACTGGCCCGGCCGGCCCATCCCCACTCCCTTATCCCCTGAGGCGACCCAAACCCTAATCCACCGACACCCCCCACTCTACCCACTTCGCCTCTCCCTCTCCCCCCTCACCTCTCGATCCCATCTGGATCAGGGAGGGGCTCGACCTCGACGCTGCCCCGGATCGCCGTCGATGTCGCCGCCACCTGGAGGACCGCCGTCGCCCGGAGCCGTCAACCGTCACCGTCTCGCTCCACCAAGCCTCCCCCGAGCCCGCGTTCGCACATCTGCAGGGCCCGGTGAGCCCCTCAGATCCGCCTCGCCCGCGCCTCCCCGCTGCTGCAACCTCCGTCCTGCGTGCTAGCCCCGCCGGCCGCGCGCAACGCTCGCGCACACCGCACTGCCCACGGCCACGCCCTCCCCTCTCTCCCCTACTCACCGTGTCGCACGCCCGACGCTCACGCCGCCCGCTTCTGCCCGCGCCGCAGCTCGGCTCCCGCTCGTGCCGCACCGCCCGCTGCCGCCCCTGCCTCGCTTCTCGCTCCGCTCCGGCACCGTCCTCGCGTCGCCTGCCAGCTCTTGCTCGTGCCGCGACACCGCCTCACGCTTCCTTGACCGCACCCGCCGGCGACCACCCATCCGAGGCTGCCACCGGCCATGGCTATGGCCTCGAGCCGACTGCCGCGCCGCCCCCACCTGGCCTCGCCGTTTCGCTGAGCCGCGCCTCGCTGCTCGCTCACCGTCGCCAGCGCCTCCGACCGCGCCCGCCGTTCCCCGCACGCGCCCACAGCCCATCCTTGCACGCCTCCGCGCTCGCAATGGCCGCCACTCCCCGCGCGCGCCGCCTGCAGCCGCTCGCTGGCATGCCCGCTTGCTGGCGCCCGTTGCTGCGCCGCCTTGCTCCGGCCCGCCGCCGTGGCCGGCGCTCCTCCCCTGGTGGCCTCGGGTGTGCGGGCACCCCTGCGCCCGATGCTTGTAACCCGTTTGCCCGCTAAGGACCCCCTTGCCTATGACACAGGGGGCCCACCCGCAGAACGAGTTTATAAAAAAGGATTTAAAAAATAATAAATAAATAAAAATAAATTTAATTAATTAACTAAATTAATTAAGCTAATTAATCATAATTAGATTAATCTAATCACTAATTAACCTAATTAAGTGTTAGTTAATTAATCAGTCAATGGCAGGCGGGACCCACACGTCAGATTGACCCAGTCAATGCCCTGTTGATTGCTGACGTCATGATGACATCAGCATACACTATTCTGGATAATGTTGATTTAAAATAATTAAGTAAATTCTAAAAATGATTAAATCTTTTAGAATTAATATAAAATAAACCATAGCTCGGATGAAAATACTTTGTACATGAAAGTTGCTCAGAACGACGAGACGAATCCGAATACGTAGCCCGTTCGTCCACCACACATCCCTAGCATAGCGAACACGCAACTTTTCCCCTCCGGTTCATCTGTCCGAAAACGCGAAACACCGGGGATACTTTCCCGGACGTTCCCCCCTTCGCCGGTATCACCTACTACCGCGTTAGGGCACACCTAACACTGCTCGTTGTCATGTCATGCGTCGTCATGCATTTGTTTGCATTATATTTATTGTTTCTTCCCCCTCTTCTCTCGCTAGACACCGAGACCGACGCCGCTGCTACCCAGTACGACTACGGTGTTGACGACCCCTCCTTCTTGCCAGAGCAACCAGGCAAGCCCCCCCCCCTTGATCACTAGATATCGCCTATTCTTCTCTATACTGCTTGCATTAGAGTAGTGTAGCATGCTACTGCTTTCTGTTAATCCTATTCTGTTGCATATCCTGTCTTTGCCACTACTGTTGTTACCTTTACCTGCAATCCTACATGCTTAGTATAGGATGCTAGTATTCCATCTTTGGCCCTACATTCTTGTTCGTCTGCTGTGCTATACTATCAGGACGTGATCACTCGGGAGGTGATCATGGTTATATACTATATACTTTATACATGATACATGTGGTGACTAAAGTCGGGTCGGCTCGTGGAGCACCCGCGAGTGATTCACGGATTGGGGGCTGAAAGGACCTTTGTCCCGACGGCCCTCTGGGTGGATCTTTGTGGCGGAGCGACATGGCAGGTTGAGACCACCTAGGCGAGAGGTGGGCCTGGCCCTGGTCGGCGTTCGCGGTTACTTCATAATAACACGCTTAACGAGATCTTGGTATTTGATCTGAATCTGGCCACTGGCCTATACGCACTAACCAACTACGCGGGAACTGTTATGGGCACTCGGCGTCGTGGTATCACCCGAAGCCTTCGTGACGTCAGCGACTGAGCGACGCGCGCCGGATTGGACTGGAACGCCTGCTAGGCTAGGTCTGCTTCCGTCCGCCCACGCAACGTGCAGGTGTGCAATGGGCGATGGGCCCAGGCCCCTGCGCCATAGGATTTAGACCGGCGTGCTGACCTCTCTGTTGTGCCTAGGTGGGGTGATGACCCACAAGTATAGGGGATCTATCATAGTCCTTTCGATAAGTAAGAGTGTCGAACCCAACGAGGAGCAGAAGGAGATGATAAGCGGTTTTCAGCAAGGTATGCTCTGCAAGCACTGAAATAATAGGTAACAGATAGTTTTGTGATAGGATAATTTGTAACGAGCAACAAGTAACAAAAGTAAATAAAGTGCAGCAAGGTGGCCCAATCCTTTTTGTAGCAAAGGACAAGCCTGGACAAACTCTTATATAGAGAAAAGCGCTCCCGAGGACACATGGGAATTATCGTCAAGCTAGTTTTCATCACGTTCATATGATTCGCGTTCGGTACTTTGATAATTTGATATGTGGGTGGACGGTGCTTGGGTGCTGTTCTTACTTGAACAAGCATCCCACTTATGATTAACCTCTATTGCAAGCATCCGCAACTACAACAAAAGTATTAAGGTAAACCTAACCATAGCATGAAACATATGGATCCAAATCAGCCCCTTACGAAGCAACGCATAAACTAGGGTTTAAGCTTATGTCACTCTAGCAACCCATCATCTACTTATTACTTCCCAATGCCTTCCTCTAGGCCCAAATAATGGTGAAGTGTCATGTAGTCGACGTTCACATAACACCACTAGAGGATAGACAACATACATCTCATCAAAATATCGAACGAATACCAAATTCACATGACTACTAATGGCAAGACTTCTCCCATGTCCTCAGGAACAAACGTAACTACTCACAAAGCATATTCATGTTCATAATCAGAGGAGTATTAATATGCATAAAGGATCTGAACATATGATCTTCCACCAAATAAAACAACTAGCATCAACTACAAGGAGTAATCAACACTACTAGGAACCTACAGGTACCAATCCCAGACTATGAGACAAGAATTGGATACAAGAGATGAACTAGGGTTTGAGAGGAGATGGTGCTGGTGAAGATGTTGATGGAGATTGCCCTCTCCCGATGAGAGGAGCGTTGGTGACGACGATGGCGATGATTTCCCCCTCCCGGAGGGAAGTCTCCCCGGCAGAACAGCTATGCCGGAGCCCTAGATTGGTTCCGCCAAGGTTCTGCCTCATGGCGGCGGAGTCTCGTCCCGAAAGCTTGCTTATGATTTTTCTTTGGACGAAAGACTTCATATAGCAGAAGATGGGCACCGGAGGGCCAACAGGGGGCCCATGAGGCAGGGGGCGCGCCAAGGGGGGTAGGGCGCGCCCCCCACCTCGTGGCCAGGTGGAGGCCCCCCTGACGTATTTCTTCCGCTCAATATTTTTTATTATTTCCAAAAATAACTTTCGTGAAGTTTCAGGACTTTTGGAGTTGTGCAGAATAGGTCTCTAATATTTGCTCCTATTCCAGCCCAGAATTCCAGCTGCCGGCATTCTCCCTCCTTATGTAAACCTTGTAAAATAAAAGATAATAGGCATAAGTATTGTGACATAATGTGTAATAACAGCCCATAATGCAATAAATATCGATATAAAAGCATGATGCAAAATGGACGTATCAACTCCCCCAAGCTTAGACCTCGCTTGTCCTCAAGCGAAAGCCGATAACGATAAATATGTCCACACGTTTAGAGGTAGAGGTGTCGATAAAATAAAATACGGACATGAGGGCATCATGATTATTCTCATAACAGGAACATATATGGATATTGTCATATGATTTCTTATGCTCAAGTAATAATCATAATGAGCTCAATGTGACTAAGGAGTTAGCCACGGGATCATGCGTTACGGAACGAGTAAAGAGACTTGCCGGTAACGAGATTGAACGAGGTATGGGATACCAACGATCGAATCTCGGGCAAGTAACATACCGATGGACAAAGGGAATTGTATACGGGATTGATTGAATCCCCGACATCGTGGTTCATCCGGTGAGATCATCGTGGAACATGTGGGAGCCAATATGGGTATCTAGATCCCGCTATTGGTTATTGGCCGGAGAGGTGTATCGGTCATGTCTGCATGGTTCCGAACCCGTAGGGTCTACACACTTAAGGTTCGGTGAGGCTAGAGTTGTAATGGGAATAGTATGTGGTTACCGAAGGTTGTTCGGAGTCCCGGATGAGATCCCGGATGTGACGAGGAACTCCGGAATGGTCCGGAGGTGAAGATCGATATATTGGACGAAGGGTATTGGAGTCCGAAATTGTTCTAGGAGTACCGGGTGACGACCAGCGTGACCGAAAGGAGTTTCAGAGGCCCCGGCAAGCGTTGGGGGGCCTTATGGGCCAAGGGGAGGGGCCACACCAGCCCACTAAGGAGATGCGCGCCCCTCCCACCCCATCTCACGTAACCTGGAGAGGTGGGGGCGCCTCCCCTAGGGCAGCTGCCCCTCCCGGCTTGGGGGGCAAGTTTCCTATGGGTGGGGGAGCCCAAACCCATCTAGGGTTTCCCCTGTGGCCACCACCCCTCCCATAGGGAAACCCTAGGGCGCCTCCTCCTCCCCCCTTCCCCCTATATATAGTGAGGGAGAGAGAGGGCAGCCGCACCCCTTCCCAGGAGCAGCCCTCCCCTCCTCCAATCCCTCCTCCTCCTCCATAGTGCTGAGCGATGCTCTGCCGGAGAACCACGAGCTCCACCGCCACCATGCCGTCGTGCTGCCAAAGTTATCCCTCAACTTCTCCTCTCCCCTTGCTGGATCAAGAAGGAGGAGACGTCCCCGGGTTGTACGTGTGTTGAACGTGGAGGCGCCGTCCGTTCGGCGCTTGGATCGGATCTTCCGCGATTTGAATCGTCGTGAGTACGAATCCATCAACCGCGTTCTTGTAACGCTTCCCCTTAGAGATATTCAAGGGTATGAAGATGCACTCCCTCTCTCTCGTTGCTAGCATCTCCTAGATTGATCTTGGTGATACGTAGGAAAATTTTGAATTATTGCTTTGTTCCCCAACAGTGGCATCATGAGCTAGGTCTATGCGTAGATTCTATGCATGAGTAGAACACAAGTAGTTGTGGGCGATGATTTGGTCAATTTGCTTACCGTTACTAGTCTTATCTTGATTCGGCGGCATTGTGGGATGAAGCGGCCCGGACCGACCTTACACGTACGCTTAGGTGAGACTGGTTCCACCGAGTGACATGCACTTGATGCATAAGGTGGCTAGAGGGTGTCTGTCTCTCCCACTTTAGTCGGATCGGATTCGTCGAAGAGGGTCCTTATGAAGGGTAAATAGCAATTGGCATATCACCGTTGTGGTTTTTGCGTAGGTAAGAAACATTCTTCCTAGAAACCCATAGCAGCCACGTAAAACATGCAACAACAATTAGAGGACGTCTAACTTGTTTTTGCAGGGTATGCTATGTGATGTGATATATGTGATGTATGAGATTGATCATGTTCTTGTAATAGGAATCACGACTTGCATGTCGATGAGTATGACAACCGGCAGGAGCCATAGGAGTTGTCCTAATTTATTGTATGACCTGCGAGTCAATGTAAACGCCATGTAATTACTTTACTTTATTGCTAACCGTTAGCCATGGTAGTAGAAGTAATAGTTGGCGAGACAACTTCATGAAGACACGATGATGGAGATCATGATGATGGAGATCATGGTGTCATGCCGGTGACGAAGGTGATCATGCCGCGCCTCGAAGATGGAGATCAAAGGCGCAAGATGATATTGGCCATATCATGTCACTTTATGATTTGCATGTGATGTTTGTCATATTTACATATTATTTGCTTAGAACGACGGTAGCATAAATAAGATGATCCCTCACTAAAATTTCAAGAAATGTGTTCCCCCTAACTGTGCACCGTTGCGAAGGTTCGTTGTTTCGAAGCACCACGTGATGATCGAGTGTGATAGATTCTAACATTCGCATACAACGGGTGTAATCCAGATTACACATGCAAACACTTAGGTTGACTTGACGAGCCTAGCATGTACAAACATGGCCTCGGAACACGAGAGACCGAAAGGTCGAACATGAGTCGTATAGTAGATGCGATCAACATGAAGATGTTCACCGTTGATGACTAGTCCGTCTCACGTGATGATCGGACACGGCCTAGTCGATTCGGATCATGTATCACTTAGATGACTAGAGGGATGTCTATCTGAGTGGGAGTTCATTAAATAATTTGATTAATTGAACTCATTATCATGAACATAGTCTAAATTTTCTTTGCAAATTATGTTGTAGATTAATAGCTCGTGCTTTAGCTCCCTGTTTTAATACGTTCCTAGAGAAAGACTAAGTTGAAAGATATTGTAAGCAATTGTGCGGACTAGGGCCGTAGTCTGAGGATTGTCCTCACTGCTACATAGAAGGCTTCTGTCCTTGATGCACCGCTCGGTGTGCCAACCCCTCTGGCGTCGTCTGTGGATGTTGTGAACATCTGGCAGACACATTCTGATGACTACTTGATAGTTTAGTGTGCCATGCTTTACGGCTTAGGATCGGGACACCAAAGGCGTTTTGAACGCCATGGAATATATGAGATGTTCCAAGAGCTGAAATTGGTATTTCAGGCTCATGCCCGTGTTGAGAGGTTTGAGACCTCTGACAAGATCTTTGCCTACAAGATGGAGAATAGCTCAGCCAGTGAGCATGTGCTCAGAATGTCTGGGTACTTCAATCACTTGAATCAAGTGGGAGTTAATCTTCCAGATAAGAGAGTGATTGACAAAAGTTCTCCAGTCACTATCACCGAGCTTCTAGAGTTTCGTGATGAACTATAACATGCTAGGGAAGATGATCCCGGAGCTGTTCGCCGTGCTTAAGGCCGTAAAGGTAGAAATCAATAAGGAGCATCAAGTGTGACGCCTGGATAATTAGACTACAGTAATTCCCTGCTAATGATGCCACGTCACCTCTGTCACTGTAGTTAATCTCGGGTTAGTTCAAAAAACCAATTCAAATTCAAAATTGAATTAAAGGCAAACAACAAAAGTTTTCAAACTTAAAACTAAAATGTTCGGGTTGTGCCAAGTAATACAAAGTTAATTGTGGTGAAGAAACCCCACTTTTATAAAATGTTTTAATACTCTAAAATGATTAAAACGGTAGTTGAAACGATTGAATATGTGCCTTTGATATTTTATAAAATGATAAACTATTTTATTTTGAGGTAAAAACTTTTAGGTTAGTGGGTTATTTTGAAACACTATTTTCGGAGCTATTGTCATATTTTACTAAACTGAAAATAAAGTGTAACTAAAAGAAAACAGAAAAGAAAAGTGGAAATAAAACAAAACAAATAAGAAGGACCTCCCTGGCCGACTGGGCCAAACGGCCCCAGCCGACCAGCCCACTGGCCCGGCCGGCCCATCCCCACTCCCTTATCCCCTGAGGCGACCCAAACCCTAATCCACCGACACCCCCCACTCTACCCACTTCGCCTCTCCCTCTCCCCCCTCACCTCTCGATCCCATCTGGATCAGGGAGGGGCTCGACCTTGACGCTGCCCCGGATCGCCGTCGATGTCGCCGCCACCTGGAGGACCGCCGTCGCCCGGAGCCGTCAACCGTCACCGTCTCGCTCCACCAAGCCTCCCCCGAGCCCGCGTTCGCACATCTGCAGGGCCCGGTGAGCCCCTCAGATCCGCCTCGCCCGCGCCTCCCCGCTGCTGCAACCTCCGTCCTGCGTGCTAGCCCCGCCGGCCGCGCGCAACGCTCACGCACACCGCACTGCCCACGGCCACGCCCTCCCCTCTCTCCCCTACTCACCGTGTCGCACGCCCGACGCTCACGCCGCCCGCTTCTGCCCGCGCCGCAGCTCGGCTCCCGCTCGTGCCGCACCGCCCGCTGCCGCCCCTGCCTCGCTT
The DNA here is from genome assembly GCF_002575655.3 of Aegilops tauschii subsp. strangulata. Classification (NCBI taxonomy): domain Eukaryota; kingdom Viridiplantae; phylum Streptophyta; class Magnoliopsida; order Poales; family Poaceae; genus Aegilops; species Aegilops tauschii. The sequence continues at coordinate 63,511,967 of NC_053038.3, read as the reverse complement.
CTCGCTCCGCTCCGGCACCGTCCTCGCGTCGCCTGCCAGCTCTTGCTCGTGCCGCGACACCGCCTCACGCTTCCTTGACCGCACCCGCCGGCGACCACCCATCCGAGGCTGCCACCGGCCATGGCTATGGCCTCGAGCCGACTGCCGCGCCGCCCCCACCTGGCCTCGCCGTTTCGCTGAGCCGCGCCTCGCTGCTCGCTCACCGTCGCCAGCGCCTCCGACCGCGCCCGCCGTTCCCCGCACGCGCCCACAGCCCATCCTTGCACGCCTCCGCGCTCGCAATGGCCGCCACTCCCCGCGCGCGCCGCCTGCAGCCGCTCGCTGGCATGCCCGCCTGCTGGCGCCCGTTGCTGCGCCGCCTTGCTCCGGCCCGCCGCCGTGGCCGGCGCTCCTCCCCTGGTGGCCTCGGGTGTGCGGGCACCCCTGCGCCCGATGCTTGTAACCCGTTTGCCCGCTAAGGACCCCCTTGCCTATGACACAGGGGGCCCACCCGCAGAACGAGTTTATAAAAAAGGATTTAAAAAATAATAAATAAATAAAAATAAATTTAATTAATTAACTAAATTAATTAAGCTAATTAATCATAATTAGATTAATCTAATCACTAATTAACCTAATTAAGTGTTAGTTAATTAATCAGTCAATGACAGGCGGGACCCACACGTCAGATTGACCCAGTCAATGCCCTGTTGATTGCTGACGTCATGATGACATCAGCATACACTATTCTGGATAATGTTGATTTAAAATAATTAAGTAAATTCTAAAAATGATTAAATCTTTTAGAATTAATATAAAATAAACCATAGCTCGGATGAAAATACTTTGTACATGAAAGTTGCTCAGAACGACGAGACGAATCCGAATACGTAGCCCGTTCGTCCACCACACATCCCTAGCATAGCGAACACGCAACTTTTCCCCTCCGGTTCATCTGTCCGAAAACGCGAAACACCGGGGATACTTTCCCGGACGTTCCCCCCTTCGCCGGTATCACCTACTACCGCGTTAGGGCACACCTAACACTGCTCGTTGTCATGTCATGCGTCGTCATGCATTTGTTTGCATTATATTTATTGTTTCTTCCCCCTCTTCTCTCGCTAGACACCGAGACCGACGCCGCTGCTACCCAGTACGACTACGGTGTTGACGACCCCTCCTTCTTGCCAGAGCAACCAGGCAAGCCCCCCCCCCCCTTGATCACTAGATATCGCCTATTCTTCTCTATACTGCTTGCATTAGAGTAGTGTAGCATGCTACTGCTTTCTGTTAATCCTATTCTGTTGCATATCCTGTCTTTGCCACTACTGTTGTTACCTTTACCTGCAATCCTACATGCTTAGTATAGGATGCTAGTATTCCATCTTTGGCCCTACATTCTTGTTCGTCTGCTGTGCTATACTATCAGGACGTGATCACTCGGGAGGTGATCATGGTTATATACTATATACTTTATACATGATACATGTGGTGACTAAAGTCGGGTCGGCTCGTGGAGCACCCGCGAGTGATTCACGGATTGGGGGCTGAAAGGACCTTTGTCCCGACGGCCCTCTGGGTGGATCTTTGTGGCGGAGCGACATGGCAGGTTGAGACCACCTAGGCGAGAGGTGGGCCTGGCCCTGGTCGGCGTTCGCGGTTACTTCATAATAACACGCTTAACGAGATCTTGGTATTTGATCTGAATCTGGCCACTGGCCTATACGCACTAACCAACTACGCGGGAACTGTTATGGGCACTCGGCGTCGTGGTATCACCCGAAGCCTTCGTGACGTCAGCGACTGAGCGACGCGCGCCGGATTGGACTGGAACGCCTGCTAGGCTAGGTCTGCTTCCGTCCGCCCACGCAACGTGCAGGTGTGCAATGGGCGATGGGCCCAGGCCCCTGCGCCATAGGATTTAGACCGGCGTGCTGACCTCTCTGTTGTGCCTAGGTGGGGTGATGACCCACAAGTATAGGGGATCTATCATAGTCCTTTCGATAAGTAAGAGTGTCGAACCCAACGAGGAGCAGAAGGAGATGATAAGCGGTTTTCAGCAAGGTATGCTCTGCAAGCACTGAAATAATAGGTAACAGATAGTTTTGTGATAGGATAATTTGTAACGAGCAACAAGTAACAAAAGTAAATAAAGTGCAGCAAGGTGGCCCAATCCTTTTTGTAGCAAAGGACAAGCCTGGACAAACTCTTATATAGAGAAAAGCGCTCCCGAGGACACATGGGAATTATCGTCAAGCTAGTTTTCATCACGTTCATATGATTCGCGTTCGGTACTTTGATAATTTGATATGTGGGTGGACGGTGCTTGGGTGCTGTTCTTACTTGAACAAGCATCCCACTTATGATTAACCTCTATTGCAAGCATCCGCAACTACAACAAAAGTATTAAGGTAAACCTAACCATAGCATGAAACATATGGATCCAAATCAGCCCCTTACGAAGCAACGCATAAACTAGGGTTTAAGCTTATGTCACTCTAGCAACCCATCATCTACTTATTACTTCCCAATGCCTTCCTCTAGGCCCAAATAATGGTGAAGTGTCATGTAGTCGACGTTCACATAACACCACTAGAGGATAGACAACATACATCTCATCAAAATATCGAACGAATACCAAATTCACATGACTACTAATGGCAAGACTTCTCCCATGTCCTCAGGAACAAACGTAACTACTCACAAAGCATATTCATGTTCATAATCAGAGGAGTATTAATATGCATAAAGGATCTGAACATATGATCTTCCACCAAATAAAACAACTAGCATCAACTACAAGGAGTAATCAACACTACTAGGAACCTACAGGTACCAATCCCAGACTATGAGACAAGAATTGGATACAAGAGATGAACTAGGGTTTGAGAGGAGATGGTGCTGGTGAAGATGTTGATGGAGATTGCCCTCTCCCGATGAGAGGAGCGTTGGTGACGACGATGGCGATGATTTCCCCCTCCCGGAGGGAAGTCTCCCCGGCAGAACAGCTATGCCGGAGCCCTAGATTGGTTCCGCCAAGGTTCTGCCTCATGGCGGCGGAGTCTCGTCCCGAAAGCTTGCTTATGATTTTTCTTTGGACGAAAGACTTCATATAGCAGAAGATGGGCACCGGAGGGCCAACAGGGGGCCCATGAGGCAGGGGGCGCGCCAAGGGGGGTAGGGCGCGCCCCCCACCTCGTGGCCAGGTGGAGGCCCCCCTGACGTATTTCTTCCGCTCAATATTTTTTATTATTTCCAAAAATAACTTTCGTGAAGTTTCAGGACTTTTGGAGTTGTGCAGAATAGGTCTCTAATATTTGCTCCTATTCCAGCCCAGAATTCCAGCTGCCGGCATTCTCCCTCCTTATGTAAACCTTGTAAAATAAAAGATAATAGGCATAAGTATTGTGACATAATGTGTAATAACAGCCCATAATGCAATAAATATCGATATAAAAGCATGATGCAAAATGGACGTATCAACTCCCCCAAGCTTAGACCTCGCTTGTCCTCAAGCGAAAGCCGATAACGATAAATATGTCCACACGTTTAGAGGTAGAGGTGTCGATAAAATAAAATACGGACATGAGGGCATCATGATTATTCTCATAACAGGAACATATATGGATATTGTCATATGATTTCTTATGCTCAAGTAATAATCATAATGAGCTCAATGTGACTAAGGAGTTAGCCACGGGATCATGCGTTACGGAACGAGTAAAGAGACTTGCCGGTAACGAGATTGAACGAGGTATGGGATACCAACGATCGAATCTCGGGCAAGTAACATACCGATGGACAAAGGGAATTGTATACGGGATTGATTGAATCCCCGACATCGTGGTTCATCCGGTGAGATCATCGTGGAACATGTGGGAGCCAATATGGGTATCTAGATCCCGCTATTGGTTATTGGCCGGAGAGGTGTATCGGTCATGTCTGCATGGTTCCGAACCCGTAGGGTCTACACACTTAAGGTTCGGTGAGGCTAGAGTTGTAATGGGAATAGTATGTGGTTACCGAAGGTTGTTCGGAGTCCCGGATGAGATCCCGGATGTGACGAGGAACTCCGGAATGGTCCGGAGGTGAAGATCGATATATTGGACGAAGGGTATTGGAGTCCGAAATTGTTCTAGGAGTACCGGGTGACGACCAGCGTGACCGAAAGGAGTTTCGGAGGCCCCGGCAAGCGTTGGGGGGCCTTATGGGCCAAGGGGAGGGGCCACACCAGCCCACTAAGGAGATGCGCGCCCCTCCCACCCCATCTCACGTAACCTGGAGAGGTGGGGGCGCCTCCCCTAGGGCAGCTGCCCCTCCCGGCTTGGGGGGCAAGTTTCCTATGGGTGGGGGCGCCCAAACCCATCTAGGGTTTCCCCTGTGGCCACCACCCCTCCCATAGGGAAACCCTAGGGCGCCTCCTCCTCCCCCCTTCCCCCTATATATAGTGAGGGAGAGAGAGGGCAGCCGCACCCCTTCCCAGGAGCAGCCCTCCCCTCCTCCAATCCCTCCTCCTCCTCCATAGTGCTGAGCGATGCTCTGCCGGAGAACCACGAGCTCCACCGCCACCATGCCGTCGTGCTGCCAAAGTTATCCCTCAACTTCTCCTCTCCCCTTGCTGGATCAAGAAGGAGGAGACGTCCCCGGGTTGTACGTGTGTTGAACGTGGAGGCGCCGTCCGTTCGGCGCTTGGATCGGATCTTCCGCGATTTGAATCGTCGTGAGTACGAATCCATCAACCGCGTTCTTGTAACGCTTCCCCTTAGAGATCTTCAAGGGTATGAAGATGCACTCCCTCTCTCTCGTTGCTAGCATCTCCTAGATTGATCTTGGTGATACGTAGGAAAATTTTGAATTATTGCTTTGTTCCCCAACAGTGGCATCATGAGCTAGGTCTATGCGTAGATTCTATGCATGAGTAGAACACAAGTAGTTGTGGGCGATGATTTGGTCAATTTGCTTACCGTTACTAGTCTTATCTTGATTCGGCGGCATTGTGGGATGAAGCGGCCCGGACCGACCTTACACGTACGCTTAGGTGAGACTGGTTCCACCGAGTGACATGCACTTGATGCATAAGGTGGCTAGAGGGTGTCTGTCTCTCCCACTTTAGTCGGATCGGATTCGTCGAAGAGGGTCCTTATGAAGGGTAAATAGCAATTGGCATATCACCGTTGTGGTTTTTGCGTAGGTAAGAAACATTCTTCCTAGAAACCCATAGCAGCCACGTAAAACATGCAACAACAATTAGAGGACGTCTAACTTGTTTTTGCAGGGTATGCTATGTGATGTGATATATGTGATGTATGAGATTGATCATGTTCTTGTAATAGGAATCACGACTTGCATGTCGATGAGTATGACAACCGGCAGGAGCCATAGGAGTTGTCCTAATTTATTGTATGACCTGCGAGTCAATGTAAACGCCATGTAATTACTTTACTTTATTGCTAACCGTTAGCCATGGTAGTAGAAGTAATAGTTGGCGAGACAACTTCATGAAGACACGATGATGGAGATCATGATGATGGAGATCATGGTGTCATGCCGGTGACGAAGGTGATCATGCCGCGCCTCGAAGATGGAGATCAAAGGCGCAAGATGATATTCGCCATATCATGTCACTTTATGATTTGCATGTGATGTTTGTCATATTTACATATTATTTGCTTAGAACGACGGTAGCATAAATAAGATGATCCCTCACTAAAATTTCAAGAAATGTGTTCCCCCTAACTGTGCACCGTTGCGAAGGTTCGTTGTTTCGAAGCACCACGTGATGATCGGGTGTGATAGATTCTAACATTCGCATACAACGGGTGTAATCCAGATTACACATGCAAACACTTAGGTTGACTTGACGAGCCTAGCATGTACAAACATGGCCTCGGAACACGAGAGACCGAAAGGTCGAACATGAGTCGTATAGTAGATGCGATCAACATGAAGATGTTCACCGTTGATGACTAGTCCGTCTCACGTGATGATCGGACACGGCCTAGTCGATTCGGATCATGTATCACTTAGATGACTAGAGGGATGTCTATCTGAGTGGGAGTTCATTAAATAATTTGATTAATTGAACTCATTATCATGAACATAGTCTAAATTTTCTTTGCAAATTATGTTGTAGATTAATAGCTCGTGCTTTAGCTCCCTGTTTTAATACGTTCCTAGAGAAAGACTAAGTTGAAAGATATTGTAAGCAATTGTGCGGACTAGGGCCGTAGTCTGAGGATTGTCCTCACTGCTACATAGAAGGCTTCTGTCCTTGATGCACCGCTCGGTGTGCCAACCCCTCTGGCGTCGTCTGTGGATGTTGTGAACATCTGGCAGACACATTCTGATGACTACTTGATAGTTTAGTGTGCCATGCTTTACGGCTTAGGATCGGGACACCAAAGGCGTTTTGAACGCCATGGAATATATGAGATGTTCCAAGAGCTGAAATTGGTATTTCAGGCTCATGCCCGTGTTGAGAGGTTTGAGACCTCTGACAAGATCTTTTCCTACAAGATGGAGAATAGCTCAGCCAGTGAGCATGTGCTCAGAATGTCTGGGTACTTCAATCACTTGAATCAAGTGGGAGTTAATCTTCCAGATAAGAGAGTGATTGACAAAAGTTCTCCAGTCACTATCACCGAGCTTCTAGAGTTTCGTGATGAACTATAACATGCTAGGGAAGATGATCCCGGAGCTGTTCGCCGTGCTTAAGGCCGTAAAGGTAGAAATCAATAAGGAGCATCAAGTGTGACGCCTGGATAATTAGACTACAGTAATTCCCTGCTAATGATGCCACGTCACCTCTGTCACTGTAGTTAATCTCGGGTTAGTTCAAAAAACCAATTCAAATTCAAAATTGAATTAAAGGCAAACAACAAAAGTTTTCAAACTTAAAACTAAAATGTTCGGGTTGTGCCAAGTAATACAAAGTTAATTGTGGTGAAGAAACCCCACTTTTATAAAATGTTTTAATACTCTAAAATGATTAAAACGGTAGTTGAAACGATTGAATATGTGCCTTTGATATTTTATAAAATGATAAACTATTTTATTTTGAGGTAAAAACTTTTAGGTTAGTGGGTTATTTTGAAACACTATTTTCGGAGCTATTGTCATATTTTACTAAACTGAAAATAAAGTGTAACTAAAAGAAAACAGAAAAGAAAAGTGGAAATAAAACAAAACAAATAAGAAGGACCTCCCTGGCCGACTGGGCCAAACGGCCCCAGCCGACCAGCCCACTGGCCCGGCCGGCCCATCCCCACTCCCTTATCCCCTGAGGCGACCCAAACCCTAATCCACCGACACCCCCCACTCTACCCACTTCGCCTCTCCCTCTCCCCCCTCACCTCTCGATCCCATCTGGATCAGGGAGGGGCTCGACCTCGACGCTGCCCCGGATCGCCGTCGATGTCGCCGCCACCTGGAGGACCGCCGTCGCCCGGAGCCGTCAACCGTCACCGTCTCGCTCCACCAAGCCTCCCCCGAGCCCGCGTTCGCACATCTGCAGGGCCCGGTGAGCCCCTCAGATCCGCCTCGCCCGCGCCTCCCCGCTGCTGCAACCTCCGTCCTGCGTGCTAGCCCCGCCGGCCGCGCGCAACGCTCGCGCACACCGCACTGCCCCCGGCCACGCCCTCCCCTCTCTCCCCTACTCACCGTGTCGCACGCCCGACGCTCACGCCGCCCGCTTCTGCCCGCGCCGCAGCTCGGCTCCCGCTCGTGCCGCACCGCCCGCTGCCGCCCCTGCCTCGCTTCTCGCTCCGCTCCGGCACCGTCCTCGCGTCGCCTGCCAGCTCTTGCTCGTGCCGCGACACCGCCTCACGCTTCCTTGACCGCACCCGCCGGCGACCACCCATCCGAGGCTGCCACCGGCCATGGCTATGGCCTCGAGCCGACTGCCGCGCCGCCCCCACCTGGCCTCGCCATTTCGCTGAGCCGCGCCTCGCTGCTCGCTCACCGTCGCCAGCGCCTCCGACCGCGCCCGCCGTTCCCCGCACGCGCCCACAGCCCATCCTTGCACGCCTCCGCGCTCGCAATGGCCGCCACTCCCCGCGCGCGCCGCCTGCAGCCGCTCGCTGGCATGCCCGCCTGCTGGCGCCCGTTGCTGCGCCGCCTTGCTCCGGCCCGCCGCCGTGGCCGGCGCTCCTCCCCTGGTGGCCTCGGGTGTGCGGGCACCCCTGCGCCCGATGCTTGTAACCCGTTTGCCCGCTAAGGACCCCCTTGCCTATGACACAGGGGGCCCACCCGCAGAACGAGTTTATAAAAAAGGATTTAAAAAATAATAAATAAATAAAAATAAATTTAATTAATTAACTAAATTAATTAAGCTAATTAATCATAATTAGATTAATCTAATCACTAATTAACCTAATTAAGTGTTAGTTAATTAATCAGTCAATGACAGGCGGGACCCACACGTCAGATTGACCCAGTCAATGCCCTGTTGATTGCTGACGTCATGATGACATCAGCATACACTATTCTGGATAATGTTGATTTAAAATAATTAAGTAAATTCTAAAAATGATTAAATCTTTTAGAATTAATATAAAATAAACCATAGCTCGGATGAAAATACTTTGTACATGAAAGTTGCTCAGAACGACGAGACGAATCCGAATACGTAGCCCGTTCGTCCACCACACATCCCTAGCATAGCGAACACGCAACTTTTCCCCTCCGGTTCATCTGTCCGAAAACGCGAAACACCGGGGATACTTTCCCGGACGTTCCCCCCTTCGCCGGTATCACCTACTACCGCGTTAGGGCACACCTAACACTGCTCGTTGTCATGTCATGCGTCGTCATGCATTTGTTTGCATTATATTTATTGTTTCTTCCCCCTCTTCTCTCGCTAGACACCGAGACCGACGCCGCTGCTACCCAGTACGACTACGGTGTTGACGACCCCTCCTTCTTGCCAGAGCAACCAGGCAAGCCCCCCCCCCCTTGATCACTAGATATCGCCTATTCTTCTCTATACTGCTTGCATTAGAGTAGTGTAGCATGCTACTGCTTTCTGTTAATCCTATTCTGTTGCATATCCTGTCTTTGCCACTACTGTTGTTACCTTTACCTGCAATCCTACATGCTTAGTATAGGATGCTAGTATTCCATCTTTGGCCCTACATTCTTGTTCGTCTGCTGTGCTATACTATCAGGACGTGATCACTCGGGAGGTGATCATGGTTATATACTATATACTTTATACATGATACATGTGGTGACTAAAGTCGGGTCGGCTCGTGGAGCACCCGCGAGTGATTCACGGATTGGGGGCTGAAAGGACCTTTGTCCCGACGGCCCTCTGGGTGGATCTTTGTGGCGGAGCGACATGGCAGGTTGAGACCACCTAGGCGAGAGGTGGGCCTGGCCCTGGTCGGCGTTCGCGGTTACTTCATAATAACACGCTTAACGAGATCTTGGTATTTGATCTGAATCTGGCCACTGGCCTATACGCACTAACCAACTACGCGGGAACTGTTATGGGCACTCGGCGTCGTGGTATCACCCGAAGCCTTCGTGACGTCAGCGACTGAGCGACGCGCGCCGGATTGGACTGGAACGCCTGCTAGGCTAGGTCTGCTTCCGTCCGCCCACGCAACGTGCAGGTGTGCAATGGGCGATGGGCCCAGGCCCCTGCGCCATAGGATTTAGACCGGCGTGCTGACCTCTCTGTTGTGCCTAGGTGGGGTGATGACCCACAAGTATAGGGGATCTATCATAGTCCTTTCGATAAGTAAGAGTGTCGAACCCAACGAGGAGCAGAAGGAGATGATAAGCGGTTTTCAGCAAGGTATGCTCTGCAAGCACTGAAATAATAGGTAACAGATAGTTTTGTGATAGGATAATTTGTAACGAGCAACAAGTAACAAAAGTAAATAAAGTGCAGCAAGGTGGCCCAATCCTTTTTGTAGCAAAGGACAAGCCTGGACAAACTCTTATATAGAGAAAAGCGCTCCCGAGGACACATGGGAATTATCGTCAAGCTAGTTTTCATCACGTTCATATGATTCGCGTTCGGTACTTTGATAATTTGATATGTGGGTGGACGGTGCTTGGGTGCTGTTCTTACTTGAACAAGCATCCCACTTATGATTAACCTCTATTGCAAGCATCCGCAACTACAACAAAAGTATTAAGGTAAACCTAACCATAGCATGAAACATATGGATCCAAATCAGCCCCTTACGAAGCAACGCATAAACTAGGGTTTAAGCTTATGTCACTCTAGCAACCCATCATCTACTTATTACTTCCCAATGCCTTCCTCTAGGCCCAAATAATGGTGAAGTGTCATGTAGTCGACGTTCACATAACACCACTAGAGGATAGACAACATACATCTCATCAAAATATCGAACGAATACCAAATTCACATGACTACTAATGGCAAGACTTCTCCCATGTCCTCAGGAACAAACGTAACTACTCACAAAGCATATTCATGTTCATAATCAGAGGAGTATTAATATGCATAAAGGATCTGAACATATGATCTTCCACCAAATAAAACAACTAGCATCAACTACAAGGAGTAATCAACACTACTAGGAACCTACAGGTACCAATCCCAGACTATGAGACAAGAATTGGATACAAGAGATGAACTAGGGTTTGAGAGGAGATGGTGCTGGTGAAGATGTTGATGGAGATTGCCCTCTCCCGATGAGAGGAGCGTTGGTGACGACGATGGCGATGATTTCCCCCTCCCGGAGGGAAGGCTCCCCGGCAGAACAGCTATGCCGGAGCCCTAGATTGGTTCCGCCAAGGTTCTGCCTCGTGGCGGCGGAGTCTCGTCCCGAAAGCTTGCTTATGATTTTTCTTTGGACGAAAGACTTCATATAGCAGAAGATGGGCACCGGAGGGCCAACAGGGGGCCCATGAGGCAGGGGGGCGCGCCCAGGGGGGTACGGCGCGCCCCCCACCTCGTGGCCAGGTGGAGGCCCCCCTGACGTATTTCTTCCGCTCAATATTTTTTATTATTTCCAAAAATAACTTTCGTGAAGTTTCAGTACTTTTGGAGTTGTGCAGAATAGGTCTCTAATATTTGCTCCTATTCCAGCCCAGAATTCCAGCTGCCGGCATTCTCCCTCCTTATGTAAACCTTGTAAAATAAAAGAGAATAGGCATAAGTATTGTGACATAATGTGTAATAACAGCCCATAATGCAATAAATATCGATATAAAAGCATGATGCAAAATGTACGTATCAACTCCCCCAAGCTTAGACCTCGCTTGTCCTCAAGCGAAAGCCGATAACGATAAATATGTCCACATGTTTAGAGGTAGAGGTGTCGATAAAATAAAATACGGACATGAGGGCATCATGATTATTCTCATAACAGGAACATATATGGATATTGTCATATGATTTCTTATGCTCAAGTAATAATCTATTCACAATGCAAAATATGAATCAGAAACTTTATTGAGAACTAACAAACTATAATCTCAGTCATTGAAGCAATTGCAATTTATCATAACATCAGAAAGAGTCTATGTTAGAGCTTTCTAGCAAGTCCACATACTCAACTATCATTTAGTCTTTCATAATTGCTAACACTCACTCAATACTTGTGGTTACGGAGTTTTAATCGGACACAGAGAAAGATAGGGGCTTATAGTTTCGCCTCCCAACCTTTTACCTGAAGGGTAATGTCAACAATAATAATTCATGCTAACCCATATCCAATTAGATATATATATATATCAGAATCTTTCCAACATCCTGTGCTTGCCAAAGGATAAAATATAAAAAGGAAAGGTGAAGATCACCATGACTCTTGCATAAGGTAGAAGGTAATAATAAAAGATAGGCCCTTCACAGAGGGAAGCAGAGGTTGCCACGCGCTTTCAGGGTTGGATGCACAAAATCTTAATGCGAAAGAACGTCACCTTATATTGCCACTTGTGATATGAACCTTTATTATGCAGTCTGTCGCTTTTATTTCTTCCACATCACAAGATCGTATAAAGCTTATTTCCTCCACGCCAATCAATCATACATATTTAGAGAGCAATTTTTATTGCTTGCACCTATGACAACTTACTTGAAGGATCTTACTCAATCCATAGGTAGATATGGTGGACTCTTATGGCAAAACTGGTTTAAGGGTATTTGGAAGCACAAGTAGTATCTCTACTTGGTGCAAAGAATTTGGCTAGCATGAGGGGGAAAGGCAAGCTCAACATGTTGGATGATCCATGACAATATACTTTATCTCAGATATAAGAAAACATAACCCATTACGTTGTCTTCCTTGTCCAACATCAACTCTTTAGCATGCCATATTTTAATGAGTGCTCCTAATCATAAAAGATGTCCAAGATAGTATATTTATATGTGAAACCTCTCTTTCTTTATTACTTCCTATTAATTGCAACGATGACCAAAGCTATGTTTTTCAATTCTCAACAATTTTTAATCATCACACTCTTTCTATGTGAATTCATTACTCTCAATAAGATCAATATGGTACCTTTATTTCTTTTTATTCTTTTCTCTTTTCTTTTATTCACTCAAGATCATGGCAAAATAATCAAATCTGCAGCCAAACTCATCCTCTTGAATCAACACTAATCTTTATTATATAGCTCACGGACTCGATTACATAGAGAGATCATAAAGCAAAACTCAAAACTAGATCATACCAAAACTTTATTCTACTAGATCAAGATACTACTAAAAGGATCGAACTAAGAAAAATGGTAAAGAAAGGAGATGATGGTGATACAATACCGGGGCATCTCCCCCAAGCTTGGCAGTTGCCGAGGGGAGTGCCCATACCCATGTGATTATGTCTCCTTTGCTGGTGAAGGGATTATTGATGATGTAGGCTTGTCGTCCATCTTCCAAGGCATAGGCTCACCATCATAGAAGGATGATCGAGTCTCCAAAGTCTCAGGAATCCTCAAATCTGTAGCCAAACTCATCCTCTTGAATCTATATTCATACTCACAGTTTTGGTTTTGCAGGTCATAGATTTGGGCTTGGAGGTGCTCGATCTTCTCGTGAAGCTTGAAGATGGTATCCCCAATGTTCTGGGCATCCAGCTTGTGGTTGTTGGTGAACTCCGCAATCATCATGTGGTTGGAGTTGAGTCCATGTTCCACCATCCCCTAGCACTTGAAAACTTGTTGCTCCATGGCTTCGAGCCTCGTCTCCACGCTTTCGGGCCCCTTCGGTCCCTCTACATCACGGATGTGCAGCAACCCATCACGCATCTCAATAGTTTGAGGGTGTCGTAGCACCTCCGCGAGGTAAGGGTTGATGACCTTCTCAAAGAACTTGTCCTTGGGGGCAATTGGAGACGTCATGATGATCTAGATCTGTCAGAAAAACAGCTCGAAACAAAAACAGAGGATAATTGCGTGATACAGGAGTCAAAACCTTCGGGAGATTATATAATGAATTATTACCGACCAAAATACGTATCGTGCAAGAAAACGGAGTCCGGAGAGCACACGAGGTGCCCACGAGGTAGGGGCACGCCCAGGGGGTAGGGCGCGCCCTCCACCCTCGTGGAGGCCTCGTGTCCTTCCCGGGCTGCTTCTTATTTTTCTATTTTTCTGAATATTCCAAAACGGAGAAATATTGCCATAAAAACTGTTTTGCAGTCGGTTTACTTACCGTACCACATACATATTCCTTTTCGGAGTCTGAAATGTTCCGGAAAGTGTCCCTTATGTATTCCTCCGGGGTTACGGTTTCAATAACATTGGTTTCAACATTTATGGGATTACCTGAGATATAATGTTTGATTCTTTGACCGTTCACCACCTTCGGATTTGTGCCTTCGAAGTTGTTGATTTTTATGGCACCGGAACGATAGACCTCCTCGATAGCGTAAGGGCCTTCCCATTTAGAGAGAAGTTTTCCTGCTAAAAATCTTAAATGAGAGTTGTATAGCAATACCTAATCACCTACATTAAACTCACGCTTTTGTATTCTTTTGTCATGCCATCTTTTAACTTTTTCTTTAAACAACTTGGCATTCTCATAGGCTTGGGTTCTCCATTCATCAAGTGAGCTAATGCCAAATAACCTCTTCTCACCGGCAAGTTTGAAATCATAATTGAGCTCTTTAATAGCCCAGTAAGCCTTATGTTCTAGTTCGAGAGGTCAGTGACATGCTTTTCCATAAACCATTTTATACGGAGACATACCCATAGGATTTTTATATGCAGTTCTGTAGGCCCATAATGCATCATCAAGTTTCTTGGACCAATTCTTTCTAGATCTATTAGCGGTCTTTCGCAAAATTAATTTGAGCTCTCTATTACTCAATTCTACTTGACCGCTAGACTGTGGGTGATAAGGGGATGCAATTCTATGATTAACATCATATTTAGCAAGCATTTTACGGAAATCACCATGAATAAAATGTGAACCACCATCGGTCATTAAATATCTAGGGACTCCAAACCTCGGAAAAATAACTTCTTTAAGCATTTTAATAGAAGTGTTATGATCAGCACTACTAGTTGGAATAGCTTCTACCCACTTAGTAATGTAATCAACAGCAACTAAAATATGTGTGTAACCATTAGAGGCAGGAAAAGGTCCCATATAATCAAAGCCCCAAACATCAAATGGTTCAATAACAAGTGAATAGTTCATAGGCATTTCTTGACGTCTACTAATATTACCAATTCTTTGACATTCATCACAAGATAGGACAAACTTACGGGCATCCTTGAAGAGAGTAGGCCAATAAAAAACGGATTGCAATACCTTATGTGCAGTTCTATCTCCAGCGTGATGTCCTCCATAAGCCTCGGAGTGACACTTGCGTAGGATCTGTTCCTGTTCATGCTCAGGTACACAATGTCTAATAACACCATCTACTCCTTTATAAAGATGGGGGTCATCCCAAAAGTAATGTCTCAAACCATAGAAAAACTTTTTCTTTTGCTGGTATGTGAAACTAGGTGGTGCTCTCTCCATTCCGTTTTATAGTGCGTATAAGTTTTTGAGAGAAATTCCACAATGTAGTGCGTATCTCCCTCCTCGAGCGATTTTGGACGAAAATGCCCCCCACCAAATCGAACAGCCAGCGCCCCCAGCCCACCGCATTGCTAGCCTCTCTCTCTCCCTTATCTCTTTCTTCTCGCTGCTTTCCTCACCTCGCTGATCCCCACCGATCTCCCTTCTTCCTCGCTGATCCCCATCGATCCCCACCTCCCACAATGCTTCCTCTCCCTCTCTCATCGATCTTCTCCGCTTCACGTCAGTAGCCATCCAACAGATCTGGGCCGAGAGGTGTGGCGGAGGCGGCGGTCTTCATAGCCGGAGGAGTTGAGGGAGAGGTGAGGAGGAAGATTCTGGCTCTGTTGAAGGACGCAAAGGCGTCAATACAGCAAATTGAGTTGTTGATAGGCCACACGCCCAAGTTGGACGGTCCAGATGCTCAACGATTCTACAAGCGGCAGCGGGAATTCGAAGAAACAGAGGAGGAAGAAGAGGAGGAGATCCCTGGCGAGGGCTGCGCTGGAGACTGGCTGGACGCCCTCAGTAAGGAGGACCTGCTCGAGTACGTCAACGGATTTGATGCCGGCGACACTAACCAAGGTTCGCTAGTGACCCAGGATGCCGATGTCGGCGTCCGTGTAGAAGATGGCTCGCCCATGCCGCTTAGTTTTGCTCATCACGGTGTCCATGTACTAGGCGACTGCCCAAGTACACGAACAGGATGCATGTACAGTAACAAGCTCATGTTGGCCGGTGAAGAGGTGCTGCCCGAGGATGCCGAGACCCAGGACGGCAATGAGGTGCTGCCCGAGGACGCCGAGACCGACGGCGGAGAGGTGCTGCCCGAGGACGCCGAGACCCAGGACGGAAATGAGGTGCTGCCCGAGGACACCCAGACCGACGACGGCGTAGAGTTGCTGCTCAAGGACGCCCAGACCGACGACGGCGTAGAGTTGCTGCTCGAGGATGCCCAGACCGACGACGGCGTAGAGTTGCTGCTCGAGGACGCCCAGACCGACGATGACATAGAGTTGCTGCCCAAGGACGCCCAGAACGACAACGGCATAGAGTTGCTGCTCGAGGACGCCCAGACCGACGATGGCATCGAGTTGCTAACCGAGGACGCCCAGACCGATGACGACGTAGAGTTGCTGCCCGAGGATGTCGAGACCGACGACGGTGAAGCGGCGCTGCCTGAGGATGGTGAGAGTGATGTATCTTTCGTGCCTGACTCTATGCCCGGTCACGGTGGCGACTCGCTCGATGAATCGACGATGGAGGTAAGGGATATTATGCTGAACCTATTAATTCCTGGTTATCCGATGTGATTTTATGCATCAAATTTAACTTGCATGCATGGACATGGTAAACAGATGTGATGTGTATTTTGTTTGGGAAGTCTGTGATGTGTATCTTCTCAAGTGAATATAGAAAGTGTTTGAATTACATTGCTCAAACTTGGTTGTGTTCATGTGATTTTTATTTTTGCTTCATGGTTAGCTCCAGATTAAATAGCTCAACCTCAATTGCATGCATGGAAATTATCGTTGGTCAACTAAACACAAAACATATCCAGAATACATGGATCAATATGTCCAGATTACATTGATCACTTGTTGCCAAAATATGTTCAGATTACATTGATCATTTATTGCCAAAATATGTCCAGACTACATTGATCAATTGAACCCAAAATATGCCCAGACTTCTCTGATCAATTGAACCCAAAATATGTCCAGAGTGCAAACTGTTGCATGAGCAGACAATGACCATGTCTACATGGTGGCACTTAGGAACTCGATCGCGGCATTTACAATTGCTGGATCACATGGTAACCTAGCTGGGAGAAGGCCAGCTCCTGCTAGGGCCATCTTCCTCATGTGTGGAACCTTTTAGTGTTGGCCGCCATTAAGTTTGAGTATCTCCCGCATACAGGACTGCAAAGTGAGGAAGATGCGGTTGCTCCTCTCAGGGGGGTACTCTCCATATGCTTGGAGCACCTTGGTAACAATGTCATCTAGTGAACCTGGGAACAACTTCTGAAATAAAGCTTGTAGGGCTGCAAAAAAAACCTAGGTCCAATATGTTCAGATCAGGAGAATTAGGTGGTTGGCACGTCAACCTAATGTTCCATCCATCTGCCATTGCGGCTTCACAAAACATAGGATCACTGACGGGAATATGAGTTTTGGCATTGTCCTGTTGTATGATTATAGGATAACCGCGGTCCGAAGCAGGCCACTTCTCCTTAATGGCAGGAAGAAGTTTGTTCACCATGTAATCTTGGCTAACTTTCCTTGTCACCGCCGGCAACACCTTAGTAACAATTGTTCCCGCGTCGCGGTTCTTGCTATCCCTCTTAGCCTCCTCTAGGAATGTAAAAGGCCATATGCCAATCTTGCCATCAAATGTCATGTTGCCATCATCATCATATCGAGGCCTCACCACCACATCAAGGAACATCACTTTTTCAATGTGATTCTTGTTTTGTGTGGTACGCTTCGGATCTTCCTCATTGAGACCCAAATAGAATTTTTGATTCTTCCGAGTGCGATAGAACCACTTCTCATCTATGTGGATGACGTTGTCCATTCCATCAAATGTTGGCTCTTCTGGGATGCTTAATGGCTGAAACAAAGACAAACAAAACTGAACCCTAGCCCTCTTGTTTTCTTCTGTCAGTGTTGATTTGATGGCATTAGAATGCCGCCTGAGTCTGCCCTCCTTCAAACGCCTGAATAAGGTAGTCTTTGCCATGTTCAACTCATTAGCAAGATCTTGGAGACTTGTTCTCTTTCTTAGATCAATATCCTTTATGGCATCTTCATTGAAAGCAATCCTCTTGCGGCCACAATTCTTGGTCCTCTTGCTCAAGACTCCCTGCAATCCACCAGCCTTCTTTCCCTCCAGCCATCTCAGTTGTATAGTTCGCAAAGGAATGTTTGTTTCGGAGATAGCTTTAGTAATTCCATGATTCAATTTACCCAAAGAAGACCTCTCCAAGATCATGGCAAATAGATTTTGCTTTTCTTCATCTTTGTACTGCCTTCTCTTTTTCTTGCCTTCATTTGCAAATAAGTGGCGTCATAGATTTATTACATTGCTAACTATATGAACAATCATGCAGGAACCAGTACATGTATGCATGAAGCAGTACAAGCATGCATGATCCAGTATACATGACCACTAGAAGCATGCATGAACCAGTATCCATGAACCAGCACGCATGTATGCATGAACCGGTACAAGCATGCATGATTCAGAATCCATGAAGCAGTACGCATGTATGCGATCAGTGCAAGCATGCATGATCCACAATGCATAGCACACATGTATGCATGAACCAGTACAAGCATGCATACCAGCTGGAGTTGGATGTTCCTCGTCGTTTCCTTCAACATTTTCAGCATCAACTCCGGCATCGACTGCATGAAGTTCAACATTCAAGTCAATGCCAAGCATTCCATGCCTGTCGTCGCCACCGCCGCCGCCGCCGGATTCCACGTTCAAGTCAATGCCAGTATCGACATGAACGGAAGGTTGGCCGAGGCCGGCGTCACCAAGTGGAGGTTGGCTAGCCTGCCACCTAACGGTTGGTGATATTCCAGTGAGTCCCAACCTCGTACGTCCGCGCCGGCCATGATCGTGTCCACGGCCGGCGTGTCCATGGCCGGCGTCTCCGCGGCCGGCGCCTACGCGTCCACGGCCGGCGTCTCCGCGGCCGGCGTCTCCATGGCCAGCGCCTCCGCGTCCACGGCCATGACCGTGTCCACGGCCAGGCTCAGCTTCAGCATGCACATGCTCGTGAGGTTCGTCCTCTCGCAAAACAAATCAACAAACAAAGGTGGTGAGCAAATGATCAGCAAGAAGACGAGAGCACCAACAAAAATATGAACCTCGGCGGGGAGACAAGACGTACCTTCATCCGAGACGATCAGCTCCAGATCATAGTCTAGCTCTCCGGCAAGACCGTCGTAGTCTTCTTGGACATCTTCCCAGTTGATCTGGTTGTTTAAATCTAACCCTGCCATTGCAGGGTGAAGAACTAGAGAGAAATGAGATGGGGAGAGAAAAATGGTGTACTAGTACACTCTTGGTTCCGTCCAGGCGAGCTGATTCAAATTTGAAAAGGCTGAGCGGGCGTGGGTGCGGCTGGCCACGCAGACGTGGACGCGGGAATGCCCTGAACTTTCCCTCCAATTTCTCTCCGTGGCGGGATTACGCGTGGCTGAGGTGATGCGCACATGGGGGCTGTACAGAGTTGGTGGAGGGGTATATTAGACCCAAGTACATGTGCCAGCTCACTCATTGGTATTGCTGTTGGAAACTATACGCACTATAAAACGGAATGGAGGGAGTATAAATTTAGCAACAATACAATTAGCATAATCAGCATACCATGGAGCAGTGCGAGAAGTATTTATGACATTTAATTGTTCGTCCGGAAAGCTATCATCAATAGGTAGTGGGTCATCAAGAACATTTTCTAACCTAGACAAGTTGTCTGCAACGGGGTTCTCAGCTCCCTTTCTATCAACAATATGCAAATCAAATTCTTGTAGCAAGAGAACCCATCTAATAAGTCTAGGTTTAGCATCTTTTTTGTCCATAAGATATTTAATAGCAGCATGATTCGTGTGAATAGTTACTTTAGAATCGACAATATAAGGTCTGAACTTATCACAAGCAAATACAACTGCTAAGAATTCCTTTTCAGTAGTAGCATAATTTCTCTGAGCATTATCTAGAGTCTTACTAGCATATTGGATAACATTTAATTTCTTATCAACTCTTTGCCCTAGAACAGCACCTACAGCATAATCACTAGCATCACACATAATTTCAAAGGGTAAATTCCAATCAGGTGGCTGAACAATAGGTGCAGAGATCAATGCTTTCTTAAGTATTTCAAATGCTTCTACACAATCATCATCAAAGACAAATGGTATATCTTTTTGTAATAAATTAGTCAGAGGCCGATAGATTTTTGAGAAGTCCTTAATGAACCTCCTATAAAAACCGGCGTGACCAAGGACACTTCATATACCTTTGATGTCCTTGGGACATGGCATCTTTTCAATAGCATCAACCTTGGCTTTATCAACCTCAATACCTCTTTCAGAAACTTTATGCCCCAAGACAATACCTTCATTAACCATAAAGTGGCACTTTTCCCAATTCAGGACAAGATTTGTTTCTTCACATCTCTGCAAAACTCGATCAAGGTTGCTCAAGCAATCATCAAAAGAGGATCCATAGACGGAAAAATCGTCCATGAAAACCTCACAAATCTTTTCACAAAAGTCAGAGAATATAGCCATCATGCATCTTTGAAAGGTAGCAGGTGCATTACATAAACCAAAAGGCATACGTCTATAAGCAAAAGTACCAAAAGGGCAACTAAAAGTAGTCTATGATTGATCATTGGCTGACACCGGTATTTGAGAGAAACCAGAATAACCATCTAGAAAGCAAAATGTGTATGTTTGGATAATCTTTCTAGCATTTGATCGATAAAAGGTAAGGGGTAATGATCCTTTTTAGTAGCCTTATTTAATTTGCGGAAATCAATTACCATCCTATAACCTGTAATAATTCTTTGCGGGATCAATTCATCTTTATCATTAGGAACTACAGTAATACCTCCCTTCTTAGGGACACAATGGACATGACTTACCCACTGACTATCAGCAACGGGATAAATAATACCTGCCTCAAGGAGCTTTAATATTTCTTTTCTTACCACTTCCTTCATCTTAGGATTCAACCGTCGTTGATGATCATGAACTGGTTTGGTGTCTTCCTCCAAATTTATTTTATGTTGACATAGAGTGGGACTAATGCCCTTAAGATCATCAAGAGTATATCCAATAGCAGCACGGTGCTTCTATTTGGATGCAAGCTTTAACACCTATCCGGATGACTCTGAGTAGCAAACCGGATACGTATAGTGGAGCAACCATTTGGAATAGCTCCAAGTGGAGCATAGTAGCAACATCTACAATATGAAATAGAGATTTGCGAAGAACACGCAGATGTGAATGTTGCAGACCCGTTGACTAAAAACCTCTCTCGTAAGCATAACATGATCAAACCCTAGAACTCATTGAGTGTTAATCACATGGTGATGTGAACTATATTATTGACTCTAGTAAACTCTTGGGTGTTAATCACATGGCGATGTGAACTAGATTATTGTCTCTAGTAAACTCTTGGGTGTTGGTCACATGGCGATGTGAACTATGAGTGTTAATCACATGGCGATGTGAACTAGATTATTGACTCTAGTGCAAGTGGGAGACTGTTGGAAATATGCCCTAGAGGCAACAATAAAATGGTTATTATTATATTTCCTTGTTCATGATAATTGTCTATTGTTCATGCTATAATTGTATTAACCGGAAACCGTAATACATGTGTGAATACATAGACCACAACATGTCCCTAGTAAGCCTCTAGTTGACTAGCTCGTTGATCAATAGATGGTTATGGTTTCCTAACCATGGACATTGGATGTCGTTGATAACGGGATCACATCATTAGGAGAATGATGTGATGGACAAGACTCAATCCTAAGCATAGCACAAGATCGTGTAGTTCGTTTGCTAGAGCTTGTCTAATGTCAAGTATCATTTCCTTAGACCATGAGATTGTGCAACTCCCGGATACCGTAGGAGTGCTTTGGGTGTATCAAACGTCACAACGTAACTGGGTGACTATAAAGGTGCACTACAAGTATCTCCGAAAGTGTCTGTTGGGTTGGCACGAATCGAGACTGGGATTTGTCACTCCGTATGACGGAGAGGTATCACTGGGCCCACTCGGTAATGCATCATCATAATGAGCTCAATGTGACTAAGGAGTTAGCCACGGGATCATGCATAATGGAACGAGTAAAGAGACTTGCCGGTAACGAGATTGAACGAGATATGGGGATACCGACGATCGAATCTCGGGCAAGTAACATACCGATGGACAAAGGGAATTGTATACGGGATTGATTGAATCCCCGACATCGTGGTTCATCCGGTGAGATCATTCATGGAACATGTGGTGCATGGTTCCCGAACCCGTAGGGTCTACACACTTAAGGTTCGGTGACGCTAGAGTTGTAATGGGAATAGTATGTGGTTACCGAAGGTTGTTCGGAGTCCCGGATGAGATCCCGGATGTGACGAGGAACTCCAGAATGGTCCGGAGGTGAAGATCGATATATTGGACGAAGGGTATTGGAGTCCGGAATTGTTCTGGGAGTACCGGGTGACGACCAGAGTGACCGAAAGGAGTTTCGGAGGCACCGGCAAGCGTTATGGGGCCTTATGGGCCAAGGGGAGGGGCCACACCAGCCCACTAAGGAGATGTGCGCCCCTCCCACCCCATCTCACGTAACCTGAAGAGGTGGGGCGCCTCCCCTAGGGCAGCCGCCCCTCCCGGCTTGGGGGGCAAGTTTCCTAGGGGTGGGGGCGCCCAAACCCATCTAGGGTTTCCCCTTTGGCCGCCACCCCTCCCCTAGGGAAACCCTAGGGCGCCTCCTCCTCCCCCTTCCCCCTATATATAGTGAGGGAGAGAGAGCGCACCCCTTCCCAGGCGCAGCCCTCCCCAACTCCTCCTCCGTAGTGCTTAGCGAAGCTCTGCCGGAGAACCACGAGCTCCACCGCCACCATGCTGTCGTGCTACCGAAGTTCTCCCTCAACTTCTCCTCTCCCCTTGCTGGATCAAGAAGGAGGAGACGTCCCCGGGCTGTACGTGTGTTGAACGCGGAGGCGCCGTCCGTTCGGCGCTTGTATCGGATCTTCCGCGATTTGAGTCGCCGCGAGTACGAATCCATCAACCGCTTTTTTGTAACGCTTCCGTTTAGCGATCTTCAAGGGTATGAAGATGCAGTCCCTCTCTCTCTCGTTGCTAGCATCTCCTAGATTGATCTTGGTGATACGTAGGAAAATTTTGAATTATTACTACGTTCCCCAACACATCACCCCCACGCTATGTTCCCCTTCCACTTCGATAGAGAAAAAAGAACAAATCATCCTTCTCCGCTTGCTCGTATTCCCTCGCCGGCGACCTTATGGCGTCCGATTTCTCATGTTCCTTTCGTGCTAGGAAGCTCATGGGTATTAAGCAATTGATACAGGGAGTTCATTGGGGTTTGATCTGTTCCAATGAGAGACCGACATGGCTGACTGAAGGCGCGAATATGGCATTTGGACTGAAGGATTAGGGTTTAGGGATCTATTCATTTCCCTCGGTGCCAACATCCTGTACCTTTTCACGCGCTTTTATCAGTTGTCTAATTCAGTGAATTGTTAACTTTTCTGACAGGTTGTAGGTATTCCGCTGCTTGTTTAACACTACTTTCTTATATATGGATATTGATTATTTGTGTCTGTTACATGATGTGATCCCCATTGACTCCAACAGGCTTGGGCATCCAGGAACCCCACCACCTGCTCATGCAAATGCTCAAAACAACCCGGTAAGTCTGTAACCTCACCACTTGTTGATCAATACGCAGTCTGTCTTCTGAGCGTTGATTAGGATTATATGCAACCGTCTAGCTAGAAAGTAGTGTTAAACCGATGGCGATAATGCTTCTATGGTGAAAAGGATGAGAAGTCGCAGAATTTTTGAGCTCCAACTCAAATGAGCTCGGGTGAATAGTAAATTTAAAAAAAATGAAAAAAAATCTGAAATTTTTCTGGGGCATAATTGATAAAAGTTTTCAGTGCTTAAAAAAATTCATCAAAGAATCACATTCGTGGAAGTCGTGGCGAAAAAAATAAAATCAATGCTCCAAAAGTGTTATTTTCAAAAGCATTTTGAAGTGCTGATTTTTTTTGCCATGACTTCCACGAATATGATTTTATGATGAAATTTTGTAAACACTTAAAAAAATTGTCAAAGTTCATCACAAAAAGAAAATCAGAATTTTAATTATTTGTTTTCATTTTTTACTATTTATTCCGAGCTCAAATGAGCTCGGGAACAGAACATTCCGAGCTCAAATATGAATGTATTCTCCTATACAATTTCCTATTTGTTTGACACCACATTTAAAAAAACTTGTTAGTAATATACATTTTAAAAAATGGAGATGTAAATGGACTGCCCGACCCACATAGTGGCATACTGGCATGGGCGTTTGTCCGACTATTTGTTGCTTAAACCACGGTACATTAGCCGGTATTCCCTATTTGATGCATGATACGTCAAACTGCCGTCAAAAACACACACATGGGAGAGGGAAAGAACGAGGTAAATGGGTCGGCCCATTTTAGGTAGCAAGCAAGATCTGGTTTTGGGAAGGTTCCTGACTGGTTTTTTCGTTGTTTTTTCCCTATTTGTTTCCTTTTTTCCTTCTCTAAATGTTACTAAAAAATAATCACCTTTAACAAAATAAAAACCTTTGTTTTCAAAAATGTTTAAAACACGAAAATATTATTAAAAGAAATTGAGAACATATTTTTGGAAACATGAACATATTTGATTTTTCGATATTTTTCTAAAACAGTGAATATTTTTGTAAGCTTGAGAACTTTTTTGAAATTTTGAGAATAATTTGATTTTTTAGCACCTTTTGAAATTTCTATAGTTTTTTTAAAAGACATAAAAATTTAAATATACTTAGTTCTAAAAAGTGAATGAAAAAACAAGTAAAAATGTCGCTACCTGCCCGAGTCGCTATAGTAACCTATACAGAGCTACAGTTCGCGTCAATGGGCCAGCCCAATCAAAGGGCTCACTCTGTGCGAAACGATGCAGAATGCGTCACATAGAGGATGTCTCACCCTTAGCCAGTCTGCTTTATGGGAGCAACTAGGTGACGGACACCCATTGCGGGGGGCTCGCAATGGGCACCCCGGGGGAGTGCTCTAGCACGCCGTGTGGTGCACCCAATTGCCGTCATGTGTTGCACACTCGCGCACCCCGCGAATGCACAATTTTCGTGC
Source organism: Aegilops tauschii subsp. strangulata (assembly GCF_002575655.3). Classification (NCBI taxonomy): domain Eukaryota; kingdom Viridiplantae; phylum Streptophyta; class Magnoliopsida; order Poales; family Poaceae; genus Aegilops; species Aegilops tauschii. The sequence goes on along the minus strand of NC_053038.3, from coordinate 63,487,064 downwards.
ACGTGTTTTTGGATTTTTCTTGGGTTTTTCATAAAAAAAACTTGTTTTCTCTCTCGTGCAGCACACCCGCGTGACAAAGCACAATTGCGTGCTGAAGCATGAAGCAAAGTTGTGATTCCCGAAAACTGAAAGCACATTGTGCTTCATGGTGAAGCATAACTTCTTGAAAAAGTGAAAAACACGGTTGTGCTTTCGCGTGGATCTCAATTGTGCTTCCTGAAAAAGTGAAAAGGCACACAATGTGCTTTCAGGTTTCTTCGTTTTTTGGTTTTATGTTTTTGTATTTTTCGTTTTGGTCCCTAATTTCTATTAAAAAATCCAAAATATTAACATGGTATCTAGTTACGAAGATCTCGACATGAAAAACACAACGGCGAAAACTATTCATCATTCGAACGCACAATTCGAGAGATATAATCTTTTTTATAAATGAATCTAAAGAAAAACACAAAACTCTCAGGTTGTACCGTTGTGGCAAGTGTTGCACATGCAATAAGTCACTTGTCATCAACACCCAAAAAGCTGGAAGTGACCTGGTATCTCGTTGATTTATACTACCTCTATACCGAAATACTTGTAGTTGGAGGGAGTATACATGAATCAAAAATACGTACAAGTCCTCCAGTTTCCAGTTCCATTTCCAAGTCAAAAGTCCAAGTTCAATCCAGCCCAAGCTGATGCGGCGACCTGTACGGCCCACCATCCTGGAGCAGACAGACCACGCTACATTTCTTCTCCCACAATATTTTTTTCTTTTCTCCCAAGTCCAAGGCGATCCTCCCGCACGCTCGAGAATGTTCCGCAACCCGCGCCGCGCCGCCCTACTCCTCGCCGCCGGCGCCGCCGCAGCGGGAGCCGGGCGCCTCCTCGACCGCGGCGACTCCGCCACGGTCGTCACCGTGTCTGCCTCCGCGCCGCTCCGCCATCTCCTGTCCACCGCCGCCACGGGGCTCTTCTCCAGCAACCCCCTCTTCGCGCCGTGGCAAGGTTCGGTTTGCTGTCGCGTCATCTGCTTGTCTGGGCTAGTTTACGGTTATCACCTACGTTTGAACAGGGTGTCATTGATTCGAGATTATCGGTAATCATTTGTACTCTATCGAATGCTTTGTGGACTGTGGTGCCAACTACCAAATGGTTATTAGTTTATTTAAGCTAGCTATTTTTGCAACACAGAACACTTGTTGGAATATTGACACTAGATCATCCTTGCTGATGGTTATTAGTTTCCCCAAATTGGCACTAAAGCCTGCTGTTGAGGAGACAGAGGAAGGGACGTTCATTATGCCGTGGAGAGATATATGAGGAGATGGAGACAGAGTTTGAGGGGTTTTAATTTTGATGCATAAAACCAAACGAAATGCGAAAAGCAAAACATGTGATTAATTAGCTCTAAATGCATTGAACATAATCATAACACAGTAAGCAATTGCAAGGAAAGTTCCAAAAAAATTATAGTCGTTCTGATTTTATGGATGGTTAAGGTGATTAGTATCCAAGCGCAACTCATACTATTGTTTGTAGAGTGTCGATATAGACTTGCAAATGGTAAAACATATTTATGTATTTTGCTAAAAAAAATACTGTTGAAGTTCTTTGCTGGGAGAAGTGTAAGAACATTTCTTGGAAAATAAATTCTGTCTCGGGGCACAACTGTTCTCAAATGATGTGACTGTGGTTTAGCTTCTTTTCTTATATGTTGTCTTAGGGCAGTAAATCCCTTTTTTGTCTGCCGTCATATATCTTTTCCTTTTTTACCTTATTACGTGATGATTTCTTGAGAGTACGTAGTAAATGCTATTAATGGATGTGCAACTGTTCTGAGCGAGTAGTTTAGCTGAATTGAGGTGTTATCTGGACTCTGGATTCAACGATGTTATATATTAATAAACATAGTTGGAGACCAGTTTGGTGGAGGCCTGCATTTGGACATTAGAACACTATTTGTAAGCACATATATTTCACAGAAATGCTGTGTGTGTTACACTTTGTTTCGCCCAATAATGCCTCCATATCTTGCTCTTTACCAAGAGCTTAATTTTTTAAAAATCTCATTGTATTCAAATTTTTGTGTACAGGGGATTTTACAGGGAGTTTCCCTATACTAAACTCTTTTGCATCTGCATCGGTTCCACCCGCAAACCTGAGCAACCATGCCTCTGGTGGAAACTCTGATGATTCGAGATGTTGCCCAGGATGTCTAGGCAGAAACTCAATTGCCAATGCTGCAGCTGCAGTTGGTCCTGCTGTGGTGAATATTTCTTGTATGCAAGGTGGGAATGTAGCTGCAACGGAAATTGTTAAAACTTATGACCAGTTTCACTAGCTATATGTTGTAAACTTGTGCAATTATTTCTGTAGAAAATGGATGGTTGCGAGAGAAGAGCCTTGGATCAGGGACTATAATAGATCCAGATGGGACCATATTGACATGTGCCCATCTTGTTACAGATTTTCAAAGCACAAAACCAGGTCTAAAGGGGAAGGTTAGTAACTTGGCACTACCAGTACTTTTTGTGTTCATCTTGTGTTATCCATTACGGCTGACACTAGGGATTGGGGCGCCACCTTGTGGCGCCTCCTGAGAGGAAGTTGGGCGGTGCCAGGTTGGCAGCCGCCCATTTCAATTTCTTTTTTTATCTTTAAGTAAGAAGTTGCACTACAAATTTTAAAAGAGCTAAATAAATGACACTCAAATAAAAGGAGATTAGGGCATCTGAAACACAAAACACTGGAAGGCATGATATAGAATCAGACAGAGGGAAAGAGGCAACACATATTCATGAAGTAATGAATTCAGTATTCAATTGTGACATGAAGTGCTACACCAAAACTATAAGAACACAACGACTGGAAATTTAAAGGGGCTTCAAACTGAATGCTCAAATTGTAAAATCACCAATAAATGCCACTCAGTTCCATGGAGATCCTTGGCTACCAGTTCTTGACATGCCCTGCAAAGCAACGAGAGGAAGATACTGTTCAGCATATCTCCTAAGAACAGAGACGAGGATACATGCAGCAAGAAGTGCACAAGTTACTCTATCCGCATTTAATAACCTGCTATCAAAGAAGCATATACATGACATACAGGTTATTCTTGTGCCTCAATAATTAAAACTAATGATGTAGTACAAAGACCATGGATGAAGGGGCAGGAAGAATAGTAGAAACATCTGGTATACCTGGAGGTGGTACATAGACGACTCGGGAGTGACTTCTTCTCAATGTCGAGGAGCACGACAATGGATGGTGCTGCTTCAACATGTCCTTGTCTTAGCCGCAGCTGCGTCCTGTGAGGCCCATTGACTTACAAATCCTATTTTCACGTCATAACCAGATAGAGGGAAGAGAGCACCGTAGGCAAATACAGAGCTAGTGTACAAGTGTTCAAATACAAATGTATGGCAAACCCGCAGATACATAAACATGAGACCCAAAAAAAATTCAGATATAGAAATGTGAGATATGAAGCGCCATTTTACAATAGCCACGAAGGAAACCAACAATGGTCAACATCGAGGAGTCACCCAGGAGCTTGCTGGCTAGCACCATCGATGGTAGCCACCCTAGGTTCTATCCTCGGATCTACCTTGATTGAGGCATCACTCTTTTCTAATGGCTTGGGCACCCAACAACAATCAACAAAGGGGTGACCTGTAAACAACTGGAATAAAAATAGGATGACGTTAAAAAGATGTATTCAAGAAGATGAACACAACAATAAGAAGTTCTGGCAAGATAAAAGTCTCGATTTATGTTGTTTGGATAGATAGACACATGTAATAGTTTTCCCTTTTCCCTCTTGGCTTTCTTAAAAAGTGTGTGCATATGCTAGTTAGAAGTTAGACTAACGACGCACTCCAATCAAAACAGGAATAAATCATCCATGGCGAGCAGAAAACAAATGATCATATCAGGGCTATGCCGACATACAACTAAGCAAACTGACCATGAAATGGATGATCTATTTAGGGTATACCGACCAACAACCTAGAAAACTAAAATCATTTATGTTTTTCATGATTCAGCAATGGTGCCCAATGTGTAGATCCATCTAACTAAATTTACAATACTGGCATGCTAGCCTTTAACCATCTTTGGCACTATTCTTGACGCCTATTTGAACTGACACTACAAGAAACAAAAATAGACTGCATCCAAACAATTGTTCAGTGGATATATTTGGACTGAAACACGGCGGGGCCTAGTGTCCATGCAACCAGTAGATACTGATTATTCATCGTGCTCTCAGTATATGTAACTCAGTTGCTACTCTGCTATATGCAGGGTACACAAAGCAGCCAGCCCCTGCATCCAAGAAAATAAAAGGAAAATGCAAGAAAAGTGAGTACCTAGAGAAATAGTAACAGTAGTGTCCCTATTTATAAGCTGCTTCCTCTGAATTCATATTTATCAGCTGCTTCCGTTGACAATAACCAGAAAGAAAACCGGTTACATGAACCTTAGGTGTAAGCACACAACACGAGCATGCAACAATTCTTCAGGATAAAGGGTGAAAACAGATGTGCATCAATTATCAGGTCATTTAAGTTAAATAAGCATTAGACAAACACCGAAGTTAACTGTATGGCAACCATTTAGGTTCAGACATTGCTACCTTTCAATTGGAAAATATCACAACTCTGTATGCAGATGCATTGGCACTAACAAAACTTTCAATACTATAAGGAAAGAAATAGCGCCTGATCATTTTAGTTAACTGTGATTCTATCCACCGTTGATTTATGATTTTCAATTTTTACTACCAAGCTCTTGATTCTATATTCCATTCTAGATAAATATTAAGCTTTCTTTCTTACTTGTGTAAGAAACACTAGTAACCATTGAGGGTATTCATATATCTGGCTTCAACGCAATATAAATTCCATTTGTTAATTCAGATATTGAAGTCATATTTAACTATTGTATTAGGTATAAGTGTTATCTAAAGTGTTAGTATCTGCTCTAGGTTTCTTCTAGATTAATAAAATGGAATTGACAAACAAGACAGTGGCATATTTTTTAAATGAGTACTAATATTGAGTAGTGCATTTGGTACTTCCAAATTATGCTAAGAAACCAGACCATGTGCGGCTACCTAGCTAATGATGATTTCTTACCTTCAGCCTTTGCCTTTTACCTTGAGCTGACACCAAAATCAGTATATGCAGAACAGTCCATAAACAATTCATTCTAACCAAGAAAAGAAAAACAAAAGGAGAAAGAGGAAGAAAAATGAGATAGCTAGAGTCCAAGGAACAAACACCTAGCAACCAGCCAAAACTGCAAAAGAGCAGCAGAAGCAAGAAGAACCAACCAAAAGTGAAATAGGAGGTAGAAAGGAAGACAAAATCCAGGCTGAAATAATCTGGATCAGATCCGCGGTTCAGCCCCACAGCTCAACCAAAATCCAAGTGACACCAGACATGTTGCGCAAAGCATGAAACCGGAGAAAAAAAGAGAGTAAACCAGCTGAGGAAGTCCTGTTGTGAGTTGGTGTGCCGCTCCTCTCGGACGCGGTGGTGGCCGTGGCGGCGGCGGCGGCGGGTTCCATACGGCGACGAAGCTGTCGCTGAGACCGCCAGCAAGGAGGGGATCATGCTCGTGGCGGCGGTTACCCGCCTCCTAGCCTACCTAAAGGCTAAGAGGAAGGACACAAAAATGTGAAGGAAAATTAGGAAGTAAGCATTTAGACAGTGTATGTAACTGACATAAAGATATAGAATAAGCCTCTTTAGCATAGTGGTCATTTTTATATCCTGGCTATGTTCAATCCTACAGTGTTTTACACAAGCAGCAGTGCACTAATTACTACATCATGATTAAGCAAGCTCTACTAACTTTCACTAACAACTCACACAATTCTGCACACGCAAAAGTTAATGTCTCTTTTTAGCTAGCTAGGAGGGTATGTAATTAAGCAGCAAAGCTACCTTGAAATTAAGGTCGAATGAGGACCTCAGCCTGTTCCCTTAACTAGGCGCACGACAGTGATCCTCTCCTCCACCGATGCCATGTTGAGATGTCGTTCTGAAGCGTCTGTGAGGAGGGGAAACACGGCACAACTGTCATCGATCCACTCGGCATCACCTCCCATTACCTTCTGATACTCCCACTCGATAACAAGGCCTCTGAGTGGTGCTCCAGACCAACATCCGCGCAACAGCCTTCATTTTCTACTTCAGCTCCTGAAGTAACATCTTGAAATTGAAAATGCCACAAAATTAAAGAAATCGACTGAAACTAAAAGACAGATAATAGGTACTATGTACGAATATAAACATCACATATGTACAGGCTCTTTCATCGGATACCTTGTAGGCACAGAACCAAATATGAGATTTTTTGGGGGGATTGAATCAAGAGAGAGAGAGAGAGGCGGCCGCTGCACCAAATCTAAGAGAGACCGAAATAGAGGTGAGGGTTAGAGCTCGAATGGAGTAGAGAGGACGAGGAGGGGGATGAATTCACTGGTGCAGAGGCATATGATAATTGTTTATAAGTCTTGAATATACATGATAGAAACTACCTGCTAAGATAACTTGCTTTGTAGTCCGCATCATCTGTGACATGCTTCTTCAGTACATTATATAATATAGAGAAGTGCAGATCAAGTGGTGCAATCATATACATCTGGCTAACCTGATGCAGCATCACTAATGTAAGGTACTTTCTTGCTTTAAATACTACTTCCTCCGTCCCATAATATAGGAGCGTTTTTTACACTACATTAGTGTCAAAAAACGCTCTCTTATATTATGGGACGGAGGAGACCATACAGCTCATAAAATATTGATGGATCTAAGCCTATGAATGTGTCACCTCGTCTTCCTCTTCAACTATATTAATGAACCTATAATCCTTCTTTATTGCTATGTGAGGCATCCATATGGACCAATCAAAATTAGCAATTTGAGAGGTACTGAAATAGATTGCTGGTACTCCATGAGCTTCTCTATGTGTCCTATAATCCTCGTCGCTTGATTCCTTGAAAAAACTGCAAGAACAAATGCGCATCAGAACACTATACTGGTGGATTTAACGAATCCACCAGGCCAAATTTCGTGGTGTGGTGAGCGGGACTTACTTGGCAAATCCCTTGAGAGCAACCTCTAGTATGATCTCTTTTGATACCATCATGCTGAACTTTCACAACTACTTCTCTGCCATCTTCCAGAGTTGCACGATGAACCTGTTCTATCCGCAAGGTGGTGTTCGTTTACATGAGCATGCTATGAATTTACACCAGAGAAAGTATAGTATAGTTCATTTGGGAGCCAGGGAACTTACCGATGCGGTTGCAAGCACACGACAGACAAAAACTCAGACTAAGACAAACTACATTACAGTTATGTTATGTGATGATGCCAGTTAATTGGTTGATACCAATTACGAATGAACAGGTTTTGTAGAATAGCTAATGAACAGGAAATACATAACTCTTCAAGAGGGCGTGGAGGAAGTGAGTCTTGTCCAAGGATGGGGACAACAAACGTCAAAGATGTCAGCTTCCAGCTTACCATAGCAGAGACCTGTGAGGGCATTTGTTGTCAGACACATTTCACAAAGTTAACTTTTCTATCATTCAGTGCAAGGATTCAGCCAATGAATTACTCAATCTTCTCACATAAAAAAAAGAACTACTCAATCAGATATTCAGAATGCATGAAGTGAACATTATGAAGGTCTCATTGATGAAATCAGCTCAAGTGCAGTACAAGGAATCGTGGTGGACCATAAATTCCACAACCCATTTCCACTCACAAGCAGTTAAGCACACACAGTACTTGCAGAAGTACCTTCCTTGCAGATGAGGCCTGTGAGCGCGGTGAACAAGGGTGCTCGAGCACGTACCGGACCAGACCCTCGTCCAGCGGCCACACGGCGAGGGCGTAGGTGCCGACCTCCTGGAGGAACCTCTTGATGGGGTTATCATCTCATGGCCATCGGGCGCGGAAGGAACATCCATGAGGCGGAGCCACACGTGGGGGGTGGGGGTCGGGGGAGGCGACGGAGACGAGCCGCTATAGGCCGTCAGAGCCTCGCCGGCGATGAAGGGGACGCCGCGCCTGAAACCCTAGCCACCGCTGAGAGTCAGGAGCGAGCGTGGGAGGCCTCAGGCGACGGATCTGGAGGGATGGGAGGAAGGAGAGGGGCGAGGGGAGGTCGTTGGTCTGCCACACGCCGCCGGGACTCGCCGGAATCGGCCGTCGTGAGTGGTGGTGGCGGCGAGGAGTCGCGGGGCGAGAGAGGTCTCGTGAGAAAGGAGACGAGAGGAGACGTGTGAGAGCAGGATGGATCAGTCGATGCGGTTTTTACTCTCCCCCTTCAACACAGTAAAATTGACGTGGCATAGGCGAGGCTGCCTCATTGACGCACACCTTATTGTTTTTAATTGCTAATACTGTACAATGCTTTATCATTAACAAATGAAACTAGTATTATGATGCATGGATATGACTTGTTGAAGTTCTTAAAACACTGGAAAGTTAAAACTCTAACCTGGAGCACCTGTTCCTGGGTGTAAAGGAAATAATAAATCAAAATGCTTTATGGATGTAAATGTATTCTTATGTGCTTACAAACTTTATTTGTGGGGGGGGGGGGGGGGGGGGGGGGGGGGGTGGAATTAATTATGCACCCTATTAAAAAACGATTTAGTGCTATTAATGTTTTGTCTCCTTTTTTATGGCTTGGAAAAAATTAGTGCGCAAAACTGTTAATTTTTTGTACAAATTTGCAGGCTTATCAAAGACTCAAAATATGTGTGACTTTTTATAATTCCAAGTATTTCTTTAGAATTTACTGTTCATAAAGGGAGCCATTTCCCCTCACTCTTAGAATATCTCTGAATTTGGAGCAGCGTTGAGCTATCAGTATAGATGTGTATATTATATGTTGGTTATGATGCTTGATAAATCTCGAATGCTAGTATTGAGGTTACTATCACTTACTATACTTCCATAGACAGTTGTTGTTGACTGTTGAGGTTGATGTGTATGAAGTATAAACAATGCTTCTCTACCTTCATCACAGCTAGTTGAGACCATCTCTTTGTAATTGGTAAAGGTTCACATAAATGAATTGCATATCATTGTTAGTCATAGCACCTTTTTTTCTCATTCTGTACATCGGAGGAAGAAAAATTGACATGAGAAACTTCTCTAATCTCGCAAAGTGGAAGCTTTTGAACTAACTCATATTCATTGTTTCTACCCGCATCACTTTCTTTACAGAATAGGACAGATGCGTTGTGACCAATTATAACAGAATTGAAGTTAGAATATGTCTCTTGATTATACATGGATGAATGGACTGTCCTTGGTCCTTAATCATTCTTTCAAGTTATGGAACACTAGAACAGTCAATAACAGTCGATAACCCTATAAAAATGGACAGTAGTCTATAACCTAAGTACCAAGGTTGAAGTTCTGGAATTTTATAGGGTCAAATTTGACCCAAGCCATAGTATATACAATTCAGTGTTTTTCCTAACAAATTACCACATCGTAGCTCTGCTTAAGATAGATTTTTTACTTACACTTCTATCCTCTTCCTTGTACTGTTAAAATGTTGTGCCAGCATCTTGGTTCATCCAGTTAAATAGTATAGATATTTGTTTGCTTCCTCAATCTTGCCTAAAAATGGGTCAATTATAACAGGTTAGTGTGAGTTTACAAGATGGTCGGGAATTTGAAGGCGTAGTTCTCAATTTTGACCACCACTCAGATATCGCTGTTCTGAAGATCAAGTCCAAGACACCTTTACCAGCTGCAAGACTTGGATCCTCATGTAAGCTTCGACCAGGTGACTGGGTTGTTGCTTTGGGCTGCCCACTTTCTCTTCAGAATACAGTTACAGCTGGCATTGTAAGGTTAAGATTTCCCTAAAACTGACCCTTTTTTGCTTTAATTTTATCTCATCCCCTGGCTATCTTTAACACTACTGGTCCACTTTTGATCCCCAAACTTGCTCTTTATTTTGCTGACTTCAATGTTCCACTTTCACCCCATTTTCCTGTAGTTGTGTTGACCGGAAAAGTAGTGATCTGGGTCTTGGAGGAATACGAAGGGAGTATCTGCAAACAGATTGTGCCATCAATATCGTAAGACCTTTGACCTCATCTTCCTGGACATGATTTTAGCGCACATCCTTCGTGCACTTGGATATTCTGATCTGTTTGGTAATTATTATGTCATTTTACTAGGTCTTGTTACCAGCCATCACACTCTTTTTCCTTCTTCTGTGAACATGCGGAGATATGAAAAAAATAATGATTGGAAACACTAACACTGAATGTATAAATGTATTTGAATTTGTGTTGGGACAATATAGCTTTGAAAAATCATGAATTGGGAAAGATATTCCTAACTGCACCCTATCAGAATGAGGACCATACCGAAAAAGGCTTTCGCCCCGCTTTATAAATAAAGCAAACCGCCAAGAGCACATACAAGGACTAGTTCAGAACACACACACCCAAGTCTCACAATAATAAATCCAGAGGTACTGCTGAGGGCACAGCTCAACAAGCCCAAAACACACACGAAATAAGAGACAAGGCTCAGCCGGGGCCAAGGCCGGAGAGCAACAGACGACTAATGAGGACCATGCACCAAACAGTTTTGAGGAAAACATTAGAAATTACAGTAGCAAATCTGAAAAAAGATAGTAGCAGCTTAAGCTATTTACCTACTGTGCACCTTCCTGTTGCAACGTTCAACTTTCTATTCTGATCCATTTGTCACTCGGGTGGTGACCATAGATGTCAGTATCGATTAATTTTTACCTGCTTTCTACTCCCTCCGTTCCTAAATACTTGTCTTTCTAGGCATTTCAACAAGTGACTACATACGGAGTAAAATGAGTGAATTTACACTCTAAAATATGTCTACATACATCCGTATGTGATAGTCATTTGAAATGCCTAGAAAGACAAGTATTTAGGAACGGAGGGAGTATTACGGAATTAAATTTTGTGTATCTGCTTTCTTCTTGGACTAATATTGAAGAACAGGGCAACCTTTGTTTTTGTTTAAGTTTTTCCTTGGTTCATCTATTTTGTTTTTGCCAATGTAGCCTCATACATATGTAATGCAAACATATGTGGTTTGTTTCCTTGGTGCTTTTGGTTCGGTCTCAGTTTCTCTAGAACAAACTGTGGACGCATTTGCATGCTGCAGGGTAACTCTGGAGGTCCTCTTGTGAACCTCGATGGCGAGATCATTGGAGTTAATGTGATGAAACTTAGGGATGCTGATGGTTTGAGCTTTTCAGTACCGATTGACTATGTCGTGAAAATAGTGGAGCACTTCAAGAAAAATGGGTATGCCTTTAGTTGTATGACTCAGGTTGCATTTAACTATTGCACTGTCTTGTATTTCACCTTGCCTTCAGAAATTTCTTTATTTAACTTTAGGCTATTATCTACACTTTTGGAATGATGTTAGAACATGCATTGTACTTCCTCCGTCCGAAAATACTTGTCATCAAAATGGATAAAAAGACATGTATCTAGAACTAAAATACATCTAGATACATCCCCTTTTATCCATTTTGATGACAAGTATTTCCGGACGGAGGGAGTATGAGGTAAGTGAAAGTCGTATGATGATGGTGTTTCCGCTTTGTATACAAGAAGTTAGTTTATAGGTAGTCAGTCTGCATTTACCTTCTGTAAGTAGATTCTTTTGGATTACTTAAATGTTACCACACGCATACCACCACCAAGTATAATGTTCAAGATGAAGCGTGCACACTGATACAGCGAAGTATGAGAACATACATGGCCATGCAATTACCTCCAATCGTTTTGTCTCTGTTGCAATATGCCAATGCTAGTGATACACTTGCTTCCTATTTTGTAGATATCTTATACTATAATTTACTCTGTGTGGGAATCAACTTCTGTTCACGTTATTTATCATTTTGTGACAACTCAACTATTTGATGCCAAAACCATATTCAAATTATCGCCCATACTTGTCACATGGTAACTTGTCCTGGTTTAGTCCACTCGTAACTTAGATTGAGATACTGAAAGGTCACTTGATAAAAATGCGATTGATCGAATTATCTAACTCTTATTTGTTTGTGTTCTACCACTCGAGTAACCCGATTAGTGATGAATGAACATCAGTATTACACAAATTTAACTGAAATCCAGCATGATGTTACTTTCTATTGTGCAATGCAGGAGAGTTGTACGCCCGTGGCTTGGTTTGAAGATGCTTGATCTTAATCCAATGGTCATTGCGCAACTTAAAGAAAGATCAAGTTCTTTCCCAGATGTAAGCAAAGGTGTGCTTGTTCCAATGGTAAGCTATTCATAATTCGTCTTGTGCCGTGATGAGACGTTCTGCAGCCCAGAAGACTCACTCTTAGGTTTCTGACTGCTGTGCTCAAATTAAATTTGTTCTACAATTCTAGTTATCACAGTTCATTGCTTTTTTTTCATATATTTCCTGCTCTTTCTGACCTATTATTTATTCTTATAATTGTGACTTTGTGGTGTGCTTGAATTAAACTTGCTGTACAATTCTAATTATCACAGTTCAATGCCTTTCTTTCTTATATCTCCTGCTGTTTCTGACTTATTATTTATTCTGATTATAGTTAGGCCATGCTAAGTTGCTGATACTGGATTAGTGGATTACCAGGTTACACCAGGCTCGCCAGCCGAACGTGCAGGATTTGCTCCTGGGGACGTAGTCACTGAATTTGATGGTAAACCAGTGGAAACGATCAAAGAGGTAACTAGGGTAACCTCTGGTTATGTGGAGGTTTCTTAAATTTCTATCACTTGCAATATTCCTTATTTTGAAAGAAGTAATTATGTCATGTTAGATCGTGATATGGAATTAAGCCTGATGCTAGAATAGTGGCCTCTGGTGCCTGTTGCCTAACATGGTTCATGCGCTTCTGGGGTTATTATTCTAGTGTTCTGTGCATCGAATTCTCAAATCTCAACTCAGGGAGGGGGGAGGGGGGGGGTCAAATTATCCTTTTATTTGTGCGGATGAGTTTTTCTTTTTGAGGGATATTTGTGCAGACAAGTTAATAGAGAGTATACATTGCAGATCATTGGTATCATGGGGGACAAGGTTGGAGTGCCATTTAAAGTTCTTGTTAAAAGGGCGAACAATGTACCTGTGACTTTGACAGTTACGCCAGAGGAAGCAGATGCCAGCAGGTGACCCACGATTATCTGCTTGAGGTTAATGAGCTCAGAGGAGAATTTGCAGTACAAATATAGTTTTCCTTAAAATTTATTTTATGCGGCCCATGGACATTCTGTTGAGTTCGATGTAGGCATGGGTAATGGACATTCTCCTTCCTCATAAGGGAAAGAAAAACTTAGAAATAGATATGGTGGTGCAGTGTTTGACTTGACAAAATGTGAAACTCATCGAAGGATGTGGATGTGGAGTTTCGTAATCTGTTCAATACTTATGAACAAAATAGGCAAGAGTAGCAGTAAGGTGTGTCTGCATCTTTTGATAGAACTGTTTCAGAAGCATGGTAAAGGTGGGCAAGAGACTGAAACAGCAGAGTTGTCGAATAATTTTTACATTCTGCGCTGGCACTGCCAAAACCTTAAATGGATGCATGATTCGCATATCTGTTTGGAAGCAATGTTCTTTTTTTAGTGGAATTTGGAAGCAATGTTCTATCTGTATTTGGAAGGTTTGATTTGCCTGCTGCAAAATCAGGTTGGTACCTGGCGTCCGCCTTGCGTGACACCCAAAAACCTAGGTCCATTTCTATTGGTTGTTGGATGCAGCATCTCATAACTTTTGGTTGAAATGTCCCTCTCATGCTTCATCATGGGGAGGGGGGGTTATTTGTGGTAGATGTACGCTTTCGTCTGCCTGTATCTGTATGGTATGGTGCACCAATAGTTGAATATGTTTTTTTTTGTATCCTCCTTTGCCCTTTTTTTTAACATGAAAAGATTTTATTCATCTAGCAACATTTTACAGAGAGAAGTGTGAAGGGGTTCACACTGAATAATGTTTACAAAATCCTGCTGTGTATGGTAATCATGTACGTAGTTCTATTGCAGAGTATTGCTCACCTTGTGTGACCCGATTAATTTCTACTACATTTTATACATGTAGCTGTGAGGTCAACAACGAAACAAAAATGCAATTTGCCAGAAAAAAAACTTCCGAAAGAAGAAACCCTCTTTTCTTTTGTGTTGAGCTGACTTGTAGGTTTATGATTGACAGGGCAATCATTTAGAGAAATACTCCTTTATGCATCTGAGGCGACAATGACACTTTTTTTTTTGTTATAGTTCTCCTTTGGGTGTAGGGGGCATTAAGAAACAGTCATGTCCGTGGCCTATGTAGTCCCCGTTTCTAAACAAATAGATATGTCTATAAATGGGATGAAATGCAAGATTTGCATCCTCTGTCCATAATTTAATGCTTTGGAAGAGCCCAAGTGGCTGTGTCATGGCAACTTGTATAGTACAGGTGTGCATGGTCATTTCTCATTAAGCTTGTGTTGTGGATTGGCCATGTGTAATCTGGTCGAAGTGACATGCAGATTCTTTTGGGCACAAGATTCCGAACCATATGCTTGGGGATTGGGAGCGTAGGAACTCTGTCCAAATCATGTGTTCGTGAAATGTGTAGTTTCATAGTACTATTCTGTAAATTTACATCTCATCCATCCATCTTAGCTGCGTTTTGCCATTCTTGGAGGAGAAAATTACACATGTGGTCCTCCAAGTCTCTGGCGCGTAACACTTGCCTACTGCAACTCGAGAAACACTACGGGGCGTGTTTGGTTGCCCTACTGAATAGTAGTTGCATTGAATAGACATCTCAACCCAGCCTGGCTATGGAAAAACAGCGTCATATGCGACATCTGCGAGTTGTTTGGTTGCCTGCATATGGACTTCCTGCATTAGGGGATCAACTTTGGTACGTTGTTTGGTTGCCTGCATTGTCTCGGCGCATGCAACTACACGCTGTTTGGTTGCCCGTATGGGGTATGATTAAGAGCTAGCACTTGCACTTAGCACACAGGGTTAAGAGATAGCAGAGAAAGTGGGAGAAGAAATGCAGTGTGCGCCGGACCATGGCGACTGCGGTGGATAGTGGCCCTGGCGCCGTGTCCGACATGACGAGCATGGAGTCGTGGACGAGCGACCCCGTCGGCGGCACGGCGAGCGACACCGTCGACGAACTAGTTGCGGTGCTCGCGCAAAGATAGTGGGCAGAGGAGGAGAATGCAGTGCTCGCGTCATGGTATCGTCTGTGCAGTAGGACGAGAGAGGAGGCCGAGATGATCGACGCTGGAACGACTCCAGTGTAGTAGTGGGACGAGAGAGAGGAGGCCGAGATGATCGACCCCGTCGATGGCAGAGGACAGAGGAGAAGAACTCCGTCAGTGTGCGCGCCATGGCGGCTGAACTGCAGTAGGATCATGAAAAGAAGGCCGAGATGAACGACGGCGACGATGACGCTACCGCAGCAAGATGCGAGAGAGGAGACCGAGAGAAACCACGCCGACTAGAGGAATAATTAAGCAGTGTCTTAAATCACAGTACACATATTCATATGTACAGCCATGAGAAATATATAGATCTTCTCGTCTACGATCGTCGAAACAGGAAACTTGCAACACGAATGTTGTGCAGAACGGCGAGATTAGGCTGTTGGTCAAAGGAAATTTCAAACAATCGATCGTGTGAGACGAATCTGACAAAATTCGTCCAAAACGGCTCCAAACGGGAACAAGAGATTGAGCATGTACGGTCGACGAATCCAAACCGATCGCCTGAATGGAACCGTAGCATCGATGTGCATCTTTTTCGTGTAGAGCTTACCTCGAATTGAAGCACCGTTGTGTAGATTAGAGGGACATGGAAGAGAGGAGATTATAGAGGAGCTTACTAGAGGTTGAAGAAGACACCACGTAAACAGCTGGCATCCCTCCCGTTTCTTCTTTTCTTCTCGTGCAGGGGCCCGCTTGCTGCGCTTCCGCTCGGCCTGGCTCCACAGAAACTGCCGATTCCTGGGTTTCCAGCGAGCCAGGCCCAGATATGCTTTAAGAAACGTGCGATGCAGGCCCAATAATGTATGCAGGCTACCAAACAGGCCGGATCCTTCCCGCGCGGGCCTGGTTGGACCTTATGCGGGCAACCAAACACGCCCTATAGTACAGTCTCTACATATAAAAATACGTAACAACTATGGTCCTATATATGGTCCCCTTGACGGTCGGTCGCTTTGGTGCTCCTGTGTGGTGCTGCCCTTTTGTGGGAAACCCCTAGCTTTCTTCAAAAAAGACCGTGCTCCACCGCCATCCCCCCACACACACCTTGCATCGTCGGGCCCACATGTCGGCTGTAGAGTAGTCAAATCGCCGCAGCCTTATTCAATAAGCCAGCCGTGTCCAGTGCACCACTTCAAGCCAACCGCTTCCACTCCACAACTCCTCTTTGTCCATCTAAAATCCCTCACCCAAGCTCGCCCAAATCCCTAACCCTCGCTGATCGATCTCCTAGCCGTCGCCGTCCAATCCGCAAGCCACAATGGAGATCACTCCTTCACTGGCACTAATCCTTGTTCGGGTGGCCGCTGGCGATGCGGAGAAGCTGGCCCGGCTGCGCGAGATATGCTCGTGGTTCCGTGACCCGACGATGCTCTACGAGGAGGCGATCGGCATCGCCGGTTGTCTTGTGGACGAGGAGAAGGCCACCATGCGCCTGAACCATGCTTTTCCAGTGGAGTACCTCTATTGGGCGACGATGGATGCGGAGAGTGACGATCCGGTGCAGAGGTACCGCTGGAGGGCCTACAAGTCTAGCCTGTATGGCGATGGAGCGAGTCATGGCGCTGGCCAGGGCGCTGATCAGGGCGGCCACGGCGTTGACGATGGTGTTGGCCATGGCATGGCTCTGGACGTGGCTGGTCATGGCGAAGCGACATGCGTCATCGCTCTCCCTGCTGCCTCGTCATTCAATCTGCATAGGAGGAGGCTGCATGCAAAGGAGGTGGCCCTACCTCATCGCTCTCCCCCCCTTCTCCCGCCGCTCTCCGAGGAATGCACGCTCCACCGAGGTGCAGTAGAGGTATATCCAATCTCCAAGCCTCAATGTTAATCTAGTTAGATAGTCTTTCATAGACATCTTATGTAGAAAATTTGTGCATAGGGTTTAGTAGACCCCAATGTTAGTGTACTTAGAAAGAAAGCGTTGAATTTTCGTCATTTTTATATTATTAATATTGTTAATGTACTGAATTTTGCCATGTGGCCCTAACAAACACATAGCAAGCATGCATAAGTACTTGCTCAGAATGAGAAACACATGACAATTCTCCTAATTTTGTCAAATTACTATTTTTTCAGCTCTTTTCAAAGAACAAATGTCCTACATTTGCCATGTGCCCCTGGCAATTTGCTACATTTGCCATCTATGTTAAAGATCAAATCTTCTAATTTTTTCACGTGTCAATTAAAAAACTTGAAAAACATTTCATGTTTTTTAATGGTAAAAAAAATCCTATATTTGACATGTGTTGTTATTTGTATATTTAGACCATGGCAATTTTTGGAATGTTTTATACTTCTTTCACATGGCAATTTTACATCTATTTTACAAAATCGTGGGAATTTGTCACATGACAATTTCATTATAGATTTTTTTAAACATGGCAAAGTTATGTCTATTTTTTGCATATAATGTACACACTGAAGATCCTTTTTTGATTTGTTGTACAATGTTTTTGCCATGTTATTCTAGAAAATACGGCAATTTTCTTTAACTTGGTATTACTTGTACATGGCAAAATAAAGAGAAATAGATAAAACATTACAAAGAAAATAGATAAAACTTATATAGTTAGTTTTTTTTTTTGCGAGAGTTATATAGTTAGTTCTTACTTGATACCTGCATTGTTTAACAGATGGAAGTACAAAGAAGTGCAAAATGGATTGAAGAAGTGGAAGAGCCTGCAAGCTGATCTATGTAGTAGTAAGAGATGATGCAAGTTGATGTTTAGACCCGGTGTATGTTAAGACCTTATGCATGGTTCATGTATTATGCTTGCCCCAAGATCAATATCATGCATGATGGTTCTGTCTTTGCTCAATCCAGCATCTTTCACCAAATTAATGTGATCATTCTTCTAAATTTGCTTGTGATATTACTAGATATCTTCTTTCTACACATGCTGATGTTGTAGATATCTTCCCTTCTTGTGTATCCTATTTTTATAAAAAAAATACAAAGAATTATTTCCCAACAGAAGGGGAGCCTTGGTGCAGCGGTAAAGCTGTTGCCTTGTGACCAAATGGGAGCTACGTGCACCGGGCTTTCCTTTTTAACTATTTCCCAACAATAATTCAAACAAAAAAAATATAAGAAACATTCATTCAAACAAACAACTAAAGTTTCATAACAACAATTCAAAACATTCCACAATTCACTCAAACATCACAAGTTTCATTCAAATTTTAGGATGTTTACAATGTTTTCAATGAAACTCATTCGAAAAAACCCTAACTACTCCTTGTCGCTCCCGCTCCCATAGAGATCAATGAATCTGTTGTCACCGTCATCTGCGCTGCCGTCGTCGTCGCCGAAGTAGCCGAAAAATACGTCCGCGTTCGCGGTCTCCTGCGCCAGCGTCTCCACCGACTCCCTCGACGCCCTCGTGTACCCCGGCTCATCCGCCGGGTTTACGAACTCTGGTTGTGGAATCCAGCCCGGCGTCGTGGTCGAGTCGCGGATAAACCCCGCATGTCCTCGTGTTCGCCCGCCTCCTTCAGCGCCCCTAGCTCCGGCGGGAGCTGGGCCTGAGGGGAGGCGGCTGCAGGCGCGATGGGGGGGGGGGGTGCACGTGCACGGCGGCCGACACACGACATAACACGCGCTGCCTGGACGGGCTGGGACGCGGGAGGTGCGGGGAGTGCGAGGGGTGCATAGCCGCGGATGGCCCTACACCGGTACTCGCGAAGGACGGCGTAGAGCTCACACCCTGCCCCAGAAACGGCGACGACCTAGGATGTTCCATGGGCCACCGGGGTGCATGCGCTGTTGCTCGAGGGTGGCTCCGGGGCCCGGCGTCGCATAGTCGTCGGCAGTGACATGCCACCTCGTCGCTAAGCGCGCTGACGGCGGCACCATGATGTCGTACCAGTCACGACGGTCTCTGGCTAGCTATTAGGCTCGACGGCCACGAGCCGACAGGTGTGGTGCCACCCCCGTGGCTGCTTCCGGCGCCGTGGTTGGCCGTCACCACCGACGGGAGAGAGAGGGGAATGGGCGGCGGAGGAGCACGGTGGCCTAAGAGAAGAGCAGCGGCAGAGGAGTGCGACGGGGAGAGATGCGCGTCGGGAAAGGGCGGCCGGCGTGGATTTTATATCCGCTCAGCGGGGCGGGAGTCGGTGGGCGGCGTAACGCCGGCACTAATGGCAATGGCGCTACACGGTTTAGTGCCTGAGACATGGGCGCTACACTGTGTAGCATAGTGCCTACGCGTCGGGCGCTACCCGAAAGGGTTATTTATGAGGAATAGTTTCGCTGAGAGTTTATTTTTTAATTACTTTCGCCTTTGAATTATTTTTGTCCATTTTACCGCGAGGTTAAAGGACTTGAGCTGTTACTTTTATTTTAATTAATTCATACCGTAGAACGATTGTTCTACGGGTTTCGGTTAAAAAAAACAGTCTCTCTCTCTGCCAGTCCTGCTATGTTGCTCACCTAGGCAGGGGTTTCATGTACAGATGACACATGTAGTTAAGAGGGGGGTTACACAGTCGGGCCTTGTGTGGAGGGTCCTGCTATGTTGCGAGATTGTTGTCGTCCTTGGTCTTGGTCGTGACAAGTCGCGGCACCATATTCGACATGCTCCTAATGAGTGACACACCACTCTTATGTGTACTGCTAGCCGGTTACTGCTGATAGTTAAGTGTCATAACAAGACTAAGTACTACTACTACTTCCCGCTGCAGGGATCCGTAGGTCCTACACTCCATTACTTTACCGCGCCATCTTTTTTCTTTCGAGACGTTTTTTCTTCTGCGAGGAACGTCGAGGATTAATGGTGACACGGCACATCTATCAAGGGTTTCTCAAATCTGAGCGAAGAAATTGAAGCTTTGTTTTTACATGAGTCTGAAATAAACTTGAATTTCAGGAGGTTTTTGTATGGGCCCTTTGCTTGGGCCTCGGCCTCGGCGGCCTCATTGAAAAAACCCAGTGAGTAGGAGTAGTTCATGTCAGCTAGCTACAGATGGCGAGGCTTATGACGTGGACTGGGGATTAAAATGGGGTACCAGGTGACCAGGTGACTAGTGACTACTAATAAAGCCTAATCGCCTCCCCCAAATAGTTTAATCATCAAGCAGTGCACGGCTGGACAAAGCCGGTTGGGTTGGCTCCCGGCCGCCCGTCCGTCCGTCGGAGCGGTGCCGTGGGAGCGCACGGTCTCCCTGTCGCCAAATGTTTTAACAATTCGCTTCCTTTCCCTGATAAGAAAACACACGAAAGCAGCTGGAGCAACAACGACAGGGATGGAAGCAAGCAGGGGGAAAACAAGTAGCCGAGGTGGCCGCGAGAGCGACGGCAGTGACGAGGACGCGTGCCGTGCCGATCCACGACATGAGAAAAGAAAATAAAACCGTGGGCGCACGCGGTGCAGCACCAGCACCAGCCCCGGAACGGAACATCTATCCACGCCCAACAGAAAGCGGGATCCCGCCGTGCACACCAGCGTACGCGCCCGCGTGGGTTAGGCGGGCGGACAAGAGGCGTTGCGGCTCTGCGGTTCGAGAGGCGGCCTGCGTGTTCGTCTCTTAACAATCTTTTTCTTCCTCCCTAACAATCTATCTTTGGATCGTCCAGCTTTTTCTTAACAGTCTTTGGATCGTCACTTCTTCTCTCTCTTTCTTTTGCGAACGGAAAAGGCACGCACAGCACGCACACGGGGAGGAAAACAACAACGGAACAGGACAAGGGGAAAGGGGAAGATGAAAGTGGCCGCGGGTGACGGCAACGAACGACGACGACGGGTGGTGGTGCAGTGCAGTGCAGCGGTCGGTGTATGCGTACTACGTACCGCGTGACCCGAATCTATCCGTCTCATCGCCACCCTACTGCTAAAAAGCATGCTCATCCATCTCTAGATCTCTCGCTTCCTTTTCTTTTGTTGTTTCTTCTCTCTTTTTCTTCCCTTTTCCCTCACTTTTCCTAGAGGCCAACTGAGGCTCATCGAAAATACCAAGAGGGCATTTGGATTTAAGGCACAGGGTTGAACCAGCCTTACCTGGCAAGGTTAGCCATTTGGTATGGACAATAGAACCTAATTAAAAAAAACTAACTAACAATGCTAGCTAATGAACCAAACGTAAAATGCAAAAAGAGCAAATGTCTCCAATTATCTATCGGAATATATGCCAAGAGAGCGTTTGGATCTAAGGCAAAGGCTAAACTAGCCTTGCTTGATAAGGTTAGCCATTTGGTATGGACAACGGAACCTAACTAACAAAGTAGAAATGCTAGCTAATGAATCAAACGTGAAGAAGTAAAAAGAGTAAACGTTTTGAGTTATCTATCAGAATAAATTCCAAGGGAGCTATTGGATCTAAGGCAAGAGCTAAACTAGCCTTGCTTGGCAACGATAGCCATTTGGCATGGACACTACTAGGAAAAGGCCTACTAGTGGCGCACCAGTTTTGCCTACTAATGGCGCACTACTGGTGCGCCACTAGTATTAAATACTAATGGCGCACCACTGGTGGTATACTAATGGCGCATCACGCCTTGCGCCATTAGTATAGACCAACATGCGCCATTAGTGTGCCTCCCAGGGGGCGATATTTACACATGTGTTTTGCCATACTAATGGCGCACTGTGGGGTGATGCGCCATTAGTATCCTTTGGCATACTAATGGCGCACATTGGGGTGATGCGCCATTAGTATGAATATTAAGGATTTTTTTTCTTTTCTGATATTTGCACAGGTTACAAAATATATTATTGGACAGAATATAGACAGCACCACACAGCAACAGCAGATTCATCGAATACAATAGAAGATTAGTCTCCGAATACAATTCATCATATTAGTCTCCGAATTCAAAAGACCGAACAAAGATAGAACATTACAAGTCTCGAGACCGCGAGTAGCGAGTTTGTCTTCACATTACAAGTCGATATCGATCATCTAAACTACCATCACATAGAAGAGAGCTGCGGTCATCACGATGAGCATCATCGCGATGAAACTGGTCTTCATCCGGTTCCTCCAACGCTCCCTCCTCTCTCCCTCTAGATAGCGCGCGTATCTAGATTCCGCCTCCGCCCTAGTGGTGTACCCTTTGTAACTGTTACCGCTGAAACGGTGAACCTGTCTCCGACACTCCTCCCAGTCGTCGTTGACTCCGGGAACCTTACCCTTGTACACAACATACGACGGCATCTCTATGCACTAGCCAAACAACAGACAATACATAAGCAATATATAAGTATGCAACAAAAGGATCGGAAGAGAAAAGCAAGACATTAATAGCACGATTCATGGTCCTACTAATAAATAGCATCGATTACATCTAAGTTGAATGACTGTCCAAACCAAAGAGACATACAAGTTCATTAAAGTTTAATTACAACATGAGCTAATCGATGTTTCAGAACTACACATAGCATCACTACTTTCGACTCGACTCATGGGACCGGAGCGTGGATGAAGCCGCCGTCTTTCGTGATGGTCATGAAGTCGCGGGCGTTGTCAGCCTGCATTTGTAGCGTTGTGTCTATCTCACTGTTGGACGGTTGATATTTGAGGTAGAACTGCCCCGAGGTACGAAGGACATCTTGATGGATGATTTCTGCAAACTCGGACTGGATGCGAAAGAATTATTGTCGGATGTCCGCGTCCTGGATTGCCGCGAAGCTTGCGGCCCAATTTTTGAGATTATTTGGTAGCAGAAGGTGATTATGGTCCTGTACGATCGCCCGCATGTGATGGAGGGCGTAGTAGGCATCCTTCTGACCGCCAGGCGGCTGCTTGACGTAGGGGAACGTCGTATTGTGGGTGAACACGTGCCTGCCGTACCTACGAACTGGCCTCTTAAAGGTGCCTCCAGATGCGGCGTAGCCGGGGAGAGCATCATCAAGAACTTTCTTGATATTTGTGTAGTCTATCTTGGAGTCACGGTCCGGGTCGAAATACGTGGCCATGGAATATTTCGGGCTTAAGAGGATGAGTGTGCAATGTGTGTCACTGCACAGAACATGGAATGTTAGAAAAAAAAGAACGATCGAAATCTAAGAAATCATATGTTACGGGGTGGTTAGGGGATGACTTACTCGGGAAAGTAAGGCACGAGGAAGTTATCCTTATCTGGGTTTGCCAGAATGACGCCTTCGAGGTGTGAACTCGCGACTTGCCGGTCCCCAGCGCTGGCCAAGATCTTGGCACGCATGTAGAAGGGGTCGACTATCACAATGTTCGGGGTCTTGTCTCTAATGATCCGCATCTCCATACTCAGCGAAAACAGCCGAACGAAGGTGTAGTGCAGCGGATGAAGGTTAAACATAGCAAAGATGTCATCAAACCGCAGGACGATCGTACCCCCGACGGCGCTATCCACAAAGCCCTTGCCCTCTGGCACCTTGGCCACGAAAACCGGGTATGCCACATCATTCTCTCTAAGACGCCGCTTCTCCAAAGAAAGAACACTGTCATGCAGACTCCGCATAGCACCGGTTGCAGCATTGAGCATATTTGTCGGTAGCATCGCCCTACCCGCCACATGCACCCTCCTCGAGATATCCTTAGGTGAAGGTGGCCCGTCCTGAGCACGGATCGTACTCGGTGCCGGCTGGCTCGCACCGGCGCCCTTGTTAGTCTTTCGTTTCCGCCCCTTCTTCTTGATCTGCTGTAATGGGATCGAGTTCTGCTCACAGACCGCCTTCTTGAGCGTGTTGGGGCTGATAATATTTCACACCTCAGCTATCTGAGGCTCGGTGAAGGCGGCAGCTGGAGGCGTCTCCTGAGAACTGAACGCCAGACGATGCCTGTTGCAATTGGGTTTCTCCGCCGTACCAGCTAGATCGCGGTCGTCTTTTTCAGGGTTGGGTTCTTGAGAAGGAGGCCTGCAGAACTCGTCACCGTACCCATGTTCGGCAAAGTACTTATCGACGTTGGTAAATGTACCGTCGTCGTTGTCGTCGTCGTCCGGATCCTGTGCCATATGCATGTCCGGATCCTGTGCCATAGGGATGTCCGGCATGTTCGGTAGCGTTGCGGCGTTCTTGCCATGGCTTGGCGCTGGCACGACTGGCGATCTTGTCTGTGGGGTGGTGTCCCCCGCCCCCAAACGAATCTGGCTCTTCGGCCAAAGCAGGGGCCAGCTTACGCAGGCGCTGAGGGTCATCACATCATCTTCGTTGGCCCCAGCGGGTCGAATCGGAGGTAACAACTCGTCGCAGCCTGGCAGCACCCGAACTAGTTCAACCCTATACAAGGTGGGTGGCATCGGATTACCGTGGAACACGCGGTTGCCCGGTTGAACGATTCTGCCCTTGGCGACATCGACCAACTCGCCGCCCACGAAGAGCAGGAGAGTGCAAGGAACGTCGGCGGCGCCCTGCGAAAACATGTAGGGTGTCAGGGATGCCCAGTGAAAGGCAAGGAGATGAAGTCAACGGCCGAGAGGCTTAGTTACCGTGATGCCGTCGAGCTCGGCTAATGTCGAGGCACCGCCAACGGCGGGCGTGCAACTGACGGAGGGGCCGCTTGCTGGAGAGGTGCCGGCCGGCGTACACCCGGGTGCATTAAGCTCCAATGCCCGTGCCGGCGCCGGAGACACGAATACCGCCTCCGCCGGAGACACCAATGGCGCCGCCTGCGCGTTGTGCGAGTTGCTGGCCGTGAAGCTGGGAACCGGGGGAGGCCCCTGTTGGCCGCCCGCAATCCACGTCGTCAGCCCCTGAATCAAGGTAGGCACCATGGTGGTGAGCGTCGCTCCCAGTTGTTGTTGCACTTGCTCTTGGACAATCTCCGGAATCCGCGCCACTTGTGCCTTGAGTTCTTGAACCTCGCGCGACTGGCTTTCCGAGCTGGTCTTTTTCTCCTTTCGCCCACCAGCGGTATAGTATGACGACCATTTTGTGGACAAGCCTTTGCCGGCCACACGACCAGCTGACGATGGCTTACTGAGCTTATCCTTGTTTTTCATTACGTTCAACGCCCTATTTAAAGGGGTGTCGAAAGGGGAGCTCTGAGACGACCCCGCGCTACTGCTTTCAGCCTCCTGCGGAAGGAATGTGAACCATTTAGAAATTTGGCTTCATTAATTAGAATGCAACCATATGGAGCTAATTACGCGGGGGTGTATTCCTTACCAGAACAAGCTCAAGCGCCCTGGTCTTCGGATCCGTGGTAAGCTCCTTTGTTACCGGGTCCTCCTTGTACCGGGCCCTGACAAAGTTCCTGGTCTGCTTGTCACGCTATTTCTCGAAGCGGGGCGGTAGGCCTTGCTCGGCACGCTCCGCGTCCTCCTTGTCCCATATAGGCTCCGCCACTCTGTAACCGCCGGGACCGAGTTGGTGGACCCCTAAGTTCAACTGCCGCATTTCTTTCCCCCACTGACTTGATTCGGAGGTTGCGCTGCTCTCGCACTTGATCTTGAACTCCTTGTAGTCATCTTCGCTGATCAAAGGATATTTCGCCTTGATCTTCTCATAACTATCACCTTTTTCAATCATTTCCTTCACCGTGCTTCTCCAAGTAGACAGGGCCGTGCTCATCCTCGTGAGGGCGGCACTGTTCACTTTATTCCCTGAGAGGCGTGTGTTTGCAAAGTCATCGGGGAACTTGTATCGTTCGTGCAGCTTCGTGAAGAGGAGGCTGCGCAAATTCCCTCGGTCCTTATGCCTTAGGTTCTCGGTGTTGATCGGGACGGTGCTCTGGAGAATGCACCCGAGCTGAACCGAGTACCCCTTGACTAATTCTTTGGGCGCCGTTGGATGCCCGTCGGAGTTCACTTCAGTAAATTCCTCCTTGACGGTGCCGAGCACGCTCGGGCGCCAGTCCTTCCGTTGCCTCTTCAGTTGGCTGCCATCTGTGCGTGCGCCGCCATCATCAGTGGTGGCATCCTCGGCGGCACCATCAGTGGTGTCATCCCCGACGCCACTAGGGGTTGTGTAGTCAGGATCGGTGTCTTCCGCGGCGTCCTCATAGCGGTGAGTTTCTTCCTCCAGCTCCTGGGACAGCTCCCAGAATTGCTTGCCGCCCGAACCGCCGGCCTCATCGTTGTGGGCCATGTTTCGCTCTAAATAGGAAAAAAGTTTGGTAAAAAAGTTGGTTATTGTCAAGGAACAAGATCATGGTCTCATCATTTAGGGTTTGTCGACACCGAGGCATCCTAAAAGCCAAGCTTTTATCATTTAGGGTTTGTCGACGCCGAGGCACCCTAAAAGCCTAAGCGTACATCATTTAGGTTCTCATCGACCCCGAGGCACCCTAAAAGCCAAGGTTTTATCATTTAGGGTTTGTCGACGCCGAGGCACCCTAAATGCTAAGTTAAGTTTTCATCATTTAGGGTTTATCGATGCCGAGGCACCCTAGGTTGACTGATATATATGGGTATCTTCTAATAATATACCCTACTTAATTAAGGACAAACACCAAGAGACAGTAAACATATCACACTTCTATATGTATAACACAAGAGGCAGTTGATCCTACTTAATTAAGTACTAAGATACCCCGACCCATGCATTAGTCGCAAGTACCCCATATGTCCTATTTTTAGCAAAGTCATGCTAAAATTCACGGAAAATTTCAGCATGACCTTTGCAAAATAGGACATATGGAGTACCCGAATTTGCTGGAACGGAAGTTAATCGACATTCCGGCAAACTTAAGGGCCTCTCGGGGTACCTGCAAAATCATCACGACACGATGGTCGGAGACAAAACCCAGCAAACTAGCAATTGATGGCTCAACACGTAAAACATGTCCAATAAGAGCATATAATTCAACAACACCACTAAAAATGAGAGCTGAAAGATGCAGGGAGCACAAACAGCTCAGAAAAATCAATCCATCTAGCATTTCAGGTTTTGCTAGAAATAGCTTTAACATCAGTATCAGTATGATTATAGAGTCAACATCAGTATGATTTATAGAGTCAAATACCTTCAACGAGGGATACAAATAATTTTCATTTTCATATTTTAAGAACTATAAATAAACCATCCAGTAAGTATAATCAAGGTAATCAACCATTCCCATAAAAGAAGACAAGTTTTATTCAGTACTGCTAATATGGTTGGAGATTACTATGAACATGTGGCAAGACTACTTTGATAACAAGGGCCACTAGTTGGCCAGTAGTTGAACTAGCAGCTTGGCCATCACTGACGCCACGCACTGCTGTGACAGCTCTCAGCAGTAACCTCCAAGGCTCCGACAACCGACACAGATAACCTGTCTCAAAGATGAGCCTCAAGACAAGCTTTGCATTCTACTTTATGCTTCATTGAAGTTCAGAGAACTCTCCAAAAGAAAGGTTCAGGTGCCAATTGGTATCATGTTAAAGCCAGCAATGTAAAATGATCTACGACCTTATGTAAAGTGCCAACTCCACAGATTTCTTTTTCACAGCTTTTATATTATTTCTAGAAGCAACACAACAAGGTTAAACACCAGAATCTTGAGTTTAATTTTTTCCAGAATTTTAGAGGCCCCACAAATTCAGTTCAGGTATTTTATTCCATGTTAAAGACAGTAAAGTACAAAGGTTTAGCCCTGGTCCTTAGATTCAGTTTCCTAATCTTTTAGTTTTCTACAAAGATATTCCCAACCTTCATGATGCTGGTAAGAAAAGAGCTACTCTCTGAATCTTTTATCTATTTATACCTGTAAATTAGCACTCTGATGCTGGCCTTGACAAATGATCCCACTATGTTGTTTGCTGGAATCTGCAAAATGATCCCACTATGTTGACAAATGATCCCACTATGTTGTTATACTTGAGAACACTGTAACAGTGGTCAGATATAACAGGTACCATTACACAAAGCATCTGAATACACACATACTTCATCTATCAAGTATAACTCTGTCAAGCCAAGAAGGTATGAGCTGTTCATGGAAGCCTTTGATCATAATATCTAAAGGCATAGACAAAATCTACAAGCAGTCAACAAAAAGGTCACACGCACCCACTCAGAGGAACATCGTATTTAAATCTAGAAAATGAAGATGATCCATTTCTACATGGAATCAATCAAGTACAGAGCTATGCCACATACTAGGGATATCACCCACACACAAAAAATCAGTGCTTTAGGGATATGAAACAGTTATCTGGTGGGAAGACTGTTGCTGCACTGGCATTGCTGTTTGCCATTCACAATTTCACGCAATCACCATTCTACATACTGGATGAAGTCGATGCAGCTATCATACAGGCACGGTGGCAACTGGTCTATGATGCTGGTTTGAGGGCAACAGCAGCAGAGTTGCAGTGGCAGCAGTGCAGCAACAACAGCGGGATGAGGCTATGGTGCACAGCAGGGGCGCACGCGGCAGGACCAACAGTGGGACGCGGACACGCACGGGCGGCCGGGCGGATGCGGGCACGGAGAGCATGTTCCAGGGCGAGGCAGGGCGTGGCCCAGGCAGGCGCGGGCACGCGTGCGCGGGGGGGGGGGGGGTGCCGCAGGGGCGCGAACGGATGCGGCCAGGGCCCGTGGGAGCGCAGCTAGGAAAGTGGAGAGCGAAGCTCCGCCGCGACGGCCTAGCCCGTGGGACTTCTACGCCGAGGGATTCGAAGGGGAAAGGCGGGGAATCGGCAGAGGGGCTCACCGCAGAGGCACACGGAGGCCCGGCGAGTGACTAGGAGCAGCAGGGGATGCCCAAATTGAGGAAGATCGCCAGCGACCGAAGGTTGAAGACGATCCCGATCCGGTTGAAGCAGAGGCGCCTAACTCCAACAGTCGAAGCAGAGGCGCCTAGCTCAGCGTCGCGTGGCCTGGCTGAGCTGAGGTAGAGGCAGTCGTCGTCTCCTCCTCCTCCTCGTCCTCCTCCTGGTCCTCCTCCTTCGGCTCGGGGCGCGGGGGAGCTGCAGTGGTGGGGGGCGTGGGGGCGGCGGCGCGGGGGAGCTGTAGTGGTGGGGGGCGCGGGGGCGGCGGGGGTGGAGTCCGGCGGGGGTCGGGGCAGCGGCGTCGTGGGTCGGGGCAGCGCGCGGGTGGATCTGGCGAGGGAGAGGGACGAAGGGGATCTGGCGAGGGAGAGGGAGGAATTAGCTAGGGGGGAAGCTTACTAATGGCGCATCCCGCAGCGGTGCGCCATTAGTATGTTTTTTAGATAGCAATGGCGCACCCACGATCGGTGTGCCATTATTAATCTTTTTTTATATAGCAATGGCGCACCAGCCAGAGGTGCGCCATTAGTAATCTTTTTTTTTATATAGCAATGGCGCATCAGCCAGAGGTGCGCCATAAGTAATTTTTTTTTATTTTTTGTTGCATCTAATAATTTTTTAGAAAATGAATATGAATATGAAACAGTAATAATTTTTATAAAAATAGTAATAATTTTTTAAAAAATATCATCAAATTTGTTATTTGAAAATATTTATGAATATGAAAAAATATCATCAAATTTATTATTTGAAAATATCATCAAATTTGTTATTTGAAAATATAATCAAATTTGTTTTTTTTTAATTTTAGTTGCATTCATTTGTGATGGTGGAGCAGGCCGGGGAGGGTGCGGTGGGTCGTCGGCGGCGGTGGAGCGGGGGAGGGTGCGGTGGGTCGGCGGCGGCGGTGGAGCGGGGGAGGGTGCGGGGGGTCGGCGGCGGCGGCCGGTGGAGCGGGGGAGAGGGTGCGGGGGTGCTCGGCGGCGAGGGGGACCGGATCTGGCGAGGTGGGATAGCGATCGAGATGGAGGGGGATCGAGATCGAGTGTCCATGAAATTTAAAAATATTCATGAGTTCAAAAAGTGCCCATGAAATACAATCGAGAAATGAAGGCTACAATTTAAATACAATCGATCTTAGCTAGCTATCTGTTCACAATCTTCTTGCCCTTATTTTTCGTAAATGGAGTTCTTCTCTTGAACGGACGTCCTTTAGGTAGGGTGGTCCTGCTTCTTCTTGTGGTGTATGCTGATACTTCATCGTCGTCGTCATGTTCCATCTTCGGGTCGCCGTACTTGTCGAAGTCTTGCTCATTGGCGACTCCATCCATTCTGATGATCTTCCTTTTGCCTCTCCTCACGACAACACGACTGGGCTTTGACGGGTCGGTAATGAAGAAGCATTGGTCCACTTGGGAAGCCAGTACCCATGGCTCATTTTTCGCGGTGACGTTCGCGCTTGCGGTCTTGGATTTGGCTTCGGGTATAACCATGGTGGTGAAATACCGGTCTTCTTTTATGACGCTCTTGGCCCATCTGACACGGAACATCGGTACCTTCTCTCCAGCGTAGCTCAGCTCCCAGATCTCCTCGATCCTTTCGTAGTATCTGTCCTTGTTGTTACCGGTGTAGGATTCCATCGTTACCCCGGAGTTCTGATAACCATCACTCTTCATGTCCTTGTCCTCGGTGTAGAATGTGTAGCCGTTGATATCGTACGCCTCATATGTCATAGGTTGTGCTCGGCGCCCTATGACAAGGCGAATATGAGTTGTTCTTCCACGGAAGAATCCTCATGTAAAGGGTACGACAGAAGCTTCTGCTTGAACCAACGCGTGAAACATGAGTTGTGCTCTTTGATTATATCTCCGTCTGTCCTTTGTTGGCCTCGGTCATTGTACGACTTCTCAATAAAGGTTTTGTGCTCTACCACCCAAGGATCGACCACGTCTATGTGTTGTAGCGCGACTAGGTTTGCTCTTTCAAAGTCGGCGAGTCGACCCTCGAAGTCGACATGCATTTCACGGCGACCCTCACGGTGACCCCATCCAGCGAGCCTGCCAAGGTGCCTGTTGACGGGCAGACCAACGGGGTTCTCGATGCCTAGATAATTCGTGCAGTAGGAGATACACTCTTCGGTCAGAAAGCCCCTGGCTATGCTTCCCTCTGGACGTGCCATGTTGCGAACGTATCCTTTGATGACACCATTCATCCTTTCGAATGACATCATGCTGTGCAGGAACGTTGGCCCGAGTTGGATGATATCCTCCACGATATGGACCAGCAGATGCACCATAACGTCGAAGAATGCGTGCGGGAAGTACATCTCAAGCTTGCATAGTATCACCACGATCTCTTCCTGTAGCCTTCTGAGTTGCCTCACGCCAACCGACTTCCGAGAGATGGCGTCGAAAAAGTTGCATAGGCCAAATAGCGTTTCACGGACGTGCGCGTCCATGATCCCACGGATTGCAACTGTAAGTATCTGCGTCATCAGCACGTGATAGTCATGAGAATTCATCCTACTGAACTTCTGCTTCGCTGGGTCTAGGTATCTGCTTATCTTCCCCGCGTAACCGTAAGGAAGTTTTACTCCTACGAGGCAGGTGAAAAACTGATCGATCTCCTCCTAACTTAGAGTGAAGCACGCGGGAGGGTAGTCATTTCCGGTCTTCTTGGCCTTTTTGCCTTTGCGACGACTTTCCATGTCCTGCTTCGCCTCATCATCATCATCATCATTAGCGTGAAGCTCCTCCCTGATGCCCATTGATTTCAAGTCTGCCCTTGCTTTCGGCCCATCTTTGGTCCTCTCTGGCATGTTGAGCAGGGTACCAAGCAGACTCTCGCACACGTTCTTCATGATATGCATGACATCAAGGCTGCGAGGCACACGGTGGATCTTCCAATACGGCAAGTCCCAGAAAACAGACCTCGTTTTCCATACCTTCAGCAGCGGCTCTGGCGCCTTTCGCTTCTTTCCCGGCTCTGGCGCCTTTTGCTTCTTTCCCGGCAGTGGGCAATCTTTCCAATTTTTCAACAGCTCGTCTATTTCCTCGCCGCTCCTCGTACGCGGGCGTCTTCGGGGTTCGGTTTCACCATCGAACAGATCCTTGCGTTTCCTCCACGGGTCATCGTCGCAAAGCCACCTTTGATGTCCCATGAACACGGTTTTCGAAGACCCGGGATCTCTATCTAGCTGGCGATACGTTGTGTCATCCATGCACCTGACGCATCCAGAAAATCCGTGGACCACCTGCCCCGCGAGATATCTGTAACCGAGATAGTCGTGCACCGTCATGAGCAGTGCGGCTCTCATAGGGAAATATTCTTTCTCTGCGGCGTCCCACGTATTGGCTGGCGTTTTCCACAGCGTGTCTAGCTCCTCTTTCAGCAGCCCCAGATACAGATTGATGTCGTTCCCTGGTTGTTTCGGCCCTTCAATTAGCATACTCATGTGAATGTACTTCCTCTTCATGCACAACCAGGGGGGAAGGTTGTACATCCACACAAACACAGGCCAGGTGCTATGTGTGCTTCTCTGGCTGCCAAACGGATTGACTCCATCGGTGCTCGCGCCCAGCACGATGTTCCTTGGATCCTTCCCAAATTCTGGGTGTTCGAAGTTCAACGCTTGCCACTGGCTCCCATCCTTAGGGTGACTCAGCATCTTGTCTTTTTTATTTATCTCTGGATCATTTGCGTCATCTTCTCGCTTCTTCTCGTCCCTATCCGCGTGCCAACGCAGGAGCTTTGCTACCTTAGGGTCAGCGAAATACCGCTGCAGACGAGGAGTGATCGGAAAGTACCACACCACTTTTCGAGGAGCTTTCTTCCTCTTCTTGTATCGAGTGACGCCGCACACCGGACATATGGTAGACTCCGCGTGCTCGTCCCGATAAATGATGCAATTCTTCATGCACACATGGTATTTCACGTGCGGTAAATCCAGAGGACACACGATTTTCTTCGCCTCCTCGAAACTTGTCGGGCACTTGTTCCCCTTGGGAAGACGTTCGTGCCAGAATGACATGTTCTCGTCGAAGCATGCGTCGGTCATTTTGTGTTTTACCTTCATCTCCAGAGCCATGAGCGTTACTTTCAGGCGGGTATCCTCGGGCCTGCATCCTTCATACAATGGAGTAACCGCGTCTATCTCCAGTTGATCCAGCTTGGATTTCTCTCGGGCGGCAGCTCTTGCGTTATCCGTCTACTTGAGAAGCAGCTCTTGAATATGAGGGTCCTGCACCCAGCCCATCGATGGTCCATCGTCGTCTGCTCCGCCGGCATCTTCATCTTCATGATCATGCCCTTCGCCTGCTCCGGCATCTTCCTCATCATCATGTCCGGCATCTTCTACATGATGACTGTACAGCATCACCGTCGTGATCATGTCCTGGAGATTCTTCGTCTTCTCGCCCGCCCGAGCCGCGGTGGTTGTCTTGCTGCCCTTCCTCATTTCTTGCCCGGCCCCCATGGACGACTTCATAGTCATCTTCATCACCTTGCCACCGATAGCCATCCATGAAACCACGCAAGAGCAGGTGGTCCCGCACCTGCCCGGAATCCGGGTCCGCAATTAGGCTCTTCAGCTTGCATCTTCGACACGGACATCTTATCTCTGTCTCGTTCTTTTGAAGCATCTCGGCCTTCGCGGAGCTCAAAAACCTATTCATGATGCCTTCGGTCATCGTGCGGACCATGGTCGCCTGCGGGGTAGAGCAAAACGATATTTTAGAACCAAGAAAAAATTTGGCATGACTTTTCCTAAAAATAGGACCAAAAAGAATGCATAGTGCCAAAATTCTCGCCGAAATGGAAATGAATCAACATTCCGGCAAAATATTGGCAACTATCGCGTTTCAAATACTGGTACCTGCAAACACAAACATATATGCAACACCACAAACATACATAGATCTAGCTAGGCCATAAAAAGTGCATGTGCACGTTGTTGGAGGGAGAACAACATAAAGATAGCTTCCCCCTTACTTACCTATCAAAAAAAGGTAATTTAACCACTTAATTGGATGAATCTATGGTGCAAATGAGGTGAGGAGGAGGAGGCAGCCGAGACAAGCTTGGAGGAGGAGGTGGAGAGAATGAAGTGGGGAAAGTGAGTGGGTAGGTGTGGCTGTCCAAAATATCTAGCTGGTCCCAGGTTACTAATGGCGTGCCACCTACAAATGTGCCATTAGTAACCCTGGTTACTAATGGCGCACCTGCTGGTGGTGCGCCATTAGTAGTTTTGGAAAAAAATAAAAAATATATACACTAATGGCGCACCAGGGCACAGTGCGCCATTACTAGTTTAAACTAGTAATGACGCACTATACCCTGGTGCGCCATTAGTAGTTTTGCAACAAAAAAATACTAATGGCGCACTGTGCCCTGGTGCGCCATTAGTATGTTTGGAAAAATAAAAATAAATTTTTTTGTTACTAGTGGCGCACCGTGTGTCTGGTGCGCCATTAGTGTCTTTCACACTAATGGTGCACCAGCACATGGTGCGCCACTGCTATATAGTAGTGGCGCACCACATGTCTGGTGCGCCATTAGTGGCCATTTCATCTATAGCCCTTTTTCTAGTAGTGGGACAACAGAACTTTTTGCAACACATGAACAAGAGCACCTAACTAACAATACCATTCAGCATGAGTGATGAGCTATATAAAAAAACAAAGAACCTAACTAACAATGCTAGCTAATGAACCAAACTTGAAAAAGGAAAAAGGAGCAAATGTCTTGAATTATCTACCGAAATAAATGCTAAGGGAGCATTTGGATCTAAGGGAAAAGCTAAACTAGCCTTCCTTGGCAAGGTTAGCCATTTGGTATGGACAACAAAACCTAACTAACAAAGTAGAAATGCTAGCTAATGAACCACCCTACTGCTAAAAAGCATGTTCATCTCTCTCTAGATCTCTCACTTCCTTTTCTTTGTTGTTTATTCTCTTTTTTCTTCCCTTTTTCCTCACTTTTCCTACCGGCTAATTGAGCATCATAGAAAATACAAAGAGAGCATTTGGATTTAAGGCAAAGGGTTGAACCAGCCTTACCTGGCAAGGTTAGCCATTTAGTATGGACAACAGAACCTAACTAACTAACAATGCTAGCTAATGAACCAAACGTGAAAAGGTAAAAAGAGCAAATGTTTTGAATTATCTGTTGGAATAAATGCCAAGAGAGCGTTTGGATCTAAGGCAAAAGCCTTGCTTGGCAACCTTAGCCATTTGGTATGGACAAGAGAACCTTTTTTGCGAGACATGGACAAAAGTACATAACTAACCATACCATTTAGCATGAGTGACGAGCTATATCAAAAACAAAGAGCCTAACTAACAATGCTAGCTAATGAAGCAAACGTGAAAAAGGAAAAAGAGCAAATGTCTCAGATTATCTATCAAAATAAATGCCAAGGGAGCGTTTGGATCTAACGCAAGAGTTAAACTAACCTTGCTTGGTAACCTTAGCCATTTGGTATGGACCAGGGATTTTAACTTTTGATGCCAATCCTGCCACTCTTGCTTGTTCACGGACCTACTTTGCATGTGAATGAGCACAAAGCTTTACTTTGGCTAAACAATGCTAGCTAATGAACCAAACATGAAAAGGAAAAAAGAGCAAATGTCTTGAATTATCTGTTGGAATAAATGCCAAGGGAGCATTTGGATCTAAAGCAAGAGATAAACTAGCCTTGCATGGCAATGTTAGCCATTTGGTATGGACAAGAGAACTTTTTCACATGCCTCAAATTTGTTTTTTTTGCTGAGAGCTACTCACATGTCCAAACGAGCTGAAAATTGTCACTGATCCAACACACTCAAAACATCTTCCATGCCAATTTTTTTTTAATCTAGTATTTTTTTTCGATTTTACTGTTCATAGGCAGGAGTAGTTGAGCTTGGGAGCCATTTAGCCGCTCTCCCTGATTTGACATAGCTCGAAAAAAGGGCTTGTGCAGGCATGACTTCCAAGGAGCTTCATCAATATTAGTTAGAGGTGCCAAAAAGTTGACTGGGAATTCTTTAAGTGTGGCCAAGCTTGGAAAAACCTTAACATGTAAAAGCCACTTGCGGATACCCCAACAATAAAACTGTAGCTTGAAAAAAACTTAACATGCTAAAGCCACCCGTGGATACTCCAAAGATAAAAATGTAGCTTGAAAAAAACATAAAATGCTAAAGCCACTCGTGGATACCCCAACAATAAACATGGAGCTTGAAAAAAACTCAGCATGCTAAAGCCACCTGTGGATACTCCAAAGATGGAAATGTAGCTTGAAAAAAAAAACTTAACATGCTAAAGCCACCCGGGGAGACTCCAACAATGAAATTGTAGCTTGAAAAAACTTAACATGCTAAAGCCACTCTTGGATACTCCAAAAAATGTAGCTTGAACAAAACTTAACATGCTAAAGCCACTCGTGGGTACTCCAAAAATAAAAAAACTTAAACATCGAGGAGGAGATAATTGTTTTTTCTTAATTAAAGGAAAGCAATATTTTTAAAGGAAATTGTAACAGAAGCATCGAAAATATAACTAGGAATGTAAATATGGTCAATGAGAAATTAAACTAAGATGGCGGGACCAATAATGCTTGTTTAAGTTAGAATAGGTCTATGGTAGTTTGTGTGTCTCTTTTTTAGAAGACCGTGGAGGCTCACCCAGGTTCCATTGCATTAACGAGAACTATACATAGTCTGACATCGAGAGCATCAGATACAAGTTCATGAGAGCCCGACTCGCACATCAGATAGATACACCCGACTAGTTATTCATGACCGCACATCTCCATCCTAGGACATGTCTATGCGACACTTCAAGTCGGGTACAAGTTATGTAGCATCGAAGGATGATGTTTTGTCCCCTTGATTCACAATCACGGTTGAATCACCATAGTCCGATTCAAGGACGCATGGAGGGTGTTCACTAGATACGTGACCATACTTTCCAATTTTACTCGAGCAACCCTCTTGAAATCATATATAGCAAGATTTGTGGATTGCTGATCGAGCAACTCTTGTGTGTAGTAAAAGCCATTCCCTTATGTTTCCAAGAATTCTTCTACACACATGTTAACATTGGGCTATTCCATACCCAGTCAACCCGAATCAACGTCAATGGTAAGCTGACTAATGCTATATATAATTCACCAAAGAGGTATGCGGCAGGAAAACCCCCTCTCCTCGCTAATACTCTTCATCATTGCTATGGACTCCCGGGGGCCCTCTTTGATGTGTCTGTGTTCCCTTTTAGGCATCCATCTACACTGATGATATGGTCGTCTTCATCGACCCCTCGGCCACGAGGATGCACGTTGCCATGAGGTTGTTTGAGCTATTTGAAGTAGCAACAGGTCTGAAGGCGAACTGGCACAAATGTGTCGTGACCCCCATCAGATGCTTAGTGAAGATGCTCAGGAGGTGACCCAGGAAATAACATTCTCCACAATGAACTTCCCTATTCCACACCTTGGCATGCCGCTCTTGGACTCGTGCATGCACCGTATCGAGCTCCAATCCATCATTCACAAGTCAGTGATGCGACTCCAGGGCTAGAAAGCTAAGCAAGTCAGCTTACCATTTTGGGTAGAATTGGTGAAATCTACCCTCTCTGCATGGTTTTTTATTAGCTCATGCCATTGTCCCATCAGCATGGTTCGTCAAGCAAGTGGGGAAGTTAATGAGGATATTTGTTTGGGCAGCGGACAAGGAAGTCACGGTGGGCAAATGCTTGGTGAGATGGATGACATCTGCAAGCCAAGGCCATATGGCAGCCTTGACATGTTGGACTTGCAGCGCCAGGGCAATGCATTATGAGCCTAGTGGAGCTGGCTATTGTGGACTGGTAAAATTAAGCCATGGCATAACCTGGTACTACCTCCCGACCACATGTCTGATGCAATGTTCTGCACCTCATCGACCATGATCATCGAGGATGGAAAACAACATCTCTCTAGAGATCACACTGGGCCGAGGGCATGCAACCTGCTAAAAGATGGAGAGAAAACTTCAAACATCACAATGTTCGAATGCTCACTATCTTTGATGCCATCGTGGATGATACCTTGATATGACACGCTAATACTAACACCCCTAATGCTAGCCTCCATCAACTATGTGAGTTGTGAGAGGGCAGTCGAGGGACATTGGTACCTGGAAGTGGACAACATCAGGGCAGTACTCTACGACATCTATGTAGCACATGCAATTCAAAGGTACAATAAGATCCGATGACAATATGCCAATCTAGTCAACAATAGCACACCCCTCCCCCAGTGCAAAGTATTTCAGCTGGCTTGATATACAGGGAAGATGTCTGATAGCAGATAACCTTGTTAGGTGAAACATTCCACAGAATCCCCTATGCACCCTATGAAATATTGCTCCTAAAATGGCACCACATCTATTCAATGAGTTCAGTTTTGCAACTCGGGTATGGGGAAGAATCCACAATGCAATTCGAGCATCACTGAATGTATCACTGTCAATGCCAGACTGTAACCTGAAGGTTAGAAGAAGAGGACAGCTTCTAGAGCTGCCATAACTGATGCGACAGACATGGAAGGAGACAAATATACTACTCATATGGATGATACTGAAACAAAAAATGCAGGATCGCCAACTAAAAGAGCTCGACCGTAACACATGTTATGAGCAGAATCATTGGCGAAAGTCCTGGAGATTTGCAGGCTTTGGACCGATGGAGAAATTCTTCCAGGACCTCTAAGTAGCACCTGGCATATATCCCATGGTATCCAGTGGCATGGGTTTCCTTCTTATTTTACCTATAACCTTACAATGTGTAGTACACTACTTCTATGTCAAATAAAAATTAACACTAGCTGCTTTTTTGTAAAAAAAACATTGGTCCATAGACCATGGCTAAAAACAATGTCATCCTGGATATTTCCATAGTCCCTAAGAGAGTGAAGAATTTTCCCTTTTTGTGTCTTTGGCATGGCTTCTTGATGGTACATGTGATGCCATAATGTAAATAGTCCTTCGGGTCCACCCTGGACTTAATGTGGCACTCGTGATTGACACACCTAGGAGTCGGTGGTGGTTAATCCCACATATTGATAACTCTCGATCCAACTCGCTATGTTTGGCTCTTCAGCCTGAATATGGTGGCAAGACACGTAGGTGGTGTTGGGGTTCTATGTTGACCATCATCTCACCATTTTAATCCTTCATGCTCTTGGTACTTTTCTTTGGTGATTAGACAATGATGAAGCTACTTAGTATCATGCCTTGCAAGGTTTTATCTCTACCACTATTCATTCAACAGTTTCAGTTTCTACCTCTTGGATCAACGATTAATGAGTCTATTAAAGACCTTGTGGGATAGGTTGAATGTGTAAGCTTAGCTATTTTTTATGGATATTTAGAAAAATGTAGAGATGAGAAAGGTGGAGCAGGAAATGATTTCTTATTTCTAAGGTAAAGTTAACATGCCAGATTATATTAGTTTGGTAAAAATAGATAAATGGTGCACTAATGCATGCGCTAGGAATATGGAGGTTCCTCACACCATGTATTCAGAATATGCCTTAGCATGCTTAGCTAATAAATACGTTGCCATATTGGTTTCCCTAGGACAATGCTCGAAACAAACCTTAGTGTAAATTTATGACATGGCAGTTGCATGTGTTATCGAGTTGCCACCGCCCTCCATGATACCACTTACTTCCATGTAGTTAGAGTTTGTCACAAGTCCTTTTCTATCCCATGCAAGAACAAGACCATTGCAAAGGGCTTGAGCTTCAACTATAGCGGGATCAAACAACTCCTTGTCGCCAAGAAAAGGCCACAATCATCATGTAAGATCATGTCAGAGCTACCTACACCTTCTTCCTTACCAAATCATGCATCAATGTTCAACTTTAAAAATTCTTCATTTGGTGTTGTCAAACTTATCTAGCTTTACATGAGTTTTTTCTCTCTTTGATCACCTATAATTAGGGTATGTTCTATATTGCTCCAGCAGCCAACTTCTTCAACTCAGCGATTGGAGTTGGTCCAAACATCCTATCTCCATGGAGTTGAGAAGGAGAGGTTGGATGGTCACCAAGTGCAATTTTGGAGGAGTTGAGGAGCTGGGGAAACCCAGCTCCCTGAGAAGAGATGAGGTGGAGTTGTCAGACATTACCTTGCACTACCACCGCAAAGTGATCTCCTTCCCGCATACCGATTCGCAAACAGAAACTCTTGACCACATCTCGCATCTCTCATCACTCTCACATCTCATCCCGATTATGCCTCCAGACCATCACACGATGCCTCTGCAGCCTTCTTACTATTGTTGCCTCACAACCACCACCCAGTCACCACTGGGAGGATCTTCACCATCCTCTCCCCTCCACTTCCTCCCTTGGCACCTCCTCCGCAGAGGGTCATTGCTTGGTTTGTTATAGTTCGCGTCGCCCCTTCGTTGCTCCACAGAGCTCACCATTGTCTATCCCCCAAGCGCATGACGTGCTTCACATGCGTCCCTTAGCTCATCGCCGCATCATGGTTGATCTCCTGGAGGAGCTCTCCACCGAGGCCACATGGTTGCAGCAAGCGGTGAGGAAGATCGAGGGGTTGATCATGAAGATTTGGAAGGATGGAACAACGATGTAGGATGATGACGAAGAGTGATGTAGATAGCCAGGGGCCTAATGTAATCTGATTTGTTTTTTGGGGTCGATTTTGCTAATATGTTGTACACCCGTGCTTTCCCAGACCGGGCCTACCCTATCTCCTCTCCCACGGCACAACCCACTATGCCTTCTCCCAAGTCACGATTGAATCAGGCCTGCCAAAATGGGCCAAATAATTGTACATGGTTTTTTTAGCCTGATAAGATTGCTTGAGAGCAGAAGCTATTGAACTAAAAGATTCACTCGCTCCAGAATTTATGGTGAGAAGCTGACTGCTGGTGATGGAGTCAGGGATTTCGTGGCTGTGGAGCACTATCGAACATGGCCTTAGTGACCAAGGCCATAATCGCTTGAGAGGTTCTTGTCGGTTGATGAATGGTCTCACATTGCATGACATGTTGGTGCTCCCACCAGATATCACTGGTACATCGAGGTGCTATACATACGGTTCTTAACCCCTTTCCGCAGCGGCATTTGGAACCATCGCCAAGTGAGTGACTGCGATAGGGGGGTCCTTCCCACACGACCTAGAAACCGTTGGGGATAGGGCGCCTTGATGCATATACAATAGTCGCTACTCGTTTGTGCTCACATTTCCATCACAGTCGGTATTCTGTGGTGCTACGTTTACGATACGCGGCCCATCACAAACGGTTCACGATTATAGAACGTGTATGATAAGCAGACAATCACACACATTCGCTTTTCCCAAAACGTATGCGACAACAAATTAAGAAGATTAGCTAATTGTTGTACGAGTGTCGGACAGGATTACGAAACGTCGGACCGTCGTAACATCGTCGTACACGACAACTATCGCACACGATATTCTGTGGTGCAACGTTTACGATGCATACCACATCAGAAATAGTTCATGGTTGCGAATCGTGTACGATAAGGCAACTATCACAAACGTTTAGTTTGCCCGCACTGTTTGTGATATTGTCTGACATCGCACACGCTTTGCAAACGGCAACTGTGTGCATGCTTGCACATGTTTCCTCTATGTGAACCGTGTCGGATTATGGTGTATATCGCAAACATTTGTGCTTTACCAACCGTGTGTGCCGTAACGACCTAGAGAGCGTAATTTCACTGTAATTTAATTGCTGCTATTTCAAATTGTACCGGATTTTAATTTGAATGTATGCTATAGCTTTATTCATATCCATCAGGTTCAAACAACCAATGCATTATTTGATTCATCGATACATATGTTCAAGGATTCATAAGAACCAAATAAAGAATGATGAACCACAGTTGTATACTTGTACTATTAAAGACGGTAAAGAAAGAGGTGAAATACATTCTAGTTGCTGAACAAGGTGAAGCGGAATGCCCATATTGTGCCCTCCTCCATGCAGAAGGCACGCACGACTCTAGTCCAACCCCTTGTGATGGTGGACCGCCCATCCTTCACGGTCTTCATGAAAACATCCAGATAATCATCGTGTTCTGGTAGAAATACTTTAACCTTTGCATGCCCACCAATCATGTAGTTTGAGAGGTAATCTTGAGTAAACTGCTTTGGGAACCACTAAAGGAAAAAAGATTCAGACATTGTCATCTAACACAACTCATTATAGGCAGTAAAAAGAAGGCTGCAGAGTTCTTACTTACCATCCTGAAGTTCGCTGTTGTCTTGGATAAAGTGTAAAAAAATAGTTAATTGCCATCTTTTGACCCATTTTACTAACAATCTTTATCATCTTCCTCGCTTGATGCTGGTTCATCGATATCCCATTGCCCCATACGCAGAAAGGGTCGAAGCGCGGATCTTTACCAATGACATATGTACCTAAAAGCACCAAGTTAATATTAGAAGCTAAACAACAATTGCACAATGATGTAGTACAACACTCCTTTATAATATCTTATAACATCCAATATACTCACATATTAAATAAATTAACATCTTATATTATGGGCCGGAAGGACTTTATTGCGTTTTTACAAATTATTGGCTGATTAACTGCTGTTGTATCCATGGGTTAGATTTAGTTTGAGCTAGTTCGGGCTCAAATAGCCCTAAAGTATATCCAAACATGAGGGCTAGTTTGAGGTAGTTGCATTTAATCCACCCAAAAAACTATCCCACCCAAGAGGTGCTAATTGGAGCTAGTTCTCCTAGTGCATTTATTGTCAATCTAACCCTGTCATCCAAACACCTCTTTGGATGGAGTTAGTTCAGGGTTAGTCATGAGCTAGAAACTAACTCTGACATCTAGCTAACTTGACTATCCAAATAGGGATGTGTTGTTTTTGTTGTTGTTGTTGTTGCTGCTCTTCTACGTATATCTAGACATCATCAGAACATTAAGGTAACACTCTTCCTTGTTGCTATGTAGCCTAGGATTGCATATTTAGACATTAAGTACAGTGCATGTTGCTATGTAACCTCAGATATATTACAGATGGCCCTAGTTAGCCTAATGATAAATGGGCTACAGATATATTCAGTTAAAAGTCCGATTCACCGATTAGTCCCTTATCAGCCTCCGACCTATATGGTACCAGCTACTGATATCCGGAACAGTGAGTATATATAAGCCATGGGATGAAACTGACCTCGATGGAAAACAACAGTCATTCCCAAAATTGTCCTGTGTAGGTGCATCGAGAGGCATGTTAAGCACAACAGGCTAAACATCAACCAAATATATCCATGGCAGACAAAATAATCTCCAAAAGATAGCTTCAGTGTGCAGTTTTAAGCACGCTAGTAAAGCAAAACAAGTGGA
Organism: Aegilops tauschii subsp. strangulata; assembly: GCF_002575655.3. Lineage (NCBI taxonomy): Eukaryota > Viridiplantae > Streptophyta > Magnoliopsida > Poales > Poaceae > Aegilops > Aegilops tauschii. Next base: position 63,443,776 of record NC_053038.3, on the reverse strand, counting down.
AAGGTGTGTTAACTGCAACAGGCCTAACATTTAACAACAAGCAAACATAGTCATTCAAACTGGTATTGTGCCCGTCTAAGTACACTGGTTATTGTTAAAAAAATGGAAAGGCGTGTTAACTACAAGATGCAGCAACCAAATGTAGTCATTCATAGTGGTATTGTTGAAACTAGTATTGATGAAATTGAACTGCACAGTTCATACTTGCACATATAGAACATCACGTTGTGAATAACTGGAATAAACAAGGCATACTACGAACAACCAAATATAGCATTTGAAACTGGACATATGCTAACTACAAACAACTGAACAATCAAAAAACTTTAAAAGAGGCATATGCTAGCTATAACAGGCTTAACAACAAGCAAATATATGCATTCCTATCGGTATGTTTAAAAATGGATTGATGAAATGTACTGCACAGTAAATAATTGCACATATAGAGCATCACATTGTGAACAACTGAAATAAACAAGGCATACTACAAACAACCAAATATAGCAATTAAAACTGGACATATTCTCACTACACTACAAAAGGGACTCGGCAAAACAAATCATGGGTTCCCCCCTATGAAGGGGCACGGCAAAACAAATCATGGGCTTCCTCACTTGTCACAGATGGACTCGTTCCCGTGGGAAGAACATGGACCCTATATGCGCTCCATGTTGTCGCAGATGGGCTCCTTCCCCTTGGAAGAGCACGGCTGTAGGGTGCCCTCCATGATGTCGCAAACGGGCTCTTTCCCCTTGGAAGAGCAGATGGGCTCTCTCCCATTGGAAGATTCGGAGAGGGTGCCCTCCTCGTGGTCGCCGTCGATGAGGTCTGAATTGGAAGCTGTGGATCCCAAGCCAGCGGCGCAGAACGTGCCCTTCAAAAATGATAAAAGGGGCTCGATGGCGATGTAGGATGGAAAATTCTTGACAGCGAGCCAGAGGAGATCAGCGGCGGAGCCATGGATGAGATCGAAGGCGGTTGAACCCGAGGGGTTGGGGTGGGTGACTTAACCTGTGACATAGCCCGTGTCAGGCCGTCGCTGTCGACGACCTCGATGTCATAGCCGGTGTCTGCGACATACCCGCATACTCTAGCCCGCTGATTGAGTGCATGCGGCTAGTAATGGTCGTCAGCTTCCTCGGTGGCGTCGGGCGAAGAGACCGCGATACACCTCTTTTGGGCCAGTCGCTCCTCGAGCTCCGCGGGAAGCATAGCCGGGCTTAGGCTGCGACACTCTGGAGTGGGGGATGGGGATGGGGATCTGTGGGAAAGGGGGCATTTGGCACGCATCATCTAAGAAACTCAGGGCGGCCTGGGTATGGAGATCGGTGGGTAAGCTGCTCGAGCAAACCAGCAGATGTTGACAATGGAGTCCTTGCAGTGGCGGCAGCGGCGACGTTGCTGGGGTTTCGAGCGAGGGAGGGTGTGTGTGTGTGTGCGCGTGCGCGCACGCGCCCGAGGAGGTTTTGGTGTGTGTGTGTGTGTGGAGGGGGGCGGGGGTGTGTTTGAGGAAATGACGCGGCTACTGAAAAATTTACTACGTGGGAGTCAAACGCGGGAGTGAAATGCCGGGACTATTGAAAATTTGATGATGGTGCATCGCACACGGTCCAGAAATAACAACCGTGTCTTATGAAACAGAAAATCCCTTGAGGCGGGCAGATATTTTCGAGGGATGCAGGCGGGAGCGAGAACAAGAAACATCACACACGGTCGAAACATAATAACTGTGTGTTATCAAATAGAAAAAGCTACAGGCGGGTAGATATTTTTGAGAGGGGAAGCCTCATGGAGCCCAATCTACTGTGCGGATGTGCGTGACAGGGCACCGGGGTGGTACACGGTTAGTGTGAGTGAAATGTGTCCGTTGTGTCATCTGACTTCTCTAATGTTCATAAATTTGGCGAAAAATGACACGGGAGAGGGTCAGAACACGAACACACTTGCATGTGGACCAAATATATGTATGAAAAGGGTGGTTTGATGTTCAAATACCAAATGCAACTTCGATGTGGCACCTATCTCGCAAAGCGCATGGTATTGCTTGCCCCCCTCCACTACTGGAATCAGGATCTTTGCCGTCAGCCAGGTCTTCGCCGTCCGCTAGCTGACGGCAAAGAACCTCTTTGCCCTCAACTTATTAGAAGCTGATGGCAAAGAAAGAGCTGACGGCAAAGACCATGTTTGCCGTCAGCCAACTCTTTGCCGTCCGCCAGCAGACAACATAGAATCTTTGCCGTCCGCTAGCCGAAGACAAAGAATGAGGGTGGCCCACTACCGAGAACCACCTAACGGACACTTTCTTTGCCGCCCGCTAGCAGACGTCAAAGAAAGTGGCCAAGCTAACGTCTGTTAGCTAGGATCTTTGCCATTTGCTGGCGGACGGCAAAGAACCGTGCCCTAACTAAAATCCATCGACGCCCGCCCGCGCCCCACATCTCTCTGTCCCCTCTCTCTCTCCGCCCGCGCCCGAGCCGCCGCCGCCCCGCGTCACCCCACCCCCGTGCCGCCGCTGCCCCGTGCCACCCCCGTCGCTGCGCCGCCACAGCAACCCCGGTGACCCCCTTTCCCGCCCCGCGCCATCCCCGTCGTCACGCCGCGCCGCCCCGTGCCCGAGCCGCCGCCGCCCCACGCCATCCACGTCGCCGCGGCACCCCCTCCTCTACCCCGGCGCCCCTCTGCTCCACCACCGCGTCCGCCCCGCCGCTCCGGCGCCCCCTCCTCCACCCGGCGGCCCCGGCGCCCCTCCGCTCCACCACCGCGGCCGCCCCGCCGCTCCGGTGCCCCCTCCTCCACTCGGCGGCCCCGGCGCCCCTCCTCTCCACCACCGCGCCCCCCCCCCCCCGACGCCCCCTCCTCAACCCGGTGAGACCTCTTGTATTTTTTCTGTTTTTGTTTCTGTATTTTAAGTTTAGTTTAGGTTTCTTTAGGTTTGGTTTAGTTTAGGTTTAGAGCAGAGAGGCTTATATTGTAGTGCAAGAATTGATTATGATAGCTCATCCAGACTTGGAAGTTCTTAGGGTCCGTGCGAATTGAACCGGATAGCTTGCTGATACACACCAGTAGCTCAAGATGCGTAGCCTACTACTGAAATGCGGTGCTGGTGCACTGATGTGAAGCATGGTGTATAATCCAGCTGCTGATCACACCTGAGTATGCAGTGTTACTTTTTTGAGGAGATAGCATCTCAGCGATATTAATATAACTAGATAAGTTCCCTATAATACGACAATTCTGCCCCCTACAAGAACAACACATAATAAAGCATTTTTAAAAATATTGAAATAATTAAGCATGAACCTGTTGAAGTAATCAACAACACTCGAATTAGTTTAATTTGAGAAAACAACAAGGCATGCATATTGCTTATGGAATCTGTCATAAGAGGCAAACTATACTCATCTTTTTCTTTTCTTTTTTGCGGAAAGGCAAACTATACATTCAGCAAGCCGAAGGAAAGTCTAGCGTGTCTTTCTCACTAGCATAGGCATGAAAGCATAATCTCAATCTAAACAGGAGGCCGTGTTGATCGGAGTGACTGCGACGGTCACAGTCCTGGCAAGTGGCAACATCATTGTTGAGGTGTGTGTGCCTCAAACTCGTATGTTAGTTGCGTCTCCTGTGATCATAGTTGAGCAAGTATAAGATTGCAGTATGGTTATAATGTCTTACCCCAACTTGCATTTACATACCTTTTCTGTAATAGGATCCTATGGTAATGTGATGTGGTACTTGTTCTGATTTGCATACAAAGTAAATTGATTTTAGGACACTACCCTTAGTTTCTGATTTGAGGTATGTTTGTTTGCTTGGTGTGTGGCACCTAGAGCCACCTAAAATATGGTGCAACTATGATTGTTGCCACAAGTATTCCAATGTGATCACACCACAAGGAACTTTAGGTTTAGTTTTGGTTAAGAAGAAAGATGAAAGATGAAAAAAAATAAGAAGAAGAAGATAAAGAGGAGGAAGAAGTGTATTTTTTTCCTATTTTTAGATTACTATGCCAACTAGTTTTGAAGGGTGCCAATTGACATTGCCAACTAACCTACCAAATTAATTAAGTGTTGTTGATGTTGTTGAGCACAAGTGCATTGCTTTTTTCTCTCAGTTTTCTTTCATGTCTAGAAACTTGGCTCTATGTTTATAGATATGCTTCTAGCTAGATACTAATTGGTCTCTTCTGCTGCTTATTAGAGATGGGGGGAGGCCGTCACCGCAGGCTCCGCTCTGCCACACCGGAGTACGAGTTGGATGCTTTCGAGTTCTTCAGTATCATACTTGGGACTTCCTCCAAGAGGCAGGTATATAAAAGGAGAGATCTCCCCTTCACCCATCTCATTATGATAACTTTGCTGTTTGCTACATCACTCCTTGTCCCAAACTGCAGAGGTTGCCTCACACTTTTATGACGATGCTAGACGGCTATTGGCCAAAGAATGTGAAGCTGCGACAGGCCGGCAGCGGGCTTCGCAGGCTTTGGGATGTGGAGTTGGTGATCAGGTATGGCCACATGTACCTGTGTCGTGGCTGGGAGCAGTTCTACCGTGCCTACGACCTACGACACGGGTACTTCCTTGTCTTCAGGTACGACGGCGACACCATGCTCACCGTGAAGGTGTTCAACACGACTATGTGCCGCATGCGCTACCAGGACGATGATGATGCTAGTATGTTCTGCCTCTTCTTCCTCTACATTTTGCTTTGTCTCACATCGATTGTTAACGGTCATTGTTGCATTTGGTCAGGCAATGGGAGCAGCAGCAGCGACTCTGGCTACAGCCAAAGCAGCAGCGACTCTAGCTGCAACAAAAGTAGCAGCGAGGATGATCCAGAATGGAGTGGGGAAGAAGAGGAGCAGAGTGGGGATGAGGAGGTGCAGGCTGACGATGGGCAACTGATGGTGGTGGCTGAGGATGACGTAGCGATGGTGGTGGCTGACGATGGGAAAGAGATGGTGGTGGCTGAGGATGACCTAGGGATGGTGCTGCCTGAAGATGGCCTCGCGATGGTGGTGGTGCCTGACAATGACCTCGTGATGGTGGTGGCGCCGGCGATCCCACAGTCGGGCGACATGACCATGCCAATTGTGGTAGAAGACTACATCCCACTGCCTCCACCGCCTCGCTGCTCTTGGCGCATCAGGATGAGGAAGGAGAAGGAGAAGAAGAATGAGGAGTGAACTATGTCAGGTATGTCAGATATCCAGAATGATCTATATATACTTAGCTTTGTTTCCTCTGAAATGACATAAGTTAGCTCTAATATGCTAAGTTATCTCTAATATGCTTAGTTTCCTAGGTTTGCTCAATAATGACATACACTTGGCTTACTTGTGTAAAAAATGGCATAATTATGCTTAGTTAACTCAAAAATGGCATAATTAGTTAAGTTAGCTCCAAAATGACCCATTTAACCTAGGTTAGCTCCAATATGATCCATTTTACCTAGGTTAGCTCCAAAATGACCAAGTTTACCTAGGTTAGCTCCAAAATGACCAAGTTTACCTAGGTTAGCTCCAATATGATCCATTTTAGCTAGGTTAGGTCCAAAATGACCTAGTTTACCTAGGTTAGCTCCAAAATGACCAAGTTTACCTAGGTTATCTCCAAAATGACCTAGTTTACCTAGGTTAGTTCCAAAATGACCAAGTTTACCTTGGTTAGCTCCAAAATGACCTAGTTTACCTAGGTTAGCTCCAAAATGACCAAGATGGCATAATATGCTTAGTTCACTCAAAGATGGCATAATTAGCTAGGTTAGCTCCATTTTACCTAAGTATGCTTACTTCTTATTCCAGTCTTCTTCTTCTTCTAACTTTCTTGTTTCCCATTTTGTAGATCTCATTTAATTCACGGAAGCTTGCATGGATGGAGTGCTTCTGTTCCCTTTCTGCTTTTATTTTGTATCGATGAACTTGCATGGATGGAACTTGTTATATGGATGGATGGATAACGGTGTTGGATGAATAATGTGAAACTTTTGTAATATATGGATGGAACTATGAGTTGGTTATGTATGTATATATATATATATGATGAAACTTGTGTGTTGGATATGTCTTTTGTGAAATTTGTGTGTTGAAATTTGTGCGTTGAAACTTGTGTGTTCAAATTGAATGAATTTAAGAAAAAAACAGGGGCTAAACAGGATCTTTGCCGTCCGCTGGCGGACGGCAAAGAAATTTGCCATCCGCCAGCCGACGACAAAGATGCCACGTGGCAGCTCCCTGTATAGCCTGGGGGCTGTCCTATTTGGTTACTTTGTCGTCCGCTGGCTGACGGCAAAGGTGCAATGGTCTTTGCCGTCCTCCAGCTGACGGCAAAGCTCACCGTTAGCCCCCTAACGGCCAGACGTTGTCACGTGTGCCGTCCAGGACCTTTGCCGTCAGCCGGCTGACGGCAAAGACAGTTTCATCTTTGCCGTCCGCCAGCTGACGGCAAAGAAGCCTTTGTCGTAGCCTATTCAGCCGGACCTGTTGCCGTCAGCTGGCGAACGGCAAAGGCCTTTGCCGTCCGCCATGGCGGACGGCAAAGTGCCTGATTCCTGTAGTGCTCGTGTCAGCAGGAAGGGAATCCTAAGCTATGAATGCATGCCCCCCACGGAGGTTCACCTAGCAAAGTGCGAAGTAGTAGCCCCCCCACCCCACACACACACCCACTTTCAGTCGGCGGGCCAGAGAGGCATCTCACCAATATGGATCGTAAAACAGACCAAGAATAAGCCAGCTTGGTCGTACGACCTCTCTCTTGTTATTGGTCAAAGTGATGGCCATCCATGCGACCCCGGAGATGGGCTAGCTCGCCAATAATCACGCTAGTAGCTAGTCCCCGAAGACAAACACTGTCTGCGTGTGGCCCAAACATATGTATGGAGAGATGTGTTTGAATACACAATGGAACAACTTTGATGTGGCATCGTGCTTCCGAACCAGAAATCCCCACACTGAGTGAGGGTTAGTTGACAATGCATATGTATGTCACACCACACTTCAAGCCGATGACGGGGATTCATGCATGCATGCATGCATGCATGCATAGTATGCGCTCAAACTTAATTAGGTCTGAATCTCACCATGACCTATACTACGATAACACGAACCAAAGGAAGAATCCGCCATGGTAACCTATCTTGTTGTCGGTCAAGGTGACCATGGATGTCCACGCGTGCCCATGAATATATAGGCTTGTCGCCGATAACCACGCGAGGGAGTGTACTATTCAAAGGCAACCACTACATGCATATGTATGGAGGTGATGTGTGCATGAATGTTTGAATACTATTTCACAACATTGATGTGGCGCATGCGTCGAAAATCGTACAGTCCACACACAGAGCGAGATCGGTTTATGACGTGTCGTGGTACTAGCCACTTCGACTCGATGGGAGGGATTCATGCGTACACATGCATGTGTGTGCTCAAACTGTATCATGTCATCCCAGATCATGACCTATATATATACCGTATTACAAACAAAAAAATCCCCTCCTAAGTCAAATTAACCTCTCTCGTTGTCAGGCAAAGTAGTGATGGACCAAGCGGGCCCGCAGATGGAAAGCATCGATATCGCTGATAACCGCTTAAGTGGGTATGAGAGGACAACCACCATCGCTTTGCATGTGGGCCAAACATATGTTTAATACCCAAAATGCACAACTTTGATGTGGCACATGCCTCGAAAACCGAAAAGTCCCCACACAGAGCGAGGTTCATGAAGCGCACTACATATGATGGTCCCCTTCCCCCTCTTCGACGCATACTATATGCTCCTACCGTAATACAACCCAAAAAGAATCCTCCTTGATGGTGAAATTAATTAACCTCTCCCGATGTAGGTCAAAGTGATGCATGCATCGACGATGGCCTCGTGGGCCCACAGATGGAAGCGTCACACATGAGTGTCCTAGGATAACCACCGCCTGCATACATGTGGCCCAAAGAGGTGTTGTGTGATGTTTGAATAGCCAATTTCATAACTTTGATGTGGCACGTGCCTCGGAAACCAAAAAGTCTCGACACTAAGTGAGGTGTACTTGTTCACGGACGCATACGTATAGTATATATGTTAGTAACCTCCCACCTCTTCGACGCGTACTATATACTCCCACCATAACACAAACAAAAAATATTCTACCTTGCTAGTCAAATTAACCTCTCTGCCGGCTGTTCGTCAAAGTGATGGACGACGACCTCGCGGGCCCACAAAAAGCGTCACACGCGAGTATTGAGTGTCGTGTAGGACAACCATCGACTACATATGGCCAAAACATGTATGTATGGAAGAGTTGTGTAATGTTTTAAATAATGAATTCACGACTCTGATGTGGCACCTGCCTCACAGAATGGCCAACCCACACGGTGGCTCATGACTCGTAGTGTACTGCCAGCCACCCGCCACCCCCCAGACGCGCGCACACACACACACACACACTGCGAATCCACCACAACTACGATGCATGTTAAATTACCCCGCGGTGAACATATGTTACCAAAGGAGGGACATTTTAATTTTAAAAAACAGAGATCATTAAGATGTTTTAGTACATTGATTGATTTTCTAGGGGTATAATGTGCAAAAATCAAATTTGAGCTACATGCACATGTGACAGTGCACCTAAATGGATTGCAAAACACATGTGTCTCACTAGGTGCATGTTTACTCCCCATGCAAGAAATTTCAAACATTGAGAATCTTGATTTTTAAATTCTAGTACATCCAAAACTTACCAGAAATTCATGAAACTTATCGTCTTATCATATGGACACCAATACAAAGTGGCATTGTACCTTTTTTTGTCAAATTTGAGACCAGTTTTGATGTAATCTTTATCTTCTTACAAATGAAGATTATTAATAATTGGGAACCAATATCCCAAACAGATTATTTATTCGAACCTTGAGCGTTAGACCAACAATGGATACGTGCCATGCTTCGGTTAAGCAATAAAGCGACAACATTAATCATCCAAATAGAAAAACAATATATGTGCCACAATGCGACCTGTGTGCCGTGCAAGCAGGCGTGAGTTGACGGGACGCATGCGAGCAGTCCGCCGCGCAGGCAGACCGGGAGGTGTGGGTGTGCAGGTGTGTGAATTGATGGGAGGCGTGCTCGCTCGCAGTGTCATCGGGAGGCGTGGGAGTAGCTGTGTGAAACGACGGTTGGCATGCCAGCAGTCCGGTGCGCAGGCTCACTAGGAGGCGAGGCAGCGGTTTGACCGCCGCCCGCCTCTCTCCCACTACTCCATATTAATGGCGCGCGAGCGGCCGCACCCCCCATCCTCGTCACAAACACAATCCTCTCTCTCCGCTTGCATCCTCGACGCCGCTCTCAGTTCTCAAAGCTGTCAGTGTATGAGGATGCTGCCAAAGCGCCCCATCGGAGGGAGTGGCGACGCCAGGGCTGCTGAAGCACCAGAGCACGACGTGGAGATGGAGACAGAGGTTGCCGTCACTGCCGGCGAGGTATCGCTGCACCCTGACGTCATCGACGGCGTCGAGCTTCCACAGCCGGAGGCGGAGGTCCACACCGACTCCGGTGACGACTCGGGTGACGACCCCGGCGACGACTCCGATGACCACTCCGGCGACGACTCCGACGATGACGGACAACTGGTTAGTCATCTATACCCATTTATGTGTCAAATAGATCGTAGGGTTTCTCTGGTTACTCCTGCCTCCCCCTTTTTGGAAAAGAAATCTTATGGTTATGTTCTCCCAATCCATGAAATATGAGTAAGTTTCGTTAGATCCGTGTAGTGTATTGATTGTTTGAATGGTACAAGTGATAAGTGATTAGTTGTTTCATCTGTGCAAATGATTTCTGCTAGTAATCCGACTAGGGTTAGTGTTCGTGCGAATAATTCCTAGCCAGGACTTGACAATTGATTTTGAATGACCTACATATATGTTTATGCCATTATTTTCTTCAAGATTGGTCTGTACATAGACGACTATGCTTAAAAATCGAACCATAATCTCTGGATATGTATAAAAAATAGCCATAAATTCCTAATCCTACTTCACGGCATGTAAACATTGATTTGATGCCAAATTTTGGCAACTGCCAAATGTTCGCTAGAAATTAGTTTGTAAACATTAATTTGATGCCACACCTTTTTTTACTATTTGTATAGGTGCTGTATGACGATGTGGACAGCGAGGATGAAGATGGCCATAGGAGGTACAAGAGGCAAATCCCGAGGGAGCTTTATGCGGGAATGCATAACAGGCGTATTAGGACCTAGGACGGCGGCTATCGATGCCCATTTTGCAACCACAAGCTTCATGACGCGTATGAAAGTGTTCTGGCACATACAAGAGGATGAGCTGTTGGCTCCTTCAAGCAGAAGTATTCTTGCAGGGTGGCACACGGCGCATACGCCGAGTATCTACTACTAGGAAAAGGCTACTAGCAGCGCGGGTAAAATGGCTACTAGCAGCGCGGGTACCCGTGCTACTAGTATCGCGCTACAGCTAATAGTTAGTAGTAGCGTGGGTTAAACCCGCGCTACTACTAACTTTGCTAGTAGTAGCATGTGCCACCCACGCTACTGCTATCACGTACACGCGCTACTACTAATGAAATAGTAGCAGCATGGGTAAACAACCAACGCTACTAGTATCCTATATACTAGTAGCGCTCAGTTTGCTCCCCACGCTACTACTAACTTATTAGGAATTAAAAAAATCAGTACACATCATTACAAATACAAGATTTATAATAAACCAGCATTAGAACACATCCAGTAAGAGCATACATAATTGACATGGACACCGAAGCCAATAAATGAGTCAAAACCCCATCATTATGCATTGGTATTCACGATTGACCACTTCAAAGAACATGCAAGTATGTATGTCATTAACAATTGCAAACATATGTTTTTTTACTACAGTTGTTGTATCCACTGGCACATAGTTCCTCATTCTACCTGTTCTCACTCCAATAATAATAAAAATGAAAAGGAAAAATAGAGATAATCTGCAGCAATGGAAATTTGCCCCAAAATTACCTGTTCTCACTCCAATAATAATAAAAATGAAAAGGAAAAATAGAGATAATCTGCAGCAATAGTCGGTGTCATGGATTCAGTCTGCCGCTTCAACATCTCATTATCCTGCAGCAATGGAAATTTGCCCCAAAATTACCTTTTGCAACTCTTCAAATCTCTTCATTGAGCAGACAATGAGGTCTTAACCTACAAACAAAGATTGTCCCATAAGCATTGAGGACTTCAATCATGGGAGAATATAAGAGTGTACAAGGCATATACAGAAGCAAATAGCATCTTCAGTTTAGCAGAAGGATCTTACTAGTTCATACTACTAAATTTACATAAACTGAATCTTACTAGCTCAATCAGAATACTATGATTTCTATAAAAACTGTACTTTTGAATACTGTGAGGTGTTTGCCTAAACCAACAACAGTAGTTTCATAAACACTTATATTCCTGATACAGTGTTTTTTTAAGTTTTTTTTATAAAAGAGGTCCAGACTAAGACTGATAACCTGAAAATTAACCAATATCATAGCTCTCAGAAACATGAATGTAGAGGACTAAGGAAAATAAATGATTTATGGTATAAACCCACGCTACTAGTAAGTAGCAGTAGCGAGGGGTATAAACCCACGCTACTAGTAAGCGTCTGTCTATAAGCTTTTCCCTAGTAGTGATCTGGAGAAGCTTCGGGATCGTGCTGGCAGATGAGATGAGATGTGGGATCGAACTATGTATGCTTGAGTATGCTTAATGACGGTTGAACTATGTACTTATGGTTGAAGTATGCTTGTGTATGCTTATTATCTATGTCTGAGTATGTTTAATCTATGTTTACTTATGTCTAAATGTGGGATATGGATGCAATCAGTTCGGTTGATCGAATCTTCCTCCGTCCTGGTTTATTGGTCCCCTTTGTAATTTGTGTTAAATTTTGACCAAAAATTTAACTGAGAAAATGTTAGTGCAGGTCAGCAAATATTATATTGTTGGATGCGTATTTGAACATAGTGTTCAATGATATAATTTTTGGTGACATGCATAAACATTTGTTAGTTAAATATTTGGTCAAAATTTGGTACAAATTACAAAGGGGGCCAATAAACCAGGACTGAGGTAGTACATCAATCACACACGGTTCCCAAAATTGGAACCGTGTGCAATGACATTCATTTTGCCTGTTAAATCACACACGGTTGGCTCTAGCAAACTGTTGCCTCAGAAATTCTTTGTGGGACATAAAACCCTCACCATCCTATTCAAAAAAGAAAAAAGAAAACCCTCACCATCCCCACGTCACAAAAACCCTCACCCCGCCTGCCACCCCCTCTGCTCCCCATTCACACCTGCACAAGCTCCTCCGTGTCTATGCATGGCATCGCCTATCACGGAGGCAACCACTTAGCTCGACGCCTGCCGCCGCTACGAGGCTGCCAGCAAACCCCACCGCATTTCGCCACTTCCACTTTCCACCACCTACCGCCATCGACTTTCTCGATGCTGCTCGTGGTCGACCCAGCTCCGCCCGGTCGGGGAATCCGCCGTACTGAGGTTTTTTTCTCATGGACAACAAGGTAACTAATTTAATGAGATATTATCTCATCTCTTATCCCAGTTCATCTGCCTCCTTTAATTACCTGGCCGAAATCGCCGTGAATTCATTTTTATTTGAGCTGATTTGAGGGTTTTCTTTCATTCATAGAGTGTACAGTGCGCGGACACATCAAGACTTTGCAGCCTCCGCCAGACATCCATGGAGTTCCAGCTCATTGTACCACATGACTTGAGGATGCGCGCGGTATATTCAATCTCACTCTAAATCGTTTGGCACGGCCTACTTTCCTGAACATATACTAAATATTGCTACATTTGGATAAGAGGTGCCACATGCACCATATACGTCAAAGGGGATTTTCCCTTCTTTCTATATTAGGCAAATTAATGATGTATTGTTCTTTTGAGTACTCTCATATTTCCATGACATCATGTTTAACCTATCTGTTTAATTATAGATTTTTGTCCTTCGATTTCAACTGCTGTACAGTTCTTTCAATTTGGGCCCGTATTTGCATGTTACCATATTTTCTTTAACAATCCTACCATTTTCTGCAGCGCGTCCCTTGCTATGCAACAGAATCTGTAGTGCACAATCTTTCCCATTACATAAATCAAGACTGCAGGGATGTCATACTGAACACAAACCATGGATTTACAATCGTTGCTACTGCAAGACTTGATGAACGTGGTGACTCCTATTTTGGCGCTGGCCTTTGGAAAGAAATTTCTAAGTTTTATGTACTGAAAGATGGCACTAAAATTGCACTGCACATAAAAGAGCCTGGTCATGAGATATATGCTAACTTCCCCGACGATATCATCCGTCCAGACTTTGTTTGAAGTAAGTTTTCTTTTCAAGTATCTGCATGTTGACTTACCCAGCAATATCAAATGAATTGTGTAGTATTTAAGCAACCAATTGTTATTCCATTTTCTTACTCTATTCCTACCTACTAACTTCTAGTTACCAATACACTTTTCTATTGCCCTGTTTTAACTAAATATTCCCTGTACTCCCACTTCTATCAGAAAGCGCCGCTGACAAGGAGACTCCGGAGGTGGAGAACGGGGCTGCAAACAAGCGGAGGCGGGGCAAGCAAGAACCGCAAGCGACTCCAGCAGGCCTAGACTTCATCAGCAGCCTCCGTGATGATATGTTGACAGTCATCATCTCCCTCCTCCCAATCAAATATGGGGCACGGACAATCGTCCTTTCTCGGCGGTGGCGCCTCCTATGGAACTCCACCCATCTCGACCTCATCGACACCCACGAGCTCTTCCATGGCTATCACAAAAGATTGGATGCGTTCTCCAAGATCCTCGGCAGTCAACCTGGCCCAACCAGAGGCATTAGAATGGGCAAGTTCCATTCCAACGGCAAGGACCGAGCCAAGCTTGACGACTGGTTCCGATCCCCCACCCTAGATCAGCTCGAGGAGCTCACTTTTGATGATGGGCATATGCGCTCGCTGCCAAGGTCCGTGCTCCACCTCGCGCCCACGCCACGTGTTGCCAAGTTCAGGAACTGCCATCCCCCCTTAATGACGCGCCCGCTCTTACTCTACCACGACTAAAGCACCTCGAGCTCGTCACCGTCTGCTTCCCAAATGGTGACATGGAGCGCCTGCTCCGTGGATGTACTGCACTCGAGTACCTTCGTCTTCAGGCGATCAATGGGTTGAGTAGCTTCCACATCACCTCCATGACTCTCCGGACTATTTATGTGTGTTGCTGGTGCGGCAAGAAGACATCACAAGATGTGTACCACGGTATGGTCATTGAGGACACACCTGCACTTGAGAGATTACTTGTCGTTGATCAAGAAGGTCCAACAAGAATCAATGTCATTTCTACGCCGAAATTGGCAGTGGTGGGCTACTCGTCTGACAAATACTCCGAACTTGTTATTGGATCCACACCCGTTCAGGTACAAATTGACATTATTTCTAATTTTGAAGATGTATGTTCGTCTTTCATCCAGAAAATGATTCCGACAAGCTTGACCCCGAAACTACGCACAGTGTAGGTCTTGGCACTAGAATCTATTGGCCCCAACCTGGAGCAAGTTGTCAGTTTCCTGAGATGCTTTCCGTGCCTGGAGAAGTTATATATCGAGGTGATGTTCCTTTCCTGTTAAATGTTAAACATATGGGAGTTCAATTTGTGACACCCTTTTCCAAGTTTACAATGACAATGTACTACGATTTCTGAAGGATTTTTTGGAGGATTTCACTACATACATGTACCCCCTCCATATTGGTTGATTGATCCATATGGTTACAATCCATAAGCATTTCTACTTTGGATTCATCTGTACTAGTTTCCTTAGGGAACTTCTCATCCACTCCAACCTCTTGTGAAGAATGCTACTTTTTCTAGATTGTAATCAAATGCCGATGTTAATCATGTCGGATCGAAGATGGCATGTTAGTGCATTTTACAAATCCTGCAAACCAAATAGGCCTGTAGTAGTGTTGAAAACTACATGTAGGCACTAACACATTTTCTTCTTTTGCAGATAAGATTAGGCCCGATGGTGGATAATGTGATACAATATAACAATCACATTGAATGCCTAGATCTGCACCACTCAGAAATTACTTTGAACTCCTACCGAGGGACCTTACCAGAGATTATATTTGCACGGTTCTTTGTTGTCGGAGCAAGGGTGCTGAAGGTAATGAGGTTTGCCCTACATTTATTTCGCAAAAATGAATGGTTTGTTGATCAGAGCAGGCGGCTACGGCAAAATGGAATAGGCTCCGAAAATGCTGAATTCCATTTTGGAACTTCAGATGACAGAGTAATCGGAAGTCATCATGTCAACCCCATACATGACTTCTCAGTGGCTGACCCCTTTGCAAAAATTATGAGGTTTCGAAACCAGACTTAGAAGTGGTAATATTAGTTTGAACCTCTCTGATATCCATGTTCAGCGGATCAGCGCGAGCATTTGCAGCTGATGAACTGAATTTCATTTCTAATTTCAGTTTGAACCTTGTAATCTTCGAATTTGAGCCATATAACTCTGGAATTTGAACCTTGTAATATTTCGAGCTTTTGTGGTACAATCGTTGAAATGGCATCGTGTGAGACTCGTATATTGGTAGCACCATTTTGACCTTAATATGCAATGGACTTAGATTTTATTAACCATTCCCGAATCTGTTTACCTTGTCGATCTCATAGCACACGATCTATATATCTAACTCGACTGCGATCTTCGACATTATTGCACACAGTTGGTTTCTTCAACTGTGTGCCCTATAGAGCGCATAATTAATTATCGCACTCGAGTGTCTATCATCACCCTTCTGTGTAACTTTGACCTCATCACCCACGGGTAAACTTATGACCGAAGTCATTCCACACACTTCGTTTCTACAAAGCTTTTTGCCAATAAACGCCCATGATTTGTCCCTCTTCTAGCCGACGCGTGGCCAAACTAGCCGGACGGGAAGCTTGCGCGGTAAACTGCGCGGTAGCGCGGGAACAGGCTCACCGACGATACATTTGGTGCCTCTTCGAGCCCATGTGTGGTCAAATGAAACGCGTGCGGTGCGGTGTCGTCAAGCATGCACTGGAATCCTCCGCTATGAACGCGGTGACAAGACATGACTATTACAGGTCGGTCACCCCTCATTTATTACAACGGCCATTTAACCCTTGTGTCTCTTCAACCTTTCGATCGCGCCCACTATTGCAAGAAGCACACCCACCATGACAAATTCTTAGAGGGTATCCTATGCGACTCCAATGGCACTCCGAGCGGCTGCCGACGATGAGCAACAGTTCACCATGCATGCCGTGGTGGACACCCATAGAAGGTTCATGGAGCTCTCGGTGGTGTACACCAACAACCCGGTCTGGGTGGAGCACTCCATCCAGATCATGGAGCTGTTTCTTGCCGAGGAGAAGTACAAGGTGGTCGGGTCCGACCTCCAGTACACCCGCGCTCGTGCCGGTTCTCGTCCCAAGGTTGCCGTCTCCCAAATGGGCGTGCGCAACCACGTCCTCGTCTACCACTACTGCTTGGCCACAAGGCCTTGCAAGCGTTTTGCCAGGTTTGTGAATAGCCCCCACTACATGTTCGCTCCGGTGGACATCACCAACGATGTAAAGGTGCTCAAGAATTCGGGTATCGCCTGCCAGAATCTTGTCGACATCCAGGGCCAATACAAGATCTGGGGCAACAACGAGCATGAGAAGGACTCACTGGTTCACCTCGCCGATGCCATCATCGACCCCTACTACAGAGACATCAAGGATTCCTGCAACAAGGACAAGCCTACCTCGCACTCGGCCTGGATGGAGAAACTCGACAAAGCTCATGTCGTGTATGCGGCCAAGGAGGCGTACAGGAGCTACGACATGTACAGGCGGATCGTTGACATGAGGAAGTGCCTCCTTCCCCAAAACGGCCAGGGTTCCGGTCGGAAGTAGAGCAATGGCAAGCGTCATCGCAACAATAAATAGATGATTAGATCCTCGTTTCTCCTAGTTTAGTATGCATGTAATTGCTTACTTTGGTGTGTGGAAATGTTATGTGTGTAGTCATTTGTGTAATTGTATGCTTAATTTGGTTTTGCAATGCTGTCTTTTTAAGTATATATGTCGATGCTCTGTAGATAGAGCAAATCACAATGCACACGGACTAAACAATGGAACCCGTCGGTGATGATTTCATCAATCACTGACAATTTTATACCAGCAATCGTTTGCTCACAACACACACGGCTTGTTAACAAGAATCATCTGTGCTGTTATCGGTCTTCCCACACATTTCCGATTACAGAACCGTTTGCCGTGTATCACACACATCTTGTTAAGTTGAACCGTTTCTGTTCTCTTGGCTCAACGCAAATAGTTCATCTGAGTGAACTGTATGCCGTATATCGCACACACCTTGATCTGGCTGCCCGTTTCTGTTGTTCCGCCTCATCACAAACAGTTTATCCGAGTGAAATGTATGTCGTATATCGCACACGCCTTCATCTGGCTGCCTATTTCTTTTGTTCTGCCTCATCACAAAAAGTTCATTGAACTGAACCGTATGCTCCTCATCGCACACGCAACTAGGATCTGAACCGTGTTTGATGTATCCTTCATCGCAAATGTTTTGCATCTTTTTTGATGGTGAATACATCACCGTTTGCAATTAATGCATCGCACACAGTTTCGTCAAAGGGTCTCTGATCGTAGTGTCGCGTTAGCAGCATCCTGTAGTAGTGTATATCACACTGCGACCAGACATATCACACTGCTTGGCCACCAATCATTAGGTATATTACAAAACATATCCTCTAGAACCAATGAATATTCCCTCTGAAATGAGCATGAAGTATGGACAACATAGGACGTACCTAGATGCTCCCAAAATTCCTTCACACGCATACATAGGAAGAAAGCATGATGGGTACTCCATCAATCAGTGTTACATAATTGATATTGGCAACTGAGTTGCATATCTAAATAAGCCAGAGCCACATTACATCGAATTGTGCCCAAAAACACCCTCCAATAATGGATCTTTATTTTCTTGGCCCATTGTGGCCATATCAGTTTCCAAACTGAGTCGGGAGCTGACATCCTGTAGACACTTGTTCTCATGAGCTTCTATTAGTGTTCATGCTCACACTTGGTTTTGGTATACTAACCGCAGCGAGAAGACTCTCGTCTTTGTGAAATGCGAGGAAATGAAATCCTCCATCATACCAATAGCTAGGGGGATATTCAAAATACATTGAGCATAGTAGGCCTAAGCACATCCCTAATCAATTGTTCATCCAATGACTGAGTTTGTAGGTCAATTAATTTTGAAATTGATGTCATAACAAAGTTGCATATTCTCACTGTCACTTATTTTGTCAGGCTATTAGGGTTGTCAAATCATCCCATATATATTAATTTCTTACGCGACACCCACCCTCCAAATATGGTGTCTCTTCTATGCCTAGATGCCTACCGAGAATATTCTGCCCAGTGCCAAGTGTACAAGCATCCCTTGTTAATTTCATATTTTAGTAAATCACCAAAAGGGTAGTATTTTCCTTCCATACTGAAGCTCATAAGGAATCATGCTTTGCAAGTAGCCACCAACATTGTTTAGACAACATGGCTAGAGTAATGTAAGTCCCAAATCCCACTCCTCCATTATTATTTCCAATACACATATTCCATCACGCAAATTAGTGCATATACTTTTGTTGATCATCATCTACCCATAAAATTTGGGACATAGTAGTACCTATTCACTTACAAGCCTACTTGGATATCTAGAAGGCAGACATGGCATATGCTGAAATAGCTTGAGGGGAAACTTTTAACACCATTTCATTCCCAGCAAAATAAAATTCTTCTCCTTCCATCTACTAAACCGTCAACACACCTATCGATTAAGTGTGGGAAGCAATTAGATTTACCGCACCAACCAAGGGGTAATCCAGGATACTTATCTGTTACTATTTCAGTCATAATATTCAAAGTAGTACAAACTTCAACTCTTGACTCATTTGTTCTACAAGGGCTGAAATGTATACATGATTGGACCTCACTTACTAGTTTCCTAGAGTATACATAGTAGTCACTCAGAGCCCTATGCAAACATAATATATTCAAGTATCCAACCTCATAAGAGTTCATGAATCTTCTGCAAATAATAAGTGAGGGACAACTAAGGCATCTCTGCACACCTTGACTCCCCAAAAAATTGCCGAAGTCCTCTTCATGCTTTAACAAGCTCGGCAAACCTTGCCCCACGTATGATAGATGTGATCCAAAAAAGAATTGTTAACCCTAACATGATATTTCACTGGTGATATGCATCCTACCATAAGACCAATCCAGCGGTCATCAAACCCCAGCCAGGCCAAAATCTTCTTCAAAAAAATCCATTCGGCCCGGTTATATGCTTTATGCATATCAAGCTTCATCGCACTAATTCCATACTTGTCAGTTTTCTTCTTTTCAATGGTGTGACAACACTCATAAGCCACTAACACATTATCAGTGATTAAGCTTTTATAGACAAACATAGTTTACATTTGCAATGCGATCTTTGAGAGAATAGTTTTAAGCCTCCTCACACGTATATGATGGCATGATACCTCATTCGTTGATCTTTTAGTTTTAACACAAGAATTTACCTTATTTAAAATATTCAGAACATGATCCGCGTGTGTAGACGTAAATTGTTATGATAGCTCGACGTAATAATCAACCTCATCCTCAATGCAGTCTTTGACCCCATTGTTCAATTTTTATTCTTTTTTCTCTAGGTTGTTGTGAACCCATCGAAGAAAGTTGTATTTTGACCCCCATGATGGAAGATGGATCTTGACCCCCCCACCCACACACACAATTTCTCCAAGTACAAGTGAGGAGGCTAAGGACTATTTCAAATATTTAGTCATCCAAGATCGTAGTGAGCCCATAGGTATGTGATACTATCAAAAGGGGATCGAGTTTGTGACGGCATGTATTTCTTACAGTGTGCTTAGATATCAAACTCCAAAGCCACTCAAATGCCTCTCATGTTCCTCACTATCTCTCACTGGTTTATACTGTTGAGAGCAACCAGCTCATTCCCATTTGGAGCCCCCGGCTCCATTTCAGAGATATAGCCATTGTGCCGAAGTGTCATTTAGATACACCAACTCAACTCCATTCAGACACATTGATGGGTCTACACAAGCCTCTGTTGTCCGGTCGGAACCCAAACTACTCCCGACCAAATAATCTGAATGATGCCCAGTAGCGTGCACTCTCTTCCAGCACTAGTTGGAGCCTATGCTTGCTTTCTAGATGGACCCTCCAAGCTATTTGAAGTTGCCACTTTGGGTTTAGTCGGTGCCTCCAAATTGTACGAAAAAGTGGGCAACAGTCAATTTTTTGGTCCAGCCTATAAATACCCCCACCCATCCCAGTTTCTCACTCAACACTTCGAAGCCTGATGTTGAGTTTCAGAGGGCATTCTTCACCAACATTCATGGCATACCTTTTATTTACTCTCTCTTATCTGCATCATCAAGACTAGAGTATCCTAGAAATACCAAAGGAAACAAACCCATCCAAATGTCATATCCACTCGGGGAAAGAATTGTTACTAGAGATAAAAATTCACAAACCGATACCATAGAAACAACCCGGACCAGAACCAACCTGCCTCACGCCGAGGCAGAAGTAGAGGACGTTAGCGATGACACCCAGGGCACCGAGCACCGACGTCCACGTACGACCCCTTAGAAGTGGAAAAGTCCGCATGCAGAGGAAATTAAATCCCCGATCGAGCATTCAATACGGCCGCAGGCTATGGGCCGCAAACTATCACCGGCCTACCCATGCAACTACGGGTAGGACAGGACGATAAGGTGCAGGCCTTTTCGGTCAGAAAGAGATAGTGGGGTAGACTTCCATCTCTAGCCAAAAGATGGATGAGGGACCCACCATGATAAGATAAGCTTTGCGTCAAAGAGATAGTGGGGTAGACTTTCATCTCTGGCCAAAAGATGGATGAGGGACCCACCATGATAAGATAAGCTTTGCGTCAAAGAGATAGTGGGGTAGACTTTCATCTCTAGCCAAAAGATGGACGAGAGACCCACCAGGATAAGATAAGCTTTGCGTCAGGTAGTCGTCTGCATCATCAGGAAGGTGGAAGATAAATCACAAAAAACTCAGGGCAGGCGCCCACTTACCCTTGTATTCGTTTACTCATACTAAACCAGACGTTGAGGTACCCCCGGGCCTATGTAAGGGGAGGACCGCGGCCATCGTTAAACATGTGTCATCTCATTGTACTAGCCAGCTCTACTACACACTCCAAAAGCCACATGGGAACAAGGTTGTTCATCTAGTTTAGGAGAAGGAAGAAATTGTGCTCGTGCACTTAGGCTAGGACCCTGAGCATCCCCACTCACTACAAAACCTCGTTTATTCAATGACAAAATCCGTAGTGACGAAACATGAAATGTCGCCTAAAATCATTTTTTCTGACGGTCAACCATCACTAGCTGTTTTCCTCCCGCGGCAGCGACCTCGGCAACTTTGGTGACTTTCCAGGCTGATTTTAGGCAATGATTTTGACCGTCACTAGGTGTGCCCATATTCTGCGACGACCTGTTGTGTCATGGAACATAATTTGAAAACTAAAGATATTTTTTATCTCATTTGCTTATATTAAAATTCCCCAATGTCCTCAGCTAGGTCAAACCCCTGGGAGGCTGCCTTTCCCCTCCCCATCTGACCGGACCCCTCCCCGACCAAGTGCGGAGCAATACACATGGAGGCCACTAATACATCTCCAACATATCTATGACTTTTGATTATTTCGTGCTATTATATTACCAATCTTAGATACTTTTTATGAAATTTTATATCATTTTTGGAACTAACCTATTAACCCAGTGCCTAGTGCGAGTTGCTGTCTTCTGCTTGTTTGTTTTACAAAAAATCTGTACCAAACATTACGAAACTTTTAAACGATTTTTTTCTGGACATAAGAGACCCTGAAAGCTTCAGGGGGGATATTAATTCTACATTTAGCTCCTCGTTGGGTTCGACACTCTTACTTAATGTTAGGACCAAGAGTATATCGACCAAAGGGGGGTGAATGGGAGATTCAAAAATTCCTGCGAATGATTTGAATTGATCCCAAACACAACAGCGGAAATAAGTTACAGTAGATACGAACTCAATCAAGCTTGCTATTGAGGAACAAAACCTTCGATGTAGTATGCAATGATAGTTCGAGCATAGGATACAACCGACTTGATAATAACGATGGTAATGCAATATGCCAACAGGAATAATATCATGACAGGGAGCTCGAATAGAACTACGATGGATAACTACGAAGAGTGACTATACTGATGTAAAAGATCACCGCACAGAGGATAACAAGAACTAAGGTAGCATGAGAGAATGAAGAGGGTCCAACAAAGTAGGTCACGAATGATAACTGTCACAACTCAAGTGGAATCGAAAGATATGTAATAGAAAATAACTGATCAGATAACTATCGTCACAGAGCACATATGAAGACTGCCAAAAGTAATGTAGTGAAGTAAATTGAACCATTGGTGCTCGATGGCGACAGAGAGATTTGGTAGACTGATGCGGCTTGAAGCTACGTCAGTATTTCCCCAAAGAGGAAGGGATGATGCAGCACAGTGGCGGTAGGTATTTCCCTCAGTTATGAGACTGATACGTCTCCAACGTATCTATAATTTTTGATTGTTCCATGCTATTATATTATCCATCTTGGATGTTTTATATGCATTTATATGCTATTTTATATGATTTTTGGGACTAACCTATTAACCTAGAGCCCAGTGCTAGTTTGTGTTTTTTCCTTGTTATTGAGTTTTACAGAAAAGGAATACCAAACGGAGTCCAATTGACGTGCCAATTTTTGATGATTTTTTATGGACCAAAAGAAGCCCCCGGAGTAAAATAGTTGGGCCAGAAGAGTCCCGAGCCATCCACGAGGGTGGAGGGTGTGCCCTACCCCCTGGGCGTGCCCCCTGCCTCATGGATGACTCGGAGACCCCCCTGACGTGAGACTACCGCCAAAAATTCCTATAAATACAGAAACCCCCAAAAAGAAACCTAGAGGGGGAGTTCCGCCGCCGCAAACGACTGTAGCCACCAAAAACCAATCGGGGCCCTGTTCCGGCACCCTGGCGGAGGGGGGAATCATCACCGATGGCCATCTTCATCATCCCGACGCTCTCCATGGCGAGGAGGGAGTAGTTCACCCTCGGGGCTGAGGGTATGTACTAGTAGCTATGTGTTTGTTGATCTCTCTCTCTCTCTCGTGTTCTTGATTTGGCACGATCTTGATGTACCGCGAGCTTTGCTACTATAGTTGGATCTTATGATGTTTCTCCCCCTCTACCTTCTTGTAATGGATTGATTTTTCCCTTTGAAGTTATCTTATCGGATTGAATCTTTAAGGATTTGAGAACACTTGATGTATGTCTTGCGTGGGATACCCGTGGTGACAATGGGGTATTCTATTGATTCACTTGATGTATGTTTTGGTGATCAACTTGCGAGTTCCGTGACCTTGGGAATCTATGCATAGGGGTTGGCACACGTTTTCGTCTTGACTTTCCGGTAGAAACTTTGGGGTACTCTTTGAAGTTCTTTGTGTTGGTTGAATAGATGAATCTGAGATTGTGTGATGCATATCGTATAATTATACCCGCGGATACTTGAGGTGACATTGGAGTATCTAGGTGACATTAGGGTTTGGGTTGATTTGTGTCTTAAGGTGTTATTTACTACGAACTCTAGGGCAGTTTGTGACACTTATAGGAATAGCCCAATGGATTGATGGGAAAGAATAACTTTGAGGTGGTTTAGTACCCTACAATAATCTCTTCATTTGTTCTCCGCTATTAGTGACTTTGGAGTGACTCTTTATTGCATGTTGAGGGATAGTTATATGATCTAATTTTGTTATCCTTGTTGAGAGAACTTGCACTAGTGAAAGTATGAACCCTAAGCCTTGTTTCAACGCATTGCAATACCGTTTTCGCTCACTTTTATCATTAGTTACCTTGCTGTTTTTATAATTTCAGATTATAAAAACCTATATCTACCATCCATATTGCACTTGTGTCACCATCTCTTCGCCGAACTAGTGCACCTATACAATTTACCTTTGTGTTGGGTGTCTTGGGGACACAAGAGACTCTTTGTTATTTGGTTGTAGGGTTGTTTGAGAGAGACCATCTTCATCCTATGCCTCCCACGGATTGATAAACCTCAGGTCATCCACTTGAGGGAAATTTGCTACTGCCCTACAAACCTCTGCACTTGGAGGCCCAACAACGTCTACAAGAAGAAGGTTGTGTAGTAGACATCAGAGACCAAGGTTATCGAACCAGTAGGAGAACCAAGCAACACAACGTAAACAACCCGTGCACACAGATAACAAATCCTCGCAACCCGACGTGTAAAAGGGGTTGTCAATCCCTTTCGGGTAGCGGCGCCTCAAGATAGGCAAATAGACGTGAGTAAAATTGTAGTAGATTGATAGATCGAACACCAAATAAAATAAATAAGAATAAAATGCAGCGAGGTATTTTTGTATTTTTGGTTTAGTGGATCTGAGAATAAAAGCAAAGGAAAAGTAGATCGCAAAGGCAAATAATATGAGAAAGAGACCCGGGGGCCGTAGGTTTCAGTAGTGGCTTCTCTCGAGAAAAATAGAAAACGATGGGTAAACAAATTACTGTCAGGCAATTGATAGAACTTCAAATAATCATGACGATATCCAGGCAATGATCAATACATAGGCATCACGTCGAAGATTAGTAGACCGACTCCTGCCTGCATCTACTACTATTACTCCACACATCGACCGCTATCCAGCATGCATCTAGTGTATTAAGTTCATGAAGAAACGGAGTAATGCAATAAGAATGATGACATGATGTAGACAAGATCTATCTATGTAGAGATAGAACCCATCGTTTTATCCTTAGTAGCAATGATACATATGTGTCGGTTCCCCTTCTGTCACTGGGATCAAGCACCGTAAGATCGAACCCACTACAAAGCACCTCTTCCCATTGCAAGATAAATAGATCAAGTTGCCCAAACAAAACCCAAATCGGAGGAGAAATACGAGGCTATAATAAATCATGCATATAAGAGATCAAAGAAACACAAATAACTTTCATGGATATAAAAAGATAGATCTGATCATAAACTCAAAGTTCATCTGATCCCAACAAACACACCGCAAAAAAAGTTACATCATATGGATCTCCAAGAGACCATTGTATTGAGAATTCAGCGAGAGAGCGGAAGCCATCTAGCTACTAACTACGGACCCGAAGGTGTACAAAGAACTACTCACGCATCATCGGAGAGGCATCAATGGAAGTGGTGCACCCCTCCGTGATGGTGTCTAGATTGGATATGGTGGTTCTAGACTCTACGGCGGCTGGAATTGAATTTCGTCGACTCCCCTAGGGTTTCTGGAATATTTGGGTATTTATAGAGCAAAGAGGCAGTTCAGGGGGCACCCGATGTGGGCACAACCCACCAGGGCACGCTTGGGCCTTCTAGCGCGCCCTGGTGGGTTGTGCTCTCCTCGGAGCACCCCCCCCAGGCGCAGCCTTGGCCCATTAGGTGTCTTTTGGTCCATAAAAATTCTCCATGAAGTTTCGTTGCGTTTGGACTTTGTTTGATATTGATTTCCTGCAATGTAAAAAACATGCAGAAAACATCAACTAGCACTTGGCACTATGTCAATAGGTTAGTACCAAAAATGATATAAAATGATTATAAAACATCCAAGATTGATAATATAACAGCATGGAACAATCAAAAATTATAGATATGTTGGAGACGTATCATAGACCAGTTCACCCTTCTGCCAAAGGGCTACGTCTGGTTGGAGGGGTTGTGACTTAACACGAAAGATAAACTCTCTTCACCCTATTCTCCTTCAACATAGAGCTGGTTAGACTCTGGTTGATTTCACTCATGGCAGATACCTATCGGCGATCTCCAAACCTTCGGTCGACCTTAGCGAACCACAATCACTCTTGGTTGCTAAAGATCTAGCTCAGTGAAGACAACAACTCTTCAACACTCGAGCTGAAACCTATCCGTCTAGAGAGTGCACAACTCTCAAGAGTAATAGGTACAAGAACTCTAACTTAAAACTACTGTGATGCTCAACCACTGTCTAAGTTTGGGCTCTTGATTTTTCTCTCGGTGGATCTTAAACTCAAATCACTTGGAGAGGGGGTGCTCAAATCAATCTTCTCAGAAATCTTAAGCGGAGCAGCCACAGGACAAAGCTGGTGCGGGGTGGCTATTTATAGCCGCAGCCCTCCCTCATGGGAAATGACCAAATTAGACATCGAGAGCAGCCAATGGCCAAATGACACGAGTCCAACAGTCAGATTTTGAGCACAATGGTAAAATTGCTTGCGGAGCAAGTAATGCTAACTCCTCGGTCTGAGACAAATCTCTTGCAGCAAAGAATATCACAGTCTCTTGCTGGCAAGTATTTTCTCAAAGCACAAAGAGATTTCTCTCGCAACTTTCATAGGTTTTGGGCTAAGAATCACAGCGGATCTAAGCTTCAAGAACCTATACCCCTCTTAATAGTACGGAGGTCCTATGACTCAAATGAACCAAAGAAGAAAGACGAAAATAATACTACATCTTCAATTTGTCTTCGACTTCCATTTGCTGCAGTCAATTTCTTCGGGCAACAACACCAAACCAAATTCTTTGCTTCAGCAGTAATATTTTGAGGGGATAATTCATTCACAACAATCTTCTCGTATACATATCTTCAACAAATGTAGCTCATTCTTCTCTGCAACGCAGATATACTTCGGTGAAGTTCCTCGAACTTGGCACCGGAGACAACATTCTCTTTAGTTTGTGTATGGACTATTTCTCTCTGTATGCACTAGCAAACAAATCAGTCAATACCTGTTTCTGTCAACAATCTCCAAAACACTGGAAGGCAGATATTTCACCAACAATCTCCCCCTTTTTGGACGATTGTTGACAAAACAGATTACATCGAAGGATAGACAATGCATGGAATTTAATGCGAAGGATAATAATAGATGAGAGATAATTACGAAGATAAAACAAGCTCCCCCTGAAGGTATGCATCAGAGCATAAAATAAACCAGAAGGTAGCGAGGTAATTCTTCGTATGAGTGGCATTGACCTATGATCTTATTCGAGGTTTCTTTCAATGCACTCGATGGTGTCTGAGGAAATTCCTGTCACACAATCTTTGAAATCAATTAGATAGACATAGTAAATACTTTGAAATGATTTGTGACAAAGGATATGTCATGAAGGTTTTCTTAGACATGACTTGAATCCACACAAGATGTAAAATTCCGTGCAATATAGATACTCGAGAATTGTCAAAGCAAGGGAAATAAAGGATATTTCTCGGAGGAGTTAAGTGTCAGATGAGGTTATCCTGCAACAAAGTTGATACGAGGAATATATGTGAGGAAAAACACTTTGTCACTCATATAGATAAATCTCAAGAGATTTTAAGCTGAGGCTAACTTTCTTCGCCTGCAAGGTTAGAAAATGATAGATAATAAGTGTAGCATATCCAACCATGACACACATAGTTTCAAGGATAAAAAGATGTCTCTGATTAGATAAGCATGAATTCCTGTCCTCCTTGTAGAACTTTTATTTCCCTGCACGATAGATAATTAATTATCGAGGATAATCATTGCAAGGGAGATAACTTTTGATAGTACCTGCAAACAGATAGTTGGAAGCAAATAGCATTGCACGGGGTTATTAACAGTACATGACAATAGAGTATTTCAACACCACAGGCGGTGCGATAAGTTCAACAAGCAAATTGTTCGAGAAACACCAAAGAGTTCAACTGGAAAAAGCAACTGGCGAATGAAAACACACAGCAAATACCCCATTCATCTATCACTCGATTATCTTCTCCCCCTTTTTGTCAACAAGTGTCAAAAAGAAAAGAGAATGCACACGAGGAACTACACGTCCGAAGAATCCTCAGAACCAGAATTAGCACTGGTTGACGAACCAGAATTCACTGAGCGAGGAATAGTAGAGACTGAAGCAGGGGTAGCAGCATGGGCTTCAGGAACTCCTTTGGAGGAAGTGGTGTAAGGTGCATCTGGCTTCAAGATAAGTGTTCCAAATGTGTCTTCCATTTCATCATCTGGTTCTACAAGCATCTAATTAGTGGATGCAGAACACTGAGGGAGTACAGAGGTTTGTCTTCGGATGCGAGGTACTGCAAATAACTCCAGGTAGTCATATTCTTTCTTGATGCCTTTAGCAGCCAGCTGTTTCCGAGAATAATGCTGCCTTAGAAGAGTCCAAGAGCGCTTCTTTTGCTCCTTCTCAAATAGGAGGTTTGGCGATCATAATTATGAAGCAAATTCAGTTCTGACATCAATTCCAGCTTTTCTTTATGATCGAGCTTGATGTGGCTTTTTAGAGCTTGCTGAGTGCAAATGCAAATCTCATACAGAGATGGATTTTCTTCTCGAGGGATTTCAACCTTGGCTTTCTTAACTTTCGCAGCAGACTCAGAAGCAGAAGCAGCACCAGCAACATCAACATGTGCCTTTCCTTTGCCAACATCCTTCACCATTCGGATAGTGTCATGAACTGGTGGCATGAAAACTCTCGGCACATGAGTGCAGAGGAATTTTTCATCAAGCAGCTGCACAATTGCATACATGATCCACGTGGCATATGGCTTTAATGATTGAGGGCTGTCAGCAGCACAAGCCAAGTTGCAAAAGAATAGATCAGGAACATCAAAACAAATTCCTTGAGAAATGGCCAACAGAGCATTTCCCACGATGCCATTGATAGAGTCTGATCTATTGGTTGGCGTGAGAGAATTGCATAGGATATAAAACATCACTTTGTTCTCATAGTCCAACTTCTTAGGATCAACATCAATGCATTCATCTCCAACCAGTGTGGGGTCCATTAGCATGTGAAGTTGTTCTTCGGAGACTTCCCAGTAGTGTAGCCTGTGTTCACGATCTTTATTGAATTCACACCGAGGAATATTTAGCAAAGCAAGAACTGATCAACCGAGCACTTAATCTTTTCTTCTCCAATGATCCATTCTAGGATCCAGGTAGAGCTATCTCCAAGTTCTCCTATGATGTACAATGTGGCATACAACTGAAGGATAACTTCTCGATTCCAGCCATGGTTGAAGCGAAGAAATCCCTTTAGGAAGGCATGTTCAATATGCTCGATGGCATGATGGAATCGGAGCATTTCTTCGAGCTCAGCAAAGTTCAGAATCTTGTGATTGAAAATTCGATTCTTACCAAATAGAATCCGAGCATAATATACGGCTTGTTCTTTAGTCCAGAATCTGGGTGACAGTGAGGTCCTTTCTCCTTCAGAAGGACTGGTCCCAAAGAATGCAAGCTTCGAAAGGTGAAGCTACTCATTGAATGGAGGGCCATTTGGACCATCCTCAGCGGGAAACAGAAATGTCTCCAGTGGATTTCTCAGATTTTTTTTCATTACTTACTGCTTTTAGCCGAGCATCATCAGATGTTGGCATATCTTCAATAATGGTCTTTAATGGAGCAAGGGGCCTTTTCATCTTCTGTGGAGCAGATGGCATTGAAGCACTTGCCTGGCCTTCATTTTCCTTCGCTTGAACTCCTTCAGCGGCTTTCTGACTATTAGGCACTAGGGCCTTTTCTTTCGGTGCATTTTCAACGGAGGGAGGCACAACAACCTCTTCAAACACTTGGGTCACAACTGCATCTTTTTCGGTTACTTGGTTAAAATGGGTGGAACAACTTCTTCGTGAGCCATGGGCTCTTCAGATCTCTTTTCTTCCTCTTCTAACTACTGAGTAGTAGAAGCAGGAGCAGGATCAACCTCCATCTGGGGACGAGCACCAGATGAGGTGACCGGGGTGGTATTCTCTCGGGAAGCAATTAGCTCCCCCTCAATCTTCTCATTCTCCTCCTTGTTGGATCGGGAGGGTTCAACTTGCATTTCCTTCAGAGGTGATGAAACTGCCTTCTCAACCTCAATCTCTTCATCAATTTTCTCTTCTGGGGCTTGCTGCTCAGGCAAGGCATTTTCCCCGTCAGTCGTGTTCAGAAAGATATCCACAACATCAGAGTCTTGAGAAACTGAGGTGGGGATGATAACCACCACAGGTTCAGCTTGCTGCACGGGTTCATCCTCGTGAGGAGGGGACGGTGGTATCTGCTGCATAGGAGCACTTGAGTCAACGGGAGTATCAGTAGCAACATTCTCAACACGACGATCTTTTGATTGCCTTCGGTTTGCTGGCTCTTGCCTTTTCCTTCTGATGCTTTTCTTCCTTAATTCTCCTCAAGCAAGTTCTGCTTGACATTCAATCTCATCATTCCTTCGGTCACACAGCTGAGAAACTTCCATTTTCAGCCGTGAATGCCACTCAATTTTATCATTTCTCATAACACTGAGAGCTTTTGTGAGTTCAACAATTTCTTTGTTCAGCTCCTTCCTTTCAGATTCATTGCTGGCACCTCATCTCATTTGCTCGATGGTTTTCTTATCCTCGACTACCTGATTCAGTTTCTTGGTTATTTTCTTTAGATCAGTAAAATGTTTTGTTACCAGCTTGGTAACATCATTAGGAAGTCCGAGACTGCTCAAATCAACTGATTTTGCATCATAGACAGCACTTTCAATGATATCAATCATGAGATCAAAGTCATATCTCTCTTCCTCTATGGAAGCACGAACACTGGTTTTAGCTTTCTTGACAGAAGCATCAGCTTTCTCTTCGGGCAGCAACTTTCTCTTTGTAGACAGGGCGGCAGAACCTGAAGGTTTGTCAGATGCTGGAGCAGGTGCAAGTCCAGGTGTCATCCTTAGCGGGGGTGATACTTTCACTGGTGAGGGAGTTTGGTATGGCTTGTTTAGAAGAGCTCGTTGATCATACATGGGTATTTCTTTGGGAGCATCTTTATCAGAGGATTCATCAGATGAGGCAGAAGCTGCCTTCTTGGATTTTCTGGCAACTGATTTCTTTCGGGACACTTGAGGGGAATCTGTCTTCCCTTCCTTGCTTTCCTTTCGTGCAGAGGCACGATCCTTCTTCTTTTGTACGTCTTCCTGGGTCAGCAGAATGTTTCTCTGTTCCACTTGATTTTTCTTCGTTGCCTTAGCTTCGCACTTGGCTTTTGCCTTGGCTCTCTTTTCCACTTCTTCAGGAAAATCAACAATTGTTTTCAGTGAGTCTGAATGAGCATTTTTAGGAGGAGATGGCCTGGCTTTCTCATCATCTTGGCCGACGCAGTTCTCAGCACTGCAAACATTCCAAGGTGGAGTGAATGCAAACAGAATTTGATATTTCCTTCAAACATTCTCATAATTGAACCATTTCTTTGCCCAGTGACGGTGAATTCTTTGCAGCCTGTTATTTCTCTCAGTAGTTGTTTCAACTCCAGGTGGAGTTTTATAGCTTTCGGGATCAGACATTTCTGCCGTTGTATTCTTCTCTCTGCCACGACCACCTTTCTTTGGATTTCCATCGGAGAAAAGAGTCATTGCATCAGTAACCAGTTCATCCTCGAGTTGACTATGAGCCGAGGGAATATCATCTTCCTCTTCTTCGGATTCAGAATCTGACTTCTTCTTCGGTATATTTGGTGGCTTTGATGCTTTTCCTCCGCCAGTCAATCTCTTTTGTTCAGCCATTGGAGGCACCTAAGGGATTTCTTCTTCAGAACTGGACTGCTCTTCCGAACTATGAGCCATGATCAACCTGTGAAGCAAAATAGATGCGAGGGAAAATAGGATAGGGTCATAAACATGCATAGAAGCAATTTTTTGACTGAAAACAGAAGGTTTTTCGGAAGCAACAAAGGAATCCATCGTATATATGTTTGGAAGATATCATCGACAGAATTGCAACATGCCCTAAGGCAGAGTAATAACTCTCTAATCTTTCCAAATAATACACATGACCCTAGATCCAGGATAGCTAGTACGAGGAAAATCTACAAACTGTACCAGTCATGACTTGGAGAACCCTAAAGATCTACTGCAAGGAAAATAAATCAGGAGAAATTGCGTCAGTAAGAACAACCCTAGAACAGAGGAGTGGATAGGGCTAGTTCCAGATCCAAATGCCCTAACTTGACAGCAAGGATCAACTAGGGCAATGCGGGGGAGAGGGTTTACCGCATTGGCATGACCAACGACGGCGAGGCTTCATCGGAGTTGCACAACGAGGCGCGTCAACGGCGTTGCTTCGTGCTCGGGCTCGGGAGGAGAGTGGGCGAGGGTATGAGGAAGAACAAAGGAGGAAGAATCCAGGAGGGGTATATATAGTCCATAGGCGGAACCACCTCTTCCGAAATCTATGGCCGACAAACACGGGACGTTCCACATTCAACGGACGAGATCACGATCGTGGAGTTCGTGGGCACGTGGCAACCATTTCCTGCGAAAATCTCGGAAACTTAACGGAAGACCGAAGGGTTTGAAGAATGGCAAACACCCAAAAACATATTAAAGTTCGAAGTTGATTTCATTTGTGATCAAGGACATCGGAGTGAAATCTTCTTCAGGTCAAATTGCATGTTCATGACGGACAACAAATAATGGACGAGAAAGAATAGAGGGATAACAGGGTCCGAATCAAAACACTCAGCCAAACGAGATAAAAGCACAAAACCACGGAGCTCTGAGTGAGTTGACATTCGGACAGAACACAAACACAATGAAAGGCAAAGAAAACAAAGGAAAGCACAAGGAACTAGCACCAACGATATAGATCTCACGATAAAGAATAAGCGAATGGGATTCCTGAGATAATATCTGCAAGAGAGGATTAGTTCTTTTTCGCAACCAACACTTGTGTGGGCAATGAGGATCTCATTTGCTTTGTCTGAGCAGGAGTATTCTTTTGGCGATATCTGCAAGATATCTATGCACTTCAAGAGTAATCATATGAATATGCATTGAAGTTATTTCCAGAGACATGAGTATAATGATTTGAGGATATACACATGTATTCCTTTTGTCGAGGGTTTGTTCAATACCCATTCGAGCAACTTCCTGAGCCATTCGATGAAGGATAATCATTGTCTCGAAGAGAATTACTCTACATGTGCAAGTTAGCAGTGACAGATAGATTTTCAATAATGCACTTCTTCACCCAGATTTGCTTCTTGGGTGAACCAGACCTGTAGTTAGTACCAACATATCGAACGAAAACCTTACCATTATGTTGTTTCAAGAATTAGTAGTTTGAGTCATCAGACTCATCAGAAACAACAGTAATGGGAGCATCATAACCTAACAGAATAGCAGGTTCGAGAGTTTTGCTTTTAGCAAGAACCCAACTCGTTCGAGGATATTGCTCGGGAGTCCAGTAAGTTCCATCAACTTTGAGTTTTCTTTAGAAACCCAATCCTTCCATTCGAGGATTTTTGTGCAGTATTGACTTCTTGAGCACATCACAGAGGGTTTGATGCCCTTTTAGGCTCCTTAGCATTCCTATCTCAAGCAAGTCCTTTAGCCTGCAATTTTCCTCAGTAACATCAGCAAATTCCTCAGAAGAGGGGTTAGTGATACCATTCATAGTGGTTGCAATATTCTCAACATTAGCACTAGAGGTTTCAGCACGAGAATCAACATCACTACGTTCTAGGCATTTTAAGCAAGGAGGCACAAAATCATCAAGAAATCGAACAGATTGCTCAGAGAAGAGAGAAGCTTTTTCTTTCGCAAGCGCGTTATGAGATTCTTTCAGAGACTCGAGTTCTTGATTCATGTTAAGGAGTTCATCAGATAAACTCTCAAAGTCGACTGAAAGAGCATCATATTTGTTGGAAAGATCATCAAAAGTTGAAGAAAAAGCATCATGCTCTTCCATCAACTTTTGATTTTTCTCCATCTCTTCCACCAGTAATCCTTCAGCTTTCCTAAGATTCTTCTCAAGCATTTCAAGTTCATCATGTTGAGATTTTGCAATCTTGACATGTTTAGCATAGGCAATGTATTCAGAAGAATATCCCTTCATGGATTTTGGTGTTTTGCTGATACATGATCCTTAGACGATTTTGCCATAAGATAGAATGCGATTGGTTCATCATCACTTGGGGCATCATCATCAGTGTCTGATTCAAGTGAATTTTCTCATGATTGATAGGCAATGAAGGCATTTATCCTTCCCATCCTTCTGTGAAATTCTTCATCATCTGATTCAGAGTCTGTCACCTCCTCTTCAGAGTCCAGGGTTATATTAGCACATGCTCTATTAAGCTGTGATATTCTCTTCATATTTGACTCGGTGATTGCTCTTGCTTTCACCTTAGTGACCGGTCTCATCGAAGAGGATGAGGAAGATTCAATTTTCTTCAAGAGCTTAGTATGACGATCCATTCGAGTAAATCCACTGCAGTGAAGGTATTTCCATCTGTTACTAAGTTTTCCTGCCCAACTAGGACAATCTGCTATAAGATGACCAAATTGTTTGCACTTGAAGCACTTCATTTCTTATGAAGATAACCTTCTTGATGATTCAGGCAAGTCAAATTCGTCATCATTCGTGAGGCATAGATTTTGTCTTCTTAGATCACTTAGCCTTTCTGTTATCATCTCTAGTTCTCTGGTGGTGGTGTGTTAATTATCAATATCTTCTTCATGTGAACTGCCATAGTTTGAGAGAATTTCTCCTTCACTTACCGAAGAAGATTCTTCATCTGCATTTTCTAGTTCCATCTTTTCTTCATGAATCGACAACAGTATCATGACTTCTACATAGTGAAGTTCTTCATAGTCTGGTATTTTCTTGATTTCTGCTATGATGGAATTGAAAGTTCGATCAAGAGTGCTTAGCAACTTGTTGACCACATCTCTATTAGTGATATCAGCTACTCCTCGTTGATGAAGTCTTTCTACAATGTTTGTCAATGGATCAGTGAGTTCCATAGCACTTTCCTTACGAAGACTTCTGAAGCCAGCAAACATAGCACAAAGCATTTGAGTGTGAGGATATGATCTGGCAATGAATTCTTCATGAGCATTTTTGATAGCATCCCAAAGTTGCTTTGTAGTGCCGAGCATTTGGAACTGAAAGAAAACATCTTTTGAAAGACTTCTACAGATGATATCTTTAGCTTGAGCATCCAACAGCAGATTGGCTTTGTCATCGGAATTGGGATCATTCGGTTGCTGAATAGTGTAGCCATCTTCCACAATCTACCACAGATCATAGTTGATAGCTTGAATTCTGATTCTCATTCTTTCCTTCCAGCAGAGATAGTCATTTCCATCGAAGATAGGAAATCTTTCAGAGTGCGAGGATCTACCTGCATACGACATACTCAAAACTTCAAGGACATTAGACCTTTAATAAACAGAGACAGGGAGCACCCGCTGTGATACCAATTGTTAGGACCGAGAGTATATCGACCAGAGGGGGTGAATGGGAGATTCAAAAATACTTACGAATGATTTGATATAATCCCAAACACAGCAGCCGAAATAAGGTAGGGTAGGTACAAACTCAATCAAGCTGGCTATTGAGGAACAAAACCTTCGATGTAGGATGCAATGATAGTTCGAGCATAGGATACGACCGACTTGATAATAACGATGGTAATGCAATATGCAATAGGAATAATATCATGACATAGAGCTCGAATAGAACTACGATGGATAACTACAAAGAGTGACTATACTGATGTAAAAGATCACCGCACAGAGGATAACAAGAACTAAGGTAGCATGAGAGAATGAAGAGGGTACAACAAAGTGAGTCACGAATGATAACTGTCACAGCACGAGTGGAACCGAAAGATATGTAATAGAAAATAACTAATCAGATAACTATCGTCATAAAGCACATATGAAGACTGCCGAAAGTAATGCAGTGAAGTATGAACTAGTGGTGCTCGATGGTGACATAGAGATTTGGTAGACCAGTTCACCCTTCTGCCAAAGGGCTACGTCTGGTTGGAGGGGCTGTGACTTAACACCGAATATAAACTCTCTTCATCCTATTCTCCTTCAACACAGAGCTGATCACACTCTGGTTGATTTCACTCGTGGTAGATACTTGTCGGCAATCTCCAAACCTTTGGTCGACCTTCGCGAACCACAATCACTCTTGGTTGCTGAAGATCTAGCTCGGTGAAGACAACAACTCTTCAACACTCGAGCTGAAACCTATCCGTCTAGAGAGTGCGCAGCTCTCAAGAGTAATAGGTACAAGAACTCTAAATAAGAACTATTGTGATGCTCAACCACTGTCTAAGTTTGGGCTCTTGATTTTTTTTCTCGGTGGATCCTAAACTCAAATCACTCGGAGAAGGGGTGCTCAAATCAATCTTCTCTGAAATCTTAAGCGGAGCAGCCACCGGACAAAGCCAATGCAGGGTGGCTATTTATAGCCGCAACCTTCCCTGATGGGAAATGACCAAATTGGACATCAAGAGCAGCCAATGGCCAAACGAGACGAGTCCAATGGTCGGATTTTGAGCACAATGGTAACATTGCTTGCGGAGCAAGTAATGCTAACTCCTCGGTCTGAGACAAATTTCTCGCAGCGAAGAAGATCATAGTCTCTTGGTGGCGGGTATTTGCTCAGAGCACAAAGAGATTTCTCTCGCAACTTTCATAGGTTTTGGGTTAAGCATCACAGCGGATCTAAGCTTCGAGAACCTATACCCCTCTTAATAGTACGGAGGTCCTATGACTCAAATGAACCAAAGAAGAAACACGAAAATAATACTACTTCTTCAATTTGTCTCTGACATCCATTCGCTCAGTCAATATCTTCAGACAACAACACCGAAACAAATGCTTTGCTTCAATAGTAATCTTTCAAGGCGATAATTTCTTCACAACAATCATCTCGTATACATATCTTCAACAGATGTAGCTCATTCTTCTCTGCAATGCAGATATACTTCGGTGAAGTTCCTCGAACTTGGCACCAGAGACAACATTCTCTTCGGTGTGTGTATGGACTATTTCTCTCTGTATGCACTAGGAAACAAATCAGTCCAGACCTGTTTCTGTCAAAAATCTCCAAAACACAAGAAGGCAAATATTGCACTAACACTTAAGAAAAAAAGGCTACAAAAAATTCCCGATACTTGTGGGTTATCACCCCTCCCGCTCCCCCGCACCACATTGTATCCACCGACGCCCAAATCCACCCCCTTCAACACCCTCCCACCTCCGATGAAGGTTCCAATTGGCCAGAGCCGCCCTGAATTGGCGAGACCCAACCCTCCTAGGAAGCTGTCGCCGATCCGTACAATGACTCATGACATTGCACACAGTCGACCCGTCACTGATGCCACGACTCCCCTCATTTTGCTCCTTCGACACCGACCTGCCAATGCTGCCGCCGCTGAAAAAGAAGTAACTCGGCGTGTGGAAGCGGCCGTGGGGGCGTGGATGTCGGAAATCAAAGACACTGACACAGGCGTTGGGTACTGGCTGGGCTCCCACCAATCGGCGCAGCTCGCGACGAGGGCGTACGACATAAAGGCAGTGGCGTTGTACGGCTGCAAAGTGAAGCTCAACTTCCCATTCGGCACATGAAATGTCTGGACGCCTATTGAAATCAATCATCGAATGGTATCCCGACGTGGGGTACGAGAGAATCGGGAGGCGTTCGAGCAGCTTCAGGCGGCACACGCAGATGAAGAGTACATGGCTGACAACTGATGGATGCATCCGGAGATTGTCGCCGAGGAGCGTCAGCTCCTCGAGCTGTGCCAAAAGGGGGTTCATGATGCTGACGAGGCCAGGCCATCCGGGAGTAGGGGGTCCGAGGCTGAAGTGACCGACCTTTTGTTAGACTAGTTTAAAGTCATAATCTGCAGTGCATTTTGAACTAAATTATGCTATCTATGGTTTATCTATGGTTATATCCATGTTTGCAATGTAACTCAGCTATGGATGTTGAAATATTTGTCTATATAAGGGATAAGGGTCCATATAAGGGCCCTACATTTCAAGACATTGGCCAGAGATGCACTGATGTACTTTAGTTTTCATAGTCATTTGAAATTATAGTTATAGTTTGGTACATGGTTAACAAGAAGGTCTATTTACATTCATATAGTCAATGTACCTTATTTGTGTTTTCATATAGGCTCAATGTGATTACGTGATGAGGTTGTATATTTGTTGATCCTTTCATCTTTCTTATCGTACTTCAGGAAGATTGACAGACTACGAGAAGCTTAGGAACCAAACTATCAAGGAGAACGCAACTCGACTCGCGCAAATGATGCAGGAAAAGGTCTAGAACCTGCTGGTTTAGAGCTTATCCATTCTAGTGCATGGAAATTAGCATGGAGACCGAATGTAGTGTCGCGGGAAAAAGGGGATGTCTCTTCATACGAGGAAGCTGAAGATATGGATAGTGTCAATAGTTCGGATACTGGAGTTGTCGCTACTGAGATTGCATCATCTGTAGAGGACCCAAAATCTACATCTCAGGTAAATTTTATTTTACAATTACTTACTTGTTGTGTGACATTGTTATTTACGTACGTATGTCTTGAGACCGAAAAAGTGTGAAGAATACGCTTGTATACCTGCAGGAAGTACCTGAAGCTCTCAAGAAGACCCTGACACACAAGCTAGATGAATTGAGGTTGTGAATATTTCCATGGCAGAGCTTCATGAACAGATCCAGTCTACCAAGATTGCACTTAAAGTCTACACCAAAGAACATGAAGTCGTCCACAAAGGCAGCAAAGAGAAAAAAAATTGCAGTCGAAAAGACTCTTCAAGATATTGAGGGAGCTCTTCGCTACCTCATCAGGAAAGCTATCACAATAATTCATTACCCATAGCTAAAAAACACTGTCATCATAATAGTGCATTGTTTAAAGGTGATGAAACTGTGTCCAAGTGTCTAATTTTTTGTGTGACTCTGTGTTAAAATTGATGGGGAACGTAGTAATTTCAAAAAAATTCCTACGCACATGCAAGATCATGGTGATGCATAGCAACGAGAGGGAGAGTGTTGTCCACGTACCCTCGTAGACCAAAAGCGGAAGCGTTAACACAACGCGGTTGATGTAGTCGTACGTCTTCACGATCCAACCGATCAAGTCCCAAACGCACGGCACCTCCGAGTTCAGCACACGTTCAGCTCGATGACGTCCCTCGAACTCCGATCCAGCCAAGTGTTGAGGGAGAGTTTCGTCAGCACGACAGCGCAGTGACGATGATGATGTTCTACCGACGCAGGGCTTCGCCTAAGAACTGCTACGATATTCGAGGTGTAATATGGTGGAGGGGGGCACCGCACACGGCTAAAAGATCAATAGATCAATTGTTGTGTCTATGGGGTGCCCCCTGCCCCCGTATATAAAGGAGCAAAGGGGGGAGGTGCGGCCAGCCTTGGGGCGCGCCAGGAGGAGTCCTACTCCCACCGGGAGTAGGACTCCCCCCCTTTTCCTAGTTGGATTAGGACTTGGGAGGGGGGAAAGAGAAGAGGGAGAAGAAGGAAGGGGGGCGTCGCCCCCTTCTCCTTGTCCTATTCGGACTAGGGGGGAGGGGCGTGCGGCCCAGCCCTAGCCGCCTCTCCTCTCTTCCACCTAGGCCCACTAAGGCCCATTAAGTTGCCGGGGGGTTCCAGTAACCTCCCGGTACTCCGGTAAAATCCCGATTTCACACGGAACACTTCCGATATCCAAACATAGGCTTCCAATATATCAATCTTTATGTCTCGACCATTTCGAGACTCCTCGTCATGTCCGTGATCACATCCGGGACTCCGAACAACCTTCGGTACATCAAAACATATAAACTCATAATATAACTATCATCGAAACGTTAAGCGTGCGGACCCTACGGGTTCGAGAACTATGTAGACATGACTGAGACACGTCTCCGGTCAATAACCAATAGCGGAACCTGGATACTCATATTGGCTCCCACATATTCTACGAAGATCTTTATCGGTCAGACCGCATAACAACATACGGTGTTCCCTTTGTCATCGGTATGTTACTTGCCCGAGATTCGATCATCGGTATCTTAATACCTAGTTCAATCTCGTTACCGGCAAGTCTCTTTACTCGTTCCGTAATACATCATCTCGCAACAAACTCATTAGTTGCAATGCTTGCAAGGCTTAAGTGATGTGCATTACCGAGAGGGCCATAAGATACCTCTCCGACAATCAGAGTGACAAATCCTAATCTCCAAATACGCCAACCCAACAAGTACCTTCGGAGACACCTGTAGAGCACCTTTATAATCACCCAGTTATGTTGTGACGTTTGGTAGCACACAAAGTTTCCTCCGGTAAACGGGAGTTGCATAATCTCATAGTCATAGGAACATGTATAAGTCATGAAGAAAGCAATAGCAACATACTAAACGATCGAGTGCTAAGCTAACGGAATGGGTCAAGTCAATCACATCATTCTCCTAATGATGTGATCCCGTTAATCAAATGACAACTCATGTCAATGGCTAGGAAACATAACCATCTTTGATCAACGAGCTAGTCAAGTAGAGGCATACTAGTGACACTTTGTTTGTCTATGTATTCACACAAGTATTATGTTTCCGGTTAATACAATTCTGTCATGAATAATAAACATTTATCATGTATTCACACAAGTATTATGTTTCTGGTTAATACAACGAGCTAGTCAAGTACGAGGTGTAATATGGTGGAGGGGGGCACCGCACACGGCTAAAAGATCAATAGATCAATTGTTGTGTCTATGGGGTGCCCCCTGCCCCCGTATATAAAGGAGCAAAGGGGGGAGGTGCGGCCAGCCTTGGGGCGTGCCAGGACGAGTCCTACTCCCACCGGGAGTAGGACTCCCCCCCTTTTCCTAGTTGGATTAGGACTTGGCATGGGGGAAAGAGAAGAGGGAGAAGAAGGAAGGGGGGCGCCGCCCCCTTCTCCTTGTACTATTCGGACTAGGGGGGAGGGGCGCGCGGCCCAGCCCTAGCCGCCTCTCCTCTCTTCCACCTAGGCCCACTAAGGCCCATTATGTTGCCGGGGGGTTCCGGTAACCTCCCGGTACTCCGGTAAAATCCCGATTTCACCCGGAACACTTCCGATATCCAAACATAGGCTTCCAATATATCAATCTTTATGTCTCGACCATTTCGAGACTCCTCGTCATGTCCGTGATCACATCCGGGACTCCGAACAACCTTCGGTACATCAAAACATATAAACTCATAATATAACTGTCATCGAAACGGTAAGCGTGCGGACCCTACGGGTTCGAGAACTATGTAGCCATGACTGAGACACGTCTCCGGTCAATAACCAATAGCGGAACCTGGATGCTCATATTGGCTCCCACATATTCTACGAAGATCTTTATCGGTCAGACCGCATAATGTTGTTCCCTTTATCATCGGTATGTTACTTGCCCGAGATTCGATCGTCGGTATCTTAATACCTAGTTCAATCTCGTTACCGGCAAGTCTCTTTACTCGTTCCGTAATACATCATCTCGCAACAAACTCATTAGTTGCAATGCTTGCAAGGTTTAAGTGATGCGCATTACCGAGAGGGCCCTAAGATACCTCTCCGACAATCGGAGTGACAAATCCTAATCTCGAAATACGCCAACCCAACAAGTACCTTCGGAGACGCCTGTAGAGCACCTTTATAATCACCCAGTTACGTTGTGACGTTTGGTAGCACACAAAGTGTTCCTCCGGTAAACGGGAGTTGCATAATCTCATAGTCATAGGAACATGTATAAGTCATGAAGAAAGCAATAGCAACATACTAAACGATCGAGTGCTAAGCTAACAGAATGGGTCAAGTCAATCACATCATTCTCCTAATGATGTGATCCCGTTAATCAAATGACAACTAATGTCAATGGCTAGGAAACATAACCATCTTTGATCAACGAGCTAGTCAAGTAGAGGCATACTGGTGACACTTTGTTTGTCTATGTATTCACACAAGTATTATGTTTCCGGTTAATACAATTCTAGCATGAATAATAAACATTTATCATGATATAAGGAAATAAATAATAACTTTATTATTGCCTCTAGGGCATATTTCCTTCAGTCTCCCACTTGCACTAGAGTCAATAATCTAGATTACATAGTAATGATTCTTACACCCATGGAGCCTTGGTGCTGATCATGTTTTGCTCGTGGAAGAGGCTTAGTCAACGAGTCTGCAATATTCAGATCCGTATGTATCTTGCAAATTTCTATGTCTCCCACCTGGACTAAATCCCAGATGGAATTGAAGCGTCTTTTGATGTGCTTGGTTCTCTTGTGAAATCTGGATTCCTTTGCTAAGGCAATTGCACCAGTATTGTCACAAAAGATTTTCATTGGACCCGATGCACTAGGTATGACACCTAGATCGGATATGAACTCCTTCATCCAGACTCCTTGATTTGCTGCTTCCGAAGCAGCTATGTACTCCGCTTCACACGTAGATCCCGCCACGGCGCTTTGTTTAGAACTGCACCAACTGACAGCTCCACCGTTCAATGTAAACACGTATCCGGTTTGCAATTTAGAATCGTCCGGATCAGTGTCAAAGCTTGCATCGACATAACCATTTACGATGAGCTCTTTGTCACCTCCATAAACGAGAAACATATCCTTAGTCCTTTTCAGGTATTTCAGGATGTTCTTGACCGCTGTCCAGTGATCCACTCCTGGATTACTTTGGTACCTTCCTGCTAGACTTATGGCAAGGCATACATCAGGTCTGGTACACAGCATTGCACACATGATAGAGCCTATGGCTGAAGCATAGGGAACATCTTTCATCTTCTCTCTATCTTCTGCAGTGGTCAGGCATTGAGTCTTACTCAATTTCACACCTTGTAACACAGGCAAGAACCCTTTCTTTGCTTGATCCATTTTGAACTTCTTCAAAACTTTGTCAAGGTATGTGCTTTGTGAAAGTCCAATTAAGCGTCTTGATCTATCTCTATAGATCTTGATGCCCAATATATACGCAGCTTCACCGAGGTCTTTCATTGAAAAACTCTTATTCAAGTATCCCTTTATGCTATCCAGAAATTCTATATCATTTCCAATCAGCAATATGTCATCCACATATAATATCAGAGATGCTACAGAGCTCCCACTCACTTTCTTGTAAATACAGGCTTCTCCAAAAGTCTGTACAAAACCAAATGCTTTGATCACACTATCAAAGCATTTATTCCAACTCTGAGAGGCTTGCACCAGTCCATAAATGGATCGCTGGATCTTGCACACTTTGTTAGCCCCCTTTGGATCGACAAAACCTTCCGGTTGCATCATATACAATTCTTCTTCCACAAATCCATTCAGGAATGCAGTTTTGACATCCATTTGCCAAATTTCATAATCATAAAATGCGGCAATTGCTAACATGATTCGGACAGACTTAAGCATCGCTACGGGTGAGAAGGTCTCATCGTAGTCAATCCCTTGAACTTGTCGAAAACCTTTCGCAACAAGTCGAGCTTTATAGACAATAACATTACCATCAGCGTCAGTCTTCTTCTTGAAGATCCATTTATTTTCAATGGCTTGCCGATCATCGGGCAAGTCAACCAAAGTCCATACTTTGTTCTCATACATGGATCCCATCTCGGATTTCATGGCCTCAAGCCATTTTGCGGAATCTGGGCTCACCATCGCTTCTTCATAGTTCGTAGGTTCGTCATGGTCTAGTAACATAACCTCCAGAACAGGATTACCGTACCACTCTGGTGCGGATCTTACTCTGGTTGACCTACGAGGTTCAGTAATAACTTGATCTGAAGTTTCATGATCATCATCATTAACTTCCTCACTAATTGGTGTAGGTGTCGCAGAAACCGGTTTCTGTGATGAACTACTTTCCAATAAGGGAGCAGGTACAGTTACCTCATCAAGTTCTACTTTCCTCCCACTCACTTCTTTCGAGAGAAACTCCTTCTCCAGAAAAATTCCGAATTTAGCAACAAAAGTTTTTCCTTCGAATCTGTGATAGAAGGTGTACCCAACAGTCTCCTTTGGGTATCCTATGAAGACACATTTCTCCGATTTGGGTTCGAGCTTATCAGGTTGAAGTTTTTTCACATAAGCATCGCAGCCCCAGACTTTAAGAAACGACAACTTTGGTTTCTTGCCAAACCACAGTTCATAAGGCGTCGTCTCAACGGATTTTGATGGTGCCTTATTTAACGTGAATGC
This sequence comes from Aegilops tauschii subsp. strangulata, assembly GCF_002575655.3. NCBI lineage: Eukaryota > Viridiplantae > Streptophyta > Magnoliopsida > Poales > Poaceae > Aegilops > Aegilops tauschii. The sequence continues at coordinate 63,399,502 of NC_053038.3, read as the reverse complement.
AGCCGTCTCTAAAGCATAACCCCAAAATGATAGTGGTAAATCAGTAAGAGACATCATAGATCGCACCATATCTAGTAAAGTACGATTACGACGTTCGGACACACCATTACGTTGTGGTGTTCCGGGTGGCGTGAGTTGCGAAACTATTCCGCATTGTTTCAAATGAAGACCAAACTCATAACTCAAATATTCTCCTCCACGATCAGATCGTAGAAATTTTATTTTCTTGTTACGATGCTTTTCAACTTCACTCTGAAATTCTTTAAACTTTTCAAATGTTTCAGACTTATGTTTCATTAAGTAGATATACCCATATCTGCTCAAATCATCTGTGAAGGTGAGGAAATAACGATATCCGCCACGAGCCTCAATATTCATCGGACCACATACATCTGTATGTATGATTTCCAACAAATCTGTTGCTCTCTCCATAGTTCCGGAGAATGGTGTTTTAGTCATCTTGCCCATGAGGCACGGTTCGCAAGTACCAAGTGATTCATAATCAAGTGGTTCCAAAAGTCCATCAGTATGGAGTTTCTTCATGCGCTTTACACCGATATGACCTAAACGGCAGTGCCACAACTAAGTTGCACCATCATTATCAACTCTGCATCTTTTGGCTTCAATATTATGAATATGTGTATCACTACTATCGAGATTCAACAAAAATAGACCACTCTTCAAGGGTGCATGACCATAAAAGATATTACTCATATCAATAGAACAACCATTATTCTCTGATTTAAATGAATAACCGTCTCGCATCAAACAAGATCCAGATATAATGTTCATGCTGAACGCTGGCACCAAATAACAATTATTTAGGTCTAAAACTAATCCCGAAGGTAGATGTAGAGGTAGCGTGCCGACCGCGATCACATCGACTTTGGAACCATTTCCCACGGGCATCGTCACCTCGTCCTTAGCCAATCTTCGCTTAATCCGTAGCCCCTGTTTCGAGTTGCAAATATTAGCAACAGAACCAGTATCAAATACCCAGGTGCTACTGCGAGCATTAGTAAGGTACACATCAATAACATGTATATCACATATACCTTTGTTCACCTTGCCATCCTTCTTATCCGCCAAATACTTGGGGCAGTTCCGCTTCCAGTGACCAGTCTGCTTGCAGTAGAAGCACTCAGTCTCAGGCTTAGGTCCAGACTTGGGTTTCTTCTCCTGAACAGCAACTTGCTTCCTGTTTTTCTTGAAGTTCCCCTTCTTCTTCCCTTTGCCCTTTTTCTTGAAACTAGTGGTCTTATTGACCATCAACACTTGATGCTCCTTTTTGATTTCTACCTCCGCAGCCTTTAGCATTGCGAAGAGCTCGGGAATCGTCTTATCCATCCCTTGCATGTTATAGTTCATCACGAAGCTCTTGTAGCTTGGTGGCAGTGATTGAAGAATTCTGTCAATGACGCTATCATCCGGAAGATTAACTCCCAGTTGAATCAAGTGATTGTTATACCCAGACATTTTGAGTATATGCTCACTGACAGAACTATTATCTTCCATCTTGCAGCTGTAGAACTTATTGGAGACTTCATATCTCTCAATTCGGGCATTTGCTTGAAATATTAACTTCAACTCCTGGAACATCTCATATGCTCCATGACGTTCAAAATGTTGTTGAAGACCCGGTTCTAAGCCGTAAAGCATGGCACACTGAACTATCGAGTAGTCATCAGCTTTGCTCTGCCAGACGTTCATAACATCTAGTGTTGCTCCTGCAGCAGGCCTGGCACCCAGCGGTGCTTCCAGGACGTAATTCTTCTGTGCAGCAATGAGGATAATCCTCAAGTTACGGACCCAGTCCGTGTAATTGCTACCATCATCTTTCAACAATGCTTTCTCAAGGAATGCATTAAAATTCAACGGAACAACATCACGGGCCATCTATCTACAATTAACATAGACAAGCAAGATACTATTAGGTACTAAGTTCATGATAAATTCAAGTTCAATTAATCATATTACTTAAGAACTCCCACTTAGATAGACATCCCTCTAATCCTCTAAGTGATCACATGATCTATATCAACTAAGCCATGTCCGATCATCACGTCAGATGGAGTAGTTTCAACGGTGAACATCACTATGTTGATCATATCTACTATATGATTCACGCTCGACCTTTCGGTCTCCGTGTTCCGAGGCCATATCTGTTATATGCTAGGCTCGTCAAGTTTAACCTGAGTATTCCGCGTGTGCAACTGTTTTGCACCCGTTGTATTTGAACGTAGAGCCTATCACACCCGATCATCACGTGGTGTCTCAGCACGAAGAACTTTCGCAACGGTGCATACTCAGGGAGAACACTTATACTTTGATAATTTACTGAGGGATCATCTTATAATGCTACCGTCAATCAAAGCAAGATAAGATGCATAAAAAGATAAACATCACATGCAATCAATATAAGTGATATGATATGGCCATCATGTCGGGACCCCGATTCCAAGTCACACCGATCTAGCCTGTAACACCTCATATCACTTTGCGGCCTCACGCACGGTATTCCCACGGGTGTCGCCTTACCATGGCCCGGGACCGTTTGCGCCTTTTGGCTCACGTATATGATAATGTCGCTAGCATCCATATGACAGAGAACCCGGGCCGACATGGCTAGTCGTGAACCCAAAGCGGCACTAACGTATGGGGACAGGCATACATGAATCAACATCGAACGTGTCGGTCAGCAGCATGCGAATCCGGGCTGTAGCACTGGGCTAACAGGACTCCGGGAACCCGGGCTGTAGCAGGCTAGGCAGGACTCCGGATGTCACCGCGTGACATTTCCCCTAAGGGACAGACACAGGAACGATATGAAACACATGCCGGCCAGTCAAGTGTCCAGAGCAGTAGTGCTGGGCTAGTAGGACTCCGGTGAACCGGGCTGTAGCGGACTACTATGGCTCAAGGAGGCACTAGACTACATTTCCCCATAAGAGAGGCTGCTAAGGATAGACAACTAGATTATCGGATCCCACACATACCAAGCATTTCAATCATACACACAATATGCTCGATATGTGCAGATACAACATGGCATCACAACAAGACTCTACGACTCAGAGTATTATTCATTAGGCCCCGAAGAGCCAGATATTACAAACATGGGTCTCATGACCCAACACTCAGAGCATACAAGTCAAACACAAGCGGAAGCTTAACATGTCTGAGTACAGACAACTATAAATGAAAAAGGCTGAGAAGCCTGACTATCTACTAGATCCTGCCGAGGGCACAAGATCGTAGCTGAGGTATCAAGCTAAACGTCGAAGTCCACGCGGAACTACTAGCGAGACTGAAGTCTCTCTGCAAAAACATAAATAAGCAAACGTGAGTACAAATGTACCCAGCAAGACTTACATCAGAACTAGCTACATATGCATCGGTATCAACAAAGGGGGGGTGGTGGAGTTTGACTGCAGCAAGCCAGCTTTGACTCAGTGGCTAACCTGAACTACAACTGCAAGCAACTCTTTTGAGGTGGCGCACACGAGTCCACATATTCACCATATCAATACTCCACTATGGACCCGCTCCCGTCTCCCTACGAGAACGCCATCCATAGCACTCACGCTTATCTTGCGCATTTTAGAGTATCCACTTTCACTTGTCTATGAACTGTTATAGGCAACCCAGAAGTCCTTTACCGCGGACACGGCTATTCGAATAGATCATATTAACCCTGCAGGGGTGTACTTCGTCACACACGCTCTCGCCACTTACCACCATGTACACGTCGTGTACCTCGGCAACCTTCAAGCGGAAGCCTGGCGAGGGAGTCGGCCACAGCCTACCTAAACACTCAAGTCTCTAGTCCAGGTTTATCGCCTATTCAGGTTCCATCCGCAGGGAGTCCGGCCGAGGTTTCCACATACGGCCCCGAACGATGTGTGCAGGGTTCCCGAGACACCAAACGGGCGCCCGGTACACCGTGCCACATGCCTACCGCATCACAGCCCACCCCTCGGTCAGCGCTGTCCACGGCCTCCAGCATACTACAAACACCAGAAACTACTTGCAACTCCTGGACAGAGGACAAGGGTGATTAAGAAGCCGAGAGGGTCCATTGGTTTCGGGCCCAATGCGTGGTAGTAACTGTATCATGGATCACAAACACAGAACTCAGTTCCTGAGGACGGCTTCAATGAGACAACCCACCATGTACTCCTACATGGCCTCTCACCGCTACCTTTACCAAATCGTGTTCACACACTTAGCTCACACACAGTAGGACATGTTCATCACCATTCCAATTCATCCCCGACGAATCAGACCCGACTCAACTCTAAGCAGTAGCAGGCATGACAAACAAGCATGAATGAGTAGGCACATCAGGGCTCAAACAACTCCTACTCATGCTAGTGGGTTTCATCTATTTACTGTGGCAATGACAGGTCATGCAGAGGAAAAGGGGTTCAACTACCGCAGCATGTAACAGTTGAATCGATTGTCCTAATGCAGGAGAAGAGAGCAGGAGCGAGAGAATGGGATTGTATCGGATTGAACAAGGGGGTTTTGCTTGCCTGGCACTTCTCAAGATATTATAGTTCTTCATCGGTGTCATCGAACTCATCGTCGGAATCACGGCTATCGAGAGGGGACAATACCGGCAACAGAGAGGAAACACAATCAATGCAATGCACAATATGATGCATGATCATAACATGGCAATATGAATGTGTTTTGAGCTAATGCAGCTAGCAACATATTAAATGGAGTTGGTTTGAACCTTAGGTTCAAATTCAAACTCCATATAAGACATTTCAAATGCCATTTATTCAAATTGTCATATACAGTGGCTGTAAGTTGTTCAAACATGCATGAGGATGCCATAAACAGATTCTTTGGATTTTTCTGATAATTTTTCATATATAAATTATTTGATTTGGAGCTACGGTTGAATTTCTATGAATTTTAGAAGTTTGCACTATTTTCTGGAATTGCTGGATTATTTTAAATCCAGAAAAGGATTAATTGCGTCAGCACTGCGTCATGCCTGTGTCAGCAGGTCAGCAGCGCTGACCAGGGTCAAACCTGACGTGTGGGGTCCACACGTCAGTGACACCTGGTGCTAACCCGCGTTGATTAGCACTTCAACCTGCTGCGGGGCCCATTGTCAGTGGCTAAGGGCGGCTGAGCTGGCAGGGATTAGCGCTAATGACTGCGCCACGTCGGTCCTCGCCGGAGTTTCGCCGGCGACAACCAAAACTGCGGCGGCAACTCGCCGGACTTGAGCTACAGACGGCGGTTGAACGCACGGGAACCACCAGGAGGTAGCCCACGCTCTTCCGCATCCAGGGGAGGTGTCAGAAGGTCGCGGGGTGGCCTGGTTCGCCGGCGGCGAGCACTTGGGCGGCCGCCGGAGCTCGGGTGGGTGCGGGGGTTAGCGCTGCGGCTTGCAAACAAACGGGCTATCGCGCTAGAGTTGCTCTACGGAACGTCGCGAGTGCAACGGACGCACGCGCGGGGCCATTTGGTCGCCGGAGCCACGACGGCGACGAGCTCATGCGGCGGCGAGCTTCGGGCACGGTGGCTAGTCTAGCTAAAGCTCGCAATCGAGCCTGGGAGTAGGGGGAAACGGTTCAGGGGCTCACAGTGAGGTCGATGAGTAGCTCAGCGTGCTCGGGGAGGCGGAGACGGCGGCGAATCGCCGGTGAGGTTGCCGGCGGCCGAAAGTTGGGGATGAGCTCGGGGAAGACGCTAGAGGGCTCCCGCGGTCGAATGGGTTGGTGTTGACGACGCAGAAGGCGATGGCGGTTCCTCTGGACCCATCGGGGAGGCACGGGATGGACGGTGGCCGCGGTAATTTGCGTCGGCGACGACGAGCTCCGCTCGGGTGTGCTCGGGAGAGGGAGCAGAGGGCGAGGGAGAGAGCAGAGAGTGAGGGGGAGAGGCGAGGGGCTGCGGGGCGTCTCCGTGGCACGTCTGGAGGGGTCGGGGTCGTGCGGCTGAAGCAGGAGGTGGCAAGGCGTCGTCGGCGCGCTCGCCACGCACCTGTCTGTCCTCCTGGCAGGAGGAAGAAGACCACTCAGCCCCTGGTGGGCTGGGCCTCTTCTGCCAGGTAAGGCCCAGGTGAGGTTTCTGTCTTTCCATAATTTCTGTTCTGTTTTCTATTTCTGTAATTGTGTTCTGGGCTTTATTAAAAATGCCAGGGCATTTCCAAAAATCATGAAACTAATCAGGGCTACTGTTTAGAATATATCCAACAGTAAACATTTTAGTTTATGATTATTTGAGCATTTCAAATATTTAATAGCATTTAAATGCCCAAATGCAAATAGAGTATGATTTAATCCAGAGCCCAAATATGTCATGGAAAAATGTGCATCACCTCTGGTTACTGTTTCCAGCATTTTCCAAGAGTGATGAACATTTTTTTAAAGCCATTTGGATTTACTAGAAATATTTTGGTTGAACCTAGTGAATCCCTTTAATGCTAGGGTTTAGGCAATCCCCATTTCAAGTTTCTTTCAAAGCTTAAACATGATGCACACATGAAGTTAGCCTAGTGCAATGTCAGAAGCTAGGGATGTGACAACTCACCCCCACTAAACAAGAATCTCGTCCCGAGATTCAAGACGTGAGGTAAGAAGACAGAGGGTACACAAAGCTAACACGATCTTCATGATCCAATTGCTCTTCGCGAAGATGTTGATCCGTTGCTTCAATTAACGTTGACGTCTTTGCTTTCGAGATCTTCATCCGACACTATGACGACAAGGGAAACTCTATAGAAATCGATCTCCTTGAAGATCGAGCAACTCACGATCAACTCATGGAGTGAGACGTTGAAACATCTCTTGAGCTGAGACTCAACACATACATCGAGAGAGGGATGAAGTGAAACAGAGAACGAAGATTCAAGTTGATAAACACAATTCCACGTTGAATAAGACGGTGCATGGTTTCAAGGTAGCGAGGAGATAATTGCCATGATTCCATAACGGGGCACCTTGGGGAAGGTGACTCGTAGAACTATTCCTTAAGTGGCAAAAAGAATTACTTTTGATACATAGATCATTGAAACTCTTTATACCAGCTTAAGGCAAATCACAGCAATCGTTTGGCGGAGTTCGAAGGAATGGCATACTCGGACTAGAATGGATGATGTGAACTACCTTGTTGAAGACAAAGCAAGGGATGATTTTGCTTATCATCGGAAATGGATGGGACCCATGGTAGGATGGCACAATGACAGTGCAAGCTGGGAACAAAAATGCAAATGCTAGGAATGATTGTAGTAACTAGGGAGGAGCTCAACAGTAGAGAGTGAATCTACTGTTTGAAAGGTTTAGCATAACCGAAGGAAACTGGGAGCGGATCCCAGTTAATGCCGATGATAAAACCTAGTGCTTGTGCGTGCTCTCAAGAACTTGAGCATTTCCGTATTCATCAAGGTTGTACCAATATCCGTGTCAAGGATCCTGGCAACACAACATACCACCATGATGAATAGTGATGGACGATGCAGATGCAAAGGAAGATAACACCTTCTCAGATTTCACCTTAGCGAGGCCAGGGAAGCAAAATCTGGATGATCGACCGAGAGACATTTAGCACTCCGCTTCTAATGTTCTCCTTGATGTTCTAGCGTAACCCATTGGATGTGGTTTGGAATCTTGAACATCAAGTAGTAGGTCGGACTTCGGGTGCGCAGGAATCCATAAGGAATAACTAGTGGAATAAATCCTAAGAAATCCTTATGGGGAGGTGGCCAACTTACTCAATCCAGATACTACAATAATAGGTCTTCCGGCTGGGTGTGTTGGCCACGACATCCACTTTACCGATTAACGAGAGACCAATATTGTAGTTCTTGGAAAATGTTCCAACCATCATATCTGCCCGAGATTCAGATCTGGTTGGTGTCAGGATATTCCAGACTCATCAAGTCTAGAAGGAAAATGAAAGTTTGCAACACAAATCGACGAGATGACGTTGCGAGATTCTCAGGGGATGAACTACGATAGCAAGCTCCAAAACATGAGCTGGTTCTGCTACAAACACATGTGAACACGCTGTCCCAGACAAGCATGACCACATAGTAGTCTTATGATAAAACACTACCGAGTTCAGGTGGGGAACCATCATCTAGGGTAACGAAGTCTTGTGCATGACCTAGGATTTGCACAACAACTCCTTTTCCTTGAACAAATCAATCAGTGGCTTGGTGTGCTAGAGAATTCATATGGAATGAAGATGATCAGTCTAACAGACCACGGAATACTTCGCACGTGCATAACTGACTTGGGACGATTCCAGAGGAGGCACATTGACTTTCTCAAATCCACGACGGCAACTTGCATCAGATGCACGTGAATTAGAGGAAGTCACTACTTTCATCCAAACATATGCTTCATGAACGGAACACGAAGATAATGCTTATAAAGTTTCCAATACTAGCTGGATGTTCAACACGAGTCATGGAGAAGGTAGCAGTGTTGCTGATGGGCTCAACAACAATTCATCCAGGTTTCCATGGAGATGGAATTCCATGATTATGTGAACAAGTGATAGCATTGGTCAGACCCAAAAGATATAATGGTGTATGCTCGAGGGATCAACCACGAGTAAGACAACATTATGAACATCGTTGGTTCTGATTTGATTTGATGATAGCCCATACTCAAATCAAAGTCTTGATACGACAATAGGTCCAACAACTGATCACAGGGACCAATCGATGAAGATATCATCTATCTTCAACACACGCAAATATATCCCTTGAAATTAACTAAGCTGGCAAGCTTTTATCTTCCAACTCTCCAAGTTGTTGTTTAGCTTGACCAACTAGCTCAGGGTATCCAACACGGATTCTTGGAGAAGGGGTGGTTTACTGGAAAACCAACTTGTTCACGACTCAACATATCGGTCATGGACAACCTGGTGGTACTTCCAAGAAGATATTTGGAAAATCACGATCCACCGACATGTTATTAAGATCGAGAACAACCTTGCTTTTCAGGGCAAGACGATATGATCAAATAAGCAAGGGATTCAATCCTAACTCAAAGATCGAAAAGTACACCGGGAATATGGACTAGGTAGCACGATCATCCTCAGGATGGTGATTCAATAACCAACACGCTAAGAGTGAGAGTATTGTCCATTAACTACCAAGCAACAAGTTGCTCGGAGTATTGATTTCACACACCACAATTCACTTGTCGGCATTCCGGTTACAATAACACGGGAACCGAGGAATGAACAATGATAGCAAGAAGTATTACTGCGTCAAGAATTCATAGGAGGTGGTGCAATTCTCATGACACTCTTGACATAAAGATGGTAACACTCCAAGGTAGAACAGAACAAAAACTGGATTGGCATTTGATCTGTGGAATACAGCTACTTTGACCCAATCCTGGATATGGTTGAGGTACTGGAGTTTGTTTCTCCTAGTCATTCTGGAATAGAATGGCTTGACGGACCACAAGAATAATAGGCATTGATAACACAAATGCACAATTACTCCTGACTATCAATTGATAGACGAGGGCCAGAAAATAACTAAAGAGGGACAACCCAAGGGAACATATGTTTTTCTGAGTTGTGGATGCATGGATTAGTATGTCGAACAAATTCAACATATTTCTTCCGGGTAACCCATGCAGAGGAGGAAGGACTGGCAGAGTCACAATATGGATGGAGTACTCCTCAAGAGCGCTCTGGTTGTGATCTTTTGGTTAAAAGAACTTCTGCCATAAGGGTTCATGGTATTTGGAAGAAGGAAATACCACGGACCTCGAGGACTATCGCAAAGGTTACTAATATCTTTAAGGGAGCTAGCAAATACTAGCTACATGAATTAAGTAGAGTGAATCTTGGGTTCAAGAACCCAGGAATAGAATGCCTACTAACTAAATGGCATCACGGGATGCTTTCGAGAATATTGGCCAGAATCATCACACTGGGGATACAAGGCATTGCTAGATTACTGAGTGGTCCTCGATGACACCTAGGGTCATAATAATATCTCCAATATATATGTCAAGGCAACAGAGTACCTCAACTCAACGATTAGTGTGATTAACCTGGCCTAAAGGAACATCGACCAGAGGGAGATGATTTTGCAAATGCATCAGATAGTTTAGAAACCTGGGATGACTCGGATAGCATAACGGCTGTAAATGCTCAAAAGATTTGAGACATCCTGCAAAATGGTGGCATAACCACTTAGAAGCACAATATCAAGGTTCCGAGACCAACTATGAACACACGGAAGTAGTAGAGACTGAACTGAGGCTTGAAACCAACAATCCTACGAGTCTACGGATTAGTAACACGTGATCCTGATAGAAAGATGAGAATCCTAGTTCTTAATCCCCGTCGAAGAGAAGAGGGTGACTCAGATCAGAAGGGCATAAGGTAAAGGAGTAAAAAGAGCCTTACGTTCCTTCCCACAATCAATTCCCTTACATAACTAAAGCATTTCTAGACTCAACTTCGACCAGTTTGGCTTGGTAATCCTACAGGCAGTCAGGCTCTGATACCAACGCTGTCGGGACCCCGATTCCAAGTCACACCGATCTAGCCTGTAACACCTCATATCACTTTGCGGCCTCACGCACGGTATTCCCACGGGTGTCGCCTTACCATGGCCCGGGACCGTTTGCGCCTTTTGGCTCACGTATATGATAATGTCGCTAGCATCCATATGACAGAGAACCCGGGCCGACATGGCTAGTCGTGAACCCAAAGCGGCACTAACGTATGGGGACAGGCATACATGAATCAACATCGAACGTGTCGGTCAGCAGCATGCGAATCCGGGCTGTAGCACTGGGCTAACAGGACTCCGGGAATCCGGGCTGTAGCAGGCTAGGCAGGACTCCGGATGTCACCGCGTGACATTTCCCCTAAGGGACAGACACAGGAACGATATGAAACACATGCCGGCCAGTCAAGTGTCCAGAGCAGTAGTGCTGGGCTAGCAGGACTCCGGTGAACCGGGCTGTAGCGGACTACTATGGCTCAAGGAGGCACTAGACTACATTTCCCCATAAGAGAGGCTGCTAAGGATAGACAACTAGATTGTCGGATCCCACACATACCAAGCATTTCAATCATACACACAATATGCTCGATATGTGCAGATACAACATGGCATCACAACAAGACTCTACGACTCAGAGTATTATTCATTAGGCCCCGAAGAGCCAGATATTACAAACATGGGTCTCATGACCCAACACTCAGAGCATACAAGTCAAACACAAGCGGAAGCTTAACATGTCTAAGTACAGACAACTATAAATGAAAAAGGCTGAGAAGCCTGACTATCTACTAGATCCTGCCGAGGGCACAAGATCGTAGCTGAGGTATCAAGCTAAACGTCGAAGTCCACGCGGAACTACTAGCGAGACTGAAGTCTCTCTGCAAAAACATAAATAAGCAAACGTGAGTACAAATGTACCCAGCAAGACTTACATCAGAACTAGCTACATATGCATCGGTATCAACAAAGGGGGGGTGGTGGAGTTTGACTGCAGCAAGCCAGCTTTGACTCAGTGGCTAACCTGAACTACAACTGCAAGCAACTCTTTTGAGGTGGCGCACACGAGTCCACATATTCACCATATCAATACTCCACTATGGACCCGCTCCCGTCTCCCTACGAGAACGCCATCCATAGCACTCACGCTTATCTTGCGCATTTTAGAGTATCCACTTTCACTTGTCTATGAACTGTTATAGGCAACCCAGAAGTCCTTTACCGCGGACACGGCTATTCGAATAGATCATATTAACCCTGCAGGGGTGTACTTCGTCACACACGCTCTCGCCACTTACCACCATGTACACGTCGTGTACCTCGGCAACCTTCAAGCGGAAGCCTGGCGAGGGAGTCGGCCACAGCCTACCTAAACACTCAAGTCTCTAGTCCAGGTTTATCGCCTATTCAGGTTCCATCCGCAGGGAGTCCGGCCGAGGTTTCCACATACGGCCCCGAACGATGTGTGCAGGGTTCCCGAGACACCAAACGGGCGCCCGGTACACCGTGCCACGTGCCTACCGCATCACAGCCCACCCCTCGGTCAGCGCTGTCCACGGCCTCCAGCATACTACAAACACCAGAAACTACTTGCAACTCCTGGACAGAGGACAAGGGTGATTAAGAAGCCGAGAGGGTCCATTGGTTTCGGGCCCAATGCGTGGTAGTAACTGTATCATGGATCACAAACACAGAACTCAGTTCCTGAGGACGGCTTTAATGAGACAACCCACCATGTACTCCTACATGGCCTCTCACCGCTACCTTTACCAAATCGTGTTCACACACTTAGCTCACACACAGTAGGACATGTTCATCACCATTCCAATTCATCCCCGACGAATCAGACCCGACTCAACTCTAAGCAGTAGCAGGCATGACAAACAAGCATGAATGAGTAGGCACATCAGGGCTCAAACAACTCCTACTCATGCTAGTGGGTTTCATCTATTTACTGTGGCAATGACAGGTCATGCAGAGGAAAAGGGGTTCAACTACCGCAGCATGTAACAGTTGAATCGATTGTCCTAATGCAGGAGAAGAGAGCAGGAGCGAGAGAATGGGATTGTATCGGATTGAACAAGGGGGTTTTGCTTGCCTGGCACTTCTCAAGATATTATAGTTCTTCATCGGTGTCATCGAACTCATCGTCGGAATCACGGCTATCGAGAGGGGACAATACCGGCAACAGAGAGGAAACACAATCAATGCAATGCACAATATGATGCATGATCATAACATGGCAATATGAATGTGTTTTGAGCTAATGCAGCTAGCAACATATTAAATGGAGTTGGTTTGAACCTTAGGTTCAAATTCAAACTCCATATAAGACATTTCAAATGCCATTTATTCAAATTGTCATATATAGTGGCTGTAAGTTGTTCAAACATGCATGAGGATGCCATAAACAGATTCTTTGGATTTTTCTGATAATTTTTCATATATAAATTATTTGATTTGGAGCTACGGTTGAATTTCTATGAATTTTAGAAGTTTGCACTATTTTCTGGAATTGCTGGATTATTTTAAATCCAGAAAAGGATTAATTGCGTCAGCACTGCGTCATGCCTGTGTCAGCAGGTCAGCAGCGCTGACCAGGGTCAAACCTGACGTGTGGGGTCCACACGTCAGTGACACCTGGTGCTAACCCGCGTTGATTAGCACTTCAACCTGCTGCGGGGCCCATTGTCAGTGGCTAAGGGCGGCTGAGCTGGCAGGGATTAGCGCTAATGACTGCGCCACATCGGTCCTCGCCGGAGTTTCGCCGGCGACAACCAAAACTGCGGCGGCAACTCGCCGGACTTGAGCTACAGACGGCGGTTGAACGCACGGGAACCACCAGGAGGTAGCCCACGCTCTTCCGCATCCAGGGGAGGTGTCAGAAGGTCGCGGGGTGGCCTGGTTTGCCGGCGGCGAGCACTTGGGCGGCCGCCGGAGCTCGGGTGGGTGCGGGGGTTAGCGCTGCGGCTTGCAAACAAACGGGCTATCGCGCTAGAGTTGCTCTACGGAACGTCGCGAGTGCAACGGACGCACGCGCGGGGCCATTTGGTCGCCGGAGCCACGACGGCGACGAGCTCATGCGGCGGCGAGCTTCGGGCACGGTGGCTAGTCTAGCTAAAGCTCGCAATCGAGCCTGGGAGTAGGGGGAAACGGTTCAGGGGCTCACAGTGAGGTCGATGAGTAGCTCAGCGTGCTCGGGGAGGCGGAGACGGCGGCGAATCGCCGGTGAGGTTGCCGGCGGCCGAAAGTTGGGGATGAGCTCGGGGAAGACGCTAGAGGGCTCCCGCGGTCGAATGGGTTGGTGTTGACGACGCAGAAGGCGATGGCGGTTCCTCTGGACCCATCGGGGAGGCACGGGATGGACGGTGGCCGCGGTAATTTGCGTCGGCGACGACGAGCTCCGCTCGGGTGTGCTCGGGAGAGGGAGCAGAGGGCGAGGGAGAGAGCAGAGAGTGAGGGGGAGAGGCGAGGGGCTGCGGGGCGTCTCCGTGGCACGTCTGGAGGGGTCGGGGTCGTGCGGCTGAAGCAGGAGGTGGCAAGGCGTCGTCGGCGCGCTCGCCACGCACCTGTCTGTCCTCCTGGCAGGAGGAAGAAGACCACTCAGCCCCTGGTGGGCTGGGCCTCTTCTGCCAGGTAAGGCCCAGGTGAGGTTTCTGTCTTTCCATAATTTCTGTTCTGTTTTCTATTTCTGTAATTGTGTTCTGGGCTTTATTAAAAATGCCAGGGCATTTCCAAAAATCATGAAACTAATCAGGGCTACTGTTTAGAATATATCCAACAGTAAACATTTTAGTTTATGATTATTTGAGCATTTCAAATATTTAATAGCATTTAAATGCCCAAATGCAAATAGAGTATGATTTAATCCAGAGCCCAAATATGTCATGGAAAAATGTGCATCACCTCTGGTTACTGTTTCCAGCATTTTCCAAGAGTGATGAACATTTTTTTAAAGCCATTTGGATTTACTAGAAATATTTTGGTTGAACCTAGTGAATCCCTTTAATGCTAGGGTTTAGGCAATCCCCATTTCAAGTTTCTTTCAAAGCTTAAACATGATGCACACATGAAGTTAGCCTAGTGCAATGTCAGAAGCTAGGGATGTGACACATCATCATCTTGTGCTTGTGATCTCCATCTCCGAAGCACCGTCATGATCCCCATCGTCACTGGCGCGACACCTTGATCTCCATCGTAGCATCATTGTCGTCTCGCCAACTATTGCTTCTACGACTATCGCTACCGCTTAGTGATAAAGTAAAACAATTACATGGCGATTGCATTGCATACAATAAAACGACAACCATATGGCTCCTGCCAGTTGCCGATAACTCGGTTACAAAACATGATCATCTCATACAATAAAATTTAGCATCATGTCTTGACCATATCACATCACAACATGCCCTGCAAAAACAAGTTAGACGTCCTCTACTTTGTTGTTGCAAGTTTTACGTGGCTGCTACGGGCTTAGCAAGAACCGTTCTTACCTACGCATCAGAACCACAACGATAGTTTGTCAAGTTGGTGCTGTTTTAACCTTCGCAAGGACCGGGCGTAGCCACACTCGGTTCAACTAAAGTTGGAGAAACTGACACCCGCCAGCCACCTCTGTGCAAAGCACGTCGGAAGAACCAGTCTCGCGTAAGCGTACGCGTAATGTCGGTCCGGGCCGCTTCATCCAACAATACCGCCGAACCAAAGTATGACATGCTGGTAAGCAGTATGACTTATATCGCCCACAACTCACTTGTGTTCTACTCGTGCATATGACATCTACGCATAAAACCAGGCTCTGATACCACTGATGGGGAACGTAGTAATTTCAAAAAAATTCCTACGCACACGCAAGATCATGGTGATGCATAGCAACGAGAGGGGAGAGTGTTGTCCACGTACCCTCATAGACCGAAAGCGGAAGCGTTAACACAATGCGGTTGATGTAGTCGTACGTCTTCACGATCCGACCGATCAAGTACCAAACGCACGGCACCTCCGAGTTCAGCACACGTTCAGCTCGATGACGTCCCTCGAACTCTGATCCAGCCGAGTGTTGAGGGAGAGTTTCGTCAGCACGACGGCGTGGTGACGAAGATGATGTTCTACCGACGCAGGGCTTCGCCTAAGAACCGCTATGATATTATCGAGGTGTAATATGGTGGAGGGGGGCACCGCACACGGCTAAAAGATCAATAGATCAATTGTTGTGTCTATGGGGTGCCCCCTGCCCCCGTATATAAAGGAGCAAAGGGGGGAGGTGCGGCCAGCCTTGGGGCGCGCCAGGAGGAGTCCTACTCCCACCGGGAGTAGGACTCCCCCCCTTTTCCTAGTTGGATTAGGACTTGGGAGGGGGGAAAGAGAAGAGGGAGAAGAAGGAAGGGGGGCGCCGCCCCCTTCTCCTTGTCCTATTCGGACTAGGGGGGAGGGGCGTGCGGCCCAGCCCTAGCCGCCTCTCCTCTCTTCCACCTAGGCCCACTAAGGCCCATTAAGTTGCCGGGGGGTTCCGGTAACCTCCCGGTACTCCGGTAAAATCCCGATTTCACACGGAACACTTCCGATATCCAAACATAGGCTTCCAATATATCAATCTTTATGTCTCGACCATTTCGAGACTCCTCGTCATGTCCGTGATCACATCCGGGACTCCGAACAACCTTCGGTACATCAAAACATATAAACTCATAATATAACTATCATCGAAACGTTAAGCGTGCGGACCCTACGGGTTCGAGAACTATGTAGACATGACTGAGACACGTCTCCGGTCAATAACCAATAGCGGAACCTGGATACTCATATTGGCTCCCACATATTCTACGAAGATCTTTATCGGTCAGACCGCATAACAACATACGGTGTTCCCTTTGTCATCGGTATGTTACTTGCCCGAGATTCGATCATCAGTATCTTAATACCTAGTTCAATCTCGTTACCGGCAAGTCTCTTTACTCGTTCCGTAATACATCATCTCGCAACAAACTCATTAGTTGCAATGCTTGCAAGGCTTAAGTGATGTGCATTACCGAGAGGGCCATAAGATACCTCTCCGACAATCAGAGTGACAAATCCTAATCTCCAAATACGCCAACCCAACAAGTACCTTCGGAGACACCTGTAGAGCACCTTTATAATCACCCAGTTATGTTGTGACGTTTGGTAGCACACAAAGTTTCCTCCGGTAAATGGGAGTTGCATAATCTCATAGTCATAGGAACATGTATAAGTCATGAAGAAAGCAATAGCAACATACTAAACGATCGAGTGCTAAGCTAACGGAATGGGTCAAGTCAATCACATCATTCTCCTAATGATGTGATCCCGTTAATCAAATGACAACTCATGTCAATGGCTAGGAACATAACCATCTTTGATCAACGAGCTAGTCAAGTAGAGGCATACTAGTGACACTTTGTTTGTCTATGTATTCACACAAGTATTATGTTTCCGGTTAATACAATTCTGTCATGAATAATAAACATTTATCATGTATTCACACAAGTATTATGTTTCTGGTTAATACAACGAGCTAGTCAAGTACGACTACATCAACCGCATTGTGTTAACGCTTCCGCTTTCGGTCTACGAGGGTACGTGGACAACACTCTCCCCTCTCGTTGCTATGCATCACCATGATCTTGCGTGTGCGTAGGAATTTTTTTGAAATTACTACGTTCCCCATCAGTGGTATCAGAGCCTGGTTTTATGCGTAGATGTCATATGCACGAGTAGAACACAAGTGAGTTGTGGGCGATATAAGTCATACTGCTTACCAGCATGTCATACTTTGGTTCGGCGGTATTGTTGGATGAAGCGGCCCGGACCGACATTACGCGTACGCTTACGCGAGACTGGTTCTTCCGACGTGCTTTGCACAGAGGTGGCTGGCGGGTGTCAGTTTCTCCAACTTTAGTTGAACCGAGTGTGGCTACGCCCGGTCCTTGCGAAGGTTAAAACAGCACCAACTTGACAAACTATCGTTGTGGTTCTGATGCGTAGGTAAGAACGGTTCTTGCTAAGCCCGTAGCAGCCACGTAAAACTTGCAACAACAAAGTAGAGGACGTCTAACTTGTTTTTGCAGGGCATGTTGTGATATGATATGGTCAAGACATGATGCTAAATTTTATTGTATGAGATGATCATGTTTTGTAACTGAGTTATCGGCAACTGGCAGGAGCCATATGGTTGTCGCTTTATTGTATGCAATGCAATCGCCCTGTAATTGCTTTACTTTATCACTAAGCGGTAGCGATAGTCGTAGAAGCAATAGTTGGTGAGACGACAACGATGCTACGATGGAGATCAAGGTGTCGCGCCGGTGATGATGGTGATCATGACGGTGCTTCAGAGATGGAGATCACAAGCACAAGATGATGATGGCCATATCATATCACTTATATTGATTGCATGTGATGTTTATCTTTTATGCATCTTATTCTGCTTAGATCGACGGTAGCATTATAAGATGATCTCTCACTAAATTATCAAGGTATAAGTGTTCTCCCTGAGTATGCACCATTGCGAAAGTTCTTCGTGCTGAGACACCACGTGATGATCGAGTGTGATGGGCTCTACGTTCAAATACAACGGGTGCAAAACAGTTGCACACGCGGAATACTCAGGTTAAACTTGACGAGCCTAGCATATAACAGATATGGCCTCGGAACACTGAGACCGAAAGGTCGAGCGTGAATCATATAGTAGATATGATCAACATAGTGATGTTCACCATTGAAAACTACTCCATTTCACTTGATGATCGGTTATGGTTTAGTTGATTTGGATCACGTGATCACTTAGATGATTAGAGAGATGTCTATCTAAGTGGGAGTTCTTTTATAATCTGATTAATTGAACTTTAATTTATCATGAACTTAGTCCTGGTAGTATTAGCATATCTATGTTGTAGATCAATAGTTCGCGATGTTGCTCCCCGTTTATTTTTTATATGTTCCTAGAGAAAACTAAGTTGAAAGACGTTAGTAGCAATGATGCGGATTGGATCCGTAATATGAGGTTTATCCTCATTGCTGCACAGAAGAATTATGTCCTTGATGCACCGCTAGGTGACAGACCTATTGCAGGAGCAGATGCAGATGTTATGAACGTTTTGACAAAAGCTCGGTATGATGACTACTTGATAGTTAAGTGCACCATGCTTTACGGCTTAGAATCGGGACTTCAAAGACGTTTTGAACGTCATGGACCATATGAGATGTTCCAGGAGTTGAAGTTAATATTTCAAGCAAATACCCGAGTTGGGAGATATGAAGTCTCCAACAAGTTCTATAGCTAAAAGATGGAGGAGGATAGCTCAAGCAGTGAGCATGTGCTCATATTGTCTGGGTACTACAATCGCTTGAATCAAGTGGGAGTTAATCTTCCAGATAAAATAGTGATTAACGGAATTCTCTAGTCACCATCACCAAGTTAGTAGAACTTCGTGATGAACTATAATATGCAAGGGATAACGAAAACAATTCCCAAGCTCTTCGCGATGCTAAAATCGGCGAAGGTAGAAATCAAGAAAAACATCAAGTGTTGATGGTTGACAAGAGCACTAGTTTCAAGAGAAAGGGCAAAGGGAAGAAGGGGAACTTCAAGAAGAATGGCAAGCAAGTTGCTACTCAAGTGAAGAAGCCCAAGTCTGGACCTAAGCCTGAGACTAAGTGCTTCTACTGCAAAGGGACTGGTCACTAGAAGCAGAAACACCCCAAGTATTTGGCGGATAAGAAGAATGGCAAAGTGAACAAGCTATATTTGATATACATGTTATTGATGTGTATTTTACTAGTGTTCGTAGCAACTCCTCGGTATTTGATACTGGTTCAGTTGCTAAGAGTAGTAACTCGAAACGGGAGTTGCAGAATGAACAGAGACTAGTTAAGGGTAAAGTGACGATGTGTGTTGGAAGTGGTTCCAAGATTTATATGATCATCATCGCACACTCCCTATACTTTCGGGATTAGTGTTGAACCTAAATAAGTGTTATTTGATGTTTGCGTTGAGCATAAATATGATTTGATCATGTTTATTGCAATACGGTTATTCATTTAAGTTAGAGAACAATTGTTGTTCTATTTACATGAATAGAACCTTGTATGGTAATACACACCAACGAAAATGGTTTGTTGGATCTCGATCGTGGTGATACACATATTCATAATATTGAAGCCAAAAAGATGCAAAGTTAATAATGATAGTGCAACTTATTTATGGCATTGCCGTTTAGGTCATATTGGTGTAAAGCGCATGAAGAAACTCCATGCTGATGGGCTTTTAGAATCACTTGATTATGAATCACTTGATGCTTGCAAACCATGCCTCTTGGGCAAGATGACTAAAACGCCGTTCTCCGGAACTATGGAGCGAGCAACAGATTTGTTGGAAATCATACATACTGATGTATGTGGTCCGATGAATATTGAGGCTCACAGCGGGTATCATTATTTTCTGACCTTCACACATGATTTGAGCAGATATGGGTATATCTACTTAATGAAACAGAAGTCTGAAACATTTGAAAAGTTCATATAATTTCAGAGTGAAGTGGAAAATCATCGTAACAAGAAAAATAAAGTTTCTACGATCTGATCGTGGAGAAGAATATTTGAGTTACGAGTTTGGTCTTCATTTGAAACAATGCGGAATAGTTTCGCAACTCACGCCACCTGGAACACCACAGCGTAACGGTGTGTCCGAACATTGTAACTATACTTTATTAAATATGGTGCAATCTATGATGTATTTTACCGATTTACCACTATAGTTTTGGGGTTATGCATTAGAGACAGCTGCATTCACGTTAAATAGGGCACCATCTAAATCTGTTGAGACGACACCATATGAACTGTGGTTTGGCAAGAAACCAAAGTTGTCGTTTCTTAAAGTTTGGGGTAGCAATGCTTATGTGAAAAAGTTTCATCCTGATAAACTCAAACCCAAACTGGAGAAATGTGTCTTCATAGGATACCCAAAGGAGACAGTTGGGTACACCTTCTATCATAGATCCGAAGGCAAGACATTCGTTGCTAAGAATGGATCCTTTCTAGAGAAGGGTTTTCTCTCGAAAGAAGTGACTGGGAGGAATGTAGAACTTGATGAGGTAATTGTACCTTCTCCCGAATTGGAAAGTAGTTCATCACAGAAATCAGTTCTAATGATCTCTACACCAATTAGTGAGGAAGCTAATGATGATGATCATGAAACTTCAGATCAAGTTACTACCGAACCTCGTAGGTCAACCAGAGTGAGATCCGCACCAGAGTGGTACGGTAATCCTGTTCTGGAGGTCATGTTACTTGACCATGACGAACCTACGAACTATGAGGAAGCGATGATGAGCCCAGATTCCGCGAAATGGCTTGAGGCCATGAAATCTGAGATGGGATCCATGTATGAGAACAAAGTATGGACTTTGATTGACTTGCCCAATGATCAGCGAGCCATTGAGATTAAATGGATCTTCAAGAGGAAGACGGACGCTGATAGTAGTGTTACTATCTACAAAGCTAGAATTGTCGCAAAAGGTTTTTGACAAGTTCAAGGTGTTGACTATGATGAGAGTTTCTCACTCGTATCTATGCTTAAGTCTGTCCGAATCATGTTAGCAATTGCCGCATTTTATGAAATCTGGCAAATGGATAAACAAAACTACATTCCTTAATGGATTTATTAAAGAAGAGTTGTATATGATGCAACTAGAAGGTTTTGTCAATCCTAAAGGTGCTAACAAAATATGCAAGCTCCAGCAATCCATCTATGGGCTGGTGCAAGCATCTCGGAGTTGGAATATACGCTTTGATAAGTTGATCAAAGCATATAGTTTTACACAGACTTGCGGTGAAGCCTGTATTTACAAGAAAGTGAGTGGGAGCACCACAACATTTCTGATAAGTATATGTGAATGACATATTGTTGATCGGAAATAATGTAGAATTTTCTGGAAAGCGTAAAGGAGTATTTGAAAGGAGTTTTTCAAAGAAAGACCTCGGTGAAGCTGCTTACATATTGAGCATCAAGATCTATAGAGATAGATCAAGACGCTTGATAAGTTTTTTCAATGAGTACATACCTTGACAAGATTTTGAAGTAGTTCAAAATGGAACAGTCAAAGAAAGAGTTCTTGCCTGTGTTACAAGGTGTGAAGTTGAGTAAGACTCAAAGCCCGACCACGGCAGAAGATAGAAAGAGAATGAAAGTCATTCCCTATACCTCAGCCATAGGTTCTATAAAGTATGCCATGCTGTGTACCAGATCTATTGTATACCCTGCACTGAGTTTAGCAAGGGAGTACAATAGTGATCTAGGAGTAGATCACTGGACAGCGGTCAAAAATTATCCTTAGTGGAATAAGGACATGTTTCTCGATTATGGAGGTGACAAAAGGTTCGTCGTAAACGGTTACGTCGATGCAAGCTTTGACACCGATCTGGATGACTCTAAGTCTCGATCTAGATACATATTGAAAGTGGGAGCTATTAGCTAGAGTAGCTCCGTGCAGAGCATTGTAAACATAGAAATTTGCAAAATACTTACGAATCTGAATGTGGCAGACCCGTTGACTAAACTTCTCTCACACGCAAAACATGATCACACCTTAGTACTCTTTGGGTGTTAATCACATAGCGATGTGAACTAGATTATTGACTCTAGTAAACCCTTTGGGTGTTGGTCACATGACGATGTGAACTATGGGTGTTAATCACATGGTGATGTGAACTATTGGTGTTAAATCACATGGCGATGTGAACTAGATTATTGACTCTAGTGCAAGTGGGAGACTGAAGGAAATATGCCCTAGAGGCAATAATAAATTTATTATTTATTTCCTTATTTCATGATAAATGTTTATTATTCATGCTAGAATTGTATTAACCGGAAACATGATACATGTGTGAATACATAGACAAACAGAGTGTCACTAGTATGCCTCTACTTGACTAGCTCGTTGATCAAAGATGGTTATGTTTCCTAACCATAGACATGAGTTGTCATTTGATTAACGGGGTCACATCATTAGGAGAATGATGTGATTGACTTGACCCATTCCGTTAGCTTAGCACTTGATCGTTTAGTATGTTGATATTGCTTTCTTCATGACTTATACATGTTCCTATGACTATGAGATTATGCAACTCCCATTTACCGGAGGAACACTTTGTGTGCTACCAAACGTCACAACATAACTGGGTGATTATAAAGGTGCTCTACAGGTGTCTCAGAAGGTACTTGTTGGGTTGGCGTATTTCGAGATTAGGATTTGTCACTCTGATTGTCGGAGAGGTATCTCTGGGCCCACTCGGTAATGCACATCACTATAAGCCTTGCAAGCATTGTAACTAATGAGTTAGTTGCGGGATGATGTATTACGGAACGAGTAAAGAGACTTGCCGGTAACGAGATTGAACTAGGTATTGAGATACCGACGATCGAATCTCGGGCAAGTAACATATCGATGACAAAGAACAACGTATGTTGTTATGCGGTCTGACCGATAAAGATCTTCGTAGAATATGTAGGAGCCAATATGGGCATCCAGGTTCCGCTATTGGTTATTGTCCAGAGAAGTGTCTCGGTCATGTCTACATAGTTCTCGAACCCGTAGGGTCCGCACGCTTAACGTTCGTTGACGATATAGCACTATGAGTTATGTATGTTGGTGACCGAATGTTGTTCGGAGTTTTGGATGAGATCACAGATATGACGAGGAACTCCGGAATGGTCCGGAAGTAAAGATTGATATGTGGATAGTAGTGTTTGATCTCCGGAATGGTTCCGGAATCCACCGGAAGGGGTTCCGGATGTTTCCCGAAATGTTTGGGTACGAGAACACTTTATTTGGGCCAAAGGGGAAAGCCCACAAGGTTTTTGGAAAGCACAAAAGGAAGTTTTGCGGAGTCCAGGGGCCAGACGCCGGGAACCCTGGCGTCTGGCCCTGGAGTCCGAGAAGGACTCTTGCCTTTCGGGTGAAACCGACTTTGTGGAGGCTTTTACTCCAAGTTTCGACCCCCAAGGCTCAACATATAAATAGAGGGGTAGGGCTAGCACCCAAGACACATCAATAAACACCAAGCCGTGTGCCGGCAACCCCGTCCCCTCTAGTTTATCCTCCATCATAGTTTTCGTAGTGCTTAGGCGAAGCCCTGCGAAGATTGTTCTTCACCAACACCGTCACCACGCCGTCGTGCTGTCGGAACTCATCTACTACTTCGCCCCTCTTGCTGGATCGAGAAGGCGAGGACGTCACCGAGCCGAACGTGTGCAGAACTCAGAGGTGTCGTGCTTTCGGTACTTGGATCGGTCGGATCGTGAAGACGTACGACTACATCAACCGCGTTGATATAACACTTCCGCAAACGGTCTACAAGGGTACGTAGACAACACTCTCCCCTCTCATTGTTATGCATCACCATGATCATGTGTGTGCGTAGGAAATTTTTGAAATTACTACGTTCCCCAACATTATCACCACCAAAAACAATCTTAGGCGACATATTGGCCTATGATAGATGACATTCTCGACTGTCACCGAAAATGGCCATCAGTGACAATTTTGGGTTCGTACCTAAGACACGATCTTGCATGATGGAGGAAGTGGTGCCATCAATATTTTATATTTATGACGACACTTCAGTGACGATGGGGGTAACGGGCGAAAAACATCACCGGGGTATTTTCCGTGATGAAAAACGGTTTTACGTGACACAAGTGAAACATCACAGAATAAACAAGATTTTGTAGTGACTGAGCACCACATTGTGACACTTTAGCACTTGTAATCCCCCATATCAATGAAGAACATGACATAGAGTTTTATGCTATAAATGGCGGCTAGAATTTCCATATCAATGAAGAACATGAAATAGTGTTTTATGCCATCAATGGTGGCCAGAACCTGTATAAAATCCTTTTGCCTTCTGTTTTCCTAACCAAGAAATCAAGAGCGTTTTAGTCCCTGGCCAAACACAAAAATACAGGGTATCCTTGATCCCTGGTGTCCCGAGTTTGCACTCCAACACCTCCCTTGATTTAAAGCCTGCCTTTCAAACACCCGACCTCTCCAAATCCAACAACCCATCCTATGGGAGTCTAAGTGTGAAGGAGATTATCTTTTGAAGCACAAGCAAGGGATTCTGTTGGGGAACGTAGCATGCAATTTCAAAAAAATTCCTACGACCACACAAGATCTATCTAGGAGATGCATAGCAACGAGAGGGGGAGAGTGTGTCCATGTACCCTCGTAGACTGAAAGCAGAAGCGTTAGGTTAACGCGGTTGATGTAGTCGAACGTCTTCACGATCCAACCGATCCAAGTACCAAACGTACGGCACCTCCGTGTCCAGCACACGTTCAACTCGATGACGTCCCTCGAACTCTTGATCCAGTAGAGGGTCGAGGGAGAGTTATGTTAGCACGACGGCGTGGTGACGGTGATGGTGATGTGATCCGCGCAGGGCTTTGCCTAAGCACTACATGAATATGGCCGGAGGAGCAAATTGTGGAGAGAGACGCTGCACACGGCTTGGAACAATTGTTGTGTCTCCAAGGGGTGCCCTGCCCACGTATATAAAGGAGGGAGAGGGAGGAGGCCGGCCCTAGGGGGTGCGCCATAAGGGGGAGTCCTACTAGGACTCCTAGTCCTAGTAGGATCCGCCCCCCCTTCTTTTCCTTCTCATGGAGGTGGAAAGGGGGAAGGAGAGGGAGTGGGAGAAGGAAAGGGGGGGTGGCGCCCCCTTCCCTAAACCAATTCGGCCTCCTCCCTTGTGGGGGGCGCACCAGCCCCTTGTGGGCTGGTTATCCTCCCTCCTATGGCCCATATGGCCCATATCTTTCCCCGGGGGGTTCCGGTAACCCCTCCGGTACTCCGGTATGTACCCGATACACTCCGGAACCCTTCCGGTGTCCGAATACTACCTTCCAATATATCAATCTTTACCTCTCGACCATTTCGAGACTCCTCGTCATGTCCGTGATCTCATCCAGGACTCCAAACAAACTTCGGTCACCAAAACACACAACTCATAATACAAATCGTCATCAAACGTTAAGCGTGCGGACCCTACGGGTTCGAGAACTATGTAGACATGACCGAGACACATCTCTGGTCAATAACCAATAGAGGAACCTGGATGCTCATATTGTCTCCTACATATTCTACGAAGATCTTTATCGGTCAAACCACATAACAACATACGTCATTCCCTTTGTCATCGGTATGTTACTTGCCCGAGATTCGATCGTCGGTATCATCATACCTAGTTCAATCTCGTTACCGGCAAGTCTCTTTACTCGTTCCGTAATGCATCATCCCGTAACTAACTCATTCGTCACATTGCTTGCAAGGCTTTATAGTGATGTGCATTACCGATAGGGCCCAGAGATACCTCTCCGATACACGAGTGACAAATCCTAATCTTGATCTATGCCAACCCAACAAATACCTTCGGAGACACCTGTAGAGCATCTTTATAATCACCCAGTTACGTTGTGACGTTTGATAGCACACAAGGTGTTTCTCCGGTATTCGGGAGTTGCATAATCTCATAGTCAGAGGAATATGTATAAGTCATGAAGAAAGCAATAGCAAAAAAACTAAACGATCATTATGCTAAGCTAACGGATGGGTCTTGTCCATTACATCATTCTCTAATGATGTGATCCCGTTGATCAAATGACAACACATGTCTATGGTCAGGAAACTTAACCATCTTTGATTAACCAGCTAGTCAAGTAGAGGCATACTAGGGACACTCTGTTTTGTCTATGTATTCACACATGTACTAAGTTTCCGGTTAATACAATTCTAGCATGAATAATAAACATTTATCATGATATAAGGAAATATAAATAACAACTTTATTATTGCCTCTAGGGCATATTTCCTTCAGATTCATCCACCAAGCAACCTTATCTTATTACTTTTTGAAGGGTGTGTGTAAAACCCTGGCATCTCACTCAGACTAATGGTTGTTCCTCCTAACGGGACCTAGACTGGCCTCACAGACCAACGCTAGTCTTTCCCGCGCAGTTTTTCCTCACTTATGTGCACCTGGGAACAACTTCCTAGTCGGTCACCCATCCTCAAATTACCCTAGGCAAAGCACACTTAATCTGGATGTTCTATGGAGATGAGCTCCAGAAAAAAGAAGGTGCACCTTATTTATATGAGTAGTCTATAAATCCTGTTAACCAGGATGTCACATACACCCCTTAAAGGATTCGACATCCTCATTGGCCCAACAGGAATGTTCCCTCTTAGAAAATGCCCATGTGTCTAGTGTCGGTACATGTGCCATGACCATACGCCCCATGGACGCACCCGTGTAACCGAGAGGGCCGGCGCTGGTACCATTCTCTCACACTCTAGCCTCTCACCTCGACCGGTGGTCGTTACTCATAAGATGATCTAAACTGGCCAAAAAACCAACACTAGTCTTTGTTGCGCACTTTGTTCTCACTCATGTGCACCCGGGAATAACTTCCTGGTCGGCCACCCATCCTCAAATTATCCCAAGCCAAGCGCGCTTAACCTGGAGGTTCTTTGGATGAGATTTCGAAAAAGAAGGTGTGCCTCCTATGAGTAGTCTATTAGTCCTATTAACTAGGATGTCATGCCTCCTTGATTAGCTAGGTATGATGGGAATTTCAAGATGTGAAGGAACATTTTTTTGTGTGATGGCTTGGAGATCACCTACTTCGTGAAAATCTATCCCAAGTAAGGCATTGACCTTGGTGGTATCAAGCCATGGTGGCACATGTGGGCATCAAGCCCTTTCTTGGGAGTCACATGAACTATCCTTATCAGTGGCCTATGTAGCCTAACTTTCACCCTAATCCCGACGAAATCCCCCATGCCCCCTTGATCAAGCCTCAAAATCCTCCTACTTTTTTTTTGCTAAGCAGATCTCCGACAAATTTTTAATCAACCCACTAAAAACCATCATGTAAACAAAAACCTCCAATGAGTACATATTCGAGGTATAGACCTAAAAAAAACCATCATATTCCTACATAAGAACCGCACAAATCCACATCCCTCCTCCACGGCCTGGTGCCAATCGCCAAAGCATTGGAATTGCACCATAAATGCGTCAATTTCAACCACATGATAGCGAACCTGGCGCCCTAGAGCTCACACAAAGTTCATCAACATAATGATTGAGTTAGTGGTATGGATCTTCGCAGTCACGATCCACCTCGCTTCCTTTTAAGTTTCCGTACATGCTTTATGTACATGTTAGTGGTATGGACACGCGCGACGTTATCAGTCAGTTGATGCCTAGTGTTTCCGAAAAATATATGTTTAAAACCTTCATTCGACGATGAATCTAAAAATATATTTTCGTGATATACAACACATTTTCCCCTAAATCGAAGACCTAAAAATCAATGCCCGATTCATATCTCCATCCGATGGGAGTATATGCGATTGTTTTGAATCACAAATGGATGACCGGTGCCACCAAAAGAAATATTCCCTCTAATAGCACTCAAATATATTTAGGTACATTCATTTCAGAGACAACTAGGAATATAATACTCGCAGTAACGCTATGTACACCCGCAGTAACGGTATGTACAAAATGCAAGAAACACTATAAAAATGTAGTAATTATGAAATATTTTTCTTACTAACCAAGTTTTTAATTTAGTACATTGTCAAAAAAAGTTACTATATTTTTTATGCTACGTTACTATATTTTGTATGGAGCATTACTAGAGGTGTAGAATAAACTATTCTACACTCATATTTAGTTTACTGTTACTCATTGCTATTCCTATATATATGAATCAAAAGGCCTCAACTTATAAAAAGCCTAGGGTTTTCTCTGCCTCCCGTCGGCGTTGCCGACGATCCGCCTCGTCTCCGGTGGCCTTAGGTTGACGTGGTGGATCCCGGCCCTTGCCGACGGGAGGGCTCCGATTTTAGATATTCCTTTGAGTTTTTTTAGGGTTTGTGTCCTACTCAGAAAGACAAGACAGTTGCGCCTTCCTGAAGATGAAATAAGGTTCTCTCCACCTAGCCCCGTCCCGTGGTGCGTCTAACATCGTCGGTGGGCGTGTGGAGATGTGTCTCCAGCGGATCTATCATTGGTGGATTTGCTCGGATCTGGTCGTAGTTCGTCTATGTTTGCACGTCTTTAAGTTGGATCCTTCCGATCTACACTACTCTTCAACGACGGCGGTTGCTGTTCTGGTGCGCTGATCCTATGGAGTCTTAGCACGACGACTCCAGACTGTCTACTACAATAAGTTTTGTCCGGCTCTGCGAGGGAGGGGCGATGACGGCGGCGTGCCCTCGCTTCAGTACTTGTAGTCGTCGCTAGGTGGTATATGAATCTGAATGTAATTTTTATTATTTTTTATGTTAGTTGTACTACCATGATTGAAAATGAATACATTCGTAAGTATTTTAAAAAAAGCCTCAACTTAGGTGGTCCTACATGATTTCTCCTTCGTGAGGCGTCAAGCAGTGTTGGCTCCACATCGCGCACATACACAGGGAGTGAATCAGAGGGGTACAGTCTCCCTGCGTACGTGTAAGCATAAGCATCTACAATAAATAGTGGGAGTATAAAAACCAAAATAAGATTTGGCCGTAGCAAGTGCATAATTTGCACCTGTGACGCAGACCAAAAGCTGGAATTCTCTGTGGCGCCCGTGTGCAGCTGCCCCCCGCACTGCATTGCGACTCCCTCTCTCCTCGTATATGCTGTGGCCCGGTTCTTGTGTTGCCCAACTTGCTGCTGCATGCCGTCACAAAATTCAAGCATTTCCCACTTTTGGAACCAGGCAAGTGGCCTAAAGGCAACCAACTTGTTTCACCATGATTTTGAAGTAACTTTTTATCTATTTATTTTTTACGAGAATATTACTTCTATATTATAGTGATCTAAACAATCTTATATTTTTTTATAGAGGGAGTACGATCTAATAATAGGCAACACGAATTCACAATGTCCATGACCATCGCACAACTAGCTTATTTGCTCTCTCTAAAAAAATAGCTTTAGAGAATTCTGGCATACAAAATCGTAGATGAGCTCAAGGATTGGAGAGCCGCACGGAATGGAGTAGGAGGTTTACAACATTTCTTGAGAGAGTAGCTTAATTAGTTCCTTCTTCCTTGGAGTGGGGGCACCGATGATGATGTTCACATCTTGTTAGGTTTCTTGTAATCAATTTTTTCTATTAATACGGTACACAATTTGCGTACTCTCGACAAAAAATAGCTTTAGCCAGTCTACAGTCTAAACCATTTCCAACAGAGCCAACTATACAAAGTTTAATAATAGAAGAACCATGCAAAAAAAAAAAAAATAGAAGAACCAAAAAAATAACAACAACAAACTTTAATAAATAGTACACCCCAATCAAATGAAGAAGAAAAGGACACCCCAATCTCGAGGGAGAGCCTTTCGTGAAGCATTTTGGTAACAATGTGATCGTAGAAGCAGCATAACACAAATGAGATGGCTTCAAATTCATTCATGAAAATATTGATGTTGAGTCTCTTCCAAATATTCCAGAGAGTTGAGATCTTGCACAACTAGTTTACTAAAAAAGTACTCATGTGTCCCAAAATATAATACATTTTATAGTTCAATTTGAATTGAAAAATGTCCTATATTTTCAGACAAAGGTAGTACTAGTTAGCAAAAATAAATGTGTTGCATGAAAAGGAACAACACTAACACCATGTTACCGGACTGGAGCAAACATACCCAACATCCCAACTGCCGTAGAAGCAAAACAACTAGTTTTTCTCATTGATAAAATACCATTTTTTATAAAGTATATATGTATTAATCTTTTTGAAGGGCCTGTACGCTTGTAATGGATACTACTAGTTACATTTTTGCAAGGACACTATTATTCATTAATCTATGTGAATAAAAACTTGCTACACGTAGCTCTGTTTTTTTTAGAATCATAGTACAGACGTAGATGTTGATATTACATACACACCTATGAGAGAGTGAGTCGGCGGGTCTTGAGATTGACAAAGTCACCACAGACGCATCGCTATCGACAAGAACGTCGCCTCCACTAATCTTCTTCCGTATTCGTAGCAACAATCTAAGGTTTGGTTTCCTAGCAAAAGAAAGATTAAAAATCAAATTATGGGTAGTTCAAAAGCAAAAAAATATGAATTCCACTTGTACAACGGGGTAGACATTTATCACCTTAATACTCTATGTGTTTTTACCCGTGAAAAGATACTCTATGTTTTATACGCCTAACTAGTTCTTATAGAAAATAATTTTCCGCCCTACAAAAATACCTAAATATGCATACTTTTTCCTGGACAAACATAGGCGGGGCCATATTGTGGTTGGCCATAGACGATGATGCTCTGAAAGAGGGCATTGTAATTATTGGAGTGGGCTCCAAAGGTACCTAATGAAAACAGTGGGCCCCAGGTTGAGAGGGACGTGTGTTTGGTGGTGGCCTCTGATGGAAGACGACTCTCACTTTCGTGAGCTGATGAGGGTGAAATAAAGCATGAAAACGTCTCCTCCCAAGTCCTACTAGTGTGTATTATTTATATATTTTCCACCATATATTCTAACCCATCACCTTAATTGCCAAAGGAGACCAAGCACAAATTGATGGAAGGAAACATCATATCACATGATTACAACTTCATTTTTATGCCATAATTAAGGTGGATCAGAAGATAAATACTTTATGGGATTCATATAATTTACCCATAATATTAAATTGTGCACGAGAACCAATGGTTGAATGGTTAAGAGTGTGGTGGCACCTCAAGCACACAAAGGGATCAACTTCAAGTTTGACGTTTTAATGTCTCATTATGTGGATTGTTCTTTCAATAGAAGGCAATGTTCTCGCCCATAACATATGGTGACTTTGTTAATTTTCAAGTTCCCAAACTCAACTCCGGTCTTTGGTAGGGTTGTGTGTATGATGGTGTGAGTGTGTGCGTCTACGTTATAATTCGTATTCCAAAAAAGAAAATCAAAGTGTGCACATGTAGATTTGTTAGATGGGTCCTTGATATTATATGCAAATTATATAAATGTGACCTCCATTTTTTCTGCTTGTAATAACAAAATAATAATAATAATAGTGTCAAAAACGTTCTTATATTATGAGACGGAGGGAGTAGCTATCATGTTTTAATTTTCAAAACACTATGTACACATACACACATACTTTTGTAGGTGCTCATAGGGCGTGCATGCTTTTGTAGGTGTGAGTGTATGCGCGTGCTTGTGAACATCTATGATTGTACTGTGCTAAAAAAGATTTTGCTCCTAGTTTTTCTTTCAAGATATTTTACTCCTAGCTAGCACAATGAGTTATGCACTTATATAAAGAAAGATATAAAGACATAATTTTACAGGCACATACAAAAATGTGCACACACGCAAATAAGGGTGTGAATGCGAATCTCTCCTGTCATTTATTCGAACAAAAACCAAATCTAAACATACGATTTGTGTAGATGTCTATCGATCCAATGCCACCCCCTCACCATCATCTCCGAAAAATGGCTCAAACCGATTAATGTGAATCTCTCCTCATTTATTCGAACAAAAATCGAATCTGAACATATGATTTGTGCAAATATCTATCGATCCGACAGCTACCCCCTCATTATCATCTCCGAAAAACATCTCAAACCGATTATGTGGTTGGAGCAACAAATAGTGATCCATCATCACAATAAACAGGCCTTTCAACACAAACCATCCGCAACGAGCTCAAAACCTCCAGCCAAGCCTTGTGTAAAATGTGTAAAAAAGGGTCACATGTTAGTGGTGCACCTGACCTAGGGTGAAACAGCAAAAAATTACCCAACAAATTTTGTACTGCCAGCAGTGGGTTTGTTCCCCTCTAATAAAACCATGTTTCAATAATGCGTAAAGTACCACCACCCCCGCTTTTCAGTTGGGTTTTCCCCTTTTTAAAAGATTTAAATAGCCCAGAAACGCAGCGCAGGCGAATCCAGCGCCCCTAAAAAAGTTGCCAGAGAGAGAAGAGAGGCGAGCGTATTTCTTCTTCCCCCTCTCGGAAGAGGAGGAGGGCTCCGTCCGCAGTCGCAGGGGCTTCTCGCGAGCGAGGCCAGGCGAGGCTCCTCCCACCACCACCCCGTTCACCAGCAGCTCATCGCCACCTCCGGCCGCATACTATTATTACCATCGCCCCCGCAAATCCTCGCCCCCTCCCCGTTCGTCCTCCGGCTGATTGATTGATTACCCCCCGCCCCTAAGAACCGAAATAAGAAATAAAGATCTCCGCTTTGGCCGTCGATCTCCGGTGAGGACCCGCGCCGCCCGCTCTCGATTTGTTTTTTTGGTTTTCTTGCTTTCCGGGGCGTTCGTCCGTCGGGGATCCGATGCCCGGCGCCGCGCCTCCTTTTGCTCACCCGATTCCGATTTGTGTTCCTGCAGGTGGTTGATTCTGTGAGCGTCCGCTGCTGGTTCGTCCAAACCGTTCGGCCGGCTCCTCTCTTCGGTTTCCTTTCTCAGGTGAGTTGGATTCGCTCTGTTGGCCTCAGCTGTTTCTTTCTTCTCTCTTCCCCTGATTCGTCATCGTAATTGCGCGCCTGTTTCCGTTTCGCAGGTTGGATCGAGCGCATTAGGCAGGAGATGGACGTGGAGGGCAAGATGAATTTGGAGGTGAGTGGTCACTCTGAATCGGAATTCTGATGAATTATTCCATTTCTCTTTGAGTTCCAATTGGAAAGCCTGATGGGTGCTCTGTTGATTTGGGAGTAGATTGGATCCAAGGACATGGAGGTGGAGAGCAGGAACCTGAAGCTGGAGGAGCCACTGCCTTCCTCCGCGATGGACATGGACGAGCCTGGTGTTGCTGAGAGTGGCGAGGTGGATGACAGCAATGGCAGCTCCAAGGAGTGCCCCTTGACCCCCAGGGATTCCATGGCCTCCAAGGTTCCTGTGGCCAAAGAGCCGAGATCAGTCAGCACCGACTTTGGGGATGAGCTGGACCTTGAGCTTGGGAGTGGAGAGCCAGAGCCCGGCAGGCAGCAGGAGAGGAAGCTCTCAAGGCAAGACCGGATGGAGCTCAGCCAGTTGTTCCAGCATGCCGTGAGCTCTCATGATTGGGAGTGCGCTGATGGCTTGCTGGCCAAAGCTGATGCACAGGGACTCAATGATGTGCTCTGCGTGGCGGTCGATGCCATTTGGTTCTTGAGCGACAAGGAGGAGCTGTATGCCATCGTCGCCTTGATCAAGAGGATTGTGTCGGCGGGTGCGAATGATTTCACACGCGCCGCGCTCCGGACATCGTTCCTGGCATCGTGTGTGTCGGCATGCAGGGGGCGGACGACCAGCCTCGCCGATGCCGTGAGCTTCATGGGTCAAAAGTAAGTCTCTCCAAAATGGTTTGTGATCGTTACAGTTTGTCTTGAATCACATGCTTTGCAATTGTATTACTTGTGTCGAATTCGATAATTCCAATTCATGGATTTGATCGTTACAGTTTGTCTTGAATCGCATGCTTTGCAATTGTATTACTTGTGTCGAATTCGATAATTCCAATTCATCTTTACACCTTATATAGTGTACTGTTGTGACGCGGCCTTTGAATAATTCTTAGGTTGCATGAACGCCTCCAAGAATCCCATGGCGATGAGGTATTGAAGGCAGAGGCAAGTGCAAAGGTACATAAGTTCACAGAATGGGCTCTGAAGTGCATTGGATTACACGCCCGTGTGCGGGCGAGTAGGGGCAAAGGAAACCATGGCACAATCATTGAGGTTCAGCTTCAGCTATCTGCTTTCAAGACATTTCTGGATATTGCTGATAATGATCTTACCGGGAAAGATTTCACTGAGGCCTTTGATGCTGCATGCTTTCCTCTTACACTGTTCTCAAGCACCTTTGACCAAGGATGGGCAGCAGGGATCTCGGCAGCTGCTATACAAGGTCTGTTAGAGCTGTTGGTAGAGGGTGGCGCAGACAATGTGAACCAATGCTTTCTTGAAGCTGCACGCTATGGAAGCACTGAACTCGTCCGCATCTTACTTCAGGTAATGACAAAGCATCGTCCCCATGTGCATCTTATTCTTACTTCAGGAGATCATAAATCATAGCGAGACAATTTAGGTTAATGACACCTGTTGAGCAGATAATGTAGGTGCAACACAACTAAATGGTTGTTAGTTGCTTCCAGCACACAGTAGTCCCCTGGTATACATGTATATGGAAAGTCTGAAACATTTTCTGGCTTACCTTATTTCCTCTGCTAGTAACTGGACCTTTTCTTTTGACTGGGAATCAGACCTTTCTTGTGGAGCTTGCCATCATGTTTGAATGTATTCGGCGTAAACTGCTTCAGTCTTCATGCACAATGCATTGTGAATATACATGCGCCTAAACGACTGAACCTTTAAAAATTGTGTGTAGACCATATAATTATTCTCATGAATCAGTTCATAGACTGCTTACTGATGACGGTCTCATCCAGATCTGTAATGGAATCTACTTCATGTGGTGTTCATCATGGCAATTTAGGTGGAATGGCTCCTGCTTACCTTAGAGAGCCTCAGAAATTTGTGTGTTACTAAGTTGAGTTAGTGCTTTGAAGATATTAAAGTAAATATTTGAAATAGTAATTGAAGATGGTCATCTTGATGGCCAATCTTCCCATTATATAGAAAAATAACTAATTTTATACTTTTACTTGCATGGATGATCAAACGTATTAGAATGGTGGAAGATATTACAGAGTTGACCTGGAAAGCATGATACAATATTTAGGCAGTTAACACAAACGGAGACATTGATTATTTTCGCAACTCATTTCTGTATTGCATTGCTATTTAGGCCAGATTAAGAAAGCTATGTAGGTTCACTATGTATAAGGCATGAGGCAAAAATGAGCAAAGCTTTGCATACTCCCTCAGTTTCCTTTCTAAGGCATATTCTTTTCCTCGTTTTATTTCACTCTCCTTTTACTATCTCTCCCCCATTTCAATGGTACTTACGACAAGGATAACATGAACATTTGCTCATTTTAATATATGGTCAACTTAATCCATGCCCCACCTAAAATATGAGTTGTATGTTTGGAATGAAGGTAGTAAATTTTATCATTTGTTTTTTAAATTAGAGTAAATTTTACAATTGTTAGGACATTTTTCAAATATGGCAGGTGGTGATATTAATTTAGCGCGCTTATGGATTTAAATCATTTGCTTCCTTCCCTTTTCTAATATATGTAAGAATCCTCTAAAAAATATTTATGAGGATTAACACTTTCCTCTAAAAGTGTATATAAATTTTTTGAACGCCGTATTTAGAAGCTATATATCTTTTTAAGAAGGTTTTCCTATTTATCTTGTGCTTTCTGACATATGAGAATTTTTCTTTTTCTCTTGGCACAAATGTATCGTCAATCATTGGCAGCATTTAACATATTTAATGTTTTCACTTTTGTTCAGATTGCTCAAAGGAACAGCTTGGACATTGATGTGGATCTAGCCCTTGGTTTTGCTGCCCACTACGGGAAACTCGAAACCATGGGGTGCTTAGTTGAGGAAGGTAATACTGTCGCCTTCCTTGGCCCTTTAATGCGGGCAGCTGAGCGTGGATGCTTTCAAGTTGTGGAATGGTTTGTGAACCGTGGCTGTCGGGACATGGAGCTTTGCCTGGCCCTTACTGCTGCCACCTCTAGTAGCCAGGTTGAAGTTGCTGCCTATCTCCTGCCTCTAGTCCCCCAACTTGTTCTTGCCCCACTCAGCATCGAGATTGTGAAGGCTGCTGGCGAGAGGAGCACAGGTTCCCTCCAAGGTGTGGATTTTCTTCTCCGGTCGGACTTCCTCAATGACCCAGCCGCCACATATGCTGTAGCAGACAGCATAGCAAGATGCGCTGATGAGGCTGTAGATGCCAAGCTTAGGCTGTTCATGCTCGAGCAGTGGTCAGAGGAAGCCTTCAACAAGGGATTCGTGTCTTCACAAGAGCACTTTGTCAACATTACAAGGATAATGCAAAGGGGTGAGTCGCCGGTCGTCCTGAGACAGCTCCCGCTTCAGCTGGTGATCGCCATGGCCTACCTGCCACTGTACAGGGAATGCGTCGGGTCAGGTGGGCGGCTTCTGCCGCAGAGGCTAAGAGGCCAGCTCGTGGAGGCTGCAGGCAGGCTGGAGGGCCGGCAACTGGACAGGGGCACCCAGCAGAGCGAGCTGCTGGCCATCCTGGAGCACCACCTCCCGCGTTTTCTCGTTCAGACTTGAATGAAGGTCGCAACCTGCACTCAAACCGCATCGGCATCGGCACCGTCATCGTCATCGGTCATCGCAAGCAAGTAGCGAAGGGCGTCGCACCCACCATCCATCCTCATCGTACCCTGCTTGTCGACATCCGCAATGATAGCACCACCCTGAGAGGCTCACCCCCCCTGACTCTCCTGCAGGCGCTCTTCGGAGAGTATATAGTTTTGGTACAAGGTGTTGTGTTGTGTCGTGTGTGTGTGTGTGTCGTCTGTGTGTGTCTTGTGCGAGGCGTCTGTTGAGTATTTACCGGAACCGCAACCGTCAGAAAAAAAATGATATAAGCGTCGTCGAGGACATGTTTCTCCAGTTTTCGGTAAACCATACATATGGCCTTGTTTGCTGCTGCTGCTGCTGTTGTTGTCTACCTTCCCAAACATAAAACTGAAACCAAATGAAAAATGTCTGCTCTCTCAGTTGTCATCTCTTGATGGGTGGCTGTTCCTGTGACCGTGCTGCATCTGAATGTACGCACACACTGCCTGAGCGAGTTAATTTGCTGAAACCAAAACTGATGGAGCCTGAGATCTACACAGCCTCCATTCATTCATTCACTGGATGTCTTGCAAGTTGCAACCAACAGGTCATGGGTAGTACTGGAACTTGTTCAGACGGGGGACCCTCGCCCGGGCGTAAATGGTCTTTAGATGTCCTGTCCCTTGATGCCAACTGAAACCCTGCAATGAGTGAGAGAGGAATTCAGAAATTTGGTCAGTCGAAAAGTCCCAAGTCGCTGTGACAGAGAAATGTTCTTTAGGAAAACAAATGATGCAATATTTGATTATTATTGTTGTTATTTTCTGGCGTCGAAGGAATATATATCGTGTATGTAGTGGAGCTGAAAAGGGAACAAAAGCAAGCAAAGGTTAGGAGAGGAAAAACGATAGGTGTCGCTGTCGTCGCGCTTCAGAGATTCCTTGAGTATATTGCTTGCGAGTCGGGGTCAGTGACGAGTTCAAATTTGACAGCGCGGGAGAAAAGATAATGAGCTTCGGCGTGTGTGTGCTCAGGATGTGACACCAGTCAAGGGCAGGGCTATAATCAATGGTGACTAGGAGTACATGTTTATTTAAGCTCTTATATGAGCCCTAGGTGTTTGCCGTATGGCTGCAGACTCTGCAAAGGCTTTTCCTCCGGCAGCAGCAGTTCTGGTCCATGGCTGGCAATAAGAGCATGTCTCCAATAAATCATGTCAGTTAACCTAGGTCGTTTGCGCCATCTTGGTGCCTTCTTCATATGCAAGCACATGCTTCCCGGGGTGTTTCGGAAAAAGTTAGCGACATTTGCAAATTCAGTTTGAAAAGGACTTTTTTCCCTCTGTTTTGAAGCTGCCCAACAAAACAATAATAATTCAAGTTATGCAAAAATGGACGGCCTACATGGTGGGCTGGTGGGTGATTAGGCCGCGTAAGGTGATCCATAGGAGCTGGTGCAGTGTGAAATTTGCTGTATTTTCATTTTGTTTGTGAAGAATCCATTTAACCCTCTCAAGTAGACTAAGAAAAATCCCCTAAAAAAGTAGACTAAGAAAAATAAACCTCTCAAGTATTCACTTCGACTTCACTTCCTGCCTTTCAAAAAAAAAATACTTTGCTTCCTCGACTATTCTTGGGGACATCCTACCTTCTGAACATTCAATACTGCTACAAATAGTCTGGCCAAAGAATTACCAAACAAAGGTTATTCAGAGGGTGGGATGCCCCAAATGACAATTGACGAGGGAAAAGTGGCTGAAGAAAAATACTTGAGGGCGTTAAATGGGCTTTTCTCAAGACATTTTTATGATAGGCTGAAAAAGAACATGAAGTCACTGGGCCTCACTAATAGGCAATCTATAATCCTTAGCTCAGTCCATCAGTTATTGCACATTGGTTGCCTAAAAAAAAGTTATTGTACATTGTTGGGCACAAAATTCTCAACCTTTCAAGGCCCTGACCACACCACACCAGGCTGGGCTCAAATTCTAGTTTTAAGTGAGAAAAGTTTGGCTCATTCTTCTTCTTCACTTCTCCTTTTATTTTATTTTTTGCGAAAATGATCCATATCCATTATCAAAGTTTAGCGGAAGTACAAAACATCTCGAACATAATAGAAATTACATTGAGATTCCAAGACCCCCAAACGTTACTACTGCCGCCAGAACGAGCCGCCGACGCACCGCTGTTGCCGCTCCCCTACCGGAGCCGGCCTGACCTTATCGATGACAGTCGGGAAGTCTTCGTGCACGTGCCCCTAAGGACCAACGCCCTGGAGCCACATCCGTCGCCGTTGAACCCTTGCATAGATCTGAAGCACCTTAAACCAAATCTCGCCACAAGACGAGAAACCCTAACCTCACCGCCCCAAAAAGATGGCAGGAACTACGCTGGAACTCCGTCGAGTACGTCCAGACAGACGTACTAGAGGAGGATCGGAGCCCGGAAGACAAACTCAA
The DNA here is from genome assembly GCF_002575655.3 of Aegilops tauschii subsp. strangulata. Taxonomy (NCBI): domain Eukaryota; kingdom Viridiplantae; phylum Streptophyta; class Magnoliopsida; order Poales; family Poaceae; genus Aegilops; species Aegilops tauschii. The sequence continues at coordinate 63,360,288 of NC_053038.3, read as the reverse complement.
AAAAGTAGCTCCGCTATCCGCCCGAACACCGCACCTACGAGGACTAAAAAGACCCTAACCTAAACTACTAACCAGAGCGGAGGCACCGGGATTCCCCTCCCCACCACCGGCCGTCGGAGCGGCAGTTAGAGGGGAGGCAAATCCACGGGCTCGCCAACGAAGTTTTGGAGTGAAGAGTTTGCCCTAGCCGCCGAAAACTTACCTCCTTTTATTGTGTCTAAAGAAATCCTCTTTTATTGAGCTGTTTTATGCTTCATTACAGGAGGAAAAAAAATTCTCCTTTTATTGAGTAGTTTACAGATTCTTCCAGATTGGCACAACAGCAACCCCTAATGTCGATCGTTTTCTGAACTTTGATAATGGTGTTTTTTCTATCAAGATCTAAAGTTCAGTCCCCCCGCAAAAAAAAAAGATCTAAAGTTCAGTTTCAAGGCTCTGTGTAAATATCTGCGGCAAATGAGTTTAAATTTTACCTACAGCCCTACAATTGATTTGTCTTTGGGAATTATTCTACTGATCTAAGATATAAATATTACTAAAGTGGATGCTACATCATTGTTGCAAAACAAAATTAAATAATAAATAAACAGTTTTTTTTAGAAGAGATAAATAAACAGCTGTGGTGCTATAATCAGTTGGTGGGCCGGTGGGTGATCGGGCCGCGTAAGGCGATCCATAGGAGCTGTTGTAGTGTGAAATTTGGTAAGCGTAGTCGAGAACATGTTTCTCCGGTTTTCGGTAAACCGTACATATGGCCTTGTTTGTTGTTGTTGTGACTGAAACATGGACTAGTCATCTGTAATCTTGCCCTCCCAAACATAAAACTGAAACCAAATGAAAGATGGCTGCTCTCTCAGTTGTCAATCTCCTGTGACTGTGCTGCATGTACGCATCCACTGCCTGAGTTAGTTTGCTGAAACCAAAACTGATGGAGCCTGAGATCCACACAGCCTCCATTCATTCATTCATTCACTGGATGTCTTGCAAGTTGCAACCAGCAGTCGGGGTTGTACTGGAACGCCTTCAGATGGGGGACCCTCGCCCGGGCGTAAACGGTCTTTAGATGTAGAATTCAGAAATTTGGTCAGTTGAAAAGTCCAACTCGTTATGACAGAGAAATGTTGTTTTTAGAAAAAACAAATCATGCAATCTTCTCTGATTAATAATGCAATCTTTGATTGTTATTATTGTCTGGTGTAGAAGGAGTATATCATGTAGATGTAGTGGAGCTGAAGGAGAATAAAAGCAAGAAAAGGCTAGGAGAAGAAAAATGATAGGTGTCGGTGTCGGTGTCGTCGCCCTTCAGCGATTCCTTGGTTTTCTCTGCTTGCGAGTTCGGGTCAGTGATGATTTCGAATTCGACAGCACGGGAGAGGAAGAGAATGAACTTGGGCGTGTGCTCACGATGTGACACCAGTCTAGTGCCTTCTTCTTCTTATGCAAACACATGCTTCCGGGCTTGTTTGGGAAAAAAACTTAGCAGCGTCCGAGCACTGAGCATTACCAAATTTATTATAGTGTTATTAACTGTATTCGTAATATAATTTTTTTATTTGCAAATTCAGTTTGAAAAGGAGTGTTTGTTGCTCTGTTTTGAAGCTGCTAAAAAAAACCAAGTTATGCAAAATGGATGGCCTACGTGGTGGCCGGTGGGTGATCGGGTCACCTAAGTCACTTCTACTTCGCTTCCTCGACTATTATTTTTGGGAACATCCTATCCTCTGAACTTTCAACACTGCTGCAAATAGTCTCCTAGTTCGGATTTAGAGGGCGGTCTGGCCACAGAATACCAAACAAAGGCTATTCAGAGGGTGGGATGGCCCAAGTGACAGTTGAAGGGGGCGTGGTGGGGGTGGTGGCTGAAGAACAATACTTGAGGGTGTTAAATGGGCTTTTTTTTTCAAGACATTTTTATGGGAGGCCGAAAAAGAACACGAAGTCACTGGGCCTTGCAAATAGCCAATCTATTATCCTTAGCTCGGTCCATTAGACCCAGACCCAGTAGTATTAATACTAGATGTTGTGTTAACAAAAAAAACATTAGATGTAAGCAGCACTTTGGTCCATTAGTTATTGGTGGTGCACAAAATCCTCAACCTTTCAAGGCCCTGACCACACCAAACCAGGTTGGGCTCAAAATTCTAGTTTTAAGTGAGAAGAGTTTGGCTCATTTTTTCTTCTTTTCTTCTTTTATTGAGCTGTTTTATGCTTAATTACAAACGAAAATGTACTCGGTTTTCTGAACTTTGATAATGGCGTCTGTTCTATCAGGATCCGAAGTTCAGTTTCAAGGCTCTATATAAATATTTTGCTGCAAATGAGTTTAAATTTTACCTATAGCCCTTCAATTGATTTGTCTTCTGGAAATTACTTTATCGATCTAATATATAAATGTTAATATGGGCGCAACATCATTGTTGCGAAACAAAAATAAATAATAAATAAACAGTTGAGGTGCTATAGTACTTATTGCCAGGATACATTCAGCTGCTGACCATGTAATGATAGTAACACCTTCTGAAATTTCTTCATCTCAACAAAATTTCATAGGTCATCTTGTATGGTTCAAAAAAAAAAACAGAATAACACAAAATGTCAAAGTCTTACAAACCTTGTCCATGCTCCTGGGAGAATATAAAACCTGTGATTTATAATTTATCTCCCATGTTCTATTTCTTGTAGTGAACCCTACTTATATTGCTTACTGTGATAGCAACCCTCCGGTTGCTTGTAATGGTCAGTCATTATGCGTTCTTGGACCGAAACAGCCCCTCCATGCTTACTTAGGCTAGAATCAACCTCTGAAATGAATCAGTCAACACTCAACATTGCGTTGCCATTTGAGACAACCTGATAGTATTACAGTGACAGAAACTGTCGAGGCAACACAATTCTTTGGGAGCTTGCTGGAGCACAAACTGAGGAACCTGCAATTATGTTTTGTCACTAACAATAAACCACTTGCAGATCGACCTAATAATAATCTAACCAAGCTAACTTGACGCCGCATAATATAACGTTCTAAGCATGCATAAATGCCTCAGCACGTTACTGAAAGTGGACATTTCAAAACATTTGACTAGACGGCCCTGCTGAGTGAAGCCAAATCATGATACAAATAAGATTTAGGATACATTGACAAATGAACTTAAAAGAACTATGTGTACTTTGCTGGTCAACATAAGAGAATAGTCACTTATCAAGAACTAATATAAATGGTTAAGTTGAGGTGGATGTAAATCCAATATAGCAGAGGCTGTTAATTTACTCAGTAGATTGGTTCCATGACAGAAAATCTGCACAATCTTGTTCAAGCAATGCACCAAAATCTGCACAATCTTGTTCAAGCAATGCACCAAAATCTGCACAATCTTGTTCAAGCAATGCACCACAATCTTGGCCAACCAATACCCTGTAAAGTTACTAAACTTCACCGTTCAAAATATAATATTCTGATATAAAGATGCTTCATATTGCACTCATCTTATGCCAACACACAATCAGAAACAAAAAGCACGCAGCAAGCCTATTTACAAGTAAGAGGTGGCCATGCTCCGCACATCGGTCGGCATGAAGGCCAACACCATCAACAGGATGAGCAAGCAGACCGGCACGAACAGCAGCAGCGAAGGCGGTGGGGGCAATGGAGGCAGCACCAATGGCAGTATGAGCAATGAAACGGTGAGGCAGGCGAGCACAAAGAACGCTTCGACGCCGAAGTAGTTCGGTATGACAACCTTCTTGTCAGCAGCATTTGCCCTCTGCTGCTGCAGATGCCTCTTTGCAGTATTTGGTCTGGCTAACACAGGGCTCCTCCTCTGCCTACTACCTCCTCTTTCCATTGCACCGAACTGGCTATCCATCTATTGTTTGGTGAGTGCAGATCAGCAGCTATCCAGGAACTGAGATGAATGAGAACTCTTGTGGTTTCTGAAGGTTTTTAACAGATCTGAAGTCTCTGTGAGTCTCTGACTGAACTGCACATCATCTGCTTTGGAAGAACTGCACCGCAAGTGGCAATACCTGTGGGGCGAAGAAAATTGTTAGAGAACAAGAAAATCATGTTCAACTATTAACCAAACATTCAGGTATATTTTTCTATGCCATCCAAAGCAAGAAATACTAGGTGAAAGGTCATACTTCTCCACGCAAATTTGTATAAACAACCTAGCTACATGAGCCGACGAACCGATGGACCAACCAAAACTAAAATATGGCAACAGCGTGGACAATCAATCAAGCATAAGAAAAAAGGTAGTACCTTCGATCCTGAAACTTGCATTTTGGTGATGTCCGTACCACGCATCCACCTCTGCCCCAAGAGCCCCTCTCTCCTCCAAACCAACACTCCCAACCAAGAAAGATACCAAGATCACGAACGGGGGGACGGCAGCGGAAAGAAATCAATACTCCCGTTCCGAACACGATGCTCTCGGATTGGATTCCGCCGCCTACCAGCAGCAGCCGCGAAACGGGATTAGTTTACGGTGGCGCGGGAGAAAGGAAGAGACCGGCAAAGGCGCGCGGATCCCCCTGACGGCGAAGCAGATATCGTGCGCGGGGGCGGTGCCTCGTGTATCCCCTGTGGCGACGCTGCTGCTGTGGAGGGACGGAGACGGAGATGGGGATGGGGATGGGGGGAGGAGAGGCCAAGCATGATGACGGAGGAAGCGAGAGAGGGGAGACAATTTTATGAGTGGGGTTTGAAATCTCGGGGGAGCTTGGAGGGGAGGCGAAGGGGGGCGGATACATTGCATCAAGGACCAACTTGAGGGGGCAGGCAAGCTATGCATGCATGATGGAACAGGGGGTGGGGGGTGGGGTGGGCCATAAGCCTCCTTCCTCTCCTTTTGGCAGTGGATGTTACTGTTGTCTTGGTGACTTGGTTGGGTTTACTTCCCCTAATTGCAGTTAGCATCTAGTATTTGTTAGCACTAAAGCATGAAGCATTTTACTCTTAGTGTGAATCTAGAAGATTCTTATTAGTTGTTGGTGGAGGTAGGCTCGTTGATGTGGCATCTACATGGGTCTTGTTGTCGGTGTAAAGGTTAGCAGGTTAGCGGTGAAGCGTCACAAACCCTATGTCGACTCGATATTTTCGTCCTCGCGACAAACGATGGTGGAAGATCTAGAATCATTATGTTGATCCTGAAACTAGCCTTTGAATGCAGTTAGAAATTTGAAAAAGGGATGAGGAAATTCTGTAATATTTGTAGTGTGTTAGGATTGACATTGTTAATTTGTTACTAACCAGAGTTGCATTTATACTCCCTTATGTTCTACAAAGATTTATTGTATAATCTTTTGATGACAAGGGTATTTTGACAATTTTGGTGAAAAACATTGACAAATTTCTTAGGGAACTTTACAGGACAAGCTTTACGTTGTTATGGTGGTTACTAAGAGTGTATTCTATGTATTTGTACCAACTCAGACATTGTTTAAGTTTAGCGGTGAAGAGCCACAAACCCTAAGTCGACGACATATTTTAGTATGTTGTATGTATTTGTGCTGACCCAAGTAGTGGTGTAAATGATGGCAGTGAAGCGCCGCAAACCCTATGTTGACGGGATATTTTTGTTGTCGAGACAAATGACGGTGGAAGAGCATTAAGAATTACTATTATTTTAATCCTAAAGGTAGCCTTTGTAGTTGAGAAATAAGGATGGATGAGCAAATTATGTAAAAAAAATTAATGTCAGGATGGATATTATGTAATTTGTTACTAACAAGAATTGCATTTGTCTACCTTATAATCTTTGGAAGTCATTTTTCAACCATTGTGACGGAAAACATTGACATGAAGATGATAAATATCTTTGTTCTTGACAAGACAAGAGCTTTAATTTGTTACGACGATTAGTAGGAATATCTTGTATGGATTTGTACTGACCCAGTCACATGTGTAAAGGTTAGCACTGAAGCACCAAAAACTCTACGTCAATTGAATGTTTTCTCTCTGCTACAATAAGTCTTGTCGAGATAAAATAAATAAATGGTGAAGAGTATCAAGAATCAAATCCTAATGTTAGCCTTTTAATGTAGTTGAGAATAAAGAAGTCATGGGTAAATTCTATTATATTTGGTGTGTTAGGATTGATATTGTGTATCCCTCCAAAAAAAAAAGTTTGAGATTGTGTAATTTGTTAGTAATAACAATCACATTTGGACTTCCATTTTGTTTTTTTAAACGGAGGCAAAAGCTTTGCCCCATCTCACTAAATAAGGAGAAAGAACATAGTTTTTGTCATTACAGGACCACACAAGTCCGAAATAAAGGGATTACTCTCCCGGTAAAATAATTCCCAAAAATATTGCCCCTGCTATCACCCAAGTCTTTGCCTCTTCTCTAATCGTCGCCGCTACCCGCGAAGGCGGGGAATACTTGTTGCAAAAGACCCTAGCATTCCTTTCGTTCCAAATCTCCGAGTAGATGAGCATTTGCAAAGAGTGGATCACCTTCCGAGAGTAACCTAGTTGGCCCTCGCTCGAAATCCACCATTGGTTCACCGTCCGAAGGTCACACCGGGATGGGGTCGCCGATTGCCAACCCAGCCAACCGAAAATGAAGTTCCACACCCTGATAGTGAAGCGGCACTTGAACATGATATGCGCCGTCGATTTTGGTTCCCTTTTGTGTAGCTGAGAAAGATCGCAATTTGGCCAACCTCTGAGCTGGAGCCTATCGGCCCTCCATTCTGTCTTGCAGGACAAGCCATGAGAAGAATTTAATCTTCGGGAGGTGCTCAGATCTTCCAAACCATGTGAGGCATTGCAGACGTGATCAAACCAGCAAACTGCATCCTGTAAGCAGTGGCGACAGAGTAGCATCCATCCGCAGTGAACTTCCAACGGATGCCATCCTTAGTACCTGGAGTCAGATGCACCGCCTGAGTTTGGCACCAAAGGTCATAGAATTGTTGGATCAGAACAACCAAGAGTCCGCCTTGCATGTTAATGTGTGTGACCCAAGCATTGTTGGCCATCGCCTTGGGGACGCAAATGTGTGTGACCCGATGCGATGTATTTTGGTTTTGCCCATTAATCCATGGAGAGTGCCAGAAGCTCGCCGACAGGCCGTCGCCGATGGTGATTGTCGTGGCCGCATAGAAAAGGTTCTTGTCCACGTCATCACATGGGGTTTCAAGGCCAAACCAGACCCTCTGAGGGTCCACCCAAGCAAACCATAGCCATCTAAGTCTAATCACCTGGGTGAACTTGTCGAGGTCAAGGATGCCCAGGCCACCCAAATTTGTAGGGCGACACACAGTTTTCCAATTGATCTTGCATTTGCCGCTCGATATCTGATCCGTTCCCGCTCATAGAAATGCTTGTTGTATCTTGGTGATGCTTTGCTTGATACCCAGTGGCATATCAAGCACAGTGATGTGGAAAATTACAAGAGATGTTAAGGCTGACTTGACCAGGGTCATCCGACCAGCTGTGTTGATGTTATTCCCTTGCCACGGCGGAAGCTTGGCCGCCACCTTATCCACCAGGAACTGACAGCCAGCACTCTTGAGACTGTGAGTTGAGAGTGGGAGGCTTAAGTATCTTAGGGCAAAACCCATTCGCTTAGCGAGGAAGCTCTGTAGAATTGCATCGAGGTCAAGGTTGCCACAACGTATAGGGGCGACCACACTCTTGAGGGGATTAGCGACCAGGCCCGTGACCTCTCTGAAATTGATCAGGATGGCCGCCAGCTGATCAATGTCCTCCTTGATGGGGGCGACGAAGGTTGCAGTGTCATTAGCGTATAAGGAGGTGAACAATGTGGTAGCGCGTAGAATGATTTATAATACAATCTCTTTTTTTTGTCATGAAAAATGCGTTTTTGACAATTATATGGGAAAAAGTTGACATATAAAGCTAATGAAGTACACCCTCCGATCCATATTAATTGTCACCGCTTAAGTACAATACTTAAACGGTGACAATTAATATGAATCGGAGCTTAAGTACAATATTTAAGCGGCGACAATTAATATGGATTGGAGGGAGTATTTTTTTTGAGACATCTTTGAACCAAGCTATGTGGCACTGGTCAGTAGCCAGTAGGAGTATCTCGTATGGGTTTGTGTTGACCCCTTCTGGTAATGTTAGACTAGTAAGATCTTTCCTACGAGATTGTCCGTCAAATCAAGTATTTTGCTTGAGGAATATATTCCATAAAATACGATGTTTATATATCATAACAAGTGGAACTGAAGTTCACTCCTGTCTGCATTTGGTCACATGTCTTGTCTCTCCTAGAGTGCGGTACAAATATCATTACTCCAAGCAATTCCCCTCGGAGAGGTCGGTCTTATGTGCAAGGGTTCCTCTCCCCTGGTTGCCTTTTTTGTGCATACCCAATCCTTTACAACATGCAAAGTCTTTGTTCCGGCCACCTTGTCAACTCCTACGAACCTAGACATCACACGTTTCCTTCCTTTTTTTCCCACTTGAGAAACCTCGAAAAAACAAAGATAGAAATGACTGATTTATCCCGGCCAAAAATTCCTACACCCACACTTGGCTATCCTAGTCATCCTCCAAATTCAGCAACCGAATGATTTCATGTGAAGAAATCTCATAACAGGTCTTCAAGCGCAGCTGTTAGCTACAGGATAGGAGCATCCACTTGCCACCTGTTACTATAGACATGCACATTTTACGTAGTTTCCAAGATATTGCTTTCAAAAAAATTGGTTCCATGAGACTGCGAAAATCTACATTTGTTTTACGGTTTTGCTGAATGTCAATCGTGTGAGATTTTCTAGGTGCTGATCGACAGTGAGAACCACCAGCCAACGTTAAGATTCATGCAAGATTTTACATTTTCTGAACTATGTACATTTTTTTTGTCTTTTCTTTTCTCACTAGGATACAAATCGCACAGTGAACAGTTTTCTAGATCCTCATAAAAAGAAGTTTTCTAGGTTGTATGAACAAAATTGTAAAGTTGATTGGAATAAGGCCATATACTAACTATTTACAGTGATGAGCAAATTATTACAGCACAGTCAGCATCATTTTAGATCTGTATGAATACATTTATAAAGTCGATTGAGAAATGAGGTTTTCAGTTGACTGCGATATAGGTAAACGCTTCGTTTTATATTTCTGCTTGGTGTATCTCCAAAAAAAAAACTTGGTGGCTTACCATCTTCTAAGGGATAGTTTGGCACTTCCGTTGTTAAATCGTCCAACCCACTTGTAGGTTCGAAAATTTTGATGGAGGGAAACCAGCTACCTTGGTGCCATAGGCGATGAAAGTACATCATGTTTTAGAAATATTTTTCAAGTATGTCTTTAAAAGTAACTTGGAAGCAAAAAATTGAACAATTTTCAAGTAAAAAACCGGATATTCAATGGTGCCCGGACTCATCTGCACCCGATGAACAGTAAAAGGAAAAAAAATAGCAAAAACTAAAAAAATGTATGATTTTTTTATGCAAGATGATTCGGTGCGTCAGATGCGTGCAAAATTTCGTGGCTAAATGACATTCAAGGAGCTCGTGGCAAAAAAGACAAAATAAGCTCTGAACAGTGTTGTTTTCCAAAGTTTCTCACATATCTGAAATTTATCTTTTTTGCCGAGAGCTACTGAAATGTCTAAACTCCACGAAATTTGGCGCATTCACGCCCATGAGCATCTCGCATCACAAAATAAAAACAGAGTTTTTAAATTTTTTTAACAATTTTACTGTACCCGCGGGTGCAGATGCACCCGAGCCAAAACGCCGCTCCCCCCAAAAAAACGCCAATCTATACTAATGAGCCCGTCACCCGGCCGGCAGATTTTGAACTGTTTCAGTGGCAACATTTCAACCACGATTGCTCAGTCCTTACTGTATTCAGCAGAGCATATGTTTGGAGAATTCTGTTCAACATGGCTGACTTGTCAAGTTGTCGTTGTCAGAAAGATTGTTCCATCAAGTGCTATTTCTTAGGGCAAAATTGGGGTTTAATTATCATGGATACCCATACAACTTTGAGTCATCCCTTTGCAATTGGTCAATTGGCCACGTGAAGTTGTGCTCTTAGAAAGGAACAGAGCAGTGAGTCATGGCACGGCTCAAGTTGCATTGGCACCACTACAGTTCGCACTGTTGCATTATCCCATCCTATGTCATGGATTTTGGTTACAGATCATTAACGAAGCCCGCTGAAAGATACCCAAACCCAACTCACAAAAATTTAAAATAAAATAAACCCCACCATCACGAGATCGGTCTTCTCCCCTTCTCTGTGCCTCTGAGTCTCTCTCTTTTCTTTTCTTTTCTTTTTTGAAAAGGATGATAACCCCTGACTTCCGAGTCTCTGACCCTCACTCTGGCATCATGGATTGGTGCCGGAGGGTAGGTGAATCTCTTCTCTCGTCCATTTTTATACTGGCTTTTGGTGTCGCGGCGATGTTGCTCCGACAATGATGACAGTGTTATTGCTAATAGATGTCCTTGGCTTCAATTCCCTTTCGGTGGCGCTTAGTGCGGTGTTGTTGGGAGCTTGGGGTTTTTGCCCCCTTTGTTCTTCATGAACTATGGTTGGTTATCTATGTTGTCTGTCCACATTGCTCCATGGTCATTGTTGGAGCAACATCGTCTTCTTCAATAACCATTTCATCGAGTCCTAGCAAATAAGGTGGTCAGACTGGTCCGGCGATACTAACGGGCTTGCTTGTTATCCCCTGTGCTCACTGGAGTTGAAACGATAGAATTTACATGTAGGATATAAAGTGCAAGTCTTATGAGATCTACGAGTGAAGTGCTAATTTTTTATGAGAATTAATAATGTATTGTCTAACACTTATGTTATTTTAGTTTACATGGAGATAAGTGCGGATTTTTTTGTTTTTCTACTCCCTCTGTCACGTAAAGCTGCCTTAGTGAGTAGTATCATAAGTTTGTATCATCCATATGATATTTGAGTATGATACTACATTCCTAGTGCATAACATTATAAATTAGTATCTTAGATGAATGGCTCAGATAAGCCCGAGGATGAACAGTAAAATAAAATAAAATAGAATTTCTTTCCAAAAATATCTATTTTTCGGTGGTGCAACATGCTCCTGTGCGTGAATTCCGTGCAAAATTTTGTGAAGTTGGACATTCGAGGAGCTCATGAAAAAAAAACAAATTTCGAGTATCTGAGAAACTTTTAAAAATTACACTGTTCACACCCGACTTTGTCTTCTTTGCCTCAAGCTCCTCAAGTGTCCAAACTTCACAAAAATTTGCATGGAGCCCACACACACGAGCATTGTGCACCACAAAAATTGGATTTTTTTTTAAATCTTTTTTCTATTTTATTTGATTTCATTGTTCATCGGGTGTGTTAGGGCATGTCTCTTCCTTAGTGGTTTTGGTGTTGATGACAATGCGTTTTGCGGACTAACCGAGTGCATTGAGCATTTTAGAGATTCATATTGATGGCACAAGACAATTTGTTTCCCCTCAGATAAGCAAAGAGGAAAGACGGGTTTTTGGGCAGTTCTTTTCATTTGATTTGACTTGTAGGGAATCCGTAATATAAAGAGGGGGACCCCATTGGAAGGTATGGGTCGAATCAACACGTACACAAACTAAATGCGCCCACTTTCTCTTCCCCCTGCCTTGGAGTGGTCCTTCCATTGTGTTCTGTTTTTCCTGTTGAGTATCTGGCGGTAGTACCGCTTGCGCGGTACTTCCGCTGGCTGCCACGGTTACTACCGGGAGGGTCTCTGTTACTCTCATGGAATTCGCAATAGTACCGCTTATTCCTAGCGTACCGCTTGTGTTGTACTATTGCTTGAGTACAACGCGTACTACCTTGGATTTCTCTATTACTCTTCTTGGAATTCACGGTAGTACGCTTGCTCCTAGCGGTAGTACCGATTGTGCAGTACTTCCTTTGGAGTATCGCGCGTACTACCATGGAAGTTTCTGTTCCCCTGGCTAATTTGCGATAATACCGCTTGTTAGAGGCGGTAGTAGTCACGCTGGTCCATTAAGGGTCTCAGCAATTACCTGTGTGCTTAGCGGTAGTACCGCTTAACCCCAGGCAGAACATAACAGCTAGATTTTTTAAACCCCCCCACCAGTATAAAAGGGAGTCTTCTTCCCCAAGAGAACTACCTCCCCTTTGACGAAAAAGGGTTTCCCCCCGCTTTATATTATAAAGCACCCAACTACCTCCCCTTTCCCCATTTGCTCCATTGTTGCCCAAAATCAAACTCGCCCGATCTCCCTTCCTAGCAACCAAAAAATGTTGATTAGAAGGCCCCGATCTAAACTTTCATCGAGAGAAATTTGATTCCCCCTACTTTCTAGAGAAAAGGCATCAACCGAGCCCAAGTGGGGCTCGGGCCTAGCCCGACTTTGAATTAACAAAGCCATCAACCAGACAGGATTACAAGCACACACCCTCAGGCAAAGAAAATGAAATACATGACGATAAGGTGCACAAACGATGGAAAACATCACACTACGATAACTGAAGATAAGCAATAGAGGATGAAGCCGTTGACGCCGAGGTCCTCAACTGAGAATGTTGCACCAGGAGTAAGATCACACATGCTCAAAGGAGAGAGGAACCGGCACTACTGGGGCATGCCATCGATCGCCATGCACCTACGGACCCCGGCACGACACATTCGACACACCATCTTTGAAGAAGGCCACTACCTCCTGGCCTGGATCGAAGGCGCCACACTGTCGCAAGATGGGGTGGATGCCGCCGAAGATGGCCACATAGAGAGGGTCAGCGCATCCCCCACGAGCCACTAGAGGCTCTACTTGATCAGAACAACACCGCTGCAGACATCCAGCACTGGAAGAGGGGAAGCATCACACCGGGACGAAGAAGGCTGTCGCCACCGACCACCCACATGTGCCCACCGACCACAAGGCTCCCAAGGCAGCGCATTCAAGAAGGGAGCGACACAGGGAATGCCGCCGCTGCCCAACAGAGTTAGGGCTTTCGCCCGGTAGACCTTGGGAAAGGGGAAGTGGGGGACAGTCCATACCGATGCCTCCAAGGAGGGGAATGACACCCTTGGGCGTCGCCGTGGACGCGACCGGCCAGGGATTTCGCCCAGACTGCCCCCACGCCACCAGCTGCACCCTCCTGACCAGGAACCAGCGACCAAAGGAGGCACAACCCGGCCAAGGGGACCCGCACGCAAAACAGGGGAGGGGGGAAGGCGCCAAATCTCACGCCACTAGCCGCTGGAGCATCCACCAGCCGCGCACCCCCTCCACAAGATGACGCCCCCACGCGACTAGGGACCTCAGATCCACCTTCTGCATTGTTGGTCACCGCAGATCCGGTGATGCCTCACCATAGGAGCCGCCACTCTAGTTCCAGGGCTCCCCACGCGAGGGCAGGACCACGGAAGGCCTCGCCGCCACCATCCTTGGCAGCGCCGCGGGCTTGCGCGACGACTGTCTCAGGCGGCGGTGAGGAAGGATGGGAAGGGGCCCGCCCAGCGGAAGCCTAGGGTTGTCGCCCCCCGAGTCGCCCAAGCGGGGCAACACGGGGGTGGGTGGGAGTTTTTCCTGTTTTGACCGATCCCCCTGCCTTCCTTTGTGGATCTTGTTACTCCTGGTTGTTTGGGCACCCTAGATGGAAGAGGTCACCTCAGAGCGACATTTCATTACGATGAAGCTTCAGTGTGTTGTTGGGAGCCTCCAATTGAGTTATGGAGAGATCCCCAACCTTGTTTGTAATGGTCCGATCACCGCCTCAAGGGCACCACTAGTGAAATCACGACATCTTGCATTGTGTGAGGGCGTAAGAAGAATAAGGTGATCCTAGTGACATCTTAGCGACCACTGTGCCTCCACACCTCTTCAACGGAGATGTGCCTCCCCCAAAGGAGAGAACTTCGACAACACATCCTCGTCTCCATCGACTCCACTTACGGTTACTTCGTGCCTTTACTTCATGCAAGCTTTTATCTTTTGTTTTACCTTGTGCTTGTGTTTGTTGTTGTTGTAGTGCTTATGATATAGGTTGTCCATCTAGTTGCATATCTAGACAACCTACTTTCGTGTTGAGCCTAATTTGTTAAAGGAAGTTAAAAATCGTTAGTCACTTATTCGCCCTCCCTCTAGTAAACCATACCAATCCTTTCAGGGTGCATCTAAGCTCGAGCTCAGAAGTCAAAATAATGTGTTGCATATGAGCAATCTGAAGATGCCGGATTGTCCGGCCCAACCCAGACAAATCTTTGGTCAAAGGCCGGACAAAAGGTCAGAGGATAAATATGTCTTGCTCAAGCCAGACAAATGACTCGAAAAAAGTCAAAGGATTTATTTGTATAGCTAAAGTTTCGGGGCTTTCAATTGCAGCAGTTTGAAAATGAGCCTAAGCTAGCGTCTTCAATATGACCACAAATAAAAAAACTTTCAACATGAAAATTGTTGGTCTCGTCGAAATGAATAAATTTGCGTTTGATGACATCTTCATACGATGTCATATGCAACCTATGGAGCCCAAAATTGCGTTGTTGTACGGAAACTTGGGGATGGCGGGACTTTCCGTCCTGGTGCTCGTGGTCATTCCAAGTTAGGTCAATTTTTGGCACTTTAGGTAGGAATTGAAGTCCTTTTCTTGTATGGAAAGTCCAACCGCCCATTATATAGATTAGAAGTGACGGTCAATTGAAGAACCCACAATCGATCAAGCAATCTACCAATTTTTAACTTTGCCCTTTTTCCTTCTCTCTCATTTTTCTTCTTCTTCTTCTTCTTCATGTTGCGGGGCAGTGAATCACGAGGCCTTAGGTGCAATCTGGTCAACCTAGTCCAGCCCATAGCCAGTGCACTCCGTGAAGGGGCCCCTTTCGGTCTTGTGGGGTTTCAGATCTCTAAATGATCTCACCAACATGTCTTGCATATCGTGCTCCTGGCAAGACTCCTCCGGCAATGTGTCTTGTGTACCGTACCCGACCCCACAGGTACACGGTGAGATGTTAGCATGTGAACAATTGCCAACACTCCCTAGCATCCCATGCCAGTCATTTTCTTCATGCATCTCTAGAAGTCTGGTCGTGTCATCGGTACAAGGGTGCTCCACCCAATGGAGATAAAGCACGGGGATCCGCTGGGTGCTAGCAGAAACTGCTCTCCATAAACCCACAATACAGTTTCAGCGCACACTTTAGTGCACTTCATAATTGTATTTTTGGCCATTCGAAGTGTCTCATCCCATGAATCTGCAGGAGAACCATATGCAATCATCCTAAGTGTCATGGTCCCCTTCTAAAAAGAAGAAAAACCCAGGAGACCGACGATATGTCTCCACCGTTGGAAGAAGATTCGTTGGCTTTCATGTCCTCGACAATTTGACAGAATATCCATCCAGTAATGCGGAAACATTGCCGAAACATGTACGGATGGAAGGTACAACCTGACACAAAGTAGTTGAGCATGAGTCACTCGTGGCCTACGATTTTGTTCTTGTGAAATGTCGCCTGACCAACCTACGACCCCGGACATTTCCTCTTTGTTCCGGTTGATGCTATCCATTCAACAACCATCAATATTACTTCGACGTCCATGATTTCACTCTCGGACTCGTAGCTCGAATCCGACGAAGAATCATCAAAAAACATAAGCTCCGCCATTGGATCCATCTACACATAATGTGAATCCTATGCCATCTGCACAAATATACGAGTCGCTAAAATAAATCTACAAGAACTGGTTAGGGAAATTTACCTCCGGGCAAGGGATCGAATACCTTGAGGTCGCGCGGCGGAAGGGGTGGTGCAGCCGGACGGCGGGAAGAAGGAGCGACACTACAGTGAAGCGTGGGAGGTTTGGGAATGGCTCAACAAAGGTGACAACGGCCAAACCGCGATGGTCCTGGCTTTGGAGGTGGCAAGAAATGAAGGTGGCATGGGGATATGGGCTACGACCGAAGGGAGCTCGTGTCCTGAAATGCATGTGGCGCCAGTATTTCGGTGGATGAAGGGCACACTACATTGCCTCATCCAACATCTAAATATGGAGGCTCGTTGAGTGGATTTGCAGCGCCTCCAAGAATTAAAACGACCGAGGACGGCATGACGACTCTGCTAGAGTGGATCTTCAGACAAAATTGATATAATGATGGTTATTATGAAGATCGGGCGAGATGGACACTATACTAAAATTGCTCTTATATCACTGCATGCACAACTACAAACCTCAAAATTACCACAAGTGTGAGAAAAGACGTGACGAGTAGACATCCTCCAACCTCCATCCCTTCTAGATAGTCCGTGCTGACCTGTGCAAGCGATTATCCACCCTACCCGTCCTAATAAAGCCGGTGGAGCGAGCATTTCACGCAATTAGCTGTGACTCGACCAGAAAGGAAAGGAGAGTGTGACGCGAATCAACTAGCTACGCACCTCCCGCTGCAAGGTTCAGTGCACCTCTCTCTCCCTCGAATCAAATCAAAATACCATAAAGGCGCTCCGCTTCCGCTGCTGCTCTTGGGCGGCCGGCGTGTGTCCAGGTGCGCGTCATGCTGCCGCCCGGCCGCTTGCGTGCATCACTGGACCAGAGTGTGGTCACGGCCACGAGGATCACGGCCGGCCGGCCGGCTCGGCTTGCTGCGCGACCGTGGCTGATGTCCACGTTAACTAAATTTTCTTGTTTCGGGCAAGCTAGACGCTGGTCCTGGCCTGCCACGGTCAAATCTCAGGTGTTGACGTCTGATGTTCACTAATATGGATTGTTCCGTCAAAAAAGATTAATATGAAGCATTATTTTAGTAGATAAAACAATACCCGTGCGTTGTAATAGAATAGAAAATAAATATTCTAATATGTTAGCTTGTGATTTACTTACCCATGTTAACGGGATTGCGTAGATAAATGTCTATCAAATTCTGCACGTGGTTTACCTTATTTTGACGAGAAGTTGGCTAAGTATAAATTAAAGTGAAAATAGTTTAGAATGTAAGTAAATTATAAGGTGATTCATTATCATACGAAGAAGGTTGGACAAAGAAATGATGGGAAGAAAAGTGAACACGGAAACTTATATTCTTTTTAAGCAAGTAGAGATAGGGGAAGGTGACGCTCTTGTCAACAGCAAGACGATTATGGTGGGTCTTTTTTTTTTTAACCTTGAAACACCATGGCTTTACTTTCCAGCAAGTATTGTGCATTTTTGTGTGATGGTGTGTGGGTGTACATCTACAATGTATTCAATGTTTTCTAATAAAACTCGGTCTAGCCGGACCCCTATATTTAACTCTCTAAGAAAAAATGATCAATTGTTTTAGACTTTGTCACATACATTCCAAACAATTACACGGTGTTATCAATCATTCGAATGATTCAAGTTGGACATACACAAGAAATCAACCATAAACATGCATATAGTTCATCTAATCGAGCAATTCGAATTTAAACATGCATAGTGTTCATCCAAAAGACACCACATCAATCAGTTTGATCCAAAATCACCACAACATATCATGTCTTATGTCATGGATCGAGCCCTACCAAAGGCTTTTCAACACGAACTCAAGCACTTTTGTGCTCATCAACACCACCATCACCTCCAAGGAAATCATCACCACCCCCACGGCCACGACCATCACCACCACGAGACCCATCTGATTAGGCTATGATCTCTAAACGAGTGAGCTCCCAATACTTCCTTGTCGTTGCATCAGTCGTGCATGGTTTCATGAACATGATAGCCTGCTCTCCGACCTTCTTCTCTTTTGCAAGCCTCTCCTCCTTGAGAGCAATTCGATGCTCCTCTACCGTGACCTTCCTCTCTTCGGCGGCCAACTTTGATCTCAATTTCTTGTCCTCCAAGCACTTAAGCTCGTTCCACCTAGTCGTCTTCTCTTCTTTGTGTTCGGCCGCCAATGGTTTTTTGGTCTAAATCATAGCACAAAGCTCCTCCTTGTAGGGCGTCGACACCTCCACGGCTCTTCCTCTCTATTGTAAGGGTTTTTTCATCCGGCCGCTTGTATGGACTTTCATCCTCCTCGTCATTGGCTTCCATGGATATGCTAATCCATGATCTCTTTGGCATGGTCTCAAAGTTCCTCCAGATCCACTTATCATTGCCAAGTAGTTCCTTGTAGCAATGGTGCAATGTGAAGGCCTTGCCGCCGTTCTTCTTATTATGTTTCTTGCAGAAGGCTGGGATGATAGGCCCATACTTTGTTATTTGCACCCCACTCACTGGTGCATGGTCGACTTGATCAATACAACCAGACCACCAGTTGCATTTGAAGGAAATATGCCCTAGAGGCAATAGTAAAGTTGTTATTTATATTTCCTTATATCATGATAAATGTTTCTTATTCATGCTAGAATTGTATTAACCGGAAACTTAGTACATGTGTGAATACATAGACAAAACAAAGTGTCCCTAGTATGCCTCTACTATACTAGCTCGTTAATCAAAGATGGTTAAGTTTCCTAACAATAGACATGTCTTGTCATTTGATGAACGGGATCACATCATTAGGAGAATGATGTGATGGACAAGACCCATCTGTTAGCTTAGCATTAAGATCGTTTAGTTTTATTGCTATTGCTTTCTTCATGACTTATACATGTTCCTCTGACTATGAGATTATGCAACTCCCGAATACCGGAGGAACACCTTGTGTGCTATCAAACGTCACAATGTAACTGGGTGATTATAAAGATGCTCTACAGGTGTCTCCGAAGGTGTTTGTTGAGTTGGCAAAGATCAAGATTAGGATTTGTCACTCCGTGTATCAGAGGGGTATCTCTGGGCCCTCTCGGTAATGCACATCACTATAAGCCTTGCAACCAATGTGACTAATGAGTTAGTTGCGGGATGATGCATTACGGAACGAGTAAAGAGACTTGCCGGTAACGAGATTGAACTAGGTATGAGGATACCGACGATCGAATCTCGGGCAAGTAACATATCGATCACAAAGGGAACAACGTATGTTGTTATGCGGTTTGAGCGATAAAGATCTTCGTAGAATATGTAGGAGCCAATATGAACATCCAGGTTCTGCTATTGGTTATTGACCGGAGATGTGTCTCGGTCATGTCTACATAGTTCTCGAACCCGTAGGGTCGGCACGCTTAACGTTCGATGACGATTTGTATTATGAGTTATGTGATTTGATGACCGAAGTTTGTTCGGAGTCCCGGATGAGATCACAGACATGACGAGGAGTCTCTAAATGGTTGAGAGGTAAAGATTCATATATTGGAAGGCTATATTCGGACATCGGAAAGGTTTCGAGTGATTCGGGTATTTTTCAGAGTACCGGGGAGTTACGGGAATTCACGGGGAGAAGTAATGGGCCTTATTGGGCCATATGGGAAAAGAGGAGGCAGGCCAAAGGGGAGGTGGTGCGCACCCCCCATGGGTCTGAATTGGACTAGGGGAAGGGGCGGCGCCCCCTTGCCTTTTCCTACTCCCTCTCTCTTTCCCTCTTTCCTTCTCTCCTACTCCGAAAAGGAAAGGGATTCCTACTAGGACTTGGAAGTCCTAATAGGACTCCATACTCTTGGCGCGCCCCTAGGGGGCCTGCCTCTCTCCCTCCCTCCTTTATATACGTGGGCAGGGGGCACCCCAAAGACACAACAGACAATCTCTTAGCCCTGTGCGGTGCCTCCCTCCACAGTTACACACCTCGGTCATATCGTCGTAGTGCTTAGGCGAAGCCCTGCGCCGGTAACTTCATCATCACCGTCGCCACGCTGTCGTGCTGACGGAACTCTCCCTCGTCCTCAACTGGATCAAGAGCTCGAGGGACGTCATCGTGCTGAACGTGTGCTGAACACGGAGGTGCCGTACGTTCGATACTTGGATCGGTTGGATCGTGAAGACGTTCGACTACATCAACCGCATTATTAAACGCTTCCGCTTTCGGTATACGAGGGTACATGGACACACTCTCCTCGCTCGTTGCTATGCTTCTCCTAGATAGATCTTGCATGTTCGTAGGATTTTTTTTGAAATACTACGTTCCCCAACAGCATTACTATTTGATAGTGCCCCAACAATGTCCAAGAGAGCCTTGAGTGCGGTGGGATGAGACGGTTACAAACTCACGGTGTTGAAATAGTAGTCTCAATCCTGCTCCAAAATCTGTCCTTGGTTTGGTCTGTGCCTACCAATGCATCAGGTGACACGTTCATCCAAGCATGGCACAAAACAAGTCTTCGTCTTGGGAGTAGTTTTTTTGTCTTTGATCTCTCGGTGCTTGCTTGAGTATCCACGGGATATTAAATCTCCTCCACACCGGGATCATTGTTCTCCTCGGAATCTTCTTCTTGAGCATACTATCACTATTATAATCTAGATCGTCGAGGCCTTGGATGTGTGGCACATGCAATTAAGACATAGAGCTTGCAACATCCCCCTTCTCCACACTACAATAAAAAAACAATAAACTCAAACCTCACGATCGCAAACCATCATCAATGTGTCGGCCAAAAAAGAAAAGGCACAAAAAAACTCTTCGGAATATCATCACTTGACAGTCATGATCCTCGATCGCGACTGCAGCGGCCGAACGCACCGGAGGAGTGTAGGGGTTTACCGGACCTGGGCTACAAGCCACCAAACGAGAAGAAGGCGGTGTAGGCATCAGTCTGACCACCTTCTTATTCTTCTTCTTCGTCACCTCGGTGAGCGTATTCATCGCCTCCCTTGGCATCCTTGCCCGCTTGCTGCTAGTCGGAGCAGCGGGAGGGCAACTGGGCGTCATCGCACCCACTATGGCCTTTCCACCAGTCTTTGATGATGGCACGTCTGTTCAGAGCATTTTTTGTCCCCAACCTCTTCCTTCGTGTAGGCGGTGATAATCCCCAAGTGCAAGGAATCATTGTAGCATTTCCAAAGATGGAAGTGTTAAGTATTGAGTGTCGAATCCACAAGGAGCTAAAGGTAAGATCAATATTCTCTCAAGTCCTATCTTCCACTGATACGACTCTACGTACACCGAACGTTTGCTTCCATCTAGAAACGAGAAATAAAACTACGTTGTGGGTATGAAGAGGATAACTTTGCATGATACCGGAGAACTAAAATATAAAAACTAGGTGCTGTTAACATAATGTTAGAATATATTACAATATATTATAAATAGCAGGTGTGGAATGATGATGGGTCGGCGTGCGGAATTGTCCTAGGCAATTGTTAACAAGATCGGTAATCATTATTGCAATTTTATATGAGGGAGAGGCATAAGCTAACATACTTTCACTACTTGGATCATATGCACTTATGATTGGAACTCTAGCAAGCATCCACAACTACTAAGGATCATTAAGGTAAAACCCAACCATAGCATTAAAGTATCAAGTCCCCTTTATCCCATACGCAAACAACCCCCTTACTCGGGTTTAAGCTTCTGTCACTCTAGCAACCCACTATAAGGGAATCATGAGAATATTGCAACACCCTACAGTGGGAATCCTTCACATGTGTGCGGCACGGAAGTCACCATAGGACAGCACCAAACTAAAACATACAACTCAAACCAATCTAGATCATCAATCAACCCAAAAGACAAAAGAAATCTACTGAAAACATCATAGGATGGGTACACGTCACTGGATCATAATATGTGGCATAAAGCACCATGTTCAAGTAGGGGATTACAGCGGGGTGCGGGAGAGTGGACCGCTTAAAAGAGATGAGGAAGGTGATGAAGATGGTGACGTTGATGAAGACGATCACCGCGGCGGCACTCCGGTGCCACCGAGAGAGAGAGAGAGAGAGAGAGAGAGAGAGAGGGAGAGGGAGAGAGGGAGAGTCTCCCCCTTGTGCTTCCTCCTCCATGGCCTCCCCCTAGATGGGTAGAGGTTCTCCCTCTGGTCATTGGCCTCCATGGTGATGATGGCCCCTTCCAGTTTCCTCCTCCATGGCCTCCGGTGATGATGGCCCTCTCCGGCAGGGTGCCGGAGAGGGCCTAGATTGATTTTCATGTCTACACAGGCTTGCGGCGACGAAACTTCCGATCTAGGGTTCTTTTCGGAGGTTTGGGTATCTATAAGAATTTTTGGCGTCGGTCTCACGTCAAGGGGGTCCACGAGGCAGCGGCAAGCCGGGAGCACCCTCCCGGGAGGGGGGGGGGGGGGTAGGACGTGCCCCCTGGCTTGTCGCTTCCTTGTGAAGCTTCTGGTCCAACTCTTATGCTTTGGGGGTCTCTTTTGGTCCATAAAAAAATCATCGTAAATTTTCAGCCCATTCCGAGAACTTTTATTTCTGCACAAAAAATGACACCACGGTAGTTCTGCTGAAAACAGCGTCAGTCTGGGTTAGTTCTAATCAAATCATACCAAAACCATATAAAATTGTTGTAAACATGGCATGAATACTTCATAAATTATAGATACGCCGGAGACGTATCAGCATCCCCAAGCTTAATTCCTGCTTGTCCTCGAGTAGGTAAATGATAAAACAAATAATTCATGAAGTGTGAATGCTAGCATAGTGCATAAATTTGATCAATGATAGTTCCAAACACATTTTCTAGCATTATTCTTTATCATAAACAGTAGCTCATTTCATAAAACTTCTCATGATCAAGTAGCAAGCTATTCACATGTTAAAGTATAGACCATAAAGTTTCTTGAAAACTAACAAACTAGGCTTTCAGTCACCGAACAATTGCAATTCATCTCATTTTCAGGAAGGGTCTATGTAAGAGCTTTGATTTAGCAAATTCCACATACTCAACTATCATATAGTCTTCCATGATTGCTAACACTCAAAGCATATTTTTAGAACAAATAGCATCCGTCAAACACAGAGAAAGATAGGGGCTTAATGTTTCGCCTCCCAACTTATTTATCATATAGATAATTGTCAACAATAATAATTCATGATCAAATATATTTGAATGGCCATATATGCTTGGATCATTCCCATCACATGATGCTTGCCAACTAAAGAATGATTGATGTTGAAATAAGAAGGAATACTATTGACTCTTGCATAAAAGTAAATACATGAAAGTAAAAGATAGGCCCTTTGCAGAGGGAAGCAGAGGTTGTCATGCGCTTTTTAATTTTGGATGTGCAAACCCTTAATGCAAAGAAACGTCACGTTGTATTTCCCTTTGTGATAGCAACCTTTATTATGCAGTCCGTCACTTTTATTTCTTTACCATCACAAGTTCGTACAACGCTTATTTTCCCTTACAATAAAAGATCATACATATTTAGGAGCGATTTTTATTGCTTTTTGCACCGGTGACAACTTACTTGAAGGATCTGATTCAATCCATAGGTAGATATGGTGGACACTCATGGCATGAAACGGGGTTTAAGGGTTTTGGAAGCACAAGTAGTATCTCTACTTAGTACAAAATTTTGCCTAGCAAAAGATCCTAAGCAAGCACCACATGTTGGAGGATCCATAACAATATAACTTCTATACAAATAAACCCAAACATAACTCATTACGTTGTCTTCCTTGTCCAACTTTAACTAATTTGCTCAATTTTGAAAATAATTAATGGGGCTCATAATCATAGAAGATGTCCATGATAGTATATTTATACGTGAAATCTCTCTTCCTTCAATATTCTTTCATGAACTGTTCAAGTGGCCAATGTTGTGTTTGCTAACTTTCAATAAATTTTACCACATATAGTTCTTATATGTGAAGTCATTACTCCCCATGGGATAAGCCTATGAAACATATATAATTTCAGATTTATGATATTCAATTCATTTAACCATTTACTCATAGGATATAAGTGAAGCACGAGAGTGAATGACAAACTACTCCAGAAAGATATAAGTGAAGATCAATGAGTAGTCAAGTAGGTAAATAGCCATGTGAGGACTCTCTCTCTCTCTCATTCAAGATTTTAGATCCAATGATTTTATTCAGACTGCTAGTAAAATGAAAATGCGCTCCAAGTAAAACACATATCATGTGACGAATAAAAATATAGCTCCGAGTAAGGTTTACCTATAGTTTTGAAGAAGAAAGAGGGGATGCCTTCCGGGGCATACCTAAGCTTAGGAGCTTGAGTCTTCCTTGAATGTTACCTTGGGGTGCCTTGGGCATCCCCAAGCTTAGAGTTTTTCCACTCCTTATTCTCCTCATATCGACATCTCACTCAAAACTTGAAAATTTCAGTCACGCAAAACTTAACGGAACTTCGTGAGATGGGTTAGTATGATAAAGACAAATCATTCACTTTGGTACTATCGAGATAAGATTAATAATTTTTCTCACACAATGCCTACTGTACCATGTCATTTCTACAATTTATATTGAGCAATATAAGCCATAGAAACTAGAAAACAAGCAAACTATGCATTGAAAACGGAATGTGTCAAAAACAGAACAATCTGTAATGATCTGAACATTAACCATACTTCTGTAAATCCAAAAATCCTGACAAATTAGGACAACTTATGAAATTTGCATACCAGTCATGTGTAAAAAATTCAGAATTTTATCGTGCTCCAGTGAATTTAAACAATTCTGTTACTGGAAGCAAAAGTGTCTGTTTTTGCACAGAATCAAGCCAACTATCATCCATGCTATCCCAAAGGCTTTACTTGGCACTTTATTGAAACAAAAACTATAAAACATGATTACTACAAGATCAATATTCTCTCAAGTCCTATCTGCCACTGATACGACTGTACGTACACCGAACGTTTGCTTCCATCTAGAAACGAGAAATAAAACTACGTTGTGGGTATGAAGAGGATAACTTTGCATGATACCGGAGAACTAAAATATAAAAACTAGGTGCTGTTAACATAAGGTTAGAATATATTACAATATATTATAAATAGCGAGTGTGGAATGGTGATGGGTCGGTGTGCGGAATTGTCCTAGGCAATTGTTAACAAGATCGGTAATCATTATTGCAATTTTATATGAGGGAGAGGCATAAGCTAACATACTTTCTCTACTTGGATCATATGCACTTATGATTGGAACTCTAGCAAGCATCCGCAACTACTAAAGATCATTCAGGTAAAACCCAACCATAGCATTAAAGCATCAAGTCCCCTTTATCACATACGCAAACAACCCCCTTACTCGGGTTTAAGCTTCTGTCACTCTAGCAACCCACTATAAGCGAATCATGAGCATATTGCAACACCCTACAACGGGAATCCTTCATGTGTGCGCGGCACGGAAGGCACCATAGGACAGCACCGAAATAAAACATACAACACAAACCAATCTAGATCATCAATCAACCCAAAAGACAAAAGAAATCTACTCAAAACATCATAGGATGGCAACACATCATTTGATCATAATATGTGGCATAAAGCACCATGTTCAAGTAGCGACTTACAGCGGGGTGCGGGAGAGTGGACCGCTTAAAAGAGATGAAGGTGATGAAGATGGTGACGTTAATGAAGACGATCACCGCGGCGATGGTTCCCCCGGCGGCACTCCGGCGCCACCGAGAGAGAGAGGGGGAGAGAGTCTCCCCTTGTGCTTCCTTTTCCATGGCTTCCCCCTAGATGGGGAGAGGTTCTCCCTCTGGTCCTTGGCCTCCATGGTGATGATGGCCCCTTCCAGCTTCCTCCTCCATGGCCTTCGGTGATGATGGCCCCCTCCGGCTGGGTGCCGGAGAGGGCCTAGATTGATTTTTCATGGCTACAGAGGCTTGCGGCGGCGGAACTTCCGTTATAGGGTTCTTTTCGGAGGTTTGGGTATTTATAAGAATTTTTGGCGTCGGTCTCACGACAAGGGGGTCCATGAGGCAGCGACAAGCCGGGAGCACCCTCCCTGGGGGTAGGGCACGCCCCCCTGGCTTGTCGCTTTCTCGTGAAGGTCCTGGTCCAACTCTTGTGCTTCGGGGGTCTCTTTTGGTCCATAAAAAATCGCCATAAATTTTCAGCCCATTCCGAGAACTTCTATTTCTGCACAAAAAACGACACCATGGTAGTTCTGCTGAAAATAGCGGCAGTCCGGGTTAGTTCTAATCAAATCATACCAAAACCATATGAAATTGTTGTAAACATGGCATGAATACTTCATAAATTATAGATACATCGGAGACGTATCAACGGCGGCGGAGGGTTGATTCTGGCGGTGTCGAGCAGCAGGGTAGCGGAGTCGGCTTCCAGTTCCATTTCGATTGGAATCAAGGGAAGTTGTGGTGGCGACGACGAGGTTGGATGGTGGTGGCGGCATGATGAAGGAAATATGCCCTAGAGGCAATAATAAAGTATTATATATTTCCTTATATCATGATAAATGTTTATTATTCATGCTAGAATTGTATTAACCGGAAACATAATACATGTGTGAATACATAGACAAACAGAGTGTCACTAGTATGCCTCTACTTGACTAGCTCGTTAATCAAAGATGGTTATGTTTCCTAGCCATAGACATGAGTTGTCATTTGATTAAACGGGATCACCTCATTAGGAGAATGACGTGATTGACATGACCCATTCCGTTAGCTTAGCACCCGATCGTTTAGTATGTTGCTATTGCTTTCTTCATGACTTATACATGTTCCTATGACTATGAGATTATGCAACTCCCGTTTACCGGAGGAACACTTTGTGTGCTACCAAACGTCACAACGTAACTGGGTGATTATAAAGGTGCTCTACAGGTGTCTCCGAAGGTACTTGTTGGGTTGGCGTATTTCGAGATTAGGATTTGTCACTCCGATTGTCGGAGAGGTATCTCTGGGCCCACTCGGTAATGCACATCACTATAAGCCTTGCAAGCATTGTGACTAATGAGTTAGTTGCGAGATGATGTATTACGGAACGAGTAAAGAGACTTGCCGGTAACGAGATTGAACTAGGTATCGAGATACCGACGATCGAATCTCGGGCAAGTAACATACCGATGACAAAGGGAACAACGTATGTTGTTATGCAGTCTGACCGATAAAGATCTTCGTAGAATATGTGGGAGCCAATATGGGCATCCAGGTCCCGCTATTGGTTATTGCCGGAGAGGTGTCTCGGTCATGTCTACATAGTTCTCGAACCCAAAGGGTCCGCACGCTTAAAGTTACGATGACAGTTATATTATGAGTTTATGTGATTTGATGTACCGAAGGTTGTTCGGAGTCCCGGATGTGATCACGGACATGACGAGGAGTCTCGAAATGGTCGAGACGTAAAGATTGATATATGGGACGACTATATTCGGACACCGGAAGTGTTCCGGAGAAGTTTCGGATTAAACTGGAGTGCCGGAGTGTTACCGGAACCCCCGGGGAAGTATTGGGCCTTGGTGGGCCTTGAGGGGAGAGAGAGGGCAGCAGCCATGAGGTGGCGCGCCCCCTCCCAAGGGGAATCCTAGTTGGACTAGGAGAGGGGGGCGCAGCCCCCTTTCCCTCTCCCTCTCCCTCTCTTTCCTTCCCCCCTTCTTTCCTAGTAGGACTAGGAAAGGGGAGTCCTACTCCTACTAGGAGGAGGACTCCCCCTCTCTCCTTGGCGCGCCTAGGGCAGCCGGCCTCCCCCTTGCTCCTTTATATACGGGGGCAGGGGGGCACCTAAGAACACACTTGATATACGATATTTTAGCCGTGTGCGGTGCCCCCCTCCACCAGATTACACCTCGATAATACCGTCGCGGAGCTTAGGCGAAGCCCTGGGTCGGTGGAACATCATCATCGTCACCACGCCGTCGTGCTGACGAAACTCTCCCTCAACACTCGGCTGGATCGAAGTTCGAGGGACGTCATCGAGCTGATCGTGTGTAGAACTTCGGAGGTGCCGTGCGTTCGGTACTTGATCGGTCGGATCGTGAAGACGTACGACTACATCAACCGCATTGTGATAACGCTTCCGCTGTCGGTCTATGAGGGTACGTGGACAACACTCTCCCCTCTCGTTGCTATGCATCACCATGATCTTGCGTGTGCGTAGGAATTTTTTTGAAATTACTACGTTACCCAACAGTGGCATCCGAGCCAGGTTTTATGCGTTGATGCTATGCACGAGTAGAACACAAGTGAGTTGTGGGCGATATAAGTCATACTGCTTACCAGCATGTCATACTTTGGTTCAGCGGTATTGTGAGATGAAGCGGCCCGGACCGACATTACGCGTACGCTTACGCGAGACTGGTTTCACCATTCGGAGCACTCGTTGCTTAAAGGTGACTAGCGGGTGTCTGTCTCTCTCACTTTAGTTGAACCGAGTGTGGCTGCGCCCGGTCCTTGCGAAGGTTAAAACAGCACCAACTTGACAAACTATCGTTGTGGTTTTGATGCGTAGGTAAGAACGGTTCTTGCTAAGCCCGTAGCAGCCACGTAAAACTTGCAACAACAAAGTAGAGGACGTCTAACTTGTTTTTGCAGGGCATGTTGTGATGTGATATGGTCAAGACATGATGTGATATAATTTGTTGTATGAGATGATCATGTTTTGTAACCGAGTTATCGGCAACTGGCAGGAGCCATATGGTTGTCGCTTTATTGTATGAGATGCTATCACCATGTAATAGTTTTACTTTATCACTAAGCGGTAGCGATAGTCGTAAAAGAAATTATTTGGCGAGACAACAACGATACTACGATGGAGATCAAGGTGTCGCGCCGGTGACGATGGTGATCATGACGGTGCTTCGGAGATGGAGATCACGAGCACGGTGCTTCGGGGATGGAGATCACAAGCACAAGATGATGATGGCCATATCATATCACTTATATTGATTGCATGTGATGTTAATCCTTTATGCATCTTATCTTGCTTTGATTAACGGTAGCATTATAAGATGATCTCTCACTAAAATTTCAAGATGAAAGTGTTCTCCCTGAGTATGCACCGTTGCAAAAGTTCTTCGTGCTGAGACACCACGTGATGATCGGGTGTGATAAGCTCTACGTTCAAATACAACGGGTGCAAAACAGTTGCACACGCGGAATACTCAGGTTAAACTTGACGAGCCTAGCATATGTACAGATATGGCCTCGGAACACAGAGACCGAAAGGTCGAGCGTGAATCATATAGTAGATATGATCAACATAGTGATGTTCACCATTGAAACTACTCCATCTCACGTGATGATCGGACATGGTTTAGTTGCTTTGGATCACGTAATCACTTAGATGATTAGAGAGATGTCTATCTAAGTGGGAGTTCTTAAGTAATATGATTAATTGAACTTAAATTTATCATGAACTTAGTACCTGATAGTATCTTGCTTGTCTATGTTAATTGTAGATAAATGGCCCGTGCTGTTGTTCCGTTGAATTTTAATGCGTTCCTTGAGAAAGCTAAGTTGAAAGATGATGGTAGCAATTACACGGACTGGGTCCGTAACTTGAGGATTATCCTCATTGCTGCACAGAAGAATTACGTCCTGGAAGCACCGCTAGGTGCCAGGCCTCCTGCAAGAGCTACGCCAGAAGTTATGAACGTCTGGCAAAGCAAAGCTGATGACTACTCAATAGTTCAGTGTGCCATGCTTTACGGCTTAGAACCGGGACTTCAACGACGTTTTGAACGTCATGGAGCATATGAGATGTTCCAGGAGTTGAAGTTAATATTTCAAGGAAATGCCCGGATTGAGAGATATGAAGTCTCCAATAAGTTCTATAGCTGCAAGATGGAAGAGAATAGTTCTGTCAGTGAGCATATACTCAGAATGTCTGGGTATAATAATCACTTGATTCAACTGGGAGTTCAACTTCCGGATGATTGCGTCATTGACAGAATTCTTCAATCACTGCCACCAAGCTACAAGAGCTTCGTGATGAACTATAACATGCAAGGGATGAATAAGACTATTCCCAAGCTCTTCGCAATGCTAAAGGCAGCGGAGGTAGAAATCAGAAAGGAGCATCAAGTGTTGATGGTCAGTAAAACCACTAGTTTCAAGAAAAAGGGCAAAGGGAAGAAGAAAGGGAACTTCAAGAAGAATAACAAGCAAGTTGTTGTTCAGGAGAAGAAACCCAAGTCTGGACCTAAGCCTGAAACTGAGTGCTTCTACTGCAAGCAAACTGGTCACTGGAAGCGGAACTGCCCCAAGTATTTGGCGGAAAAGAAGGATGGCAAGGTTAACAAAGGTATATGTGATATACATGTTATTGATGTGTACCTTACCAATGCTCGTAGTAGCACCTGGGTATTTGATACTGGTTCTGTTGCTAATATTTGCAACTCGAAACAGGGGCTACGGATTGAGCGAAGATTGGCTAAGGATGAGGTGACGATGCGCGTGGGAAATGGTTCCAAAGTCGATGTGATCGCCGTCGGCATGCTACCTCTACATCTACCTTCGGGATTAATATTAGACCTAAATAATTGTTATTTGGTGACAGCGTTGAGCATGAACATTATATCTGGATCTTGTTTAATGCGATACGGTTATTCATTTAAATCAGAGAATAATGGTTGTTCTATTTATATGAATAATATCTTTTATGGTCATGCACCCTTGAAGAGTGGTCTATTTTTAATGAATCTCGATAGTAGTGATACACATATTCATAATGTTGAAGCCAAAAGATGCAGAGTTAATAATGACAGTGCAACTTATTTGTGGCACTGCCGTTTGGGTCATATCGGTGTAAAGCGCATGAAGAAACTCCATACTGATGGAATTTTGGAATCACTTGGTACTTGCGAACCGTGCCTTATGGGCAAGATGACCAAAACACCGTTCTCCGGTACTATGGAGAGAGCAACAGATTTGTTGGAAATCATACATACAGATGTATGTGGTCCGATGAATATTGAGGCTCGTGGCGGATATCGTTATTTTCTCACCTTCACAGATGATTTGAGCAGATATGGGTATATCTACTTAATGAAACATAAGTCTGAAACATTTGAAAAGTTCAAAGAATTTCAGAGTGAAGTTGAAAATCATCGTAACAAGAAAATTAAATTCCTACGATCTGATCATGGAGGAGAATATTTGAGTTACGAGTTTGGTCTACATTTGAAACAATGCGGAATAGTTTCGCAACTCACGCCACCCGGAACACCACCGCGTAATGGTGTGTCCGAACGTCGTAATCGTACTTTATTAGATATGGTGCGATCTATGATGTCTCTTACTGATTTACCGCTATCGTTTTGGGGTTATGCTTTAGAGACGGCTGCATTCACTCTAAATAGGACACCATCGAAATCCGTTGAGACGACGCCTTTTGAACTATGGTTTGGCAAGAAACCAAAGTTGTCGTATCTTAAAGTTTGGGGTTGCGATGCTTATGTGAAGAAACTTCAACCTGATAAGCTCGAACCTAAATCGGAGAAATGTGTCTTCATAGGATACCCAAAGGAGACTGTTGGGTACACCTTCTATCACAGATCCGAAGGCAAGATATTCGTTGCTAAGAATGGATCCTTTCTAGAGAAGGAGTTTCTCTCGAAAGATGTGAGTGGGAGGAAAGTAGAACTTGATGAGGTAACTGTACCTGCTCCCTTATTGGAAAGTAGATCATCACAGAAATCAGTTTCTGTGACACCTCCACCAAATAGTGAGGAAGTTAATGATAATGATCATGAAACTTCAGATCAAGTTATTACTGAACTTCGTAGGTCAACTAGATCAAGATCCGCACCAGAGTGGTACGGTAATCCTGTTCTGGAGGTCATGTTACTAGACCATGGCGAACCTACGAACTATGAAGAAGCGATGGTGAGCCCAGATTCCGCAAAATGGCTTGAAGCCATGAAATCCGAGATGGGATCCATGTATGAAAACAAAGTATGGACTTTGGTTGACTTGCCCGATGGTCGGCAAGCCATTGAAAACAAATGGATCTTCAAGAAGAAGACTGACGCTGACGGTAATATTACTGTCTATAAAGCTCGACTTGTTGCGAAAGGTTTTCGACAAGTTCAAGGGATTGACTACGATGAGACCTTCTCACCTGTAGCGATGCTTAAGTCTGTCCGAATTATGTTAGCAGTTGCCGCATTTTATGATTATGAAATTTGGCAAATGGATGTCAAAACTGCATTCCTGAATGGATTTCTGGAAGAAGAGTTGTATATGATGCAACCGGAAGGTTTTGTCAATCCAAAGGGAGCTAACAAAGTGTGCAAGCTCCAGCGATCCATTTATGGACTGGTGCAAGCCTCTCGGAGTTGGAATAAACACTTTGATAGTGTGATCAAAGCATTTGGTTTTATACAGACTTTTGGAGAAGCCTGTATTTACAAGAAAGTGAGTGGGAGCTCGATAGCATTTCTGATATTATATGTGGATGACATATTACTGATCAGAAATGATATAGAATTTCTGGATAGCATAAAGGGATACTTGAATAAGAGTTTTTCAATGAAAGACCTCGGTGAAGCTGCATATATATTAGGCATTAAGATCTATAGAGATAGATCAAGACGCTTAATTGGACTTTCACAAAGCACATACCTTGACAAAGTTTTGAAGAAGTTCAAAATGGATCAAGCAAAGAAAGGGTTCTTGCCTGTACTACAAGGTGTGAGATTGAGTAAGACTCAATGCCCGACCACTGCAGAAGATAGAGAGAAAATGAAAGATGTTCCCCATGCTTCAGCCATAAGCTCTATCATGTATGCAATGCTGTGTACCAGACCTGATGTGTCCCTTGCTATAAGTTTAGCAGGGAGGTACCAAAGTAATCCAGGAGTGGATCACTGGACAGCGGTCAAGAACATCCTGAAATACCTGAAAAGGACTAAGGATATGTTTCTCGTTTATGGAGGTGACAAAGAGCTCATTGCAAGGGGTTACGTTGATGCAAGCTTTGACACTGATCCGGAAGATTCGAAATCGCAAACCGGATACGTATTTACATTGAACGGTGGAGCTGTCAGTTGGTGCAGTTCCAAGCAAAGTGTCGTGGCGGAATCTACGTGTGAAGCGGAATACATAGCTGCTTCGGAAGCAGCGAATGAAGGAGTCTGGATGAAGGAGTTCATATCCGATCTAGGTGTCATACCTAGTACATCGGGACCAATGAAAATCTTTTGTGATAATACTGGTGCAATTGCCTTAGCAAAGGAATCCAGATATCACAAGAGAACCAAGCACATCAGAAGACGCTTCAATTCCATCCGGGATTTAGTCCAGGTGGGAGACATAGAAGTTTGCAAGATACATACGGATCTGAATGTTGCAGACCCGTTGACTAAGCCTCTTCCACGAGCAAACCATGATCAGCACCAGGACTCCATGGGTGTAAGAATCATTACTATGTAATCTAGATTATTGACACTAGTGCAAGTGGGAGACTGAAGGAAATATGCCCTAGAGGCAATAATAAAGTATTATATATTTCCTTATATCATGATAAATGTTTATTATTCATGCTAGAATTGTATTAACCGGAAACATAATACATGTGTGAATACATAGACAAACAGAGTGTCACTAGTATGCCTCTACTTGACTAGCTCGTTAATCAAAGATGGTTATGTTTCCTAGCCATAGACATGAGTTGTCATTTGATTAAACGGGATCACCTCATTAGGAGAATGACGTGATTGACATGACCCATTACGTTAGCTTAGCACCCGATCGTTTAGTATGTTGCTATTGCTTTCTTCATGACTTATACATGTTCCTATGACTATGAGATTATGCAACTCCCGTTTACTGGAGGAACACTTTGTGTGCTACCAAACGTCGCAACGTAACTGGGTGATTATAAAGGTGCTCTACAGGTGTCTCCAAAGGTACTTGTTGGGTTGGCGTATTTTGAGATTAGGATTTGTCACTCCGATTGTCGGAGAGGTATCTCTGGGCCCACTCGGTAATGCACATCACTATAAGCATTGCAAGCATTGTGAATAATGAGTTAGTTGCGAGATGATGTATTACGGAACGAGTAAAGAGACTTGCCGGTAACGAGATTGAACTAGGTATCGAGATACCGACGATCGAATCTCGGGCAAGTAACATACCGATGACAAAGGGAACAACGTATGTTGTTATGTGGTCTGACCGATAAAGATCTTCGTAGAATATGTGGGAGCCAATATGGGCATCCAGGTCCCGCTATTGGTTATTGACCGGAGAGGTGTCTCGGTCATGTCTACATAGTTCTCGAACCCAAAGGGTCCGCACGCTTAAAGTTACGATGACAGTTATATTATGAGTTTATGTGATTTGATGTACCGAAGGTTGTTCGGAGTCCCGGATGTGATCACGGACATGACAAGGAGTCTCTAAATGGTCGAGACGTAAAGATTGATATATTGGACGACTATATTCGGACACCGAAAGTGTTCCGGAGAAGTTTCGGATTAAACCGAGTGCCGGAGGGTTACCGGAACCCCCCGGGGAAGTATTGGGCCTTGGTGGGCCTTGAGGGGAGAGAGAGGACAACAGCCATGAGGTGGCGCGCCCCCTCCCAAGGGGAATCCTAGTTGGACTAGGAGAGGGGGGCGCAGCCCCCTTTCCCTCTCCCTCTCCCTCTCTTTCCTCCCCCCTTCTTTCCTAGTAGGACTAGGAAAGGGGAGTCCTACTCCTACTAGGAGGAGGACTCCCCCTCTCTCCTTGGCGCGCCTAGGGAAGCCGGCCTCCCCCTTGCTCCTTTATATACGGGGGCAGGGGGCACCTAAGAACACACTTGATATACGATATTTTAGCCGTGTGCGGTGCCCCCCTCCACCAGATTACACCTCGATAATACCATCGCGGAGCTTAGGCGAAGCCTGCGTCGGTGGAACATCATCATCGTCACCACGCCGTCGTGCTGACGAAACTCTCCCTCAACACTCGGCTGGATCGGAGTTTGAGGGACGTCATCGAGCTGAACGTGTGTAGAACTTCGGAGGTGCCGTGCGTTCGGTACTTGATCGGTCGGATCGTGAAGACGTACGACTACATCAACCGCGTTGTGATAACGCTTCCGCTGTCGGTCTACGAGGGTACGTGGACAACACTCTCCCCTCTCGTTGCTATGCATCACCATGATCTTGCGTGTGCGTAGGAAATTTTTTGAAATTACTACGTTACCCAACACATGAGAGGGCAATGGTCGATAATACTCATATGTGGCGTCGGTCAAGTATATTTGAGAGATTTGGTCTGCCTTTTGGGGATAACTCCTTAAAAATTTACTACTCTAAATTTGTAAGAGTTCAGCTAGGTGCGGTTAGCTTCTTATTTTGCCCCACTAAAGGTTTTTAGGGATCAGCTTGAGATGACCTTAGGTCATGGTTATTGTGCATAGAGTAGACGAGGAGAGTGTGACCATTCTGTCCATTCTTAGATGGTGTGCATTCCTCCTAGGGCACTTGTGTGCTGCCCTTCATGCACCATCCAATCTTTCAATTGTGGTATGGTTTACTTTGTTGTCAATATCAGCCGGTGCTTTGTGTGTCACATTTGTGCTATCTACTGAAGTATATGATTGATGGACCTTATTAAGCATGGGGGTATAAAAATAAGGTGATTTTGCTCCTGTTCCGCGTATGCATGGTCTCAAAACTTAAAGTCGCCAATGGTAAAAAGCGACGGGCTTAGCTAATGTGCATTAGAAAACCTTTTCTCTCTCCTCATTGCTTCTCTTGAAAGTCGCTCGTAGATCCCCAGCTCCTCTCCCATCTTCTCTAACGTTCTAGCCGGCCGAAGTGGCGATGGGAGATAAGGTTGGGTCACGGTTGTAAATAGTAGGTCTAGATTTAGTTTTCCCCTTGTTGCGGCTGGTGTTATGATGCCATGGAGCTTTGCTTCGATGCCAGCAAGCAGCATCGGGTATCTACATGGTTATGCTTTCGACCATTTTTCAATGCGAAAGCTATTGCGTGTTAGCGCATCCATTTTTTGGACAACTGCTGCTAGAGGTAGATTTGGCGGGAGCTTCAAGAATAAACTCGGTAGCCCGTTAGATCAAGCTGAATCGTATTCCCCATCCCCTTTTTTTCTTCGTCGTCATGGAGACGAAAGGTGATAGGGATGCAAATCCTCGTTCCGGCCCTTCCGATCTGGAGCATTGTGGGTATAAGTAAGTTGGCATGGATGTTGTTCATTTCTCTTAGAACTCTGTAGTGACCTCAATGGTTAGAGTTGATCAACTCATTAAGTATCTTTGTGTAATTATTGGCATGCTAGGGTTGATCACTGTCATCCTACCCTTTGTTGTCGCCATTTTCAACCTTCAGTCTAGGGAGGCTCACCTACCAATGGCATGGTTTTTGGTCAGAGATGGTGGCCAAAACATTTGTGACGAGGTCACAGTTTGCGTCAGGACTGGATTGTCTTTTTCTATCTTCTTCGGGGTCATGTCTGCAAACAGGAAGAGCTTGATCAGAAAATTACTTTCTTTGGTCCTTTGTGCATTGTTGCAATGATTTGCAATATTAATGCCAGCCTTTGGAACCTTCAAGTCCCCTATTTAAAAAAAAGGTTTCATCTAATTTTGAATGTAACGGACATTAAAAGTACTTTTTCTGCATTCTTTGAAGGATGCGTTCTTTTCTTGGCACGACTATCACTGTATTTTTATTTGATAGCATAGAATTCATGCCAACAAATTTATACAAAAATAGTTGCCAATAGTTATGAAAATGTATGGATAGGCTATGTTCTACTCCCCCCTTCACAAATATAAGATGTTTAAACTTTTTCTGAATTGAATGTATATAGAATGTTCAATGTGTTTGTTCACTTATTTTATACCATATGTAGTTCATATTATAATATCCAAAAACATCTTATATTTGCGAATGGAGGGAGTTTGGGAGTCCTGGACTAGGGGGACCTTGGGGGGGGGGCAGCCTATCTCTCATGGGCCGGACTGTTGGGCCGCGCCATATCTGGATTAAAGACTTCTTATGCCTTGAAGTGCACCCCAAGTCATGATGGACGATCTGATGTTTACTTCATGTAACCGACTATCTATAAACCCTACTACCCCTAGTGTCTATATAAACCAGGGGGCTTAATCCGCAGAGGAGAGAGGAACAATTCCCATCCTACTAGTTAGGGTTTAGTTCGTCTGATCACGTGGTAGATCTACTTTGTAACCCTCTTATACACAAGCAATATAATCAAGCGGGGCATAGGGTTTACCTCCTAGAGAGGGCCCGAACCTGGAAACATCGTGTCCTACGTCTACTGTTCCCCATCGATCCAAGGTCCACAGTTCGGGACCCCCTACCCGAGATCCACCAGTTTTGACACTGACATTTGTGCTTTCATTGATAGTTCCGTTGTCGGATCGCCAAAGGATCGATGGCTCGCATGATCATCGGAGACAACATCGGCACCGGATACATCTTCGTCCCCGGGCAACTTTTCACGTTCGGCAGCATCGTTCTACATGCCGACGCGACCAGTCACCTCAACCAGATCGACAATTTCGCCCCTGGACGCCAGATCAGGTTCGGCAACTTCGAGTATATCACCAATGCTCGAGGCGATCTGATCTTCTCGGGCTTCTCAGCCTCACATGCAACAGCCATGGCCACCGAAGTATTGGCCTTGGGGGCTATTCCCGATCCGATCTCCAGATCGGCCCTTACAACGCAACCAGCGTCAAGCTCGGAAGCGTCTCCCATGTCCGAAGACCAGGAGTCAACCCTGTTCGGACCATCCCTCCTCGACGAGGATTCAGCCTTGAGCCTTGACAAGGATTTAGTGTCTGAAGATAGGGAGTCAACCCCCGCCAAACTCGCCCTTCTCCGCCTTGACGCAAGTACGGCGCCCAACAATCAAGGTTTTGCCCTGACCGAACCCGTGCCTCACCCCACCACCGCGACGGAGGACAGCTCCAAGGAAACTTCATATGCCACTCCGACCAGCCTCGCCTTGTTGAGCGAGGTTCTTGACCGGATCCAGATGATGGCTGTTATAGTCGGCCCATCCTTGGCTCATGCCCAACGGAGCCTCGAGGTAGGCCACATGGAATTTTATGTCCCACCCACCACCCACTTGATAGCCATTGTTGAAGATTTAACCGACATGTTAGAATATGCCTCTAAGGAGGCCGATGACATGGACGATGACGAGGAGGCCACAACTCACATAAACACCGCCCCTCCCATCACGGGCCGCTGGACGGCCACATCCACCTATGACATTGTTGGGGAACGCAGTAATTTCAAAAAAATTCCTACGCACACGCAAGACCCATCTAGGGGATGCATAGCAACGAGAGGGGAGAGTGTTGTCCACATACCCTCGTAGACCGAAAGCGGAAGCGTTATGACAACGCGGTTGATGTAGTCGTACGTCTTCATGATCCGACCGATCCTAGTAACGAAAGTACGGCACCTCCGCGATCTGCACACGTTCAGCTCGGTGACGTCCCACAAACTCTAGATCCAGCTAAGGTCGAGGGAGAGTTTCGTCAGCACGACGGTGTGATGACGGTGATGATGAAGTACCGACGCAGGGCTTCGCCTAAGCACTACAACAATATGACTGAGGTGGAAATCTGTGGAGGGGGGCACCGCACACGGCTAAACAATCAACTTGTCTATCTATAGGGTGCCCGCCCTCCCCCGTATATAAAGGAGTGGAGGAGGGGAGGGCCGGCCCTCTCATGGCGCGCCCAAGGGGGGAGTCCTACCCCCGGTGGGAGTAGGATTCCCCCTTTCCCTAGTTGGAGTAGGAGAAGAAGGAAGAGGGAGAGGGAGAGAAGGAAAGGGGGGCCGGCCCCCCCTCCCAATTCGGATTGGGCTTGGGGGGATCCACCTTGGCCGCCTCCTCCTCTCTCCCACTAAGGCCCATTAAGGCCCAATGACTCCCCGGGGGATTCCGGTAACCCCTCGGTACTCCGGTAAATGCCCGAACTCACCCGGAACCATTCCGATGTCCAAACATAGCCTTCTAATATATCGATCTTTATGTCTCGACCATTTCGAGACTCCTTGTCATGTCCGTGATCACATCCGGGACTCCGAACAACCTTCGGTACATCAAAACACATAAACTCATAATACCGATCGTCATCGAACGTTAAGCATGCGGACCCTACAGGTTCGAGAATTATGTAGACATGACCAAGACTCGTCTCGGGTCAATAACCAATAGCGGAACCTGGATGCTCATATTGGTTCCTACATATTCTACGAAGATCTTTATCGGTCAAACCGCATAACAACATACGTTGTTCCCTTTGTCATCGGTATGTTACTTGCCTGAGATTCGATCGTCGGTATCTCAATAGCTAGTTCACTCTCGTTACCGGCAAGTCTCTTTACTCGTTCCGTAATGCATCATCCCGCAACTAACTCATTAGTCACATTGCTTGCAAGGCTTATAGTGATGTGCATTACCGAGAGGGCCCAGAGATACCTCTCCGACAATCGGAGTGACAAATCCTAATCTCGATCTATGCCAACTCAACAAACACCATCAGAGACACCTGTAGAGAATCTTTATAATCACCCAATTACGTTGTGACGTTTGATAGCACACAAAGTGTTCCTCCGGTATTCGGGAGTTGCATAATCTCATAGTCATAGGAACATGTATAAGTCATGAAGAAAGCAATAGCAATAAACTAAACGGTCATCGTGCTAAGCTAATGGATGGGTCAAGTCAATCACATCATTCTCTAATGATGTGATCCCGTTAATCAAATGACAACTCATGTCTATGGCTAGGAAACTTAACCATCTTTGATTCAACGAGCTAGTCAAGTAGAGGCATACTAGTGACACTCTGTTTGTCTATGTATTCACACATGTACTAAGTTTCCGGTTAATACAATTCTAGCATGAATAATAAACATTTATCATGATATAAGGAAATATAAATAACAACTTTATTATTGCCTCTAGGGCATATTTCCTTCAGTCCCCCACTTGCACTAGAGTTAATAATCTAGATTACACAGTAATGATTCTAACACCCATGGAGTCTTGGTGTTGATCATGTTTTGCTCGTAAGAGAGGCTTAGTCAACGGGTCTGCAACATTCAGATCCGTATGTATCTTGCAAATCTCTATGTCTCCCTCCTTGACTTGATCGCAGATGGAATTGAAGCGTCTCTTGATGTGCTTTGTTCTCTTCTGAAATCTGGATTCCTTTGCCAAGGCAATTGCACCAGTATTGTCATAAAAGCTTTTCATTGGACCCGATGCACTGGGTATGACACCTAGATCGGATATGAACTCCTTCATCCAGACTCCTTCATTTGCTGCTTCCGAAGCAGCTATGTACTCCGCTTCACACGTAGATCCCACCACGACGCTTTGCTTAGAACTGCACCAACTTACAGCTCCACACTTCAATATAAGTACGTATCCGGTTTGTGACTTAGAGTCATCCGGATCAGTGTCAAAGCTTGCATTGACGTAACCATTTACGACGAGTTATTTGTCACCTCCATAAACGAGAAACATATCCTTAGTCCTTTTCAGGTATTTCAGGATGTTCTCGACCGCTGTCAAGTGATCCACTCCTGGATTACTTTGGTACCTCGCTGCTAAACTAATAGCAAGGCACACATCAGGTCTGGTACACAGCATTGCATACATGATAGAACCTATGGCTGAAGCATAGGGAATGACTTTCATTTTCTCTCTATCTTCTGCAGTGGTCGCGCATTGAGTCTAACTCAACTTCACACCTTGTAACACATGCAAGAACCCTTTCTTTGCTTGATCCATTTTGAACTTCTTCAAAACTTTATCAAGGTATGTGCTTTGTGCAAGTCCAATTAAGCGTCTTGATCTATCTCTATAGATCTTGATGCCCAATATATAAGCAGCTTCACCGAGGTCTTTCATTGAAAAACTCTCATTCAAGTATTCTTTTATGCTATCCAGAAATTCTATATCATTTCCAATCAACAATATGTCATCCACATATAATATTAGAAATGCTACAGAGCTCCCACTCACTTTCTTGTAAATACAGGCTTCTCCAAAAGTCTGTATAAAACCATATGCTTTGATCACACTATCAAAACGTTTATTCCAACTTCGAGATGCTTGCACCAGTCCATAAATGGATCGCTGGAGCTTGCACACTTTGTTAGCATCCTTTGGATTGATAAAACCTTCGGGTTGCATCATATACAACTCTTCTTCCAGAAATCCATTCAGGAATGCAGTCTTTACATCCATTTGCCAAATTTCAGAATCATAAAATGCAGCAATTGCTAACATGATTCGGACGGACTTAAGCATCGCTACGGGTGAGAAGGTCTCATCATAGTCAACTCCTTGAACTTGTCGAAAACCTTTCGCAACAAGTCGAGCTTTGTAGACAGCAACATTACCGTCAGTGTCAGTCTTCTTCTTGAAGATCCATTTATTCTCGATGGCTTGCCGATCATGAGCAAGTCAACCAAAGTCCACACTTTGTTCTCATACATGGATCCCATCTCAGATATCATGGCCTCAAGCCATTTCGCGGAATCTGGGCTCATCATCGCTTCCTCATAGTTCGTAGGTTCGTCATGGTCAAGTAACATGACCTCCAGAACTGGATTACCGTACCACTCTGGTGCGGATCTTACTCTGGTTGACCTATGATACGTCTCCAACGTATCTATAATTTTTGATTGCTTCATGCTATATTATATTCTGTTTTGGATGTTTAACGGGCTTTATTATACACTTTCATATCATTTTTGGGACTAACCTATTAACCAAAGGCCCAGCCCAGAATTGATGTTTTTTTTCCTATTTCAGTGTTTCGCAGAAAAAGAATATCAAACGGAGTCCAAATGGAATGAAACCTTCGGGAACGTGATGTTCGGAACGAACGTGATCCAGAGGACTTGGACCCTATGTCAAGAAAGCAACCAGGAGGGCACGAGGTAGGGGGCGCACCTACCCCCTGGGCACGCCCTCCACCCTCATGGGGCCCACGTTGCTCCACCGACGTACTTCTTCCTCCTATATATACCTACGTACCCCCAAACCAACAGAGGCATCCACGAAAACCTAATTCCACCGCCGCAACCTTCTGTACCCGTGAGATCCCATCTTGGGGCCTTTTCCGGCGTCCTGCCGGAGAGGGCATTGATCACGGAGGGCT
The DNA here is from genome assembly GCF_002575655.3 of Aegilops tauschii subsp. strangulata. Classification (NCBI taxonomy): domain Eukaryota; kingdom Viridiplantae; phylum Streptophyta; class Magnoliopsida; order Poales; family Poaceae; genus Aegilops; species Aegilops tauschii. The sequence goes on along the minus strand of NC_053038.3, from coordinate 63,318,447 downwards.
TCTACATCTACACCGTAGCCTCTCCGATGATGTGTGAGTAGTTTACCTCAGACCTTCGGGTCCATAGTTATTAGCTAGATGGCTTCTTCTCTCTCTTTGGATCTCAATACAAAGTTCTCCACGATTCTCGTGGAGATCTATTCGATGTAATCTTCTTTTGCGGTGTGTTTGTTGAGACCGATGAATTGTGGGTTTATGATCAAGTTTATCTATGAACAATATTTGTATCTCCTCTGAATTATTTTATGTATAATTGGTTATCTTTGCAAGTCTCTTTGAATTATCAGTTTGGTTTGGCCTACTAGATTGATCTTTCTTGCAATGGGAGAAGTGCTTAGCTTTGGGTTCAATCTTGCGGTGTCCTTTCCCAGTGACAGTAGGGGCATCAAGGCACGTATTGTATTGTTGTCATCGAGGATAACAAGATGGGGTTTATATCATATTGCATGAGTTTATCCCTCTACATCATGTCATCTTACTTAAAGCGTTACTCTGTTCTTTTGAACTTAATACTCTAGATGCATGCTGGATAGCGGTCGATGTGTGGAGTAATAGTAGTAGATGCAGGCAGGAGTCGGTCTACTTATCGCGGACGTGATGCCTATATACATGATCATACCTAGATATTCTCATCTATGCTCAATTCTGTCAATTGCTCAACAGTAATTTGTTCACCCACCGTAATACTTATGCTCTCGAGAGAAGCCACTAGTGAAACATATGGCCCCTGGGTCTATTTTCCATCATATAAATCTTCCAACACTTAGCTATTTTTATTGTCTTTTATTTTACTTTGCATCTTTATCATAAAAATACCAAAAATATTATCTTATCATATCTATCAGATCTCACTCTCGTAAGTGACCGTTGAGGGATTGACAACCCCTTTATCGCGTTGGTTGCGAGGTTCTTGTTTGTTTGTGTAGGTGCGAGGGACTCGTGCGTGGTCTCCTACTGGATTGATACCTTGGTTCTCAAAAACTGAGGGAAATACTTACGCTATTTTACTGCATCACCCTTTGCTCTTCAAGGGAAAACCAACGCAGTGCTCAAGAGGTAGCAAGAAGGATTTCTGGCGCCGTTGCTGGGGAGATCTACGCCAAGTCAAGTCAAGTCAAGACATACCAAGTACCCATCACAAACTCATCTCCCTCGCATTACATTATTTGCCATTTGCCTCTCGTTTTCCTCTCTCCCACTTCACCCTTGCCGTTTTATTCGCCCTCTCTTTTCCGTTCGCCTCTTTTTTGCTTGCTTCTTGTTTGCCCGTGTGTTGGATTGTTTGCTTGTCACGATGGCTCAAGATAATACTAAATTGTGTGACTTTACCAATACCAACAACAATGATTTTCTTAGCACTCCGATTGCTCCTCTTACCGATACTGAATCTTGTGAAATTAATGCTGCTCTGCTGAATCTTGTCATGAAAGATCAATTCGCCGGCCTTCCTAGTGAAGATGCCGCCATCTAAATAGCTTCGTTGATTTGTGTGATATGAAAAAGAAGAAAGATGTGGACAATGATATTGTTAAGTTGAAGCTATTTCCTTTTTCGCTTAGAGATCGTGCTAAAGCTTGGTTTTCGTCTTTGCCTAAAAATAGTATTGATTCTTGGAATAAGTGCAAAGATGCTTTTATCTCTAAGTATTTTCCTCCCGCTAAGATCATCTCTCTTAGAAACGATATTATGAATTTTAAGCAACTTGATCACGAACATGTTGCACAAGCTTGGGAGAGGATGAAATTAATGATACGTAATTGCCCTACACATGGTTTGAATTTGTGGATGATTATACTAAATTTTTATGCCGGATTGAATTTTGCTTCTAGAAATCTTTTAGATTCGGCCGCGGGAGGCACTTTTATGGAAATCACTTTAGGAGAAGCTACTAAACTCCTAGATAATATTATGGTTAATTATTCTCAATGGCACACTGAAAGATCTACTAATAAAAAAGTGCATGCGATAGAAGAAATTAATGTTTTGAGTGGAAAGATGGATGAACTAATGAAATTATTTAATAAAAGTGTTTCTTCCGATCCTAATGATATGCCTTTGTCTACTTTGATTGAGAATAATAATGAATCTATGGATGTGAATTTTGTTGGTAAGAATAATTTTGGTAACAACGCGTATAGAGGAAACTTTAATCCTAGGCCGTACCCTAGTAATTCCTCTAATAAATATGGCAATTCCTACAACAATTATTATGGAAATTTTAATAAGATTCCTTCTGAATTTGAGACTAGTGTTAAAGAATTTATGAATTCGCAAAAGAATTTCAATGCTTTGCTTGAAGAAAAATTGCTTAAAGTTGATGAATTGGCTAGGAACGTTGATAGAATTTCTCTTGATGCTGATTCTTTGAAACTTAGATCTATTCCTCCTAAGCATGATATCAATGAGTCTCTCAAATCCATGAGAATTTCCATTGATGAGTGCAAAGAAAGAACCGCTAGGACGCGTGCTAAGAAAGATTACTTTGTGAAAGCGTGTTCTTCTAGTTTCTATGAAAATAAAGATGAAGATCTAAAAGTTATTGATGTGTCCCCTATTAAATCTTTGTTTTTCAATATGAATCTTGATAATGATGGGACTGAATATGATCCACCTTTACCTAGAAGGCGTTCCAAAAATTCGGAGTTGTTAGATCTTGATGCAAAAATTGGTAAAAGTGGGATTGAAGAGATCAAAACCCTAGATATTAATGAACCCACTATTTTGGATTTCAAGGAATTTAATTATTATAATTGCTCTTTGATAGATTGTATTTCCTTGTTGCAATCCGTGCTAAATTCTCCACATGCTTATAGTCAAAATAAAGCTTTTACTAAACATATCATTGATGCTTTGATGCAATCTTATGAAGAAAACTTGAGTTGGAAGTTTCTATTCCTAGAAAACTTTATGATGAGTGGGAACCTACTATTAAAATTAAAATTAAAGATCATGAATGCTATGCTTTGTGTGATTTGGGTGCTAGTGTTTCCACGATTCCAAAAACTTTGTGCGATTTGCTAGGTTTCCGTGATTTTGATGATTGTTCTTTAAACTTGCACCTTGCGGATTCCACTATTAAGAAACCTATGGGAATAATTAATGATGTTCTTATTGTTGCAAATAGGAACTATGTGCCCGTAGATTTCATTGTTCTTGATATAGATTGCAATCCTTCATGTCCTATTATTCTTGGTAGACCTTTCCGTAGAACGATTGGTGCAATTATTGATATGAAGGAAGGGAATATTAGATTCCAATTTCCGTTAAGGAAAGGCATGGAACACTTCAATAGAAAGAAAATAAAATTACCTTATGAATCTATTATGAGAGCCACTTATGGATTGCCTACCAAATATGGCAATACCTAGATCTATCCTTGCTTTTATGCCTAGTAGGGGCGTTAAACGATAGCGCTTGTTGGGAGGCAACCCAATTTTATTTTTAGTTTTTTACTTTTTGCTTCTGTTTGGGAATAAATATTTGATCTAGCCTCTGGTTAGATGTGTTTTTATGTTTTAATTAGTGTTTGTGCCAAGTTAAACCTATAGGATCTTCTTGGATGATAGTTATTTGATCTTGCTGAAAATTCCAGAAACTTTCTGTTCACGAAAATAATTGTTAAAAATCACCAGAACGTGATAAAATATTGATTCCAATTGCTTCTGATCAATAAACAAAATTTCTAGGTCGTCCTATTTTGTCTGAATTGTTTGAGTTCCAGAAGTTTGCGTTAGTTACAGATTACTACAGACTGTTCTGTTTTTGACAGATTCTGTTTTTCGTGTGTTGTTTGCTTATTTTGATGAATCTATGGCTAATAAAATAGTTTATAAACCATAGAGAAGTTGGAATACAGTAGGTTTAACATCAATATAAATAAACAATGAGTTCATTACAGTACCTTGAAGTGGTGTTTTGTTTTCTTTCGCTAACGGAGCTCACGAGATTTTCTGTTAAGTTTTGTGTTGTGAAGTTTTCAAGTTTTGGGTAAAAGATTTGATGGATTATGGAACAAGGAGTGGAAAGAGCCTAAGCTCGGGGATTCCCATGGCACCCCAAGATAATCTAAGGACACCAAAAAGCCAAAGCTTGGGGATGCCCCGGAAGGCATCCCCTCTTTCGTCTACTTCCATCGGTAACTTTACTTGGAGCTATATTTTTATTCACCACATGATATGTGTTTTGCTTGGAGCGTCTTGTATTATTTGAGTCTTTATTTGTTAGTTTGCCACAATCATCCTTGCTGTACACACCTTTTAAGAGAGACACACATGATTCAGAATTTATTAGAATACTCTATGTGCTTCACTTATATCTTTTGAGCTATATAGTTCTTGCTCTAGCGCTTCACTTATATCTTTTAGAGCATGGTGGTGGATTTGTTTTATAGAAACTATTGTTCTCTCATGCTTCACTTATATTATTTTGAGAGTCCTACAAAACAGCATGGTAATTTGCTTTAATTATGATAGGCACTCAAGATTAATAAATTTTTTCTTATGAGTGTGTTGAATGCTATGAGAAGTTTGATGCTTGATAATTGTTTTGAGATATAAAGATGGTGATATTAGAGTCATGCTAGTTGAGTAGTTGTGGATTTGAGAAATACTTGTGTTAAAGTTTGTGATTCCCGTAGCATGCACGTATGGTGAACCGTTATGTGATGAAGTCGGAGCATAATTTATTTATTTATTGTCTTCCTTATGAGTGGCGGTCAGGGACGAGCGATGGTATTTTCCTACCAATCTATCCCCCTAGGAGCATGCGCGTAATACTTTGCTTTGATAACTTGTAGATTTTTGCAATAAATATATGAGTTCTTTATGACTAATGTTGAGTCCATGGATTATACGCACTTTTCTTCCTTCCACCATTGCTAGCCTCTCTAATACCGCACACTTTTCGCCGGTATCATACACCCACCATATACCTTCCTCAAAACAGCCACCATACCTACCTATCATGGCATTTCCATAGCCATTCCGAGATATATTGCCATGCAACTTACCACCGTTCCGTTTACTATGACGCGCTCCATCATTGTCATATTGCCTCGCATGATCATGTAGTTGACATCGTATTTGTGGCAAAGCCACCGTTCATAATTATTTCATACATGTCACTCTTGATTCATTGCATATCCCGGTACACCGCCGGAGGCATTCACATAGAGTCATATTTTGTTCTAAGTATTGAGTTGTAATTGTTGAGTTGTAAGTAAATAAAAGTGTGATGATCATCATTTTTAGAGCATTGTCCCAAGTGAGGAAAGGATGATGGAGACTATGATTCCCCCATAAGTCGGGATGAGACTCCGGACTAAACAAAAAAAAGAGGCCATAAAAAAAGAGAAAAGGACCAAATAAAAAATGAGAGAAAAAGAGAGAAGGGACAATGTTACTATCCTTTTACCACACTTGTGCTTCAAAGTAGCACCATGATCTTCATGATAGAGAGTCTCCTATGATATCACTTTCATATACTAGTGGGAATTTTTCATTATAGAACTTGGCTTGTATATTCCAATGATGGGCTTCCTCAAAATGCCCTAGGTCTTCGTGAGCAAGCGAGTTGGATGCACACCCACTTAGTTTCTTTTGTTGAGCTTTCATATACTTGTAGCTCTTGTGCATCCGTTGCATGGCAATCCCTACTCACTCACATTCATATCTATTAATGGGCATCTCCATAGCCCGTTGATACGCCTAGTTGATGTGAGACTATCTTCTCCCTCTTTTTGTCTTCTCCACAACCACCCTTTCTATTCCACATATAGTGCTATGTCCATGGCTCACGCTCATGTATTGCGTGAAGATTGAAAAAGTTTGAGAACACCAAAATTATGAAACAATTGCTTGGCTTGTCATTGGGGTTGTGCATGATTTAAATACTTTGTGTGGTGAAGATAGAGCATAGTCAGACTATATGATTTTGTAGGGATAACTTTCTTTGGCCATGTTATTTTGAGAAGACATAATTGCGTAGTTAGTATGCTTGAAGAATTATTATTTTTATGTCAATATTAAACTTTTGTCTTGAGTCTTTCGGATCTGAATATTCATACCACAATTAAGAGAATTACATTGAAATTATGCCAAGTAGCATTCCGCATCAAAAATTCTGTTTTTATCATTTACCTACTCGAGGACGAGCAGGAATTAAGCTTGGGGATGCTTGATACGTCTCCAACGTATCTATAATTTTTTATTGCTTCATGGTATATTATATTATGTTTTGGATGTTTAACGGGCTTTATTATACACTTTTATATCATTTTTGGGACTAACCTATTAACCGGAGGCCCAGCCCAGAATTGCTGTTTTTGCCTATTTCAGTGATTCGCAGAAAAAGAATATCAAACGGAGTCCAAAGGGAATGAAACCTTCGGGAACGTGATTTTTGGAACGAACGTGATCCAGAGGACTTGGACCCTACTTCAAGAAAGCAACCAGGAGGGCACGAGGTAGGGGGCGCGCCTACCCCCCTGGGCGCGCCCTCCACCCTCGTGGGGCCCACGTTGCTCCACCGACGTACTTCTTCCTCCTATATATACCTACGTACCCCCAAACCAACAGAGGCATCCACGAAAACCTAATTCCACCACCGCAACCTTCTGTACCCGTGAGATCCCATCTTGGGGCCTTTTCCGGCGTCCTGCCGGAGGGGGCATTGATCACAGAGGGCTTCTACATCAACACCATAGCTTCTCCGATGATGTGTGAGTAGTTTACCTCAGACCTTCGGGTCCATAGTTATTAGCTATATGGCTTCTTCTCTCTCTTTGGATCTCAATACAAAGTTCTCCACGATTCTTGTGGAGATCTATTCGATGTAATCTTCTTTTGCGGTGTGTTTGTTGAGACCGATGAATTGTGGGTTTATGATCAAGTTTATCTATGAACAATATTTGAATCTCCTCTGAATTCTTTTATGTATGATTGGTTATATTTGCAAGTCTCTTCGAATTATCAGTTTGGTTTGGCCTACTAGATTGATCTTTCTTGCAATGGGAGAAGTGCTTAGCTTTGGGTTCAATCTTGCGGTGTCCTTTCCCAGTGACAGTAGGGGCAGCAAGGCACGTATTGTATTGTTGCCATCTAGGATAACAAGATGGGGTTTATATCATATTGCATGAGTTTATCCCTCTACATCATGTCATCTTACTTAAAGTGTTACTCTGTTCTTTTGAACTTAATACTCTAGATGCATGCTGGATAACGGTCGATGTGTGGAGTAATAGTAGTAGATGCAGGCAGGAGTCGGTCTACTTATCGCGGACGTGATGCCTATATACATGATCATACCTAGATATTCTCATAATTATGCTCAATTCTGTCAATTGCTCAACAGTAATTTGTTCACCCACCATAATACTTATGCTCTCGAGAGAAGCCACTAGTGAAACATATGGCCCCCGGGTCTATTTTCCATCATATAAATCTTCCAACACTTAGCTATTTTTATTGCCTTTCATTTTACTTTGCATCTTTATCGTAAAAATACCGAAAATATTATCTTATCATATCTATCAGATCTCACTCTCGTAAGTGACCGTTGAGGGATTAACAACCCCTTTATCGCGTTGGTTGCGAGGTTCTTGTTTGTTTGTGTAGGTGCGGGGGACTCGTGCGTGGTCTCCTACTGGATTGATACCTTGGTTCTCAAAAACGGAGGGAAATACTTACGCTACTTTACTGCATCACCCTTTCCTCTTCAAGGGAAAACCAACGCAGTGCTCAAGAGGTAGCAACCTACGAGGTTCAGTAGTAACTTGATCTGAAGTTATATGATCATCATCATTAGCTTCCTCACTAATTGGTGTAGTAGTCACAGGAACTAATTTCTGTGATGAACTACTTTCCAATAAGGGAGCATGTACAGTTACCTCATCAAGTTCTACTTTCCTCCCACTCACTTCTTTCGAGAGAAACTCCTTCTCTAGAAAGGATCCATTCTTAGCAACGAATGTCTTGCCTTCGGATCTGTGATAGAAGGTGTACCCAACAGTCTCCTTTGGGTATCCTATGAAGACACATTTCTCCGATTTGGCTTCAAGCTTATCAGGTTGAAGCTTTTTCACATAAGCATCGCAACCCCAAACTTTAAGAAATGACAACTTGGGTTTCTTGCCAAACCACAGTTCATAAGGTGTCGTCTCAACGGATTTAGATGGTGCCCTATTTAACGTGAATGCAGCTGTCTCTAAAGCATAACCCCAAAATGATAGCAGTAAATCAGTAAGAGACATCATAGATCACACCATTTCTAATAAAGTAGGATTACGACGTTCGGACACACCATTACGCTGTGGTGTTCCAGGTGGCGTGAGTTGCGAAACTATTCCGCATTGTTTCAAATGAAGACCAAACTTATAATTCAAGTATTCTCCTCCACGATCAGATCATAGAAACTTTATTTTCTTGGTACGATGATTTTCCACTTCACTCTGAAATTCTTTGAACTTTTCAAATGTTTCAGACTTATGTTTCATCAAGTAGATATACCCATATCTCCTCAAATCATCTGTGAAGGTCAGAAAATAACGATACCCGTCGCGAGCCTCAATGTTCATTGGACCACATACATCAGTATGTATGATTTCCAATAAATCTGTTGCTCCCTCCATTGTTCCGGAGAACGGAGTTTTAGTCATCTTGCCCATGAGGCATGGTTCACAAGTACCAAGTGATTCATAATCAAGTGATTCCAAACGTCCATCAGAATGGAGTTTCTTCATGCGCTTTACACCAATATGACCCAAACGGCAGTGCCACAAATAAGTTGCACTATCATTATCAACTCTGCATCTTTTGGCTTCAATATTATGAATATGTGTGTCACTACTATCGAGATTCAACAAAAATAGACCACTCTTCAAGGATGCACGACCAAAAAAGATATTACTCATATAAACAGAACAACCATTATTCTCGGATTTAAATGAATAACCGCCTCGCATCAAACAAGATCCAGATATAATGTTCATGCTTAACACTGGCACCAAATAACAATTATTCAGGTCTAAAACTAATCCCGAAGGTAGATCACTACTGCAGGATGGTCCAAACGCGTCACTACGATCAGAGACCCTTCGACGAAACTGTGTGTGATGCCATAATCGCAAACGGTGGTGTAAAAAACCCGTCAAAAAAGGTGTAAAACGTTTGCGATGACAGATGCATCAAACACGGTTCAGAATTTAGTTGCGTGTGCGATGCAGGGCATACGGTTCAGCTCAATTAACTGTTTGAGATGAGGAGGCACAAAAGAAACGGGCAGCCATATGAAGGCGTGTGCGATATACATCATATAGTTCACTGGGATGAACTGTGTGTGATTAGGCAACACAATGGAAACGGTTCAACTGAACAAGATGTGTGTGATACGCGGCAAACAGGTCCGTAATGTGAAATGTGTGCGAAGACCAATAATAACACAAATGATTGCTGCTAATAAGCCGTGTGAATTGCTCTGTCTACAGTAGAATAACATGTATATATATAACTGAAATAAACATCCAATTACATAAGTGACTATATAGATCATTCGCACACACCTCAATAAACAATTGCATGCATTCTAAAGTAGGAGAAACGATCGTCTAGTCATCTACTTCTTGTGACGCTCCCGCCACTGCTATGTGGCTCGATCCCTCGTCTGGGTTAGGAAGAAGACAGTTCCTCATGTCAACGATCCGCCTGTACATCTCGTAGCTTGTGTACGCGTCCATGGCCACGTACTTGACATGTTGTTCATCCAGTCTCTTATGCCACACACTGTGCCAGGCGTTCTTGTCCTTATTGCTCTCTTGCTTCATCTTTGCGTAGTAGGGGTCGATGATGGCCGAGGCGAGGTCAACCAGGGAGTTCAGTTTGCTTTTGTCGCTGCCCCAGACCTTGTAGTGGTGCTGGATGTTGACAAGATTCGGGCATTTCAATTCTGAAACCTTGAGCGCTTTTAGATCGTTGGTGGTGTCCACCGTAGCGAAACTTTAGTCGGAGCTGTTGATAAACCTGGAGAAACGCTCGCAAGGCCTTGTGGCAAGGTGGAAGTGGTAGACGAGGACGTGATGTCGCATGCACAACTGGGCGACGGCAACCTTCTGATCGTGCCCGGCACGACCGATGTTGTACTCGAGGTCGAAGCCAACCACTCGGTACTTGTCCTCGGCAAGGAACTGCTCCATAGTTTGGATGGAGCTCTCCACCGAGACCGGATCGTTCGTGTACACCACCGAGAGGTCCTTCCCCCTCACGTGGGTGTCCACTACGTGATGCGTGGTGAACTGCCCGCCGTTGTCGTCGTCGGCCGCTGGGAGCGCCATTGGAGCCACGGGGAGCGCCATTGGAACCGCTGGATGTTCTCTCTGTATGTGTCCTCGTGGGTGTGCTTATTGTGTCGTGAGAGATGAAAGATGAAGGTAAATGGCCGCAAGAATAAAAGGGGTCGGGCGGCGTGGATTCTCGGCGCGTCCGCATGGCAGTTTTTGCAGCGGGTAACTGCATCGTCGCGCCACGCCCGGCGCAACCGCTTGCACATGAATGTGCGTGATCGTGCGCCGGCCCAAAACACTGGCAGCGCGCGTGGAGGGACGAGGGCAGAGAACCCGGAGGGACGCGAGCAGAGCGCGCCGCGGCCGCCTGAACCACAGGCAACCACATGCATGGAGCAGTTGAACACGCAGGAAATGGTCGCCTACAAGCCGTCCGACAGTTGCGTCGCTGCGTAGAGAGCGGCCGTGTGGTACCACCTCCGTCTAGTCTATAGTCTCCTTTATATTCCGTGCCATACTTTGCCCTCAAATTTAACCAACAAAATGTTAATGCATGTTTTAAAAATTATATAATTGGAAACTATGTTCAAATACAAATCCAACTATATAATCTTTGGCGACATGCATTCATATTTTATTAGTTAAATCATACTTATAAACCAGGACGGTGGTATAGTAGGTAATTAAATCGCAAAAAAAAATTATTAACCGTATGTGTATGTGGCCTTTCATCCTCATCTTGCACGTCTTGTCACCCCGCTGCCGCAGACGGCTTACAGCGCAAGCTTGCGCAGTGCGCGGGGGCGTTCTTTTTGCCAAACATGGCGCCAATGAATCATCGGTGAGCCCGTTCCCGCGCAACCTTGCAGGTTCCCGCGCAAGCATCCCGCCTGACTCGGTGAAATCCCCCAAAATCCCAATTCTAACCGGCCTGCTATAAAAACCCTCACGGCCGGCGAGTCCTGCATCGCATTTTCCCCTCCATCCCTGTAGCTTATCTCGCCTGCTTCTCCCACATTCGCCAATGGCACCGGTCCGTCGTCGTCGCTCAGCCACTCCCCCTTCATCAGAGGACAACTCTAGTTGGGAGGCTACACCATGGTGGCGGCGCAGTCCCCGGCGTAGTGTAGTGCGCATGGCGTCCCTGTTGGGTGTGCGCGGAACACCCACCACACGCTCCGCCGCCGGTGCCCGTCGGCAGCTGTTGCCGGCCACCATTGCCGCCACACCACCGTCGAAAGCCAGGGCCATCGCCCGCTCCGTCGCCGCGGCCCGAAGGCGGGAGATGGCCGTCGTGGCTGCCGCCCCACTGCTGGCCACTGTGGCCATCACCCGCTCCGCCACCGCGGCTCGAAGGCGAGAGGTGGTGGTCGTGGCCGCCACCCCGTCGTCGGCCGCCATGGCCGCCAGCCCACCGTCGACCACTGGGGTCATCACCCGCTCCGCCACCGCCGCCCGAAGGCGGGAGCTGGAAGTGGATGCCCACACGTGCGACAACGACCTTGTGCGCTACACCGAGTTCCTGCAGGAGGAGGAGGAGCGCCTGGTCGAGCACGCAAAGAGCCTTACCGCCGCAGTGGCCACGGCACACGCCGCCTCAGAGGCGAGGAATCAGGAGATCTACGAGGGGAACCACCGCTTCGAGAGGGGTCGTCTGGAGCGGCAGAGGGCGTTCGAGGCGAGCATCACTGAAGCTGCATTAGCGGCAGGCACCGCATTGCGGTTGCCCAGCTCGTCGGTAGGATCCTCCTCCTCCGCCTCTTACTTAGCGCGCTTAGCAGAGGACAGGCAGCCGGAAGTAGTACAAAGCCCCTCCGCAGTAGTAGTAGTATTTAGGGGCTATTTTGTTCAGTTCATCTGACTATAGATGTGGTGAAACTGTACAACGTACTTAAAATTAGCTAGTATATAGGGGCTATTTTGTTCAGCTGAACTAGCTATTTCAGTACGTGGTTGGCAACAATTGGGGAAAAGTTTGGTCGATTCAGCTGTCGAGTTGAACTGCTTGTATAAATTAAGAATGACTGCTTAATCTATGAATGAAATCTATGCTTAATTACTGAATTTTAGTTGCAAAAATTAGATACTGCTAGTGATTTTTAGCTTCATATTTTGACAAATCGCAGTGTTACAAGGATTGACAAATCTTACCAAATTGTTTGTACGTGGTTGCACACGGGTCATTTTGTTCAGTTGAACTAGCTATTTCAGTACGTGGTTGGCAACAATTGGGGAAAAGTTTGGTCGGTTCAGCTGTCGAGTTGAACTGCTTGTATAAATTAAGAACGACTGCTTAATCTATGAATGAAATCTATGCTTAATTACTGAATTTTAGTTGCAAAAATTAGATACTTCTAGTGATTTTTAGCTTCATATTTTGACAAATCGCAGTGTTACAAGGATTGACAAATCTTACCAAATTGTTTGTACGTGGTTGCATACGGGTCATCCAAAACAACCGTTTGCATTGAAGGGATGCACAAATCCTGCGCTGCTCTCACTTTGCATACGGGTGTTCTATCTAAAACGTTTGCGATCAAGAGCTGCAGAAATCCTGCTCAGCACATTTTCTCTTGGCTTCCTCGGGAAGCTGTCGGTTTGCATACGGGTGTTCTAACTAAAATGTTTGCGATGAGTGTTTTATATTTAAAAAGGGAATTAAACTGCGGCTTGGGCGCCATTAATGGAGAGGATGCGAGCAAGGCGGGCGGCCATGGAAGTCAAAGGGCTCGCTTCCCAGCGAGCCTGCGCAACGTACACCTCGCATGCTTCCCGGTGAGCTGATACGTCTCCAACGTATCTAAAATTTTTGATTGTTCCATGCTATTATATTATCTGTTTTGGATGTTTAATGGGATTTATTATGCACTTTTATATTATTTTTGGGACTAACCTACTAACCAAAGGCCCAGTGCAAATTGCTGTTTTTTGCCTATTTCAGTGTTTCGCAGAAAAGGAATATCAAATGGAATCCAAACGGAATGAAACCTTCGGGAGAGTTATTTTTGGAACAAACGCAATCCAGGAGACTTGGAGTGGACGTCAAGGAAGCAACGAGGTGCCACGAGGTAGGGAGGCGCGCCCCCACCCTCATGGGCCCCTCGTGGCTCCACCGACCTACTTCTTTCGCCTATATATACTCATATACCCTGAAAACATCCGAGAGCACCACGAAACCCTATTTCCATCGCCACAACCTTCTGTACCCGTGAGATCCCATCTTGGGTCCTTTTCCGGCGCTCCGCTGGAGGGGGAATCGATCACGAAGGGCTTCTACATCAACACCATAGCCTCTCTGATGATGTGTGAGTAGTTTACCACAGACCTTCGGGTCCATAGTTATTAGCTAGATGGCTTCTTCTCTCTCTTTGGATCTCAATACAAAGTTCTCCTCGGTTCTCTTGGAGATCTATTCGATGTAATTCTTTTTGCGGTGTGTTTGTCGAGATCCAATGAATTGTGGGTTTATGATTAAGATTATCTATGAACAATATTTGGTTCTTCTCTGAATTCTTATATGTATGATTTGATATCCTTGCAAGTATCTTCGAATTATCAGTTTGGTTTGGCCTACTAGATTGATCTTTCTTGCAATGGGAGAAGTGCTTAGCTTTGGGTTCAATCTTGTGGTGTCCTTTCCCAGTGACAGCAGGGGCAGCAAGGCACGTATTGTATTGTTTCCATCGAGGATAAAAAGATGGGGTTTATATCATATTGCTTGAGTTTATCCCTCTACATCATGTCATCTTGCCTAATGCGTTACTCTGTTCTTATGAACTTAATACTCTAGATGCATGCTAGATAGCGGTCAATGTGTGGAGTAATAGTAGTAGATGCAGAATCGTTTCGGCCTACTTGTCGTGGACGTGATGCCTATATACATGATCATGCCTAGATATTCTCATAACTATGCGCTTTTCTATCAATTGCTCGACAGTAATTTGTCCACCCATCGTAGATTATGCTATCTTGAGAGAAGCCACTAGTGAAACCTATGCCCCCGTGTCAATCTTTCATCATATTATTTTCCTATCAATTTGCTATTTCTGTCGCCGTTTATTTTGCAATCTTTACTTGCCAATCTATATCATAAAAATACCAAAAATATTTATCTTATTATCTCTATCAGATCTCACTTTTGCAAGTGGTCGTAAAGGGATTGACAACCCCTTTATCGCGTTGGTTGGAAGGTTCTTATTTGTTTGTGCAGGTACAAGGCGACTTGCGTGTAACCTCCTACTGGATTGATACCTTGGTTCTAAAAAACTGAGGGAAATACTTACGCTACTTTGCTGCATCACCATTTCCTTTTCAAGGGAAAACCAACGCATGCTCAAGAGGTAGCATGAGCCTGCGCACTCAAGGACAGCTTGCACGCCTCTCGGTCAGCCTGCGCACCGGAGGGCGCTCGCATGCCTCCCGTTCAGTCAAGGTCAAGCAGTTTTCCGCATGGCACCTCCTATAACCATTAAAACCAAGACACGTGGCGTCACGTGAATGGTTAACAGAATTTTGGATTTACTAGAATTTAAAAACCAGGCATCTCAATGTTTTGCCGGCAATCAACGGTGCCCTAGTGTTTGAAATTCATTCCCATTTCTTGCATGGGACCTAAGCATGCACCCAAGGACACATATTTGATTTTTCAACCAATTTATATGCACTGGAGCATGTGCATGTAGTTCAAATTTGAATTATGCACATAAATGCATTGAAAACTCAGTTAATGCATAAAAATGTCCAAACGAACCCTGAAAAATCACAAAAAATCACACAACACTCCTGTTGTTCTATGTTGACACAAGAAAAAAATTTGAAAGCAATAAGAGGCAATGGATATCGTTTCGTCCACAAATGTGGGACGTTCCCTACCGAAAACCATCATGCTTGTTGTGAGAAGCTCCGGTTTGTGAGAAGCATATACCCAAACCTGCCCCAAATGGGACAAAATTTGTACCACGGCATGTTGATGCCGCTCCATGATAGCATGCCAAGTTTCATGAATTTCAGACGAGTTTTGGATTTACTAGAATTTAAAAACCAGGCATCTCAATGTTTTGCCGGCAATCAACGGTGCCCTGGTGTTTGAAATTCATTCCCATTTCTTGCATGGGACCTAAGCATGCACCCAAGGACACACATTTGATTTTTCAACCAATTTATATGCACTGGAGCATGTGCATGTAGTTCAAATTTGAATTGTTCACCTGAAATGGCTAGAAAACCAATTAATGTATAAAATGTTCAAACGAACCCTGAATAATTCCAATTCTTTTACGACACACATATAGTTGCATGTTCACTCCAGATAAAAGGTCTAGCAATTCAAATACCGTCCATTGCCACCGTGACCCCATTATGTAATTCAAATCAAGATGAAAAATCAAGTAGATCGTACACAATTTATTATCAGCAACCATGTGAGATGTAGTACAAAATATCTTGGAGCGCCGTCGGTGTATAGTATGCCTATGGCTTACGCGAAAAGGTGCGTCAGCTACAGTCCACAGCCGGCGTCTCAAGCACACTAGCTCGCTCCCCAAATATCATTTCACTGTCCAATCATCGCCGGTGAAAGATGGGCACGTGAACCCGCGTCGTGAGGGCAACTTCGGTGGCCCACTCCGGCGAGAGCGCGGCCGCAACCGCCATGCGCGTGCTAACAAGGTGCATGAGCATGGAAAAGGCAGCCCAAACGGCCGCTGTTGCTTCTCAGGTGGCGGCAGCAACATCTGCCTCGGGGATAGCAACTGGCGAGAGCGGCACACCAGCTGTCCGTTCCGCAGCGGTGGCCTTAGCCCTGATGGAGGCCGCCCACAACCACGTTGAGGCCGCCCACGCCCAGCTCTTGGCGGTCACCGCACAAATCGAACGAAGCTTCTCTCACAACAGTCGGCAACCCACGGCCGAAGAGCTGGCAATCGCTGAGAGCGTTCGAGCAGTCGTCCGTTCCTCCACCGCATACCTTGCGACGATGGAGCTCGTCCAAGCCCAGATCGCGTCTGCCCACGCCCAGCTCGTGGCGGCCTTTTCAAAAGAGATGGCGGACGCGGATGGCGAGATGCTTGCCGAGTATGGTGTGATGGATCCCATGGAGCCCCTTCCCCAGGAGACCGTCGGGCGCGAGCTGGACATGGAGGCGGCGGCGGAGATCGGCGAGCACCAGCCGTAGTAGTACTCTTTGTTTTGTTTAATTAAGAGCGCCGGTCTTTAATTTGTTAGAGTAATGTTTAGGTCAGCTAGCTCTGTTTAATTGCTGAACTTGCTTGATTAAGAAGTGTGGGTGTGCTGTAGTCTCCTTTGTGTACCCAAATTATGCAATGACGTGGATGGCCATTGTAACCATGGAAATTCGAACCAAAGCTTTTGAAGTTCAAACTCATCACACACGGGTTAAGCTATCTGAATCGTTTGTGATGTCCACATATCGTACACAGTTCTGAATAAGGGACCGTGTCTGATGACATTTTGCGCGCCAGTTTTTTGGCTGAAGCGATTCCAAATTTTCGGCTTCCGCAGAAATATCTACCTCCCCGCCCCCTCCCCCTTACCAAAAGCCACATCTCCCCTCTTTCCGCCTTCCATTCCAAGTTGAAACCTTCACTCCTTGCTTGCAGCACCGCCGCCTCCTCGCCGGCGACCCTCCTTCACGCTGCTCGGCCTCCTCTCTCCAGGCAGGTAATCCACACCCGACCCCCATCCTCCTCCTCCTCCTTCCACATCCCACATGCCCCGACCGCCGGCGCGAGCGCGACACCTTCCACCCAAATCACCGACCCTCCACCAAATAAGCGCCGGCCTAAGCCATGGGGCACGCAGTATAGCCAGGACCTCAAGGAGCATTTGGCAGTGGAGAAGCAAATCGCGGCCGCACGCGCGGATGAGGTCGCGATGGCTGCCATTCGTGCCGACCCCCAGATCTTGAAGGAACACCTTGCCAATTGCTAGCTACGCCGGTTAAGCATGCTCGGTTTACCCGTTGCGTGTGTTGCTCCTGCCTTTCCTTCACAAATTCTAGTGAATTGTGCTATCTAATTTCACTATGCAATCTGTTGCTCTAGTGTATATGTTCTATATGTCGTCCAGTGTGGTGCTCACTTATTAATTGTTTTGTTAATTAGTTGTCGTCTTCAGTTAACTGTTTGGTTCAATTCTGCAAATGTGATTTTCAATTCTTCAGGCTACAATTTTGTATTGTCTTCCATGTGAGAAAAAAATCGAATTTATCTTTACAAAATTGTGAGTGCATTCTGTTATTGTATACCATGTGAGGAATAAATTGAATTTGGCTGTAGTAAATACATGAGAAACAAATACAATTACTATAATTGGCTGTAGTTAACTGTTTGGTTAACTCTCTGATCTTCTATTAGGAGTATGTTATATTGTGCAATGTGGTGCTCTGTTAATGTTTGGTTCATTTGTTGTGGTGTTTAGTTAACTGCTTGGTTCAATTCTGCAATGCGATGCCCAATTGTCTTGGGTAGAATTTTGTATTGTTGTGCATGTGAGGAATAAATCGAATTTGGCTGCACTTAATACATGAGAAACATATACAAGTGCTATATTTCCTAGTTCTTAATCATGCTTGGTTTGGGTAAATGGGTTTTCCGTGTGGCTTCAATTAATCTGATGAATCTGCAATGTGCTTATTTTTCATCAACATATTTTACTGATAGCATGCGAACCCTTACTTAACCTGATGACTAACTACCTTATATGTGTTGCAGGGAAACAATGGGAAGAACTGAGGTTTACAATCGAGGTTAGCACGTGCATAGTCCGTTGTCTAATAGCACATTATTGTGCAATTCCAGGAACCATTCTAATATTTTGGTTTTTAACAATTTGGTCTTGCACATGTAGGTCCTGCTGTCAGAGGTTTTGACCCACTGTTCGACCCATTTTGCATATGAGGAAATGAGTTGTCCATGGATATCAATCAAATCAAGAAACTCAAAAAGATTGTTAGGATAAAGAAATTAGCAACAAAAAACAACAAGATCTTTGTCTGCACAATGAAGAAGACATCAGTTCACTACAAGATGGTACTAACTATTATACCTTGCCTTTTTTTATTCCTTTGCCCCATTTCCAATATAGAGAAGATATTTATGCACATCCTTGTTTTCAGGCCTTTCCAAAGCAGTTCACTGATGATTACATCTCAAACCACCTCTATGGTCAGGAGGCGAGGAAGGTTTTCATACAACACCCACGGTTCAATATTGAAGTGTTCCTGAAGAGGACGAAGGACGGACGGTCAATCATCCACAGGCACTGGCCTAAAGTTGCAAAGACCTTCAACATGAATGAAGGCTCAATATTCGCCTTCCGCTTCAGCAGTTTTCCAGATGAGATGCATCTGTCTATATACCGTCCATGATGCTAATTTTGAAAGGTTCTACATGTTGCATGTGGAACTTGCTGCTGGTGCAGTTGTGTAATGGGGTAGCTGAGTGCTGAAGCTATATCATGTTGTACTCTGATGTATTTCAATTATGAAATTCTGCTTCCTTTATATGGAAATGAAATATATTGTGTGCTTAATATGAAATGTCAATTAGATAAATAAATGGATTATGAATAATCGGATAATTAGCCTGCTAATGGCGAATTAGCCTACTAATTGTGTTTTGCTATTGCAAACGGTTGTTGAAAAAATACCGTGGGCGATGACCTCAGGCAACGCACACAGTTTCTAGGAATAAACCGTGTTGGATCAATGAACAATCACACACGACTATCTCTTGAAAACTGTTTGCGTTAGGCCACCTTGCGCAAACGTTTACCACATAAAAACTGTGTGTGATGGACAGCCTTTGCCACACAGTTTCTTCTACTGACCGTGTGTGAGACATTCAATAACGCAAACGATTTAACGGGAAAAATTGTGTGTGATGTACCTGTGAATGGAAACGTTTTCCTTGGAGCGACTGTGTGGGATGTGCATACGAACGGAAACATTTAGCGGGGACTGACTGTGTGGGATGTACTTGCGACCGAAAACAATTTCGCCGTATAATTGTATTTTTTAGCTCTACTGCATGTATTTCCGTATTTGAGTGCTCGCCGGTCGCACACGACCTCATTTTGCCGAACGTGTGTGCCAGGAGGGCATATCCCCGACGATTTTTGGGTCATGTGGGAAGGACCCCCCCCATTGCCCACACTCACTTGGCGACGGTTCCAAATGCCATCGCGGAAAGGGGTTAAAAACCATTTGTTTAGGACCGACGCGCACCAGTGGATGTAGAGGTAGCGTGCCGACGGCGATCACATCGACTTTGGAACCATTTCCCACGCACATCGTCACCTCGTCCTTAGCCAATCTTCGCTTAATTCGTAGCCCTGTTTCGAGTTGCATATATTAGCAACAGAACCAGTATCAAATACCCAGGCACTACTGCGAGCATTAGTAAGGTACACATCTAACATGTATATCACATATACCTTTGTTCACCTTGCCATCCTTCTTATCTGCCAAATACTTGGGGCAGTTCCGCTTCCAGTGACCAGTCCCTTTGCAGTAGAAGCACTCAGTCTCAGGCTTAGGTCCAGACTTGGGCTTTTTCACTTGAGCAACAACTTGCTTGCCGTTCTTCTTGAAGTTCCCCTTCTTCCCTTTACCCTTTTTCTTGAAACTGCTGGTCTTGTTGACCATCAACACTTGATGCTCCTTCTTGATTTCTACCTCCGCAACTTTTAGCATTGCGAAGAGCTCGAGAATTGTCTGATCCATCCCTTGCATATTATAGTTCATCACAAATCTCTTGTAGCTTGGTGGTAGTGATTGAAGAACTCTGTCAATGACACCATCATCAGGAAGATTAACTCCCAGTTGAGTCAAGTGGTTGTGGTACCCAGACATTCTGAGTATATGTTCACTGACAGAACTATTCTCCTCCATTATGTAGCTGTAGAACTTATTGGAGACTTCATATCTCTCAATCCGGGCATTTGCTTGAAATATTAACTTCAACTCGTGGAACATCTCATATGCTCCATGACGTTCAAAACGACGTTGAAGTCCCGGTTCTAAGCCGTAAAGCATGGCACACTGAATTATCGAGTACTCATCAGCTTTGCCTTGCCACACGTTCTTAACGTCATCAGCAGCATCTGCAGCAGGCCTGGCACCTAGCGGTGCTTGCAGGACGTAATTCTTATGTGCAGCAATGAGGATAATCCTCAAGTTACGGACCCAGTCCGTGTAGTTGCTACCATCATCTTTCAACTTAGCTTTCTCTAGGAACGCATTAAAATTCAAAGAAACAGTAGCACGGGCCATTGATCTACAACAACTTAGACATGCAAAATACTATCAGGTACTAAGTTCATGATAAATTAAAGTTTAATTAATCATATTCCTTAAGAATTCCCACTTAGATAGACATCCCTCTAATCATCTAAGTGATCACGTGAGCCAAATCAACTAAACCATGTCCGATCATCACGTGAGATGGAGTAGTTTTCAATGGTGAACATCACTATGTTGATCACATCTACTATATGATTCATGCTCAACCTTTCGGTCTCAGTGTTCCGAGGCCATTTCTGCATATGCTAGGCTCGTCAAGTTTAACCCGAGTATTCTGTGTGTGCAAAACTGGCTTGCACCCGTTGTATGTGAACGTAGAGCTTATCACACCCGATCATCACGTGGTGTCTCGGCACGATGAACTGTCGCAACGGTGCATACTCAGGTAGAACACTTATACCTTGAAATTTAGTGAGAGATCATCTTATAATGCTACCGCCGAACTAAGCAAAATAAGATGCATAAAGGATAAACATCACATGCAATCAATATAAGTGGTATGATATGGCCATCATCATCTTGTGCCTTTGATCTCCATCTCCAAAGCACCGTCATGATCACCATCGTCACCGGCTTGACACCTTGATCTCCATCGAAGCATCATTGTCGTCTCACCAACTATTGCTTCTACGACTATCGCTACCGCTTAGTGATAAAGTAAAAACAATTATAGGGCGATTGCATTGCATACAATAAAGCGACAACCATATGGCTCTGTTACAAAACATGATCATCTCATACAATAAAATATAGCATCATGTCTTGACCATATCACATCACAACATGCCCTGCAAAAACAAGTTAGACGTCCTCTACTTTGTTGTTGCAAGTTTTACGTGGCTGCTACGGGCTTAGCAAGAACCGTTCTTACCTACGCATCAAAAACCACAACGATTTTTCGTCAAGTGTGCTGTTTTAACCTTCAACAAGGACCGGGCGTAGCCACACTCGATTCAACTAAAGTTGGAGAAACAGACACCCACTAGCCACCTGTGTGCGAAGCACGTCGGTAGAACCAGTCTCGCGTAAGCGTACGCGTAATGTTGGTCTGGGCCGCTTCATCCAACAATACCGCCAAATCAAAGTATGACATGCTGGTAAGCAGTATGACTATTATTGCCCACAACTCTTTATGTGTCTACTCGTGCATATAACATCTACGCATAGACCTGGCTCGGATGCCACTGTTGGAGAACGCAGTAATTTCAAAAAAAATCCTACGCACACGCAAGAACCATCTAGGTGATGCATAGCAATGAGAGGAGAGAGTGTTGTCCACATACCCTCGTAGACCAAAAGCGGAAGCGTTATGACAACGTAGTTGATATAGTCGTACGTCTTCATGATCCGACCGATCATAGTACTGAAAGTATGGCACCTCCGCGATCTGCACACGTTTAGCTCGGTGATGTCCCACGAACTCTAGATCCATGTGAGGTCGAGGGAAAGTTACTTCATCACGACGGCGTGATGACGGTGATGATGAAATTACCGACGCATGGCTTCGCCTAAGCACTACAACGATATGACCGAGGTGGAAATCTGTGGAGGGGGGCACCGCACACGGCTAAACAATCAACTTGTCTGTCTATGGGGTTCCCCCCCCCCCCACGTATATAAAGGAGGGGAGGAGGGGAGGGCCAGCCCTCTCATGGCGCGCCCAAGGGGGGAGTCCTACTCCCGGTGGGAGTAGGATTCCCCCTTTCCCTAGTTGGAGTAGGAGAAGAAGGGAGAGGGAGAGAAGGAAAGGGGGACCGGCCCCCCTCCCAATTCGGATTGGGCTTGGGGGGTGCCCCCACCTTGGCCGCCTCCTCCTCTCTCCCATTAAGGCCCATTAAGGCCCAATGACTCCCCGGGGGGTTCCGGTAACCCCCCGGTACACCGGTAAATGCCCGAACTCACCCGGAACCATTCCGATGTCCAAACATAGCCTTCCAATATATCGATCATTATGTCTCGACCATTTCGAGACTCCTCGTCATGTCCGTGATCACATCCGGGACTCCGAACAACCTTCGGTACATCAAAGCACATAAACTCATAATACTGATCGTCATCGAACGTTAAGCGTGCGGACCCTACGGGTTCGAGAACTATGTAGACATGACCGAGACTCGTCTCTGGTCAATAACCAATAGCGGAACCTGGATGCTCATATTGGTTCCTACATATTCTATGAAGATCTTTATCGGTCAAACCACATAACAACATACGTTGTTCCACTTGTCATCGGTATGTTACTTGCCCGAGATTTGATCGTCGGTATATCAATACCTAGTTCAATCTCGTTACCGGCAAGTCTCTTTACTCGTTTCGTAATGCATCATCCCGCAACTAACTCATTAGTAACATTGCTTGAAGGCTTATAGTGATGTGCATTACCTAGAGGGCCCAGAGATACCTCTCTGACAATCGGAGTGACAAATCCTAATCTCGATCTATGCCAACTCAACAGACACCATCGGAGACATCTGTAGAGCATCTTTATAATCACCCAGTTACGTTGTGACGTTTGATAGCACACAAAGTTTTCCTCTGGTATTCGGGAGTTGCATAATCTCATAGTCATAGGAACATGTATAAGTCATGAAGAAAGCAATAGCAACAAACTAAAAAATCATCGTGCTAAGCTAACGGATGGGTCAAGTCAACCACATCATTCTCTAATGATGTGATCCCGTTAATCAAATGACAACTCATGTCTATGGCTAGGAAAATTAACCATCTTTGATTCAACGAGCTAGTCAAGTAGAGGCATACTAGTGACACTCTGTTTGTCTATGTATTCACACATGTACTAAGTTTCTGGTTAATACAATTCTAGCATGAATAATAAACATTTATCATGATATAAGGAAATATAAATAACAACTTTATTATTGCCTCTAGGGCATATTTCCTTGAGACATCTACATGGTGGACACCCCCAAGGACGACGACGATGGTGCTAATGGAGACGGGACCCCCAGAAGGGATTGTAACAATCACAGAGAGGAGCCCCCCAAACGCCAAAGACAACGCCAATGATCCAATGGGCAATGTAGCATGGAAAGAAACACGGGCACCGGAGAAGGGGACACTCTGAAAAACACGGAGGACCTCGGCGACCCCGCCCCCCAGCACCAGTCTGACGGCTCGAAGGGGCATGAGGACCAAGATAACCCCGAGGACCCGGATGATTCCGAGGATAGCAATTATATGCCCCTCTCCGAAGAATAGATCAGCCTTGGAGCCAAAGACTTCATCGTCCCATAAGACCCACTGGATCAAGAACGCTTCAAGCGACAGCTTATAGCCACTGTGCAAAGCCTAAAAAAGCAGCAGTAAAAGATAAAGGCCGAGCAAGATACCCTCAATGGCATATGCACTAAAGTCTTGGCAGCCGAAGAAGGGTACGACTACGACGGCAAACGAAGAGCTACCCCAAGCGCAGGTTGTTGCCACAATTCGATGACGAGGCCGTCAAGCCGGCACCACCCAGACAAACCCAAGGCAACTAGCCCGACCGCCCCCTCGAGGAAGGGACAGAGTGGCTGGCAAAGCCGAAAACCCACCTGCCCCTCCCCGCCGTAAAGGCAAGGAGGCGGCACAACTAGAATACCAATACGATCTTTGGCACGACCTGGCCGCAAGAGCTGGCCTGTCTAGGTCCATCTACAGGTCACGAAGTTATCCTCTCGATAGCAGAGACGGGTACCAGGCGTGGCTTGACCGAAACAACAGAGTTCGGGACCAGCGTCGGGCCAGGATGGACTCCGAGGTTCAACGCGATGTGGCCCGAATAAGGGGTGCCGCTCACCCAATGTGCTTCACCGATGGGGTGATGCAGCACCAATTCCCGGAAGGGTTTAAACCCGTGAATATCGAGCCATACGATGGCACCACAGATCTAGTCGTGTGGATTGAGGACTTTCTCCTCCACATTCATATGGCACGAGGAGACGACCTCCACGCCATCAAATATCTGCCACTAAAGCTTAAAGGACCCGCCCGGCACTGGCTGAACAGCCTCCCCAAAGATTCCATTGGGAGCTGGGAAGAGCTCGAGGATGCTTTCCGAGCCAATTTCCAAGGCACCTATGTTCGGCCTCCGAATGCTGACGACCTGAGTCATGTAGTCCAGCAGCCCGGCGAGTCAGCCCGACAATTTTGGAATAGGTTTCTGACCAAAAAGAATCAAATAGTCGACTGCCCGGACGCTGGGGCTATAGCCGCGTTCAAACACAGTATCCAGGACAAATGGCTGGCACGCCAGCCCTGCCAAGACAAATCGAGGACAATGGCGGCCCTCACCTCACCCATGACCCGCTTTTGCGTGGGTGAAGACAGTTGCTTGGCCCATAGAAGCACCAACCCAGGAGAACCCGGCACTTCGAAAGTCCGGGAAAGCAACGAAAAGCCAAGGTGTAATAAAAACAAACACCGACATAACGGCGCCGAAACCGATGATACAACAGTAAACGCCGAATTCTGTAATCCCAAGTCGGGGCTGCGCAAGAAGCCCTCTAAAGGAAACCAGGACAAACCCTCTAAGTTGGACGTTATCCTAGATAGGCCATGCCAGATATACGGCACCGCAGACAAGCCTGCCAACCAGACCAACTGTAACTGTTGGGTGATTAAGCAAGCCGGTAAAAAGACTTATATTTAGGAACAGAGGGAGTGGTTAAGCTGTTATTTGAGGTAGCAGCGGATCTAGAACGAACAACGAACAAACAATTGAAATCATACTTAAGGATTAATCCTCCTGCATGGGCGCACCCACACGCACCACACACAACTCAATAGCAGCCCGCGATACAGCGCATGCACAGAGCGCAGGACATGAGGGCAAGAGTCGTTCAAATCGTGGTCAGCATGTCCGATCACCTTCGGTCGCAAGGACCACCCGAC
Organism: Aegilops tauschii subsp. strangulata; assembly: GCF_002575655.3. NCBI lineage: Eukaryota > Viridiplantae > Streptophyta > Magnoliopsida > Poales > Poaceae > Aegilops > Aegilops tauschii. The sequence continues at coordinate 63,292,960 of NC_053038.3, read as the reverse complement.
CAGCATCTGTCATCTAGAGTCAGCAGCCTTGGTCCTAGATCCTGTTATCGATAGATACCACCTTACCAGAGTCCTTATGGACGGAGGTAGCAGCCTCAATCTGATCTATGAGGACACAATCCGGAAAATGGGTATTAACCCGTCAAGGATCAAACCCAGTAACACCACCTTCAAGGGGTTCATCCCCGGCATCGAAGCCCGCTGCTTAGGTACCTTCACCTTGGAAGTGCTATTCGGCTCTCCGGACAATTTCTGGAGCGAAGACTTGATCTTCGACATCACCCCCTTTTATAGCGGATATCACGCCCTCATAGGCCGAACAGCGTTCGACCGTTTTAACGCCGTCCCCCACTATGCCTACCTCAAGCTCAAGATGCCCGGTCCAAGAGGCGTCATTACAGTCAATGGTAACACGGTGCACTCTCTTCGGACGGAGGAACATACTGATACATCTCCAACGTATCTATAATTTTTTATTGTTCCATGCTATTATATTATCTGTTTTGGATGTTTTATATGCATTAATGTGCTATTTTATATTATTTTTGGGACTAACCTATTAACCTAGAGCCCAGTGCCAGTTTTTTCCTTGTTTTTGAGTTTCGCGGAAAAGGAATACCAAACGGAGTCCAAACGGAATAAAACCTTCGCGATAATTTTTCTTGGACCAGAAGGCAACCAGGAGACTTGGAGATGAAGTCGGAGGAGCCACGAGGTGGCCACAAGGACGGAGGGCGCGCCCCCACCCTTGTGGGCCCCCCGTGACCCTCCTGACCTAATTCTTTCGCCTATATATTCCCAATATCCCCAAACCACCAGAAGCATCCATGAAAACACTTCTCCACCGCCGCAACCTTCTGTACTCGTGAGATCCCATCTAGGGACCTTTTATGGCACCCTGCCGGAGGGGGATTCGATCAGGGAGGGCTTCTACATCAACTCTATTGCCCTTCCGATGAAGCGTGAGTACTTTACCACAGACCTACGGGTCCATAGCTAGTAGCTAGATGGCTTCTTCTCTCTCTTTGATTCTCAATACTATGTTCTCCTCGATGTTCTTGGAGATCTATTCGATGTAATACATTTTGCGGTGGGTTTGCTGAGAACTGATGAATTGTGGATTTATGATTAGCTTATCTATGAATATTATTTGGATCTTCTCTAAATTCTTTTATGCATGACTTGATATCTTTGTAATTCTCTTCAAACTATCGGTTTGGTTTGGCCAACTAGATTGGTTTTACTTGCAATGGGAGAAGTGCTTAGCTTTGGGTTCAATCTTGCAGTGTCCTTTCCCAGTGACAGTAGGGGCAGCAAGGCACATATTGTATTGTTGCCATCAAGGATAAAAAGATGGGGTTTTCATCATATTGATTGAGTTATTTCCTCTACATCATGTCATCTTACTTAATGTGTTACTCTGTTCTTCATGAACTTAATACTCTAGATGCAGGCAGGAGTCGGTCGATGTGTGGAGTAATAGTAGTAGATGCAGAATCTTTCAGCCTACTTGACATGGACGTGATGCCTATATTCATGATCATTGCCTTAGATATCGTCATAACTATGCGCTTTTCTATCAGTTGCTCGGCAGTAATTTGTTCACCCACTGTATTATTTGCTATCTTGAGAGAAGCCTCTAGCGAAACCTATGGCCCCAGGGTCTATTTTCCATCATATAAGTTTCTGATCTACTATTTTGCAATCTTTTACTTTCCGATCTATAAACCAAAAATACCAAAAATATTTACTTTACATTTTATATATCTCTATCAGATCTCACTTTTGCAAATAACCGTGAAGGGATTGATAACCCATTTATCGCGTTGGGTGCAAGTTGCTTGATTGTTTGTGTAGGTATTAGGTGATTTGTGTGTTGTCTCCTACTGGATTGATACCTTGGTTCTCAAACTGAGGGAAATACCTTGGTTCTCAAACTTTGCTGCATCACCCTTTCCTCTTCAAGAGAAAAACCAACGCAAGCTCAAGAAGTAGCACATACCGTGGCCTTGGCGGCCGAATACGGAGGATCGAAATGTCTACCCACCATCAAGTTGCGAGAGGCAAACAAGTGAGCACAGGCCCTATCTCCATCCAAGGACCTCCCTGTGTTCAGCGTATATAGGAATACGCCCCCCATAGCCGGCCCAACCCAGCAGCACACTACATGCCTTGATATCACAATTTCGCACTCAAAATACCATGGGCAGATACGGGGCTTAATTACCAAGAGCATGGTTCGACCGTACCATGGCACAATGCGTCTTCGAATGCCAAAAAGGTAGCATCAAGGACCAATGCACATCAAGCCTTAACAATGCAGCGATCTCTGGAAGGCCCCTTTTCAAGGGCCCGGTGCCGGAAAATCACCCCATGATGATGATCCCCCCCAATAGAAGTAGAGGTGCAGACGTGCAGTAGGGCACAGTTCAGGAATTAACCCACACATCAAGGCCCTACATAAACCTTTCATCTATAAATTTTTCTTGTTTTAAAGAATGTATCCTTTCTAACACTTTGTTCGGTAGTTCGAATTGTATGACTAAAATGTCACGAGCCCATGGGAAATAATGCAAGCCTTTTCAGGTCCTTATACAGTTATTCATACCATGTTTTCCCTTTTTTCCCTGCTCTTCGATCTTGCCTTGAACTTGTATGGCACATACTTGCTCTCACATGCAAACTAGCCTATAAACTGGGGGCTTGGTCATAAGGCTCGCCCGGCATGCTAAGTCCGACACCCTACTTTCTAACGTGTCCGGCGTCTTGGATATTGCATTATATGCATCAGTTCCGAATTATGTCTTGGGTCAATAGTTGGGTTGCCGGCTCCTGTGCTTACCTTCTTATGTTCCGCATGTTCGGCAAAGAAGGTAAAGGGAGAACCGCTGCGATTATACTTCCGCCTCGTGCGGTCAAGTGCCTTAGTGGATAAAGCCGAAAACTTACTGTCATAATAGGTGTGAACTGGTCAGCGATCCGGTGACTGGTATCAAACCCGCAATCATTGGCGATCAGACCGTGTAACACGAAGGGTTTGTCCTTATGCAAACCAGGTGATAGATGCCTCACCCTCAGGCCTGCCGCACATCCCCCACACTGGGGGCTGGTCATCAGCCTCCGCAGTCAAGCTCCTATGGCTAAGTGAAAGTTATAATGCCGTACAGTCTGATTGCCTCCCCCCCCTACTCTACCGCCTCCGAGCACTAAGACATCAACTAATTAAGGGTTACAGTACGAAGGATGGGACACCCCTCGTAGCATCTACATGGGGCTGAAGTCGCCGACTGGACACTTTTAGAATAAAACGGCCATAGAGGAGTCAAAATTAACACACACATATGCAAGTATGATAAACCATACAAAACACAACCATGTTATGAAACATCAAGGTTCAACCATAGTTTAATACACAACAAGGTCAACTATCCAAGGGTTACATCCTTGGCACATAATGCCTCTACGGTCCGAGCACCGTGCATCACGGCGGTGAAGTATTGCTCCAGGCGCCTATGCTCCTTTCCGGTTGGGGGAGGTCCGGTGGCTATCTCGAAGGGTTTGATCTTTGGCCAATGCACAATGGTCTTCGAGAACGCCATCCGAGCCCCTTCAATGCACACCGAGCGCTTGACGGTCTCAACCTGGGCCGGAGCGTCACACAGCTTCGCCACAAGACCGAAATAGCTGTTCGGCAGGGGATCAGAGGGCCACAACCAGACACAAAGGTCCTCCATGGCTGGCTCCGCCATCCGGTGCAGCTCCATCAAATGTTTCATTTGATTAACAAGGAGGGGAGGGTGCTCGAGGGCTTGAAATTGCGCCTAGAATAGCCTCAAGTCGGTGTCACCTTCTCGAGCCGCATAGTATCTTGACGCATTGGCTGCACTCCTCGGGACCTCCATAAAGGTGCCTGCGGAATGCCAGATCTGGGTAAGCAAGGTGAATCTCTTGCCACCGAAGACACTTTGCAGTAAGTACTGCTTACCATTCACAATTTGCTTCGCCTGTCAGAGCTCTTCCCGAGCACCTCGTGCCTCTGTTCATGCTTCTTGGGCCTCCGTCTTCATCTTCGCCAGCTCGGTGGCATGTTCCTTATTCTTCTGCTAAAAGTCCTCACACTTTCTGATGGCATCCTTGAGCTCCTGTTGCACCTCGGCCACCCTGGCCTCGTGCTTCTCACTATCATTTTTCACCGACATGAGCTCGGCGTCCATTCGCTCAGCCACCGTCTTTTGTTCGGCTGCGTAGGCTTTCGCCTTCCGCAGCTCGGCCTTGAGGCTTTCAACCTCTGCGGCACCGGCTGCAATGATTTTCTTGCTTAAGGGATCATCCCGAAAAGTCTACTTAAACATAAGCTATGCAAAGTACTATGTTTCACACAAGACTAACCTTGTGCTTTGTCTAGCCGCTTGTTGACGAGGTTGAGTTCTTCCTTGGAGCCCTTTAGCTTCCGATTGATCTCAACCAACTCAGCGGCATTGACAGTAGCTGCCGCTGAAGCCTGCAAAAAAGAAACAGGATGATTTTTCGGCCAACATCCTCACAAATTCGACCCTCTGCTAGGTTTCTTCGCAACCTACCAGAGTCTCGGGGGCTGCTACACATAAGGATGGCTCAAATCTTATTCACAAAACAACAAAAACATTACTTTGTTTACCTCAAAGCCTGTTAGGAGGCCTCCAAAAGCGTCTTTCAGTCTGTTGTTAACGGACCAAACGCTTTGCAAAACTGCATCCATTAGGATGCGGTGTTCGGCGACTATGGAGGAGCCTTTCATAGCTTCCTCCATCATGTCCGGCCATTCGGCCACACCCCGACCCCCAATGTTCGGCATGGGCGGCGGGGCCCCTGCTCCCCTTCGGTGGAAGGCGGTTGCGTTGTTTCGAAGGGCCACTCAGGCTCCGAAACCACCGTCTAGGAAGGCTCGGCTTGCCCGAGCTCCCTCTCCTTGTCTTCGGTGGCCGAGGCGTTAGCTTCGGCCACGACAATATCCTCGTCCCCCTTCCCCTGTGTTAGACACGGGTGGGGTCCTCTGGGACAGCACCTCCCTGGTCTCTCCGATGACCGGGGAAGGCGCAGAATGCGACGCGACTCCACTCTCCGCTAGGTCGGCTGGCGGGGAAGTGCCCTCCGACACCTGGTTAGTGGGCAAAAGAACATATACTTTTAAGTATTGGGTTAGGGAAAATGATGCCCAGAAAGTCTTCGGACTCCTACCTTTCATCGTGGGGCTTGATTCTGGAAACCCGCTCCGGGACTCTCTTTGAAGCTTCGGACTCCTTATCAGAGTCCGAGCTTTCGTCAGGTAGGACGAGCTTTCCCCTCCCCCTCCTCTTCGGAGCTGGGGAAGAGTGCTCCCACCGCCCCGATTTTGGCCGGCGCCGTCCTCTTCTTGAAGCGAGAGGATTCGCTCTCCTCTTCATCCTCGTCCTTGTCCCCATCTTGGGCAGAGGCTATCGTGGTGTCTCCGGATTTGCTGTCCAGATGACCTCTTGTGTGGAGGCCCCCTTGCCTCCAGTGTAGTCTTTTTCTTCTTCTCCTTTTTTCCGGGCGCTTGGTAGGGCGCCACGATCAACATCTCTTGTAACAAAGCCAACATAGGATATTCGGGCAGTGGCGTCGGACAATCCATCTCCTTGGCTTTCTTGAGCCAGCCCTGGAGAACAAGTTGAGAGAGTTAAGAGTCAAAATAAGATGGTAAATATCCGGACACAAAGGGGACGGTGTTACATTACCTCCCTGGGAGGGTTCTTGGCGTCAAGGCCGATGTCCTCCTTCTCAGTTGGCCACGTCTTCTGCGACTTGAACAGCGCCCTCCACAGTTTCTCGCGGGTAGTGCCGTGAAGGTATTGCGTGATGCAGGCATCTGTGGGCTTCCAAGACCACTTTGGGGTGGCTCGGCGTTGGCAAGGCAAGAGATCGCGGAAGATCATAATCTGGACCACATTGGTCAATGCGGCCCCCGCCTTTATCATATTGGATACGCGTGTTTGCAGTGCCTCCACTTTGGTGGTAGAACCCCAATCGAGGCCTTTTCTGGTCCATGAGTGTCGGGGGTTGGGTGTGACATATGCCAATGGATGGCTTATCATGGTGGGAGCGAGTAGAACGTCGCCGGTGCCTGAAAGCGGGATGAGGCGTAGACACAAACGCCGGCGCACTTTACCCAGGTTCAGGGCTCTCCTAGGAGATAATACCCCTAGTCCTGCTCTACGGGGTCTCCGCATGATCACTAAGGCACTAGTGAGTACAATGGTGCTCCTCGAGCTGTATGCTAGAGGTAGAAGAAGGCAAGTCTTGCTCTCTTCTTCCTCTATGGGTGTGTCTAGTTCTAACTAGGTGGGAACCCTTTGCATGGGTGCCCTGAGGGGTTTATATAGGCCTACCCCCAGGGGTACAATGGTAATCTGGCCGGGTGTAGGACCCGGCTGTCAGTGTCTCTGGTCGCCGGCTGCTGGGGCCCACCGCCTGGTCTGGTACGGAGCCGACAGGCCGCCCCCGCCGCTTGCGGGTCTGGTCGGCGGCTGATTACTATAGCCGCAATGCTAATGACGCATACTTGGTCAGGGGAGCGTGGCTACAGTCCCGCCGCCTGGTGGGAGATCACTGTAGCCACACTGCGTCTCTTCTGGTTAATGGCGCACGGACCCCGAGGGAGGAAAGGGCCACCTGCTAGAGGCCGGCCTCCCTCAGGTCCGACTGGTCAGACTTCCGCCGTCTTCCGGGCTCTTGCTACCTGGTAGGGCCCGCCGCCTGCAGGCCGTACCGACAGGCCGTCGTGGGAATAGGGCTCCGCCTGTCACGAGTGATGTCAAGGGTGGAGTGGCAACAGTGCCGCGCCATGCAGAGATCTTCGCCTATACGGGACACTGTGGCCGCGCCTTGCCCTGGACGTGGGGGTGATGGACTACACTGTAGCCACACCCTGTCTTGTCCTGTTCATGGGGGCGCAGACTTTGAGGGCGCCGTGGGCCGACTGCTAGGAGCCGGCTTCTCTGGAGGCCGCCTGCTAGGAGTCTGCCCATCTTGGTGCCGTCTTCAGGAGCTTGGCCGCCTTCCGGCAGCCAGCCACCCGAGCCAGCCGGCCACCAGAAGGCGGCGCTTCATTCTGGATGTTTATGGGGCGCAGCCCGCCCAATATCTTGAAAGGTTCAGGGACTCGGGTTAGGGTACCCATGGCCCATTACTCCGACAGTAGTCCCCGAAGCTGGTGAGGCGTCGCGGCTGATAAGCCGAGTAGCCTCAGCAGTTTCCTCCTCCGATTGCTCTGAACGGAAGCTTCATCCGGCTCCTGGCGTGCCGCCTGGAGGGAGTCGGCCACGACCAGACGGACTTGTGTGAAAACTTCGAACGCAACGGCGGGAACCAGGTGGCATGCTAGCTAAGCCTCCTGGCCCGCCGCCCGTCGTGGGCGCGCCATGTGGCCTCAGCCAGCCAGGCCAACATGCTAGCCCACGCGCGTGATGGGACTTGACAGCAGGCTGGGCCCACCACTTCCGGGCATCGGCACGCGAGCGGATCCGCTGCGGCCGAGGCAGCCGGTTGAGCTTCTTCGCAGCAGTAACTCGTGCGATAAATGCGGGACGTGGGGTCGTGGGCACAGTTAATCCCACGATCCCACGCCTCGCCCCCTCGGCTTCATAGCCCGCCGGCTATAAGTAAGGGGAGGAGGGGGAGCGGCGGAGCACGCGCGCCCTCTTGCCCCATCCTCGTCTCCTTCTTCCTCCTCTTGCCGCAGCGCCCCCGAACTACGCCGGAGTGCTGCCACTGCTCGTCTGCGTCGAGCTCTTCCGTCCCGAGCCCTCTCGGCCACGCACCAATCCTCAGCTCCCCACCGCGCCATTCGCCTCGTCGAGCTCCTCATGGCGCGTGAACGGGGAGGAGATTGGGACGGGTCGATCGTCACCGAGGACCACATCGCCTTTCTCCATGATACGCGGTGCCTTCCCGGCACGGGTTACATGAAGGCACGTGTGCCTCCTGCGGGGGATATTTCACCGGCGCCGGGGGAGGGCAAGCGGGTCGTCTTCCGCTCGCACTTCATCCGTGGCTTTGGCCTGCCGGCGAGCGGCTTTCTCTGCTCATTCCTCGAGTTCTATCATCTCCAACTACATCACATCACGCCCAACACCGTGATGTTGCTGGCCGCCTTCGTCACGATGTGCGAAGGCTACCTCGGCATCCTCCCCACCATCGAGTTGTGGGGAGCGTTCTTTTACACCAAAATGGGCACCTCCACCAAGGAGAAGGCGGCCCAGTGCGGTGCCTTCATCGCGGTGCACCGGCCGTCGCCGAACAATGTCTTCCCCACCATCAAGCTGCCACAGTCGGTCAAGATGTGGCAGCAATCTTACTTCTACGTGGAGAACGTCAACCCGGCAGTTGACTTCATCAACCTGCCGGCCTATGAAGCCGGCCCACCGGCTGAGCCTCGTGCCAACTGGGGCTACAAGCCGAAGCCCGTATCAGCAGACGCCGCCGCCGCCATCAACCGACTCCGGGAGCTGACCGACGCCGAAGGCCTCAAGGCGTCCGACTTGCTGGTCGCCTTCGTCGTGCGCCGGGTTCTCCCGCTCCAAGGCCGGCCTCACTTGATCAGCCGGATGAGCGGTCATGGCGACCCGTGCCGGCTGAGTACCAAGGAGATGCTGGCTGCTGAGGTGGCAAACATGGTGAACGAGATCTCCGACCTCAAGCTGGAGGGGTCCTGGTGATTCGGCAAGCAGCCGTATTCCTGCGCGGACCCGCCGCCTGCCGTAAGCTCTTCAATCTTTTCCCTCTTACGTACTTCATCTTGATTCCGTCTTGTGTATAGATCAGTCGGCCTCTTGCTTTTTGAAACAGATCTTCATGTCCGAGGCGACGGCCGCCATCGTGGGGGCAGGTGGTGCCTACGTACCAGACCGGGCCGTGAGCGACGTGGACGACCTCGACTTGGGGGCGGCCGCCTTGGAAGATGATGCCACAAGCGGCATCTACGGAGCAGGTGGCTCCGAAGAAGGAGGCGGCGTCGAGATGTGGCCGGACGACTTCGAGGAGGAGGACGCGCCATGCCACACGCGGGGCGCCGACAAGGCGGTTGCGGGCTCCTCCGCTGCACTGACTGCGCAAGCCGGCACGCGCAAGCGCAAACAAGGCGCCGCCTTGTTTGGCCGCGTGCCGAAGAAAGCCAAGAACCCGTCCGCCGCGACCAGGCGGAAGGAGGCCGCCGTGAAGGCGGACAAGTTTCAGAAGCTCCCGAAGACGCCTCCCATGGTGTCGGCGTAAGTATCCTTTCTTGTGCTTTTCTTCCTTGCTGATTTTGTCTGAGTTTCTTTGCTTTACGTTTCTTGACTTAGGGCCCCGCTCTCTCTTGAGAAGTCGGCCGCCGCCTCCGTCAATGGGTCGGCGGAGACCTCCGCCACCACCCGGCGAATCGACCCCGCGGCCAACCTCCGGGAGGCGCGAGAACAAAACGCGCGTGAGGTGCGCGAGGAGCAGGAAGCCGCCCGCCTGGAGAAGGCGGAGGCGGACAAGGCGGAGGCCGCCGCGCTGAGGAAGCTGGCGGAGGCTGATGCCGCCGCGAAGAAACAGGTCGAAGAAACCGCGCGCCGTCAGTCGACACTATTTGTCATCCCCCTGAACTCCGCGCCGCCACCACCAGTATTCATGGCACCAACTGGGGGAGCCGGCGACGAGCACCCGATCATGGAGAGGGAAGGCGTCGACGTCGTCATGCCGGACGTAATCGTGCCTCCGCCACCGCCGTCCGAAGGAGCACGGGACAAGCAGCCGGCTGACCCGCCGACGCCACCAGCTGGAGACGAGATGGTGACGGGCCCGACTCCTGGGGCCCTCACACCAACACGTCGTCGCTTTGCGAAGGCGGCCTCAGTGCCGCGACCGCTGGAAGTCAGCGCCACGAGTTCATCGATCCCCGATGCCGAAGCGACCAGCGACGCGCCTGGTGACTGGGTGCGGGGAGGCGGGACGGGTCCTTTGAATCAGGCGATCCTAGACATCCAAGGCAAACTCCGAGCCGAGGCCGACGCTCTGAAGCTATGCAACAAGGCGTTCTTGGAATCGCGAGCAGCCATCTGGATATGCTTCTTACTTCTTCGTCTTCGATTCTTGTACTTCTCTGTGGGGGCGCGCCAGCGCACCCACTGGGTGTAGCCCCCGAGTTTTGGGCCGGCTACTGAGCAAGCGGCCCGAAACTTTAACCTGGAGGCTCTGAGTGCTAACGTTATCTGATGTCTTCACTTTAGGATTATCATAACCTTCGCGCGGCCGCCTTCAACTCCAACGTCCGAGAGCTGGACCAGCGGACCGCCGACTTGTCTGAAAGCCGGAGTAAGTCTTCATTTTCTTTGTCTAGGGGGCGCGCTAGCGCACCCGCGGGCTGTAGTCCCCGAGATTCAGGCCGACTGCTGAGCAGTCGGGCCAGATCTCCCCGGCAATTGCATTCCTTCTTTGCTGATCGTTGATAACCTCTTTCTCTGCGGGGGCGCGCTGGCGCACCCGCGGGCTGTAGTCCTCGAGATTCGGGCCGACTGCTGAGCAGTCAGGCCAGATCTCCCCGGCAACTGTACCTCTTCTTGTTGATTGTGGATGTCTTTTTCTTCTTCTACTTTTGCAGAGGCCAACGCCGCCCTGCAGCAGCAGCTGGGCAAAGCCAACACCGTGCTGCGTGCCAAGGAGGCAGACTGCAGCAAGCTGGCCGAGGAGCGTGACCGGCTGGTGTCGGGTGGTTGGTGCGACATATGCCAAGGGATGGCTTATCATTGTGGGAGCCAATAAGACGTCGCCGGTGCCTGGAAACGGGATGAGGCGAAGACATGCACGCCGGCGGATCTTACCCAGGTTCGGGGCTCTCCGAGGAGATAACACCCCTAGTCCTGCTCTGCGGGGTCTCCGCATGATCACTAGATCAAATAAAGGGTAGCTACAATCGCTCCTAGAGCTGTTTGGGATCAAGGGAGAAGAAGAAAAAGGCTAGCTCTTGCTTCTCTCTATCTATGGTGTGTGTGCTATGCTTCGAAGCCAACCCTTTGCATGGGTGCTCCGGGGGGTTTATATAGGCCTACCCCCCGGGGGTACAATGGTAATCCGGCTGGGCTCTGGTCCCAGCCGTCAGTGTCTACGCTCGCCGGCTTCTCCGCCGGCTGCTGGGTCCCGCCGGCTGGTGGGTCCCGCCGGCTGCCGGCTTCTTGGTCGACAGGCCGGCCCCACCGCCTAGGGTCTTGTCGGCGGTTGCTTACTGTAGCCTCGCCTCTGATGACGAGGGCTTTGTCGAGGTAAGCGTGGCTACAGTGGGCCGCCTCCGGGGCTCTCACCGTAGCCTTACCTCGTCTTGTCTCCTTAATGGGGCTCCTGCTTCGAGGAAGGGGGTAGCCGGCTCCTGGGGGCCGGCTACGCCCTTGGCCGACTGGGGGAGGCCGGGCCGCCTCCGCGCCTCTCTCTGGCGGAAGGGGCCCGGCGCCTGCGGGCCGTACAGGAGTCGGTCGTGGAGACGTCGAGGCTGGCATGGCTACAGTGCCGAGCCGCACGGGAGACGGCCGTGCCGTACGGCCTCCTGTAGCCACGCCCGCCTCGGGCTTCGGGGGTAGTGGGCCGCACTGTGGCCACACCCCGTCTTGTCGCCATTATGTGGGAGTAGCTCTGGTGGTTGTGGTCTCGGCCGGCTTCTTGGAGTCGGCGTCCTTCTTGGCCGGCTTCTTGGAGTCGGCCACCCCGTAGTCGTCCTGGGGAGGGGTTACTGAGGCTGGGTCGCCTTCCGGGAGTCGGCTTCAGAGGTAGCCGGCCAGGGAAGGCGGCCCAATGCTTGGAGTGCTTGGAGGCCCGAAGGCCTGATAATTTTTTCAGAAGAACCAGGGGCAGTCGGTTAGGCTACCCGTGGCCATTTACTCCGACAGTAGTCCCCGAAGCTGATTGGGCTTCGAGGTGGAGTAGGGGTTGAGAAGCTCGATCAGCTTCCCATCTTAGCAAGCCGGCAGCTGGGAGCCGGCCTTGGTCAGGCGCGCCGCCTGAGTCGAAATCTTCCGGAGTCGGAGTGCGGGAGCCCGCTGGCGCGTGCACCGGGCCGCGGACCGGCCACTGGCCGTCTGCGAATCACGTGGCCCTCTTGGCCGGAAAGCCTGCCAGCCCACGCGCGTGACGGGACGTCGCCGCAGGGAGGGGGCCCGCCACGTCCGCGCCCCGGACCAGGTGCGGATTGTCTACATCCCGAAACCGCCCGCACGTCCCGTGCGGCAGTTTCGGCTCGCATTTACGCGCAGTAATCGCGAGACGTGGGGGGGTGGGTGCAGTTAATCCCACGTCTCCTCCCCACGTCCGGTCTCTTCGGCCTCGCTTCGCGAGGCTATAAGTAGGGGGAGGTGGAGAGCGGCAGGCTCTCGCACGCTCCTCCTACTTCCACCATCTTCCTCGCTCTCCCGTTCTTGCGACAGCGCCTCGCCGCCGCGCTCTCCACTGCGCATTCCTCCGCCGTCGGCGCTAGTTTTCGCCATGCCTCCCGCCGTAGAGCAGCTCGGCGGGGATTGGGACGGCTCCAATGTGCACGAAGACCATGTCGAGTTTCTCCGCAACACATGGCGGCTGCCCGGCGCGGACAAGGTGGAGGTCCGCCTCGCGCCGGCGAAAGAAATCAGGCCGGAGCCGCAGGAGGGCGAGCGGGTGGTCTTCCGCTCGCACTTCTTGCGCGGCATCGGCCTTCCAGTGAGCGCCTTCTTCCGCTCCTGGCTCGAATTCTATCAGCTCCAGCCGCACCATCTCACCCCCAACGCGGTGGTGCTGCTGTCCGCCTTCGTCACCCTGTGCGAGGGCTACCTCGGCGTCCTCCCCACCCTTGAGCTCTGGGGGGAGTTCTTCCAGTCGAAGCTGGGCACGCGCATGCGGGGCGTGCCGGCTCATACTGGCGCCTTCATCGCGTCGCGGAGATCGGCCGCCGACAACCCCTTCCCCGTCATCCCGCTAATCCAATCGGTGAAGAAGTGGCAGAAGTCGTACTTCTACGTGCGGAACATCGCCCCACGGGGCGACTACATCAACCTGCCGGCTTACGTAGCCGGCCCACCGGCGGGCAGGCTGCCCCAGTGGTCCTTCCGGGCTGTGACGCTGACGCAGGCTGGAAACGCCGCCGTCGCCCGACTGTGGGTGATGGTTCAGTCGGAGGGCCTGACGGGGTCCGACCTTCTGGCCGCATTCGTCATGCGCCGGGTTCTTCCGCTCCAGAGCCGGCCTCATCTGATCTGTCAGATGAGCGGCCAGCTCGATCCGAGCCGAATGTGCACCAAGGAGATGCCGCGCGAAGAGGTCGCCTACATGGTGAACTACCTTGCGAATTTCAAGCTCTCCGAAGAGTGGCAATTCGGCAAGGAGGCATACAGCCGAGCCAATCCACCGCCCACGGTATGCTCTCCCTATGTCTTCTTTTTCTCTCAACTTTGTTGCCGAGTTCCTCTTAGCCGACTCTAACTCAGTCGGTTTGCTTTTCGACAGAGCCCTCTGCTTCGGCCGGCCGGCGGGTCAGACTCGGAGCGCCGATTCGTCCTCGACCGGACCGAACACGATCAGGAGGACCCTGACCTGGCGGCAGCCGGTATGGAGGACGACGTCGAGCCGGGTGGTGGCCAAGCCGGCGGCGAAGCAGGCGGCTCCGGGCTCAGTGATACCTTTGACGACTGGCCGGACGACGATGAGGCCGAAGCCGTCCCGCGCCGCCAGCCGGCATCTGGACGCGGCGTGGGTTCCTCCGCCGCACCGCCTACTCGGGGCGGAGGGCAGAAGCGTCGCGCCGCCCAGGGTCTGTTCGGCAGCCGAACGAAAAAGCCCAAAGGCGGGGCGGCAGCCACCAGGCGGGAGGAGGCGGCCGCGAAGGCGGCTCGCTTCCGCAAGACGGTGAAGCAACCGCAGACCGTGTCGGCGTAAGTCCGAATTTTTCTTTGTGTACTCTCTTTTCTTTCTTTTCTTTGGTGGTTCTTGAGACCTTGTCTTTTTTCTCCAAATGATCAGAGCTCCGTTGTCGCTTGAGCGGGCGGCTGCCGGCTCCGTCGTCGAGTCGCCGAGGGGCTCTGGGAGCACCACCCGCCGCGTGGACCCCCGCGCCGACCTTCAGGAGGCGACAGAAAGGAACGCGCGGGAGGCGCGGGTGGAACGAGAGGCACGGGAGGCGGAGGCGCGGAAGGCAGCCGCTGCCCAGGCGGCTCGGGAGGAGGAGGCGGCGAAGGCGCTCGCCGATGCTACAGCCAGGGCCCAAGCAGAGGCTGAAGCAGCGGCGGCGGCGGGGGAGGTTTTGATGGTCACCCCGCTGCGCGTCATGGCGCCTGGGGACATGGAACCCTCGCCAGGGGGAGCCAGCGGCGACCAGCCAGGGCTGGGGGGAAGCGGCGACGACGTCATCATCTTGGAGAGGGCGCCAGAGCCGACCGCGCCAACTGGGGCGGCCCAAGGCGGCCGGCCTGATCCGCCGCCTGCACAGTCGGCGGAGGGCGAGCCGGCCGTGAGGCCTGAGACGGCGGTCCGAATTCCGTCGAGCTGGCGTGCGGGGAAGGCCGCGTCGGGGCCGCAGAAGGCCGCGTCGGAGCCACAGCCGGCCGTGGGTTCCAGCTCGTCGGCCCGAGATGCGGAGGCGGCCAGCGCTACCTCGGGGTGGACGCCAGGCGGAGGGACGGCCGTGGTGAACGTGGCTGCACAAGACGTCCGGACCCGGCTCCAAAGCCAAGCCGCGGCGCTGAGGCAGTTTACCGACGAGTTCCTCGCGACACGGGCGGCCATCCGGGTTAGTATTCCCATCTTGCTTCTTCTTGACTTTGATTTCTTCTTGATCTTGATTTCTTTCGTGGGGGCGCGTCAGCGCACCCACTGGGTGTAGTCCCCGAGTTCCGAGTCGGCTGCTAAGCAGGCGGCTTGGAACTTCTTGATGGATTTGCCTTTGCTATTTTTGTTCTTATTTCGGTCTTCTGTCCATCTTGCAGGACTACCACAACCTTCGAGTGGCCGCCTTCAACTCCCAGGCTCGGGAGCTGACTCAGAAGACCGTCGATCTTACTGAGAGCCGAGGTACGTGGTTTGTTCATTATCTCATGTGGGGGCGCGTCAGCGCACCCACTGGGTGTAGTCCCCGAGATTCGGGCCGACTGCTGAGCAGTCGGGTCGGATCTTCCTCGACGATTTCTTACTGTTCTTCTTTTCCTGCCGTCTCTGCAGCGGCCAATGCCAGTCTGAGGGCACAACTGGGAGAGTCTCAGACTGCCCTTCGCGCCAAGGATGCCGAGCTCGCCGCCTTGGTGCAGGAACGCGACCGCCTGGCCAAGAAGTTGGCCGACCAGGCGGAAAGCCACAAGGCGGCACTGAAGGCTGCGCAGGACCGCGAAGCCACTCTCCAGGCCGAGTTCGAGACGGAAGCGGCCGGCTGGGCTGAGGCCAGGCAGACTCTGGTCTCTGGCTATGGCCAGATCGAAGATCTGGTTGACGGTAAGCCGCCTACCTCTTCGTCCTTTCTTACCGTCTGCCACTTTGGCTCGTTTTCTGATTTTGGTGCTCTTTTCTTCCTTTCTTCTTCTTTCTTGCGAAGAGTATTTCCCTCGCTATTCTACTGCCGCCAACCAGACCATCGAGGCCCGTCGCCAGGCGCGGAGGCAAGCTGGCTTTGAAATCTCGCCAACCGCCGGTCGCTCGCTGGAGGAACAGCTCCTGGCGATCCAGGCTCGCATCCAGCCGGCTCACCGGCTGCTCCGCCGGCTTCAGCGTGCCGCGGCGCAGGTCTTGGCCGCCCTCTGGCCTGGCCAAGTGGTCCCTCGCACCCCCAGTCGGACTGCCGACTGGCTGGAGGTGGCAGTCGGCCGCTTCGAGGCTTGGAAGGCCTCGGCGGCTCGCTCCGGCGCCAGGCGGGCGCTGGAGTTCGTCAAGGCCTGGTATCCCGGCTTGAGCCTGGACCAGCTGGCTACCTGGCGGCAGCAAGCCGACACGGAGCTGGAGCTGGAGCCGGCACGGCCGGCCATCATCCGGCGGGCTTCGGCCATCGCCGACTACACCGACACCAGCGTCTTCGCCCCCGAGGTGGACGACAACGGTGTCCCTCAGCCGGCGGAGTGGTTCGGGCTGGACCCGGCGTACGGTGACGACTCGGCGGAGGAGATCGACTCCAGCGACGAGGGTGAAGAAGAGGAGGAGGAGGGTGAGGATGCCGAGCCGGCTGGTGGAGCAGCCGGCCAGCCTCAGCCTGACCGCACCTCCAGCACCACGTCACGCGCGAGTGCGTCGCCTGCCGTAGGTGGTGGTCAAGCCGAGACCCGCTAGGCGGCCACTCCTTCAGCCGGCGAGGCCGCCTTCACTGACCAGCTCGGCCTTCATGTCGCGCCCTAGTCTGCCGTCTTTTGTTTTCCTGTCTTGTTACTTTAGGAACAATGTTTGGTTAAGTCTGCACAATTCCACCCACTGGGTGTATTCGAACTTATGTCTATTGCCAGCCTGTTGGGGGCTTTATGTATATATAGCTTATGCATGCATTTGGCCTTTCCTTGTACTTTTGCTTTTTGTCCTTCTGCTTTTTCCTTTGCCGCCCTCCCTTGGTTGCCGCCTCCCCAGTCAAACAGTTGCTCTGCAATCTGTAGCCGGAGGAGTGCCTGGCCGATTGGGGGGGGGTACTCTAGCTTTGCTGGACTAAAGCAAAGTTTTTAGGAAGCCGGCCAGCCGGCTGGTCTGGCAGCCGGCAGGCATGTTTGGAGGCCGTCTTTTTGCTATATAGGTTCATTGTTCCTTAGCCATTTTTCGTGTGGGCGTCCTTTCTGTCTTGCCTCTTGCTAGTCGGACAGTCAGTTCTTTGAGCTGCGACTTTCAACAAGAGGGGACTCGGGAGCCGGCGCACTACTTTTCTGACTTTAGGGAAAACTTTCAATATAGCTCAAGGCGGCCAGTCCCCGGGCCGACTAGTCGAACCCGGTGCCGGACAAGAATTCAAAATGTAATAATACATTCATGGATATGACACTTGTCATTCGTAAATAAACAAAGGCAGTCCCCGAGTACTGTTCGGGGGGCCTGTTGGTTTGTACTTAATACAAAAGGGTAGCGTGATACATACTGCTTTTCAGCTGTAAAATCGTCTTAGGAGGTTTGCATTCCATGGTCGCTCCGACTCCTTGCCTGAGTCGTCTCTCTTGCGTGCTCTTGGTTTTTGTGCGTCGATCAAGTAGTAGGAGTCGTTGCCGAGTGCCTTGCTCACGACGAAGGGGCCTTCCCAGGGGGCCGAGAGCTTGTGCTGGCCGGCTGTTCGCTGGATCAGCCGGAGCACAAGGTCGCCCTCTTGGAAGGATCTTGGCTTGACCTTGCGGTTGTAGTAGCGGCGCAGCCCTTGCTGGTAGATGGCGGACCGTCTGAGTGCTAACAGCCGGCCTTCTTCCAGTAGGTCCACGCCGTCTTCTCTTGCTTCTTTGGCCTCCTCCTCTGTGTACATGGTGATCCGAGGCGAGTCGAACTCGATGTCTGTTGGGATGACAGCCTCGGCACCGTACACGAGGAAGAATGGAGTGAAGCCGGTTGACTTGTTGGGTGTAGTGCGCAGGCTCCAGAGGACAGCCGGCAGCTCTTCGAGCCAGCAGCCGGCCGATCGCTCCAGTGGTACAATCAGTCAGGGCTTGATGCCGGAGAGGATGAGTCCATTTGCTCGCTCGACCTGGCCGTTTGACTGCGGGTGGGCAACGGATGCTAAGTCCAGTCGGATGCCCTGCGTCGCGCAGAAACGTGCCAGTGCTCCTTTGGCGAAGTTCGTGCCGTTGTCGGTGATGATGCTGTGCGGCACGCCGTACCGAGTAGTGATGTCGGTGATGAATGTTACGGCAGTCGGCCCATTGAGCTTCTTGATTGGCTTTGCTTCAATCCACTTTGTGAACTTGTCCACGGCGACAAGTAGATGTGTCAGGCCGCCGCGGGCTGTCTTGAAGGGGCCCACCATGTCCAGTCCCCAGACGGCAACAGGCCAGGTGAGGGGAATGGTCTTGAGGGCAGAAGCCGGCAGGTGTTGCTTGGAACTAAAAACTTGGCATCCTCTGCAGCTCTTGACTATTTCTTTAGCATCCTCCAAGGCAGTCGGCCAGAAGAAACCGTGGCGAAAAGCCTTGGCCACGAGGGATCTTGAGGCTGCGTGATGGCCGCATTCGCCTTGGTGGATGTCTTTGAGGATTGCCACTCCTTTTTCTGGCTCGACACAACGCTGGAAGACTCCAGTGACGCTGCGCTTCACAAGCTCTCTATTGATTATTGTATATGCTGCGGCTCGTCGTTGCACTAGTCTTGCTGAGATCTCATCAGCCGGCAGCTCTCTGCTGACTAGGAACTTGAGGATGGGCTGGGCCCATGAGGGAGCTGTGACTTCTTCTTCTGTTAATGTGGCCACCATGACTCGGGTGGGTGGGTTGGGTGAGTCGGCCATTGCTTCTTGTGTCGTTGCAGTCCCCGGGCCGACTGCTGCAGTCCCCGGGCCGGGTTCTGAAGTCCCCGGGCCGGGTGCGACTACGGCAGTCCTCGGGCTAGTCGTCGAAGTCCCCGTGCCGCCTGCGGGATTTCTCCAGTCGGATCCGGCTGTATTTGGCGCAGGCGGTACGAAGATGGAATCCGACTCTGGAGACGGCTTGATGGACGGCTTGAGGAGGCGCTGGAGGGAGACGCCAGTCCGTATGGCCTGTCGGGTGGAGCCGATCCGTGCTAGGACATCTGCTTGGTCGTTGTCGGCCCTTGGCACGTGAAGGAACTCGCACCCCTCGAAGTATCCGCTGATCTGCTGGACGAGGAATCGGTAGCTTGCCATGTTCGCGTCCTTGGCGTCCCAGTCGCCAGATGATTGCTGGACCACCAAGTCTGAGTCGCCGTAGCACAGGATCCGGCGTATGCCAAGCTCTTTGGCTAGCCGAAGCCCGTGTACGAGCGCCTCGTACTTGGCCACGTTGTTGGAGGCGGCGAAGTGGATCTGCAGCGTGTACTTGAGCTTGTCGCCTTTGGGAGAGGTGAGGACGATGCCGGCTCCCAAGCCGGTGCGCATCTTGGACCCGTCAAAGTGCATCCTCCAATGGGTAGAGTCGGGAGCCGGCGGTAGGTACTGGGTCTCGGCCCAGTCGACGAGGAAGTCGGCCAATGCTTGCGACTTGATGGCGGTGCGGGGTTGATAGAAGATCGTGTAGGGCGCCAATGCAATGGCCCATTTGGCCACCCAGCCGGATGCATCCCGGCTGCCTATGATCTCGGCGAGCGGGGCGGTGCACACGACCGTGATGGGGTGCTCTTGGAAGTAGGGCTTTAGTTTCTTGGCAGTGAAGTACACCCCATAGCACATCTTCTGGTAGTGCGGGTAGTTTTGCTTTGAGCTGGACAGTACTTCGCTGAGATAGTACACCGGCCTCTGGACTAGCTGGGCTCGGCCTTCCTCCGGGCACTGGACCACAACAACAGTGCTGACGACTCGGCTAGTCGCGGCGATGTAGAGGAGCATGGGCTCCTTCTCAGTCGGCGCAGCCAGGACAGGCGGAGTGGTCAGCATTTTCTTCAACTCATGGAAGGCTTGGTCGGCTTGATCATTCCACTCGAAGTGAGTGCACTTCTTCATGAGTCGGTACAAGGGGAGAGCCTTTTCTCCTAGTCGGCTGATAAAACGATTCAGGGAGGCTAAGCAGCCAGTGAACTTCTGCACATCTCGCAGCTTGGTGGGAATCTCCATCCTCTCGATGGCCTTGATCTTGACGGGGTTGCACTCAATGCCGCGTTCGGAGACCAGGAAGCCTAGCAGCTGGCCGGCTGGCACTCCGAACACGCACTTCTTGGGGTTGAGCTTGATCTGGAATCGGCGCAAGTTGGCGAATGTTTCTTTCAGGTCTTCCAGCAAGGTACCGCGCTTCTCTGTCTTCACCACAATGTCGTCTACGTAGACGTGGGCATTTCTGCCGAGTTGTTTCAAGAGACATTTCTGCATGCAACGCTAAAAAGTGGCACCGGCATTTCTCAAGCCGAATGTCATAGTCAGGTAGCAGAAAGCTCCAAAGGGTGTGATGAAGGCAGTCTTCAGGCGGTCAGCTGGGTCCAACTTGATCTGATGGTACCCTGAGTACGCATCCAAAAAACTTAACAGCTCGCATCCGGCTGTGGAGTCTATCACTTGGTCAATCCGTGGCAGAGCAAACGGATCCTTTGGGCAGGCCTTGTTCAGACTGGTGTAGTCTATACACATACGCCACTTGTTATTCTTCTTCAGAACCAGAACTGGGTTGGCAAGCCACTCTGGAAAGAACACTTCCATGATAAAGCCGGCGGCAAGGAGCCGGGCTATCTCTTCTCCCACAATTCTTCGCTTCTCTTCTGACAGTCGGCGGAGGGGCTGCTTGACCGGCTTCGCATCATCTCGGACATGTAATTTGTGCTCGGCGAAATCCTTCGGGACACCCGGCATGTCCTTTGGGGACCATGCAAAGATGTCTCGATTCTCACGGAGGAAGTCGACGAGCTCGCCTTCCTATTTACTGTCCAAGTTCGCCCCGATGACAGCGAACCTCTCCGAGTTTTCCGGGTCCAGAGGTATCTTCTTTGTCTCTTTGGCAGGCTGGAAGGAGCCCTGCGCATCACAATCCTTGGGGTTGGGGGACAAGGTCGGCTGCTTGCCGGCCATGGCCACAACCCGTTCCAACATCTTCTTCTCTTCTGCCACCACGAGGGACTCGGCCAGCCGACTACTGGCCATGGCGCACTCGATGGACTTCTTGTAGTCGCCGGCTATCGTGATGATCCCCTTCGAGCTCGGCATCTTCATCTTCAGGTAGGCGTAGTGGGGCACAGCCATGAACTTGGCCAGAGCAGGTCGGCCAAGCAGTGCATGATAGGGGCTCTCCAAGTCCACTACCTTGAACCATATTGCTTCTCGGCGGAAATGATCTTTGTCTCCGAAGAGAACATCCATTTTGATCTTGCCGATTGGGGAGCAAGACAGGCCGGGGACGATACCATGGAAGACGGTGCGGCTCGGCATGAGCTGCTTCGCTTTGATGTTCAGTTTCTCCATGGTATCGCGGTACAGTATGTTGATACTGCTTCCGCCGTCTATCAGGACGCGGGAAAATCTGGCAGCTCGCCTCTCCGTCGCGAGGGTGACATCCAAGACCATTGCATAGGAGCCAGGCGAAGGCATCACCTCTGGGTGGTCGGCCTGGCTCCAGCTGATTGGCTTTTCTGACCAGTGCATGAACTCGGGGGCGCTAGTGGCGACTGCATTCACTTCTTGGTGCTGCCGGCGTCGGCTACGCTTGTCGTCGGCTTGACTGGTGAAGACGACGTAGGCGGCGTGCTCTCCGGGAAATTCGTCTTGGATGGCGCCGACTGCCGGCCGAGCCGCCGGCTGCTGGGGGGCTGGAGGCGGCGGGCCGGGAGGCGGAGGCGGCAGCATTCCCTCGCCCTTGGTGATGCGGGTGAGCCAGTGGCATTTCCGGGTTGTGTGGTTGGACGGCTTCGCGCCGCTGTGGAATTTGCAGGGGGCGTCGAGAGCTTGCTTGTAGGAGAAAGACGGCTGCCAAGCCGGCCTTCCACCCTTCTTCTTGGGAGCGGGCCGTTCTTCAGGCTGCTCGGTCTTCATCGAGGAGTCGGCCGTGGCGTATTTGTCAGCGATGACTAGCAACTCATCGAGGGTAGCCGGCTCGTCGCAGAGGAGTCGGTGCTTGAGGAGGGTGCCCTTTCGGCACCCGGCGGTGAAGTACTCGATGGCCTGGACCTCGTGCAACCCCTCGCAGGAGTTGCGGAGCTCGGCCCATCGCGTGAGGTAGTCGCGGGTCGACTCGTTGGGCCCTTGGACGCAGAGGGAGAGCTGGCGAGGCTTGGGAGGCCGCTTGTAGGTGCTGGTGAAGTTGCGGACGAAGACTTCGGTGAAGTCCAGCCAACTGTTGATGCTGTAGGGCTTGAGGCTGTTGAGCCATGTGCGCGCAGTGCCTTGCAGCATGAGGGGGACGTACTTCACGGCGACGCGCCGATTGCCGTTGGCTATGCTGACGGCCGTGGAGTAGTCGATGAGCCAATCTTCCGGCTTCACCGAGCCGTTGTACTTGGGCGTGTCTCTCGGGAGCGAGAACCCTTTGGGGAAGGGCTCATCGCGGATGCGGGGGCCAAAGCACGGCGGGCCGACATCGTCTTCTTCTTCTAACGCCAAGGATCGAGCAAGGCGGTCAATCCTGTGGCGGGCGTCGTTCTCGCCGACTCCTTCTCGGCGGCCGAGTCGGTCGCCAAGAGTCGGGTGTGTGATAGGCGGCGGAGTGAGGCGTCTTTCTCTTCGAGGCGGGGGAGGAGGCAGATTTCCTTGGTGTTCGACCGCTCGAGGGCGGCCTTCCGCGTCGCGCTCGATGGTAATGCGAGTCCGGCTGCGGCTGGCAGCCGGCTCCTTGTCTTTCTTCTGGCGCGCCGCTCGCAGTCGGCGAGCGGGACGTCGCGGCGTGCTCCCAGCGCGGGGGATGACTATCAGCGCGGGCGCCGGCTTCATGCCGTTCTGTAGCCGCGTCGAGCAGCTGCTGGATCCGTCTCGTCATGTAGGGGAGCTCATCGGCTCCCAGCCCATTGAGCTCTTCTGCGGCTGCCTGAGCGGCTCGCAGATTATCGAGCGGGGTGGCGTAGACGGGACGATCTGCGCCCAACATGCTGGCGACGGCCGCGCCGCGCTTCTGGACGAAGCCGGCTCTGCTCGGGCCGCTAGGCGGCGGCGTACCGAAGGCGGCGCGGTCGACTTCGCGCTGGTGGGCCTCGGTGAGGCGTCTCATGGAGGCGATCTTCTGACCTTCCGCGATGAGGGCAAGGCGGCGTGCCTCCAGGGTCTCGGCATCGGCGTCTGCCGGGATGGGGACGGAGAGGTCGTGCATTGCCGCTTGTAGGGCGTCGTGGGCGTTCTCGCCCGAGTTGGCGACGTGGCTGATGACCAGCACTTCGGTGACAGCGCTGCTGCCGCTGTCAGCTCGAGGGAGGGGGTCGTCGAAGACCACCACGTCGGAGGGGTAGGCGTCGAGCGACGCCGTGTCGGAGTCGATGAGCATCGGGTCGGTGGAGCCGACCGACTCCATGTCCACAGCAGGCTCGCTGGAGACGTGAAGTTGGTCGAGGAGGGTGACGAGGCGGTTCTCGAGGTAGTCGATGCCTGCGTCGGACGCAGGCTCGTCGGAGATGCGAGTATCGCTGAGCAGATCGGCGAGGCGGCTTGCTGCGCAGGCGTCGTCGACGCCTTGCAGCGCGTCGAGGCAAACGCCATCGGGTGCAGCAGGCTGGCTGCGCTCGCGGGGGAGGAAGAGGGTTCCCGTCCAGAACAGGTCTCCGGACGACGGTGCACCTGGCCCCACGGTGGGCGCCAAATGTCGGGTGGTTGGTGCGACATATGCCAAGGGATGGCTTATCATTGTGGGAGCCAATAAGACGTCGCCAGTGCCTGGAAACGGGATGAGGTGAAGACATGCACGCCGGCGGATCTTACCCAGGTTCGGGGCTCTCCGAGGAGATAACACCCCTAGTCCTGCTCTGCGGGGTCTCCGCATGATCACTAGATCAAAGAAAGAGTAGCTACAATCGCTCCTAGAGCTGTTTGGGATCAAGGGAGAAGAAGAACAAGGCTAACTCTTGCTTCTCTCTATCTATGGTGTGTGTGCTATGCTTCGAAGCCAATCCTTTGCATGGGTGCTCCGGGGGGTTTATATAGGCCTACCCCCCGGGGGTACAATGGTAATCCGGCTGGGCTCTGGTCCCAGCCGTCAGTGTCTACGCTCGCCGGCTTCTCCGCCGGCTGCTGGGTCCCGCCGGCTGGTGGGTCCCGCCGGCTGCCGGCTTCTTGGTCGACAGGCCGGCCCCACCGCCTAGGGTCTTGTCGGCGGTTGCTTACTGTAGCCTCGCCTCTGATGACGAGGGCTTTGTCGAGGTAAGCGTGGCTACAGTGGGCCGCCTCCGGGGCTCTCACTGTAGCCTTACCTCGTCTTGTCTCCTTAATGGGGCTCCTGCTTCGAGGAAGGGGGTAGCCGGCTCCTGGGGGCCGGCTACGCCCTTGGCCGACTGGGGGAGGCCGGGCCGCCTCCGCGCCTCTCTCTGGCGGAAGGGGCCCGGCGCCTGCGGGCCGTACAGGAGTCGGTCGTGGATGACGTCGAGGCTGGCATGGCTACAGTGCCGAGCCGCACGGGAGACGGCCGTCCCGTACGGCCTACTGTAGCCACGCCCGCCTCGGGCTTCGGGGGTAGTGGGCCGCACTGTGGCCACACCCCGTCTTGTCGCCATTATGTGGGAGTAGCTCTGGTGGTTGTGGTCTCGGCCGGCTTCTTGGAGTCGGCGTCCTTCTTGGCCGGCTTCTTGGAGTCGGCCACCCCGTAGTCGTCCTGGGGAGGGGTTACTGAGGCTGGGTCGCCTTCCGGGAGTCGGCTTCAGAGGTAGCCGGCCAGGGAAGGCGGCCCAATGCTTGGAGTGCTTGGAGGCCCGAAGGCCTGATAATTTTTTCAGAAGAACCAGGGGCAGTCGGTTAGGCTACCCGTGGCCATTTACTCCGACAGCTGGTCACGCAACTGGCGGAGCAGGCGGAGCTTCTCAAGAAAGCCCAGAAGGAGGCGGAGGTGAGGGAGTCCAATCTTCTCGCCGAGTTCGAGACCGAGCGCTCCGCCTGGACCGACAAGGAGGCATTGCTGACTGCCGGCTTCGGCAAGATTGAAGACATGGTTGATGGTAAGCTTTTTTCTTTCCTCGAGCCGCCGGCTACTGATCGAGCCGGCTTCTTGCTTCTAACTTTGGCTCTTCTGCTTTCTGTTTGAGCAGACTTCTACCCTGGTCACTCTGGCGCTGCCAATCAGGCCATCGAGGCTGATCGCGAAGAGCGGAGGTCGGAAGGTGCACAGATTGCTGCGAACGCCCCCCGGACTCTTAGCGAACAGCCTCTCAGCATCCAGGCCCATCTTCAGCCGGCTCATCGGATGCTGCGCCGTCTTCAGCGTGTCGGCGCCCAGGCGATCTCCGCCCTGTGGCCAGACATGCCGGCTCCGCGCACTCCCAGTCGGACTGTCGACTGGCTGGAGGTGGCGGCCGGCCGTCTTGAGGCTTGGAAGGGTTCCTCGGCCCGGGCTGGAGCGCGCCAGGCCTTGGAGTTCGTCAAGGCGTGGTACCCTGGGCTAAATCTAGCCCAGTTGACCACGTTTCGACAGGAGGCCCAGGAGGAGTTGGTGGCGGTGGAGCGTGATCTTGTCAAGCGGGAGTACACCAACACCAGAATCTTCCTCCCAGAGCTGCCTGAGAATGGTGCCGAGGCGCCACCAGAGTAGTTCAGGCTGAACCCAAAGGATGGTGAGGACTCGGCCGAAGTGATCGACTCCAGCGACGAGGGAGAAGACGAGGAGGGCGAGGAAGATGAAGAGGAAGCGCCGGAGGTTGAAGCGGACGGCCAGCCTCAGCTCGACCGCGCCTCCAGCAATGAGCCACACCCGAGCGAGTCGACTGCTGCTGAAGGCGACCAAGAGGAGACTGACCAGCCGGCCGCTCCACCAACCGGCACCACCGACTCCACCGTTTCGCCGGACATGTCTGCTGCTCCCTAGGCTGCCAATTTACCTTTACTTTTCCTGTTTTATCAGTCTCGATAAACTTTGTTATATTTGCGCAATTCCACCCGCGGGGTGTATTTCAAACTCTGTTGAATGCTGGCCAATGGGCCTTTTGACATGTAAATATTTTTGCCGAGTTCTATCTCTTCTTGCTTTCTGCTCCTTGGCCTTTTTCCTTTGCCGCCCTCCCTTGGTTGCCATCTTGCCAGCCGAACAGCTGCTCTGCGGACTATGGCTGGGTCAAGTACTTAGCCACTTTCGGGAAGGTAAGTACTTAGCCGACTAGAGCGTTTAGCAAGTTAAGTAGAAGCCGGTCGGCCGGCTGCTTAGCAGCCGGTCGATGAGGCGGGAAGCCGGCTTAAACTATGTACATACTTTGGGTCCTTAGCCATTTTTCATGTGGGCACCCTTTTCTGCCTTTAGCCCCTGCCTGCCGGATAGTCGCTCTGCGAGCTGCGGCCTTGGCAGGGGAAGGTTCAAGTGCCAACACACTACTTGTCCGGCTGCAGGAAGCACTACATAGTACAAGGCGGCGAGCCCCCGGGCCGACTGGTCGAACCCGGTGCCAGGCAGAAAAATGAAATAACACATTCATAGGCATAATACTTATCATATAGATAAAAGAGGGCAGTCCCCGAGTTCTTCTCGGGGGACCCGGAGTCTTCGTACTTAATACAAAAGGTAGTGTGGTACATACTGCATCAACTGTAAAATCTTCGAAGGAGGTTTGCATTCCATGGCCGCTCCGTCTCCTTGCCAGAGTCGTCTCTTTTGTGTGCTCGAGGCTTCTGAGCATCGATCAGGTAGTAGGAGTCATTGCCCAACACTTTGCTGATGATGAAGGGGCCTTCCCAAGGTGCCGAGAGCTTGTGCTGGCCGGTTGTTCGCTGGATCAGCCGGAGCACAAGGTCTCCCTCTTGGAAGGATCTTGGACTGGACCTTCCGGTTGTAGTACCGGCGTAGACTCTGCTGGTAGATGGTGGACCGGCTGAGTGCCAACAGCCGGCCCTCTTCCAGCAGATCGACACCGTCTTCTCGTGCTTCTTTGGCCTCTTCTTCGGTGTACATGGTGACTTGAGGGGAGTCGAATTCTATGTCCGTCGGGATGACAGCTTCGGCACCGTAGACGAGGAAGAAAGGCGTGAAGCCGGTTGACTTGTTCGGAGTTGTGCACAGGCTCCAGAGGACGGCCGGCAACTCATCGAGCCAACAGCCGGCCAAATGCTCCAGAGGTTCGACTAGTCGGGGCTTGATGCCGGACAAAATGAGGCTGTTTGCTCGCTCCACCTGGCCGTTTGACTGCGGATGGGCAACGAACGCTAAGTCCAGTCGGATGCCCTGCGTCGCGCAGTAACGAGCCAAGGCGCCCTTGGCAAAGTTTGTGCCGTTGTCGGTGATGATGCTGTGTGGTATGCCATACCAAATGGTGATGTCAGCGATGAAAGTCACAGCAGTCGGACCATTCAACTTCTTGATTGGCTTAGCTTCTATCCACTTGGTGAATTTGTCCACGGCGACAAGCAAATGAGTCATGCCGCTGCGTGCTGTCTTGAATGGTCCCACCATGTCCAGCCCCCAGACGGCAAAGGGCCAGGCGATCGGGATGGTCTTGAGTGCAGAAGCCGGCAAATGTGGCTTGGAGCGGAACTTCTGGCACCCTTTACACTTCTGGACCAAGTCTTTGGCATCTTCTAGAGCAGTCGGCCAGAAAAAACCATGGCGGAACGCTTTGGCAACGAGTGCTCTTGAAGCTGCGTGGTGACCATACTCGCCTTGGTGGATACATTTGAGGATTGCTTGGCCTTGCTCTGGCTCCACGCAGCGCTGGTACACACCAGTTACACTGCGCCTCACAAGTTCTCTGTTGACAATGGTGTACGCTGCTGCCCGATGCTGCACCTGTCGGGCCGAGATCTCATAAGTCGGCAACTCTTTGTTCACCGGAAAGTTGAGGATGGGCTGTGCCCATGAAGGTGCTGCTATTTCTTCGACTGCGGGACTGCAACTTGCACGAGGGCGGTTGGGCCGAGAGGCGACGGGTTGGAGTCGGCTGCCGCTTGCTGAGTCGATGAAGTCCCCGGGCCGACTGCTGCAGTCCCCGGGCCGGGTTCTGAAGTCCCCGGGCCGGGTGCGACTGCTGCAGTCACCGAGCCGCCTGTCAACTTCCCCGTGCCGACTGCTGGGGTCCTTAAGTCGGAGCCGACTGCTTCGGGAGGAGCCGGCACGAAGATGGAGTCTGATTCTGGTGATGGCTTGACAGACGGCTTAAGGAGGCGTTGCAGGGCGACGCCGGCTGGTATTGCTTGCCGGGTGGAGCCGATCCGTGCCAAGGCATCCGCTTGCTCATTGTCATTTCTTGGTACATGGAGGAACTCGCACCCTTCGAAGTATCCGCTGAGTTGCTGGACGAGGAAGCGGTAGCTTGCCATGTTTGCATCTTTGGCGTCCCAGTCGCCTGTCGACTGCTAGACCACCAAGTCAGAGTCTCCATAGCACAGGATCCGGCGAATGCCGAGTTCCTTGGCAAGCCGGAGCCCGTGAATGAGTGCTTCGTATCCAGCTACGTTGTTGGAGGCGGCAAAGTGAATTTGCAGTACATATCTGAGCTTGTCACCTTTGGGAGAGGTGAGGACGATGTCGGCTCCCAAACCGGTGCGCATCTTGGAACCATCAAAGTGCATTCGCCAATGAGTGGAGTCCGGCGCTGGCGACAGGTACTGAGTCTCGGCCCAGTCGACGAGGAAGTCGGACAGTGCTTGGGACTTGATGGCGGTGTGAGGCTGGTAGTACATGGTGTAGGGGGCCAGATCTATGTCCCATTTGGCCACTCGGCCTGAAGCATCTCGGCTTCCAATGATCTCGGCAAGTGGAGCAGTGCAGACCACAGTGATTGGGTGCTCTTGAAAGTATGGCTTCAGCTTCTTGGCGACGAAATGCACACCGTAGCACATCTTCTGGTAACAGGGGTAGTTCTGCTTTGAGGCGGACAACACTTCACTCAGGTAATACACCAGCCTCTGGACTGGTAGTGCTTTGCCTTCTTCCTTGCGCTCCACAACTATGACTGTGCTAACCACACGACTGGTAGCGGCGATGTAGAGGAGCATGGGCTCCTTAGCAGTCGGAGCTGCCAGGACAGGCGGAGTGGTCAACATCTTCTTGAGCTGGAGAAAAGCTTCATCCGCCTTGTCATTCCACTCGAAAAAAGTGGTCTTCTTCATGAGCTGATACAGGGGAAGAGCCTTCTCGCCCAGCCGACTGATGAAACGGCTGATGGATGCCAAGCAGCCGGTGAATTTTTGCATGTCCAGCAGTCGGGTGGGCACCTCCATCCTCTCGATGGCCTTAATCTTCACAGGGTTGCACTCTATGCCGCGCTCTGAGACCAGGAAGCCAAGAAGCTGACCGGCTAGTACTCCGAAGACGCATTTCTCTGGGTTGACCTTGATTTGAAATCGGCGCAAGTTTTCAAAGGTTTCCTTGAGGTCTTCTAGCAGCGTGCCATGCTTCTCCGTCTTCACCACAACGTTGTCCACATAGACATGGGCGTTCCTGCCGAGTTGCTTGAGGAGACACTTCTGCATGCAATGTTGAAACGTGGCGCCGGCATTCCTCAAGCCGAACGTCATGGTTAAGTAGCAGAAGGCTCCGAATGGTGTGATGAGGGCGATCTTCAGCCTGTCGGCCGGGTTCAGCTTGATCTGATGATACCCTGAATATGCATCCAAAAAACTCAACAGCTCGCATCCGGCTGTGGAGTCTATCACTTGGTCAATTCTTGGCAGGGCAAAGGGATCTTTGGGGCAAGCTTTGTTGAGGCTGGTATAATCGATACACATGCGCCACTGCTTATTCTTCTTCAGTACAAGTACAGGGTTGGCTAACCATTCTGGAAAGAACACTTCCATGATGAAGCCGGCTGCTAGAAGCCGGGCTATCTCTTCTCCAACAACTCTTCTCTTCTCTTCTAACGGGCGGCGCAAGGGCTGCCTGACCGGCTTGGCATCAGGTCGGACATGTAGCTTGTGCTCGGCGAAATCCGTCGGAACACCCGACATGTCCTTGGGAGACCATGCAAAGATGTCCCGATTCTCACGGAGGAAATCGACGAGCTCGCTTTCCTATTTGCTGTCAAGGTTTGCACCTATGACAGCGTGCCTCTCCGGTTGCTCCGGGTCCAAGGGTATCTCCTTCGTTTCTTTTGCCGGCTTGAACGAGCCCTCAACTTCCGACTCCTTGGGGTTGGGTGACATTTCCGGCTGCTTGCCTGCCATTGCCACAACCCGGTCAAGGAGCCGCTTCTCTGCTGCAATCACAAGGGACTCGGCTAGCCGGCTGCAGTCTGCTGCGCAGGCAGACGACTTCTTGTAGTCTCCGATTATGGTCAGGATTCCCTTGGTGCTCGGCATCTTCATATTGAGGTAAGCATAGTGGGGGACCGCCATGAACTTGGCCAGAGCAGGCCGGCCAAGTAGCGCGTGATAGGGGATCTCAAGGTCCACCACCTCAAACCAGACTGGCTCTCGGTGGAAGTGATTCTTGTCCCCAATTAGGACATCTATCTGTGTCTTGCCGATTGGTGAGCAGGAAAGGCCAGGAACTATGCCATGGAATACAGTCCGACTGGGCTGAAGCTGCCTCTGTTTGATTCCTAACTTCTCCATAGTGTCTCGGTACAGGATGTTGATGCTACTGCCGCCATCTACCAGGACTCGGGAGAAACGAGCAGCCCACCTCTCTGTTGCGAAGGTGGCATCTAAGACCAAGGCATAAGAACCAGGAGAGGGCATCACCTCCGGGTGGTCAGCTCTGCTCCAACTGATAGGCTTCTCAGACCAATGCATCAACTCTGGGGTCTCTGATGCTACTGCATGTACTTCTTGTTGCCGTTGCCGTCTGCTGTGCTTATCGTCGGCCACGCTGGTGAACACGACATAAGCTCCATGCTCTTTAGGATACTCATCTTGTATTGCGCCAACTGGCCGGGCTGCCGGCTGCTGGGGAGGAGGAGTCGGCGGGCCGGCAGGCGGAGGAGGCAGGAGTCCATCACCCTTGGCGATCATGGTGAGCCAGTGGCATTTCCGAGTGGTGTGGTTGGACGGCTTCGCGCCGCTGTGGAACTTGCAGGGTGCATCAAGAGTCTGCTCGTATGAGAAAGCGGGCAGCCAGTTGGGCTTGCCGCCCTTCTGACGCTTGGGTGGAGGCTGCCCTTCTGGCTGCTGGTCTTCAACTGTCGCCACCTGCCGGCTTGTGGAAGCCGGCTACGTGGCCTTGCGCTTGTTGTCATTCGGTTGCTGACGCCGACTGGCGTCGCCAGCCGGAGTCCGAGGAGCTTGAGGAGCCACTTTGCCAGATGCGTCGACTTGGATCTCTGCCTTCATGGAGGAGTCGGCCGTGGCGTACTTGTCCGCTATAATCAGCAGTTCGTCGAGGGTCGCCGGCTCGTCGCAGAGAAGCTTGTGCTTGAGGAGGGTGCCTTCTCGGCACCCGGCAGTGAAGTACTCGATGGCCTGCACCTCGTGCACGCCCTCGCAAGAGTAGCGCCGCTCGGCCCAGCACATGAGGTAATCACGAGTTGACTCATTGGGGCCTTGGACGTACAGGGAGAGCTGGCGAGGCTTGGGCGGCCGCTTGTACGTGCTGGTGAAGTTGCGGAAGCTTCGGTGAAATCAACCCAGCTGTTGATGCTGCGGGGCTTCGGGCTGTTCAGCCATGTCCGGGTTGTGCCCTGGAGCATCAGCGGAGCGTACTTCACGGCGACGCGCTTGTTGCCGTTGGCGATGCTGACGGCTGTGGAGTAGTCGACCAGCCAGTCCTCCGGCTTCACGGAGCCGGTGTACTTGGGCGTATCTCTCGGGAGCGTGAACCCTTTGGGAAACAGCTCATCTCGGATGCGGGGGCCAAAACAAGGCGGACCCAGCTCGTCTTCTTCTAGTACCAGGGATCGGTTGAGGCGGTCGATCCGGTGGCGGGCGTCGTTCTCTCCGACTCCTTCCCGGCGGCCAAGGCGGTCGTCGAGTGTCGGGTGGTCAACAGGCGGCGGGGAAGCGCGCCTCTCCCTGCGAGGGGGAGGCGCACAGTCATCCTATCATTCCACTGCTCTTGGGCGGCCGTCTTGGTCGCGCTCGATGATGATGCGAGTCCGGCTACGGCTGGCAGCCGGCTCCTGGTCTCTTCTACCGCGGACGCCACCAGTTGGCGTCCGGGATGTTGCGCCTTGATCTCGGCGAGGAGGCGGATCATCGTTTCGCCGGTTGGGCGCTTCAGTGCGGCAGCCGGCCTCTTGCTGCTCGGCAGCCGCGTCAAGGAGCTGCTGGACGTGCTCCGTCATGTGGCGACGCTCGTCGCCCTCGAGCTTGTCTAGCTCGTCTGCTGCCGCCTGGGCAGCTCGTATGTTCTCTGCGGGCGTGGCGTAGACGGGATGATCGGTCCCGAACATGCTGACAATGGTCGCGCCACGCTGCCGGATCAGGCCAATGCGGCTAGGCCCACTAGGAGCCGGCGTGCCGCCGACGGCACGGTCCATCTCACGCTGGTAGGCCTCCAAAAGGCGTCTCATGCTAGCCAGCTTGTTGGCGCTTTCGACGAGCTGGACACGGCGCGCCTCCAGCGTCTCGGCGTCGGCGTCTTCTGGAATGGGCGCAATCAGGTCTTGCAGCGGGTCCTAGCCACCTCCACTAGAGTGCTCGCCGTGGCTGATGAAGAGCACCTCCGTGACAGTGCTGCCACCGCTGTCCGCGTGAGGAAGCGGTTCGTCGTAGACCACCACGTTGGTGGGGAACGCATCAAGCGACGCAGTGTCCGAGTCGACAAGCATCGGGTCGGTGGAGCCAACCGACTCCAAGTCCACAGCAGGCTCGCTGGTGACATGGAGCTGATCGAGGAGGCTGACGAGGCGGCTCTCGGGGCCATCTGTGCCCGCATCAGATGCGGGCTCGTCGGAGAGGCGAATCTCGCCAACAAGATCGGCGAGACAGCTCGCCGCGCAGGCGACCTCCGCGCCATGCAGCGCATCGGCGCAGACGCCGTCTGGCGTGCCGGGCTGGCTGCGCTCGCCAGGAAGGAACAAGGTTCCCGTCCAGAACAGGTCTCCGGGAGACGGTGCACCTCGCCCCATGGTGGGCGCCAAATGTCGGGGGTTGGGTGCGACATATGCCAATGGATGGCTTACATGGTGGGAGCGAGTAGAACGTCGCCGGTGCCTGGAAGCGGGATGAGGCGTAGACACGAACGCCGACGCACTTTACCCAGGTTCGGGGCTCTCCTAGGAGATAATACCCCTAGTCCTGCTCTGCGGGGTCTCCGCATGATCACTAAGGCACTAGTGAGTACAATGGTGCTCCTCGAGTTGTATGCTACAGGTAGAAGAAGGCAAGTCTTGCTCTCTTCTTCCTCTACGGGTGTGTCTAGTTCTAACAGGTTGGGAACCCTTTGCATGGGTGTCCTGGGGGGTTTATATAGGCCTACCCCCCAGGGGTACAATGGTAATCTGGCCGGGTGTAGGACCCGACTGTCAGTGTCTCTGGTCCCCGGCTTCTCCGCCGGCTGCTGGGGCCCGCCGCCTGGCGGGCCACGCCGACTGGTCTGGTACGGAGCCGACAAGCCGCCCCCGCCGCTTGCGGGTCTGGTCGGAGGCTGATTACTATAGCCGTAGTGCTGATGACGCATGCTTGGTCAGGGGAGCGTGGCTACAGTCCCGCCGCCTGGTGGGAGATCACTGTAGCCACACCGCGTCTCTTCTGGTTAATGGCGCACGGACCCGAGGGAGGAAAGGGCCGCCTGCTAGAGGCCGGCCTCCCTCAGGTCCGACTGGTCAGACTTCCGCCGTCTTCCGGGCTCTCGCTGCGTGGTAGGGCCCGCCACCTGTAGGTCGTATCGACAGGCCGTCGTGGGAACAGGGCTCCGCCTGTCAGGAGTGACGTCAAGGGTAGAGTGGCAACAGTGCCGCGCCGTGCGGAGATCTTTGCCTGTATGGGACACTGTAGCCGCGCCTTGCCCTGGACGTGGGGGTGATGGACTACACTTTAGCCACACCCTGTCTTGTCTTGTTAATGGGGGCGCAGACTTTGAGGGCGCCGTGGGCCGACTGCTAGGAGCCGGCTTCTCTGGAGGCCGCCTGCTAGGAGTCATCCCGTCTTGGGGCCGTCTTCAGGAGCTTGGCCGCCTTCCGGCAGCCGGCCACCAGAAGGCGGCGCTTCATTTTGGATGTTTATGGGGCGCAGCCGGCCCAATATCTTGAAAGGTTCAGGGACTCGGGTTAGGCTACCTGTGGCCCATTACTCTGACAATGACGTTAACCTCGCTGGGGGTCCGGATCTGAATTCTGAAGCAGCAGCCCAGGCCGCGTCACGGGGCTCGGTGATATAGAACCATTCCTTTTGTCGGACCTTAACCGTGTCAACAAACACGCCCTCTAGCTAGCCAAGTCGGGAAAGCCTGCTGACCATGGCGCCCCCGCAATCTGCGTGCTGGCCGTCGACGATTTTCGGCTTAACATTATAATCCTTGAGCCATAGGCCAAAGTGCGGCTGGACCCGGAGGAAGGCCTCACAAATGATGATGAAGGCCAAAATATGGAGGAAATAATTCGGAGGTAGGTCGTGGAAGTCAAGGCCGTAGTAGAACATCAACCCTCGAACGAACAGATGGAGGGGGAAACCTAGTCCCTGGATGAAGTGGGGGACGAACACCACCCGTTCACCTGCTCGAGGCATTGGCACGATCTGACCTTCTTCTGGGGCTCGATGGGTGATGTTGGGGGAAAGGAAGCCCGCCTGCTTCAGGTCCTTGATGTCGCTGTCGGTGACGCATGAGGCCTCCCACTTGCCCTTCGCTCCAGATCCGGCCATTGCCAAACTCAATTTCGTGGAAAGATGGATTGGAGTGCTCGAGCTATGTAGATTGGGAAATTTGTGGCGAGAAGGGGAAGAAGGCGTACAGGGATAACCGTGGCTACCCCTCTTTATAAGCAGTTGTAATGCCAAGAGTCCTGTAAATGTGCCGCCCACCTCGCCTCTTCCCGATACACTCGTAGCGTTATGCGCGAGTGGGATGATGTGAATCATTGATCAAATCCCTTAAAAACGGGACACAGTCTCCACCTTGAAGGGACGTGTCATCAAGGGAACGACCTCGAGTTGTGTATCGAGTCTTCATGTTTATGACCAGACGCGACCTTTCGCCTAAAGTTGTCAGTCAAAGATATTGTTCGTATTTGAACGATCGGCCTTCAAGGCTAAGTAAAGCAGATAGTTCGGAACCCGGATACGACTCGGCGTGTGGCTGAATTGAATCGAGTACCATTCGAAGGCTTACCTGGGAGAGGATCATTCCAAGTGATCGGGGCAAAGGGAACTCGCATGCAAGCCGGAGTCTGCAGACTTGGGAGGTTTGAGAAGCCGGCGTTGGAGGCTAGTTCGGGGGCTACTGAGGGAGTCCTGGACTAGGGGGTCCTCGGGGGGCCAGCCTATCTCCCATGGGCCGGACTGTTGGGCCGCGCCATATCCGGATTAAAGACTTCTTATGCCTTGAAGTGCACCCAAGTCATGATGGACGATCTGATGTTTCCTTCGGGTAACCGACTATCCGTAAACCCTAGTACCCCTGGTGTCTATATAAACCAGGGAGCATAGTCCGTAGAGGAGAGAGGAACAATTCCCATCCTACTAGTTAGGGTTTAGTGAAGGAAATATGCCCTAGAGGCAATAATAAAGTTGTTATTTATATTTCCTTATATCATGATAAATGTTTATTATTCATGCTAGAATTGTATTAACCGGAAACTTAGTACATGTGTGAATACATAGACAAACAGAGTGTCACTAGTATGCCTCTACTTGACTAGCTCGTTGAATCAAAGATGGTTAAGTTTCCTAGCCATAGACATGAGTTGTCATTTGATTAACGGGATCACATCATTAGAGAATGATGTGATTGACTTGACCCATCCATTAGCTTAGCACGATGACCGTTTAGTTTATTGCTATTGCTTTCTTCATGACTTATACATGTTCCTATGACTATGAGATTATGCAACTCCCGAATACCGGAGGAACACTTTGTGTGCTATCAAACGTCACAACGTAATTGGGTGATTATAAAGATTCTCTACAGGTGTCTCTGATGGTGTTTGTTGAGTTGCCATAGATCGAGATTAGGATTTGTCACTCCGATTGTCGGAGAGGTATCTCTGGGCCCTCTCGGTAATGCACATCACTATAAGCCTTGCAAGCAATGTGACTAATGAGTTAGTTGCGGGATGATGCATTACGGAACGAGTAAAGAGACTTGCCGGTAACGAGATTGAACTAGCTATTGAGATACCGACGATCGAATCTCAGGCAAGTGACATACCGATGACAAAGGGAACAACGTATGTTGTTATGCGGTTTGACCGATAAAGATCTTCGTAGAATATGTAGGAACCAATATGAGCATCCAGGTTCCGCTATTGGTTATTGACCCGAGACGAGTCTTGGTCATGTCTACATAGTTCTCGAACCCGTAGGGTCCGCATGCTTAACGTTCGATGACGATCGGTATTATGAGTTTATGTGTTTTGATGTACCGAAGGTTGTTCGGAGTCCCGGATGTGATCACGGACATGACAAGGAGTCTCTAAATGGTCGAGACGTAAAGATTGATATATTGGACGACTATATTCGGACACCGAAAGTGTTCCGGAGAAGTTTCGGATTAAACCGGAGTGCCGGAGGGTTACCGGAACCCCCCGGGGAAGTATTGGGCCTTGGTGGGCCTTGAGGGGAGAGAGAGGACAATAGCCATGAGGTGGGAGCCAATATGAACATCCAGGTTCCGCTATTGGTTATTGACCGGAGACGTGTCTCGGTCATGTCTACATAGTTCTCGAACCCGTAGGGTCCACACGCTTAACGTTCGGTGACGATCGGTATTATGAGTTTATGTGTTTTGATGTACCGAAGGTAGTTCGGAGTCCCGGATATGATCACGGACATGACAAGGAGTCTCGAAATGGTAGAGACATGAAGATTGATATATTGGACGGCTATATTCGGACACCGGAAGTGTTCCGGGTGATTTCGGAGAAAACCAGAGTGTCGGAGGGTTACTGGAACCCCCCGGGGAACTAGTGGGCCTAGATGGGCCTTAGTGGAGAGAGAGAGAGGGGCTGCTAGGGCAGGCCGCGCGCCCCCTCCCCCTTGAGTCCGAATTGGACTAGGAGGGGGGTGGCGCACCCCCCCCCCCCTTTCCTTCTCCTCTCCCACTCCTTCCTTCCCCCTCCTAGTAGGACTAGGAAAGGAGGAATCCTACTCCTACTAGGAGGATTGCTCCCCTCCTTGGCGCGCCCTAGGGCCGGCCGGCCTCCCCCTTGCTCCTTTATATACGGGGGCAGGGGCACCCTAGAACACAACAACACACATTGTCTTAGCCGTGTGCGGTGCCCCCCTCCACCATAATCCACCTCGGTCATATCGTTGCAGTGCTTAGGCGAAGCCCTGCGCCGGTAACTTAATCATCATCGTCATCACGCCGTCGTGCTGACGAAGCTCTCCCTCGACACTCAGCTGGATCGAGAGTTCATGGGATGTCACCGAGTTGAACGTGTGCAGATCGCGGAGGTGCCGTACTTTCGGTACTAGGATCGGTCGGGTCGTGAAGATGTATGACTACATCAACCGCGTTGTCATAACGCTTCCGCTTTCGGTCTATGAGGGTACATGGACAACACTCTCCCCTCTCGTTGCTATGCATCACGTACATGGATCTTGCGTGTGCGTAGGAATTTTTTTGAAATTACTGCGTTTCCCAACAGTGATATCAGAGCCAGGTCTATGCGTAGATGTTATATGCACGAGTAGAACACAAAGAGTTATGGGAGATAATAGTCATACTGCTTACCAGCATGTCATACTTTGATTCGGCGGTATTGTTGGATGAAGCGGCCCAGACCGACATTACGCGTACGCTTACGTGAGACTGGTTCTACCGACGTGCTTTGCACACAGGTGGCTAGCGGGTGTCAGTTTCTCCAACTTTAGTTGAATCGAGTGTGGCTACGCCCGGTCCTTGTTGAAGGTTAAAATAGCACACTTTACGAAAAATCATTGTGGTTTTGATGCATAAGTAAGAACGGTTCTTGGTCAACCCGTAGCAGCCATGTAAAACTTGCAACAACAAAGTAGAGGATGTCTAACTTTTTTTGCAGGGCATGTTGTGATGTGATATGGTCAAGACATGATGCTAAATTTTATTGTATGAGATGATCATGTTTTGTAACAGAGTTATCGGCAACTGGCAGGAGCCATATGGTTGTCGCTTTATTGTATGAAATGCAATCGCCATGTAATTGCTTTACTTTATCACTAAGCGGTAGCGATAGTCGTAGAAGCAATAGTTGGCGAGACGACAACGATGCTTCGATGGAGATCAAGGTGTCAAGCCGGTGACGATGGTGATCATGACGGTGCTTTGGAGATGGAGATCAAAGGCACAAGATGATGATGGCCATATCATATCACTTATATTGATTGCATGTGATGTTTATCCTTTATGCATCTTATTTTGCTTAGTTCGGCGGTAGCATTATAAGATGATCTCTCACTAAATTTCAAGGTACAAGTGTTCTCCCTGAGTATGCACCGTTGCGAAAGTTCGTCGTGCCGAGACACCACGTGATGATCGGGTGTGATAAGCTCTACGTTCACATACAACGGGTGCAAGCCAGTTTTGCACACGCAGAATACTCGGGTTAAACTTGACGAGCCTAGCATATGCAGATATGGCCACGGAACACTGAGACCGAAAGGTCGAGCGTGAATCATATAGTAGATATGATCAACATAGTGATGTTCACCATTGAAAACTACTCCATCTCACGTGATGATCGGACATGGTTTAGTTGATTTTGATCACGTGATCACTTAGATGATTAGAGGGATGTCTATCTAAGTGGGAGTTCTTAAGTAATATGATTAATTGAACTTTAATTTATCATGAACTTAGTACCTGATAGTATTTTGCATGTCTATGTTGTTGTAGATAGATGGCCCGTGTTATTGTTCCGTTGAATTTTAATGCGTTCCTAGAGAAAGCTAAGTTGAAAGATGATGGTAGAAACAACACGGACTGGGTCCGTAACTTGAGGATTATCCTCATTGCTGCATAGAAGAATTATGTCCTAGAAGCACCGCTAGGTGCCAAACCCGCTGCAGGAGCAACGCCAGATGTTATGAACGTCTGGCAGAGCAAAGCTGATGACTACTCGATAGTTCAGTGTGCCATGCTTTACGGCTTAGAACCGGGACTTCAACGACGTTTTGAACGTCATGGAGCATATGAGATGTTCCAGGAGTTGAAGTTAATATTTCAAGAAAATGCCCGGATTGAGAGATATGAAGTCTCCAATAAGTTCTACAGCTGCAAAATGGAGGAGAATAGTTCTGTCAGTGAGCATATACTCAAAATGTCTGGGTATAACAATCACTTGATTAAACCGGGAGTTAATCTTCCTGATGATAGTGTCATTGACAGAATTCTTCAATCACTGCCACCAAGCTACAAGAGCTTCATGATGAACTATAATATGCAAGGGATGGATAAGACAATTCCCGAGCTCTTCGCAATGCTAAAGGCTGCGGAGGTAGAAATCAAGAAAGAGCATCAAGTGTTGATGGTCAACAAGACCACCAGTTTCAAGAAAAAGGGTAAAGGGAAGAAGGGGAACTTCAAGAAGAACGCCAAGCAAGTTGATGCTCAAGTGAAGAAGCCCAAGTCTGGACCTAAGCCTGAGACTGAGTGCTTCTACTGCAAAGGGACTGGTCACTGGAAGCGGAACTGCCCCAAGCATTTGGCGGATAAGAAGGATGGCAAGGTGAACAAAGGTATATGTGATATACATGTTATTGATGTGTACCTTACTAATGCTCGCAGTAGTGCCTGGGTATTTGATACTGGTTCTATTGCTAATATTTGCAACTCGAAACAGGGACTACGGATTAAGCGGAGATTGGCTAAGGATGAGGTGCCGATGCGCGTGGGAAATGGTTCCAAAGTCGATGTGGTCGCCGTCGGCACGCTACCTCTACATCTACCTTCGGGATTAGTGTTAGACCTGAATAATTGTTATTTGGTGCCAGCGTTAAGCATGAACATTATATCTGGATCTTGTTTGATGCGAGACGGTTATTCATTTAAATCAGAGAATAATGGTTGTACTATTAATATGAGTAATATCTTTTATGGTCATGCACCGTTGAAGAGTGGTCTATTTTTGTTGAATCTCGATAGTAGTGACACACATATTCATAATATTGAAGCCAAAAGATGCAGAGTTGATAATGATAGTGCAACTTATTTGTGGCACTGCCATTTAGGTCATATTGGTCTAAAGCGCATGAAGAAACTCCATTCTGATGGACTTTTGGAATCACTTGATTATGAATCACTTGGTACTTGCGAACCATGCCTCATGGGCAAGATCACTAAAGCTCCGTTCTCCGGAACAATGGAGCGAGCAACAGATTTGTTGGAAATCATACATACTGATGTATGTGGTCCGATGAATATTGAGGCTCGTGGGGGGTATCGTTATTTTCTCACCTTCACAGATGATTTGAGCAGATATGGGTATATCTACTCAATGAAACATAAGTCTGAAACATTTGAAAAGTTCAAAGAATTTCAGAGTGAAGTGGAAAATCATCGTAACAAGAAAATAAAGTTTCTACAATCTGATCGTGGAGGAGAATATTTGAGTTACGAGTTTGGTCTTCATTTGAAACAATGCGGAATAGTTTCGCAACTCACGCCACCAGGAACACCACAGCGTAATGGTGTATCCAAACGTCGTAACCACAATTTATTAGATATGGTGCGATCTATGATGTCTCTTGCTGATTTACCGCTATCGTTTTGGGGTTATGCTTTAGAGACGGCTGCATTCACGTTAAATAGGGCACCATCTAAATCCGTTGAGACGACACCTTATGAACTGTGGTTTGGCAAGACACCCAAATTGTCGTTTCTTAAAGTTTGGGGTTGCGATGCTTATGTGAAAAAGCTTCAACCTGGTAAGCTCGAACCCAAATCGAAGAAATGTGTATTCATAGGATGCCCAAAGGAGATTGTTGGGTACACCTTCTATCACAGATCCGAAGGCAAGACATTCGTTGCTAAGAATGGATCCTTTCTAGAGAAGGAGTTTCTCTCGAAAGAAGTGAGTGGGAGGAAAGTAGAACTTGATGAGGTAACAGTACCTGCTCCCTTATTGGAAAGTAGTTCATCACAGAAATCAGTTCCTGTAACTCCTACACCAATTAGTGAGGAAGCTAATGATGATGGTCATATAACTGCAGATCAAGTTTTGAAGAAGTTCAAAATCGATCAAGCAAAGAAAGGGTTCTTGCCTGTGTTACAAGGTGTGAAGTTGAGTCAGACTCAATGCCCGACCACTCCAGAAGATAGAGAGAAAATGAAAGTCATTCCCTATGCTTTAGCCATAGGTTCTATCATGTATGCAATGTTGTGTACTAGACCTGATGTGTGCCTTGCTATTAGTCTAGCAGGGAGGTACCAAAGTAATCCAGGAGTGGATCACTGAATAGCGGTCAAGAACATCCTGAAATACCTTAAAAGAACTAAGGATATGTTTCTCGTTTATGGAGGTGACAAAGAGCTCGTCGTAAATGGTTACGTCGATGCAAGCTTTGACACTGATCCGGATGACTCTAAGTCACAAACCGGATATGTGCTTATATTGAACGGTGGAGCTGTCAGTTGGTGTAGTTCTAAGCAAAGCGTCATGGCGGGATCTACGTGTGAAGCGGAGTACATAGCTGCTTTGGAAGCAGCAAATGAAGGAGTCTGGATGAAGGAGTTCATATCCGGTCTAGGTGTCATACCTAGTGCATCGGGTCCAATGAAAATCTTTTGTGAGAATACTGGTGCAATTGCCTTGGCAAAGGAATCCAGATTTCACAAGAGAACCAAGCACATCAAAAGACGCTTCAATTCCATCCGCGATCAAGTCAAGGAGGGGGACATAGAGATTTGCAAGATACATACGGATCTGAATGTTGCACACCTGTTGACTAAGCCTCTCTCACGAGCAAAACATGATCAGCACCAAGACTCCATGGGTGTTAGAATCATTACTGTGTAATCTAGATTATTGACTCTAGTGCAAGTGGGAGACTGAAGGAAATATGCCCTAGAGGCAATAATAAAGTTGTTATTTATATTTCCTTATATCATGATAAATGTTTATTATTCATTCTAGAATTGTATTAACCGGAAACTTAGTACACGTGTGAATACATAGACAAACAGAGTGTCACTAGTATGCCTCTACTTGACTAGCTCGTTGAATCAAAGATGGTTAAGTTTCCTAGCCATAGACATGAGTTGTCATTTGATTAACGGGATCACATCATTAGAGAATGATGTGATTGACTTGACCCATTCCGTTAGCTTAGCACTCGATCGTTTAGTATGTTGCTATTGCTTTCTTCATGACTTATACATGTTCCTATGACTATGAGATTATGCAACTCCCGAATACCGGAGGAACACTTTGTGTGCTACCAAACGTCACAACGTAACTGGGTGATTATAAAGGTGCTCTACAGGTGTCTCCGATGGTGTTTGTTGAGTTGGCATAGATCGAGATTAGGATTTGTCACTCCGATTGTCAGAGTGGTATCTCTGGGCCCTCTCGGTAATGCACATCACTATAAGCCTTGCAAGCAATGTGACTAATGAGTTAGTTGCAGGATGATGCATTACGCAAGGAGTAAAGAGACTTGTCGGTAACGAGATTGAACTAGGTATTGAGATACCGACGACCGAATCTCAGGCAAGTAACGTACCGATGACAAAGGCAACAACGTATGTTGTTATGCGGTTTGACCGGTAAAGATCTTCGTGGAATATGTGGGAGCCAATATGAACATCCAGGTTCCGCTATTGGTTATTGACCGGAGACGTGTCTCGGTCATGTCTACATAGTTCTCGAACCCGTAGGGTCCGCACGCTTAACGTTCGGTGATGATCGGTATTATGAGTTTATGTGTTTTGATGTACCGAAGGTAGTTCGGAGTCCCGGATATGATCACGGACATGGCGAGGAGTCTCGAAATGGTAGAGACATGAAGATTGATATATTGGACGGCTATATTCGGACACCGGAAGTGTTCCGGGTGATTTCGGAGAAAATAGGAGTGCCGGAGGGTTACCGGAACACCCCCGGGGAACTAGTGGGCCTAGATGGGCCTTAGTGGAGAGAGAGAGAGGAGCTGCCAGGGCAGGCCGCGCGCCCCCTCCCCCTTGAGTCCTAATTGGACTAGGAGGGGGGTGGCGCCCCCCCCCCTTTCCTTCCCCTCTCCCACTCCTTCCTTCCCCCTCCTAGTAGGACTAGGAAAGGAGGAATCCTACTCCTACTAGGAGGAGGATTCCTCCCCTCCTTGGCACGCCCTAGGGCCGGCCGGCCTCCCCCTTGCTCCTTTATATACGGGGGCAGGGGCACCCTAGAACACAACAACATACATTGTCTTAGCCGTGTGCGGTGCCCCCCTACACCATAATCCACCTCGGTCATATCGTTGCAGTGCTTAGGCGAAGCCCTACGCCGGTAACTTCATCATCACCATCATCACGCCGTCGTGCTGACGAAGCTCTCCCTCGACACTTAGCTGGATCGAGAGTTCGTGGGACGTCACCGAGCTAAACGTGTGCAGATCGTGGAGGTGCCGTACTTTCGATGCTAGGATCGGTCGGATCGTGAAGACATACGACTACGTCAACCGCGTTGTCATAACGCTTCCGCTTTCGGTCTACGAGGGTACGTGGACAACACTCTCCCCTCTCGTTGCTATGCATCACCTAGATGGATCTTGCGTGTGCGTAGGAAATTTTTTGAAAGTATTGTGTTCCCCAACATTTAGTTCGTCTGGTCTCGTGGTAGATCTACTATGTAACCCTCTTATACACAAGCAATATAATCAAGCAGGACGTAGGGTTTTACCACCTTGAGAGGGCCCAAACCTGGGTAAGCATCGTGTCCTACGTTTGCTGTTCCCCCATCGATCCAAGGTCCACGGTTCGGGACCCCTATCCGAGATCCGCCGGTTTTGACACCGACAGGGAGTAACTAACTTTTCCATCCTAATCCTGCTCCACTAACGGTGAAGGCGGGGGGTCTTCTCATGGCCTTCCTATGGTTGGGGCGGCGATTCCTGGCGGAGATCGGCGGTGCCT
This sequence comes from Aegilops tauschii subsp. strangulata, assembly GCF_002575655.3. NCBI lineage: Eukaryota > Viridiplantae > Streptophyta > Magnoliopsida > Poales > Poaceae > Aegilops > Aegilops tauschii. Next base: position 63,249,176 of record NC_053038.3, on the reverse strand, counting down.
CGTTGATGTCTACTACGCAACTTTATTCTTGTAGACTCGTGTTGGGCCTCCAAGCGTAGAGTTTTGTAGGACAGTAGCAATTTTCCCTCAAGTGGATGACTTAAAGTTTATCAATCCGTGGGAGGTGTAGGATGAAGATGGTCTCTCTCAAACGACCCTGCAACCAAATACAAGAAATCTCTTGTGTCCCCAACACACCCAATACAATGGAAAATTGTATAGGTGCACTAGTTCAGCGAAGAGATGGTGATAAAAGTGTAATATTGATGGTAAAAATATATTTTTATAATCTGAATAAATAAAAACAGCAAGGTAGCAATTGGTAAACAGGCACAAAAATGGTATTGCAATGCTTGAAAATGAGGCCTAGGGTCCGTACTTTCACTAGTGCAACCTCTCAACAATGCTAACATAGTTGGATCATATGATTATCCCTCAGAGTGCAACAAAGAATCACTCCCGAGTTCCTATTAGCGGAGAACAAAAGATAGGAATTATTTGTAGGGTACGAAACCACCTCAAAGCTATTCTTTCCGATCAATCTATCCTAGAGTTCGTACTAAAATAACGCAAGCTATTTTTTCCGATCGATCTAATCAAGAGTTCGTACTGAAATAACACCAAAGCAAATTCATATTCATAATACTCAATCCACACAAAGAACTACAAGGGGACCCCAAAGTTTCTATCGGAGAAAAGATAATAAAAACATGCAATAACTCCTATGCATAGATTACCCCAACGTCACCTCGGGAATCTGCAAGTTGAGTGCCATAACATACATCAAGTGAATCAATATGATACCCCAAATGTCACCTCAAGTATTCATACTGCAAGACATACATCATGTGTTCTCATCTCTGAATATTCAATCCGACAAGACAAAATTTCAAAGGGTAAAGATTCAATTCATCACAACAAGAGTATAGAGGGGAGAAATATCATATGATCCATCTATATTAACAAAGCCCATGATATAGATCATGAGAGAGAGAGATAGATTAAACACATAGCTACTGGTACAAACCCTCAACCTCGAGGGTGGACTACTCCCTCCTCATCGTGGTGGCCGCCGGGATGATGAAGATGGCCACCGGAGATGATTCCCCCCTCCGGCAAGGTGCCGGAACAGGGTCTAGATTGGTTTTCGTGGATACAGAGATCTTGCGGCGGCGGAACTTCTAATCTAGGGTAACCCCGAAGGGTTTCGGAATATTTGGGAATTTATAGTGCAAAGAGGGGGTGCGGGAGGCCACCGAGGTGGGCACAACCCACCTGGGCGCGCCAGGGGGCCCAGGCACGCCCTGCTGGGTTGTGCCCCCCTCGGGGCACCCCCCCAGGTGCTGCTCTGGCCCATCCTGGGTGTTCTGGTCCATAAAAATTCTCCAAAAAGTTTCGCGATGTTTGGACTCCGTTTGATATTGATTTCCTGCGATGTAAAAAACAGCAACTAGCACTGGGCACTGGGTCAATAGGTTAGTCCCAAAAAATGATATAAAGTTGCTATAAAATGATTGTAAAACATCCAAGAATGATAATATATTAGCATGAATACCGAAAATCCATTTCTGCACCCGAGCTCATCTGTACCCGCGCCGACGAAAAAAATCAAAACAAATACTAGAAAACTTCAAAAAATTCCAAATAAAATTTGTGTGGTAGACAATTTAATGCATGAGGCCCGCTCCAAATTTCAAGTCATTTCGACATATGATCAGCTCTCAGCAAAAAAGACAAATTGAGGGTCTGTAAAAATGTTTACTGTTCATGTACTGTTTTGGCCCGATTTGTCTTTTTTGCTAAGATCTTCTCATATATTCAAATGACTTGAAATTTAGAGTGGGCCTCACGCATCAAATTGTCTACCACACAAATTTTATTTGAATTTTTTTAATTTGTTTTGAATTTTTTTAAAAAAAATTCTAACCGGGTGCAGATGAGCCTGGGCACCAAAACGCCTTACTCCATAAATACTTCATAAATTATAGATACGTTGGAGACGTATCACTTGTGCGCGTGTGGCAGGCATGCGGGGGCAGGGCTTTGCAAGCGTGTGTTTGGCACAGGTGGAGGCGCTAGGCAGTGCGGCGGCACGAAGGTTCGCCTGGTGATGCAGTTCCTCTCACCGGCTTGGTACTCGGGGCCATTGTGGCTGCTTCACGTAGAGCAGATCGGGCCCGATCCGGTGTTTGGTAACATTGCTCCGGGGATGCAACCTATGGACGGGGCTTGAAGCATCAGGCATTGATATATAGTGGCAGCGATGGATTTTCTCGTCGAGTTGGTAATCTCTGGTCATGAGAGTCGGTGGCTACGATCCCATCTGCAGGTACACCGGTGGCAGCGTCGGCCTGCTACGTCCTGATATGGTGGTTCTCTGCTCGGGCGCGCAGGTGACGGTGTGGTCCTGCGTTGTAGCTAATTGTTGAGATGGAGCCGGGGATCTTGGATTTTCATATCTGGCGGCAACGACAGGTATGCTTTGCTAACTGATTGTGCCGCCACATATGAGGACGACAGAGCATGAGGACGGTGCGGGACTACCAGTGTGTCCTGACTTGGTATTTTGCAGTGTCTATGACCTTTCTCCGTCATTTTCCATTGCAATGTGCCGAGGCAACCTTCGTTGTTTAGAGCTGTTGGTGGAGACAAACTCTTGTCACGGCTCGACTGTGTGCTTGTGCATCCATGGTATTCATTTTTGTGGCATCTCATGTTATGACCAACCTATACATGTGGTGTTGGGATCACGAAAAGTGATGGCGAAAACACAAGATAACTCCGATTTGGTGGTGCTTCTCAAGCTTGGGTGAAAAATATAAGGTCCGGCCCTTGTTGGTTATATATGCCAATGGCGATGTTTCTTGTGTCATTATCTTGTTGAAGGAATTGCTCGGAATTGTTCTTAAGGGTGAAAACTCATTATCTGACCTTCAGTGGTTGGGTCCGACGACGGCGATGCTTGAACTTTGTTCCCTTTCTGAAGGCGCTATTGTTTGAGAGTCCTTCCCATTGTACTGATGATGTCAAAAGATGGTTGATACAATTTACCAATTCTTTTTTTATGGGGAATGTTTCCTTTTATTTTGAACTATTAGCTGCATTTGCTATATACTTATTTTCAAATAAAAGGACTCGCTAATCCGCTCTCCTTCGGAAGCTTCTGTAATGGTGGACCATATTGCCCCTCTTCTTTAACAGCCATATTGCCCATTCGTCGGCACTATTATCGTAGGTATGGCTCTCTCGGAACATATCTGTTCGTTGCACATTGCCAAGCAGACAACCTAAGCTAGTTGGTCTCTGATTGGATGGCAATCCCACATGGCCACAATTTAGTCATGTCGAGTGGATGCACTGAATCCTTTTTTTCTCTTGGATTCTTGATTCCTAGTAAAGCCACATGCTCCGGGTCCAATTCAAAGAACCTTCCCAAACAAAGTACTCCCTTGTAAAGAAATATAAGAATGTTTAGATCACTACTCCATTTGTTTTCAAATATAAGTCTTTTTAGAGATTTCAACAAGGGACTAGATACGAAGCAAAATGAGTGAACCTACACTCTAAAATATGTCTATATACCTTCGTATTATGTTGTGGTCCATTTGAAACCTCTAAAAAGACTTGTATTTAGAAACGGAGGCAGTACTTCTTATATCTGTTTACGGATGGAGTACAAGATACATTACTTTGTTATGGACTTTTTTCCGAAAATGATCAGATATGTTATAAAAGTTCATCGGAAGTACTCCCTCCGTTTCTAAATATAAGTCTTTTTTAGAGATTTCAATGTGAATTAGATACGGATGTATATAGACGGATCTTAGAATGAGATTCACTCATTTTCCTTTGTATGTAGTCCATATTAATCTTCTAAAAAGATTTATATTTAGGAACGGAGGGAGTGCATCTTAAACATAAAAAGTTACAACGAGATTCTTAGACCACTACTACCAGAACAAGCCGTCGACGCGCCGCTCCCACTGGAGCCACTTGACCTTGTCGATGACAACTGGAAAGTCTTCGTGCACGTCCCTCTAAGGACCAGACGACCAGCACACTGGAACCGCAGTCGTCGCTGTTGAACCCTTGCATAGATCTGAAGTATCTGACACCAAATCTCGATACATGACGAGAAACTCTAACCTCACCACCCCAGGAAGATGACATGAATCTACATTGGAGCTCCGTCAAGTCCGTCCAAACGGACGAACTCGAGGAGTATCGAAGCCCCGAAGACAAACTCAAAGAAGAAGAGCCACCATCCACCCGAGCATCACACTTGTGAGGACTAAAAACCCTAACCTAAGCTACTAACAGGAGGGGTGAGGAGGCGAATCCACGGCCTCGTCGGTAAAGTCTGAAGGGAAAAGTTTGCCCTAGCCGCCTAGGATTAGGGAAGGAAACAAAAGGGACACACCCTGTCATGGATTTTTTGGGCGGGGAAATGAGCGGACTGAAAATTCAGTTGGCATCATGTCAATATTACAATTTATAATGTTCATAAGCTAGCATGCAAGGAGCTAGGGCACGAAGTTTTCTTTTTATCACAAAAGGGCATGAAGTTAGATGTATAACTTTCACACAGAAAAAGATGTCTATATAAACAAGCCTATTTCAGCCCGCTTAGTTGCTGACCTTGAATAATAATAATGAGCTGTACTCTGAAAATGCTAAATGGAGGATGAGCTCCATGGAGCTCTTCTAACAAGAAATTCAAAAATCACATTTTGAAGTTCTGAAAAAATCTAAAAAAAATCAGACACGTTCATATCACTACTTCTTATATTGTTTACGGATGGAGTACAAGATACATTCTTACTTTGTCATGGACTTCTTTTCTGCAAAAAGGGTCAGATATGTTATAAAAGTTCATCGAAAGTACTCACTCTGTTTCTAAATATAAGTCTTTTTTAGAGATTTCAATGTGAATTAGATACGGATGTATATAGACGGATTTTAGAGTGAGATTCACTCATTTTGCTCCATATGTAGTCCATATTAATCTTCTAAAAAGATTTATATTTAGGAAAGGAGGGAGTACATCTTAAACATAAAAAATTACAACGAGATTCTTAGATCACTACTACCAGAACGAGCCGTCGACGCGCCGCTGTCACCGCTCCCATCGGAGCTGCTTGACCTTGTCGATGACAACTGGAAAGTCTTCATGCACGTGCCCCTAAGGACCAGGCGACCAGCGCACTGGAACCGCAGTCGTCGTTGTTGAACCCTTGCATAGATCTGAAGCATCTGACACCAAATCTCGATACATGACGGGAAACTCTAACCTCGCCGCCCCAAGGAGACGATAGGAATCTACACTAGAGCTCCGTCGAGGACGTCCAAACGGACGAACTCGAGGAGTATCGAAGCCCCGAAGACAAACTCGAAGAAGAAGAGCTGCCATCCGCCCTAGCATCACACTTGTGAGGACTAAAAACCCTAACCTAAACTACTAACAGGAGGGGTGAGGAGGCATCGAGATTCTCCTCCCCGATACTACCACCGGAGTGGCAGGGAGAGGGGAGGCGAATCCATGGCCTCGTCGGTGAAGTCTGGAGGGAAAAGCTTGCCCTAGCCGCCTAGGATTAGGGAAGGAAACGAAAGGGGTCATGGATTTTTGGGCGGGGAAATGAGCGAACTGGAAATTCAGTTTGCATCATGTGAATATTGCAATTTATAATGTCCATAAGCTAGCATGCAATGAGCTAGGGCACGAAGTTTTCTTTTTATCACAAAAGGGCATGAAGTTAGATGTATAGCTTTCACACAGAAAAGGATGTCCATATAAACAAGCATATTTCAGCCCGCATTCTACTTTTTTTTAGTTGCTGACCTTGAATAATAATAATGAGCTGTACTCTGAAAATGCTAAATGGAGGATGAGCTCCATGGAGCTCTTCTAAAAAGAAATTCAAAAATCACATTTTGAAGTTCTGAAAAAATCTAAAAAAAATCAGACACGTTCATACGGATGTATGTTACATGTGTGTCAAATTTGAAGATGGTATATATTATGCTGAGAGCTACACAAAAAAAGACAAAATCATGATTCTAAAAATGGTGAACAATATAAGGACTGTTCACTATTAAAAATGCACGAATTATCATGTCAAAACGCCCTACTCGATGTACTCATCTCAATCTTGTCAAAGCCCTATTATTATGCTACGTAGTCTGGCCAATGGCAAGTTGACTACTCAGTTACTGGAAGTCCATATATGAAGGTTCCCCGCAAAGAGAAAAAAGCCATATATGGAAAGAGGGGGGGGGGGGGGGGGGGGGGTGGGGGGTGATTGCTCGGATGTTCTATGGTTTGTGTTAAAAACAATGTAAGTCAGCCAATATCTGGAAAGAGAGTTAACTGAATCAGTTAACTTCTTGATTGTCTAAAAAAAAGAGTTAACTTCTTGATTATCCGGGGAAGAAAAAAATGTTTTGGCTTGCATGCAGTGAAACCATTTTTTTACCAGTCCAATGCTAGCCCAATACTTATCCTACTCGTTGACCTTGGAGATGGTAGCAGCCTAGAATGCAATCTTTCATTTGAAGTGCTGATGAGAGTAGTCGTATTTCTCAAGTCGTACTATCATGCAAAGGAATCTTCCTGGAACTAGCTAGATTTCCGGGGGCTCATGTGGATCTGTCTGTCTGGCACAGATCTCCACATTTTCTATGCATCTGATTCTTGTTCTCCAAGAACGGAACATACTTCGGTGCTTAATAATCACTTAGACTAGGAACCCCATGCAAATGCAATGTTTTGTTGCCATTCCAACACTGAATTTAGACGCCCTGCTGGAAAGGAAATCCAAGAACCTTTTCAGGTCAGTTTACAGGCGCAGCAATATATGAAAATGTGACTTGTTATAGCATGAGGAGATCACAATCCGCCAAGAGTTCAACGCTATCCTGTTTCAGATAAGTTTCTGAGGGCATAGATTCTCCACGTACTTACAGTAGAAACAAGGGTCGGTAACAAATTTCCAGTGACAATAATACTCTTAACTACCCAATGAACCTTGTAGTAGGGTGGACACGACAGACAACCGAAAAGAAAATAAAGATCCCATATGCTATGATAAAACAAATATCATGAGCTAATTGTTTCATTCATTTCAATTTTGTATACAATTGAGTACCTGACTGTCATGTCTGGATCTACTTTGTCGGTCTTGGACAATGCAATTTTTGAGCTTCGCAGCGGCAAATTAAAAAGAAATCCCAGTATAACCTGATTGAGGAAATCCAGATACTTCTAACTTCTTATGACGCTCGGTTACAGCAAAGGAGATCTCTCATATCACAGCATGCTAATCTCTTATAACTTCCTTGGTCTACTTCAGGATTCTCCAGCTACTCTCTAAAAAAACTTGTCATGCCATGGACATAATAATAAGAATCATGTTTCCTCTCGCTCTGGCTCTGGCTCTGCTTCTGCCTTTGCCTCTGCCTGTGCTTCTACCACTGCTTCTGGCTCTGGCTCTGCTTCTGCCTTTGCCTCTGCCTGTGCTTCTACCACTGCTTCTGGCTCTGCCTCTGCCTCTGCGTGTGGCTCTGGCATTGGGATCCTCTCGAAGCAGGCAAGAAACTCTGTGTTCCCTTCTGCGCCTTTCAGCGGAGACTCGATCCAGCCCCCATTGCGAAATCCAAACTGCTCAACGCCTGAAATTATCCTATCTAACACCTGTAATGCATCGATTGAATAGGTTGGTCTACTTCAGGTAAAAGGAAACAACAAACAAACACTACACGCATGAGATCCTTTCTCAGGATAGTCCGATATTCCAAGGCGAAGTTTTTCTTATTTGGAAGTGTACTATTTGCTGGTGGATTTCAAGGGAGAAAAACAGGAATCCATCGTAATCAAGCAGAAGATTTGTGGTAGCCTTGGCCAAGGGGAAATCACAAAAAGGAATGACAAATAATCCATGAAAAGCTCAATGCCATTAGTAAGGCACAAAACAGGATACGCAACAGAAGTAAACCAGAAAGAAAAATATCAATTTCTTACCTCCTTATGAACCAGAGGGTCTCGAATAATCCCACCTTTTCCTACCTGAACAGGATAAAAACAGATACGGTGGCTTGTGCATCAGTATTACTGTATTTTTCCATATGATGATCAACTGAAAAGTTATTAAGAAACCTAAGAGGAAACTTGTTTTGTACCTGAGATCTACGAGCTTCAAACTGAGGTTTGATAAGTGTTATCAATGTTGAGTCTGTCTTCATTACTTTGACCACTGCAGGCATAACCTAGATTCCAGAGATAGTATAACTAAATACTGGACAACATGTATGTTACAGTAATTTCTTTAAGCTGACAGTGAAGGCCCTTACGCATGCAAAATATTGGAGAGCATGAAAAACAGAAGCACAATACCGAAGAACGTAAAAACCGGCACAAAAAGAATTGCAAAGGGGTGTACACCTCGTTATTACCAGTTTACCACAGAACCGCCTTCTTCCTAATGCATGCATTTTACTATTTTGATCAGTGAAGCTGAACTAGTGTCCCTAAATCTAAATGCAAACTAAAACCTTACAGCTACAATGCATACACCAACACAATTAAGCTGGTCCTCTATCAGTTGATTGGGTTGCGTCACATGAACTTGATTTTACAGCATGCTGATTTACATCACACTAACCATGTGGAGAAAGCATATCAAAAGGTAATCTCATGCATAGAAGCACAATTAAGGAACAGAGCAACAAATCAGAAACAGCCTAGCGCACTCCTTCATTAACTGTAGTGAATTACGAGCATATGATAAGGCCACTGTAAATGTATCATAACCATGTGCACAGCAAATCATACCACAAGAATTGAGATGAATGATAGGTCCAACGTCACTAGGTCAACCAGTTGTGGCAGCTTAGTAAGATGTCTCAAGTTTGTACGTTCAATTACTGAGACATGTTCATGCACACGAATTTTTTCAGCCACCTGAAAATAAGTAGAGCATATTGAGATTTAAATAGTTATGCTGCTCCAACAGGTAGCAACCAAACTCACTGACAAAATAAAGGAGAGGAGCTGGATAAAAAATGGACATCTCAATGAGTAATGTAACCTGTCCATAGCCAACATCAACACCGTACACATGTGATGCCCCATGCTGAAGTAAACAGTCGGTAAAACCACCTGTAGACAGCCCTGAATCAAGGGCTATCTTTCCATCACAGTCAACTCCAAATTCTTTGATAGCTGCCTCAAGCTTATGCCCAGCCCTGAATTAGGTCACAACAAATGATACGATTATGAACCTGATGCTGCTATTACATTTTTATAGGATAATGAACCTAAATATAAAGCTAATTATTTAGAGCATCACCTACATACATATTTCGGGATTTCAGCCTTGATTTCTATGACTGACTTGTCAGATACTTGTGTTCCAGCTTTGTTCACGATCCTTCCGTTTACATGGACCTTACCTATAGCATTCACAAGGTTGAGTATATAAGGTTCAAAGGTCACATCTGAAAGGGTAAGTGTCTAAATAATTCCATCTTAGAGAGGAAGAAATAAAATGGTACCAACGCTCGAAGGAGAGGGATATCAAAGAAGGGGATAGCAACACTAAGTATTTTATGATTAAGGCTAGTGGGCGGAAGCGCAAGAGTAAAATCTTTCGACTTATCCAGGATGAAGGGATCATCCAGGGGGATGATAACTTGCTCAAATATGCAACTAATTTTTATAAGGACTTATTTGGTCATGTAGATTTACCTCGTATATCTCTGTGTATCCCTCTTGATGATGTTTTGTCAGAAGAGGATAAGGTTGAGCTCAGTTGCAAATTTACTATGGATGAAGTTAAAAATGCGTTATTTTCTATGAAGCGCAACAGAGCGGCTGGCCCGGACGGCTTTCCTGCCGAGTTCTTTCAATTTTTCTGGAACCTCATTTGTAACGATCTCCTTAGGCTTTTTCACGACTTTTATGAGGGCAAGATTAACATTTCAAGGCTTAACTATGGTGTAGTCACTCTGCTTGCTAAGGGGCAGGGGGCTGATAGGATTCAAATGTACCGCCCCATTTGCATGCTGAACGTACCTTTTAAATTTTTTACAAAAGTTCTTAACAATAGAGCCATGAAAATTGCTGATAAAACAATTTCTAAAGCGCAATCTGCGTTTATAAAGGGTCGATACATCCTGGACAATGTGCTTATGCTTCATGAAGCTATCCACTCTTTACATAGAAATAAATGTTCTGCTGTGCTTTTTAAGGTTGATTTCGAAAAAGCTTACGATAAAATTAACTGGAGTTTCATGCTTGATGTCCTAAAAATGAAAGGCTTCCCAGAACGTTTTGTCCAGTGGACAAAAGATGTCGTTAGTAATGGAAAGGTTGCCATCACTATTAATGATGTTATTGGCCCGTATTTTGTTACTAGGAAGGGTTTGAGGCAAGGGGATCCGTTTTCCCCTTTGCTTTTCAATCTGGCGGCTGATGTTCTTGCTACCCTGGTGCAAAGGGCGCAAGAACAAGGATTTATCAAGGGAGTGTTGCCTGGGTTGTATGCAGGAGGTCTAAATATTTTGCAATATGCGGACGATACTATTTTCTATGTGTTTTTGAGCATTTGACCGGTCTGAAGATTAATTCTTTAAAAAGTGAAATTTTCTGTTTCGGTAAAGCTTTGGAGAAACAAGCTGATTATGCCGGCATTTTTACTTGTGCTATTGTGGGCTTCCCTTTTAAGTATTTAGGTCTTCCCCTGCATTATAAAAAGCTTTGTAATGCTGACTGGAAGCCAGCGGAAGAAAAAGTAGAGAAAGGAGCTGCAGCGTGGCGGGGGGTCTTTTATCTATGGGTGGTAGGCTCATCCGTACTGAAACTTGCTTGGGTAACGTCATTAGTCATTTTCTTAACTTTTTCCGTCTACCAAAGGGAGTAGGCAAAAGAATCGATTTCTTTCGAGCTCGGGTGCTTTGGCAAGAGAAAGAGGGGGTTAGGAAGTTTCATTCAGTTAACTGGCTTGATGTTTGTCAACCTAGAGACCAAGGGGGGTTGGGTGTTACTAATCTGGATATCAAGAATATTAGTCTTTTGTGTAAATGGCTCTGGAGACTTGAGAATGAAGATGGGGATTGGCAGGAGATGATTAGAGCAAAGTATTTGAAGAGGAAAACTTTGTCTCAATGTGAGTCATCTCCTGCCAACTCTCATTTCTGGAATGGCATCATGAGTGTTAAAGATATCTTTTACAACTGTTGTCAGAGAATTGTTGGAGATGGGTGTAAAACTAGATTTTGGGAAGATGCTTGGATCCACAACAAGCCTCTCTGTCAACTTTTTCCTCGCTTGTACAAACTTACTTTCCATCAAAACATTACAGTTGCTAAAGCATTTGAACAAGATTTTAACTGCATTAGATTTAGGAGATGTTTATATGGGGAGACATTGGATATGTGGAATAAACTTCTAGATATGTGCAGTCAAGTTGTTCTGAGTGAGGAACCTGACAAAGTCAAATGGCTTTTGACCAGCTCTGGCCAGTTCTCTGTTAAATCTCTTTATCAATATATTATTGCTAGGAGAGTAGTGTTCCCTTTTAAGTTTCTGTGGAAAGTGAAGGTACCTTTGAAAATTAAGGCTTTTATTTGGTTAGTTATCAAAGGGAGGATCCTGACCAAGGACAACTTGTGTAAAAAAGGCTGGAAAGGCACCAACAAATGTGAATTTTGTGATGCCAATGAATGTATTGACCATCTGTTTTTCACTTGCTCTTTTGCTCGGTTTCTTTGGAATGTAGTTGGGAGTGCTTTGGGAAATCCCCAAACACCCCTGTCATTCTTGGACTTTTGCCAGAATTGGCTTCCTAAGTATACTGGGAAAGATAGAGTGGTTATAGCTATTGGTACGGCTGCTTTATTGTGGTCGATCTGGAAAGCAAGAAATAAATCTTGCTCTCAAAGTTCTTTACCTAAAGATCCTACTGATATTATCTTCTCCTTATGTTCTGTGTTGGATTCGTGGGGTGTGCTACAGAAAAGAGGAGTGCAAAAAACTCTTAAGGAAGTGACCAAGAGGTTGGCCCAGATAGCGAGGGACGTCTTCAAGCGTGCTTACGGCTGGGGGCCAGCTGTACGGAGGCTCTGTTGATCAAGTGGTGATAGATGTAGCATTTGCAATGATCTCTCTTGTTCTTTTGCTATAGCACCCTGTAGGTGCAGAGTTTGGTATCTCAGGTTGTAGGAGTTTATTCACCTGATGCAAAAATGTTAGGCAAAAAATGTAGCGACGGTGCTTTGGAGCGGTCTTTTGTTGTAGCATCCTGTAGGTGCAGTCGAAGTGCCTCAAGATGTAGGAGTAGTTTTTTTTTTCATGATGCATATGTTAGGCATCGAAAAAAGTTAAGTTTGTATGAAACTTGATTTGTATGCTGTGACTCCATTTTCGTAATGAAAATGGGGGCCGTGTGGCCCCTTTGATCAATTTTTTTTTTCCAGAAATTGCTTGCACATATCAAATGTGGCAGTAGCATGAGAAGCACATACAGGTATACAACCTAATGCAATAGGGAAGTTCAAGTGCCGCAAATTTGAACTTTCGCCCAACCAATTCAACAAAATCTATATTTAACACACTAGAGGCGATACCAATGTAGACATGCAGGAGATAGACGACTAGATGGCTAATAAGGCGTAGTTTTTACTAGCAGAAGGAATAAGGAAGCCCTAGTTGGCTCCAATTAAGGGATATAATCCCTGTCATCTTAAAGTTAGGAATAGTACCATTCAAATTAGGAAGTTGTCAGTTAGAGATAAGGTATCCTTAGCCTGGGCCTTAAGCCAATTAGAGATAAGATATTTGGTTTGTTAGTCCTCTGTAAAGAACCATGCTGCTAACTGTCCAGAAGGATGAGATTCAAAGTCAGTGCGACAATATGCTATGCAAAGCATCAAACACCATAGCAACTCGGAGCTTTACTCGGTCCATATTGTCAAGAAGCAACAATGAGTCATGGACATCCGTATTTATGTAGCACTCAACGACAGAATTGTCAAGGACAAAATCCCGATCCCCATGGCGGACGAGCTCCTTGATGAGTTTAATGGCCACAGGTATAATCCCGTTCATACACACCTGCCAGACATCAAGAAGACAGTGTTTCAGGTGCAGCATGGCTATTTCACGTTTTTTTCTTGAGCATGCCGTTCGGCTTGAACCAACACGCAAGCCTCCTGTGACTTTTTTTTTTTCTTGTTCATGCCGTTCGGCTTGAACCAAAACGCAAGCCTCCTGTGCACCAGTGATGTTGCAACTCACCATTTAGACCGATGCACAAACAAGTCAAATCTACCTTTGTTTCAGAAGTACACCTTTTCTTTCGGTGTTTGCTAATCTAGTTTCACCAATAAATGAGCAAGAGTAGCCATTCACAAGGGCCAGGCTCATTCTTTCCAGATTTCGTTCAGCATGAGAAGCTAATAGCATGCCATATGTTTCGGTTTATATGGCATGCTCTGAGTTTGCTTCTTGAAGCATAGGTTATTAAACGCAAAGTACCCAATTAATTTATGCAAGTATGTAAGTATAGGTTATGAAGATTCAAATGCACAAAAAAACTGTGTGGGAAAACTAACCCTGAAGAATCCATGACTGGATGTACGTTCTACTGTATTGCTGATACCTCTCAAGGCATGCCTCGTCCAATCGCTTTTTCCTGAGTGAGAAGAACAAAAACAAATATTAGTTGAACATTATATTCCAAAGATATTGAAGATCGCCATCCTACCGACACATTTTTGTACCATAACTGCATCCCTCTTATATATGACTAAACTGAGATAACCATCACAGGAATAAGAGGTGAAAATGAAGTTGCCAGGTAATAAAAGACTCAAGAAGTACCTAGAGGCTGAAACTGGCCTATCTTATCGTATTTCTACATAACCACCTTGCAATCTAGTATGAAAATGTTGCTGCAATGGCATGCTTATTGATGTTCCGAATATACAATACTACCATCACATTCATCCTAGACAAGTGCAGAGATAAGGAACATGAATGAGCATACACCAGTACCACACATGATACCATTGCCAACTGTTAATCAATCTACAAGGCACTGGCAGTTGTTCCCTAGCACTGAGAAATCTTGAAGAATGGGGAAAAAGATAGAATAGCTGGAAGCTTACTTCTTGGGGGGCTGGATTTTCTGGGATTTGACAGCCGCAAAGTCCCTGGACGGAGAGCAGCAGGTCGGCCGGACTCCAACCAGCCTAACTGTGGAAGAAAAGAGCACCTGGTTGATTAAACGATGGAACGATACACCTGGTTCCACCAGAAGAAACATTTGCAACAACTCAGTGATATTTCAGGGATGGGTGCTGCAGTTTCATGGATACAGAGAAACTGAAGAATGGAGAAAGGGGATGTGGGGAAGGCAGCAAAATAAAAGATTGCGGCGGCGGAGCACTGGTCTATGCAAAACGAAAGAAGAAAAGGATAGAGAAGAAGATTTAGGAGGGGGAGCTCTTACGCTGGTGGAGCCGCAGCCGGCAAGCCATCATCGCCGCCACCTCCTTCTCGACGGCGGACCCTAACCTCGGATTCTGCGGCCGCGCCGGCGACTGGGACTGAGAGAGATGCAAAGCGCCAAGCCGCCGAGACCAAAGGCCTGAGGAGAGGGGGATAGGGTTTGATACTGGCTGGTGGGGCCCGCGTGGCAGCGGGACGGCGAAGCGCACGCTCGTATTGATGCCACGGCGCGTCGGCTGCGGTGCAGGTGCAACGCTGGCGCACGTGCGTCACGGCCGGCCGTCCGCAGTCCGCACCCGCAAAATTTTGTGCAAAATTGTGCGAGAAAACGGACAGATTTGATCCCTGAAACTCAGCACAGAATGAACCGGATCTGAAAATATTTTCACAAAACGACCTTTTTTTCATGACGCCTGAACCTGAAATGTCATGCTAGATAGCATTGACGCCCTTTGTCGAGGTAGCTGCCGCGCCATCAAGCATGCTGCCTCAGGCCAGGGTGACATGTTATCTAGCATGGCATCCCAGCCCGCGGCGACGGGTTAACGGGTCATTTTATGAATTTTGTGCAGATTTGATTTTTTTTTTGCTGAAGTTTTAAAAAAGGGTCAAATTTGTCCATTTTCACCAAATTTGTTGGGTGCCTGATGCAAATCATCGTACAATTTCTGCACATCATCACAGGACGAACCCCCAACTCTTTTTTTTTGCGAGTAGGACGAACCCCAACTCAATAAAAAGAATTTACAGGAGAAACCCTTCCATTTTATATGGAACTGAACTGGGTAGGAGCAAGCTTCAGGTTTCTTTCAGAAATGAAACCAGTGGAAGAAACCTCAAGGCGCCTCAGGACCTCCCGGATCCCAATGCATGTCTGTCAAGAGAACAAACCATGATGTGTGGGTGTGTTCTTCCAAGAACCTCAGGACGCAGATACTGAATTTTAGACAGACAAGTTTATGAAGGACTGTGATGTTCTTCCAAGAATATCCGCAGATACTGAATTTTAGACAAACAAGTTTATGAAGGACTGTGATGTTCTTCCAAGAATATCAGTATATCAGAACACCATAAACTCCAGATTACTGCTTTCTGATGCGTACTTGTTCAGAAGAATTACATGTCGAATGCCACGCAGCCAGTGGCTGCTGCCATACTCATGTTACTCTGAACTGTGAGCTCACTTGGTTCAAAAATGAACCAGGAGTGATTATATTCCAGAAACAAATGTTCATCTGCCAACAATAATATTTACATGCGCTGCCGGAAAAAGATAAAAGATGAACTCATATCTCGAAAATAAGTATACAAGGCTGGGAGGGGCAAACACAAGATCCCAAAATCATGTGCTTCCTCCTGACATAAACTAACTAGTAGTACACAACATCTGAGACAAGGATAACCCTAACCTCATGTTTCAAACAAGCCATTCTTGTACAAGAGAGTCCAATCCGAGTCATCGGACGAGACGAGCTCGAATCCTTCTGCTCTCATAGACTCTGCCACTTGAACAGGGCTTGGAGTGGCCTTACTACTGTCATAATTTAATCCACCACCACTGCAACCAAACTCGACTGACCCGAACCCAGATTGCTTGCTATCCTCTTGCAGGCAACAAGCGTTAACTGGCTGAAGAGTTGTATCGGGCAACGCCTCGACATTGCCCGGGATAAGTGGTCCATCTTCATCATCAGACAACCATTGGCAGCAATCCAAGTCACCCATATCGAATATTCTGCTAACTAGCCCTTCTCGCCAAGATATCCGAGCCTCGGTTGATGCCGGCTTCCGGAAACTTGCCTCCTTCCCCTTCAATTCTGTGTCGCAAGGAGATCTCTTGAAAGAGCTCAAGTCTATGGATTCCAGAGGTGTCGAAGCACCAGCAAACTGGAAGCTGAGCTCAGGCAATGTAGCAGGCAGGGCACCATCTTCATCATTTTGATCATAATCAGCATCCCCGGGCCTTGGGGACAAACTCATCATCTCGAGGCATTCTACCACCGGATCCATCCTTGTTAGTGGGCGACTGCTAACCCTCGCTAACCCTGAGCACTTGCCTGTGCTGCCATTTTCCGACCATGACTCACCAGAGACCCGTGTCGGATCTGTTGCCGAATCGTAGCCATAGCTGCTGCCCAGTCCTCGTTGGGCACACAAGGAGCTTAGCCTAGAGGAATGCGATGATGCCCTCTTCACAATAAGCGAGAAGGGGCTAATGCTGTCACCAGTGCTCGGTGTCCTCTGCACCGGAAGAAATCCAGATGACGGTGTCGTTTCGGACAATTCCGATGCCGGCGTGTCAAAATCCAGCAGACCTCCGAGGACCGGCGACCCCAGCAACCCCGTGCAGTCCGGGGAGAGTTGCCAGAATGGGTCCTCCGATGAGCATCTCGGCAGGAAGATCTCTTCGTCGAACAAACACGCCGCACCTTCATCGCGTGGAGATGACAGCCAGATGACTGACGCCTCCTTTCCGCATTTCGTCGAACACGTCCCGGCCTCGCCCGATGGCGAGGACAGCCAGTGGATCGACGCCCGGGACGGCTCACAGTCGAGCTCCTCGCTGGTGCCCTCGCCGGCGATGTCAAGGATGCCCCTCGCCCGGCACTTGCGCCGGTCGCGGACGCCTGGCACGACGTGGTGCCCGGCCGCGAAGCACGCCGGCGTCGCGGCGCCGCCGGCCAGCACCTCCGGCGAGATCGACGCGTGGATCGGGGGCGTCGCTCCAGAGGACGGGCTGGAGCCCGCGTCCGCCTTCCTCTCCGGCGTCAGGGCCTCGAGGTGCTCCTGCTGCTGCCTCCTCGCCAGCCCCTGCTGCTTCTTCTCCGGCTCCACCCTCCTGATCCGACAACCGATCGGCTCGTCCCTCCGTCTTCTGGGTTCACGACCCGGCCCCTGCTCCGCCCTGGCCCTAGACTCCTGATCCGGCAGACGGCCGGCACCCGCCACGAGCCTCTTGGCCTCCGCGCGGGGCATCGGGCCGGACGCGGGGGTCCTCGGGGTGGACGCGCACCGCGGCTTGGAGCCCGAGGCGGAGGAGAGGAGGAAGCGGAAGCATCCGGCCCGCGCGGCGGAGGCGTCCCCGGAGTTGAGGTCCGACAGGGGGCTGCGGCGGCGCTGCGCCGCGGCGCCGGGGTTCTTGGGCCTGGGCGCGGTGGCCGGGGAAGGGGTGGGCGAAGGGGAGGCCCTCCTGGACTGGGACGTGGAGGAGGGTGTCTTGGAGGATGGCCTGGGCATGGCGGCGGCGGCGGTGGGCAGTCGAGGCGCGGCGCGGCGGCGAGGGAGGATGGAATGGGGTTAATGGGGCGATGTCATCGGGGTTTGGACAGGAGGAGAGAGCCGTTGGAGGAGAGAGAGAGAGGGGGGGGGGTGTCGAGATCTGCGTCCGTAAACTGAGTCCTCGAAGCATGTTTTGCTGTAACGGTGATTGGGCCGACGACGACGCATTGATTATTTTTTGATTATTTGTAGTAGTTAATTATTGTTGTACTATGTTTATTCTCACACTAATACTATACTCCAAGAGATGGCATGATCTATCTACGAGTATTTAATACGTATTATATACTTCCTTTGTAAAGAAATATATATGATCCAAAAGATCACTAATATGTAGTGATCTAAAAAATCTTATATTTCTTTACAGATGGAGTACTTATATGTAGTATATTGGTTTAAAAAATATAGGCATCTACAACATTAAAGTTAATACAATATAAAAATTAAATTTGACGCATCTATTGATATTAATTCTGTATTATGAATGTTGATACTTTTTTCTTCATAAAATTGGTCAACTTTTATAAAGTTTGACTTCTGACAAATCACATGTGCGGAGTAAAAAGGACCAGAGGGAATATCTAACATCATATGCCGCTCCGATGATGTACTCCATTCACCGCATCACCAACAATCTGAAAATAACTTTAATTATGATTAATCTTGGAAATAACATTAGTTGCATTAATTCCGACTAATTTTCATAATGGCAAGGTGTCAACCCACACAAGTACCATGAAGCAAGTCATTTTTTGGCGAGGAAACTTCCAAACAATTCATCATGCCATGACAGTAAAAGAACACAAGAAATAAAACTTACATTCATATCCGCAAACCATCTAGTGTATATTGACTTTCACAATCGTACAACTAAGTAAATTTAATTTGCCAACGTAAGTAACTAATAACTCGATGAGTAATAATAATCTAAGTACCGACAAAAACAAAAGTTGTAGAAACATACCGACATGAATTTAGTCTAAAAGATGTTGCCAAGAGAAAGTTAAAGTTGAAAGAGGCGCTTTAGGAGATAAACCCTTTTTAATTCAAATTTAAGATCTTTTGTTGATATCGAGCCGCCAAAAGAGGAAAAAAACTATGTTGATATCATGTTTATGTGCATTGTTGTATGCAAGATAGAAGAAGAAGTTGTTCATGAAAAGGTAACAATGCACCGCTGAAAGGATCGAGATGGACTTAGAGGGGGTGAATAGGTACAATTACAAATTTTAATTCTTACTTAGCAATTTTAGGCAATAATGCGGAATATGAAAGTGAGCCTAACAATTGCAAAGGTTATACAAGAGCTAAGCAAGGTGAACTAGTTCAACTAGTAAACGGATAAACAAGCACAATAGAATACAAGTAAAGACTAAGAGACAAATAACCACAACTAGGAAGCTAGGGTTAGGAATAACCGCAACTCCGAGAGACGAGGATGTATGCCGATGTTTACTTCCTTGGAGGAAAGCTACGTCACCGTTTAGAGAGGTGGATGTTACCATGAAGGCTCACCCTATTCTCTCTTTGAGATGTCACCACGAAGGCGATTCTCAACCACTAGTGGTAGACCTTGGGGTGGTCTCCAAACCCTCACAAACTTTCCGGCGGTAATCACAATGAACGATTCCTCTCGAAAGAACTCCTACCACCTAGGAGTCTCCAACCTCCAATAGTAATAAGAACGATGGGGGAAAGCTCAAGACTTGCTCAAATCACGAATTCCTTTGGTCAAGAGAAGGGGAAGGAGTGGATCTATCACTTGATTGGACAACTTCTTGAGAACTCTCTCAAATCTCTTCGGGATCTAGGAATTGGTGTCCGAGGTTGTGAGAGAGAGAGTGAAATGTGTTCTAGGGTTAGCTCAAAGTGAATTGTCAACCTTATTCCGTGGAGGAAGAAGGCTATATATAGTGATAGTGCACATATGACAGTTGTGGTGCAAGTGACTGCGTCAGGCCGGACATCCGGGCAGTTGAAATAAACAGAGCATATGCACAGAATAGTGTAGAACCAGAGGACCCAGACATCCGGACAATGGCCCGGACATCCGGCAGTCCACGAAGGGGTCGGACATCCAGCGAGTGTAAACCCAAAGATTGTCAAGCTACTGGATAGGTCGAGTTGGATATCCGTGGATGCCTCGGACGTCTGGCCACACAGGAACACCCGGACATCCGGCCTAGTGCTGGACATCCGGCGCGCCCACCACATAAAACTGGCACACGTACTGGAAGACGGAGTCGGATATCCAGGCATGAGAGCCCGGACATCTAGTCGTGAGTGTTGGATATCCGGCTAACAGAGAAAGAGAACAGTGTGTGGTACAATTGAACCTGGAAATCCAGCTAGAGTCCGGACATCCGGTAACCCAGTGAAGAGGGTGAACACTTGAAACTTTTAGAAGGGCTAAGTGAGGTGTATAGCTTGAAGACAAATACGTAGAGATGGATTTGTGAACTGGTTTAGAGAGAAGAAATTTCACACTAACTTGAGCAGATCTTTTACTAACCCTATCGATCCCCTTTTAATAGCGCGGGATCCCTATACTCAAGAAAGCACAATAAAACACGTCAACCACTTAGTTCTTCTTCCTTGAGTCATATCCATCGCATATGTCCTTGATCCCCACACATTGTCAAACGGGGACTAATCACCTGAGAGTTACTGTACTTGACAAACATAATTTGTCCCCTACATGTACATTGTCATCAACATAAAAAATATGATGTAAGGGCATGATTGCACTTTCAATCGCTTATAATCCTATAGAAAGTAAAACGGTAACATTACCTAGAGAACAGTCGCCAGGAACACCCCTCCAGCAACCCCTCTAGATGCCACACGATCAAGATCTGATGGTGAAAATTTCTAGATGAAAAATGCACTAATATAAACAAAATGTCTACTTTCTGTAAAACTACCATCTCCAAAAACACTAAAACTGCCATCTAGGCGGTTCGCAAATGCCACCCCTAGCTGGCGAACGGTCTCCAGCTAGAGGGGTCCAAGTAAAATTGGGTTGTCTCGTTCTGATTACAACGAGGCAACCCACAATGTTGCTCGATGCCACACTAGCTACTTGTAAGTCACCTGAAAATAGTTTTTGGGTTAGTCGATTTTGGAAGGAAGGAAGAAGCCAATGAAGAGAAGGAAGAAGCAGTCGACGACTATATCTTAGAGTGGCAGGCGACCTCACTATCTATCTTAGGGCGGCAGGCGGCCTCATTATATATCTTACGAGTGTTGGCGGTGGGGGTGCAGGTTCATAAAAAAATGGTTCATGGCTGGGTTATAGGGATGGTCTGGAGCGATGAGGGCACAACCGTGAGCGACGGTTGGGGGGAGGGCGAGGCTTGAAGAAGCTGATCTGGCCATCCATCAGCTAACCCAAATTGGATTTTCACTCACCTGACATCTAGCCATCGTCACACTAGTGAAGCCCTTCACTAAAAGTTCCAAATGGATTGTACAATTATTTGTTAGAATTGTGATCAAGGAAATATTTTCTATCTCTTCTCTTTGCTAACTCTTCTGAATCAAACCAGAGTGTCCCCCAAAGGAAAATCGTGTTTTTCTCATCCTTCTTCTATCATAAGAATGAAAACTTTTTTTTTGCAGGGATACGAATGAAAACTTTATGCATTCCTGACGTCATCGGCATCATGAACTTGACACATACAGAACAAGAAACTTACCAATAACAGGATATGTATAGATCAGGTCATTTTATGATTTACTTGCAAAAATATTTGCTAAACACCATCAATCTCACTCAGCTGAGCAACGGAGTATAAAAGCGCACTACATAAAACATCACCCTCTTTTATCATGTTCCTTTTATTTTCTTTACCTTTTCTGTGCCCAGATGAGCTTTTACTTCTACTACAATCTTAGTCAAAGAGGCAAAAAGGAGCAAAAAATAGGAGTTACAAAATGGTGGCCATAATCACTCCGAAACCACTGCGCTACCGGTTTTAAAGTACACACAGCACGAGCAAAACCATATTATGGTCTGTAAATCAGAAAGCACACTCAAAAGACAAGACTTCTAGAAGACAGTCTCTCGCCATCTCTCTATCAACATGGCAATCAGCAGCACAAGCTGTGTCTCGTCTCTCCTGTGCCACGAATCAAGTTCAAGGTTCACTAGTCGATATGCTGGGCGTCGATGTTTGCGGCATTCCTCTGCCCATTGAGAACCCACGGGTGCCGTCTGGCATACGCGGCCCTGGAAGCTGTTTGTTCGCTCCCGCGGGAGGCGATGACTGTGTCTGCTGCTGCTCGGCCTTCACTGGGTGGCTGGAAGGCGGGGTTCCGACAGGATGGGCGCCACTCCGGTTGTTGTTACCTTGATTGTTGCTGTTTTGGTAGTGCTGCTGCTGCTGCGGATGGTTGTTATGGTGGTATTGATTGTTGTTATGGTAGCCACGCCCTCTGCCTCTACCTCCACGCCCTCGGCCTCTGCCACGCCCACGGCCTGTATCTCCAGTGCTCTCCTCGGACTGTACAAAATCAATTGCTTTCAGGTCTATGGGGAAAAGTCCCTTCAAACAAGCTTGGAGGTACATAAACAGATACAATCAATTGAATCTCAAAACATTCAGATGACAACTCAAAGAAAAACAGGTAACCTTGCAGCGATGTACTGTTGAAACTACAGGGCAAGTACCAAGTTGAAATATTCTTCTGGTATTAGCTAGTTGACAGCAAACACACACACTGCTCTTCCAAATTGGGCCTATATTTGGACAAATGGTTGCAATGGTACTTTTTAAATTCTTTCTATGGTGTGTTCAATAATGTTGGCAAAGGTGCCCTCTGGTCAGGCTGGGGATTAATTAGCTTATAAAGTAAGAGAATGGTAGGAAAGAAAAAGTTTGAGTCAAGGTGGGGAAATCCCTCCTTTAACTGTCCGTTAGCTAGATAGAGATGAGACCTCTCTGCAGAAAACACCCCAGCAGAATATGCTCTGAGGCGGACTCAAACGCAGGTGGGGGAGACCACCACCGTGGGTTCAAGCCACTGAGCTACTGCTCAGTTCTCAGAGAATGGTAGAAACGAGGGAACATATTATCAATGGTCTTAATGTCTTGTGAAGGAGAAAGAACAGTTAAGTGTGGTGCTTACCCAATAATATGTTGAACAGAGACAGAAGATAATGAGGCGAATCAAGATAAAATATCATTAAATCTCATGCTCACCTTTACTACAAGACTGAAAAAAAAATACTGTATGTTCCGAAACAGCAGAAGGAATACTTACAACATGCTCTCCTATTGCATCTGACGGTTGAGATGTTTCTTCTGAATGTTTATCATTTGGTTGATCAGAAGTGGAAACATCCTCCTCACCATGTACATCAGTTTCATGCCCACCCTTCTTACCTTTGCCTCCCTTAGCCTATAACACAAAACACATTATAATGTTTTAGGAAACAGTTTTTTTTATGCAACATGCAAACAAACAAAACAAAGGATTGTTGGCATATATTGAGCAAAGTTAAAAGAAAAACACTATGCCTTAATTGTGCGCTTTACCACCGCCTTGCGCTTTTCTGACCAAAGCGCAATTAAGCGCTGAGCGTTTTGCCATCGCCTAGAGCCTAGGTGCACTTAAGGAGGGCACCCCGTTTTTAAACATTAAGCTATTTCTACAGTACACAAACAAATTTTAAAAGCACTATCATATTTTAAGCTGCTACTGATGTAATCTTCAAATGATAAATCAAATTTATGATTCTTCCTAATAGGTCAGAAGTGAAATACACGGGTCACTGTTTGAAGTTTGAACATACTGTAGGGCGAAGGTTTGATTAAACAGGGAGGCAGACTACTTATGTTAAAAGATGCCTTGCATGTCAAATATCCATTTTTGATCCCAATGATTATTATTTTTAGAACAAGGTTCATGATTTTGATCCCAATGCATGTCAAATATCCATTTTTGTAAGTTACAGTTTCTAAAAGGCAAATGCTTTTTGTTTTCATATTAAGTTATTAACAAGCTAAACTTATACATGTTAGAACACATCAATCTTGTAGAGTATGTTAGTCGTAATTTCCTTGGAGGTGCATCCAACAAAGATGTAGAAATTTTGTGGTGATAACTCATATGGACACGAAATATACCAAGTAAAAGTATAAAACATAGTAGCAACTTCAAGTAACGACAATCTTCAAAAGGCATGCCGAGCCAAAAAAAGATTGGCGATGCTAGTATTAATTCTTGCGTAACGGTTTAAGCATAACGCATCCTCGATTTCACATCCATAACCTCAGAGGAGACTCAAATGCAGGTTTTTTAACAGTAGAAAACCATACGATGGTGCAGTTTGGCTTGAATACAGCCACAATTTAGTGCCAGCTGGTTTGAAACACAAACCATGCATGAACATCACCTAGTATACTTCCAATTTCGTTCCTTGACATAATTGATTATGTCAACTGGTGCTGGATGCCATTATGAAGTGAAGTAAATGCAACTAATGGTACTTTCATTATGGCAGACTTCATATTGATATGCCCGGAGGTGAAATGGATAGTGTTGAGCCACTACAGTATTTCCTTCGAAGGGAATTGTAACATTCTTTTCTCAGAGCAAATCTGGAATGCATATTTCTTATAGGGGGGCAAGTGGTATTCCCATATACTTTACATATTCAATTACTGCCGATTAACATCCAATCGAACAAGATGTTATTTTTGAGCGAACTAGGGCATGATTAAATCAGTCTATAAGGACATGTCTCAAACAAAAGATGCTCGAATAAAGAATTTTGTGTAGTGTAGAAAGTCACTGAAACAGGGTGGAGGGGTGTAACAATGAGCATGACTGAAAATTCCATCACTTGAACAGTTGAAACCATCTCCACTAGTTAACTATATATGATTACTACCTCCATCCGGGTTTATTAGTCCCCCTTGTATTTTGGGTTGAACTTTGACCTTTGATTTAACTAACAAAAAAAATTGTTATGTACCACACAAATAGTATCATCGGAAACCTCTTTCGAATATGAATACACAACATAAGTTTTGTGACATACAATGTATATTTTGTTAGTCAAATCTACGGCCAAAATTAGGCACAAAATACGAAGGGAACCAATAAACCCGGACGGAGGTAGTATATGCCAAACATGCTTACTGCAGAAGCTTATGCCTACCATTATGGAGTCCAGGTGACGCAACATGAATTATAAGCTTGTCGCGATTGAGACAGATTGCTAGGCTTTGGAGTTGCTGAGGAGAACAAGTGAGAATCGTAAGGCAAGCATTTTGCCGATTCTCAAACAGATCCAACAGCTTGGCGCAGGTGGTGGTAGTGGGTAGTTATTTTGACATTGTTTTTGTGAGCCAGGGGGCGGGGAGGATGTGGAAGTTCAGCCCTTGCCAAATTTGTTGTGCTGTTCACAACCAGACAGTGTCCGGCTGTCTAATGCTCTGAACTTTGTAACCCCTTGCATTCGGTATGAATTATGATTGTAATTGCCAATCAATTAATATATATTTTTGGCTCCTAAATGAAGAAACGAGTATTTTTAAACACACTTTGACCTTGGATCCTAGTAAATGAACATACGTAAGGTGAGCTACAAGAACTAAGGAGAAAATATGCATTATTAATGCATCATTCCAAATGTAAACGGAGTCACATTTTGCAAAATGACAGAATTACGACTATAAGAAATAAAAAGTTGTACAAATGCTTCATGCTTGTAGCCTCATCGCAACCTGATGACTTGAGATGTTATGGCAAGTACTTATCATCATGGGGTTTTGCTTAAGCAGTAAAGCACCAAAACTATCTCATGTCCAACTGATTAAACCCAATGGATGATTACCATGCAAGAATTCAACAACCGAACTCTAAGCCCGCTTCTCCAGTTCCTCTCATCATTAAGCACCACAATCTGTATTGGATGAAGTGATGTCATTGGTAATACGGGCAAGCAAATAATTATGCTATTAAAGAGGTTATGTGAAGATAAATACCGCTTTTTCAGCATCCTCAATAGTCTCATACTCAACAAAAGCGTGCAGCTGCCATCAGGGCAAAACTATTAGCTTGACATGCATCAATCAGCAAAAGGTGCACTAACACACATCAAGGCAATGGTGAAAACAAAGACTATGATAATAACAGTTTAACTGCAAAAAAGCAATCATTCATTTAAACCAAGCTGCATATCATAAAATTATTGGTCAATCTGTTTAGGCATCTGAAGCCATACTGCATAACAGAGAGAGGATGTGTGCGACCGTCTGGTGGGGGAGGCAATGTACATGTATTAAGGGCCAGTTCTTTTTGTGGCTTGTTTGGGCTTCTAGAATAAGCTGCTCCCTAGCCAGCTTATTTTAGAAGCCCAACCAAAAAATACTTTTTTAGAAGCCTACTAGTCAAGTCTTAATTAGTAGGCTTCTAAAAAATGGTTGGGCTTCTAGAATAAGCTGGGTAGGGGGCAGCTTATTCCAGCTTATTCTAGAAGCCAGCAAAAGAACTGGCCCTATCTTATTGTATCATTGGTAATGAAAAAATGGCACATGACATTAAAACCTTTTATGGGGACGTGGTGGCCTCGTATAAAGTACTCCAGCTGATCTTAAAATCTCAATTTTAATTGGATTATTTTATTGTATATGGAGAGAGGCCACTTACCAGGCCTAGTCCGCAACCCTCCCCCCCCCCCCCCCCTCTCCGTTTTGATTTTTTTTTCTTCTCATCCCTGATTTTTTTCCACTGGTTTTCCCTAAAAACCACATCAACAGCCCCACCTCTTATTGGCTTACCAAATAAAATTCTGTTTTCCTTGGTAAGCCGATAGATGCTTACCAAATAAGAGTTTCCAAATAAAATCTTATATTTTTACACAATCGCACTGATATGGTACATAACTCACAGGCTAACCCACTAGAATAATTATGCCCCTGTTGCAACTCACGGGCAATTACCTAGTCTAATAATACCATGTAAATAATGCATCCACACATATCCACCCCTACTTCACATCAAATGAACATATGTTGTACTGAAGTTAGTCCATTCAGGCTGTCCAAGGATACAGGGTTCAGGGAAGATTCAATTGACCAAAAATAGTTACCCATGCAACCATCACAAAACAACTGCCATTAAGAATATGATATTTGAGTGTTATAAACAGGAATAATAATTACCTTGTTGGCAAAAAGCATATCTAGTTTAGCAGATCTATTAGTAACTGGACCACTGCCATTTGGGGTCTGAGGATAGCATGTCCTGATTGTCTTTACACTGCAACATGGAAACAAGAATCAGCAGAGAAACATGCATCAGTTTTCTCAAGACAGGAAGAGAATAGCTGCACTTCTTTCTGATCTACAATAATTATTACCTGCCAACAGATGAGAAAATCTTCATAAGGTTCTGGTAACAATGATCATCTGGAAGATTTTCTGCAACAACAATTCGGGCCTACAAGACACAGCAAATCTTCCTTATTACAGTCCAGCTATTTTATCCATAAAAGGAAACTAAAGCATATGGTTGTTGCATGTAATGTATAAAGACCTCATAATTACCTGTAGTTCCTCTAAATCTGATTCTGTAAATGGCTGTACACGCTTTACTCTGTTTCCATCTTCACTAACCACCTGCATGTATAACCAAACAATCATAAATGTAACTGCAGTCATAAGTAACATGCAGGGGAATGACAAGCAAGCAGTAGTAGATGTGCTGTGATTGGTCATATTCTTATGACTTATGAGTACCCTGTTGATGAATGAAATAATTTCAAAAATAATAAAAGTCCGTTCTGAGATCTGGCTACATTATACAACAGGATTATCATTGAACTTACAAGCTTTGATGAAGTTCGAAGAGCTGAAGCAAGCATGGAACTATTTTGCACCAGAGCCTTAATTTTCTTAAAGGAAGCAACAACTGACATCGGTACTGCATTGAGGGAGAATGTAAATCAGATACCAACTTATATTTGTTTGTCCAAGTATCAAAGGTGGTAATTTTTCTCTATAATAGACAGAACTTGATTTCCCGTTCTTTATCAAAATAAAGTAAACCAAACTAGCATATGGAAGTCACACACTCACAGTTGAAAGATTTTCATATGAGAGAACTCGGTCAAATATAGGTACTCCATCCGATCCATATTACGTGTCGCTGCTTCAGTACAACTTTATAGCGACAAGTAATATGGATCGGAGGGAGTAACTATTTTCTGATCAGTATGGCAACCATTGTCCTGTTAATAACTGAGGTAGTAGAAGATAATAATACATGATAAGATTAAAAATTATTTATCTTGCTTTGTCAATTGGTATTGGACAAATCATAGTCCAATCCTTTGAACCAATTTTAGAATAGAATGAATCAACGCAATCCTAATTCCTAATTAGGTCAAAGACAGTCCAAGAGAAATTCTATCCAAAGTAACATAATATATTGCAAAAAGAAAAGCACGATCTATACTATGTTAAGTACGATGCTATCTTCATTTCAAAGAAAGAAACATGTATCTTCTAGGAAAGTAATGAAACAGTAACATGCATAATATATCCAGTTATTCATTTCTGGAAGGCTCTTTTAAGTCTCACTGTCAGCTGAAAGCTTAAAGTAGCAAGATCATAAACATGATATTTTTTCTATTCATGCAATAGAAAGCTACAAAAATAAAAATAAAGAGTGAATGAATGATGACACCTTCCAGAAACAATCATACAATCCACTTAATCAGTTTGATGAATTTGCATTACATGTCTCAACGAAATAGCTTGAGATGCAAGCATACAACTCACCATATCCTTCAGGATCCTTAGAAATAAACCTCATCAAATGTTCTGTAGTGGCCAGGTTTATATCACTGAAGTAATACTCCACCTGCAAGGTTTATAAATTTATGAAATGAAGAAGTAGAGAGAAAAATAACTATTCTTGTAATAACATAATAAATGAGAAACAACAACATTCTCAGTAAAATATAACGATGTACAGAAGAGTTGAAACTCGACTGAATTACAGTTTCAAATAAAGACGCTACTCACAATATGGACCTATTTAATTGACATGATTGGCTCCATGAAACTTCGCATGTAATTATATGTTACAGCCCCTAGAACAATCACTGCTCCTGATCTAATTACACCAATTCGAAATCGAGCAACACAACAACTAAAAAGAGGAGCACCAACCTGCTTGGTGATCTTGTGCAGCACGTCGTCCGTAGTCAGCTCTCTCCCCTGCTGGTGAGCCTGTGCCGGCGGTGGCGGCGGCGGCACCGCTTGCTCGGCCCCCATCTCATGCTCGGGCACGGCAACGAAGCCCGGGCCAGCAGCACCGACCGCCGCGTAAAACTCGAACGGCGGCCGGGGCGGGGGCGGGGGCGGGCCCGCGGCGAAGAACGACGCGGGCGGCGGCGGGGGCGGCGCGGCGAAGACGTGGATCACGGGCTGCACCGGCGCGGGGGGCGGCGGCGCCGCGGCGACACGCGGCACGAATTCCGGCGCCTGCGCGTTGAGCCGGCTGGCGGAGCTGCTCCGCGAGAGGCCCCCCGGCAGCTCCTCCCCGGCCGCAGCTGGATCCTGCTGCGACATCGGGCGGGGCTAGGGTTTCGGCGCCAGCAAGCAGCAGCAGCGGGAGCAGCCGACGCTGCCGCGGCAACAGGGTAGTGGTAGGACTAGTAGCAGCAGGGGGGCACTGGTGCTAGGCGGGCGGCAGGTTAGGGTTCGGGCACGGCGGGCGCGGCGGAGAAGGGGAGTTCTCGGAGGTCGCGGGCGCCGGCGAGGTCGGATATTTATGGGGCGCGACACGCGGAGGCTTCCACGGGGGATCGGCGCCGCGGCCACGCTCCGCCTCCGATCGGAGAGGGAGGTGACTGGCGCGGAGGACGGGTGGACCGGGCGTATGGTCTGGCGAGTGAGCCGACGCAGGTCGTGGCGTCCGCGTGGGTGTTGGTGTGTGGACCGGGCGTAGGGAGGGGAGGGGCGAGCAGGGCGTGGGGCCGGGGGGGGGGGGGGGGGGGGGGCAAGCGGGGATTGGATCGAGGCGGACCGCACCCGTTGGGTGTCGTGTCCGTATGATTCCTCGTGCGCGAGCAAATCGGGTGCGGCATGCTTGTGTAGGCGCGTGTGCGGGCAGGAGTAGCCTACTCGTGGAAAACGGCTTTCTATTGGCGTATGATGGACCGAGACTGCTACTGCTAGGCAACGGCTGTGACCACGACACATGGCGGCAGTCCATCAGGCTACTCGTAAGGCCCTGTTTGGATTAGCGTTTTCGTCAGAATACACCCGTAAAAGAAATACACGCCTCCACCAGCCGGTTTCATTTCCAGCCGGAAAACAGTTATGCCCAGTAAAATACACGTGTAAATCTTACACCTCTGCATTGAATTACACATATACCAAGCGCGTCCTAACAGGATTATATTTTGAATTGAAAAGTACTACTGCTCTACTAATCTAAACGCTCTTATATTTCTTTACGGATGGAGTAGTATTAAGGTATGAAAGGAAAAAAAATAGTGCAAAGTAGTAGCTCAGGACAGGAAAATGACAAGTTACTATTTCATGAGAAATTTTCTCATTGACTATGTCACATTTTTTCTTTGATTTGAAATCTTAAGATATCATGGATTCTGGTACAACCTATCTATACATAGTGTCATTGTCTTGTTATCTGAGCTCTCCGTCAGGGTATGTTGAGAAATCATAATTTCTCCTTTAACCCCCCCCCCCCCCTCTCTCCTCGCTCTTCTAGCATTTTTCGTTCTCACGGTCGACAAGATAGGAATTGTATCCCATATCTCTATGCATTGACCTACTAGAAATATTACAAATGTCCTAGAGGCATTTGGGGCCATGTTGTTTTCCGGGAGCCTAAACCCTAAAAACCCAAACATTTTGACGTCGTGTTGTTTCTCAAGTTACTTTTGCCGTTGTCTTCATCAACGTCCTGGTCGTCATTGGCAATGAGAGGGAAGTGGTACTCCATCAGTAACTAATCTGGTGTAGATCTTCATCTCGAGGATCATCCCCTTCACATTCCCTTTCGACCACAACCCATGGTGGTCCTCCGTAGGGAGTTAGGTGATGGAGACATGTACTAAGGGTAGGGTAACAGGCCTGACCTACAGACCCTACCCTAAGACACCATACACCTTATACTGGGCCCCAGAGCCGGACCAACATTCAGATGCTCTACAACTTGAAGTTCACTCAACTGGCCTACTTCACTCGAAGAACTTGTCAGCACTCGGACAGAGAAGGCCAGGAGACTCCCTGGAATCATAACGGTCACAACGTGCGTCCACCCTCATCAAGTGTAGTTAATACGCCTGTTACCAGTAACTGGTGATGTCTACTACGCAACTTTATCCTTGTAGACGTTGTTGGGCCTCCAAGTGCAGAGTTTTGTAGGACAGTAGCAAATTTCCCTTAAGTGGATGACCTAAGGTTTATCAATCCGTGGGAGGCGTAGGATGAAGATGGCCACCGGTGATGATTTCCCCCTCCGACAGGGTGCCGGAACAGGGTCCCGATTGGTTTTTGGTGGCTACAGAGGCTTGCGGCGGCGGAACTCTCCGATCTAGGTTCTGTTCTGGAGGTTTGTGAATATATAAAAGGTGTTGGCGTCGAGAACAAGTCCGGGGAGTCCACGAGGGGTTCACAAGGTCGGGGGCGCGCCCTAGGGGGGGCGCCCCCCACCCTTGTGGTGGCCTCGGGACTCCTCTGGTGCATCTCCGGTACTCTGTGGGCTTCTTTTGGTCCAAAAACAATCGTCGTAAAGTTTCAGGTCAATTGGACTCCGTTTGATATTCCTTTCCTACGAAACTCAAAAACAAGGAAAAAACAGAAACTGGCACTGGGCTCTAGGTTAATAGGTTAGTCACAAGAATCATATAAAATAGCATATAAAACATCCAATATAGATAATATAATAGCATGGAACAATAAAAAAATTATAGATACGTTGGAGACGTATCAAGCATCCCCAAACTTAATTCCTGCTCGTCCTCGAGTAGGTAAATGATAAAACAGAATTTTTGATGTGGAATGCTACCTAACATATTTATCCATGTATTTTTCTTTATTATGGCATGAATGTTCAGATCCATAGGATTCAAAACAAAAGTTTAACATTGACATAAAAACAATAATACTTGAAGCATACTAACAAGGCAATTATGTCTTCTCAAAATAACATGGCCAAAGAAAGCTTATCCCTACAAAATCATATAGTGTGGCTATGCTCCATCTTCATCACACAAAATATTCAAATCATGCACAACCCCGATGACAAGCCAAGCAATTGTTTCATACTTTTGATGTTCTCAAACCCTTTCAACTTTCACGCAATACATGAGCGTGAGCCATGGACATAGCACTATAGGTGGAATAGAGTATGGTGATTGTGGAGAAGACAAATAGAGGGAGATAGTCTCATATCAACTAGGCGTATCAACGGGCTATGGAGATGCCAATTAATAGATATCAATGTGAGTGAGTAGGGATTGCCATGCAACGGATGCACTAGAGCTATAAGTGGATGAAAGCTCAAAAAGAAACTAAGTGGGTGTGCATCCAACTCGCTTGCTCGCGAAGACCTAGGGCAATTTGAGGAAGCCCATCGTTGGAATATACAAGCCAAGTTCTATAATGAAAAATTCCCACTAGTATATGAAAGCGACAACATAGGAGACTCTCTATCATGAAGATCATGGTGCTACTTTGAAGCACAAGTGTGGTAAAAGGATAGTAGCATTGCCCCTTCTCTCTTTTTCTCTCTTTTTTTGTTTTTTTTGGTTTTTGGGGCCTTCTCTTTTTTTATTTGGACTTTCCTCTTTTTTTCCTCACATGGGACAATGCTCTAATAATGAAGGTCATCACACTTTTATTTGCTTTACAACTCAAGAATTACAAATCGATACTTAGAACGAAATATGACTCTATATGAATGCCTCCGGCGGTGTACCGGGATGTGCAATGAATCAAGAGTGACATGTATGAAAGAATTATGAACGGTGGCTTTGCCACAAATACGATGTCAACTACATGATCATGCAAAGCAATATGACAATGATGGAACGTGTCATAATAAAACGGAACGGTGAAAAGTTGCATGGCAATATATCTCGGAATGGCTATGGAAATGCCATAATAGGTAGGTATGGTGTCTGTTTTGAGGAAGGAATATGGTGGGTGTATGGTACCGGCGAAAGTTGTGCGGTACTAGAGAGGCTAGCAATGGCGGAAGGGTGAGAGTGCGTATAATCCATGGACTCAACATTATTCATAAAGAACTCACATACTTATTGCAAAAATCTATTAGTCATCGAAATAAAGTACTACGCGCATGCTCCTAGGGGGATAGATTGGTAGGAAAAGACCATCGCTCGTCCCCGACCGCCACTCATAAGGAAGACAATCAAAAAATATCTCATGCTCCAACTTCGTTACATAACGGTTCACCATACGTGCATGCTACGGGACTCACAAACCTTAACACAAGTATTTCTCAAATTCACAATTTCTCACTAGCATGACTCTAATATCACCATCTTCATATCTCAAAACAATCATAAGGAATCAAACTTCTCATAGTATTCAATGCACTTTATATGAAAGTTTTTGTTATATCCCTCTTGGATGCCCATCATATTAGGACTAAATTCATAACCAAAGCAAATTACCACGCTGTTTAGAGAGACTCTCAAAATGATATAAGTGAAGCATGAGAGTTCAACAATTTCTTCAAAATAAAACTACCGCTATGCTCTAAAAAGATATAAGTGAAGCACTAGAGCAAATGACAAACTACTCCAAAAGATATAAGTGAAGATCAATGAGTAGTCGAATAATTATGTGACTATGTGAAGACTCTCTAACATTTAAGAATTTCAGATCTTAAGTACTTTATTCAAACAGCAAGCAAAACAAATTAAAATGACACTCCAAGCAAAACACATATCATGTGGTGAATAAAAATATAGCTCCAAGTAAGGTTACCGATGAACGAAGACGAAAGAGGGGATGCCCCGGAAGCTTAGTGTGA
Organism: Aegilops tauschii subsp. strangulata; assembly: GCF_002575655.3. Lineage (NCBI taxonomy): Eukaryota > Viridiplantae > Streptophyta > Magnoliopsida > Poales > Poaceae > Aegilops > Aegilops tauschii. The sequence goes on along the minus strand of NC_053038.3, from coordinate 63,215,341 downwards.
CGCCCTCGATTCAATCGTACACTAATCATACACGCAAATGTGTACGATCAATATCAAGGACTCACGGGAAGATATCACAACACAACTCTAGACACAAATTAAAATAATACAAGCTTTATATTACAAGCCAGGGGCCTGGAGGGCTCGAATACACAAGAGTCAGCGGAAGCAACAATATCTGAGTACAGACATAAGTTGAACAGGGATGCCTTAAGAAGGCTAGCACAAAAGCAACACGATCGAAGAGGCACGGCCTCCTGCCGGGGAGCCTCCTAACTACTCCTGATCGTCGTCGGTCTCCACGTAGTAGTAGGCATCGGCGGTGGCATCTGGCTCCTGGGCTCCGACATCTGGTTGCATCAACCGGAAATAAGAAGAAAGGGGCAAAGGGGGAGCAAAGCAACCGTGAGTACTCATCCAAAGTACTCGCAAGCAAGGATCTACACTACATATGCAACATTATCAAAGGAAGGTTGTATATGTGGACTGGGCTGCAGAAATGCCAGAATAGAGAGAAGGCCTAGTCCTATCGAAGACTAGCATCTTCTGGAAACCACCATCTTGCAGCAACAGGAGGGAGTAGAGTAGCATAACTAAAGTAGTAGTAGTGTTATCAACCTTGGCCAGAGATCCTTTCTCGACTCCCTGTGAGAAAGCAATCCCAGAGCCATACTATCCAGTTATCACCTCATCACAAGTATCCAGTTCTAGTTGTATCGATCGGGATACAACTCCAAGTGTCCGTTACCGTAGGACAGGCTATCGATAGATGTTTTCTTCCCTGCAGGGGTGCACCAACTTACCCACCACGCTCGATTAACTCCGGCAGGACACACTTTCCTGGGTCATGCCCGGCCTCGGCCAAACAATACGCCGCAACCCGACCTAGACTTAATAGAGAGGTCAAGCATGCCGGACTAAACCTATGCCCCCAGGGGTCATGGGCCATCGCCCCGGGAACTCCTGCATGTTGCGTGGGCGGGCGGTGAGCAGACCGAGCTACCTCCTTAAAAAGGTAGGAGCTTACCAGTCCAACCCGGCGCGCGCCGCTCAGTCGTTTGACGTCTGTTAAGCTTCGGCTGATGCATACGACGCAGAACGCCCATACTATGTCCACGTGATGGTTAGTGCTATCGGGCCAGAGGCCCCTCGGATCAAATATCCAAACCGTTAGTGTGTTGTTAGTGCGGTCACGAGCAGAGACTCACGAAAGATGTGACCACGTCGCCCCGTCTCGAGGACTTGCGGCAAGGGCTAAGAATGCCCGGCCACGCCTCGTATTGAACTCTCGGGTACCCTCCAAGTCAACCCGTCTCCACATCACTCGCGGGTACCCCTCAGGGTCGGCCCGCCTTTCCAAGTAACAGTTGTAAAGTCCAAGTATCCGTGTGTCCAAACATCAAGGTGGAAACCCGAGGAATCACCCCCGGTGGATTCCACTCGATGTAATCATCAAGGTGAACGTAAGAGGAATCACCCCCGAGGTTCACACTTGAGGGGTTGCACGACAGAGTCGTATCGGAAGTGGTTAAGGCAGAATCACCCTCGATGACCACGACCGAATAGCTACACTACAGGGTTAACATCAGAAGTGCTGTAGAGGTCTCACCCTCGGCACTCGATAGTAACCCAGCAGTGTCAAGCAACTAAGGGGAAAGTGATGTGCGATGCCGGGGCCTGGTCTTCGATCCCGTTGATCGGGTCTTCGATGATGAAGCAGGGGGCAAGAAGGTCAAGGTGGGGGTCACTGATGGATCACTAACCAACCTATACTAAGCAGTTTAGGATAAGCAGGTAAGGTACAATGAGCAGGTTACAAAAGCAGGCTATGCATCAGAATAGGAGCAAACAATAACAGTAGCAAAATCTAATGCAAGCATGAGAGAATGGAATGGGCAATATCGGGATGATCAAAGGGGGGGCTTGCCTGGTTGCTCTGGCAAGGAGGGGTCATCGTCGACGTAGTCGATCACCGGGGCATCATCGGCCTCAGGGTCTATCGGAGAGAATAGGGGGAAGAAACAGTAAATATAAGCAAACAGATGCAACGCTAAGCATGACATGACGATATGCAGTGCCGGGTGTGACCTAACGTAAGGCTACACGATATAGGTGAAGGGGGAATTCAACCGGGAATGTTTTCCCGGTTCCAGACCTGTGTCAGACAGATGACCGGAGGGGGAATGTTCCATGTTCAGATAGCTAGAGGCATCCGACTGATGAATGGACCGCGTATTCGGATTCCTTGGATTTTTCTGAGCAACTTTCATATAGAAAACATTTTCATCCGAGTTACGGTTTATTTTCTATGAATTTTCAAAGATTAAACCATTTTTGCATTTGTTTTAATTCGCAAATAAACAGAAAATACTAAGTGTACACAGCCATGTGCTAGCCACAGAGGCTGGCTGGTGGGGTCCAGGGGGTGTCCAATCAGCAGTTGACCAGTCAACTATTAACTGGTCAACAGGGTCAAATGGGGCCACATGTCATAGACTGGGTCAACCCAGTCAATAGTTTGACTTGTCAAACTAGACAGGGGACCCACATGTAAGTGACTAATTAGCTAAACTAATTACTTTTAATTATAAAATCATTTTAATTAGTTATTTAAGTGGTGGGGCCCGCACGTCAGTGGTACTGAGCTGCCCAGTCAGCAGTTGATTGGGTCAACTCAGTCAACATGCCCCACGGGCCCACGGTCAGTGGCTCAGGGGACGGGCCCCAGGCGTCCACGTCAGCCCACGCTGGCGCTGGTGACCGGAGTAACTCCGGCGTGCCATTTCGCGGCGGCGCATCGCCGGCGAGGTTCGGAAATAGCCGTCCGGGGCCTATTTGACGCGCGAGAGGCGCCGTTCGGACGCGGTGAACGAAACACGTCGAGTGGCGGGAGCGGCAGTAGCTGGGGAGGCCGGAAAGGGCGCCGGCAACGAGTTGCAGCGGCGGCGGCTTCCGGGCAACGGCGGAATCGACGCTAGAGAGGGCGGTTGCACTAACTGGAGGGCGCTACGGGTCCCTACGGCGTCGAGGAGCACGGCCGAGAACTCGGTCGAGCTCAATGTCGACCGAAACGACGGTGACGAACGGCGCGGCGGCGGTTCGGCCATGAAGAAGAACGGCGATTGCGAGCGCGGGGAGAGGGGAGAAAGAGAGGGGTTCGGTGCGGCAGCTTACGATGCGGCTCACGGTGGCCCTTGGATGCTTAGGAGCGCAGCGGGTCGACGGAGTCGGCGACGGACGGAGCGGAGGAGCTCCGGCGATCCACGGTGGTCGCCGGCTCGATCCGGGCGATGTAGTGGCCTTCGGCTCGGACGCGAGGCCGGGGAAGAGGGAGAAGACGTCGACGGTGCTGGTGGATAGGTCAGGAGGACGAGATGGCTCCGGTGACCGCGCTGACGACGGAAGATGGCAGCGGGCGCGCTCGGGTCAGAGAGAGAGGAGTGAGCAAGCAGGAAGAGAGATCGACGAGGGAGAGAGAGGGCAAGTGGGCGAGTGGGGAGGGAGCCCGAGGCGTCGGGGCTGCCCTTATCCCCTCGCCGGCGACGTGGCAGCGCGGGGCGCCGCGCCGGGTCCGGTGGGAACGAGCTAGGGGGGCTCGGTCGCGTGAACAGAGAGGAGAGGGATGACCGGGGAGGGGGAGCGGGCCGGCCTAGCTGGGGTGGGCCGAGGCCCAATGGGAGGCCAGGGGCTCTAGCCCCTTTTTTCTCCTTTTGTTTTTGTTTTAACTTTTGCTTTCTTTTTTTAACAACTTTCTGTTATAGCTATTTTAGGCCATTTAGGTACTTTGCAAAAAAATGTTGGTTCACCACCAATATTACCAGAATAATATTTTCCACACGATGAACATTTTAGTTTTCATGTTTGAGCATTTTGAATTTCACTCATAATTTGAAATTGAATTCAACTGGAATTTAAAAAGAGAGAGGAGAAAATGATGATCAAACACTTGTTTAGCAAAATGATTAACTTAACCCCAGGGGTTACTGTAGCATCATTACACCGGGGTGTTACAACTCTCCTCCTCTAAAAGAAATTCTCGTCCCGAGAATTAAGAGGTAGAAGGGAACAGGTCGGGGTATTCATCCCGGAGGTTATCTTCGCGTTCCCAAGTGGCTTCCTCTTTAGTATGATTCGACCATTGCACCTTGAGGAACTTGGTAACCTTCTGGCGTGTTCGACGTTCAGCTTCTTCAAGAATGCAGATCGGATGCTCCTTGTATGTGAGATCTGTTGGGGATCGTAGCAGAATTTAAAATTTTCTATGCATCACGAAGATCCATCTATGGAGTATACTAGCAACGAGGGGAAAGGAGTACATCTACATACCCTTGTAGATCGCGAGCGGAAGCGTTCCAATGAACGGGGTTGATGGAGTCGTACTCGCCGTGATCCAAATCACCGATGACCGAGTGCCGAACGGACGGCACCTCCGCGTTCAACACACGTACGAAGCAGCGACGTCTCCTCCTTCTTGATCCAGCAAGGGGGAAGGAGAGGTTGATGGAGATCTAGCAGCACGACGGCGTGGTGGTGGAAGTAGCGGGGTCTCGGCAAGGCTTCGCCAAGCTTCTGCGAGAGGGAGAGCTGTTGCAGGGGGAGAGGGAGGCGCCAGGGGCTGTCATGTTGCTGCCCTCCCTCCCCCCACTATATATAGGCCCCCTGGGAGGGGGGGCGCCGGCCTGGATCCCATCTGCAAGGGGGGCGGCGGCGGCCAGGGGGAAACTTACCCCCCAAGGCAAGTGGGGCGCCCCCCCACCCTAGGGTTTCCAACCCTAGGCGCAGGGGGGAGGCCCATGGGAGGCGCCCCAGCCCACTAGGGGCTGGTTCCCTTCCCACTTCAGCCCATGGGGCCCTCCGGGATAGGTGGCCCCACCCGGTGGACCCCCGGGACCCTTCCGGTGGTCCCGGTACACTACCGGTGACCCCCGAAACTTTCCCGGTGGCCGAAACTTGACTTCCTATATATAATTCTTCACCTCCGGACCATTCCGGAACTCCTCGTGACGTCCGGGATCTCATCCGGGACTCCGAACAACTTTCGGGTTTCCGCATACTAATATCTCTACAACCCTAGCGTCACCGAACCTTAAGTGTGTAGACCCTACGGGTTCGGGAGACATGCAGACATGACCGAGACGCCTCTCCGGTCAATAACCAACAGCGGGATCTGGATACCCATGTTGGCTCCCACATGTTCCACGATGATCTCATCGGATGAACCACGATGTCGAGGATTCAATCAATCCCGTATACAATTCCCTTTGTCAATCGGTACGTTACTTGCCCGAGATTCGATCGTCGGTATCCCAATACCTTGTTCAATCTCGTTACCGGCAAGTCACTTTACTCGTACCGTAATGCATGATCCCGTGACTAACTCCTTAGTCACATTGAGCTCATTATGATGATGCATTACCGAGTGGGCCCAGAGATACCTCTCCGTCATACGGAGTGACAAATCCCAGTCTCGATCCGTCCCAACCCAACAGACACTTTCGGAGATACCCGTAATGCACCTTTATAGTCACCCAGTTACGTTGTGACGTTTGGTACACCCAAAGCACTCCTACGGTATCCGGGAGTTGCACGATCTCATGGTCTAAGGAAAAGATACTTGACATTGGAAAAGCTCTAGCAAACGAACTACACGATCTTTTATGCTATGCTTAGGATTGGGTCTTGTCCATCACATCATTCTCCTAATGATGTGATCCCGTTATCAACGACATCCAATGTCCATGGTCAGGAAACCGTAACCATCTATTGATCAACGAGCTAGTCAACTAGAGGCTTACTAGGGACATGGTGTTGTCTATGTATCCACACATGTATCTGAGTTTCCTATCAATACAATTCTAGCATGGACAATAAACGATTATCATGAACAAGGAAATATAATAATAACCGATTTATTATTGCCTCTAGGGCATATTTCCAACAGTCTCCCACTTGCACTAGAGTCAATAATCTAGTTCACATCACCATGTGATTAACACTCACAGGTCACATCACCATGTGACCAACATCCAAAGAGTTCACTAGAGTCAACAATCTAGTTCACATCATTATGTGATTAACACTCAATGAGTTCTGGTTTGATCATGTCATGCTGGTGAGAGAGGTTATTAGTCAACGGGTCTAAACCTTTCAGATCCGTGTGTGCTTTACGAATATCTATGTCATCTTGTGGATGCTACCACGCGCTACTTGGAGCCATTTCAAATAACTGCTCTACTATACGAATCCGGTTTACTACTCAGAGTCATCCGGATTAGTGTCAAAGTTCGCATCGACGTAACCCTTTACGACGAACTCCTTTTCACCTCCATAATCGAGAAAATTCCTTAGTCCACTAGATACTAAGGACAAGTTCGACCGCTGTCATGTGATCCGTTCCCGGATCACTATTGTACCCCTTGACCAACTCATGGCAAGGCACACTTCATGTGCGGTACACAGCATAGCATACTGTAGAGCCTACGTCTAAAGCATAGGGGATGACCTTCGTCCTTTCTCTCTCTTCTGCCGTGGTCAGGTCTTGAGTCTTACTCAATACTCACACCTTGCAACACAGCCAAGAACTCCTTCTTTGCTGATCTATTTTGAACTATTTCAAGATCATGTCAAGGTGTGCGTTCTTTGAAAGTATCATCAGACGTCTTGATCTATCTCTATAGATCTTGATGCCCAATATGTAAGCAGCTTTATCCAGGTCTTCCTTTGAAAAACTCTTTTCAAACAACCCTTTATGCTTTCCAGAAATTTTACATCATTTCGGATCAACAATATGTCATTCACATATACTTATCAGAAATGTTGTAGTGCTCCCACTCACTTTATTGTAGATACAAGTTTCTAACAAACTTTGTACAAACCCAAAAACTTTGATCACTCCATCAAAGCGTATATTCTGACTCCGAGATGCTTGCTCTAGTCCATGGAAGGATCGCTGGAGCTAGCATACCTTTTAGCATCCTTAGGATCGACAAAACCTTTCTGATTATATCACATACAACCTTTCCTTACGAAAACTGGTAAGGAAACTTGTTTTGACATCCATCTGCCAGATTTCATAAATGCAGCTAATGCTAACATGATTCCGACGGACTTAAGCATCGCTACGGATGAGAAAATCTCATCGTAGTCAACTCCTTGAACTTGTGAAAATACTCTTTGCCACAAGTCGAGCTTCATAGACGGTAACATTACCGTCCACGTCCGTCTTCTTCTTAAAGATCCATTTATCTCAATGGCTTGCCGATCATCGGGCAAGTTCACCAAAGTCCATGCTTTGTTCCGATACATGGATTCTATCTCAGATTTCATGGTTTCTAACCATTTGTCGGAATATGGGCCCACCATCGCTTCTCCATAGCTCGTAGGTTCATTGTTGTCTAACAACATGATATCTAAGACAGGATCACGCATTACTCTGAAGTAGTGCGCATCCTCATCGTCCTACGAGGTTTGGTAGTGACTTGATCCGAAGTTTCATGATCACTATCATAAGTTTCCACTTCAATTGGTGTAGGTGCCACAGGAACAACTTCCTGTGCCTTGCTACACACTAGTTGAAGTTATGGTTCAATAACCTCATCAAGTCTCCACCATCCTCCCACTCAATTCTTTCAAGAGAAACTTTTCCTCGAGAAAGGACTCGTTTCTAGAAGCAATTACTTTTGCTTCCAGATCTGAAATAGGAGGTATACCCAACTGTTTTGGGTATTCTATGAACATGCATTTATCCGCTTTGGGTTCGAGCTTATCAGCCTGAAACTTTTTCACATAAGCATCGCAGCCCCAAACTTTTAAGAAACGACAACTTAGGTTTCTCTAAATGGTGTCGTCTCAACGGAATTGCGTGGTGCCCCTTTTAAAGTGAATGAGGTTATCTCTAATGCCTAACCCATAAACGATAGTTGTAATTTGATAAGAGACATCATGGCATGCACCATATCCAATAGGGTGCAGTTATGATGTTCGGACACACCATCACACTGTGGTGTTCCAGGCGGTATTAATTGTGAAACACTTTCCACAATGTCTTAATTGTGTGCCAAACTCGTAACTCAGATATCTCTATGATCATATCATAGACACTTTATCCTCTTGTCACGACGATCTTCAACTTCACTCTGAAATTACTTGAACCTTTCAATAATTCAGACTTGTGTTTCATCAAGTAAATATTCTCAGCATCTACTCAAATCATCTGTGAAGTAAGAACATACGATATCCACTGCATGCCTCAACACTCATTGGACTGCATACATCAAACTGTATTACTTCCAATAAGTTGCTCTCTTGTTTCATCTTACTGAAAACGAGGCCTTTCAGTCATCTTGCCCATGTGGTATGATTTGCATGTCTCAAGTGATTCAAAATCAAGTGAGTACAAACGATCCATTTGCATGGAGTTTCTTCATGCATATATACCAATAGACATGGTTCGCATGTCTCAATCTTTTCAAAAATGAGTGAGTCCAAAGATCCATCTACATGGAGCTTCTTCATGCGTTCCATACCAATATGACTCAAATGGCAGTGCCACAAGTATGTGGAACTATCATTACTATTTTATATCTTTTGGCACGAACATGTGTATCACTACGATCGAGATTCATTTTAGGTGCAAGACCATTGAAGGTATTATTCAAATAAACAGAGTAACCATTATTCTCCTTAAATGAATAACCGTATTGCGATAAACATAATCCAATCATGCTCAACGCAAACTCCAAATCTCGATGGTAGAGGGAGCATGCGATGCTTGATCACATCAACCTTGGAAACACTTCGAACACATATCGTCATCTCACCTTTAGCTAGTCTCCGTTTATTCCGCAGCTTTTATTTCGAGTTACTAACACTTAGCAACCGAACCGGTATCTAATACCCTGGTGCTGCTAGGAGTACTAGTAAAGTACACATTCATTTAATGTATATCCAATATACTTCTGTCAACCTTGCCTGCCTTCTCATCTACCAAGTATCTAGGGTAGTTCTGCTTCAGTGACCGTTCCCCTCATTACAGGAGCACTTAGTCTCGGGTTTGGTTTTAACCTTGGATTCTTCGCTAGAGCAGCAAATGATTTGTTGTTTCATGAAGTATCCCTTCTTGCCCTTGCCCTTCTAGAAACCAGTGGTTTTACTAACCATCAACAAATGATGCTCCTTCTTGATTTCTACTTTTGCGGTGTCAAACATCGCGAGTTGCTCAAGGATCATCATATCTATCCCTGATATGTTATAGTTCAACACAAAGCTCTAATAGCTTGGTGGCAGTGACTATGGAGAACCATCACTATCTCATCTGGAAGATTAACTCCCACTCGATTCAAGCGATTGTGGTACTCAGACAATCTAAGCACATGCTCAACGATTGAGCTTTTCTCCCTAAGTTTGCAGGCTTAAGAAACTTGTCAGAGGTCTCATACCCCTTGACGTGGGCACTAGTCCGAAATCCCAATTTCAGTCTTCGGAACATCTCATATGTTCTGCGACGTTTCGAAAACCGTCTTTGGTGCCACAATTCTAAACCGTTAGCATGACGCACTGAACTATCACGTAGTCATCAAAACGTGTATGTCAGATGTTTCGCAACATCTACAGACGACGCTGAGGTTCAGCACACCGAGCGGTGCATTAAGGACATAAGCCTTCTGTGCAGCAATGAGGATAATCCTCAGTTTACCGACCCAGTCCGCATAATTGCTACTACCAGCTTTCAACTAAATTTTCTCTAGGAACATATCTTAACCAGTAGAACTAAAGCGCAAGCTATGACATAATTTGCAAAGACCTTCTGACTATGTTCATGATAATTAAGTTCATCTGATTAATGAACTCCCACTCAGATAGACATCCCTCTAGTCATCTAAGTGATACATGATCCGAGTCAAACTAGGCCATGTCCGATCATCACGTGAGACGGACTAGTCATCATCGGTGAACATCTCCATGTTGATCGTATCTACTATACGACTCATGTTCGACCTTTCGGTCTCTTGTGTTCCGAGGCCATGTTTGTACATGCTAGGCTCGTCAAGTCAACCTAAGTGTTTCGCATGTGTTCCGAGGCCATGTCTGTACATGCTAGGCTCGTCAACACCCGTTGTATTCGAACGTTAGAATCTATCACACCCGATCATCACGTGGTGCTTCGAAACAATGAACCTTTGCAACGGTGCACAGTTAGGGGGAACACGTCTCTTGAAATTTTAGTGAGGGATCATCTTATTTATGCTACCGTCGTTCTAAGCAAATAAGATGTAAACATGATAAACATCACATGCAAATCATAAAGTGACATGATATGGCCAATATCATCTTGCGCCTTTGATCTCCATCTTTGAGGCGCGGCATGATCACCTTCGTCACCGGCATGACACCATGATCTCCATCATCATGATCTCCATCATTGTGTCTTCATGAAGTTGTCTCGCCAACTATTACTTCTACTACTATGGCTAACGGTTAGCAATAAAGTAAAGTAATTACATGGCGTTTTTCATTGACACGCAGGTCATACAATAAATTAAGACAACTCCTATGGCTCCTGCCGGTTGTCATTCTCATCGACATGCAAGTCGTGATTCCTATTACAAGAACATGATCAATCTCATATATCATTCATCACATCCTTTTTGGCCATATCACATCACATAGCATACCCTGCAAAAACAAGTTAGACGTCCTCTAATTGTTGTTGCATGTTTTACGTGGCTGCTATGGGTTTCTAGCAAGAACGTTTCTTACCTACGCAAAAGCCACAACATGATATGCCAATTTCTATTTACCCTTCATAAGGACCCTTTTCATCAAATCCGATCCGACTAAAGTGGGAGAGACAGACACCCACTAGCCACCTTATGCAACTAGTGCATGTCAGTCGGTGGAACCTGTCTCACGTAAGAGTACGTGTAAGGTCGGTCCGGGCCGCTTCATCCCACGATGCCGCCGAATCAAGATAAGACTAGTAACGGCAAGAAGAATTGGCAACATCAACACCCACAACTGCTTTGTGTTCTACTCGTGCATAGTAACTACGCATAGGCCTGGCTCATGATGCCACTGTTGGGATCGTAGCAGAATTTAAAATTTTCTACGCATCACGAAGATCCATCTATGGAGTATACTAGCAACGAGGGGAAAGTAGTACATCTACATACCCTTGTAGATCGCGAGCGGAAGCGTTCCAATGAACGGGGTTGATGGAGTCGTACTCGCCGTGATCCAAATCACCGATGACCGAGTGCCGAACGGACGGCACCTCCGCGTTCAACACACGTACGAAGCAGCGACGTCTCCTCCTTCTTGATCCAGCAAGGGGGAAGGAGAGGTTGATGGAGATCTAGCAGCACGACGGCGTGGTGGTGGAAGTAGCGGGGTCTCGGCAAGGCTTCGCCAAGCTTCTGCGAGAGGGAGAGCTGTTGCAGGGGGAGAGGGAGGCGCCAGGGGCTGTCATGTTGCTGCCCTCCCTCCCCCCACTATATATAGGCCCCCTGGGAGGGGGGCGCCGGCCTGGATCCCATCTGCAAGGGGGGCGGTGGCGGCCAGGGGGAAACTTACCCCCCAAGGCAAGTGGGGCGCCCCCCCACCCTAGGGTTTCCAACCCTAGGCGCAGGGGGGAGGCCCATGGGGGGCGCCCCAGCCCACTAGGGGCTGTTTCCCTTCCCACTTCAGCCCATGGGGCCCTCCGAGATAGGTGGCCCTACCCGGTGGGCCCCCGGGACCCTTCCGGTGGTCCCGGTACACTACCGGTGACCCCCGAAACTTTCCCGGTGGCCGAAACTTGACTTCCTATATATAATTCTTCACCTCCGGACCATTCTGGAACTCCTCGTGACGTCCGGGATCTCATCCGGGACTCTGAACAACTTTCGGGTTTCCGCATACTGATATCTCTACAACCCTAGCGTCACCGAACCTTAATTGTGTAGACCCTACGGGTTCGGGAGACATGCAGACATGACCGAGACGCCTCTCCGGTCAATAACCAACAGCGGGATCTGGATACCCATGTTGGCTCCCACATGTTCCACGATGATCTCATCGGATGAACCACGATGTCGAGGATTCAATCAATCCCGTATACAATTCCCTTTGTCAATCGGTACGTTACTTGCCCGAGATTCGATCGACGGTATCCCAATACCTTGTTCAATCTCGTTACCGGCAAGTCACTTTACTCGTACTGTAATGCATGATCCCGTTACTAACTCCTTAGTCACATTGAGCTCATTATGATGATGCATTACCGAGTGGGCCCAGAGATACCTCTCCGTCATACGGAGTGACAAATCCCAGTCTTGATCCGTGCCAACCCAACAGACAGTTTCGGAGATACCCGTAAGGCACCTTTATAGTCACCCAGTTACGTTGTGACGTTTGGTACACCCAAAGCACTCCTACGGTATCCGGGAGTTGCACGATCTCATGGTCGAAGGAAAAGATACTTGACATTGGAAAAGCTCTAGCAAACGAACTACACGATCTTTTATGCTATGCTTAGGATTGGGTCTTGTCCATCACATCATTCTCCTAATGATGTGATCCCGTTATCAACGACATCCAATGTCCATGGTCAGGAAACCGTAACCATCTATTGATCAACGAGCTAGTCAACTAGAGGCTTACTAGGGACATGGTGTTGTCTATGTATCCACACATGTATCTGAGTTTCCTATCCATACAATTCTAGCATGGACAATAAACGGTTATCATGAATAAGGAAATATAATAATAACCGATTTATTATTGCCTCTAGGGTATATTTCCAACAAGATCATCTTGAACTTCAATCAATTCCGGATCCACTTCATGTTCCGGATCCTTGAAGCAACGACGAAGTTGTGACACATGGAAGACGTCATGGACGTGAGAGAACTGAGGTGGCAACTCAAGTTGATAAGCCACCAGCCCACGACGGGCCAGAATGCGGAAAGGACCAATGTAGCACGGAGCTAGCTTGCCCTTGACTCCGAACCAATGAGTGCCTCTCAAAGGAGTGACACGCAGATAAGCTTGTTCACCAGGTTGATAAGTTGAACCCCAGTGTTTCCGGTCATAGTTGCTCTTCTGGCGGGACTGGGCCGCCTTGAGATTATCCCGGACAATGCGAACCTTCTCTTCAGCTTGTTGAATAATGTCTGGACCAATGAGCGTCCGTTCCCCAGTTTCTGACCAATTTAGAGGGGTTCGGCACTTACGTCCATAGAGCACTTCAAAGGGTGCCATCTTCAAGCTGGCTTGATAGCTGTTGTTATAAGAGAACTCCGCATAAGGGAGAGATTCTTCCCACTTCTTGCCGAAAGAAATAACACAAGCTCGAAGCATGTCTTCAAGAATTTGATTGACTCGCTCGACTTGGCCTTGGGATTGGGGATGATAAGCAGTGCTCCAGGTAATATGAGTTCCCATTGCCTCTTGGAAACTATCCCAGAACTTTGAAGTGAATATACTGCCGCAATCTGAACTGATCTCCTTCGGAATGCCGTGGAGTGACACAATTCTGGAGATATACAAGTTTGCTAATTGACTAGCAGTGATTGTCTCCTTGACTGGCAGAAAGTGAGAAACCTTCGAGAATTGGTCGATGACGATAAAGATAGCATCATTACCTTTCTGAGACTTGGGAAGGCCAGTGACAAAGTCTATTTGGATCTTATCCCACTTCCATTCAGGAATCGAAAGCGGTTGTAGAAGTCCAGCCGGTTTCTGATGTTCTGCTTTGACGCGACGACAAACGTCACATTCTTCAATATATCGAGCAATGTCTTGCTTCATATTAGACCACCAGTACTTCTGACGGATGTCTAGATACATCTTGGTACTTCCCGGATGAATAGAGAGAGGGGTGTCATGCGCTTCTTTCATCACCTTCTCTGTCATAAGCTCGAACCGGGGTACTACAATGCGATCTCTGAAGTATAAGGTTCCATCTTCACCAAGTGAGAAATCTCTGGATTTCTCTAATGCAAGATCCCTTTTCATCAGATCAACATGTGCATCTTTGGCTTGAGCAGACTTGATTGCTTTCAGAAGAGTTGGTTCCAAGACAAGGTTATTCAGAGAACCCTGTGGAACTAGTTGAAGGTTCAGCTTGCATAGCTCTTCATAAAGGCGGGGTTGAGCTTTGAAGACCATGTGATTGTTGCAATAAGACTTACGACTCAGGGCATCGGCCATTACATTAGCCTTGCCAGGGGTATAGGATATACCGCAGTTGTAGTCAGCAATAGCTTCCATCCATCGCTGCTGACGGAGGTTCAGATCTGGCTGAGTAAACAAGTACTTCAGACTCTGATGATCGGTGAAGATCTCGCAACGATTACCGAGAAGTTATTGTCGCCATAGCTTTAGTGCAAAGATAACCGCAGCAAGCTCGAGATCATGAACTGGGTAGTTCTCTTCATGAGGACGCACTTGACGGGAGGCATACGCAATTACTTTGCGCTCTTGCATTAGGACACAACCTAATCCTTGACGTGAAGCGTCGCAATAGATGACGAAGTCCTTGCGAGAATCAGGGGGAGCAAGCACTGGGGCAGAAGTCAGCTTGTCCTTGAGTGCCTGGAAACTTTCCTGACATTTGTCTGTCCAATCGAACTTAACGCCCTTGTGAAGCAGATTGGTCAGTGGCTTGGCAATCTTTGAGAAGTTCTCGACAAAGCGGTGACAATAGCTGGCTAGTCCGAGAAAGCTTCTAACTTGCTTGACAGTCTTCGGAGGGGTCCAGTCAAGAATAGCCTGAACGCGTTCTGGGTTGACGGCAATACCATCCTTGGAGATGACATGACCAAGGTAGGTGACTTCGGGTAACCAGAATTCACACTTGGAATACTTGGCATAAAGTTGATGCTTTCGAAGCTTCTCTAGAACAAGTCGAAGATGTTCAGCATGTTCTTCTTTGTTCTTCGGATATACTAGGATATCATCCAGATAGACTACGACAAACTTGTCGAGGTAATCCATGAATATGTAGTTCATCAGACGGGAGAATGTAGCTGGAGCATTGGTCAAGCCAAAAGACATGACGGTGTACTCGTAAGAACCATAACGAGTGACGAATGCGGTCTTTGGAATATCCTCTTCACGAACACGGATCTAGTGGTAACCCAACCTCAAGTCGAGTTTAGAGAAAATCGATGAACCAGCCAGTTGATCATACAGATCATTGATCCGAGGAAGGGGATATTTGTTCTGAATTATAGCTTGGTTGATAGGACGGTATTCTTGGACCAAACGGTTCGTTCCGTCCTTCTTCTTGACGAAGAGAGAAGGTGCTCCCCAAGCAGAGGAACTTGGACGAATGAAACCCTTGCGAAGAGATTTGTCGATTTCCTCCTTAAGTGCAAGGAGTTCATGAGGTGGCATCTTGTACGGTCGTTTGGCAATAGGAACAGTGCCTGGTTTCAAGTCGATGACGAACTCGAAAGCCCGAGCAGGGGGTATTCCTGGAGGTTCTTCTGGAAATACGTCTTGGAAGTCGCGAACGACTGGAATCTTTTCAATTCCCTCAAGAGGTGCTGCGTTCAACGCATTCAAAGCATAAAGTCGTGCTTCAGCGTTTTGAACAAGCTGAGCATGGTAGGTTACTATCTCATCGGAAGGATGTAGGAGGTGAACGACCTTGGTGGCGCAAACGATCGAGGCAGTATGCGCTTTAAACCATTCAATTCCCAGAATGAGGTCAATATTGGAAGACTCCAGAATAATGGGAGAAATAAGGAATTCCAACCCTTCAATTTCAACGGGGACGTCGCGAACAATCATGGTAGTTCGACACTGACCCGCAGGGGTGCGTACCACTATCGGGGTGTTCATGGGCTCGCATCGAATGTCGTGTGCGTATGCAAAATTTTCTGACATGAATGAATGCGATGCTCCTGAATCGAATAAAACAGAAGCCCGTACTGAATTAACGAGAAGAGTACCCATCACAGTGGCAGGCTGGTCTTGAGCTTCATTCATATCAACATGATTAGCCTGACCACGACCATAAGGTTTGGCATTGTTGTTATGGGGTTGATTGTTACGGCCAGTTGAAGGCAGAGCCAACTGGCTCTTTTTCTGATTGCATTCTTTAGCAAGGTGGCCTGGGCGGCCACATCTGAAGCACAGACCATCATTGGGATCGGGAGCAGGAGGTTGGGATGGTACATCTCGAAGAGGCTGCCTCTGCGGTGGAGGAGGCAGACGAGGTGCAGCATAGGACTGTCTTGGTGCGGGTGCAGTTGGACGATACATGCTGTGGGGGATCCATATCCGACGCTTCTGCGTGGACGGGCCCGAAGATGAGCCAGCGTCACGGCTGCGCCTGAGGGATCCCTGATGTTCCTGCAGACCAGTTTCGACATGAATGGCCTTGTTCACCAAGGTGGCGAAGTCGGCAAAGTCATGAACGAGCAGTGCTAGCTTGATATTAGGGTGAAGTCCATCACGAAACTTCTCTTGCTTACGAGCATCAGTTGCAATGTCTTCTTCAGCATAACGTGACAAGTCCAGAAATTCCCGTTGATAAGCATCTACAGACTTGTTGCCTTGGGTGAGGTTACGAAAATCTTGCTTCTTCCTGTCCATGATTCCCTGAGGAATGAAGCGGGCAGGGAAGGCAGCTTGGAAATCCGGCCAAGTGATGACCGTTCCAGCAGGTAGGGTACGCCTGTGGCTGTCCCACCATTGAGTAGCAGGACCCTTGAGGAAGAAGGATGCGAAGGTGACATAGCTGGCACGAGCAACACTAGCAGACTCCATTTCATACGTGATGTCGCGGAGCTAGTCATCAGCATCAAGGGGTTGAGTTGAGCTGCGGTAGATAGTTGGGTTGAGGCGCATGAAGTCCTGCAGAGTTACTGGGGTTGGCTGTTGATTCATATTCGGACGAGGAAACTGAGCCATCATTCCTTCCATGAACTGGCGGTTCAACTCAAATTGTTGCATCATTCCGGCAAAGAATTCGGGCGGTGGTGGATCGTTGGCACCATGACCACGACCACCGAGTCTAACCATCCTGCTAACATGTAACAGGGGGTAGTTCAGCATTGAGCATTTGCAAAGACAAGGACCATTCACGATGAAACATGCATAATGAAAGAGGTATGATGGATACCACTTCGTAGTCAACACGACAGTGTGTGTACTATTCAGAATACTATTATAAGGAATAACTATGGCTTATCCAACTTTGGGGTGAATGTGGTCACGGGATCCTAATGTTAGAGTTAGTAAATTTGTTTAACCCGAATGGAAGGGAGATCAGAGTCCCAGAGTATAGATGAGGAGTAAAAGATCCTAATACCACCCAATGGCGACGTGGGCCCGTAAGCCACATAGCCAATGTTAGTAAAAGTTTTTCAGTGACTAGACTCAACTTCGGCCAAGGAGTTGGAAAGGGGGCTACCTACAGGCTGTCGGCTCTGATACCAACTTGTGACGCCCTCGATTCAATCATACACTAATCATACACGCAAATGTGTACGATCAAGATCAAGGACTCACGGGAAGATATCACAACACAACTCTAGACACAAATTAAAATAATACAAGCTTTATATTACAAGCCAGGGGCCTGGAGGGCTCGAATATATAAGCTCGAATACACAAGAGTCAGCGGAAGCAACAATATCTGAGTACAGACATAAGTTGAACAGGGATGCCTTAAGAAGGCTAGCACAAAAGCAACACGATCGAAGAGGCACGGCCTCCTGCCGGGGAGCCTCCTGACTACTCCTGATCGTCGTCGGTTTCCACGTAGTAGTAGGCATCAGCGGTGGCATCTGGCTCCTGGGCTCCGACATCTGGTTGCATCAACCGGAAATAAGAAGAAAGGGGCAAAGGGGGAGCAAAGCAACCGTGAGTACTCATCCAAAGTACTCGCAAGCAAGGATCTACACTACATATGCAACATTATCAAAGGAAGGTTGTATATGTGGACTGGGCTGCAGAAATGCCAGAATAGAGAGAAGGCCTAGTCCTATCGAAGACTAGCATCTTCTGGAAACCACCATCTTGCAGCAACATGAGGGAGTAGAGTAGCATAACTAAAGTAGTAGTAGTGTTATCAACCTCGGCCAGAGATCCTTTCTCGACTCCCTGTGAGAAAGCAATCCCAGAGCCATACTATCCAGTTATCACCTCATCACAAGTATCCAGTTCTAGTTGTATCGATCGGGATACAACTCCAAGTGTCCGTTACCGTAGGACAGGCTATCGATAGATGTTTTCTTCCCTGCAGGGGTGCACCAACTTACCCACCACGCTCGATTAACTCCGGCAGGACACACTTTCCTGGGTCATGCCCGGCCTCGGCCAAACAATACGCCGCAACCCGACCTAGACTTAATAGATAGGTCAAGCACGCCGGACTAAACCTATGCCCCCAGGGGTCATGGGCCATCGCCCCGGGAACTCCTGCATGTTGCGTGGGCGGCCGGTGAGCAGACCGAGCTACCTCCTTAAAAAGGTATGAGCTTACCAGTCCAACCCGGCGCGCGCCGCTCAGTCGCTTGACGTCTATTAAGCTTCGGCTGATGCATACGACGCAGAACGCCCATACTATGCCCACGTGATGGTTAGTGCTATCGGGCCAGAGGCCCCTCGGATCAAATATCCAAACCGTTAGTGTGTTGTTAGTGCGGTCACGAGCAGAGACTCACGAAAGATGTGACCCCGTCGCCCCGTCTTGAGGACTTGCGGCAAGGGCTAAGAATGCCCGGCCACGCCTCGTATTCAACTCTCGGGTAACCTCCAGGTCAACCCGTCTCCACATCACTCGCGGGTACCCCTCAGGGTCGGCCCGCCTTTCCAAGTAACAGTTGTAAAGTCCAAGTATCCGTGTGTCCAAACATCAAGGGGAAAACCCGAGGAATCACCCCCGGTGGATTCCACTAGATGTAATCATCAAGGTGAACGTAAGAGGAATCACCCCCGAGGTTCACACTTGAGGGGTTGCACGACAGAGTCGTATCGGAAGTGGTTAAGGCAGAATCACCCTCGATGACCACGACCGAATAGCTACACTCCAGGGTTAACATCAGAAGTGCGGTAGAGGTCTCACCCTCGGCACTCGATAGTAACCCAGCAGTGTCGAGCAACTAAGGGGAAAGTGATGTGCGATGCCGGGGCCTAGTCTTCGATCCCGTTGATGGGGTCTTCGATGATGAAGCAGGGGGCAAGAAGGTCAAGGTGGGGGTCACTGATGGATCACTAACCAACCTATACTAAGCAGTTTAGGATAAGCAGGTAAGGTACAATGAGTAGGTTACAAAAGCAGGCTATGCATCAGAATAGGAGCAAACAATAACAGTAGCAAAATCTAATGCAAGCATGAGAGAATGGAATGGGCGATATCGGGATGATCAAAGGGGGGGCTTGCCTGGTTGCTCTGGCAAGGAGGGGTCGTCGTCGACGTAGTCGATCACCGGGGCATCATCGGCCTCGGGGTCTATCGGAGAGAATAGGGGGAAGAAACAGTAAATATAAGCAAACAGATGCAACGCTAAGCATGACATGACGATATGCGGTGCCGGGTGTGACCTAACGTAAGGCTACACGATATAGGTGAAGGGGGAATTCAACCGGGAATGTTTTCCCGGTTCCGGACCTGTGTCAGACAGATGACCGGAGGGGGAATGTTCCATGTTCAGATAGCTAGAGGCATCCGACTGATGAATGGACCGCGTATTCGGATTCGTTGGATTTTTCTGAGCAACTTTCATATAGAAAACATTTTCATCCGAATTACGGTTTATTTTCTATGAATTTTCAAAGATTAAACCATTTTTGCATTTGTTTTAATTCGCAAATAAACATAAAATACTAAGTGTACACAGCGATGTGCTAGCCACAGAGGCTGACTGGTGGGGTCCAGGGGGTGTCCAGTCAGCAGTTGACCAGTCAACTATTAACTGGTCAACAGGGTCAAATGGGGCCACATGTCATAGACTGGGTCAACCCAGTCAATAGTTTGACTTGTCAAACTAGACAGGGGACCCACATGTAAGTGACTAATTAGCTAAACTAATTACTTTTAATTATAAAATCATTTTAATTAGTTATTTAAGTGGTGGGGCCCGCACGTCAGTGGTACTGAGCTGCCCAGTCAGCAGTTGACTGGGTCAACTCAGTCAACAGGCCCCACGGGCCCACGGTCAGTGGCTCAGGCGACGGGCCCCAGGCGTCCACGTCAGCCCACGCCGGCGCTGGTGACCGGAGTAACTCCGGCGGGCCATTTCGCGGCGGCACATCGCCGACGAGGTTCGGAAATAGCCGTCCGGGGCCTATTTGACGCGCGAGAGGCGCCGTTCGGACGCGGTGAACGAAACACGTCGAGTGGCGGTAGCGGCAGTAGCTGGGGAGGCCGGAAAGGGCGCCGGCAACGAGTTGCGGCGGCGGCGGCTTCCGGGCAATGGCGGAATCGACGCTAGAGAGGGCGGTTGCACTAACTGGAGGGCGCTATGGGTCCCTACGGCGTCGAGGAGCACGGCCGAGAACTCGGTCGAGCTCAATGTCGACCGAAATGACGGTGACGAACGGCGCGGCGGCGGTTCGGCGATGAAGAAGAACGGCGATTGCGAGCGCGGGGAGAGGGGAGAAAGAGAGGGGTTCGGTGCGACAGCTTACGATGCGGCTCACGGTGGATGCTTAGGAGCGCAGCGGGTCGACGGAGTCGGCGACGGACGAAGCGGAGGAGCTCCGGCGATCCACCGTGGTCGCCGGCTCGATCCGGGCGATGTAGTGGCCTCCGGCTCGGACGCGAGGTCGGGAAAGAGGGAGAAGACATCGACGGTGCTGGTGGATAGGTCAGGAGGACGAGACGGCTCCGGTGGCCGCGGTGACGACGGAAGATGGCAGCGGGCGCGCTCGGGTCAGAGAGGGAGGAGTGAGCGAGCAGGAAGAGAGATCGACGAGGGAGAGAGAGGGCAAGTGGGCGAGTGGGGAGGGAGCCCGAGGCGTCGGGGCTGCCCTTATCCCCTCGCCGGCGACGTGGCAGCGCGGGGCGCCGCGCCGGGTCCGGTGGGAACGAGCTAGGGGGGCTCGGTCGCGTGAACAGAGAGGAGAGGGATGACCGGGGAGGGGGAGCGGGCCGGCCTAGCTAGGGTGGGCCGAGGCCCAATGGGAGGCCAGGGGCTCTAGCCCCTTTTTTCTCCTTTTGTTTTTGTTTTAACTTTTGCTTTCTTTTTTTAACAACTTTCTGTTATAGCTATTTTAGGCCATTTAGGTACTTTGCAAAAAAATGTTGGTTCACCACCAATATTACCAGAAGAATATTTTCCACATGATGAACATTTTAGTTTTCATGTTTGAGCATTTTGAATTTCATTCATAATTTGAAATTGAATTCAACTGGAATTTAAAAAGAGAGAGGAGAAAATGATGATCAAACACTTGTTTAGCAAAATGATTAACTTAACCCCAGGGGTTACTGTAGCATCATTACACCGGGGTGTTACAACTCTCCTCCTCTAAAAGAAATTCTCGTCCCGAGAATTAAGAGGTAGAAGGGAACTGGTCGGGGTATTCACCCCGGAAGTTATCTTCGCGTTCCCAAGTGGCTTCCTCTTTAGTGTGATTCGACCATTGCACCTTGAGGAACTTGGTAACCTTCTGGCGTGTTCGACGTTCAGCTTCTTCAAGAATGCAGATCGGATGCTCCTTGTATGTGAGATCATCTTGAACTTCAATCAATTCCGGATCCACATCATGTTCCGGATCCTTGAAGCAACGACGAAGTTGTGACACATGGAAGACGTCATGGACGTGAGAGAACTGAGGTGGCAACTCAAGTTGATAAGCCACCAGCCCACGACGGGCCTGAATGCGGAAATGACCAATGTAGCGCGGAGCTAGCTTGCCCTTGACTCCGAACCGATGAGTGCCTCTCAAAGGAGTGACACGCAGATAAGCTTGTTCACCAGGTTGATAAGTTGAACCCAGTGTTTCCGGTCATAGTTGCTCTTCTGGCGGGACTGGGCCGCCTTGAGATTATCCCGAACAATGCGAACCTTCTCTTCAGCTTGTTGAATAATGTCTGGACCAATGAGCTTCCGTTCCCCAGTTTCTGACCAATTCAGAGGGGTTCGGCACTTACGTCCATAGAGCACTTCAAAGGGTGCCATCTTCAAGCTGGCTTGATAGCTGTTGTTATAAGAGAACTCCGCATAAGGGAGAGATTCTTCCCACTTCTTGCCGAAAGAAATAACACAAGCTCGAAGCATGTCTTCAAGAATTTGATTGGCTCGCTCGACTTGGCCTTGGGATTGGGGATGATAAGCAGTGCTCCAGGTAATATGAGTTCCCATTGCCTCTTGGAAACTATCCCAGAACTTTGAAGTGAATATACTGCCGTGATCTGAACTGATCTCCTTCGGAATGCCGTGGAGTGACACAATTCTGGAGATATACAAGTTTGCTAATTGACTAGCAGTGATTGTCTCCTTGACTGGCAGAAAGTGAGCAACCTTCGAGAATTGGTCGATGACGACAAAGATAACATCATTACCTTTCTGAGACTTGGGAAGGCCAGTGACAAAGTCCATTTGGATCTTATCCCACTTCCATTCAGGAATCGGAAGCGGTTGTAGAAGTCCAGCCGGTTTCTGATGTTCTGCTTTGACGCGACGACAAACGTCACATTCTTCAATATATCGAGCAATGTCTTGCTTCATATTAGACCACCAGTACTTCTGACGGATGTCTAGATACATCTTGGTACTTCCCGGATGAATAGAGAGAGGGGTGTCATGCACTTCTTTCATCACCTTCTCTGTCATAAGCTCGAACCGGGGTACTACAATGCGATCTCTGAAGTATAAGGTTCCATCTTCACCAAGTGAGAAATCACTGGATTTCTCTAATGCAAGATCCCTTTTCATCAGATCAACATGTGCATCTTTGGCTTGAGCAGACTTGATTGCTTTCAGAAGAGTTGGTTCCAAGACAAGGTTATTCAGAGAACCCTGTGGAACTAGTTGAAGGTTCAGCTTGCATATCTCTTCATAAAGGCGGGGTTGAGCTTTGAAGACCATGTGATTGTTGCAATAAGACTTACGACTCAGGGCATCGGCCATTACATTAGCCTTGCCAGGGGTATAGGATATACCGCAGTTGTAGTCAGCAATAGCTTCCATCCATCGCTGCTGACGGAGGTTCAGATCTGGCTGAGTAAACAGGTACTTTAGACTCTGATGATCGGTGAAGATCTCGCAACGATTACCGAGAAGGTATTGCCGCCATAGCTTCAGTGCAAAGATAACCGAAGCAAGCTCGAGATCATGAACTGGGTAGTTCTCTTCATGAGGACGCACTTGACGGGAGGCATACGCAATTACTTTGCGCTCTTGCATTAGGACACAACCTAATCCTTGACGTGAAGCGTCGCAACAGATGACGAAGTCCTTGCGAGAATCAGGGCGAGCAAGCACTGGGGCAGAAGTCAGCTTGTCCTTGAGTGCCTGGAAACTTTCCTGACATTTGTCTGTCCAATCGAACTTAACGCCCTTGTGAAGCAAATTGGTCAGTGGCTTGGCAATCTTTGAGAAGTTCTCGACAAAGCGGTGACAATAGCTGGCTAGCCCGAGAAAGCTTCTAACTTGCTTGACAGTCTTCGGAGGGGTCCAGTCAAGAATAGCCTGAACGCGTTCTGGGTTGACGGCAATACCATCCTTGGAGATGACATGACCAAGGTAGGTGACTTCGGGTAACCAGAATTCACACTTGGAATACTTGGCATAAAGTTGATGCTCTCGAAGCTTCTCTAGAACAAGTCGAAGATGTTCAGCATGTTCTTCTTTGTTCTTCGAATATACCAGGATATCATCCAGATAGACTAGGACGAACTTGTCGAGGTAATCCATGAATATGTAGTTCATCAGACGGGAGAATGTAGCTGGAGCATTGGTCAAGCCAAAAGACATGACGGTGTACTCGTAAGAACCATAACGAGTGACGAATGCGGTCTTTGGAATATCCTCTTCACGAACACGGACCTGGTGGTAACCCAACCTCAAGTCGAGTTTAGAGAAAATCGATGAACCAGCCAGTTGATCATACAGATCATTGATCCGAGGAAGGGGATATTTGTTCTGAATTGTAGCTTGGTTGATAGGATGGTAGTCTTGGACCAAACGGTTCGTTCCGTCCTTCTTCTTGACGAAGAGAGAAGGTGCTCCCCAAGCAGAGGAACTTGGACGAATGAAACCCTTGCGAAGAGATTTGTCGATTTCCTCCTTAAGTTCAAGGAGTTCATGAGGTGGCATCTTGTACGGTCGTTTGGCAATAGGAACAGTGCCTGGTTTCAAGTCGATGACGAACTCGAAAGCCCGAGCAGGGGGTATTCCTGGAAGTTCTTCTGGAAATACGTCTTGGAAGTCGCGAACGACTGGAATCTTTTCAATTCCCTCAAGAGGTGCTGCGTTCAACGCATTCAAAGCATAAAGTCGTGCTTCAGCGTTTTGAACAAGCTGAGCATGGTAGGTTACTATCTCATCGGAAGGATGTAGGAGGTGAACGACCTTGGTGGCGCAAACGATCGAGGCAGTATGCGCTTTAAACCATTCCATTCCCAGAATGAGGTCAATATTGGAAGACTCCAGAATAATGGGAGAAATAAGGAATTCCAACCCTTCAATTTCAACGGGGACGTCGCGAACAATCATGGTAGTTCGACACTGACCCGCAGGGGTGCGTACCACTATCGGGGTGTTCATGGGCTCGCATCGAATGCCGTGTGCGTATGCAAAATTTTCTGACATGAATGAATGCGATGCTCCTGAATCGAATAAAACAGAAGCCGGTACTGAATTAACGAGAAGAGTACCCATCACAGTGGCAGGCTGGTCTTGAGCTTCATTCATATCAACATGATTAGCCTGACCACGACCATAAGGTTTGGCATTGTTGTTATGGGGTTGATTGTTACGGCCAGTTGAAGGCAGAGCCAACTGGCTCTTTTTCTGATTGCATTCTTTAGCAAGGTGGCCTGGGCGGCCACATCTGAAGCACAGACCATCATTGGGACCGGGAGCAGGAGGTTGGGATGGTACATCTCGAAGAGGCTGCCTCTGCGGTGGAGGAGGCAGACGAGGTGCAACATAGGACTGTCTTGGTGCGGGTGCAGTTGGACGATACATGCTGTGGGGGATCCATATCCGACGCTTCTGTGCGGACGGGCCCGAAGATGAGCCAGCGTCACGGCTGCGCCTGAGGGATCCCTGATGTTCCTGCAGACCAGTTTCGACATGAATGGCCTTGTTCACCAAGGTGGCGAAGTCGGCAAAGTCATGAACGAGCGGTGCTAGCTTGATATCAGAGTGAAGTCCATCACGAAACATCTCTTGCTTACGAGCATCAGTTGCAATGTCTTCTTCAGCATAACGTGACAAGTCCAGAAATTCCCATTGATAAGCATCTACAGACTTGTTGCCTTGCGTGAGGTTACGGAAATCTTGCTTCTTCCTGTCCATGATTCCCTGAGGAATGAAGCGGGCACGGAAGGCAGCTTGGAAATCCGGCCAAGTGATGACCGTTCCAGCAGGTAGGGTACGCCTGTGGCTGTCCCACCATTGAGCAGCAGGACCCTTGGGGAAGAAGGATGCGAAGGTGACATAGCTGGCAGGGGCAACACTAGCAGACTCCATTTCATACGTGATGTCGCGGAGCCAGTCATCAGCATCAAGGGGTTGAGTTGAGCTGCGGTAGATAGTTGGGTTGAGGCGCATGAAGTCCTGCAGAGTTACTGGGGTTGGCTGTTGATTCATATTCGGACGAGGAAACTGAGCCATCATTCCTTCCATGAACTGGCGGTTCAGCTCAAATTGTTGCATCATTTCGGCAAAGAATTCGGGCGGTGGTGGATCGTTGGCACCACGGCCACGGCCAGCGGGTCTAACCATCCTGCTAACATGTAACAGGGGGGTAGTTCAGCATTGAGCATTTGCAAAGACAAGGACCATTCATGATGAAACATGCATAATGAAAGAGGTACGATGGATACCACTTCGTAGTCAACACGACAGTGTGTGTACTATTCAGAATACTATTCTAAGGAATAACTATGGCTTATCCAACTTTGGGGTGAATGTGGTCACGGGATCCTAATGTTAGAGTTAGTAAATTCGTTTAACCCGAATGGAAGGGAGATCAGAGTCCCAGAGTATAGATGAGGAGTAAAAGATCCTAATACCACCCAATGGCGACGTGGGCCCGTAAGCCACACACCCAATGTTAGTAAAAGTTTTTCAGCGACTAGACTCAACTTCGGCCAAGGAGTTGGAAAGGGGGCTACCTACAGGCAGTCGGCTCTGATACCAACTTGTGACGCCCTCGATTCAATCGTACACTAATCATACACGCAAATGTGTACG
Organism: Aegilops tauschii subsp. strangulata; assembly: GCF_002575655.3. Classification (NCBI taxonomy): domain Eukaryota; kingdom Viridiplantae; phylum Streptophyta; class Magnoliopsida; order Poales; family Poaceae; genus Aegilops; species Aegilops tauschii. The sequence continues at coordinate 63,188,975 of NC_053038.3, read as the reverse complement.
ATCAAGATCAAGGACTCACGGGAAGATATCACAACACAACTCTAGACACAAATTAAAATAATACAAGCTTTATATTACAAGCCAGGGGCCTGGAGGGCTCGAATACACAAGAGTCAGCGGAAGCAACAATATCTGAGTACAGACATAAGTTGAACAGGGATGCCTTAAGAAGGCTAGCACAAAAGCAACACGATCGAAGAGGCACGGCCTCCTGCCGGGGAGCCTCCTAACTACTCCTGATCGTCGTCGGTCTCCACGTAGTAGTAGGCATCGGCGGTGGCATCTGGCTCCTGGGCTCCGACATCTGGTTGCATCAACCGGAAATAAGAAGAAAGGGGCAAAGGGGGAGCAAAGCAACCGTGAGTACTCATCCAAAGTACTCGCAAGCAAGGATCTACACTACATATGCAACATTATCAAAGGAAGGTTGTATATGTGGACTGGGCTGCAGAAATGCCAGAATAGAGAGAATGCCTAGTCCTATCGAAGACTAGCATCTTCTGGAAACCACCATCTTGCAGCAACAGGAGGGAGTAGAGTAGCATAACTAAAGTAGTAGTAGTGTTATCAACCTCGGCCAGAGATCCTTTCTCGACTCCCTGTGAGAAAGCAATCCCAGAGCCATACTATCCAGTTATCACCTCATCACAAGTATCCAGTTCTAGTTGTATCGATCGGGATACAACTCCAAGTGTCCGTTACCGTAGGACAGGCTATCGATAGATGTTTTCTTCCCTGCAGGGGTGCACCAACTTACCCACCACGCTCGATTAACTCCGGTCGGACACACTTTCCTGGGTCATGCCCGGCCTCGGCCAAACAATATGCCGCAACCCGGCCTAGACTTAATAGAGAGGTCAAGCACGCCGGACTAAACCTATGCCCCCGAGGGTCATGGGCCATCGCCCCGGGAACTCCTGCACGTTGCGTGGGCGGCCGGTGAGAAGACCTAGCTACCTCCTTAAAAAGGTAGGAGCTTACCAGTCCAACCCGGCGCGCGCCGCTCAGTCGTTTGACGTCTGTTAAGCTTCGGCTGATGCATACGACGCAGAACGCCCATACTATGCCCACGTGATGGTTAGTGCTATCGGGCCAGAGGCCCCTCGGATCAAATATCCAAACCGTTAGTGTGTTGTTAGTGCGGTCACGAGCAGAGACTCACGAAAGATGTGACCCCGTCGCCCCGTCTCGAGGACTTGCGGCAAGGGCTAAGAATGCCCGGCCACGCCTCGTATTCAACTCTCGGGTACCCTCCAGGTCAACCCGTCTCCACATCACTCGCGGGTACCCCTCACGGTCGACCCGCCTTTCCAAGTAACAGCTGTAAAGTCCAAGTATCCGTGTGTCCAAACATCAAGGGGAAAACCCGAGGAATCACCCCCGGTGGATTCCACTCGATGTAATCATCAAGGTGAACGTAAGAGGAATCACCCCGAGGTTCACACTTGAGGGGTTGCACGACAGATTCGTATCGGAAGTGGTTAAGGCGGAATCACCCTCGATGACCACGACCGAATAGCTACACTACAGGGTTAACATCAGACGTGCTGTAGAGGTCTCACCCTCGGCACTCGATAGTAACCCAGCAGTGTCGAGCAACTAAGGGGAAAGTGATGTGCGATGCCGGGGCCTGGTCTTCGATCCCGTTGATCGGGTCTTCGATGATGAAGCAGGGGGCAACAAGGTCAAGGTGGGGGTCACTGATGGATCACTAACCAACCTATACTAAGCAGTTTAGGATAAGAAGGTAAGGTACAATGAGTAGGTTACAAAAGCAGGCTATGCATCAGAATAGGAGCAAACAATAACAGTAGCAAAATCTAATGCAAGCATGAGAGAATGGAATGGGCGATATCGGGATGATCAAAGGGGGGGCTTGCCTGGTTGCTCTGGCAAGGAGGGGTCGTCGTCGATGTAGTCGATCACCGGGGCATCATTGGCCTCGGGGTCTATCAGAGAGAATAGGGGGAAGAAACAGTAAATATAAGCAAACAGATGCAACGCTAAGCATGACATGACGATATGCGGTGCCGGGTGTGACCTAACGTAAGGCTACACGATATAGGTGAAGGGGGAATTCAACCGGGAATGTTTTCCCGGTTCTGGATGTGTGTTAGACAGATGACCGGAGGGGGAATGTTCCATGTTCAGATAGCTAGAGGCATCCGACTGATGAATGGACCGCGTATTCGGATTCCTTGGATTTTTCTGAGCAACTTTCACATAGAAAACATTTTCATCCGAGTTACGGTTTATTTTCTATGAATTTTCAAAGATTAAACCATTTTTGCATTTGTTTTAATTCGCAAATAAACAAAAAATACTAAGTGTACACAGCCATGTGCTAGCCACAGAGGCTGACTGGTGGGGTCCAGGGGGTGTCAAGTCAGCAGTTGACCAGTCAACTATTAACTGGTTAACAGGGTCAAATGGGGCCACATGTCATAGACTGGGTCAACCCAGTCAATAGTTTGACTGGTCAAACTAGACAGGGGACCCACGTGTAAGTGACTAATTAGCTAAACTAATTACTTTTAATTATAAAATCATTTTAATTAGTTATTTAAGTGGTGGGGCCCGCACGTCAGTGGTACTGAGCTGCCCAGTCAGCAGTTGACTGGGTCAACTCAGTCAACAGGCCCCACGAGCCCACGGTCAGTGGCTCAGGGGACGGGCCCCAGGCGGCCACGTCAGCCCACGCCGGCGCTGGTGACCGGAGTAACTCCGGCGGGCCATTTCGCGGCGGCGCATCGCCGGCGAGGTTCGGAAATAGCCGTCCGGGGCCTATTTGACGCGCGAGAGGCGCCGTTCGGACGCGGTGAACGAAACACGTCGAGTGGCGGCAGCGGCAGTAGCTGGGGAGGCCGGAAAGGGCGCCGGCAACGAGTTGTAGCGGCGGCGGCTTCCGGGCAACGGCGGAATCGATGCTAGAGAGGGCGGTTGCACTAACTGGAGGGCGCTACGGGTCCCTACGGCGTCGAGGAGCACGGCCGAGAATTCGGTCGAGCTCAATGTCGACCGAAACGACGGTGACGAACGGCGCGGCGGCGGTTTGGCCATGAAGAAGAACGGCGATTGCGAGCACGGGGAGAGGGGAGAAAGAGAGGGGTTCGGTGCGGCAGCTTACGATGCGGCTCACGGTGGCCCTTGGATGCTTAGGAGCGCAGCAGGTCAACGGAGTCGGCGACGGATGGAGCGGAGGAGCTCCGGCGATCCACGGTCGTCGCCAGCTCGATCCGGGCGATGTAGTGGCCTCCGGCTCGGACGCGAGGCCGGGGAAGAGGGAGAAGACGTCGACGGTGCTGGTGGACAGGTCAGGAGGACGAGACGGCTCCGGTGGCCGCGGTGACGACGGAAGATGGCAGCGGGCGCGCTCGGGTCAGAGGGAGGGGAGTGAGCGAGCAGGAAGAGAGATCGACGAGGGAGAGAGGGGGCAAGTGGGCGAGTGGGGAGGGAGCCCAAGGCGTCGGGGCTGCCCTTATCCCCTCGCCGGCGACGTGGCAGCGCGGGGCGCCGCGCCGGGTCCGGTGGGAACGAGCTGGGGGGGCTCGGTCGCGTGAACAGAGAGGAGAGGGATGACCGGGGAGGGGGAGCGGGCCGGCCTAGCTGGGGTGGGCCGAGGCCCAATGGGAGGCCAGGGGCTCTAGCCCCTTTTCTCTCCTTTTGTTTTTGTTTTAACTTTTGCTTTCTTTTTTTAACAACTTTCTGTTATAGCTATTTTAGGCCATTTAGGTACTTCGCAAAAAAATGTTGGTTCACCACCAATATTACCAGAAGAATATTTTCCACACGATGAACATTTTAGTTTTCATGTTTGAGCATTTTGAATTTCACTCATAATTTGAAATTGAATTCAACTGGAATTTAAAAAGAGAGAGGAGAAAATGATGATCAAACACTTGTTTAGCAAAATGATTAACTTAACCCCAGGGGTTACTGTAGCATCATTACACCGGGGTGTTACACTTAGGCTCTTGGTTGTCCTTGAATATTACCTTGGGGTGCCTTGGGCATCCCCAAGCTTAGGCTCTTGCCACTCTTTAGTCCGTAGTCCATCAAAACTTTACCCAAAACTTGAAAAATTCACAACACAAAACTTTAACAAAACTTCGTGAGATAGGTTAGTATGATAAAAACAAATCATTCACTTTGGTACTGCCAAGACAAGATTCATAATTGTTTCTACATAATGCCTAATGTACCTTATCATTTCCACAATTTATATCACTTAATATAAGCTATGAAAACACAAAAACAAGCAAACTATGCATTAAAAACAAAATCTGTCAAAAAACAGAACAATCTGTAATGATCTGGATAACACCATACTTCTGCTACTCCAAAAATTCGGAAAATTAGGAAAACCTGGGCAATTGTTTATTAATCTTCTGCAAAAAGAATCAACTCAAAACCACACTTCTGTTAGAAATGAGAATTGTTTTCGTGAGCGCAAAAGTTTCTGTTTTTCAGCAAGATCAAATCAACTATTACCGTGAGCCATCCCAAAGGTCTTGCTTGGCACTTCAATGAAACAAAAGCTATAAAATATGATTACTACAGTAGCTTAATGATGTGAACACACAAAAGAAGTAGATAATGGTGTTGGGTTGTCTCCCAACAAGCGCTTTTCTTTAATGCCTTTCTAGCTAGGAATGATGATTTCAATATGCTCGCATAAAAGTAAAGAATGGAAACACAAAGAGAGCATCATGAAGCACATGACAAGCACATTTAAGCCTAACCCACTTCCTATGCATAGGGATTTTGTAAGCAAATAACTTATGGGAACAAGAATCAACTTGCATAGGAAGATAAAACAAGCATAACTTCAAGATTTTCAACATTGATGACCCACAAGTGTAGGGGATCTATCGTAGTCCTTTCGATAAGTAAGAGTGTCGAACCCAACGAGGAGCAGAAGGAAATGATAAGCGGTTTTCAGTAAGGTATTCTCTGCAAGCACTGAAATTATCGGTAACAGATAGTTTTGTGATAAGGTAATTTGTAACGGGTAACAAGTAATGAAAGTAAATAAGGTGCAGCAAGATGGCCCAATCCTTTTTGTAGCAAAGGACAAGCCTGGACAAACTCTTATATAAAGGAAAACGCTCCCGAGGACACATGGGAATTACCGTCAAGCTAGTTTTCATCACGCTCATATGATTCGCGTTTGTTACTTTGATAATTTGGTATGTGGGTGGACCGGTGCTTGGGTACTGCCCTTTCTTGGACAAGCATCCCACTTATGATTAACCCCTATTGCAAGCATCCGCAACTACAAAAGAAGTATTAAGGTAAACCTAACCGTAGCATGAAACATATGGATCCAAATCAGCCCCTTACGAAGCAACTCATAAACTAGGGTTTAAGCTTCTGTCACTCTAGCAACCCATCATCTACTTATTAATTCCCAATGTCTTCCTCTAGGCCCAAACAATGGTGAAGTGTCATGTAGTCGACGTTCACATAACACCACTAGAGGAGAGACAACATACATCTCATCAAAATATCGAACGAATACCAAATTCACATGACTACTTATAGCAAGACTTCTCCCATGTCCTCAGGAACAAACGTAACTAGTCACAAATCATATTCATGTTCATAATCAGAGGGATATTAATATGCATAAAGGATTTGAACATATGATCTTCCACCAAATAAACCAACTATCATCAACTACAAGGAGTAATCAACACTACTGGCAACCGACAGGTACCAATCTGAGGCTTTGGGACAAAGATTGGATACAAGAGATGAACTAGGGTTTTAGATGAGATGGTGCTGGTGAAGATGTTGATGGAGATTGACCCCCTCCCGCTGAGAGGACCGATGGTGATGATGATGATGATGATTTCCCCCTCCCGAAGGGATGTTTCCTCGGCAGAACAGCTCCGCCGGAGCCCTAGATTGGTTCCACCAAGGTTCCCCCTCGTGGCGGCGGTGTTTCGTCCCGAAAGCTTGCTTATGATTTTTTCCAGGGTAAAAGACTTCATATAGCAGAATATGGGCACCGGAGGCCTGCCAGGGGGCCCACGAGGCAGGGGGCGCGCCCAGGGGGGTAGGGCGCGCCCCCCACCCTCGTGGCCAGGGTGTGGGCCCCCTCTGGTTGATTCTTTCTCCAGTATTTTTTATATATATTCCAAAACGTGCCTCCGTGAAGTTTCAGGACTTTGGAGTTGTGCAGAATAGGTCTCTAATATTTGTTCCTTTTCCAACCCAGAATTCCAGCTGCCGGCATTCTCTCTCTTCATGTAAACCTTGTAAAATAAGAGAGAAAAGGCATAAGTATTGTGACATAATGTGTAATGACAGCCCATAATGCAATAAATATCGATATAAAAGCATGATGCAAAATGGACATATCAACTCCCCCAAGCTTAGACCTTGCTTGTCCTCAAGCGAAGCCGATAACGAAAAATATGTCCACATGTTTAGAGATAGAGGTGTCGATAAAATAAAATACGGACATGAGGGCATCATGATCATTCTTATAACAGCAACATATATAAATATTGTCATATGATTTCTTATGCTAAAGTAACAATCTATTCATAATGTAAAGTATGAATTAGAAATTTCATTGAGAACCAACAAACTATAATCTTAGTCGTTGAAGCAATTGCAATTTATCATAACATCGGAAAGAGTCAATATAAGAGCTTTTCAGCAAGTTCACATACTCAACTATCATTTAGTCTTTCATAGTTGATAACACTCACGCAATACTTATGGGTATGGAGTTTTAATCGGACACAGAGAAAGATAGGGGCTTATAGTGTTGCCTCCCAACCTTTTACCTCAAGGGTAATGTCAACAATAATAATTCATGCTAACTTACATCCAATTGGATATATATATATATATATATATATATATATATATATATATATATATATATATATATATATATATATATATATATATATATATATATATAAGGATCTTTCCAACACAAGGTTCTTGCCAAAGGATGAAATGTAAAAAGGAAAGGTGAAGATCACCATGACTCTTGTATAAGGTATAAGACAAAAGTAAAAGATAGGCCCTTCGCAGAGGGAAGCAGAGGTTGTCATGTGCTTTTATGGTTGGATGCACGAAATCTTAATGCGAAAGAACATCACTTTATATTGCCACTTGTGATATGGACCTTTATTATGCAGTCTGTCGCTTTTATTTCTTCCACGTCACAATATCGTATAAAGCTTATTTTCTCCACACTAATAAATCATACATATTTATAGAGCAATTTTTATTGCATGCAACAATGACAACTTACTTGAAGGATCTTACTCAATCCATAGGTAGATATGGTGGACTCTCACGGCAAAACCGGGTTTAAGGATATTTGGAAGCACAAGTAGTATCTCTACTTGGTGCAAAGAATTTGGCTAGCATGAGAGTGAAAGGCAAGCTCAACATGTTGGATGATCCATGACAATATACTTTATTTCGGATATAAGAAAACATAACCCATTACGCTGTCTTCCTTTTCCAACATCAACTCTTTAGCATGTCATATTTTAACGAGTGCTCACAATCATAAAAGATGTCCAAGATAGTGTATTTATATGTGAAAACCTCTCTTTCTTTATTACTTCCTATTAATTGCAACGATGACCAAAACTATGTTTGTCAACTCTCAACAACTTTTATTCATCATACTCTTTATATGTGAAGTCATTACTCTCCATAAGATCAATATGATCTCTTTATTTTTTTTATTCTTTTCTTTTATTCCCACAAGATCATAGTAAGATAATCAAGCCCTCGACTCAAAACTAATCTTTATTATATAGAGCTCACGGACTCGATTACATAGAAGGAACATAAAGCAAAACCCAAAACTAAATCATACTAAAACTTTATTCTACTAGATCAAGATATTACCAAAAGGATCGAACTAAGAAAAACGGTAAAGATGGAAGTGTGATGGTGATACGATACCGTGGCACCTCCCCCAAGCTTGGCACACTATTGGAATCAGCAGATTTGCCGTCTGCCGACTCTTTGCCGTCTGCTAGCGGACGACAAAGAAAGGCTTTGCCGTCAGCCACCAGAAAATGGACGGCAAAGAGTAGCGGACGGCAACGGAAGGCTTTTCCATCAGCCGTATCTTTGCCGTCCGCTAGCGGACGACAAAGAAGCTTTGCCGTTTGCTAGCTGCCGACAAAGAGGGTGGGTGGCGGGCTTCCGAGGACGACCTAACGGCCGTCACGGCCGTTTTCTTTGCCGTCCGCCAGCGGACGGCAAAGAAAACTGCCGGTTTAACAGTCGTTTCCCCCCTGGCCCACCCCACTAGGTACGCTCTTTGCCGTCTGCTAGCAGACGACAAAGAGCTGTGACCTACTAGCAGAAAAGGGGCCGCGCCCGCGCCGTCGCCCTCGACTGCCGCCCCGCCCCGCCACCTCGCCCCGCCGCCACGCCGTCCCGTCCCATCGCCCCACCGCCCTGCCCCATCGCCCCACCACCCCACCGCCTCATCGCCACACCGCCCCGCCGCCACGCTTCCCCGGCCCGGCGCCCGCCCCATCGCCCTACCGCCCCGCCCCGGCTTGCCGCCCCACCCCCGCCCCCCGCCCCGGCTTGCTGCACCACCCCCGCCGCGGCGCCCGGCCCGCCCCGGCTTGCCGCCCCGCCCCGCACCACCCCCTGGCTCGCCGCCCCGCCCCGGCGCCCGTCGCCTCCTCCACCACCGCCGGAGCCAAGGTGATTTTTTTCTACTGTTATTTGTGTTTAGGTTTAGGTTATAGTGGTAGGATTAGGTTACTGCCAGGTTTAGGTTTAGATAATTAGAAGAAAAAAAAATTGAAAAAAGAAGAATAAGTAGAAGAAGAGGAAAAAGGAAAAAAAGGAAGAGGGTTGCCGAGGGGATAGATGGTGGAGCCAGTGGGTCCTGCCGGTCCCGACGCCCATGCCAAGAACCCCCTGGTCTGAGTGCCGACTCATCGACCGTGCGTCGCCATACCTGAGGGCGCCCGGGGACGAGCGGGTTAGGGGGTTCCTCGGTGTTGATGGAACCCTAAGTAACAAGTGTCGTCGGTGCGAGATACATGTGGCCGTCGGTGTCGAGCACTACATCCACGTCCCACAAGTGACGCCGACGTCCGGCGTCCCAAAGCAACTGTTCTCGGCATCGATGGTGGTCAAACACCATTGCGAATTTGTTCGACCGTCATCGGCCACCAGAACTATTGTTGCGGGACGCCTGGCGCCGGCTTCACTTGTGGGATGTGGATCTAGTGTTCAACGCCGACCGCCTCATGTAACTTGCACCGATGGTAGTTGCTATTTAGTTTACCCGGGGACGAGCGGGTTAGGGGGTTCCTTAGTGTCGATGGTACCCTAAATAGCAAGTATCGTCAGTGCGAGGTACATGTGGCCGTCGGTGTCGAATATTACATCCACGTCCCACAAGTGACACAGGGGTCCTGCGTCCAGCAGCAACAGTTCTCGGCGTCGATGGCGGTCGAACACCATTGCGAATTTGTCTGGCAGCCTCAGAGATGACGATTGAAAGCTAAGTGTTGAAACTTGAAACACCCAGACTAACTCAAGTCGGTTTGGTTGTTTGAAATTTCAAAACTTGGCTTTAATCCTCATCGCAGAGGCTGCCAGACAAATTCGCCAAGGTGTTCGACCGTCATCGGCCACCAGAACTATTCTTGCGGGATGCCGGGTGCCGACTTCACTTGTGGGATGTGGATCTAGTGTTCAACGCCGACCGCCTCATGTAACTTGCACCGATGGTAGTTGCTATTTAGTTTACCTGGGGACGAGCGGGTTAGGGGGTTCCTCGGTGTCGATGGTACTCTAAATAGCAAGTATCGTCAGTGCGAGGTACATGTGGCCGTCAGTGTCGAATACTTGCTATTTAGGGTTCCATCGACGCCAAGGACCCCCTAACCCGCTCGTCCTGTTGTAAATATTTAGTTAGGTCGACAGAAGAAACAAAATTGCTATGTTACTCATCTTTCGATTTAAATGTGCAGTTATTTCGTCGCTGCGAGGGTCTAGTGTTCGACGAGCTCCGCCCCTGCGTTCGTTGGTGAGCACAAATGACATCTCCTCCTCCCCCCTTCATTTGCTCTGTTCCGGTCTTCGTGCCAATGAAACTTGCTAGCTATAGGTGTCAATCATCAGTATGCGTAACCACTATGCGTCTCCCGTTCAAAAGGGTTACATCTATAAATATGCATGCATTTGCATATTTATAATCGTGATTCTTTCGAATTGCCCAACGTTATCCATGGACAGCCCGAGTATGTGTAGATTGGGTTCGTTTTCCCATATGCTCTGCTCCGGATCCGATGCAGAATTTTTTCAGTGCCTCCCTGTTGTTCTCCGGGTACATATCCTCTCTGCTTATTACCGAGACGTGTATCAGGAGAACAGCGGGGAGGTGCTGCCGAAATTTTGCGTTGGATCCGGAGCAGAGCATGGGAAAATGAACCCAATCTACACATACTCGGGTGGGATTAGGACCTATCTTTACCTATTAGCGTGTAGGTTGCATGGACGTAATAAAACTGACAAACTCCATTAACTGATGGATATGGTTTGCTTAATTATGTATATATTTCTTGTGTGTCCAGTAGGAAGTCAATATGAATGATCGTGCGTGGATGTACACCGGTTACACTAGTCAGAAAGTTTGGACCGAGGAATGGTTAACAAAAACCAAGGGGTTTGTTAGAGCCGCATTTGCAAATGGCTAGGAATTAAGCTGGTGCCCCTGTGTCCGGTGAGACAACTATAAAAAGAGGGACGAGCTTGAAATGAGTAAAGACCTGCAGAAGTTTGGTTTTACGCCTGGTTACACAGCCTGGACATTACATGGTGAGTCTGCCCAATGTGCCAGAGCCGAGGTGGTTCCTCGTCGCACCGACGAGCATGGTACCGGGACCGCAGACATGGTGCAAGACTTTGACGATGCTCGGGACTCGGACGAGGAGATGGAGGAATCTGCAAAGGCCTTCACTGAAATGTTGGAGTCCTCAAAACGTCCTCTCCACAAGCACACTGAGCTTTGTCAGCTAGATGCCATCTCACAAATAATGGCTTTCAAGGCTCAATTCAACTTGGGCAGAGAATGCTACGACGCGATGATGACAGTATTCAGACGATTTCTACCCAAAGGCCATGTGCTACCTCCAAACCTGTACCAGTCAGACAAAATCCTCCGTGCTCTTAAGATGCCCTGTGAGAAGATACATGCCTGTGAGAAAGGATGTGTCTTATTTAGGCTTCAGTATGAGGACTTGAACTATTGTCCCATTTGCAATTCTTCCAGGTATGTTGTGGTAGACAACGGTATGGGTGAGAAGACGCAGACCAAAATACCCGTTAATGTTCTTCGGTATATGCCAATCGTACCAAGACTTCAACATCTTTTCATGGTCGAAGAGACGGCCAGACAGATGACATGGCACAAAACGGGCAAAAGAACCGAACTAGATGCAGATGGGAATGTGATGATGGTGCACACATCGGATGGTGAAGCGTGGAAGCGCTTCGATGCATTACATAAGGAAAAACTGGCAGATCCAAGGCATCCTCGAGTCGCCATCAACACGGATGGGTTCAGTGTGTTTGGTCAGGCGGCAGCCCCATACAGTTGTTGGCCCGTGTTTGTCATTCCACTCAATCTCCCCCCCGGGCAGATTATGCAAAGAAAGAACATTTTCCTGACGTTGATAATTCCAGGGCCCAACTATCTGGGGAAGAATATGAATGTGTACATGCAGCCGCTTAAGGACGAATTGCAAGAAGCTTGGGATAATGGGTTCAAGACATACGACGCCTTTAGCAAACAAAACTTCATAATGCGTGTCTGGTACATGTACTCGACGCATGACTTGCCGGCGTATGCGCTATTCGTTGGCTGGTGTATGCATGGAAGGTTCCCGTGCCCCACATGCAAGGGAGCTCTTGAGTTTCGTTGGCTGACGGCAGGGCACAAGTATACTTGCTTCGACTTGCATAGACCGTTTCTAGATCCTCGCCATAAGTTCAGGAAAGACAAGAAGAACTTCATCAAAGGTAGAGTTGTCAAACACTCTGCACCACCTGCGTTGATAGGCCAACAGACCCTAGATCAGTTAAACGCTCTCGAGCTAGATCCAGAGCATCCAGGGTATTTCAAGGGGTATAATAAGGAACACGCCTGGACTCACAAGACATGCTTGTGGGATCTGCCTTACTTCAAAGACCTCCTTTGACCACACAACATTGACGTGATGCACACTGAAAAGAATATCGCCGAAGCCATTTTTGGTACATTGTTTGGCATAGAGGGGAAATCAAAGGATAATATTAAGGCTAGAGTCGATCAAGAGGAGCTATGTGATAGACCGTTACAAAACATGCAAGAACCAAAAGGAAAGCAGAACTGGACGAAGCCAAAGGCATGGTTCAATCTTGGAAGGCCAGCTATGAAGGAAATTATTTTGTCGGTGAAAATGTAGTTGATGTTCCCCGATGGGTATGCAGCAAATCTAAAGAGGGGAGCGAGTCTTGAAAAATTGAAAATGTTTGGTCAAAAAAGTCATGATTAACACATATGGATTGAGCGGATAATGTCGGTGATGTTGCGTGGCTTCATCCCTGAGGATGAATGGCTAGTACTGGCAGAGCTGAGCTATTTCTTCCGTGTTCTTTGTGCAAAAGAACAATCGCCTGGCCTCCTAGAAGAAATGGAACAGTTGGCGCCGGAGTTGATCTGCAAGTTAGAGATGATCTTTCCGCCAAGCTTCTTTAATCCAATGCAACACTTGATTTTGCATCTCCCGACCGAGGCACGATTGGGGGGGGGGGACCGTGCAAAATCGTTGGTGCTACTCAACTGAGAGGAAGCAGAAGACTCTTCGAGCAAAATGTAAACATAAACGTAGATGTGAGGCATCGATGGCCGAGGCATTCATCACCGAGGAGGCGGCAAACTTCGTGACAGCATACTACGAAGCAAAAAATCGTCATTTGCATAATCCGAAGCCTCGGTACAATGCTGACGACCCTAAAAAGGGTCGATCCAACCTCAGCCTATTCAAAGGGAATCTCGCACCAGCTAGTGGTTGGAAACCAGTATCGTTGGATGTTGAAGAATGGCGGACCATTTCGCTGTATCTTTTCAACAACCTAACAGAAGTGCGGCCGTACATCGAGTAAGATCTCGGTACATTGTTTCGCAACTTCTAATTCCTTTGAACTGCTCTTATTCCTGGATATTTGATGCAGTCGATACATCACCATATTCTCGTATGGAGCGGTGATCCAAAAGGATTCCGTCGAAGAGTATGAGCTTCTGGCAAAGCAAGGAGGCGGATATCTCGGTTTCATCTCTTGGTTCAAAAAAACGGTAATTTCCATTAGACCATTCCATTTCTTTGGCTAATTTGCGACTAATGCAACAATCCTTTCGTATTAAACATGTAGGCTAATTCAGAGATTATGGATGCCGAATTGAGACAAGTAGCTAATGGTTTTGACTATAAGGTCCGTTCATTTGACAAATACGACATCAACGGGTATCGCTTTCGTACCTATGGCAAAGAGCTATCTATGGCCGACCGAAAGTCTACAAATTGTTGTGTCTCTGCTATCGGCGAAGGAGATATCGAGTATTATGGAAGAGTTGAAGCAATTTATGAACTTCAATTCTATGGTGAAAACCCACCAAACGTCGTAGTCTTCAGATGTTATTGGTTCCAGCCGAGGGAGACTAGAAGGACTCATGAACATATAGGGCTAGTCGAAATCAAACAAAGCACCCATTTGGATGTTCTCGATGTCTATATTACGGTTCAATAGGCAACCCAAGTTTTCTATCTACCGTGGGCCTGTCAAAGTGATCCAAATCTCAGTGGTTGGGATGTCGTTTATGAAGTGCTGACACGTGTTAGACCCCCCCAATGAAGAGGATTATGAACCTCACATTAACCAAGACACATATGACGAAGGAGAATTCTTCCAAGAAACACGTCTTTCCAAAAAACATTTCAAGAACCGCTCTACTCCACCCTAGAACATTGAAGTAGACAACGATAGTGAGTCCGACTTCACCCCTGAGCCGGAACAAGAAGAGCCGGAACAAGAAGAAGTTACTGCTGCAGATGACCTGTCAATGCTTGAACGATTATGTAAAGGAGGCCTTCCACATGTTGATGCATTTATTGATGATGATGATGAGCAAGTCACTTATAGTGATGATGATGATGCATTTAATGATCCCGCGGCATATATAGACGATTCAGAGTAATATTAGTAATGTGAGGTATTCAATTTTTGACATAATTTTTCTTCTTATTTAGCCTGTTTAGTCCATTTTTGACATAATTTAGCCTATTTAGTCCATAAATGACATAATAAGATGAAGAAAATCAAGGAAGAGGAAGGAAAGAAGGAATAGGAAGAAAAGAAGAAGAAGTTCTTCTTTTTTTTTCTTCTTCTTATTCTTCTTCTTCTTCTTGTTGTTCTTCTTTTCCTCCTCTTACTTGTTTTTATTCGTAAATGGCATAATAACCTTGCTAACCTCATAAATGTCATATACTTAGCTTGTTGTCCTCTAAAATGACACAATAAGCTTAGTTAGGTCAAAAATGGCATAATTAGTTAGGTTAGCTCCAATATTCTTCTTCTTTTTCACCCTCTTCCTTTTCTTCTAGCTAATCTTCTTCTTCTAACTTTCATCTTTCCTAATTTGCAGATTTGCCTTACATGAGGAAGCTTGGATTGATGGAGTGTACTATTCTTCTGGTGCTTCCTTGTTGTTTATGAAAACTTGTTTGGATATGTATGTCTATATGGATATGTTGTTGGAAACTTGTTTCTGGTTATGTATATATGGATATGTTGGACTTTGTTGAACTATGTTGTTGGATATATATGTTGGATTTGATGAAATATGTTGTTGGACATGCTGTTGGATATGTTGGATATGTATGCATGTATATCTGTGTTTGAAACCATGTCTAATTAAATGGATTTAAATAAAAACAGGGGATATATAGCCTCTTTGCCGTCTGCTAGCAGACGGCAAAGAGGACACGTGGCAGTTACCTGTACAAACAGGGAACACTGGCTGCCTATATGGTCATTTTGCCATCTGCTAGCAGACGACAAAGTGACATCTATGCCGTCTGCTGGCAGACGGCATAGCTGGCCACATGGCATCTTCCCAGTGCTGGCCCAGCTAAGCTCTTTGCCGTTTGTCAGCGGACGGCAAAGAGGCAAAGCTCACCCCACTGTTTGCATAGATGTCGCTGGAGGACGACAAAGAGCGCCGTTAACCCCCTAACGACTCTCACCCCACCAAACCATCGTCCGTTCTCTTTGCCTTCTGCTGGCCTTGGATGGCGGACGGCACAATCCTTTGCTGTCCGTTTCTAAGAAGCGGACAACAAAGAAGGCCTTTGTTGGCACGTGTTCAGACAAACAGTTTGCCGTCCGCTGGCTGACGGCAAAGGAGTTTGCCGTCCGGGATCCGTCCCTTTGCCGTCTGCCATGGTGGACGACAAAGAAGCTGATTCTAGTAGTGTTGCCAAGGGGAATGCCCATACCCAATACTCAGTTCTCCTTTGCTGGTGAAGAAGATGGTGATGATGATGACAATTGTGCCTTCAGCTTTTTCATATTGTAATTGAGAAGAGCAATTTCCTCCTTTAAATCATCGACCTCCGGTTCCAGCTTCAAGATCTTGTCACATAAATCTCCTTTGCTTTTCTACCGAAAACGAGAAGGACTAGATCGGTTGTTAGACAGTTTAGCCCTCTTAGGAAGACTAGACTTTTTGAACTTCACGTGCATATCCCCAGGTTGAGGCAGAGGGACATCCTCCTCCTCTGAACTTGAATCATTGATCCTCATCAAATGAGCATCCTCCTCATCATCCGTAGTTCGACCACAAGGAGATAGATCCCCATAGGTCTTTGGGTCAGCAACGAGATGTGAGACATAGCTCTCTCCGTCAGAGTCCTGAGATGACATCTTGCTCCAAACCTGCTACAGAAATAGCTCAAAACAAAAATAGAGGATATTTGCGTGGTACGGTGGTCAAAACCTTCGGGAGATTATATAATGAATTTTTACCGACTAAAAGGAGTATCGTGCCAGAAAACGGAGTCCGGAGGGCACACGAGGTGCCCACGAGGCAGGGGGCGTGCCCAGGGGGGTAGGGCGCGCCCTCCACCCTCGTGGACGCCTCGTGTCCTTCCCGGACTACTTCTTATTTTCCTATTTTCTTAAATATTCCAAAACGGGGAAAAATTGCCATTAGAACTGTTTCGAAGTCGGTTTACTTACCGTACCACATACCAATTCCTTTTCGGAGTCTGAAACGTTCTGGAAAGTGTCCCTTATGTATTCCTCCGGGGTTACGGTTTCAATAACATTGGTTTCAACATTTATTGGATTACCTGAGATATAATGTTTGATTCTTTGACCGTTCACCACCTTTGGATTTGTGCCTTTGAAGTTGTTGATTTTTATGGCACCGGAACGATAGACCTCCTCGATAACGTAAGGACCTTCCCATTTAGAGAGAAGTTTTCCTGCAAAAAAATCTTAAACGAGAGTTGAATAGCAACACATAATCACCTACATTAAACTCACGCTTTTGTATCCTTTTGTCATGCCATCTTTTAACCTTTTCTTTAAACAGTTTGGCATTTTCATAGGCCTGGGTTCTCCATTCATCAAGTGAGCTTATGTCAAATAACCTCTTCTCACCGGCAAGTTTGAAATCATAGTTGAGCTCTTTAATGGCCCAATATGCCTTATGTTCTAGTTTGAGAGGTAAGTGACATGCTTTTCCATAAACCATTTTATACGGAGACATACCCATAGGATTTTTATATGCAGTTCTATAGGCCCACAATGCATCATCAAGTTTCTTGGACCAATTCTTTCTAGATCTATTAACAGTCTTTTGCAAAATTAATTTGAGCTCTCTATTACTAAGTTCTACTTGACCACTAGACTGCGGGTGATATGGAGATGCAATTCTATGGTTGACATCATACTTAGCAAGCATTTTATGAAAAGCACCATGAATAAAATGTGAACCACCATCAGTCATTAAATATCTAGGGACTCCAAACCTCGGAAAAATAACTTCTTTAAGCATCTTAATAGAGGTGTTATGATCAACACTACTAGTTGGAATAGCTTCTACCAACTTAGTAACGTAATCAACAACAACTAAAATATGTGTATACCCATTAGAGGAAGGAAATGGTCCCACATAATCAAAGCCCCAAACATCAAATGGTTCAAGAACAAGTGAATAGTTCATAGACATTTCTTGATGTCTACTAATATTACCAATTCTTTGACATTCATCACAAGACAAGACAAACTTACGGGCATCCTTGAAGAGAGTAGGCCAATAAAAACCAGATTGCAATACCTTATGTGCAGTTCTATCTCCAGCATGGTGTCCTTCATAGGCCTCGGAGTGACACTTGCGTAGGATCTGTTCCTGTTCATGCTCAGGTATACAATGTCTAATAACACCATCTACTCCTTCTTTATAAAGGTGTGGGTCATCCCAGAAGTAATGTCTTAAATCATAGAAACACTTTTTCTTTTGCTGGTATGTGAAACTAGGTGGTATAAATTTAGCAACAATGTAATTAGCATAATCAGCATACCATGGAGCAGTACGAGAAGCATTTATGACAGCTAATTGTTCATCAGGAAAGCTATCATCAATAGGTAGTGGGTCATCAAGAACATTCTCTAACCTAAACAAGTTGTGTGCAACGGGGTTCTCAGCTCCCTTTCTATCAATAATATGCAAACCAAATTCTTGTAGCAAGACAACCCATCTAATAAGTCTAGGTTTAGCATCTTTCTTTTCCATAAGATATGTAATAGCAACATGACCAGTGTGAACAGTTACTTTAGAATCAACAATATAAGGTCTAAACTTATCACAAGCAAATACAACTGCTAAAAATTCTTTTTCAGTAGTAGCATAATTTCTCTGGGCACTGTCTAGAGTTTTACTGGCATATTGAATAACATTTAATTTCTTATCAACTCTTTGTCCTAGAACAGCACCTACAGCATAATCACTAGCATCACACATAATTTCAAAGGGTAAATTCCAATCAGGTGGTTGAACAATAGGTGCAGAAATCAAGGCTTTCTTAAGTATTTCAAATGCTTCTACACAATCATCATCAAGGACAAAAGGAACATCTTTTTGTAAGAGATTAGTCAGAGGCCTAGAAATTTTAGAGAAGTTCTTAATGAACCTCCTATAAAAACCGGCATGACCAAGGAAACTTCTTATACCTTTAATGTCCTTGGGACACGGCATCTTTTCAATAGTATCCACTTTAGCTTTATCAACTTCAATACCTCTTTCAAAAATTTTATGCCCCATGACAATACCTTCATTAACCATAAAGTGGCACTTTTCCCAATTCAAGACAAGATTAGTTTCTTCACATCTCTGCAAAACTCGATCAAGGTTGCTCAAGCAATCATCAAAATAAGTTCCATATACGGAGAAATCATCCATGAAAACCTCAACAATCTTTTTACAAAAATCAGAGAATATAGCCATCATGCATCTTTGAAAGATAGCAGGTGCATTGCATAAATCAAAAGGCATACGTCTATAAGCAAAGGTGCCGAAAGGGCAAGTAAAAGTGGTCTTTTCTTGATCCTCTTTTGACACGGGTATTTGAGAGAAACCAGAATAACCATCTAGAAAGCAAAAATGTGTATGTTTGGATAATCTTTCTATCATTTGATCAATAAAAGGTAAAGGGTAATGATCCTTTTTAGTAGCTTTATTTAGTTTGGGAAATCAATTACCATTCTATAACCTGTAACAATTCTTTGTGGGATCAATTCATCTTTATCATTAGGAACAATAGTAATACCTCCCTTCTTAGGGACACAATGGACAGGACTTACCCACTGACTATCAGCGACAGGATAAATTATACCTGCCTCCAGAAGCTTTAGTATTTCTTTTCTTACCACTTCTTTCATCTTAGGATTTAACCGTCGTTGGTGATCAACAACCGGTTAGCGTCTTTCTCCAATTTTATTTTGTGTTGGCATAGAGTGGGACTAATGCCCTTAAGATCATCAAGAGTATATCCAATAGCAGCATGGTGCTTCTTCAGAGTTTTCAATAATTTCTTTTCTTCCTGCTCTGAAAGGTTAGTAGTAATAATAACATGATATATCTTTTTCTCATCAAGATAAGCATATTTAAGAGTATCAGGTAATGGTTTAAGCTCAAACACGGGATCACCCTTGGGTGGAGGAGGATCCCCTAGGATTTCAACAGGCAAGTTGTGTTTCAAAATAGGTCCCTGTTTAAAGAATACTTCATCTATTTCCCTTCTTTCATTCATAAACATATCATTTTCGTGGTCTAGCAAATATTGCTCTAAAGGATCATTAGGAGGCACGGCAATAGAAGCAAGACCAATAATTTCATCTTTACTAGGCAATTCTTTATCGTGGGGTTGTCTACGAAATTTAGCAAAATTAAACTCATGAGACATATCCCCATAACCAATAGTAACACCATCCTTTTTGCAGTCTATCCTAGCATCAACAGTATTTAAGAAGGGTCTACCAAATATAATGGGACAAAAGCTATCTTGTGGAGAACCAAGAACAAGAAAATCAGCAGGATATTTAACTTCCCCACACAAGACTTCAACATCTCTAACAATCCCAACTTGTGAAATAGTGTCTCTATTGGCAAGCTTAATTGTAACATCAATTTCCTCTATCTCAGCAGGTGCAATATCATGCATAATTTCTTTGTATAAGGAATGAGGTATTGCACTTGCACTTGCACCCATATCACATAAGCCATGATAGCAATGATCTCCTATTTTAACAGAAATAACAGGCATGCCTACAACCGTTCTATGTTTATTTTTAGTATCTGGTCTAGCAATTCTAGCAGCTTCATCCCAGAAGTAAATAACATGCCCATCAATATTATCGGCCAAGAGATCTTTAACCATAGCAATACTAGGTTCAACTTTAACAGGGAAAGGTGGTTTCTCAATATAAGCAGTAGGAACAACAGGATCAACATTATAAGTGATAGTCTTTTCTTCAACTTTAATAGGTGCAACTACTTTTACTTCAATGGGAGGATCATATTTAAACCACTTCTTCTTAGGGAGATCAACATGAGTATGTAGCGACCCGACCCGAATGGATCAAGTCTCTGTGCTTAAGTGTCATCCCTGGATCGGTATGCTGACACACACAGTACTCGAGGATTTATAACAGAGGTAAATCACATGTATAAAATAACGTAAATACTATTACCTCAATCCAAATAGCGGAAGTAACAAGGTTGTGGATTCCCATCAACACCAACGGCAAAGTTGAGTGTAGAAATCGTAACCCTAACGTATCACTTACTCGTCGTAAGATATCCTACAACATGAAACGTTGCAGCCCGAATACGGGTCAGTACATTGAATGTACTGGCAAATTCACACCATAGAGAAATGATGAACAAAGGCTATCACTACATGCATATATGGCTGGTGGAAAAGCTCTATGGTTATAATGTTTTTGCGAAAAGCCAATTTTTCCCTACTTCAAAGGAATAAATTTTATTTAACTATCATGGTGGTTGTGAAACATTGAGATGGTTGACAGCATCTCAATCCCAATTAAGTATCATCATTAACCCAACAATATTAATTAAAGTAACATGATGAGATCAACGAGATAATCCAAGAACTAGATACTCAAGATGTCCATAACCGGGGACACGGCTAACCATGATTAGTTTGTACACTCTGCAGAGGTTTGTGCACTTTTCCCACAAGACTCGATCGCCTCCGCTTGATTCTCGCACTGCATGATGTTTGAGAAACGGATGACCGAGACACAGTCTTTCAGAAACAATCACTCTTTACTCTGGGTGGACCGGTACACCTACTTTCCCCTACATCTGCTAGCCCACCTCTTCAAGAGATCCTGTAACCTACTCAACTATGCTAGAGCCCATAATAGCTTGTGGCTGCACACGGAAGTTTCTAGCATGAATAATCTTATGATCCCTTTGAGCCTGGGTGGCGGTCCTTATACAAACAGACAACACTGGGTTCTCCAGGTGCCTCAATCCACCCAGATGTGAGTTTTAGTTGCCACCTTAAGTTGAACCATTAATTAACAATCTCACATCTGTCATGAATATCTCTCAAACCCAATCCACGTCTACGAGCATAGCATGGCAATATAATAGCAACGTAGAAGTAACTCCCAAGGGTTTGATAAGAAAACAGGTAATAGGTACTACCTCAACTACTTCCCAGTACCCACAGTTTATTTAGATCCTAATCATGCAAGTGTTTGAGGAAATAGATCTAATGCAATAAAAACTTGGTATGAACGGGGTATGATCAAAGTGTGAACTTGCCTGCAATGCTGATGAAGATGATTCGCACTCAAAACTCTTGATAGATCTACTCGTCACACTCCGGTCAATCTATCGCAAGCAAGCAATAGCAACCATACATAAGCAATCACTCAAGATCAGAAAGATCGAAGAAAACAATTCGGAAACTTCAAAACCAAGCAAATAACTCTTGCAACATAAAACAATTTCTAACAGCACCACAATTATGTGAATTTGGCCTTATCAGAAAGTTTAGGTCAAGAGCTTCGATTTGCAAAAAGAATCAACTCAAACGGAGTTACGGAACTCAAGTCATGAACAAAAGAAGTTTGAATACAAATCTGTTTGGATTTAAATTTTAAAACTTTCAAAAACATGTTTAAGTTGTTTTACTGGATAGAGGAGATCATAACGAAGACGGCGTTGGTTTCATTGGATTTGGACAAACGAGTAAAAAGTTATAGATGTTTGAAGATCAGGGGCTATTCTGTAAGAAAAACAAATTGCTACTAGGTCCCTGGCCGAAAATAACAGAAAAAGAAAAAATAACAGAAAATTGCTACGAGGGCGGCGGCTACGGCGTGCGGCGGCGGTGAGATGCGGGAGAGGCGGCGGCGGGGCAGAGAGAGAGAGGGGCCCCGGGGCGGCGCTATTTAAGGGGGGGAGAGGAGGAGGCGTGGGGAAGGGGGCAGAGGAGGCCGGAGGCGGCACGACGGCCATGGCGGCGCGGCGGCGGACTCGGGGAGAGTCCCGGTCGGGAACGGGGCGACGGGCGAGCTGGGCTGGGCCGGCCCAGTCGGGGGGGAGGTTTTTTTTTAAACTCCGACAAACAAAATAAAACAAATAAAAGTAAAATATTATATAGGCATATAATATATCAAAATTTTCAGAAAAAGATTTCCTACAGCGTGAACATTTTTGCAGAGTCAAATAAAATCCACACAAATTTTAATAAATCAAACAGTGCTGCTGCCTTTATAAAATCCAATAAAAATCATTTTAGAAATACCAAAATGATTTCAAATTTATTTTTCTCCAATTTTCTGATGTAGGGAATCATGTTACCCTATTTTCTGTATATTTTTATTTTGGAGAAAAATAATTTGAATAAAACTCAAATAAGTCCAATATTGGAAAAATAATTTCAATGGGACTTTGAATTTAATCCTTTGAAACTCCCAACTCCTATTTCATATGTTTTGAAGAAGTCATTTTATCTTCGCTCGTGAAAATCATTGAGTTGCATAAAGTTTCAGAAATGAAAAATATTTTCAAATAAAATTCAAATATTTTCAACACCCCTTGTCATTTAAATAAATGGAAGAAGTCATGTCATCTTCTCTCCAGGGTTTTGTGGTGCAAAGAATTTGAATTCATGGAGATCATAAAAGCAAAATGAAAATTTGGGAAAGTCCTTTTATTCCCTCTCATTTAACTTTCAAAAGATTTCGAATTCCACTCAATTTCACTCAATCAATCACACAACAATCCAACAAACAATCAAATCTATCTATTTATTATAACATTCCAAAATTTAGAATTTTGGGATGTTACAAACCTACCACCCTTAAAATGAATCTCGTCCTCGAGATTCGGAGAGGCTAGCAAGAAAAAGGTTAGGGTTTGGGTTCTCCTCAAAATCCATCGATCATCTAAGGGGTCTGGGGTGCTACCACCCTTAAAAGCATGGTTACGTTCCATCAAAACTCATATACTCCATCCTTATTGTTGACAGTGTCAGTCTTCTCAGATTCTCGGAAAAATTCCTTCTCTGGCTCTTTGGGTAGCGGCATAACGTTTTCCTCAATTCCTGTGTCCATTCCATCTTGGTAAGGTTATTCCATGACTGGGTCTTCTTAGCTGACGGGTCAGGCGCCAATACTAAACAACTATCGACATCTCATGGTGGTCAACAATTTATGGTTTCTCCTGCAGGAAATGGGTCTGGGTTGATCCTCACCGTATAACCTACGATTGGCAACAACTGCCGTGTACAAGGGAAACATTCTTATACCATTCTAAGGTTCAAACAAGGTTTGATCGTTGTCTCTCTACTATAGGTAAGTCACTCAGATTTACCATCCCGTATAGCAAAGCGAATAATAAGAGTAAGTCGGTATGGTGATCAATCCATCCCGCACCCAAATCATTACCTTGTATATGGTTTAGCGAATCTCGCATTCTAACACTCGGTCATCCTCGCAAGCATTGCAGAATTTCTCTTGTCGACGAACCAAGTTCGGAAAAATCCATTGATTCTGCAAGCCAAACAAACATCTATCGTTCCTTCACAACTCTCAGGTTTTGCGTAACTCCTATAAGATCGTCTGTCGATAAAAATCGTAACTTCCTCCAAGGTCCTCCATTCAACAAGAGTGTGCTTGCTTCTTGGCAGGTCCTGGGGCCTGCGGGTTATGGCCCATCTCATCACTTGTAGTTCCTTGAACTTATCATCGGGCAACTGATCCTTAATCCAACATCCAACTTCCTGGTATTCTTAAATCCATCCAATTGTACTGTCCTCCTTCCTTCTATTGGCACCACTAGGACATGATTTCTCAGACTCATCATTGAATTCCATTGATCCATATTTCCAACATCATACCTCCTTTATATCCAATAGTAATTTATCTCTTCATCCTCGTGGGTTATCCCACATACCGAGATAAAACTTATACTTATGAAATCCATACTCCACTTCATGGAACATCATTATCCTTTCCAGGGTCAAGCGTCCTTACAGGGGAATATTGGCCATCTGTGCATGGCACTTCTTCAGTCGGGAAACGTGAAACACATTATGAACTCCTGACAGTCCTTCGGGTGACTCCAACTTGTTGGCCACTTTTCCCATGCGCTCCAAAACTCGGTATGGTCCTACAAATCTCGAGGCTAACTTTCCCTTAACTCCAAATAGTTTACCTCCTCGTAAAGGGAACACACGAAGACATGCTCTGTCTCCAATTTCATAGACTACCTCCTTTACATTCAATAATACTCCATACCCTCATATTCTTGGGGTATCCAACATATCGAGGTAAAACTCATACTTATTTTGTTCGAAATCGACTTCGTGGAATATCATTACCTTTTTCCAAGGGTCAAGTTTCCTCACAGGGTACTACCACCCTTAAAATGCACAATCTTCCATAGACCATATTTCTCATATCCTCGAAAATGGTCAAAATCTTTCTTCATAAAGTAACAACTCATAGAATCCAAATCAATACCAATGATGCTAACTTTATTGATTCTCAAATTATTACAATCTCCTTCATTCCATTACATGCCTTAATCCGACACCTCACTAATGAAAGAAATGTCCACACTACTACTACTATACTTCTCGTTGCACTCAACTATTTGTCACAAGTCTCCGTCTCCTTGGGGCATTCTCTGGCAAAGTGTCCTGCTTCATCACAACGGAAACATATTACTTCTGACATATCTCGAGGTTTCCTTGTGATTATATAGCCTCCTGGGGTCCTCATCTTCCCTTTTGGGCAATCATTGTGGTAGTGTCCTCAATTTTTACACTTGAAACATGTGATATGACTCAGGTCTCTCTTTGTAGAAATTGGGTTGTTCCTGGGATCCAATCTACTTTTCTTCCTGGACTTTTCCATTTCAATCAGGGCTTCTATTTCCTGTGGGTCATACTCTACTTCCTCTGTCAGGAATTCCACTAAATCCCCATTCAGACAATTTTGGCAGATGTGTCCTTCTTCTCCACATGAATAGCATGACTTGGTGCAGGGTTTAATTGGTTCTTCTTTGGGTGTGTCCTCCACCTCTTCCTTCATCACAGATTCCTCTAAAATTTCCATCTGGGCTCTTTTCATTGCTTCTTTCTTCCGCTGGATGGTCCTTTGTACCATGGGGTAGATGTGACACTGAGCAGGGTAGTGGGTAGTCCCTTCACACAAGAAACAAGTGATCTGCCTAGTTGGGCATTCTTCAGCTGGGTGACTTCCTTCCCAATTAGGGCATTCATCCTTGTGTTCCTTATGGTTGTGTCCTATTTCTCCACAAGGCTTGTATGCACAAGGTTTCTTCATATCCTTTCCATAAGGCTTCAATTTCTGGGACACAAGACGAGATCTTTGTAGAGTCCACTTAAATTCTTTCCAAGTGGTTACTTCTTGCCATCCATTGATGGTTTGGTACATCCTCCACCAAGCAGCAGCACCTCTTTCAAAACATTGAAGAGCATGCCGGGTCATATCCCTTCCGACTATAGGGTTATTCTTCATGTGATCCTCCATGTTCTGAATCCATCGGTCCGTCTCCATTTAACTCATCAGTCCAGAAAATACAAGCTCATCTCCATTCATCCTCTGTTGGGTCCATGGGTTTGGGGTGAGATAAGAGAGGTAGAGAGGGATACACACAATACAAACAATAGTTTTGAAAAGATAGATTTTTATTGTGGCCGTCGGAAAAACAACAAACAAATGACAGCTCACAAACGTCGCATCTAACGTAGGTATAACAGGGGTTTGGTCTTCTAAAGGTCAATAAGTCTTCAATGTCGCCAAACTCTTGAAGTCTTGTTAATGTCTCCGATGGCTTCTTTCAATCATGCTTGTCCTTCTCAAGTTCTTTTGCCAAATCATCTCTGTTGACGCGAAGTCTCTCGTGACGTCCTTTAAATTTCGGGAGTTGCGTTCCAAACTAATGGGTTTCAACATCCTTGACATGAACCATGATCCTACTGTCCTTCAGTTCCTGACGAGTCTTTGATGTCTCGAGGTTTTGCTCCTCCATCATGGCTACTTTCAACTTCTGGGTTCTGAGTTCTTCACGAAACGCTTACTTGTCGAATACTGCTTCCTGAAGGTTCATCTTTAAACTTCCTGATGTAATGCTCCAGACCCTGGTGATACACCAGCTAAGGTTAAAACTTCATCTTGCTGATAGGTGCTCCATCAGTTTTCTACCATCCAATCCCTCCATGCATCTGCATGCTTAAGTCCGCACGGTGACAATAGCATAAGCGGACGATAACATCATGGATAGCCGTGTTTCTGCTCTTGTCATTTCCATGAGCTATCTCTCCATAGTTGATATCTCCTGCCTTAGGGTTTTCCTTGATAGAACTTTGAGTTTCTAACTCTCCATGTTTCGGTCTTTCTCCGATACACCTTGATCTCGGGTATTGACAGCTTCCATAGTCTGCCAAGTTCCATAAGGGTAACCTTCCTAGGTCATACACATCTGGCAATTCTTCAGAGCCTTCAAATTCTCCCAGTCTTTGGAGTCTTCAACCGTTGTAGTTTCCATTATCATAATGCACGGTAAAATCCTCTTCATTCCAAAATGGTCTTAGTTGTCCGATATCTTGTACTTCTTGAAGTGGTCTCATCCGTCGAATCTTCGAGTGGTCCAAAAGGAAAAAGGGTATGGTCTCACTAAAAGGGAATATTTGAATAAGACTCGGAAAAGAAGAGAGGTAAACGATCTTTTTGAAAAGGAAAGTTTTTTGAGAAAATCCTTCCTATGGGCTTGCCAGTTTCTAGGGTCACGTCCTACAGTCAACATGTGCTCTGATACCATCTTGTAGCGACCCGACCCGAATGGATCAAGTCTCTGTGCTTAAGTGTCATCCCTGGATCGGTATGCTGACACACACAGTACTCGAGGATTTATAACAGAGGTAAATCACATGTATAAAATAACGTAAATACTATTACCTCAATCCAAATAGCGGAAGTAACAAGGTTGTGGATTCCCATCAACACCAACGGCAAAGCTGAGTGTAGAAATCGTAACCCTAACGTATCACTTACTCGTCGTAAGATATCCTGCAACATGAAACGTTGCAGCCCGAATACGGGTCAGTACATTGACTGTACTGGCAAATTCACACCATAGAGAAATGATGAACAAAGGCTATCACTACATGCATATATGGCTGGTGGAAAAGCTCTATGGTTATAATGTTTTTGCGAAAAGCCAATTTTTCCCTACTTCAAAGGAATAAATTTTATTTAACTATCATGGTGGTTGTGAAACATTGAGATGGTTGACAGCATCTCAATCCCAATTAAGTATCATCATTAACCCAACAATATTAATTAAAGTAACATGATGAGATCAACGGGATAATCCAAGAACTAGATACTCAAGATGTCCATAACCGGGGACACGGCTAACCATGATTAGTTTGTACACTCTGCAGAGGTTTGTGCACTTTTCCCACAAGACTCAATCGCCTCCGCTTGATTCTCGCACTGCATGATGTTTGAGAAACGGATGACCGAGACACAGTCTTTCAGAAACAATCACTCTTTACTCTGGGTGGACCGGTACACCTACTTTCCCCTACATCTGCTAGCCCACCTCTTCAAGAGATCCTGTAACCTACTCAACTATGCTAGAGCCCATAATAGCTTGTGGCTGCACACGGAAGTTTCTAGCATGAATAATCTTATGATCCCTTTGAGCCTGGGTGGCGGTCCTTATACAAACAGACAACACTGGGTTCTCCAGGTGCCTCAATCCACCCAGATGTGAGTTTTAGTTGCCACCTTAAGTTGAACCATTAATTAACAATCTCACATCTGTCATGAATATCTCTCAAACCCAATCCACGTCTACGAGCATAGCATGGCAATATAATAGCAACGTAGAAGTAACTCCCAAGGGTTTGATAAGAAAACAGGTAATAGGTACTACCTCAACTACTTCCCAGTACCCACAGTTTATTTAGATCCTAATCATGCAAGTGTTTGAGGAAATAGATCTAATGCAATAAAAACTTGGTATGAACGGGGTATGATCAAAGTGTGAACTTGCCTGCAATGCTGATGAAGATGATTCGCACTCAAAACTCTTGATAGATCTACTCGTCACACTCCGGCCAATCTATCGCAAGCAAGCAATAGCAACCATAAATAAGCAATCACTCAAGATCAGAAAGATCGAAGAAAACAATTCGGAAACTTCAAAACCAAGCAAATAACTCTTGCAACATAAAACAATTTCTAACAGCACCAAAATTATGTGAATTTGGCCTTATCAGAAAGTTTAGGTCAAGAGCTTCGATTTGCAAAAAGAATCAACTCAAACGGAGTTACGGAACTCAAGTTATGAACAAAAGAAGTTTGAATACAAATCTGTTTGGATTTAAATTTTAAAACTTTCAAAAACATGTGGATAGAGGAGATCATAACGAAGACGTGGGCGTTGGTTTCGTTAGATTTGGACAAACGAGTAAAAAGTTATAGATGTTTGAAGTTCAGGGGCTATTCTGTAAGAAAAACAAATTGCTACTAGGTCCCTGGCCGAAAATAACAGAAAAAGAAAAAAAACTAAATAGTGAACGTGCGTTAACTAGTTCTAAACAGTGGACGTTCGTTGTTTAATAAAACCCTAAAAAAACAGATCTAGTCTAGTTTTTTTATATAAAAAAAACGAACAAAAGAAAAACCGAGAAAACCGGGCGGCGGTTTATACCGGTTCGCGGCGGTCCGGCGGCGGACCGGGTCGGCGGTGGCGGGGTTCGCCGGCGTCGGAGAAGGGCGGCGGCAGCTCGGGCTCGACCGGAGCGGCGGCTCTGGTGGCCCGCGGCGAGGGCGGAGTGGACGGGGAGGGGCGGCGCGTCGCGGCGAGGAGGATGGCGGCGTCGGCGGCGGTCAACGGCGACGAGGGCGGCGGCTACGGCGTGCGGCGGCGGTGAGATGCGGGAGAGGCGGCGGCGGGGCAGAGAGAGAGAGAGGGGCCCCGGGGCGGCGCTATTTAAGGGGGGGGGAGAGGAGGAGGCGTGGGGAAGGGGGCAGAGGAGGCCGGAGGCGGCACGACGGCCATGGCAGCGCGGCGGCGGACTCGGGGAGAGTCCCGGTCGGGAACGGGGCGACGGGCAAGCTGGGCTGGGCCGCGGCCTGGCCTGGGAGCTGGGCCGGCCCAGTCGGAGGGGAGGTTTTTTTTTAAAACTCCGACAAACAAAATAAAACAAATAAAAGTAAAATATTATATAGGCATATAATATATCAAAATTTTCAGAAAAAGATTTCCTACAGCGTGAACATTTTTGTAGAGTCAAATAAAATCCACACAAATTTTAATAAATCAAACAGTGCTGCTGCCTTTATAAAATCCAATAAAAATCATTTTAAAAATACCAAAATGATTTCAAATTTATTTTTCTCCAATTTTCTGATGTAGGGAATCATGTTACCCTATTTTCTGTATATTTTTATTTTGGAGAAAAATAATTTGAATAAAACTCAAATAAGTCCAATATTGGAAAAATAATTTCAATGGGGCTTTGAATTTAATCCTTTGAAACTCCCAACTCCTACTTCATATGTTTTGAAGAAGTCATTTTATCTTCGCTCGTGAAAATCATTGAGTTGCATAAAGTTTCAGAAATGAAAAATATTTTCAAATAAAATTCAAATATTTTCAACACCCCTTGTCATTTAAATAAATGGAAGAAGTCATGTCATCTTCTCTCCAGGGTTTTGTGGTGCAAAGAATTTTAATTCATGGAGATCATAAAAGCAAAATGAAAGTTTGGGAAAGTCCTTTTATTCCCTCTCATTTAACTTTCAAAAGATTTCGAATTCCACTCAATTTCACTCAATCAATCACACAACAATCCAACAAACAATCAAATCTATCTATTTATTATAACATTCCAAAATTTAGAATTTTGGGATGTTACAGAGTAGCAAAGGATTCACAGAAAAAAGCTACTATCTCAGAGTCAAGTCCATATTTAGTGCTAAACTCACGGAAAACATCGGTATCCATAAAAGATTTAACACAATCAAACTTAGGTGTTATACCTAACTCCTTACCTTCGTCGAGATCCCAATCTTCAGAGTTGTGTTTAATTCTTTCCAATAAATCCCATTTGAATTCAATAATATTCATCATAAAGAACCAGTACAAGAAGTATCGAGCATGGAGCGATTATTGAGAGAAAGCCGAGCATAAAATTTTTGAATAATAATTTCTCTTGAGAGCTCATGATTGGGCATGAATATAACATTGATTTAAGCCTCCCCCAAGCTTGAGCGATGCTTTCTCCTTCGCGAGGCCAAAAATTATATATATAATTGCGATCACGATGAACAAGATGCATAGGATAAAACTTCTGATGAAATTCCAATTTCAATCGGTTGTAGTTCCATGATCCCATATCATCACATAGCCTAAACCATGTCAATGCCTTTCCCTTAAAAGATAAAGGGAAGACCTTCTTCTTGATAACATCCTCGGGCATACCTGCAAGATTAAATAATCCACAAACTTCATCCACTTAGATTAGGTGCA
Organism: Aegilops tauschii subsp. strangulata; assembly: GCF_002575655.3. Lineage (NCBI taxonomy): Eukaryota > Viridiplantae > Streptophyta > Magnoliopsida > Poales > Poaceae > Aegilops > Aegilops tauschii. The sequence goes on along the minus strand of NC_053038.3, from coordinate 63,158,293 downwards.
AATCAGGATGTAATGTTCCATCACCTGTGAAAGGATTAGCTAGTAGTTTCTCTATCATACCCGAAGGAATTTCAAAGTAAACATTTTCAGTAGGTTCAGTAGGTTGAGGAGCAACTCTTTGCTCTAATGGTCGGGGTGAAGATACCCCGAACAAGCCCCTCAAAGGATTATGTTCCATAGTAACAAGTGACAGTAAATTTCAGCACACTATATAAATTTTTCCTTACCAAATTCCACCTACCAAAGGCGCTTCACTCCCCGGCAACGGCGCCAGAAAAGAGTCTTGATGACCCACAAGTGTAGGGGATCTATCGTAGTCCTTTCGATAAGTAAGAGTGTCGAACCCAACGAGGAGCAGAAGGAAATGACAAGCGGTTTTCAGTAAGGTATTCTCTGCAAGCACTGAAATTATCGGTAACAGATAGTTTTGTGATAAGGTAATTTGTAACGGGTAACAAGTAATGAAAGTAAATAAGGTGCAGCAAGATGGACCAATCCTTTTTTTAGCAAAGGACAAGCCTGGACAAACTCTTATATAAAGGAAAACGCTCCCGAGGACACATGGGAATTATCGTCAAGCTAGTTTTCATCACGCTCATATGATTCGCGTTTGTTACTTTGATAATTTGGTATGTGGGTGGACCGGTGCTTGGGTACTGCCCTTTCTTGGACAAGCATCCCACTTATGATTAACCCCTATTGCAAGCATCCGCAACTACAAAAGAAGTATTAAGGTAAACCTAACCATAGCATGAAACATATGGATCCAAATCAGCCCCTTACGAAGCAACTCATAAACTAGGGTTTAAGCTTCTGTCACTCTAGCAACCCATCATCTACTTATTACTTCCCAATATCTTCCTCTAGGCCCAAACAATGGTGAAGTGTCATGTAGTCGACGTTCACATAACACCACTAGAGGAGAGACAACATACATCTCATCAAAATATCGAACGAATACCAAATTCACATGACTACTTATAGCAAGACTTCTCCCATGTCCTCAAGAAAAAACGTAACTACTCACAAATCATATTCATGTTCATAATCAGAGGGATATTAATATGCATAAAGGATCTGAACATATGATCTTCCACCAAATAAACCAACTAGCATCAACTACAAGGAGTAATCAACACTACTAGCAACCCACACTACCAATCTGAGGCTTTGGGACAAAGATTGGATACAAGAGATGAACTAGGGTTTTAGATGAGATGGTGCTGGTGAAGATGTTGATGGAGATTGACCCCCTCCCGCTGAGAGGATCGATGGTGATGACGATGATGATGATTTCCCCCTCCCGGAGGGATGTTTCCCCGGCAGAATAGCTCCGCCGGAGCCCTAGATTGGTTCCGCCAAGGTTCTGCCTCGTGGCGGCGGTGTTTCGTCCTGAAAGCTTGCTTATGATTTTTTCCAGTGTAAATGACTTCATATAGCAGAAGATGGGCACCGGAGGCCTGCCAGGGGGCCCACGAGGCAGGGGGGCGCGCCCCCACTCTCGTGGCCAGGGTGTGGGTCCCCTCTGGTTGATTCTTTCTCCAGTATTTTTTATATATTCCAAAACGTGCCTCCGTAAAGTTTCAGGACTTTTGGAGTTGTGCAGAACAGGTCTCTAATATTTGCTCCTTTTCCAGCCCAGAATTCCAGCTGCCGGCATTCTCCCTCTTCATGTAAACCTTGTAAAATAAGAGAGAAAAGGCATAAGTATTGTGACATAATGTGTAATAACAGCCCATAATGCAATAAATATCGATATAAAAGCATGATGCAAAATAGACGTATCAAACATATAGAGAGGAAACTTGATATTATTGCAATATGTAGAAGCATATGTTCCTCTCTCATAATAATTTCAGTAGCATCATGAATGAATTCAACAATATAACCATCACATAAAGCAATATTTTATGATGCACAAGCATAGAAATTTTACTACTCACCACATAAGCAAATTTATTCTCATGAATAGTAGTGGGAGTAAACTCAACAAAATAACTATCATGTGAGGCATAATCCAATTGAAAATTAAAATCATGATGACAAGTTTCATGGTTATCATTATTCTTTATAGCATACATGTCGTCACAATAATCATCATAGATAGCAACTTTGTTCTCATAATCAATTGGAACCTCTTCCAAAATAGTGGATTCAATAGTAAATAAAGTCATGACCTCTGCAAATCCACTTTCATAAATATTATAAGATTCAACACCCTCTAAAATAGTGGGATCATTACCTAGAGTTGACACTCTTCCAAACCCACTTTCATCAATATAATCATCATAAATAGGAAGCATGCTATCATCATAATAAATTTGCTCATCAAAACTTGAGGGACTAAAAATATCATCTTCATCAAACATAGCATCCCCAAGCTTGTGGCTTTGCATATCATTAGCATCATGGATATTCAAAGAATTCATACTAACAACATTGTAATCATGCTCATCATTCAAATATTTAGTGCCAAACATTTTATAAACTTCTTCTTCTAACACTTGAGCACAATTTTCCTTTCCATCATTTTCACGGAAGATATTAAAAAGATGAAGCATATGAGGCAACCTCAATTTCATTTTTTATAGTTTTCTTATATAGACTAGACTAGTGATAAAACAAGAAACTAAAAGATTCAATTGCAAGATCTAAAGATATACCTTCAAGCACTAACCTCCCCGGCAACGATGCCAGAAAAGAGCTTGATGTCTACTATGCAACTTTATCCTTGTAGACGTTGTTGGGCCTCCAAGTGCAGAGTTTTGTAGGACAGTGGCAAATTTCCCTCAAGTGGATGACCTAAGGTTTATCAATCCGTGGGAGGCGTAGGATGAAGATGGCCACCGGTGATGATTCCCCCTCCGGCAGGGTGCTGAAACAGGGTCCCGATTGGTTTTTGGTGTCTACAGAGGCTTGCGGCGGCGGAACTCCCGATCTAGGTTCTGATCTGGAGGTTTGGGGATATATAAGAGGTGTTGGCGTGGAGAACAAGTCAGGGGAGTCGACGAGGGGCCCACAAGGTCAGGGGCGCGCCCTAGGGGGGTGCCCCCACCCTTGTGGTGGCCTCGGGACTCCTCTGGTGCATCTCCGGTACTCCGTGTGCTTCTTTTGGTCCAAAAACAATCGTCGTAAAGTTTTAGGTCAATTGGACTCCGTTTGATATTCCTTTCCTACGAAACTAAAAAACAAGGAAACAACAGAAACTGGCATTGGGCTCTAGGTTAATAGGTTAGTCCCAAAAATCATATAAAATAGCATATAAAACATCCAAGATAGATAATATAATAGCATGGAACAATAAAAAATTATAGATACGTTGGAGACGTATCAACTGGCATCCTTAAACTCCTCCTTAGACCCTTGGTAATGGTAGCATTCATGGTACGAGGGTGCACTCTATATAAGCCCTCCTGCTTCATGGCAAGGGTTCGCAACCCTTTGTAATCCATACACTCAATCAACAGCTCCAGAGCACAGAGATGTAGGGCTATTACCTCCACCGTGAGGGGCCTGAACTCGTAAATCCGAGTGTAACAACTGCGCCATAGCTAGGCTCTGCCCTCTAATTTGTACCCCTATACACTATTGCCAGACTTACTCCCACGACATTAGGGGTGCTCAACCCTCATTGATTGGTGGCTTTGCCTTTCCTTTCTTGCTTCCAATACTTCACTTTCTTTATTTCCCTTAAGAGATGTTGGTTTATGCTTCCATGCAGCGACTGCCCTAAATTTTTGGTCCTAGCAGTTGGAGCAAGACATTTTGAATAATACAAAATAATGTGCCTCGCCATATTTTTCATCATGGGTCAAAATATGCTGCTTGTGCGGGAGATACACTCACGTTGCACCTGCTGCATATGCACAAGGACAACCTCTACCTGAGTTCTTGTTAATGTTGATATGGCCTTCTTGTCATGGTGTGGTTCTTGGAAGCAACTCACCACTGGCTTTTTCCGCAACACTTCAACTTCCACAAGAGTCCACTCCCCAAATTTTGGGGTTCCATCTTCCTATGGTTCGGACCGACTGTGTGGGGGGGTGCGACGCAAACACGACTGGCATGTTGTCAGTGTTCCCGTTTCTCATTATGAATTTATAAAGTGTAGGAAGATAGCAATTTGTCAAGTTCCCAACCGCTCTTGAGACTACACGAACTATGAAGTTATTGCTATGTTCGACAAGCTTGTTGCCATCCTTACTTCCAGGCCTCGATGGATATTGCTCGAAAATCAATTTCTGTACATGGATGAGTACTGTGATGCAATTCAATACGAGCGTCTTGTGTTTGCTGCCACCACTCATGGCACTGTTTTTGCATGGAACCCTTATGGTTTCGGTATGTTTGTCTTCCACCGTAATTATAATTGTTTCATCCACATGCATGCGGTTTAGCTAGTTTCCCTTTACTAATTAACCTTCTTGTGTTTCCAAGGTCCTGTGAACATTCCACCACCTATACTTGAAAAAAATTATAACCAAGGGGAAGATGACGATGGTGATGATCACGAGCATGAGGACGAGCAGGACCTATATACTCAGTGGCGCCTGGCAACTTATTTCGATGGATCACCTGTTCTTGTCTGTATACAGTGCACTGCTGATGTTACTACTAAGGAAGCAGGTGTTGTCTCCCATGGTCGCACTCTCCGGACCTATTCCAACATCCGTTGCAGGGTATTCAGGATGGATACTAGTGTGCTAGCACCAACACCTTCTCCCTGGTTCAGTATTGATAGTCTTGGAGAAAACTCGCTCTTCCTTGGACAAAACTATCCAATGATGGTGAAAGGCGATCCAGCTGCTGTTGACACAATGTTACTACCATTTATGAGAAGCAATTGTATCTATACCTCGGACATTGCTATGGTTCCCTACCCTGGCTATGACAATATGCGTCCTGATATAGGCCGCTTCAGCCTGGATGATAAGTCCTGCGTTGGTCTCGATATTGACAATAGCTGGCCCTTCCCAGAGGTTTACCTATGGTTCAAAGCAAGCATTTCCAACGCTGAGGTTTGGTTGAGCTGAAGTTCATTTCATTGCTTGTTATTTGTTGTGTGATGCAAACTATATTATTTACTAGAATGTTTTGTTGGAAATAATCTATAATCCAACATGTATCCTCGTTGTCGTTGTGTGTTGATGACTTGTTGTATGTAATGAATGGTACATTTGCATATGCATGTCATAAACTCAATTTATGAATGGTTTTCGAGTCACTTCTTGGAGTGTGAGTACCGTAGTAGTATAGCCAGCATCCGGTTATATGAAGTTGCCACATCACATAGAGCCAACCTAATAGTGGAGTATGCTAGCACAATAGTTAGTTCTAGTTAGATCAACTAGAGCTAGGTGTCGCACGGAGGCCGAGAGATATGGTGATAGCATGACTGCGTGAGGTGGGCTTGTACGTAGTATGATGTGGGCACAGGGCTTGCCCTATTTCATACTCCTCCGGTCTAAATGTGGAAAAGATTTGGTCGATTTCTTCCTCCTTTTGCTGACACGTGGGACATCCAACATCCAGGTCGTGTCATGCAAGAAAATGGAGTGCTACTTGAAGCCACGTGATGTGCATAGAATCTTACTCTTGAGTAACTCCAAGCGGCCACCGAAGATCTTTATTGGATTTGTTTTTCATCACCAGCATGTCGAGGTGAAAGATGTGCAGGTTCAGTGGGTCGTCTTGCATTTTCACTAACATGTGGGACCGCATGTGAGCAAAAAGACGATGGTCTCCACGCATCTGTTGGCTGGCTGAGAAGAGAGAGAGAGAGAGAGGAGGAGGGCTGAGCACGGACTCCAGGAAATTTCGCGACAATGTGAGTAGTACTAGTGGTGTACCGTACTCCTGGTGAGATAATGCGTTCTCTCTACGTAACCAGCACCTTGGTATAGTGGGGTGGCATGGGCCATAACTAGCATTCACGTCTAGCAGTACGGCACACACCACCCACATGAGTCCCATCTGACACCAATTTTCTTGGAGTCCGTGCTACAACCATCTCTTCTCCCTCCTGTTTTCTCAGCCATCGCGCGGTGGGCGGGGTGGGGGTTTGCCGATAGTCGGTTTCCTCAACTGCGGTCCCACTTGTAAGTGAAAATGCAACACATCACGCATTCTCCCTTGAGCGGTGTGGCGGACCAACCGTGTGGGGGGTGTGACGTGAACACGACAGGCTTTTCCTTTTGAACTTGTAACTTGTAAAATTTGCCTCTGCTCCATGGCGCGACCGATAGATAGAAATAATGATTTCCCTAGAGTAACGAGAAGTTTGATTCTAGCTCGGTTCATGCATGGAGTACGTACTAAAATTATGAAGTTAATGCGAAAGGTAAGATAATTACTAGTACAATATACTACTACATGGATTTGACGGAAAGATAAAGATACATACGGATCCATCAACGACATGCTCACGCCCTAGTGCGCCGGGTCACCAACCGACGTGTGAGGAGCAGCGGCGTTGGTGGCGAGCTCAATGTGCTTCTAAACAATGTCGTCCAAGGTTTCCATGCGGTCCAAGAAGGCCAGCATCCTATCGTCCTCCTCTTGCACGTAGTAGTCCTTGTGGACGATTTGCGCGTAGACGTGGGTGATTATGTCGATGGTGTCTTGCTGCGCCAGGCGCTGCGCGGCGAGCACGACCTCGAGGTGGACATTCTCTGGCGCGATGGCGGGCAATCGCAGGGCCACCAGTGCATCGAAGAGGTTTTCACCATAGAGGCCACTGAGGGTGGCGGGCATCGCAGAGCCTGGGCGCGTGGGCTAGAGGCGTACGTCAAGGTCGTCCACGAGATTCTTGACGACAGTGAACTTTTCGAGGAAGCCGACGAGGACCTTGTCGAACAAGGAGATGAAGCTGTCGTCCAAGAGGCCTCTCGCCCTGGCAGCCTCAAGCACGACGTGGAGACGTTCCTCGGTGCCGGGCCGTAGGCCGGTGTCGTGGACCATCTGGCACAGCCGGCTGATGCTCGCGCTCATCGCCTCCATGGGTCTAGCTTCTAGTCAACTGATCTTGCGATTGGAGTGATCACTCTTGCCCTTGGTTAGGGTGTGTAGGTGCGTAGGATTTCGTAGATTGGACTGGTGGGGAGCCTTTATATGAGAAGTGTAGACTGCGTTGCATTCACATGTGTGTTGGCCATCTACTCCTTGGCCCTCCCTCCGTGCCGGTACAGTATAGTCATCTCACCGAGACCAAGTTGGGGCAAAACGAGAGAACTTTGATGTTTACTTGTTTATTGGTCCCCTTTGCAGTTTGCCACAAGTTTTGACCTTTGATTTAACTCATAAAATGTTAATGCATGTAACCAAAAATGGTAGTCTCAAGTCATTGAATGCATACGCACCCCACGTCTCCTATTGGCTGATTTCTTTTTTCGTGGCAAAAAACAGGGAACGAGGTGGGTAGCACCGCGCCTAAAAGTTTTGGGATTATCTGGTTTTCGTAACGTGACTAATGCACCACTACGGAGGGAGTACAATAGTAGTCTTTGATTGCAATTTTTTGTTGGTAGCTTACCAAGCTGATCGCTCGGTGAGTACAATAGTAGTCTGATTGACGAGACTTTAGATTTGAGCCATCTACCAGAAGGGAGAGTGTATAATAACATCGGGAACTATGTTCAAAATCGAATAAAACAATACTCCATGTATTTATTTACAGAGGGAGTAGTATATGTTTTGTGACATGCATTACTAGATATTGCTAGTCAAATACTAAATCCAGACGGATGTGGTAGTACTACTAAATCCAGACGGCGGTGCTAGACTAGTACTGTACTACCCGTTGGTCAAATTACTCCTCACAGTGAAGTGACAAGACCCAGCGCTGGAGATGACACCTGAGTGTAGGCGTTGTGTTCGGCATACCAAAGTCAGCCTCACCGTGTGCAGTCACTATCATCATGGCTGTAGAGCTAGCCTGCTTACAACTAGCCGTGTTCGACATAATTTCCCGTGCATTGCCACGAGTATCTCTACTCTTTTCTTATACGAGTAAGATGCCCGTGCATTGCACAGAACACCAAGATTGGGGGTGGACGGTGCCGGCAGCGGCCATCGCGCCAGATTGTTCCATGGCTTTCTAGATGTGGTGGGGAGGAGATGAGGCTGATTGTGAGAGACAAGGAGTTGTTTGTAAATAGGGAACAAGTGCGGGCATCTTTTTGCAAAACTGCAGAAGTTTGCTTTGTATATGTCAGATCTAGATCCGACGGCTATTGGTGAAAGATGGCAGGCGCACCATCATCACCAACTCAGGACCTCTTTGATTCGCTGGATTTCGAAAACGCAGGAATAGGACACGGCAATATTACAAGTTTCAAACTGATATTACAAATGTTAGGAGTAATGCTGCACCTACGAAGAGGGAATTATTAGGAAGTTTACGTAAGAACTTTCGTTACTTTAGGTGGATGCAACATTATCGGACAAATTAAAATCCACCGCCCTGACAAGTCAATAATGGGCAAATAAATTTTTGAGTCTCTGGCGATTTGATGTTTCAAAAACAAATTCAGCTTCTACGGAGACTTTGTCATTTAGGCTTAGACAATTGCGATGATCAGCACGCCATTCATTGTTGCGCCAGAGAACGCCAAACCTCATTACCTTGAGCACACTTGCCTCCAGAACAAAGAACCTGGCCAATTTAATCTTAGATGTGCTGCCTCGGTAGTCGATCAAATCAATTTCTGTAAGATGGAGATCAAGGCATTCGATGATATTGTTATAGTGTAGCACATTTTTCACTTTCGGATCTTTTTTTATCTACAAAAGAAGAGAACATATTAGAGCAGCTGGTTGTATAAGATTGTCGTGTCATCAAGAGGACCAATATCATTCGCTCATACGATAGGGTTGGCTCTAAGGCTAGTGACATTTTTTCACACACACTCTCTCTTTCTCTTTCCTCTCATTTACCTGGGAGCACGTGAAGAGCTTGGGCATTTGTTGCCTTCCACTATGTGGCCGATGCCATATTTCTCAAAAGTATGCAACATAATACACGTCGATTTCAAATCAAAAGATTTTGGCACCGCTCTAGCGATGTGAGAGAGTTGGCACCGCTGTGCACACAGACCCACATATATAAACAAATCAATCAAACCAACTACACCAGCCTCTCACTCTCCCAAACAAGTGTTTTTTTATTGCCTTAGTCCTCTCCCTCTCACACGCAAGTGTTTTTTCATTGCATGAGTTAATTTGGCACTGGAGCAAAGTAGGTGATCCGGATTGGGGCACCAGGTGAGCAATGGAGGGGCATCGATGCCAAATGCATCACACATGAATTTGGCACGTGTTTTGGCCTACATAGTGGAGGGCCGTTATAGCCCACTTTTGTACTACCTCGTATTTAGTGTAAAATTTTGACCATAGATTTACCTAAGAAAATGCTAACGCATGTCACCAAAAATTATACCATTTTAAATTATGTTCAAATACGAATCCAACGATATAATTTTTAGTGACATGCATTAACATTTTGTCAGTTAAATCTATGGTCAAATTTTGATACTACAAAATAGGAAGAGTAAACCAGGACGGATGTAGCACTTGCTCTTAGGGTAACCATAGAGTTACTAGTCTAAGTTACTTGCCACTATGACTAGCCTAGGCTACTAGTAGTACAACAACAAAATGATGCAGGTGATCACGTGAGAAAAAAATACTAAAAACATTTCTTTCGGTGCAGTGCGTAGATGCAGTTTTGAACACTACACTTATCATCGTAATTTGGGAAAATTACGAAAAAATTGAGCTACGTTGTGATTACCATTTACTAATAGGAAGGAAGTTTCACCTCGATGAGTAGCTTCTCCATGCACAGAAAGCATGTAAGGAATCCAATAACTTGATCCAGATTGGGGCTGATAGATTTTATTGCCATCTTCACTGTGCGCACAGACTGGGTCAAGCTTGTGCGAATCATTTATGGTGACAGTCATAAATACATCAAGAAGAAATTTAAAAATGTGAATTTCAAGAAGACGGAGAAGAAGATGAGTGTTGTACCTGAATGATTACGGATCCAATAAAGAGTTCGGAGAATTTGGCAGACGAGTACACCAACGCTGTCAATTTCGGTGCGTCAATAACCCTAATTTTTGTCGGACCTTCTAGATCAGATACAAGTAATCTCTCAAGGAAAGGCGCATTCTCAATGACCATAACGTGGAACAGCTGGAGTGATCTCTTCCCAATTGATGTCTTGTTGCGGGGCCAACAAGGCACATAAATCCATCGGAGATTCGTCGAGGCGATGTGGAGGCTAATGAACCTGTGAATCTGCCGAAGATGAAGGTACTCGAGCGTAGTACAATTGCAGAGCAGGTGCTCCATAACCTCTTTGAGATGCCAACGTCGAAGAGGTCGAGCTGCTTGAGTTGAGGGAGAAGAAGGGCGGGCGAAACATTAATTTGGGGAAAATAGCAGGAGCTGAAGCTAGCGCGGCACAGTGTTGGCGTGAGGCGGAGCGCGGACGGCGGCAGAGAGCGACATCGTCCAGCTTCAAACCTGTGCTCCTCGAGCTGATCTAGGGCGGGGGATAAGAACCACTCGTCGAACTTGGCTTGGACCTTGCAGTTGGTACTGAACATGCGGATGTCAAGGCGTCTGGCTGGCCCAAGGTGCGTTGAAAGGATCTTAGAGACTGTGGCCATGCGTTTGCAATCCCCGTTGTAGAGGCAGCTGTCGACAGTGAGGTTGAGGGGAACGCGGCACCGCCGGAAGAGCAGGGTGGTCCGCACGACAGATTTGGTGGGGAGGAGGCTGATGATGACGAGTAGCATGTCATCGGGGAGGCTGCAGATGAAATCCAGGCTCGCCGAATGCGGTTTTGGCTCGATTCGCCTCTGCTTGTTGGATGCCTCGCCGTCCATCTCAGCCGGCGGCGACGCCAGTGTACACGTGTGCTGGTGTGTATTGTGTGTTGGGTGTGCGCGAGTGCGTCCTTGTGTGCATGCCGCCGCGTAGTGGTGAAATGTGCGCGAGTGCGTCCTTGACGCGGAAGAAGTGTGCCCTCAATTTACTATCGTGCGGGGTGCTACCCCGAGTGGTTTCAACTTTGTTTACTTCACCGCGTGTCAGATGGGCCTCTAGTTTACTTATTTTCACCCACTGCCACATGGGCCAGCACACGAAGATAGAGAACACGAGCGACAAGGCACCATGTGGACTGGTTGACCGGTCAACTAAACAATATACGGAGCTATACGCTGACACAGTGACCGTATAATCCCTCGGTATAGAGAGTTCGAGTGAGAAGGGAGGCCCGTGAGAGATAGTAGAGAGAGAAAGAGCTACTCCCTCCGTTCGATAATGTAGTGCCTATATTTTTTTAAAGTCAAACTTTTGAAACTTTGACCAAGTTTATAAATAAATTACTTATATCTACAATACCAAAGATAAATGATAGTATGAAGTAAGTACATGTTGTGATGAATCTAATGATCGTTCCAGATGTAAATGTTTTTCTCCACATATACCTTGTCAAACTTTTTTGAGGTTTGACTTTTCAAAACATCCATATGCTTATGGACGTGAGAGAGTACCTAACTAGAGAGAGAGAGTGCGTGTGTGAAATAGAAAGAGTGAGTAAAAATGTGTGTGTGTGTGTGTGAAAGAGACATGGACAACACATGATAAAGTAGAGAAAAGGCGTGTGTGTCTTATGCAAACATATCACACATGCATCTTCGATAGCGGAAGCGAGGTGAGGAGATAGTGTGTGGTTGTTTGCAACCGAGAGAGAAAGACCCCTAGCACATGGCCAAGAGAGGTCTAACAAACAAGGGAGAGAGGTCGAGAGAGACGTATGGAGAAAATGCAGACATGGGGAGGAGAGAGTGTATGTTTGTGACAGAGAGATCCCATGGAGATCGTGATGGGACTACATGGGTGGGAGATTGAGTGACAAGGTGTGTGCGCGATAGAAGATACCCCGAGAGATATCGAGATAGATGTATGGATGGATGGAGAAAATACGTGTGTTCCTGATGGCTAGTGAGAGATAGTCATACTTAGGGGGGAGTGCGTGCGCCTATGATGGAGTGAGGGATTATGGTACTTAGGGGGGTGCATGTCACATAGAGAGAGAACAATGGCGGAGAGTGTTAGATAGGTCTATGTAGCGTGAGCGAGATATGTGTATGTGTGAACCAGGGAGATATAAAGTTTGAGAGAGATAGAGGAGCCCCGATACGGCAGAGTGGTGCATCAGATAGCTGAGAGGGGGAAAGAGATATTCCATCCGCTCGATAATGCAGTGCATATGATTTTTTTAGAAGTCGAACTTTGGAAACTTTGACCAGGTTTACGCAAATATTATTTATATCTACAATACCAAAGATACATCATACAAAACTACATTTCATGATGAATCTAATGATATATGTTTGCCATTCTAGATGTAAATGTTTTTCTCCACGTACATGGTCAAACTTTGTGATCTTTGACTTTTCAATAAATCTATATGCTATGGACCGAAAAGAGTGCCTAAGTCGAGAGAGATCAAGTGCATGTGAAGGAGAATGAGTGAGTGTGCAAAAAGAGTGTGTGTGTGAAAGACAAAGGGACAACAAACGATAAATTAGAGAGAGAGAGTGTGTGTTCGTTTCTTATGCAAACATATCACTCATGCATCTCCGAGATAGAATAGCGAGGTGAGGAGATACACGAAGATAGCTAGTGCGTGATTGTTTGCAACAGAGAGAGACACCCCTATAGCACATGTCCAATAGAGGTCTGGCCAACATGGGACAAAGGTCGAGAGGGATGCATGGAGAAGATGGACGCATGGGGAGGGAGAGAGGGTGTGTTTGTGATAGAAAGATCCCCTCGAGATCGTGAAGGGACTATATGGGTGGGAGATCGAGGGACGAGGTGCTTGTGCGATAGAAAGATGCCCCGAGAGAAATCAAGATAGACCATGCACATGTTTGTGATGGAGATTAAGAATTAGCTAGTCATATACATATAGGGGGGACTGCGTGTGCCTATAATTGAGTGAGAGACTATCAGACTTGCCTAGGCATGAGATTGTGTGTGTGTGTGCGTGTGAGATGGAGAGAGAACGAGGGAGAGCGAGAGTTTTAGATGGGTCTATCGAGTGCGAGTGAGATATGCATGTGTATGTGTGACCCAGGGAGATGGAGAGTTTGAGAGAGAGAGGGAAGAGGTCTGAGACGGCAGAGTGGTGCGTGAGAGAGTTACGCGCAACGAGCCAGGGAATTTGTGTGCGTACGATGAGTGCACCCAAGATATTTAGCTTGGACTAGAGAATCATACATAGTGTCCGAGAGAGACCTATGCATGGAGTGTGCATGCGAACTAGAAAGACCCCCTCACACACACATAGAGAGAGAGGGAGAGGGACCAACAAGGTTTGTGTTTGGACGCGTGTGATAGAATTAAAGATTGTCGGCGAGAGAGAGAGAGAGCAGGAGTCCGTGAGAGGGGGAGGTCGTGTTTATGCATCAAAGACTGATATAAACCATGTTTGGATATAAACTTGCATTCAAATATTTGAATTGGAGAACATGTTGTCTGCAATTCACACATGAACAGAGATATGCGTATCAAACAAGTTCATTAATTTGACTTTCAACATGTTCATGGAGTACTATAATTCTATAAAACATGCTACTCGATTGAGGTGTTCAATTTTCGATTTACTTCACTGTTTTGACCTGGTGAACGAGCTATTTCATTGAATCGAGATATTTCATTTTGGGTTTGATTCCCATTCTTGAGTGGGTCAACTATTTGTCATATAGTAAATCGTTAGCAACGAGCATGTAAAAACACATTAGTCCCGAGCATCATCTCCCCAGGCGCGCCCAGGTGGGTTGTGCCCACCTCGGTGGCCTCCCGCACCGCCTGTTTGCTCTATAAATACCCCAATATTCCAGAAACCCTAGGGAAGGCGTCGAAAACCAATTCCAGCCGCTGCAAGTTCCAGAAACACCAGATCCAATCTAAACACCATCACGGAGGGGTTCATCATCCTCATTGGTGCCTCTCCGATGATGTGTGAGTAGTCTTTTGTAGACCTTCGGGTCCGTAGTTAGTAGCCAGATGGCTTCCTCTTTCTCATTTCATTCTCAATACGATGGTCCCTTGGAGATCCATATGATGTAACTCTTTTTGCTGTGTGTTTGTTGGGATTCGATGACCTTTGAGTTTATGATCAGATCTATGTTTTTATCCATGAAAGTTATTTGAGTCTTTTGGTCTCTTATATGCATGATTTCTTATAGCCTCATATTTCTTCTCCAATATTTGGGTTTTGTTTGGCCAACTTGATCTATTTATCTTGCAATGGGAAGAGGTGCTTTGTGATGGGTTCGATCTTACGGTGCTTGATCCCAGTGACAGAAGGGGAACCGACACGTAAGTATCATTGCTATTAAGGATAACAAGATGGGGTCTATTTCTACATAAATAGATCCTGTCTACATCATGCCATCGTTCTTATTGCATTACTCCGTTTCTCCATGAAGTTAATACACTAGATGCATGCTGGATAGCGGTCGATGTGTGGAGTAATAGTAGTAGATGCAGGCAGGAGTCGGTCCACTAATCTTGGACGTGATGCCTGGATATCATCATGATTATTTGAAGTTCTATCAATTGCCCAACAGTAATTTGTTTACCCACCGTTTGCTATTTTTCTCGAGAGAAGCCACTAGTGAAACCTACGGCCCCCGTGTCTCTTCTTTATTATATTTGCGTTTGCGATCTATTTTTATTTGCTTTTATTTTCGGATCTATTAATCCGTAAACCCAAAAATACCTTGCTGCAATTTATTATTATTTATTTTATCTCGCTTTCCCACGAGATGACAACCCCTCTCTTACGTGGGGTTGCAAGTATTTGTTCTTCATGTGTAGGAGCTGTTTACGCGGTGTTGCGTGGTTCTCCTATTGGTTCGATAACCTTGGTCTCATCACTGAGGGAAATACCTACCGTAGCTGTGCTACATCATCCCTTCCTCTCTGGGGAAATACCGACGTAGTTCAAGCTGTTGTCAAAAGGAATTTCTAGCGTCGTTGCCGGGGAGACATCATCAACATCTACCAGGTTCCTAATCACAAATCTCATCTCCTTGCAATTTACATTATTTGCCGTTTGCCTCTCGTTTTCCTCTCTCCCACTTCACAAAAATTTGCCGTTTTATTTGCCCTCTTTTTCGTTCGCCGTTTTCTCGTCAGATCTGTTTTTGAGTGCAATCTTGTTGCGTAGTCACAACGACTCAAGAGATCACCAGGTTGTGTGATTTCTCCAATACCAACAACAATGATTTTATTATCACTTCGATTGCTCCTCCCGCCACTAGTGCAGAGTCTTGTGATATTAATACCGCTTTGCTGAATCTTGTTATGAAAGATCAATTTTCCGGTACTCCTAATGAGGATGCCGCGTCCCATCTTAACACATTCATAGAATTATGCGATATGCAAAAGAAAAAAGATGTGGACAATGATGTTGTGAAGTTGAAATTATTTCCGTTTTCTTTGCAAGATCATGCAAAATTTTGGTTTTCTTCTTTACCTCGCAATAGTATCGATTCCTGGGACAAGTGCAAAGATGCTTTTATTACTTAATATTTTCCGGCCACAAAAATTATTTCCCTTAGAACCCAGATCATAAATTTCAAGCAACTTGAACATGAGAATGTTGCACAATCTTGGGAAAGGATGAAATTAATGCTAAGGAATTGCCTAACTCATGGGTTAAATCTTTGGATGATCATACAATTTTTTTACGCAGGGTTGAATTTTGTTCCTCGTAATCTTTTAGATTCTGCCGCGGCTACTTTTATGGGAATTACTTTGGGAGAAGCTACCAAATTGCTTGATAATATTATGGCAAATTACTCACAATGGCATACCGAGAGGGCTCCTACTAGTAAAAAAGTTAATTCGGTTGAAGAAATTTCTTCTTTGAGTGAAAAAGTTGATGCTCTTATGAAATTGGTTGCTAATAAAAGTCTGATGTCGCTTGAAGCTACATCGGTATTTCCCCAAAGAGGAAGGGATAATGCAGCACAACGGCGGTAGGTATTTCCCTCAAATATGAAACCAAGGTTATTGAACCAGTAGGAGAACCAAGCAACACAACGTAACAACCCCTGCACACGAATAACAACACCTCGCAACCCGACGTGTTAAAGGGGTTGTCAATCCCTTTCGGGTAACGGCGCCAGAAATTGCGTGTTGACGGGAGAAAGTTGTAATAGATTGAATAAATAGATCGCAAATAAAATAAAGTGCAGCAAAGTATTTTTGTATTTTTGGTTTAATATATCTGAATAAAAAGTGCAAATAAAATAGATCGCAAAGTAAATCTATGAGAAAGAAGACCCGGGGGCCATAGATTTCACTAGTGGCTTCTCTCGAGAAAGATAGCAAACAGTGGGTAAACAAATTACTGTTGGGAAATTGATATAACCTCAAATAATTATGACAATATCCAGGCAATGATCATTACATAGGCATCATGTCCAAGATTAGTAGACCGACTCCTGCCTGCATCTACTACTATTACTCCACACATCGACCGCTATGCAGAATGCATCTAGTGTATTAAATTCATGGAAAAACGGAGTAATGCAATAAGAACGATGACATGATGTAGACAAGACCCGTTTATCTATGGCGGTAGATATAGTTCCCATCTTTTTATCCTTAGTAGCAACGATACATACGTGTCGGTTCCCTTTCTGTCACTGGGATCAAGCACCGTAAGATCGAACCCACTACCGGGCACCTCTTCCCATTGCAAGATAAATAGATCAAGTTGGCCAAACAAAACCCAAATATCGGAGAAGAAATACGAGGCTATAAGAGATCATGCATATAAGAGATCAAAGTAACTCAAATAACTTTCATGGATATAAAAATATATGACTAATCATAAACTCAAAGTTCATCAGATCCCAACAAACACACCGCAAAAGAGTTACATCATATGGATCTCCAAGAGACCATTTTATTGAGAATTCAGCGAGAGAGAGAAAGCCATCTAACTACTAACTACGGACCTGAAGGTCTACAAAGAACTACTCACACATCATCGGAGAGGCACCAATGGAGGTGGTGAACCCCTCCGTGATGGTGCCTAGATTGGATCTCGTGGTTCTGGACTCTGCGGCGGCTGGATGAATATTTTGTCGACACTTCTAGGGTTCTGGGATTTTTGGGGTATTTATAGAGCAAAGAGGTAGTCCCGGGGGCACCCGAGGTGGGCACAACCAACCAGGGCGCGCCCTGGTGGGTTGTCCCCTCCTCGGGACTCCCCCAGGTGCAACCAGGGCCCAACTTCTTCCTTTTGGCCCATAAAAAAATCATCGTGGAGTTTTGTGGCATTTGGACTTCGTTTGATATTGATTTTCTGCAATGTAAAAAACATGGAAAAAACAGCAACTGGCACTTGGCACTATGTCAATAGGTTAGTACCAAAAAATGATGTAAAATGACTATAAAATGATTATAAACATCCAAGATTGATAATAAAACAACATGGAACAATAAAAAATTATAGATACGTTGGAGACGTATCAGCATCCCCAAGCTTAACTCCTACCCGTCCTCGAGTAGGTAAGTGATAAAAACATAATTTTTGATGTGGAGTGCTGTTCATCATGTCATATCATATTCTTTTCTTTATAGCATTGACATTTGGACTTTTATGTGATTCAAAGCAATAGTCTAGTTTTGACATAATAATTTAGATACTCAAGAATATCAACAAGCAACCATGTCCCTCGAAATATCAATGCTAAAATAAGTTATCCCTAGCCCATCATGCTCAAACATTGATCCATTCATGAAACACACTCGAATATTAGCTATAACCAATACTTAAGCACGATCATATTGCCTCCTAGTTGGTGCTTTTTATGAGAGAAGATGGAGACTCAAAATAAAAATTGCATAAAGTAAAATAAAGGCCCTTCACAGAGGGAAGTAAGGATTTGTGGAGGTGCCAGAGCTTAAAGCAAAAAAAAATAGAGATAAAAACATTTTGGGAGGTGTATCCATCCCACCAACCAAAACGACTCAGAGTTCTGAACACTTTGCATGCTAGATATGCCATAGGCGGTTCCCAAACAGAAAATAAAGTTTATTCATTTTTCCACCATTCTTTCACTTTCCATGGCTAGCCGTATCCACGGTTTCCCTCCAGACCAACACTTTCCATGGAATTTATTATTTGATAACATAAAGTAAATTCATTTTTGCATTTCGGGACTGGGTATCCCTAAGACCTTTGCCTTACTCTCGTGCAATAACAAGTGAATAAACACTCATCGTGAGAATAACACATCCAACATGGAAAATATTAGCCACCCGTTACCGTTCCACGAGCTAAACAAACACACAAAAGAGAAGTT
This sequence comes from Aegilops tauschii subsp. strangulata, assembly GCF_002575655.3. Taxonomy (NCBI): domain Eukaryota; kingdom Viridiplantae; phylum Streptophyta; class Magnoliopsida; order Poales; family Poaceae; genus Aegilops; species Aegilops tauschii. Next base: position 63,139,880 of record NC_053038.3, on the reverse strand, counting down.
TATTTTGAAAATTAGAGATGGCACATGCAAATTTGCTTAGAACGGCAAAAGAATACCGCATATAGGTAGATATAGTGGACTCATGTGGCAAAACTAGTTTAAAGGATTTTGGATGCACAAGTAGAGATCATACTTAGTGCAAAATGAAGGGTAGCAAAAAGATTGAGAAGCGACCAACCAAGAAACGAATAATCTCATAAGAAAGCATTAAGCTTAATTAACACCGAATAATGCACCACAAGTAGGATATAATTTCATTGCATGATTATTGACTTTCGTGCATGCATAGGGAATCACAAACCATAACACCAATATTCTTACTAGAGCACAATTACTCATCAACATAACTCACATATCACATCATCATATCTCAAAACTATTACTAAGAATCAAGTTTATTTTGTCCAATGATCTTCATGACATTTTTTTTCTTTATCCTTCTTGTATATCTATCACTTTGGGACTAATTTTCATGTGTTGCTTTTCATAGGCTCAAACAAATATAAGTGAAGATCATGAGCATAGCAAATTTTCTTTCTCTCAAAATAATTTAAGTGAAGCAAGAGAGAATTTCTTCAAAATTTTACTAAGCACACCGTGCTCAAAAAGATATAAGTGAAGCACTAGAGCAAGTCCTAGCTCATAAAAGATTTAAGTGAAGCATAGAGAGCAATTCTAACAAGTCATGATGTAATTTTGGCTCTCTCAAATAGGTGTGTCCAGCAAGGACTGATGACTTAAAACACAAAATAAAACTAGCAAAGACTCATATCATACAAGACGCTCCAAGCAAAACACATATCATGTGACGAATAAAAATATAGCCTCGAGTGAAATACCGATAGTTGTTGGAAGAAAGTGGGGATGCCACTCGGGGGCATCCCCAAGCTTAGTTGGTTGCTCATTTTTGGATAATATCTTGGGATGCCGGGGCATCCCCAAGCTTAGGCTCTTACATCCTTCCTTCATCCATCGTAAGATAACCCAAAAACTTGAAAACTTCAATCACACAAAACTCAATAAAACTTTTCGTGAGATCCGTTAGTGTAAGAAAAATAAATCACTACTATAAGTGCTGTATCAAACCAATTCCTATTTTTTTTGTATTATATCTACTGTATTCCAACTTTTCTATGGCAAAAACTCATCAAAGAAAACCATAGAGCCATCAAAATAAGCACACAACACAAAGAAAACAGAATCTGTCAAAACAGAACAGTCTGTATTAATCTGAATTTTGCGAATACTTATGGAACTCCAAAAATTCTACCAAATTAGGAAGGCCAGGGTAATTTGTATATTAATCTTATTAAAAAATAATCATAGCAAAATCTCTTTCCTGTGATTTATGAAAATTATTTTTGTGAGCGCAAAGTTTCTATCTTTTTCAGCAAGATCAAACAACTATCACCCAAGAAGATCCTAAAGGCTTTACTTGGCACAAACACTAATTGAAACACAAAAAACACAATCATACCAGTATAATAATTGTGCTAACACTCAAGGGCAGAAAGCAAAAAGCAAAAATAAATTTTATTCATTGGGTTGCCTCCCAACAAGCGCTATAGTTTTACGCCCCTAGCTAGGCATAAGATTTTGTTGATGCTCACATGAAAGATAATAATTGAAACACAAAGAGATCATCATAGAACATGTGGCAAACACATTTAAGTCTAACATACTTCATATGCATAGGAATTTTATAGGAAAACAAATTAGCAAGACAAGCAAGATCTAGATAAGCAAGGAAGAAGAAAGAAACAATAACAATCTCCACGTGAAGAGAGGTAATTTAGTAACATGAAAATTTCTACAACCATATTTTCCTCTCTCATAATAATCACATGTGGGATCATATTCAAATTCAACAATATAGCTATCATATAAAATTTTCTCTACATGATCCACATGCATGCAAAGTTGTCACTCTTCCAAAATAGTGGGATCATCAAATAAAGTCATGACCTCTCCAAGCCCATTTTATCAAAAAATTCATAAGATTGAACATTCTCCAAATATGTGGGATCTAAAGTTGACAATCTTCCAAACCCACTTTCAGTATTATTGCAAACATTATTATCAATCTCATATTCATCATGGGGCTTAAATAAATTTTCAAGATCATAAGAAGAATCACCCCAATCATGATCATTGCAACAAGTAGTGAACATAGCAAAATTAGCATCCCCAAGCTTGGGGTTTTGCATATTATTATCACAATTGACATTAATAGAATTTATATTAAAATCATTGCAATCATGCTTTTCATTCATGGAGCTATCATAAATCACTTCATAAATTTCTTCATCACAATTTTCAGATTCACGAATCTCAAGCAAAACTTCATAAAGATAATCAAGTGCACTCAAATCACTAACAACTGGTTCAACATAATTAGATCTCTTAAAAAGATTAGCTAGTGGATGAGGATACATATCAATAGATTTTTAGCAAGCGAAGATGCAAGCAAATAGAAGAAACATGGTCACACAAGCAAATAAGAGATCTGGCAAGAAAAAGGCGAATGAAAAAGAGGGCGAATAAAACGACAAATTTTTGTGAAGTGGGGGAGAGGAAAATGAGAGGCAAATGGAAAATAATGTATATTGTGAAGAGATGAGATTTGTGATTAGGAACCTAGTTATGTTGATGATCCTCCCCGGCAACGGCGCCAGAAATTCCTTTTGATGTCGCTTGAAGATATGTCCGTATTTCCCCAAAGAGGAAGGGATGATGCAGCACAGCGGCGGTAGGTATTTCCCTCAGACATGAAACCAAGGTTATCGAACCAGTAGGAGAACCAAGCAACACAACGTAAACAGCCCCTGCACACAAATAACAACACCTCGCAACCCGACATGTTAAAGGGGTTGTCAATCCCTTTCGGGTAACGGCGCCAGAAATTGCGTGTTGACGGGAGAAAGTTGTAATAGATTGAATAAATGGATCGCAAATAGAATAAAGTGCAGCAAAGTATTTTTGTATTTTTGGTTTAATAGATCTGAATAAAAAGTGCAAATAAAATAGATCGCAAAGCAAATATATGAGAAAGAAGACCCGGGGGCGTAGATTTCACTAGTGGCTTCTCTCGAGAAAGATAGCAAACGGTGGGTAAACAAATTACTGTTGGGCAATTGATAGAACCTCAAATAATTATGACGATATCCAGGCAATGATCATTACATAGGCATCACGTCCAAGATTAGTAGACCGAATCCTGCCTGCATCTACTACTATTACTCCACACATCGACCGCTATCCAGCATGCATCTAGTGTATTAAGTTCATGGAAAAATGGAGTAATGCAATAAGAACGATGACATGATGTAGACAAGATCCGTTTATTTATGGCGGTAGATATAGATCCCATCTTTTTATCCTTAGTAGCAACGATACATACGTGTCGGTTCCCTTTCTGTCACTGGGATCAAGCACCGTAAGATCGAACCCACTGCCGGGCACCTCTTCCCATTGCAAGATAAATAGGTCAAGTTGGCCAAAAAAAACCCAAATATCAGAGAAGAAATGCGAGGCTATAAGAGATCATGCATATAAGAGATCGAAGAAACTCAAATAGTTTTCATGGATATAAAAAGATATGACTGATCATAAACTCGAAGTTCATCAGATCCCAACAAACACACAGCAAAAGAGTTACATCATATGGATCTCCAAGAGACCATTGTATTGAGAATTCAGCAAGAGAGAGAAAGCCATCTAGCTACTAACTACGGACCCGAAGGTCTACAAAGAACTACTCATGCATCATCGGAGAGGCACCAATGGAGGTGGTGAACCCCTCCGTGATGGTGTCTAGATTAGATCTGGTGGTTCTGGTCTCTGTGGCGGCTTGATGAATATTTCGTCGACACTTCTAGGGTTCTGGGATTTTGGGGTATTTATAGAGCAAAGAGGCGGTCCGGGGGGGGGGCACCCGAGGTGTGCACAACCCACCAGGGCGTGCCTGGGCCTCCTGGCGCGCCCCGGTGGGTTGTCCCCTCCTCGGGACTCCCCCAGGTGCAACTAGGGCCCAACTTCTTCCTTTTGGCCCATAAAAAATCATCGTGGAGTTTCGTGGCATTTGGACTTCGTTTGATATTGATTTCCTGCGATGTAAAAAACATGGAAAAAATAGCAACTGGCACTTGGCACTATGTCAATAGGTTAGTACCAAAACATGATATAAAATGACTATAAAATGATTATAAAACATCCAATATTGATAATAAAATAGCATGGAACAATCAAAAATCATAGATACGTTGGAGACATATCAAAGTGCTCCTATTGATTTTAATGATGTGCCTTTGTCTACTTTGATTGAGCAAAATAGTGATGCCGTAGATGTGAATTTTATCTCTCGAAACAATTTCAATAACAATGCTTATAGAGGTAATTTTAATCCTAGGCCTTTTCCTACTAATTCCTCTAATAATTATGGTAATTCCTATGGTAATCCTTCTTATAATAATAATAGGAACACCTCTGATCCTGAGAATAATATTAAAGAATTTATCAATACTCAAAAAGTTTTTAATGCTACAATAGAAGAAAAGCTGAATAAGATTGAGGATATGTCTAGAAGTATTGATAGAATTTCTCATGATGTAGAAAATCTCAAGATGAAAATTTTGTGCCTAAAGTTGAGGAATCAATTAAGGCTCTTTGTGTTTCTATGGATGAAAGTAAGAAAAGAACCGCTATGCTTAGAGCTAGAAGAGAATTTTTAGAAAAAGTTGTTTCTAGTGATTGCTTTCATAATAGTGATGAAGATCTTAAAACAATTGGTGTTTCTTCTGTTGATTCCTTGTTTAGTAAGATTAAGATTGATAATAAAGGTAATGAAGAAGAGTCAACTTTAGCTAGAAGCGTCCCGATAATTCGGAGGGTGAAAATCTTGTTGAGAAAATTGATAAAAGTGGGTTTGAAGTGGTCAAAACTTTAACTAGTGATGTGCCCGCTATTTTGTATTACAAAGACTTTAATAATGATAGTTGCTCTTTGATTTATTGTATTTCTTTGTTGCAATCCATGATAAATTCACTCCATGCTTATGAACAAAATAAAGATTTTAGTAAACATATGTTGATGCTATGATGAAAGCTTTTGAAGAAAAGTTGGAATTAGAGATTTCAATTCCTAGAAAATTGCATGATGAATGGGAACCTACTATCAAATTCAAGATTAAAAATTATGAGTGTTTTGCTTTATATGACTTGGGTGCTAGTGTTTCTACAATTCTGAAATCTTTATGTGATGTGCTTGGTCTTACCGATATTGAAGAATGTTCTCTAAATTTGCACTTGGCGGATTCTACTATTTAAAAGCCTATGTGAAGAATTAATGATGTTCTTATTATTGCAAATAGGAATTATGTGCCCATAGACTTTATTGTTCTTGATATTGATTGCAATCCGTCTTGTCCAATTATTCTTGGTAGGCCGTACTATTGGTGTCGTGATTGATATGAAAGAATGCAATATTAAATTTCAATTTCCACTAAGGAAGGGAATGGAGCACTTCCCTAGAACTATAATTAAGCCACGATATGAATCAATCATGAGGGCATCATATGGATCTATAAACAAAGATGACAATACCTGATCCCTTGCATTATGCCTAGCTAGGGGCATAAAACAATAACGCTTGTTGGGAGGCAACCCAATGAATAAAATATATTTTTGTTTTTTCTGTTCTTGAGTGTTTGCAAAATTATGCTACTGTTATGATTGTGTTTTTTGTGTTTTAATTAGTTTTTGTGCCAAGCAAAGCGTTTGGGATCATGTTGGGTGATAGTTGATTTGATCTTGCTGAAAACCAGAAACTTTTGCGCCCAGAAAAATAATTCTCATTTTTAACAGAAGCGCGATAAAATACTATTTTTATGCAGAAGATTAATATACAAATTGCTCATGTCGTCCTAATTTTTCAGAAGTTTTGTAGTTACATTAGTATTCGAAATATCCAGTTGCTACAGACTGCTCTGTTTTCTTTGCGTTGTGTGCTTGTTTTGATGATTCTATGGTTTTTTTGAAGAGTTTTTGCCATAGAAAACTTGGAATACAGTAGATATAATGCAAAGATAAAATATGAATGGGTTTGCAACAGTACTTATAGTAGTGATTTGCTTTCTTATACTAATGGATCTCACGAAGGTTTTGTTAAGTTTTGTGTGATTGAAGTTTTCAAGTTTTGGGTGAACTTTTGATGTATGAAGGAATAAGGATTAGCAAAAGGCTAAGCTTGGGGATGCCCGAGGCACCTCAAGATAATATCCAGGAAGTATCAAGCAACTAAGCTTGGGATGCCCCGAGTGGCATCCCCTCTTTCTTCTAACAACCATCGGTATTTTACTTGAAACTATATTTTTATTCGTCACATATTATGAGTTTTGCTTGGAGCGTCTTGTCTGATATGAGTCTTTGTTTGTATTGCTTTGTGTTCTTCGTCATGAATCCTTGCTGGACACACCTATTTGAGAGAGCCAAAATTATGCCATGACTTGTTAGAATTGCTCTCTATGCTTCACTTAAATCTTCTTGAGCTATGGAATTGCTCTAGTGCTTCACTTATATATTTTTGAGCACGGTGTGCTTTAGTATTTTTATGAAGAAATGATCTCATGATTCACTTAGATTTATTTGAGAGATAGTAAATTTTTTAAGGAATTCTCTCTTGCTTTACTTAAATTATTTTGAGAGAAGAAAATTTTTATGCTCATGTTCTTCACTTAGATTTGTTTGAGCTATCAAAAGCAACATATGAAACTAGTCCCAAAGTGATAGATATCCAAGGAGCATATAATAAAAACTTTCATCAAGATCATTAGACAAAATAAACTTGATTCCTTGTAATAGTTTTGAGATATGTTGATATAATATGTGAGTCATGTTGATGAGTTATTATGCTTTAGTAAGAATATTGGTGTTAAGGTTTGTGATTACCTATGCAAGCACGAAAGTCAATAGTTATGCAATGAAATTACATCCTACTTGTGGTGCTGTAGCGACCCGACCTCAGACGGTCAAGTCTCTATGTTTCTGTGCCATCCCTGGATCAGTATGCTGGCACACACAGTACATCAATGTATATATCAAAGTGCAATCACATGTATAAATAACGTAAAACTGATATATACCTCATAAGTCACAGCGGAAACAAATAGTCGGGTGTGGAGTCCCATCAACGCCATCGGCAGGTTGAGTGTAGACCGTAACCCTGTACCGTACTCTTACTCGTTGGAAGAAAGTATCTGCAACATGATACATTGCAGCCGTGTAGGTCAGTACATTGAATGTACCGGCAAGATCACAACATGAGAAAACACATGATAAAACTATACTATATGCAATATGGCTTTGTGGCTCTGTGTCTGAGTTTTGTTTTGCATAAAAGCTGGTTTTATTTTCCCTACATCAAAGAAATTCAGGAGTCTATACTACGGAGTTTCCTATCATGACATGGTTCCGCCAACCGATGTCTCATGGCCCAAATCATCATAAGTTGCCCACAATTATGTTATCAGTCCGGTGTTGAGAGTTCCGAGATAGATCCAAGTCCAGAGGCTCAAATTGTCCGTAATCGGGGACACGGCTAATCGATTAGGTTTAAACCCTCTGCAGAGGTTTGTACACTTTACCCGCAAGATTCGATCCCTCTTTTTACGTTCTCGCACTTCAGGGTGTTTGAGAACAAGATGACCGAAACATGGTCTTCCAAAGAGTTCCTCTGACCACTGTCCGGTGCTCATCCAATCCTACCGTAGTTCTACATCTGCTAGCACCGTCCCATCCAGAGTCACAACTAAGGTCAACCAAGCCAGAGCCCATAGTGACTTGCGGTTGCACAGGTAAGCTTCCAGGCATGAAGTATTCTTCCATCTCTTTGAGTCTGGGTGAAGCTTTCCGCAAGATGTCATGGCGCTTCTCCATGCATCCCGGCCATCCACTGGTTTCCCCAGGGTGCCCGTCAACCGTCCTTCACCCAGTAGTGTGTATTGAATTCTTGTCTCGAGTCTTGAAGTCTTGAGGCCTTGAAGATGCAGTCCTCGCATATGCCATCATGGAGTTGTTGTCATTGACGTAGAGTCCTCCTTCTTCACACCACTCTCGTGCACTCATACCAAACCCCGTCTACTATAGCGTAGCATTAAAATAAATAACGTCCCGGGCTTGGTAACAGGGTGATGGGTTCCTACCTCATGCATACTACTCAACTACAAGAATTCAATATCACTACTGGAGGGATTGTTGCAAAGATGACACTAAATGCAATAAAACATAGGTATGAAAAACATGGTCAAAGTGAACTTGCCTGGTATTACTTGATGAAGATAACAACACTCTCAGAATAATGACTTGGTAGAACTATTCGTCACTCCGTTGAAAATCTATATAGTCAAACATAGCATTCATATAAGCAAACATACTAGCAAGCAATTCTAACACTCATAATAAAACCAACAAATAAAATGCAAATCAACAAGGGACACCAAATAAAAACAAAGGAAAACTACACAACAAAACTACTAAAGAAAACTCTAAGACATAACACAAAACAGTTTTGTCCTAAGTAAAAACTTAACAACAATTAAAACACTAAACTAATAAATTAACAGAAAATACAAAGTAAAACAACTAATTTAACAGAAGGTATTTTTCATAAAATTTTATTTGCAAAAAGAAACAAATAAAAAGCTTTTATGAAACACTAACTATGACCTAAACAAGTTTTCCTACAAAACTAAGTAAAATAAAATTTTAAAACAAAAACAAAATTTTCTTTTGTTGACTAACAGAAACTAAACTAAATTTTTCAAGAGTGACAAAAAGAAATAATTTAAAACTAATAAAAGCAATAAAGAAAAGACTTAAAACAAAACTATAACTAAAACAGTACTGTTTTGCTAAACACCTAATTTCAAATAAACTAAAAATAAATAACTATATGCCACTGGATAAACAAAACAATAACAAGGCAGTAGCAAAAAGAATCAATCAAAAATATTTTATAAAACTCAAGTTATGGCCAAATTACTAATTTGAACAAATTTCATCAAATTCAATTTTAAACTACTCAAATTTGAAATCCAATTGCAGAAACAGAAACTTTAACAAATTTGTGACACAACGCAAAAAGAACCACTCAATTTGGATATGTATACTACTAGATATGAATTTTCTAAGATCGCTACTTTTCTGAAAAAAAGAATTACGGGATTTCTTTGATCTCACCGGAGTAGTCGCCGGAGTTGGGGAAGAAGAACGAATCCGAGGTTGTAGGGGCTCCTAGAGGAAGGAGAGCACGGGACGGTGCAGAGGAGATCTCAGTGAACTCAGGGGAGGCCGAGGAAGTACCAACCCCGCCTCGGGCGGTCACGGAGAAGCCGCCGGAGTTTATGAACTCCGATGAGTAATTATGGGGGGATAGGGAGGGGGATAAGCTCCCATAGGAGAGGGCTTTGTGCGAGGGGAAAGAGGGAAACACGAGGGAGGTATTTATAGGGCGAGGGGGTGGCCATCTGCGTGCAGCCATGGCGAGCAAAAAAAAGGCAAGTTCGGATCTCCGGCGAGAAAATCCGGGGCATTAATGGCCTTTTACTTGGAGAAGGAGGTGTAGGGGAAGGAGGTGGATCCATTCAGAGGATTCTTGGAAAAGGGGAAGGAGGGAAGGGGATGGAGCGCGGGGTGGGGTGCGTGTGTGCATTCTGCTTCTGAAGGTTCGTAGGAGGAAGATGACCCTGTTGGGTCGTGGAGGAGGCTGGGCCTGGTGCGGCTGGGCTTCGCCAGTTTTTTTTATAAACATAGACAAGGAAAACTGAAATAAAGAGCAAATAAGAAAATATTATATAGGAATATAATATATCAAACTTTTCAGAAAAAGAAATCCTAAAACATGAACATATTTTCCAGTCCAAATAAAATCAACAAATATTTAAATAAAGCAAACAGAGCTACTGTTGCAATAAAACTCAACAAAAAAATCATTTTTTTTAAAATACCAAAATGATTTCAAAATCATTTTATCCTAATTTTCCATTGAAGGGAATCATTTTACCCTTATTTCCACTGTAGACCTTTGGGTCTGTAGTTAGTAGCTAGATGGCCTCCTCTCTCTCGTTTGATTCTCAATACAATGGTCTCTTGGAGATCCATATGATGTAACACTTTTTGCCGTGTGTTTGTTGGGATCCGATGAACTCTGAGTTTATGACTAGATCTATGTTTTTATCCATGAAAGTTATTTGAGTCTTTTGATATCTTATATGCATGATTGCTTATAGCCTCGTATTTCTTCTCCGATATTTGGGTTTTGTTTGGCCAACTTGATCTATTTATCTTGCAATGGGAAGATGTGCTTTGTGATGGGTTCGATCTTACGGTGCTTGATCCCAGTGACAGAAGGGGAACCGACACGTATGTATCGTTGCTATTAAGGATAACAAGATGGGGTCTATTTCTACATAAATAGATCTTGTCTACATCATGTCATCTTTCTTATTGCATTACTCCATTTCTCCATGAACTTAATACACTAGATGCATGCTGGATAGCGGTCGATGTGTGGAGTAATAGTAGTAGATGCAGGCAGGAGTCGGTTTACTAATCTTGGATACGATGCCTATATAATGATCATTGCCTGGATATCATCATGATTATTTGAAGTTCTATCAATTGCCCAACAGTAATTTGTTTACCCACTATTTGCTATTTTTCTCGAGAGAAGCCACTAGTGAAAGCTACGGCCCCCGGGTCTCTTCTTTATTATATTTGCCTTCGCGATCTATTTTTATTTGCTTTTATTTTCAGATCTATTAATCCAAAAACCCAAAAATACCTTGCTGCAATTTATTATTATTTATTTTATCTCGCGTTCCCGTGAGATCTATTTATCCAATCTACTATAATTTTACCTATCTTTTTACCCGTGAGGGATTGACAACCCCTCTCTTACGTCGGGTTGCAAGTATTTGTTCTTTGTGTGCAGGAGCTGTTTACGTGGTGTTGCGTGGTTCTCCTACTGGTTTGATAACCTTGGTCTCATCACTGAGGGAAATACCTACCGTAGGTGTGCTGCATCATCCCTTCCTCTTTGGGGAAATACCGACGTAGTTCAAGCTGTTATCACCGCCCTCCTCCCCAATGCCGGAGACGATGTCCGTTTGCCGTCGTGCACTGGGCCGTGTGCCTCTTACTCCGTGCTACCGGAGCTGCCTCGACGGCGGCCGCGTGAACCGTACCGGAGCCGCACCCCCACCGTTGTGCACGGCGCCGGAGCGGCTCCAACTTCGGATGTGTCCAGGGCCCCGATGCTGCTTCCCCGTAGCCGTCGACCATCGCGACATCTCTGCTTTCCTGCCGCCAGTAGCCACCGCAACCGCGTCGGCGTCACCGATTCGGCAGCTGGAGCTGCCTACTTCACCGGGCCGCAAGATAGGTCGTACAGTCATCCCAAATCACTTTATTTAGGCGTCAGTTGTCTGAATTTTTATTCGGGGCCAATCGATTCCCCATGGGAAGCAGCACCCCTCGAGGCGGCGGAGCTCCTAGGTTGTCGGTTGGCTGGTGTCTAAGTAAGGGTGCGGGGGCACAAGTTCGCCACGGAAGCAACGCTTAGATGGCTATCTTAGAGTTGCGTGGGTTGAAGGTACTGCCGTTACCGGATCTGGATGACGGCGAGTCCTTGTGGATTGGCCGGGGATGGCGCGACCACGGCAGTGCGGTGGGGCGGGGAGCGGGGTTTTGGTCAAAGCTCTCGTGGCCATGGATGGTGGAGGCAGGTTGCTCTGCCAGTGGTCGCTGGCTCTTCGGGAAATATTCTGAACAGTGTCAGCCGGGAGGCACAAGACGGCCATCAAGCCATCCGGCGTAGATCGGACAGTGCCAAAATAAAATAAAATCATGTGACCCCAATTTAGTCTTCAGTCAACAGACGTGTGACCACTCTCGTACCTTACTGTTGATCTCTTAGGGTATTTCTTAAGATCAGAGATATGTGTCGTTCTTAACATTATGCGTTTTCTGCATCTTCAGCCACACTGTCTTCCTTCTCACCGTGATGAAGTATTCATGCTATTATATCATCTGTTTTGGATGTTTATGGGCTTTACTAAACACTTTTATATTATTTTTGGGACTAACCTATTAACGGGAGGCCCAGCCCAAATTGTTGTTTTCTTGCCTATTTCAGTGTTCCGAAGAAAAGGAATATCAAACGGAATGAAACCTTCGGGAGAGTTATTTTTGGAACAAAAGCAATCTAGAAGACTTGGAGTAGACGTCAGGGAAGCTTCGAGGTGGCCACGAGGCAGGGAGGCGCGCCTGCCCCCTGGGCGCACCCCCACCCTCGTGGGCCCCTCGTGGCTCCCCTGACCGACTTCTTTCGCCTATATATATCCATATACCCTAAAAACATCGGGGAGCACAATAGATCGGGAGTTCCGCCGCCGCAAGCCTCTGTAGCCATCGAAAACCAATCGGGACCTTATTCCGGCACCCTGCCGGAGGGGGGATCCATCACCGGTGGCCATCTTCATCATCCCGGCGCTCTCCATGACGAGGAGGGAGTAGTTCACCCTCGGGGCTGAGGGTATGTACCAGTAGCTATGTGTTTGATCTCTCTCTCTCTCTCTCTCTCTCTCTCTCTCTCGTGTTCTTGATTTGGCACGATCTTGATGTATCGCGAGCTTTTCTATTACAGTTGGATCTTATGATGTTTCTCCCCCTCTACTCTCTTGTAATGGATTGAGTTTTCCCTTTGAAGTTATCTTATCGGATTGAGTCTTTAAGGATTTGAGAACACTTGATGTATGTCTTGCATGTGTTTATCTGTGGTGACAATGGGATATTCATGTGATCCACTTGATGTATGTTTTGGTGATCAACTTGCGGGTTTCGTAACATTGTGAACTTATGCATAGGGGTTGGCACACGTTTTCGTCTTGACTCTCCGGTAGAAACTTTGGGGCACTCTTTGATGTTCTATGTGTTGGTTGAATAGATGAATATGAGATTGTGTGATGCATATCGTATAATCATACCCACGGATACTTGAGGTGACATTGGAGTATCTAGGTGATATTAGGGTTTTGGTTGATCTGTGTCTTAAGGTGTTATTCTAGTACGAACTCTTGAATAGATCGATCCGAAAGAATAGCTTCGTGTTATTTTACTACGGACTCTTGAATAGATCAATCAGAAAGGATAACTTTGAGGTGGTTTCGTACCCTACCATAATCTCTTCGTTTGTTCTCCGCTATTAGTGACTTTGGAGTGACTCTTTGTTGCATGTTGAGGGATAGTTATGTGAACCAATTATGTTATTATTGTTGAGAGAACTTGCACTAGTGAAAGTATGAACCCTAGGCCTTGTTTCCTAGCATTGCAATACCGTTTACGCTCACTTTTATCGCTTGCTACCTTGTTGTTTTTATATTTTAAGATTAAAAATACTCATATCTATCATCCATATTGCACTTGTATCACCATCTCTTCGCCGAACTAGTGTACCTATACAATTTACCATTGTATTGGGTGTGTTGGGGACACAAGAGACTGTTTGTTATTTGGTTGCAGGGTTGTTTGAGAGAGACCATCTTCAACCTACGCCTCCCACGGATAGATAAACCTTAGGTCATCCACTTGAGGGAAATTTTCTACTGTCCTACAAACCTCTGCACTTGGAGGCCCAACAACGTCTACAAGGAGAAGGTTGCGTAGTAGACATCAAGCTCTTTCCAGGTGCCGTTGCCGGGGAGGTGAGTGCTTGAAGGTATATCTTTAGATCTTCAATCGAATCTTTTAGTTTCTTGTTTTATCACTAGTTTAGTTTATAAAAGAAAACTACAAAAAATTGGAATTGAGGGTGCCTCATATGCTTCATCTTTTTAATGTGTTCCGTGAAAATAAGGATTCCGATAACTGTGCTCAATTGCTAGAGGAAGAATGCATTAGAATGTTTGGCACTAAATCTTTGAATGATGAGCATGATTGCAATGTTGTTAGTACGAATTCTTTGAGCATCCATGATGCTAATGATATGCAAAGCCGCATGCTTGGGGAAGCTATGTTTTATGAAGATGATACTTTTTGTCCCCCAAGTTTTGATGAGCAAATATTTTATGATGATAGCATGCCTCCTATCTATGATGATTATTGTGATGAAATTTATGCTATAAACAGTAATGATATCCATGAAACTTGTCATCATGATTTTAATGCTCAAATTGATTATGTGAATAAAGTATCACATGATAGTTATTTTGTTGAGTTTGCTCCCACTACTATTCATGAGAAGAAATTTGCTTATGTGGAGAGTAATAAAATTTCTATGCTTGTAGATCATGAAAAGAATGCTTTAGGTGCTGGTTATATTGTTGAATTCATTCATGATGCTACTGAAAATTATTATGAGGGAGGAATATATGCTTGTAGGAATTGCAATAATATCAAGTTCCCTCTCTATGTGCTTAAAGTTTTGAAGTTATGCTTGTTTTGCCTTCCTATGCTAGTTGATTATTGTTCCCATAAGTTGTTTGCTCACAAAATCCCTATGCATAGGAAGTGGGTTAGACTTAAATGTGCTAGTCATATTCTTCATGATGCTCTCTTTATGTTTCAATTCTTATCTTTTATGTGAGCATCATTGAAATCATCATGCCTAGCTAGGGGCGTTAAACGTTAGCGCTTGTTGGGAGGCAACCCAATTTTATTTTTGTTCCTTGCTTTTTGTTCCTGTTTAGTAATAAATAAATCATCTAGACTCTGGTTAGATGTGGTTTTATGTTTTAATTAGTGTTTGTGCCAAGTAAGACCTATAGGATCTTCTTAGATGATAATTATTTGATCTTGCTGAAAAAGACAGAAACTTTCTGCTCACGAAAACCATTGTTAAAAATCACCAGAAAATGATAAAATACTGATTCCAATTGCAGTAGATCAATAATCAAATTATCTAGGTCGTCCTATTTTGGCAGATTGTTCTGAGTTCTAGAAGTTTGCGTTTGATGCAGATTACTACAGACTGTTCTGTTTTTGACAGATTCTGTTTTCTATGTGTTGTTTGCTTATTTTGATGAATCTATGAGTAGTATCGGAGGGTATGAACCATAGAGTAGTTGGAATACAGAAGGTTTAACACAAATATGAATTTAGAATGAGTTCACAACAGTACCTAAGTGGTGATTTATTTTCTTATACTAATGGAGCTTACGAGTTTTCTGTTGAGTTTTGTGTTGTGAAGTTTTCAAGTT
The DNA here is from genome assembly GCF_002575655.3 of Aegilops tauschii subsp. strangulata. Taxonomy (NCBI): domain Eukaryota; kingdom Viridiplantae; phylum Streptophyta; class Magnoliopsida; order Poales; family Poaceae; genus Aegilops; species Aegilops tauschii. Next base: position 63,124,630 of record NC_053038.3, on the reverse strand, counting down.
TTGGGTAGAGATTCGATGGACTATGGAATAAGGAGTGGCAAGAGCCTAAGCTTGGGGATTCCCAAGGCACCCCAAGGCAATATTCAAGGACAACCAAGAGCCTAAGCTTGGGGATGCCCCGGAAGGCATCCCCTCTTTCGTCTTTGTTCATCAGTAACTTTACTTGGAGCTATATTTTTATTCATGACATGATATGTGTTTTGCTTGGGGCGTCAATTTATTTTGTTAGGATTTGCTTGCTGTTATTTAGAACAATGTTTTGCATCTTTTATTTCAATAAAAGTGGCATTGATAGCCTTTACTATGCCTATTTTACAAGTCTTAATGTTGCTATTTGAAAACAGAAAGTTTACCGCTGTTGCAAAAATTCCCTAGAAAAGTCAGAATGTGATAAAATGTTTAAACCTTTTGCATAATAAGATCTGATAAATTTACTACAGTGGGAATTTTATTTCATAATTTTTGGAGCTAGGGAAGTGTGGATCTTGCTGCATTCTTTACAGACTGTCCTGTTTAGGCAGATTGCTGTTATGTCTGCATTGTTTGCATATCTTTGCTTCTTTAATGATTCTATTTGAGGATATGAATATTAAATATGCAGAGGTATTTAGTATGAAATGTTCAATAATAATTTTAGTGATTTTCTACAGTAGAGTATGATAAGGTTTTTTGCATTGGTTTATACTAACTTATCTCACAAGTCCTTGTTGAGTTTTGTGTGGATGAAGCTTTTGAGATTTAGGGAGACCGTGATATGAGAGTAATTAAGGAGACACAAAAGCTCAAGCTTGGGGATGCCCAAGGCATCCCAAGATAATATTTCAAGAAGTATCAAGCGTCTAAGCTTGGGGATGCCCCGGTTGGCATCCCACCTTTCTTCTTCGACAACTATCGGTTAGTATCGGTTGATCCTAAGTTTTAGCTTCTTCACGTGATGTTTGCTATTCTTAGAATGTCATTTTATTTTGTTTTGCTTGCTATTTGAATAAAATATCAAGATCTGAAATTCTTAAGTGAGAGAGAGTCTTCACATAGCTACATAATTATTTAACTACTCATTGATCTTCACTTATATCTTTTTGGAGTAGTTTGTCATTTACTCGTGTGCTTCACTTATATCCTATGAGTAAATAGTTGGATGAGCGAATTTCATAAATCTGAAATTATTTATGTTTCATATGCTTGTCCCATGGGGAGTAATGACTTCACATATAAGAAGTAGAGATGGTAAATTTATTGAAGGTTAGCAAACATTGTATTGGTCACTTGAACAATTCATGAAAGAATATTGAGGGAAGAGAGATTTCACATATAAATATACTATCTTGGACATCTTTTATGATTGTGAGCACTCATTAAAATATGACATGCTAAAAGGTTGATGTTGGACAAGGAAGACAACGTAATGGGTTATGTTTTCTTATATCCGAAATAAAGTATATTGTCATGGATCATTCAACATGCCGAGCTTGCCTTTCCCCCTCATGCTAGCTGATGTCTACTACACAACCTTCTTCTTGTAGACGTTGTTGGGCCTCCAAGTGCAGAGGTTTGTAGGACAGTAGCAAATTTCCCACAAGTGGATGGCCTAAGGTTTATCAATCTGTGGGAGGCATAGGATGAAGATGGTCTCTCTCAAGAAACCCTGCAACCAAATAGCAAAGATCTCTTGTGTCCCCAACAGACCCAATACAATGGTAAATTGTATAGGTGCACTAGTTCGGCGAAGAGATGGTGATACAAGTGCAATATGGATGGTAGATATAGGTTTTTGTAATCTGAAAATATAAAACCAGCAAGGCAACTAATGATAAAAGTGAGCGTAAACGGTATTGCAATGCTAGGAAACAAGGCCTAGGGTTCATACTTTCACTAGTGCAAGTTCTCTCAACAATAATAACATAATTGGATCACATAACTATCCCTCAACATGCAACAAAGAGTCACTCCAAAGCCACTAATAGCGGAGAACAAACGAAGAGATTATGGTAGGGTACGAAACCACCTCAAAGTTATTCTTTCGGATCGATCTATTCAAGAGTTCGTACTAGAATAACACCTTAAGACACATATCAACCAAAACCCTAATGTCACCTAGATACTCCAATGTCACCTCAAGTATCCATGGGCATGATTATACGATATGCATCACAAAATCTCATATTCATCTATTAAACCAACACAAAGTACTTCAAAGAGTGCCCCAAAGTTTCTACCGGAGAGTCAAGACGAAAACGTGTGCCAACCCCTATGCATACGTTCATGGGCGGAACCCGCAAGTTGATCACCAAAACATACATCAAGTGAATCACGTGATATCCCATTGTCACCACAGATACACACATGCAAGACATACATCAAGTGTTCTCAAATCCTTAAAGACTCAATCCGATAAGATAACTTCAGAGAGAAAACTCAATCCATTACAAGAGAGTAGAGGGGGAGAAACATCATAAGATCCAACTATAATAGCAAAGCTCGCGGTACATCAAGATTGTGCCAAATAAAGAACACGAGAGAGAGAGATCAAACACATAGCTACTGGTACATACCCTCAGCCCCGAGGGTGAACTACTCCCTCCTCGTCATGGAGAGCGCCGAGATGATGAAGATGGCCACCGATGAGGGTTCCCCACTCCGGCAGGGTGTCGGAACAGGGTCCCGATTGGTTTTTGGTGGCTACAGAGGCTTGCGGCGGCGGAACTCCCGATGTATTCTGCTCCCCGAAGGTTTTAGGGTATATGGATATATATAGGCGACAGAAGTCGGTAAGGGGAGCCACGAGGGGCCCACGAGGGTGGAGGGCGCGTCCAAGGGGGTAGGCACGCCCCCTACCTCGTGCCTCCTGGTTGATGTCTTGACGTAGGGTCCAAGTCCTCTGGATCACGTTCGTTCCGAAAATCACGTTCCCGAAGGTTTCATTCCGTTTGGACTCCGTTTGATATTCTTTTTCTGCGAAACTCTGAAACAAGGGAAAAAACAGAAACTGGCACTGGGCTCTGGGTTAATAGGTTAGTCCCAAAATTAATATAAAGTGCATAGTAAAGCCCATTAAACATCCGAGATGGATAATATAATAGCATGAATACTTCATAAATTATAGATACGTTGGAGACGTATCAGCATCCCCAAGCTTAATTCCTGCTCGTCCTCAAGTAGGTAAATGATAAAAGAAATAATTTATGAAGTGTGAATGCTAGCAGGTGCACAAGTTTGATTAATGATAATTTCAATCACCTTTTCTAGCATCATTATATGTCATAAAAGTAGCTTAACTCATAGAACTTTTCATGATCAAGTAACAAACTATTCACATGTTAAAGTATAGATCATAAACTTTCTTGAAAACTAACAAACCATGTTATTAGTCATCAAACAATTACAATTCATCTTATTTTCAGGAAGAGTCTATGTCAGAGCTTTGATTTAGCAAACTCCACATACTCAACTATCATTTAGTCTTTCATAATTTCTAACACTCACGCGATATTTATGGGTTCAAAGTTTTAATCAGACATAGAGAAAGATAGGGGCTTATAGATTCGCCTCCCAACCTTTTACCTCAAGGGTAATGGCAACAATAATAGTTCATGATGCCTTACATCCAATTGGATATATATATATATATATATATATATATATATATATATATATATATATATATATATCAGAATCTTTCCAACACAAGGTGCTTGCCAAAGGATAAAATGTAAAAAGGAAAGGTGAAGATCACCATGACTCTTGCATAAGGTAAAACACAATGATAAAAGATAGGCCCTTTGCAGAGGGAAGCAGAGGTTGTCATGCGCTTTTATAGTTGGATGCACAAATCTTAATGCGAGGGAACGTCACTTTATATTGCCACTTGTGATAAGGACCTTTATTATGCAGTCCGTCGCTTTTATTTCTTCCATATCACAATGATCGTATAAAGCTTATTTTCTCCACACTAAAAGATCATACATATTTAGAGAGCAATTTTATTGCATGCACTGATGACAACTTACTTGAAGGATCTTACTCAATCCATAGGTAGGTATGGTGGACTCTCATGGCAATACTGGTTTAAGGGATGTTTGGAAGCACAAGTAGTATCTCTACTTGGTGCAAGGAATTTGGCTAGCATGAGGGGGAAATGCAAGCTCAACGTGTTGGGCGATCCATGACAATATACTTTATTTCGGATATAAGAAAACATAACCCATTACGTTGTCTTCCTTGTCCAACATCAACCTTTTAGCATGTCATATTTTAATGAGTGCTCACAATTGCAAAAGATGTCCAAGATAGTATATTTATATGTGAAATCTCTCTTCCTTCAATATTCTTTCATGAATTGTTCAAGTGACCAATACAATGTTTGCTAACCTTCAATAAATTTACCACCTCTACTTCTTATATGTAAAGGTATTACTCCCCATGGGATAAGCATATGAAACATATATAATTTCAGATTTATGATATGCAATTCATTCAACCATTTACTCATAGGATATAAGTGAAGCACACGATTAAATGACAAACTACTCCAAAAAGATATAAGTGAATATTAATGAGTAGTTAAATAATTATGTAGCTATGTGAAGACTCTCTCCCATTTAAGAATTTCAGATCTTGGTATTTTATTCAAACAGCAAGCAAAACAAAATAAAATGACATGACGCTCCAAGCAAAACACATATCATGTGGTGAATAAAAATATAGCTCCAAGTAAAGTTACCGATGAACGAATACGAAAGAGGGGATGCCTTCCGGGGCATCCCCAAGCTTAGGCTCTTGGTTATCCTTGAATATTACCTTGGGGTGCCTTGGGCATCCCCAACCTTAGGCTCTTTCCACTCCTTATTCCATAGTCCATCGAATCTTTACCCAAAACTTGAAAACTTCACAACACAAAACTCAACAGAAAACTCGTAAGATCCGTTAGTATAAGAAAATAAATCACCACTTTTGGTACTGGAATGAACTCATTCTAAATTCATATTGCTGTAATATCTACTGTATTCCAACTTATCTATGGTTCATACCCTCCGATACTACTCATAGATTCATCAAAATAAGCAAACAACACATAGAAAACAGAATCTGTCAAAAAACAGAACAGTCTGTAGTAATCTGTATCAAACGTATACTTCTGTAACTCCAAAAATTATTAAATAAATTGGTGGACCTGAGGAATCTGTCTAGTAATCATCTGCAAAATGAATCAACTAAAGATCACTCTCCAGTAAAAAGTTGAAGCTAATCTCGTGAGCTCTAAAGTTTCTGTTTTTTACAGCAAGATCATAAAGACTTCACCCAAGTCTTCCTAAAGGTTCTAATTGGCGCAGACACTAATTAAAACATAAAACCACATCTAACCAGAGGCTATATGAATTATTTATTACTAAACAGAACCAAAAAGCAAAGAACTAAAATAAAAATTGGGTTGCCTCCCAACAAGCGCTATCGTTTAACGCCCCTAGCTAGGCATGATGATTTCAATGATGCTCACATAAAAGATAAGAATTGAAACATAAAGAGAGCATCATGAAGAATATGACTAGCACATTTAAGTCTAACCCACTTCCTATGCATAGGGATTTTGTGATCAAACAACTTATGGGAACAATAATCAACTAGCATAGGAAGGCAAAACAAGCATAACTTTAAAACTTTTAACACATAGAGAGGAAACTTGATATTATTGCAATATGTAGAAGCATATGATCCTCTCTCATAATAATTTTCAGTAGCATCATGAATGAATTCAACCATATAACCAGCACATAAACCATTCTTTTCATGATCTACAAGCATATAAATTTTATTACTCTCCACATAAGCAAATTTCTTCTCATGAATAGTGGTGGGAGCAAACTCAACAAAATAACTATCATGTGAAGCATAATACAATTGAAAATTAAAATCATGATGACAATTTTCATGGTTATCTTTATTCTTTATAGCATACGTGTCATCACAATAATCATCATAAATAGGAGGCATGCTTTCATCATAATAAATTTGCTCATCAAAACTTGGGGGACTAAACATATCATCTTCATCAAACATAGCATCCCCAAGCTTGTGGCTTTGCATATCATTAGCATCATGGATATTCAAGGAATTCATACTAACAACATTGCAATCATGCTCATCATACAAAGATTTAGTGCCAAACATTCTAATGCATTCTTCTTCTAGCACTTGAGCACAATTTTCCTTCCCATCATTTTCACGAAAGATATTAAAAAGATGAAGCATATGAGGCACCCTTAGTTCCATTTTTTTGTAGTTTTCTTTTATAAACTAAACTAGTGATAAAACAAGAAACTAAAATATTCGATTGCAAGATCAAAAGATATACCTTCACGCACTCACCTCCCCGGCAACGGCGCCAGAAAAGAGCTTAGTTGACGGGGTGTGAGTGCCGCTTACCTAGCCTCCCCGGCAACGGCGCCAGAAAAGAGCTTGATGTCTACTACACAACCTTCTTGTAGACGTTGTTGGGCCTCCAACTGCAGAGGTTTGTAGGACAGTAGCAAATTTCCCTCAAGTGGATGACCTAAGGTTTATCAATCCGTGGGAGGCGTAGGATGAAGATGGTCTCTCTCAAGCAACCCTGCAACCAAATAACAAAGAGTCTCTTGTGTCCCCAACACACCCAATACAATGGTAAATTGTATAGGTGCACTAGTTCGGCGAAGAGATGGTGATACAAGTGCAATATGGATGGTAGATATTGTTTTTTGTAATCTGAAAATATAAAAACAGCAAGGTAACTAATGATAAAAGTGAGCGTAAACGGTATTGCAATGCTAGGAAACAAGGCCTAGGGTTCATACTTTCACTAGTGCAAGTTCTCTCAACAATAATAACATAATTGGATCACATAACTATCCCTCAACATGCAACAAAGAGTCACTCCAAAGCCACTAATAGCGGAGAACAAACGAAGAGATTATGGTAGGGTACGAAACCACCTCAAAGTTATTCTTTCGGATCGATCTATTCAAGAGTTCGTACTAGAATAACACCTTAAGACAAATATCAACCAAAACCCTAATGTCACCTAGATACTCCAATGTCACCTCAAGTATCTGTGGGCATGATTATACGATATGCATCACACAATCTCATATTCATCTATTCAACCAACACAAAGTACTTCAAAGAGTGCCCCAAAGTTTCTACCGGAGAGTCAAGACGAAAACGTGTGCCAACCCCTATGCATAGGTTCATGGGCGGAACCCGCAAGTTGATCACCAAAACATACATCAAGTGAATCACGTGATATCCCATTGTCACCACAGATACACACATGCAAGACATACATCAAGTGTTCTCAAATCCTTAAAGACTCAATCCGATAAGATAACTTCAAAGGGAAAACTCAAACCATTACAAGAGAGTAGAGGGGGAGAAACATCATAAGATCCAACTATAATAGCAAAGCTCGCGGTACATCAAGATCGTGCCAAATCAAGAACACGAGAGAGAGAGAGATCAAACACATAGCTACTGGTACATACCCTCAGCCCCGAGGGTGAACTACTCCCTCCTCGTCATGGAGAGCGCCGGGATGATGAAGATGGCCACCGGTGAGGGTTCCCCCCGGCAGGGTGCCGGAATAGGGTCCCGATTGGTTTTTGGTGGCTACAGAGGCTTGCGGCGACGGAACTCCCGATCCATTCTGCTCCCCAAAGGTTTTAGGGTATATGGATATATATAGGTGAAAGAAGTCGGTAAGGGGAGCCACGAGGGTGGAGGGCACGCCCAGGGGGGTAGGCGCGCCCCCCTACCTCGTGCCCTCCTGGTTGATGTCTTGACGTAGGGTCCAAGTCCTCTGGATCACATTCGTTCCGAAAATCATGTTCCCAAAGTTTTCATTCCGTTTTGACTCCGTTTGATATTCTTTTTCTGCGAAACTCTGAAAGAAGGGAAAAAACAGAAACTGGCACTGGGCTCTCGGTTAATAGGTTAGTCCCAAAATTAATATAAAAGTGCATAGTAAAGCCCATTAAACATCCGAGATGGATAATATAATAGCATGAATACTTCATAAATTATAGATACGCTGGAGACGTATCGCTAGCCAAATTCTTTGCACCAAGTAGAGATACTACTTGTGCTTCCAAACATCCCTTAAACCAGTATTGCCATGAGACTCCACCATACTTACCTATGGATTGAGTAAGATCCTTCAAGTAAGTTGTCATCGGTGCATGCAATAAAAATTGCTCTCTAAATATGTATGATCTATTAGTGTGGAGAAAATAAGCTTTATACGATCTTGTGATGTGGAAGCAATAAAAGCGACGGACTGCATAATAAAGGTCCCTATCACAAGTGGCAATATAAAGTGACGTTCTTTCGCATTAAGATTTTGTGCATCCAACTATAAAAGTGCATGACAACCTCTGCTTCCCTCTGGGCCTATATTTTATTCTTGTCTTATACCTTATGCAAGAGTCATGGTGATCTTCACCTTTCCTTTTTACATTTTATCCTTTGGCAAGCACATTGTGTTGGAAAGATCCTGATATATATATATATATATATATATATATATATATATATATATATATATATATCCAATTGGATGTAAGGCATCATGAACTATTATTGTTGACATTACCCTTGAGGTAAAAGGTTGGGAGGTGGATCTATAAGCCCCTATCTTTCTCTATGTCTGATTAAAACTCTGAACCCATAAATATTGCGTGAGTGTTAGCAATTGTGAAAGACTAAATGATAGTTGAGTATGTGAAGTTTGCTAAATCAAAGCTCTGACATAGACTCTTCCCGAAAATAAGATGAATTATAATTGTTTGATGACTAATAACACAGTTTGTTAGTTTTCAAGAAAGTTTATGATCTATGCTTTAACATGTGAATAGTTTGTTACTTGATCATGAAAAGTTTTATGAGATGAGCTACTGTTATGACATATGATGATGCTAGAAAAGGTGATTGAAATTATCAGTGATCAAACTTGTGCACCTGCTAGCATTCACACTCCATAAAATATTTCTTTTATCATTTACCTACTAGAGGACGAGCAGGAATTAAGCTTGGGGATGCTGATACGTCTCCAACGTATCTATAATTTATGAAGTATTCATGCTATTATATCATCTGTTTTGGATGTTTATGGGCTTTACTAAACACTTCTATATTATTTTTGGGACTAACCTATTAACCGGAGGCCCAGCCCAAATAGCTGTTTTCTTGCCTATTTTAGTGTTTCGAAGAAAAGGAATATCAAACGGAGTCCAAATGGAATGAAACCTTCGGGATAGTTATTTTTGGAACGGAAGCAATCCAGGAGACTTGGAGTAGACGTCAGGGAAGCTTCGAGGTGGCCACGAGGCAGGGAGGCGCGCCTGCCCCCTGGGCGCGCCCCACCCTCGTGGGCCCCTCGTGGCTCCCCTGACGGACTTCTTTCACCTATATATATCTATATACCCTAAAAACATCGAGGAGCACAATAGATCAGGAGTTCCGCCACCGCAAGCCTCTGTAGGCACCGAAAACCAATCGGGACCCTGTTCCGGCACCCTGCCGGAGGGGGGATCCATCACCGGTGGCCATCTTCATCATCCCAGCGCTCTCCATGACGAGGAGGGAGTAGTTCACCCTCGGGGCTGAGGGTATGTACCAGTAGCTATGTGTTTGATCTCTCTCTCTCTCTCTCTCTCGTGTTATTGATTCGGCACGATCTTGATGTATCGCGAGCTTTGCTATTATAGTTGGATCTTATGATGTTTCTCCCCCTCTACTCTCTTGTAATGGATTGAGTTTTCCCTTTGAAGTTATCTTATCGGATTGAGTCTTTAAGGATTTGAGAACACTTGATGTATGTCTTGCATGTGTTTATCTGTGGTGACAATGGGATATTCACGTGATCCAGTTGATGTATGTTTTGGTGATCAACTTGTGGGTTTCGTAACATTGTGAACTTATGCATAGGGGTTGGCACACGTTTTTGTCTTGACTCTCCGGTAGAAACTTTGGGGCACTCTTTGAAGTTCTATGTGTTGGTTGAATAGATGAATCTGAGATTGTGTGATGCATATCGTATAATCATACCCACGGATACTTGAGGTGACATTGGAGTATCTAGGTGACATTAGGGTTTTGGTTTATATGTGTCTTAAGGTGTTATTCTAGTACGAACTCTATGATAGATCGAACGGAAAGAATAGCTTCGTGTTATTTTACTACGGACTCTTGAATAGATCGATCAGAAAGGATAACTTTGAGGTGGTTTCATACCCTACCATAATCTCTTCGTTTGTTCTCCGCTATTAGTGACTTTGGAGTGACTCTTTGTTGCATGTTGAGGGATAGTTATGTGATCCAATTATGTTATTATTGTTGAGAGAACTTTCACTAGTGAAAGTATGAACCCTAGGCCTTGTTTCCTAGCATTGCAATACCGTTTACGCTCACTTTTATCGCTTGCTACCTTGTTGTTTTTATATTTTAAGATTACAAATACTCATATCTATCATCCATATTGCACTTGTATCACCATCTCTTCGCCGAACTAGTGCACCTATACAATTTACCATTGTATTGGGTGTGTTGGGGACACAAGAGACTATTTGTTATTTGGTTGCAGGGTTGTTTGAGAGAGACCATCTTCAACCTATGCCTCCCACGGATTGATAAACCTTAGGTCATCCACTTGAGGGAAATTTGCTACTGTCCTACAAACCTCTGCACTTGGAGGCCCAACAACGTCTACAAGGAGAAGGTTGCGTAGTAGACATCACACCGCAGCTGCTCCAACAAGGGAAGGATACACCAGAAGGGAGCTATAGTCCCCACTCAATAGTTCCCTGCATTGAATGCTCGTGCCCGACATGGACAGCCACAACAACTGCAGGGCCATCGACAAGTCAGCACGTGATGCTCACTCCTATGGATGGCGGCCAGATAGGTTGTACCCTCATCTTACTTCTGTGCAACATTTGTGGCTTTGTTATTCATCTAAGCATGGAAGATAGATTATCACATTTCACTCTATATTCATGATGAGCTCTTACGGGTCTTGTTCAGGAGTTAACGTTGTTCCATAGTTCAGCTAAGAGACTTGTTCTTTAGGTAACGTTGTTCCATAGTTATCATCCATTAGCCAATGCTATCTCACAGGCTGGTGATTATAGTATTATACCACTTCTAGTATTACCTATGTTGTTCTTTAATACTTTTGTGTGCCACCTAGTTAATCTCAAGTACAAATGATACATATTCTATAGCTTTCATCTATGTTCTCCCTTTAGTTTTTGAGACCTGTTGCTACTAGTTAACCCCAGTCCTACTATATATGTCGTCTCCTATAGGCACTCATTACATAAATCTAACTACTAGTTGTCTTCCATGCATGTCAGATATAATTGCACACACTAATATATCCACAAGAACCTCACGGAGCAATGTAACGGACAACAAACTTGACGTCATTGATACCCAATATGATGGAACATGTAAAGGCAGTTCTTCAGAAGACTTGCAGAAAGATGATGAATCCTATTCACCCCACAAGGTCCTTGCTCTAACTTGGTTCGTGATATGGGTACATCATGCATATAATGTCCTGGAGTGCATCTACTCTATTGCAGTGCCATGTGCTTAGCCTGCTGATCATGCACGTAAACATGTCATGCCTTCCTGTTTTTCAGTACCTATTCCATTCATGATAACATGTTTTCAAATTCAAGTATTGTCATTCTACTCTATCGCAATGCCATCTGCTTAGTTTGGACATCATGCTTCTAAATATATTATGCATTGTTATTCATCAGTATGTACTTCATCTGTCTACCATACCATGTTTTTTACATTGAAGTGTTGTTCTAGTGGTCTATTGCAATGCCATCTTAGTTTCCCAATCATACATGCATATGTTGCCTTAGTGTTTTTCTTTATGTATTCCGCTGGCATACAGTTTTACATTCAAGTAGTGTTTTTTACTCTGTTGTTCTGTCGTATCCCTAGCTCTTACATCATACTCCCTCCGTCCGGATTACATGTCGCAAAAATGGATAAAAATGGATGTATCTAGAAGTGAAATACGCCTAGACCCATCCATTTATTTCCGGATGGAGGGAATACATGTCAATATGTCATGCCTTTCTATTCTTCAGTACCTATTCCATCTCTCTGTTGTATCATGTTTTATAATTGAAGCACCATTCTTCTATATAAGTCATATAAGTCATGCAAGGGGAAGACGGCTATGTTAGATTCTGAAGGGTTACAAACAAGGTCTTTGCAAAAGATCCAAATGCCAGGAGATAGTAAACCAACTCCAGTGTTCATAGATATTGCTCCAGCACAGAGAAACCCAACTCCTACTGATAATAAGCAGATTCCAGTGGCCAAAGAACTAGTCCGCTCCAGTCCAACAAAAATATGTCAACTCCATTCTAAGAAGCGTGTGCGTATCCTCGCATCATGAAATTTTATAGCATTCTGATCATATTTTCTACATGTTTCTTACCCATCTCTCTTTTAGAAAAAAGCTTAAAGTATAGAAGACTTTCTGCATTAGGATCGTATTTGAGGAAAGTATCTTGCGGAAATTCTCTGTGCTCCAATGCTTATGTAAGTACCTGTTGTATATCACTATATTTTTACATCAGCATGTATTTGGTTAATCAGCGTGAATCCAACCTTTACCTGATCTAAATTTAGTTGTAGAAAAATGCATAATTAAAGGCGACAATGTTTATTTTTGTAAGAAAAAATGCCTGGTAGTTTTGCATACTGAGCTGCATGAGTGTACTATCTCATATCATGCACATTACTGAATTGTAGTGCTGTTTTGGTCGCCCATTCATTCATTGTGTCAATGTTGCATTCGTATTACCTTACCTGGCTGATGATAGTTGTGCCATATTGTGTTAATTTGGTGTAGGCTGGTGTGGTCTGGTTGCCCAAACGTTCGTTGTGTCAATGTTGCTTTCCTATTATCTGACCTGGCTAATGATAGGAATGCTAGTGTGTTAATTTGGTGCAGGCTGCTGAAGATAAGAAGAAAAACTCTGAAAACAGTAAGGCAACCCCATTGTTTCTTTCCAATAAATCTAGGCCAGATAATATGGCAATAACTCTCGATTAATCTGTTCGGTTCCTCTCCTAATTTATGTTATGATGTATTGGTTGAGACATTCTCCACTATCAATAATACAAGCTTGCCAAAATCGCCATCTGAATCTGTTCAATTTCCTCTGTCTCCAATGCAACAGAAAAAATGTATGTTTGTGAACCAATTACTGGCTGAAGAAATGATGGAAATCGTGGAGGAATCAGAGGTGCACATTCTTGCACAACAACAACTGATCAATGTTTTCAGAGACAGTGTAGCAAAGAAGGAAGAACTTGCTCACATGCTTATGGGCGTCATCCACGCTGAGGTTGTAGATTGTGACGTTGTAGATCATTAGGTTCTGTTCATTTATTTGCATTGGCATCAATCTTTGATTGCCCAGTGGATGTAATTTCCTGTAATATATGTTGGATGTGCAATGTTTTTCCTTGTATGCCGCACCTTTGCTTAGCGCGGCTCGCATTCCGGCTATCTGGTCGCTAGGAAGCTAAAAAAGCAGTGAAATTATTAGTTAGCATGAACAGTCGTGGTCCCTATATGAAGGAAGCAGCCCACTGCCCTTAATGGGCTTCCCTAATGGGCTCACAGGGGCCAAAATTCTCATAGGCCTTTGATTGATCGGTTTTGGTCTTGTGCATAATTGCTCGTCGTAATGGGCTCAAATTATCTAATTGGGCCTACAAAGATGTTCAAACTTTAGTGGGCCCATTAAGTTAATGGGCCGTAACCAGGCCGAAAGCTCTATTGGGTCGCTATAATTGAAACGAGCCGACAATTAATGCTCGGCCCTGTTACCTCCCAGGTCGTTAACAGACCGACATCGAAGCAGGCAACGGGTGGGCCCATTTGATTTCATGGGCCGTTAATAGGCCGATACTAAGTTCGGGCTACATATGGCCCAACTATACTGTGGCCCTTTAGTAGGCCGAAAGAGAGAGCGGGCTCGTACTGGACCATGAAGAGCATGGGCCGCTAAGAGGCCGAAAGTCAGGCCGTACTGTATATGGCCCAACTGTGTTGTGGGCCTTTAGCAGGCCGAAAGAGAAACTGGGCTGGTATTGGACCATGAAGAGCATGGGACGTTAAAAGGCCAAAACTCACGTCCGACTGCAAATGTCCCAACTAATTTATGGGCCATTAACAGGCTGAAAGACACACCAGGCCAGAAATTGGCCCAACACTTAAATGGGTCGCTAAAAGGCCGAAAGACGTACATCCTGGAAATTGGCCCATCCCTTGAATGGGTCGTTAACATACCGAAACCACATCGGGTCGATATTGAGCCCAAATATATAGCGGGCTGTTAATGGGCTCGAACTGATGATGGGCTGCAATGGTGTCAAATTGTTAACGGGCCGAATTGGCACATCTCGTATGGGTCGTGGGCTTAAATGGACCTGACACAAGTAGGCCTTATATGGGCCAGCCTGCTAATTTTTATTGGGCCGGCCTTTTTCACCAGAATGGGCCACTGTTGGGCCTTGCCACGTGTCGACGTATCATAGGCGCCTCCTGTACTATGAGTGGATGACATCTGTCCCAACGCTGAGCTGACACGTGGATCCTCCGGTGAATGAGAATTTTACACATGGAAAATCCCCATTTGTCGGGGTTGTTAACGGGTTATCGGATCCAAACCGGAACCCGATAGCTTAACGGCAACCTATTACGGTGGATGCCACGTGTCGGTTACCCTTGATGAAAGCACTTCTATGACGCGCCATTTATCGTGATGGAAGTGGACACTTCCGTGATGATAATTTTGGTATTGTCATGGAACAGTTCTACGACAGCACAGGTATGACTATCTTGATTCTGTTAAAAAATCGTCATGGATGTACATGCATGACAGAAATGTGACCTACTATGACAAACATGTATCATGACAAAAGTGTATTTTTTGTAGTGGCTATGAGTTGTACTGTAGGATCCTAATCATTAAGGACAAGCTATGTCACCTTCTCCAACCACCATTGAGGCAACGACTCCGCCCCCATAAGAACAACGACAAGGGATCTTCGAGCAGCTGGAAGTGACGGAATAGAAACAACGGGTGGTGAATTGCAAGAACCTGGGTGTGTACATTCAACTACTAGTATGTTCATTTAGATTGAGCGATCATATGTTCTAACTATGATTATACTAGGTCAAAGATGTTGTGTGTTATTGCAACAACTTGGGTGTCTACATTTAACTAGTAGTATGTTCATTTAGATTGAGCAATCATATGTTCTAACTATGATTGTACTAGGTCAAAGATGTCGTGTGTTATGGCATTATACTTATTTATGTACAATAAGTGGTGTGATGATGTACAAATTAATGGTGCTTATGTAAAAATATGTGATTGTATCTTTGTTAACTTTCTGCAAATGCTTTTTTCCTGAATAGTGTGAGCACCTTCAGAAATATTTGCAAGGGCCTTCAAAATATGCATGACCAGCCTTCGGAAACAATATGAGCGCTTCCACAATACACCGAGAGCACTTTCATAGTCTTTGTGCGTTGAAAAAAGGACTGCATTGTCACGTCTCCGTGTGTAGAAAGAAAAAGCAACGGACTGTCAAGTCTTCCTATGCCTCCTCGTCTGCCTTGTATGAATGGGGCGCAGTCAGATCGTGGCAACACGGCCCACGCCTGGTATGACCGTCGTTCAAACTGCTTCGTCGACCTCCTCGTCTCCCACCACGATTTAAGTGGGTGCCAACTCCCCTCTCCATCGCCTTCCCCATTCCACTCTCAATCTCTCCCCGCATCCTTCTTTCACTAGCACCATGTCTCTCGCTGGATCTGTCGGCGACCTCGGCGGTGACAGGAGGGTGATGTCGGGCTTACTAGCCCAGTTCACTCAGGAACACCGTTTCGACTGCCACGGCGGCCGCACCATCCGCACCGTGTACACCAACGAGATCAGCGTCGTCGACACGTGGATACAAGAGAGCGAGGCGTACATGCGAGCGTATGAACTGGTCTTCATCGGCATAGACCTCGAGTACACTCCCTCGCATGACAGCGCAATAGTCATCCAGCTTTGCGACGACTCTAGTTATCTCGTTTACCAGGTATTCCAGTCACCAAGGGTGAGCACATCCTTGCGGAAGTTCCTCCTCAAGGAACAATATACATTCATAGGTCTTTCCATCTGGCGTGACAAAGAATTGTTGGAGCTCTTGGGCTTAAGGGTCACAAACTACAAGGACATCCAGGCCGAATGGGCTGTTCCGGATGCCTCAAACAAACCTTTGAATTCGCTCAGGGAAGTATCTGGATTGATCATTGATGAATTCTATGACAAGATGAAGAATCTGTTCGATAAGGAGTATCACCAACACTAGGTTGTGGAGCTGTGTGATGCACAAATCCCGTACGCGTGCATGGACGCGTATGCATGCTTAGCCATATGGAGACAGATCTACCTCATCGAGCAGGGTTGTCTTGAAGCAAAATAAAGGCAAGTGATGCTAGCCATCCATGAAAACATCAAGAAGGAGAGGATGCAACGCATAATGGAGAAGGCGCGACATGGGATATATTAGTTTTGAATAGATTAGTTTTATTATGATTTATGTAATTTAAATTTTGCTGAACTTGGCTGATTTATGCTGAAGTTGTGTGTTACAATGTTATGAACATTTGTGGTATCGTACTATTAAGTCAATTAATGTACCTGTCGGCCCTTGAAAGCGGTACCTTCAAATATTACCTTGTCAAATCTTTATCTTTACCGTTCACCATCACGCCCCGAGCAATGCCCTAGCCTCCAAGGGGTGAAAGATTTCCATGCACGAAGGCAAGAAGGAGGGTCACTGGGTTGCAGTATTGACCGGGACGAGAAGCAATCCTCGTCTTCCCGCCGGTAGTGCTGACAACATCACAGGCGCCATCGGCGATGAAAGCATCACTGGCGGAGGTAGTGGGGGCGACTAGCATGGCGAATGGAAGATCACATCGCAGCTGTTGTTCGGAAGGAAAAATCCAACACAGGTAAGTCAACCCAACACCCATGTCCCTCATGAAACGCAGCGCGTTATTTGTTCACTGACCGACTAGTATCTATGAATAGGATGGTGAAATCCTCCCTGTGGTAAACCGTAGTATTGCGATGTCCGAGCAAAGTCCTCAGTTCAATGAAATACAGAAGGGAGAGACATGCGAGCACCTGTGTACCCCAATTCGTAGAGTCTGCATGGACGAATTTGATTTCAAGCGTAGGTTTCTGGTCTGCCCAAAAGAGGTTTGAAATAAAATAAATTGTTTTCGATGTTCTGCATTCATTAATTACACCCATAGTTTAACTCCACTTTTTTGTACTATAGGGATATGACACGTGTGGATATTTGAAGTGGATGGACGAAGAATGGATGGGGAGAGCGAGGACTATAATCCACAAGCTCACTGAAGAAATTTGGTGTTACAGAAATCAAATATGGAGAACGGCAAGCAAATTGCATGAAAGAAGAGAGAAAGGTGGCAAACCTCTACCTGAAGCACGCCATTAAGAGCAAGAATAGAAGGGATTTAGCTGCACTATCTGTCATAGGTGGATGCCTACTTATCTATGCTCTCCTGCAGATCTTTGTCAGGTGAATTATATAAAATGATCTGATTACTTTCAGAACTTTTGGTAAACCCTTTTGGAAATAAAATGGATACATTTTGGAACTAGTTTCAAGAACTTTGAGAAATATATGATAGCAAATTCAAGAAATGTCTATGATATTCAACACGAGTCTCCCTAATACGAAATTACATCAGCATCTTAAACTGCCAAGCAACATGCTAGTAACACAACTTTTAATCAAGATCAATGTTCATCTCATCTGGATGTATTTCCTCCTCGTCGACCAGTTCATCCTCACTCATATCATAGTCGTCCTTGCCCTGCTCAAATTTACGGCAAATTTCTTCCACGACACTAGCAGGAACTGAAACCCCTAATGCTTCATCTCTTTTGCGGTGAACATTTGGTACAACATCTTCTTCCTCCTCTTCCTCCTCAACATCTCCGGCAGCTTCATGATCCTCAACTTCATCCTCAACATCCGCAACAAAACGATGTGGTGAAGAATGGGCGTCTTCTTGATAGGCTTGAACAGCCGCGTCTTGCTGACCATCAAAATTTTCTGGAACATCATATGTGCCTCTGGACCCAATAGGCACAACCAACTTCCATGGGTGACCAAACTTTGTGTCTTCCAAGTAAATACATGTAGACACCAGCATGAATGGAGCGTCCTGGTACCAGAATGCGGAAGTATTCACGCTTCTAAAAAACTCACCAGACTTCATCTTCAAGCTTTTCTTTTTCAGGCCATAAGGTCAAACCAATCACATCTAAATAGAAATACTGATCTGTCTCTGTAACTGACCTAAAAAACTTGCTTCAACACCCAGTATAGTTCCCTCTCTTCTTTAGAGTTTTCAACACCTACCTTCATCACGATGCCCAAATTTTGAGTCCTTAGGTCCTTTTCAGAACCCATGGTATGGAACCTAACACCATTTACTGTGCATGCATCCCACGGACGTACACGCATGTCTGGCCCTTTGGATAGCAGTTTTGTATCTTTGGGCGCATTTCTTAACTTGCTTACATGACCCGCAAACCAGTCGAACTCCGCCTTGTGCTTCTGCTCCAAGTTTCGCACACCCCTTTTCTTTAATTCTTCCTCGTGAACCCCGTGGGAGAGAAGTAAACTAGTCATGAACTCAGTTAAGATATACTCGTTCGCAACATTGTAGTACGACTTAATTAGGTGATTGAAACTTACTCCGTGCACTTCTCTACTTATGGAAAGTTGTCAAGCATGGGCGGCCTTGATGTCTACTATGCAACTTTATTCTTGTAGACACCTGTTGGGCCTCCAAGCGTAGAGTTTTGTAGGATAGTAGCAATTTTCCCTCAAGTGGATGACCTAAGGTTTATCAATCCGTGGGAGGCATAGGATGAAGATGGTCTCTCTCAACCAACCCTACAACCAAATAATAAAAAGTCTCTTGTGTCCCCAACACACCAAATACAATGGCAAATTGTATAGGTGCACTAGTTCGGCGAAGAGATGGTGATACAAGTGTAGTAATGATAGTAGATATTGATTTTTGTAATAGGAACAATAAAAAACAGCAAGGTAGCAATTGATAAAACGGTGCACAAACGGTATTGCAATGCTTGAAAATGAGGCCTAGGGTCTGTTCTTTTGCTAGTGCAATCTCCCAACAATGCTAATATAATTGGATCATATAACCATCCCTCAACGTGCGAGGAAGAATCACTCCAAAGTTCCTATCTAGCGGAGAACATAAGAAGAAATTGTTTGTAGGGTACGAAACCACCTCGAAGCTATTCTTTCTTGTCAATCTATCAAAGAGTTCGTACTAAAATAACACCAAATAATTTCAGATTCATAATACTCAATCCAACACAAAGAACCTCAAAGAGTGCCCCAAGATTTCTACCGGAGGAACAAAGACAAGAACGTGCATAAACCCCTATGCGTAGATTACCCCAATGTCACCTCAGGAATCCGCGAGTTGAGTGCCAAAACATATATCAAGTGAATCAAAATAATACCCCATTGTCACCACAGGTATTCATATGCAAGACATATATCAAGTGCTCTCAAATCCATAAAAGTATTCAATCCGATAAAATGAAACCTCAGAGGGAAAACTCAATTCATCACAACAAGATAGAGAGGGGAAAACACCATATGATCCAACTATATTAACAATGCCCGCGATACACCAAGATCGTGACATCTCAAGAACACGAGAGAGAGAGAGAGAGAGATTAAACACATAGCTACGGGTACAAACCCTCAGCCCCGAGGGTGGACTACTCCCTCCTCATCATGGTGACCGCCAGGATGATGAAGATGTCCATCAGTGATGATTTCCCCCTCCGTCAGGGTGCCGGAACGGGGTCTAGATTGGTTTTTCGTGGCTTCAGAGGCTTGCGGCGGTAGAACTTCTCATCTAGGGTCTCCGTGAGGGTTTTCGGAATATTTGACGATTTATAGGGCGAAGAGGGGGTGCGGGAGGCCACCGAGGTGGGCACAACCCACCTAGGCGCATGGGCCCCCAGGCGCGCCCTAGTGGGTTGTGCCCCCTCGGGGCACCCCCAGGTGCTTCTCTGGCCCACTGGATGTCTTCTGGTCCAAAAAAATCTCCAAAAAGTTTTGTTGCGTTTGGACTCCGTTTGGTATTGATCTCCTGCGATGTAAAAAACAAGCAAAAACAACAAGTGGCACTAGGCACTATGTCAATAGGTTAGTCCCAAAAAATTATATAAAGTTGCTATACAATGATTGTAAAACATCCAAGAATGATAATATCTCAGCATGAATACTTCATAAATTATAGATACGTTGGAGACGTATCAGCATCCCCAAGCTTAATTGCTACTCGTCCTCGAGTAGGTAAATGATAAAAGAAATAATTTATGAAGTGTGAATGCTAGCAAAGTGCACAAGTTTGATCAATGATAATTTCAATCACATTTCCTAGTATCATAGCATCAATTCTTTCTTATAAAACTTCTCATGTTAAAGTAGCAACCAATTCACATGTTAAGGTTCAAACAATGAATTCTCTTGAAACTCAACAACCTATGTTCTCAGTCACCAAGCAATTTTACTTCAACTTATTCAACAGAGTTTAAGTAAGAGCTCCACATAATCAACCATCATGTAGTCTTCTATGATTGCTAACACTCACCGCATACACATGAGCAAAACGTTTCAACCAGACACATAGAAAGATAGGGGCTTATAATTTCGCCTCCCAACATATTCATCTCAAGGGTGATGTCAACAATAATAACTCATGCTACCCATATCTGAAAGTGTGTTAAGTCGACTAGAGGGGGGTGAATAGGCGATTTTTACAAATTCGTCACTGAGGAATTTCACAGTGAGGAAATTCCTAAGTCACGAAGGACTAGCAGCGATATAAGTACTCAGATGCACAGATAACGGAACAGAAGCACAGTCATCATGATGAAATGAAAACAAGCACAGAGTAAAGAAAGCGTAAACACAGGATAAGCAGGCTGAAGACAAGCTGACTGAAGAAATTGAACTGAGGAAATTGAGAAAGTCTTCAGTCAAAGTCTTCAAACAGTAACAATCAAGTACACAACACAGTAATGAGGAAATGAAAGGGTTGAGGAAATAGAACCAGTTAGCTCGGTAGACCAGTTCCAACTGCTGTGACAGTTGTACGTCTGGTTGGAGCGGCTAGGTATTTAAACCTGAGGACACACAGTCCTCACCGTATTCTCCTTGACCTAAGGTCATACAGACCTCGCCCAATCACTCGTGGTAAGTCTTCAGGTGACTTCCAAACCTTCACAAACTCGGTCACTCGACGATCCACAAATTCCTCTTGGATGCTCTAGACCATGACGCCTAACCGTCTGGAAGATGCACGCTCTTTAAAGGTAACAAGCATCGGATCCACACAGGAACAATCTCTTCAGTGATGCTCAATCACTTAGGGTTTGTAGGTGTTTGGGTTTGGGTTTTCCTCACTTGATAATTTTTGCTCAAAGTCCTCGGAGGACGGGATGCTCTCAATGACAAGTGTCAGTTTCTCTCGGAGCAGCCAACCGGCTAGTGGTTGTAGGGGGTGGCTATTTATAGCCTAGGGAGCAGCCCGACATGATAAGACATAAATGCCTTTCAATGATATGATTGTTAGGTGGATAAGATATTTTGGGACAGCTGGCGCATAGCACAACAACGGTCGGAAATTTGAGGTTCAAATTCCTCAGGGCTATCATGTTCCTCACTTGCAGGTAAACCGCACTGGCGAATTCCTAACTCCTCAGTCAGAACAAATTCCTCAGAGACCAGAAGAACTTCGTCTTTGTCACTGAAGAAATTGACTGAACTGTATAAGATTTCCAATGGCTTCACTCGAAGGGATTGGTAGGTGTAGGATTTTGAGTTGAGCATCACTTGGAAACTTTTCCTTAGTTTTTCCTCGACCCCCTTTAACAGTACAGTGTTTCCTATGACTCAAGAAAGAGAAAATGAAACTATGAAAACATAAGTCTTCACTCTTCATGTTCCTCGCATGAATATCATGTCTTCACGGTCACACCAATTTCTTCACTTTCAAAGTCTTCAGAAAGCCAAAGTCTTCAGTTGAAGACATTCATTTTTAGGGGACGACTTTCTCTGTAAATATTAAACTCCTCATAGACTTATAGACCCGTGTACACTCACAAACGCATTAGTCCCTTAACCTATAAGTCTTCAATACACCAAAATCACTAAGGGGCACTAGATGCACTTACAATCTCCCCCTTTTTGGTGATTAATGACAATATAGGTTAAGTTTTCAACGGGGAAAAACATATGAAGTGTAAATACTGATATTGAGGAATTTGATTGCAAGATATAGAAGAACTCCCCCTGAAGATGTGCATAGTGAGGAATTTGCTTTGAGAAGCAATGCACATTGAAGAGTAGAATCATGGAGATCTCCCCTATATCTTGTAATTCATACACGCATTTAACATATGATATGAAGAATTTGAAATGCATGATGAAATATGGTGACTGATGTAATTCAAGATGTGTGCATTAACATATATGAGGAAATAGCATGAAGAAGAACATAGCAGAAGTATCAGACCACCATCGGGTTTAAGATTACAACTCGATCCAACAAAGTCTTCAAAAGAATGAGAGTTGTAACTTAACAAAAAAACACCCATATATAGACCCGCTTGAAGACTAACTCAAATTTACCCCCCTTTGTCATCGAATGACCAAAAGGGACGAAAAATGAGGACTAACGCCCAGAAGAATATCATCATGAAGTCGATGGAGGAGCGCCAGCGTTGTTGGGGTCGTTTGTTGAAGTAGGGCCTGCCGTAGTGTCGTACAGGTCTTCATTTTCATTATTCTCGCGCAATGAAGAATAAGAGCTGGCCACCAAGTGAGGAACTTTGACCTTCTTGATTTTTTTCGAAGGTGGCTGAGACCAGTCAAAGTCCTGCTTGAAGCCCATCTGTTTAAGATCTTCTTCACCGTAGAGATGAGACAGAACAGCCCAGGTGCGATCAAATACTTCATGGAGGCAGTAATGGTTCTTCTTCACTGAATTATGAGTTATTGTCATGTTCTGAAGAATTGAACCAAACTGATGCTTGACCCATTTGTGGTTGCGATCGACCTTCTGGTGAAGATTGAGGAGAAGCTCACAATCAGTCATCACCCTTGGAGCTGTGCCTTGAGGATTTTGCTTAGAAGCATTGGCGGCAGAGTCATGGGTGGAAGAGTCATCATTGGTGGAGTAGGATGCAGCTTTGTGAAACTGTCCATCCAATGGACGAATGCCTTCATCAATAACTGCACTTGCCTTGCTCTTCTCATCAGCTGAGGAAAATGTCCGCTTGAGGACTTCAATAGGGGGCATGTAGCTGCCATGGTTATGTGTGTCAGCCTTGTAATTGATTGAAGACCTTGATCTGAGGAATCTCATAATCCAAGGAGCATAAGGCTTCAACTCAAAAGGTGACAATGCAACATTTGCCAGAGTCCTCATGAGGAAATCATGGTAGTTGATTGGAACGCCATGAATGATGTTGAATAGCAAATTCTTCATGATGCCAACGACTTCCTCTTCATTAGAATCGTGACCTTTGATAGGACTCAGGGTCTTGATCAGAATTCGATAGACAATCCTTGGCACATATAGCAATTCCTTCACGAGGAATTTGGTTCTGGGGCTTAACCAGGCTTCAGCGGCTTCATCAATACTTGCATGTAGTGATGAGATAGCTCAGGTTCATGGTAGATGAGCTGCACACCTTCAAGGGGAGGACTGACAGGTAGGGCATCCAATTCAGAGGCCGGTGCTTTGTAGTGCGTGTTCTCTGTCATCTAGTCCAGCACCCACGAATTCACATCTTCAGCATTACCGGTGATGTGCAATGTAGCGAAGAACTGAAGAATTAGCTCTTCATTCCAGTCAACGATGTCGGTGCAGAAGTTTAGCATCCCAGCGTCATGAAGAACACTGAGGACTGGGGTGAAGCAAGGCAGCGATTCCATGTCAACATGAGGAGTATGCTCATGGTCAAAGATTTTGTCTCTGTCAAAAAGCATAGAAGAATAGAAATTTGCCTGACTAGCTGTCCAGAAACGCTTCCTTCATAGACAAGCAGAGTCATATGGGTTGTAGTCAGTGAAGAATACATGCTCGTGAAAGAAGTCATCAGCCTTGAACTTCTGCTTCTTTGAGAAGGGATTCTTCGACTTGTGCTGAGGAGTATCAGTCAATGCCTTCACAGTCTTAGGAATCACAGTATCAGGAGCCGCAGGCTGAGGAATTTCAGTGTCAACATTCTCAGTGGCAGCCTGGATCTCTGCTTCTTCAGCAGCATGAGCATCAGCACTAGTGGCTGGAATTTCTTCAGGGATGGTGAGTAGTGAAGCTTGAGGTTCATCAGAGCCCATTTGAACTTCTTCAGTGTGAACTTGGGACTAAGGAATCTGTTGCAGTGGGGTGAACATGGGTGAATTGGTGTGATGACTTTCCCAATAGTCATCATTCAAAACTGGAGTGGTGCACCCAATGTCCACGTCTTCTTCTTCATCATCAATTTCTTCGAAGCGTGCCTCTTCAGCTGTGAACTGAGGCATGGGCGATGATACCAATGGAGTGAACGTGATGTTGTCTACCTCAGTTTCTTCATCCAACTGCTCTGACGAAGCAGCAGAAGGATCTTCTTCATCTGATCCGCTAGGGATCACATAATCCTCACCGAAGGGAATGATTTCCATTGATGGCATGCTTGAAACATGAATAGCATCAATGGGATTCTCAAAAGAGCTTGTCAAAGTCTTCGTCTTCTTTGGTGCTGAAGACTCTGAGGGAGCAGATGCTTTCCTTTTCTTCACTGCTGCTCGCTCCGTAGCTTTGGTTTTCTTCGCCTCTGATGCAGAATGAAGAATGGGAATTGGTGTTGCTGCAGGAGGAGCAGAGGAAATCGGTTCATTTTCCTCAGGCGCAAGTGATGCAGTTGCCCTGGTTTGTTCAGTTTGTTCAGGCGCAGCGACAGATGCTTCAGCTGGCCTGGCAATTTCTTCACGCGCAACACTAGTGGTTGCCCTGGCAATTTCATCAGCGGCTGGAATAGCTTCATCAACCCTGGTACTTTCAGATTCATTAGCAGCCTGATAGTCATCAGTGGTGCTGACATGTTCTTCAGTAGGCTGAGCAGAGGCTACAGCCTGAGGAGATTCATGTTGCGATGAGGCAACAACATTTGAAGTGAATGTTCCAGCCATTTTCACAAATCTGACTTTGGCTCCAAGACAATCTGCATGGTAGGCTTGGAATTCATCATTGAGTCCTTTGATCTCAGCTTGTGCACGTACAAGTTCATCAGTTGTCATTTTGACAACGTCCTTCTTCAGAAAGCACTCCTTCTTGTATTGAGCTTTCTTCAGCTGCCTGGCCTTCTCAAACTTCCATTTTTCTTCACCTATGAAGGCGGTCAACATGTGACTTTGGCCAGGGTGAGCTTGAAGTCAGGAATAGGAGTGTTGGGGTCCTTGTGCTAGAGATCAATGTATTCAAGGATCAGCCTGGGATCCAACAGAAGAGGCACTTCACTTCCTTTGGCTCTAGCGGCCCTTTGCCGTCTGTCTCTGATGATTTCAGCGGGTTGTTCATCATCAACTTTGTCATCACTGAATGGTACATGAAAGGCAACCTGCTTCTCGTGAGGACTTGGTCTAGTGCCTCGTCCAGCAGCGGCCTTGGTCTTCAGCAAGGTGGGGCCTGTTGAGGATTGCAGAGGAGCAGAAGAACTTGCAGAGGCTCTTGAGGCAATTGAGAAGCCTGTTGTCCTTTGACACGAGGCAAGATGCACATGTGCTGAGGACTTTGCCAGAGGAGCTGAGGGCTTTGCAATAGGAGGAACTGGAACAGCTTGAGGAATTGGCCGTGAGGGCATAGATGAGCTTAGCCGTGAGGGCATTGGTAAAGAACTGGGCTTGCGAGCTGGCTTCTTGAGCATAGCCTTCTTGGGCTTGCTAGCAGAGGCCTCACAAAAGGCAGCAGCAGAGTCTTCATTGAATTTCCTCACTGCCTCTTTGGCCACTTTGGCCAATTTAGCTTGACGCTTGGCCCATTCAGTGGGAAATTCCTCACCTCTTCTGATGCTAGAGAGATCAGCAACTTGGCCTGGTGGCAATGGAGGTCTTGGGCATGGAGGGTGTACAGCGAATTTCTTCATGTACTTGGGAGTGACATAGCGATATTCCCTCCATTCTCTGGCCCATCTCCTCTCAATCTTCTGGATGCGCACTTTGCGCTCATTCTTTGTTTCCTGAGGGGGTGTGCAGTACCCTGCAGAGATGTCTTCAGGGATTTCAAAAGCAGTGTTGACTTCCAATTTTTGCCTCCCTTATGAGGTTTCTTGCCTTCTGCCATATTCTTCAGCTGAGGATTTTGAACAATCGAGTTCTCTGAAGAGGTATGCAATTTTTCTTTGAGGAACGCTACAAATGAGTTAAGTTGATGAGAACCTAGTGATTCAGCAGCGGACATGTGTACCTCTGAACAGAGTATAGATGCGAAGAATTTGGAGAGGTCATATGCGTTCTCAGAAGTTTTTGCAAAAAGGACAAGTTTGAGGAATTTGACCAGTGGTGTCTTGAGGAATTTCACTAAGCGCTTTTTGACTTAGGTTCCAGAGTTGTATAGATTGAAAATCCACACAATTGAGGAATCTTGAAGAAAAATGTTGCTCAGAGAAACAGATCAAGAATGGATGCTTGTGTGAGGTGTTTAGAGTGTGGAGATTGAAGAATAAACACCTTTTGAAGATTTTGTAGAAATCATAAGAATCAACAAGGGCAGTAAAAGTAACTTTTAATTGCCCTTGACGAAGAACACAACAAACTGGGAATAGTAGATTGTTAGTTCGTCAGTCCAGATCTTCGACGCCCTAACTTGGCAGAGGAAGACAGCTACGGCGGTGGCGGAGGGAAGATATCCGCGGCCGGCGCGAGTACGACGGCGACGAGGTCGAGGCAGTGAAGCTCTTCCTCACCGGCGACGATGGAAGTAGCGGCGGCGCTAGGTCAGGAAGCTCGAGCGAGGGGAGTGAGGTCGAGCAAGGTAAATGCAGTGAGAAGGGAAGGGGTATATATAGTTGAGGTGAAAACCGTTCGCCCGATGAAACTGGACGAACGTGCCCCTAACTCTTCTCATCCTAGCGACATGTGTCACCCACGTAAAGAGCGGTGAATAGATTAATCCTATCATGGGATGCGGAACGGTTTAGCGGCAAAAGCCGAAATTCATATAAGAAATTTTTAATGTTTCGTTCGCAAATTCTTCAGCTGACAAGGACACAGTGAAGACTTTGAACGGGTTTCAAATAGAATGCACATGAAGCATTTGTGAACAGACTGGGTTGAGTATAGCATAGAGGGGGATGGGTCCGATCACATTCACTTAGCAGAAAAGGCAACTTGAAGAAATAGCAATAAGTGAATGCTGTAGAGGACTAAAACTCAAATATATATATATATATAGTCAATGAAGAACAACGACGGAAAGAGTGAAGACATTGCAAAGTTGAAGAAATTGAACAAATGAGGAATTTCAAAAACTGAAGAAAAACTCAAATTGAAGAATTTCAACTTTTGTTGGTGGCGTGACCCACCATATAAGAATGATGATTTCAGACACCGCGTACAATTGTCGTATGGCTCTAAGAATCAAATTCTTCATTAATTTCTTCTACCTTAGAGGGTTAGTCTTCATTGATTGAATAAAAACTTTACTTCGTGTGTTGCACATCTAAGTCATCAATTTAGTATAAGTGTTAGGATGTGTGTCCTTTTCAAAGGACATTCGAAGATTCTAAGATATTTAGCTCACACCGCAACTTGCTAAATCTCTTCTCATCCAAGGGCTTTGTGAAGATATCGGCTAGCTGTTCTTCAGTCTTCACGTGCTCGATGGAGATGTCGCCCTTCAACACATGATCACGAAGAAAATGATGACGAATCTGAATGTGCTTTGTCTTCGAGTGCTGAACTGGGTTATGAGCAATCTTGATGGCACTCTCATTGTCAAAGTAGAGAGGCACATTCTTCACGTTGATGCCGTAGTCCTTGAGGGTTTGCTTCATTCATAGCAATTAAGCACAACATGAACCAACATCAATGTACTCAGCTTCAGCAGTAGAGAGTCATACGCAGTTCTGTTTCTTCGAGGATGAAAGTGCGTTAAGTTGACTAGAGGGGGTGTGAATAGGCGAATTTTATGAATTCTTCACTGGGGAATTTCAGGGTGAGGAAATTCCTAAGTAAAGAACTACTTGCAACAGAATAAGTACTCAGATGCAAGCATAACAGAACAGAAGCACAGTCATCATGATAAAATGAAAACAAGCACAGAGTACAGAAAGCGTAAACAGGATATGCAGGCCGAAGAAAAACTGACTAAAGAAATTGAACTGAGGAAATTGAGAAAGTCTTCAGTCAAAGTCTTCAAGTAGTAGCAATCATGTACACAACACAGTAATGAGGAAATGGAAGGGTTGAGGAAGTAGAACCAGTTCGCTCGGTGAAGACAATGCATTTGGTAGACCAGTTCCAACTGTTGTGACAGTTGTACGTCTGGTTGGAGCGGCTAGGTATTTAAACCCGAGGACACACAGTCCCGGACACATAGTCCTCACCATATTCTCCTTGAGCTAAGATCAGACAGACCTTGCCCAATCGCTCATGGTAAGTCTTCAGGTGACTTCCAAACCTTCACAAACACGGTCACTCGGCGATCCACAATTTCCTCTTGGATGCTCTAGACCATGACGCCTAACCATCTGGAAGATGCACAGTCTTCAAAGGTAACAAGTGTCAGATCACATGATCAATCTCTTCAGTGATGCTCAATCACTTTGGGTTTGTAGGTGTTTGTGTTTGGGTTTTCCTCACTTGATGATTTTCTCTCAAAGTCCTCGGAGGATGGGATGCTCTCAATGACAAGTGTGAGTTTCTCTCAGAGCAGCCAACCAGCTAGTGGTTGTAGGGGGCGGCTATTTATAGCCTAGGGAGCAGCCTAACATGACAAGACATAAATGCCCTTCAATGATATGACCGTTAGGTGGATAAGATATTTTCGGACAGCTGGCGCTAGGCACAGCGACGGTCGGAAATTTGACTATCAAATTCCTCAGGGATATCACGTTCCTCACTTGTAGGCAATCCGCACGGGCGAATTCCTAATTCCTCAGTCAGAACAAATTCCTCAGAGACCAGAAGATCTTCGTCTCTGTGTCGGTGTACAAAAGTAGGGGCTCTCCTTTGACCCCTTTACTTGTGCACGGGCAGTCAGAGCCAGGCGCCGCGGCCACACCTAGCAGGGCAGAAGAGGGAAGCCAGAAAGAAGCCGGAGCACAAGACAGTCAAGGCAACGCCAAGACCAGAAACACAAGAGAGCAGAGGGGCGAGGTGGACTCCCCCGGCAAGACCCTTGCCGGGGCAGCCTCCGCGGCCCCGGCAAGAGCCTTGCCGGGGCAACTTGCCCGATGCCAGCAGAGCAGGCCACCCTTGAGCCCGTGGGTTCCAACACCAGCCAACCAACTACATTGGAACCAGGGCTCGGGAGGCGCCTCTGTGGTGGCATGCAGATCTTCGTCAAGATCATGAACACACAAGATTAGATGAGGACCAGAAGACGGCGACCCTCGGCGGGATCCTAGCCGAGGAGATCCACAAGACCCCCGGCAAGCGCCTTGCCGGGACGACTGCGACGCCACGGCAAGATCCTTGCCGAGCCCCCGGCAAGACCCTTGCCGAGGGCATCAGCGGGGCTACTGCCAGGCCCGCACCTGCTAAGACTCCACTGTCGTCCCCAAGCAGCTGCTAGCTCAACCAGCTGGGCAGGCACCTGCGTGGCGACGGGTGGCCTCTACACCAACTCAGCAAGCACCTACGTGTTCGCATGCAGATCTTCGTGAAGGCTCCACCACCGCGCCACTTCAGCAGCCTGCCTGCCTACATGGCACCACACGCATCGCTGGCCTGGGCACGTGTCGAAGCGAGGCGGAGCAGCGACGGACGGGACGTGCCTCGTTCCCGTCCCCGATAAAGCTAATGGACACCTAAGTAGTGCATTTAATGCGCTTTGTCCCATAACGCCGGGCGATAAGCTCGCGTGATGTACACCTTTCCACCTCCTGTGTGCCACTGTGGCGACCCCTTTTGCCTATAAAAGGAGGCCCGAGGCGACCAGGAGAGGGATTCGGCTCTTTGAGGCAAGTTACACCCCGTAGCTAGCTCAAGAACACAAGAACACTCAATACATCCACCAAAGCAGGACTAGGGTATTACGCATCCTCGCGGCCCGAACTTGGGTAAACGATCCGTGTGCTTCCTGTTAGACCCGCTCTTCTCACAACCCCACGCCCGCCAACCGTAGAAGGGATTCCAGTGATCCCATAGGTGTCGTTTCCCCGACACTTTGTCACTGAAGAAATTGACTGAACTATATGAGATTTCCAATGGCTTCACTCGAAGGGATTGGTAGGTGTAGGATTTTGAGATGAGCATCACTTGGAAACTTTTCCTTAGTTTTTCCTCGACCCCCTTTAACAGTGCGGTGTTTCCTATGACTCAAGAAGGAGAAAAAGAAACTACGAAAATAAAAGTCTTCACGCTTCATATTCCTCACCTGAATACCAAGTCTTCATGGTCACACCAATTTCTTCACTTTCAAAGTCTTCAGAAAGCCAAAGTCTTCAGTTGAAGACATTCATTTTTAGGGGTCGACTTTCTCTGTAAATATTAAACTCCTCATAGACTTATAGACCTGTGTACACTTACCAATGCATTAGTCCCTTAACCTATATTTCTTCAATACACCAAAATCACTTAGGGGCACTAGATGCACTTACAATCTCCCCCTTTTTGGTGATTGATGACAATATAGGTTAAGTTTTCAATGGGGATAAACATATGAAGTGTAAATACTGATATTGAGGAATTTGATTACAAGATATAGAAGAACTCCCCTTAAGATGTGCATAGTGAGGAATTTGCTTTTGAAGTAATGCACATTTGAAGAGTAGAATCATGGAGATCTCCCCCTATATCTTGTAATTCATACACGCATTTAACATATAATATGAAGAATTTGAAATGCATTATGAAATATGGTGACTGATGTAATTCAGCATGCGTGCATTAACATTCATGAGGAAAAAGCATGCAGAAGAACATAGCAAGAAGTATCAGACCACCATCGGAGTTAATATTACAACTCAATCCAACAAAGTCTTCAAAAGAACGAGAGTTGTAACTTAGCAAAAAAAACGCCCATATATAGACCCGCTTGAAGACTAACTCAAATTTCTCCCCCTTTGTCATCGAATGACCAAAAGGGACGAAAAAATGAGGACTAACGCCCTGGAAGAATAACATCATGAAGTCGATGGAGGAGTGCCATCGTTGTTGGGGTCGGTTGCTGAAGTAGGTCCTGCCGTAGTGTCATCCAAATCTTCATGTTCATCCGTCTCACGCGATGAGGAATAAGAGTTGGCCACCAAGTGAGGAACTTTCACCTTCTTGAATTTCTTCGAAGGTGGCTGAGACCAGTCAAAGTCCTGCTTGAAGCCCATCTGTTTAAGATCTTCTTTACCGTAGAAATGAGACAGAACAGCCCAGGTACGATCAAATACTTCATGGAGGTAGTAATAGTTCTTCTTCACTGAATTCTGAGTGATGGTCATGTTCTGAAGAATTGGACCAAACTGACGGTTGACCCATTTCTGGTTGCGATCGACCTTCTGGTGAAGACCGAGGAGAAGCTCATGATCAGTCATCACCCTTGGAGCTGCGCCTTGAATAATTTTCTTTGAAGCATTGGCGGCAGAGTCATGAGTGGCAGAGTCATCATTGGTGGAGTAAGATGCAACTTTGCGGAACTGACCATCCAATGGACGAATGCCTTCATCAATAATTGCAGTCGCCTTGCCCTTCTCATCAGCTGAGGAATATGTCCGCTTGAGGACTTCAATAGGGGGCAAGTAGCTGCCATGGTTAAGAGTGTCAGCCTTGTAATTGATTGAAGACCTTGATCTGAGGAATTTCATAATCCAAAGAGCGTAAGGCTTCAACTCAAATGGTGACAATGCAACATTTGCCAGAGTCCTCATGAAGAAATCATGGTAAGGTTATTGGAATGCCATGCATGATGTTGAATAGCAAATTCTTCATGATGCCAACGACTTCTTCTTCATTAGAATCGTGGCCTTTGATTGGACTC
The DNA here is from genome assembly GCF_002575655.3 of Aegilops tauschii subsp. strangulata. Classification (NCBI taxonomy): domain Eukaryota; kingdom Viridiplantae; phylum Streptophyta; class Magnoliopsida; order Poales; family Poaceae; genus Aegilops; species Aegilops tauschii. The sequence continues at coordinate 63,092,223 of NC_053038.3, read as the reverse complement.
AGTGTCTTGGTCAAAATGCAATAGACAGTCTTTGGCACATATAGCAAGTCCTTCACGAGGAATTTGGGTCTGGGGGCCTGACCAGGCTTTAGCGGCTTCATCAGCACTTGCATGTAGTGATCAGACAGCTCAGGTTCATGATAGATGAGACGTGCACCTTCAAGGGGAGGACTGACAGGCAGGGCATGAAGCAATTCAGAGGCCGGTGCTTTGTAGTGTGTATTTTCTATCATCCAGTCCAACACCCATGAATTCACATCTTCAGCATTGCCGGTGATGTGCAGCGTCGCGTACAACTGAAGAATTAGCTCTTCATTCCAATCACATATGTCAGTGCAGAAGTTGAGCAGCCCAGTGTCATGAAGAACACTGAGGACTGGGGTGAAGCAAGGCAGCGATTCCATGTCCACATGAGGAATATGCTCATGGTCAAAGATCTTGTTCTTATCAGTTTGCTTGGCTAGCTGTCCAGAAATGCTTCCTTCGAAGACGAGCAGAGTCATACGGGTTGTAGTCAGTGAAGAACACATCCTCATGAAAGAAGTCACCAGCCTTGAATTTTTGCTTCTTGGAGTAGGGATTCTTCGGCTTGGGCTGAGGCATATCAGTCAATGTCATCACAACCTCAGGAATCACATCTCAGGAACCACAGGCTGAGGAATTTCAGTTTTTGCTTCAGTAGCAGCCTGGTTCTTCATCTCTTCAGCAACATTAACATCAACACTAGTGGCTGGAATTTCTTCAGTAATGGAAAGAGGTGTGGCTTGAGGTTCGTCAGAGCCCATTTGAACTTCTTCAGTCTGAACTGGGTACTGAGGAATCTGTTGCAGTGGCGTGAACATGGGAGAGTTGGGGTGATGACTTTCCCAATAGTCATCAGTCAGCACTAGAGTGGTGCTCCCAATGTCCACATCTTCCTCTTCTTCATCAATTTCTACAACGCCTGCCTCTTCAGTTGTGAACTGAGGCATGGGCGATGATACCATTGGTTTGAAGGGATATCATCCACTTCAATTTCTTTGCCCAACTGCTCTGAAGAAGCAGCAGAAGGAACATCTTCATCAGATCCGCTTGGGATCTCATAATCTTCACCAAAAGGAACGATTTCCTTTGATGGCATACTTGAGACAGGAATAGCATCAATGGGATTCTCAAAGGAGCTGGTCAATGTCTTCATATTCTTCGGTGCTGAAGACTCTGATGAAGCAGATGCTTTCCTTTTCTTCACTGCTGCTCGCTCCGCAGCCTTGGTTTTCTTCGCTTCTAAAGCAGAAGGAAGAATGGGACTTGGCATTGGTGTAGGAGGAGCAGAGGAAATTGGTTCATTTTCCTCAGGCGCAACTGATGCAGTTGCCCTGGCTTGTGCAGTTTCTTTAGGCACAACGGTTGATGCTTCAACTGGCCTGGCTTGATCTTCAGGCGCAACACTAGTGGTTGCGCTGGCAGTTTCATCAGCGGCTGGAATAGCTTCATCAGCCCTGGTACTTTCAGTTTCATCAGCAGCCTGATTTTCATCAGCGGTGCTGGCATGTTCTTCAGTTGGCTGAGCAGATGCTTCAGCCTGAGTAGATTCATGTTGCGATGGGGCTGCAACAATGGAGGTGAATCTTTCAGCCAACTTGACAAATCTGACCTTGGCTCCAAGCCAATCTGCATGGTAGGCTTGGAATTCATCATTGAGTCCTTTAATCTTAGCTTGTGCAGCTACAAGTTCATCAGTTGTCATTGTGACAACGTTCTTCTTCAGAAGGCGCTCCTTCTTGATTGAGCTTTCTTCAGCTGCCTAGTGTGACGCCCCGAGACCAACGCTTCAGAAGACTTCCATATTTTCGTGATCACCGTGTGTTTCTTTTGTGCTTGCTCTTTTATTTTTGCATTGCATCATGCCATCATGTCATTAATCTTTGCACCTCAACTCAACTAATAAATTGCATAGATGGTTGATCTATTTAAATCGAGGGAATTCACATGGTGACTTATCTTTATAACTTATCCTCCCAATATTAGGGAGCTATTATAAAATATTCCATTGATGTGAAATTACCTTTGACACACTTGCAAATAAATCCCAATGCCTTTGTTATCTTAATTCTTGGTCTCCGACTTGTCCTCATATTCTTTTATCGTTTTATCGAGGCTCTTCCTAAATGTTCAACATTTTGGAAACTTCGGATTCATACTCCTTGTTCAAACCAATTGAATTAAATTCAAATGCATTTGAATTTATATCTTTCAATCATGCCACTTCTATTTTTCCTGGATCAAGCGCATTTTTATGAGCCCGGGAAAATTAACCGCATGCGCAAATTCTTTCTCTAACCCTCTCTTTCTTTTTCTTTTCTCTAATTCTTTTCTGCCAAAGAAAATAAGGGAGAGGGAAGAGAGAGACCCCCAGTGCACCCCAGTAGGCCACTTGGGCCTCCTGTAGCCGCAGCCCGTTAGGCCCAGCCTCAGCCTCCTTCCGAACCCTAGCACCCCTGGTTCGATCCCCTTCATCTCTCCCGATCGATCCCATCTCCCTCTCCCTCTCGCTCCCTTGCCGCCGCCACTCAACCACGCGCCCGCGCTCCATCTCCTCACCCCCTCTGTGCCTCTGCGTCGCCCCACGCGCAAAGGAGTGGCGCCCCGCGCACGGTTTCGTTCTCGCCACCGGCGACGACCAAGACTCCTCCCACGCCGCCTCTCCTCCTGCTTCTCCTCTTCGCCACCAACCCGCCTCGACCTCACCGCGGGCAGCAGCAGTTGCTGTTGCACCCTCTCGCTGACGTCGCGCCCGGACCTCCCCCGCGCCTCGCCTTCGACCTCGGCTTCCGCATCCCATGGCCACGAGCGCCACCCGCAGCAGTTTTAGGCCGTCCCGCCGAGTCACTCGCCGCCCTCCTGCACCTCGTCTCCAGCCCTGCCCGTAGGAGCCACGCCTCTCGGTGCCCGCAGCCGCGTCACTGGTGTTCCTCCTCGACGCTGCCGCCTCGAGCCTCCCCATGCCGCGCGAGACCGCCGTGCCAAGTTCCCGCCGCTGCCGTTGCAAGTCCCGCGGCCGTCGCCCCTGCATCGCCGCAAGTCCCTGCATCGCGCCCCTGTTGTTGTTGACGCCAAGTCCAAGGGTCACCGAGCGTGGAATTCGCCAAGTACCACTACTAATACCTCTGGATTCGCCAAGTACACCACCGGCAAGACCACACGGATGCCCGGATGAGTACTGAATGAAACGCCAAGTACCACGACGACCTTCGACATTTACCCCTACACCGCATCGAAACGCCGAGTTCCTCGCCGTCGACCCCAAGTTACTCAGATTTGTCAAGCTCCTATCCGAAACGAGCGTGTACCACTAGTTCCACTACCATCGCGAGAACGACTACTTCCACTACCGTCGAACCCGATCCGCTCCGAAAAGGCACGCTTCGAAGGTATAACCCCGAGACGACGCCCGTGAACGAATGCATGAGTGATGTATGAGATGCCCGTGGTTGCACCATTTCTGAGTTGTCATTGCACGTTACTCCTCGTTTGCCATGCCACCGACATGTGGGAACCCGGTAATCGGGATCACCCCACCATCTCTAGCATGTTCCGCACATCCGCGCACTTGCTTCTTTTGCATCGATATCTCAATGAGTTGTCGGAACGGGAATGTTGCCGTGGCACCATTTCCGTTGTCGTTGCCGTTGCCGTGGCACCCCTTTCGTTCCGCCATGGTGACCAAATGCTTCATAACATGCTCATGTCAACATTTTCATAAAATGGCATAAAACTTGCATATGTCATCCGCATCATGATAACAACATATAAATGGTTAAAATTGTTGTTTGCATTAAATTCAAAATATGCATATGGGGATTTTCCGGAATTGTTATTTGTTATTTGCGGCCTCATTTAAACTTGCCTAAATAGATAGTTTTATTATGCTTTACCTCTTGCCATGTTAACCAACATTTAATCTTGTCTTGTTCCTAAACGAGAGCAAGCTAAATATCTTGAATGTGGTGTTTCGTCAATATGCAAGTCGTTGAATATTGAGCTCCACTTAATTTGTAGTGTTGTTTGTTGCACTTTGCCATGCCATGCTCATTAAATCGGACATGCATCATACTTGATTGTGCATCATGCCATGTTTATGTGATGGTTGTTTATCATGTTGTTTGTTTCTTTCCGGTTTGCTTCTCTCGTTAGCTTCGGTTTCGTTCCGGAGTTGTGAGGATTCGTTCGACTATGTCCATTTGTCTTCTTCATGGACTCGTTCTTCTTCCTTGTGGGATCTCAGGCAAGATGACCATACCCTCGATATCACTTCTATCTTTGCTTGCTAGCTGTTCGCTCTATTGCTATGCTGCGCTACCTACCACTTGCTCTTCAAGCCTCCCAGATTGCCATGTCAGCCTCTAACCATACTTTCCTAGCAAACCGTTGTTTGGCTAAGTTACCGCTTTTGCTCAGCCCTTCTTATAGTGTTGCTAGTTGCAGGTGATGCTACCGAACTCAAGTGGGAGTTCGATGAAGAACTTGGTCATTACTATGTTTTGTTTTCCTGTTGATCAATAGTGGAGCCCAGTTGGGACGATCGGGGATCTAGCATTTGGGGTTATCTTCTTTTCATTTGGATTTGACCGTAGTCGGTCTATGTGTGTATTTTGAATGATGTATGAATTTATTTATGTATTGTGTGAAGTGGCGATTGTAAGCCAACTCTCTTTATCCCATTCTTGTTCATTACATGGGATTGTGTGAAGATGACCCTTCTTGCGACAAAACCTACAATGCGGTTATGCCTCTAAGTCGTGCCTCGACACGTGAGAGATATAGCCGCATCGTGGGTGTTACAAGTTGGTAATCAGAGCCATCCCCGACTTAGGAGCCCCCTGCTTGATCGAATCGCTGACGTTGTTGAGTCTAGAACAAAATGTTTTGAGTCTTAGGATTATATATATCGGAGAGTAGGATTCTTTTTACTCCTCAGTCCCTTCGTCGCTCTGGTGAGGCCTCCTGACGTAGATGTTTTGACTTTCCTCTCCTCAAATTTCACTAATTTTTTTTAGGATCACGTGGGTATCTTGGGATCGTTCCGATATTCTTGTGACGAGAACATTGTTCTTGGTGCCTCCTGACATTTAGGGGTTGTGGCAGTGTCCCGGGGAGTTGAGCTCCGAGGTGTTGTTGTCACAATTTTATCGTTGCAGTTCTGGAATACCTGAGTTTTGCCGACATCGAAAATCTCTTTTATGCAGTTGTTGGTGAGATCACCTCGACGCCACCCAGTACTGGGGCGGGTGTTCGAGAGTATTGCCATAACTCGTATAACGGATGCTTGTCGAAGGTTGAGGTACACGATTTCTGGAGTTTTCTTGGTTATGTGTTGACGGATGGATACAGCTGGATCTAGGGATTGTTAGTTTGGGTGAGATATATTGCGTCCCCTGTATCCCCAACACCTGATTGCATAACCGGAAAGTTTCGGGAGTTTATAGGTGGGAATTCAAGTAGCTCCTAGAATATCTTTTCGACAGATGTATGATTTGAGATTGGGGTCCAACGTCTAGTGGTTCGCTTTTCACGGTCGATTTACAGTGGTCGCGAGGCGTCTTAAAGAATCCTTTGCTATGCCGATTCGGGGACGTCTTGTTTGTCATTCGTGACGTCCGCTGTACGTCGTGCCCGTGGGGCCTCATCACGAACACTTTGGGCGAAATCTCTATCATATGTTTGTTTCCGGCTTATTCTGCGAGCCAATCCTTTGTTTTGTTTTAAGTTGTGGTATTCGAGTTGCTTCATTGTCAGGTGTTGATTCCATACCTTATTCTAAGCGGTGTTCTCATATTTCTATGTGGATGCTAATCCTTCTTGTTCATCAAGGTTGTGTTTTCAATCCTTTCCAACCGGTGTGCTTCTCTCCAAGTAAATCCGATCATTCCAATTCGTAAGATCAATTCTAAGCTTTTTCTCAACGGTGTTTGTTTCATCCGACCCAAGTTGCCTTTGTTTTCCCACCCTCCCACCCTTTTCTTCAAGGACTCAGATTTCTTAATCAAGTATCCTTTTTATTGATGCGAAGTCTCTCCATTCTTTTCCATCAATGTTCTTATCCGGTGATTCTCAGGAAGATACTAATGGAGCCTTAACTTCATCATTATTCGTTCTCCTTCTTCTCCAGTGGATTAAATTCAAGCTTTGTCGATCATATCTTTTCCTCGTTTCAAATGTTTTTCTCGTACCGGTGCACCTCTTAATCATCCACTTCTCGCTATTCAATTGTTCCGGACTGATGAAGATATCTTAGAAGATTCAAGTTTCCATTCTCAATTCACTCAAGTTCTTTTAAGGATGCTATCTCATTCAAGCCATCTAATTCAACCGGTGCAATCTCTCTTTTCAGGCAATCGTTCAATGGTGGTTCTTTTGAGTGGGCCCTAACCCACAGGTCTTTTCCCAGGATCTTACCTGACTCTTCTAATTTTCCCGGAGCTTCTAAAATTCTTTTCAAAGTTTGACGTAAGAATGGGTTATAATTAGTCATATGTCTTTCTCCAAGATCTTTCAAATTCTTTTCATCGTTGGTTCAACCTTTCCAATTTTCATTCCGGAGTGCCTCAACAATTCATGGTGGTGTTTCTCATCACCATTCTCAACATTTGAAGACCGAAGAAGAGTTTCTCTTAAATCTTGCTCCATTTTCTTCAAGATTCATGGTTCTAGCTTGATGCCATCCTCTCATAATTGTTTTCGATCGTGGGAATTCTTTTCACCCATCCGGAGCATTTCAGGAGTCTTTTCAGTTTGATTCTCCGGGGCCATCATCTCAGAATTATTCATTCTCGGCTTTCAGATCTCATTCTCCAAATCTTACCGATGCATCATTCAAGTATTCTCTAATCAACTCGTCATCTATTCGTTCACTTGTATCTATATCCCCTCAAGTATCTTCATTCGTTTTCAAATTCTTCCCGGTGAATTGTGCCTTTGCTACTTTCATTTTCAATTCTTACGGTGGTTCGTTCAAGATTCCTCTTCCTTTGTTACCGTATTAATTCATTCGTTCTTCCCAAATCCTACCGGTGGTTCGTTGAAGACCTTCCCAAGTTGAGCAATATCTCTCTTCAATCCTTTTTCAACAAGAATAAGTAGTATGCCAAATCCGTTGCTTGTCATCAATCTAAATTGGTGAAGGATATGCATAACATAATTCTTGTTCTTGTTTCATCCAAGTGATTAATTCCTTCTTCCGGAGTTCCAAGTTTTTCCGCATTATCTCGTCGCGAAGCTCCATCTAAATCATTGCAAGGCTTCACCTTGTGTTTTCAACTTCTCTTTCTTTCTATCATCCTTTTGTTTACCAGAGTTCTTCATGGAGGCTCTACATGGTGGTTCGTCAAGGATTCTTTTCATTCTTCAATTGTTCTTCAAGATTTCTCTCGAAGTTATGATCCGTCAAGCCATACTTCAAAATAAACATGGTGCTCAACACATGTTTTGTTTTGAGGAGTTCAAGTATTCTTCATCTTGAATTCCAAAGTGCAATTCTTTCTACAATATCTTTTGAGGTGGTGTTATGTCATTTTGGCAGTTTCATTCATGTTTCATGATTCACATGTTGTCAAGAATGAGATATTTAAACCCATCGTTTCTTCATTGGAGTTATCTTGGGTTATATTTCACCTAAAGCCTTCCATTGGGAATGTTGCTATTCGTGGTGCTTATCAATGATCCAAGTTTTTCTCCTATTCTCTCGGCGAATCAAGTTTTCATCTCCGTGTTGCTCTCAAGCAATCAATTGTTTTCCGTAGTGGCATGTATACACCTCTAAGTTTTGAGTTGTTTCCATAAGCCCACTTCAAGCTTATTCTTTTCGTTGCTAGTTTTCCAACAACTCTGTTCTAACCTTCTTGCAAGGAGGCTTTCCTAGTTCATTTGTGGCAGAAGTTGGCATTTCCTTCTCCATTCTTTTATTCTAATGATCTATCTTCTATTCCTTCTTCTGGAGGCAATGTGATGTTGCTCTCTTCGCTCATCATCTCGAATTGTGAAGATCGTGTTCCTTCCTTGCTTATCCATTTAACCGGTGTGTTGTGTTTTCTTTTCAAGTTCTTTTCATCTTATCAAGTCTTGCATCTCTTTTCAACCGAAGTGTTGTTCGAATTTGTTCTCCCTTGCTCCTTGTTTATCTCGTTTCAACCAGAGTGGTTTCAATTCATTGTTGTCCATTTTGCTCGTCATTCATAGTTTTGCAAGATCCAAGGTTCACATGGTGTTCCTTGTTTCTCTTTTCTACCGGAGTCTTCTCAATTTTGTTCAACTCTGTCGTATTCTTCTTTCAAGTTTTCAACCTCTCAACGTTCTTTGGTTTCACTCGTTTTTCAAAGAAGCAACTTTGTTTTACCTCTTCCTCTTCCGTTTCTCTCCGGCGCCATCCTTAGATCTCGGGACGAGATCTCTAGTAAGTGGAGTATTGTGACGCCCCGAGACCGACGCTTCAGAAGACTTCCATATTTTCGTGATCACCGTGTGTTTCTTTTGTGCTTGCTCTTTTATTTTTGCATTGCATCATGCCATCATGTCATTAATCTTTGCATCTCAACTCAACTAATAAATTGCATAGATGGTTGATCTATTTAAATTGAGGGAATTCACATGGTGACTTCTCTTTATAACTTATCCTCCCAATATTAGGGAGCTATTATAAAATATTCCATTGATGTGAAATTACCTTTGACACACTTGCAAATAAATCCCGATGCCTTTGTTATCTTAATTCTTGGTCTCCGACTTGTCCTCATATTCTTTTATCATTTTACCGAGGCTCTTCCTAAATGTTCAACATTTTGGAAACTTCGGATTCATACTCCTTGTTCAAACCAATTGAATTAAATTCAAATGCATTTGAATTTATATCTTTCAATCATGCCACTTCTATTTTTCCTGGATCAAGCGCATTTTTATGAGCCCGGGAAAATTAACCGCATGCGCAAATTCTTTCTCTAACCCTCTCTTTCTTTTTTCTTTTCTCTAATTCTTTTCTGCCAAAGAAAATAAGGGAGAGAGAAGAGAGAGACCCCCAGCGCACCCCAGCCGGCCACTTGGGCCTCCTGTAGCCGCAGCCAGTTAGGCCCAGCCTCAGCCTCCTTCCGAACCATAGCACCCCTGCTTCGATCCCCTTCATCTCTCCCGATCGATCCCATCTCCCTCTCCCTCTCGCTCCCTTGCCGCCACCACTCAACCACGCACCCGCGCCCGATCTCCTCACCCCCTCTGTGCCTCTGCGTCGCCCCACGCGCAAAGGAGTGGCGCCCCGCACACGGTTTCGTTCTCGCCGCCGGCGACGACCAAGACTCCTCCCACGCCGCCTCTCCTCCTGCTTCTCCTCGTCGCCACCAACCCGCCTCGACCTCACCGCGGGCAGCAGCAGTTGCTGCTGCACCCTCTCGCTGACGCCGCGCCCGGACCTCCCCCGCGCCTCACCTTCGACCTCGGCTTCCGCATCCCATGGCCACGAGCGCCACCAGCAGAAGTTTCAGGCCGTCCCGCCGAGTCCCTCGCCGCCCTCCTGCACCTCGTCTCCGACCCTGCCCGTCGGAGCCACGCCTCTTGGTGCCCGCAGCCGCGTCGCCGGTGTTCCTCCTCGATGCTGCCGCCTCGAGCCTCCCCATGCCGCGCGAGACCGCCGTGCCAAGTTCCCGCCGCTGCCGCTGCAAGTCCCGCGGCCGTCGCCCCTGCATTGTGCCAAGTCCCTGCATCGCGCCCCTGTTGCTGTTGACGCCAAGTCCAAGGGTCACCGAGCGTGGAATTCGCCAAGTACCACTACTAATACCTCTGGATTCGCCAAGTACACCACCGGCAAGACCACACGGATGCCCGGACGAATACTGAACGAAATGCCAAGTACCACGATGACCTTTGACATGTACCCCTACACCGCATCGAAACGCCGAGTTCCTCGCTGTCGACCCCAAGTTACTCGGATTTGTCAAGCTCCTATCCGAAACGAGCTGTACCACTACTTCCACTACCATCGCGAGAACGACTACTTCCACTACCGTCGAACCCGATCCACTCCGAAAAGGCACGCTTCAAAGGTATAACCCTGAGACGACGCCCGTGAACGAATGCATGAGTGATGTATGAGATGCCCGTGGTTGCACCGTTTCCGAGTTGTCATTGCACATTACTCCTCGTTTGCCATGCCACCGACATGTGGGAACCCGGTAATCGGGATCACCCCACCATCTCTAGCATGTTCCGCACATCCGCGCACTTGCTTCTTTTGCATCGATATCTCAATGAGTTGTCGGAACGGGAATGTTGCCGTGGCACCATTTCCGTTGTCGTTGCCGTTGCCGTGGCACCCCTTTCGTTCCGCCATGGTGACCAAATGCTTCATAACATGCTCATGTCAACATTTTCATAAAATGGCATAAAACATGCATATGTCATCCACATCATGATAACAACATATAAATGGTTAAAATTGTTGTTTGCATTAAATTCAAAATATGCATATGGGGATTTTCCGGAATTGTTATTTGTTATTTGCGGCCTCATTTAAACTTGCCTAAATAGATAGTTTTATTATGCTTCACCTCTTGCCATGTTAACCAACATTTAATCTTGTCTTGTTCCTAAATGAGAGCAAGCTAAATATCTTGAATGTGGTGTTTCGTCAATATGCAAGTCGTTGAATATTGAGCTCCACTTAATTTGTAGTGTTGTTTGTTTAACTTTGCCATGCCATGCTCATTAAATTGAATATGCATCATACTTGATTGTGCATCATGCCATGTTTATGTGATGGTTTCTTATCATGTTGTTTGTTTCTTTCCGGTTTGCTTCTCTCGTTAGCTTCGGTTTCGTTCCGAAGTTGTGAGGATTCGTTCGACTACGTCCATTTGTCTTCTTCATGGACTCGTTCTTCTTCCTTGCGGGATCTCAGGCCAGATGACCATACCCTCGATATCACTTCTTTCTTTGCTTGCTAGTTGTTCCCTCTATTGCTATGCTGCGCTACCTACCACTTGCTCTTCAAGCCTCCCAGATTGCCATGTCAGCCTCTAACCATCCTTTCCTAGTAAACCATTGTTTGGCTAAGTTACCGCTTTTTCTCAGCCCTTCTTATAGCGTTGCTAGTTGCAGGTGATGCTACCGAACTCAAGTGGGAGTTCGACGAAGAACTTGGTCGTTACTATGTTTCGTTTTCCTGTTGATTAGTAGTGGAGGCCAGTTGGGATGATCGGGGATCTGGCATTTGGGGTTATCTTCTTTTCATTTGGATTTGACCGTAGTCGGTCTATGTGTGTATTTTGAATGATGTATGAATTTATTTATGTATTGTGTGAAGTGGCGATTGTAAGCCAACTCCCTTTATCCCATTCTTGTTCATTACATGGGATTGTGTGAAGATGACCCTTCTTGCGACAAAACCTACAATGCGGTTATGCCTCTAAGTCGTGCCTCGACACGTGAGAGATATAGCCGCATCGTGGGCGTTACACCTAGCCTTCTCAAACTTCCATTTTTCTTCGCCTATGAAGACGGCCAGCATGTGACTTTGGCCAGGAGTGAGCTTGAAGTTAGGCATAAGAGTGTTGGGGTCCTTGTGCCAGAGACCAATGTACTCAAGGATCAACTTGGGATCTAGCAGAAGAGGCACGTCACTTCTTTTGGCTCTAGTGGCCCTTTGCTGTCTGTCTCTGATGATTTCAGTGAGTTCTTCATCATCAGCTTCGTCATCACTAGACGGTACATGAAAGGCAACCTGCTTCTTGTGAGGACTTGGTCTTGAGCCTCGTCCAGCAGTAGCCTTAGTCTTCAGCAGAGTGGGGCCAGTTGAGGATTGTGGAGGAGCTGAAGAACTTGCAGAGGCTCCTGAGGCAATTGAGATGCGAGTCGTCCTTTGACACGAGGCGAGATGCACAGGTGCTGAGGACTTTGCCGAAGGAGCTGAGGACTTTGCAACTTGAGGAACAGGGGCAGCTTGAGGAATTTGCCGTGAGGGCATAGATGAGCTTGGCCGTGAGGGCATTGGTGAAGAACTGGGCTTGCAAGCTGGCTTCTTTTGCATAGACTTTTTGGGCTTGCTAGCAGAAGCCTCAGCGGCAGCAGCAACAGAGTCTTCGTTGAATTTCCTCACTGCCTCTTTGGCCACTTTGGCCAATTTAGCTCGACGCTTGGCCCATTCAGCAGGAAATTCCTCACCTCTTCTGATGCTAGAGGGATGAGCCACTTGGCCTGGTGCCAATGGAGGTCTTGGGCATGGAGGGTGTACAGCGAATTTCTTCATGTACTTGGGAGTGACATAGCGATATTCCCTCCATTCTCTGGCCCATCTCCTCTCAATCTTCTGAATGCGCACTTTGCGCTCATTCTTTGTTTCTTGAGGGGGTGTGCAGTACCCTGCATAGACATCATCAAGGATTTCAAACTCAGTGTTGACTTCCAATTTCTTCCCTCCCTTGTGAGGTTTCTTGCCGTCAGCCATTTTCTTCAGCTGAGGATTTTGAACAATTGAGTTTTCTGAAGAGGTATGCAACTTTTCTTCGAGGAACGCTGCAAATGAGTTAAGTTGATAAGAACCTAGTGATTCAGCAGCAGACATGAGTACCTGTGAATAGACTATAGGTGCGAAGAATTTGTAGAGGTCATATGCATTCTCAGAAGTTTTTGTAAAAAGAACAAGTTTGTGGAATTTGACCAGAGGTGTCTTGAGGAATTTCACTAAGCGTTGTTTGACTTAGGTTCCAGAGTTGTATAGATTGAAAATCCACACAATTGAGGAATCTTGAAGAAAAATTGTTCTTAGAGAAACAGATCAAGAGCAGTTGTTTGTGTGAGATGTTTAGAGTGCGGGAATTGAAGAATAAACACCTTTCGAAGATTTTGTAGAAATGATCAAAATCAACAGGGGCAGTAAAAGTAACTTTTAATTACCCTTGACGAAGAACACGACAAACTGAGAATAGTACATTGGAAGCTCGTCAGTCCAGATCTTCCACACCCTAACTTGGCTGAGGAAGACAGCTACAGTGGCGGCGGAGATAAGAAATCCGCGGCCGGCGCGAGTACGACGGCGACGAGGTCGAGGCAGTGAAGCTCTTCCTCACCGGCGACGATGAAGGTAGCAGTGGCGCTAGGTCTTGAGAGCTCGAGCGTGGGAGTGAGGTCGAGCAGGGTAAATGAAGTCTGAGGAGGGTGAGGGGTATATATAGCTGAGGTGAAAAACCGCTCGCCCGAGGAAAATGGACGAACGTGCCCCTGACCCTTCTCATCCTAGCGACATGTGTCACCCACGTACACAGTGGTGGAGACCGTGTGAGATTGTGGGTGAATAGGATAATCATATCGTGGAATGTGGAACGGTTTGAGCGGTAAAAGCCAAAAATTCAGATAAGAAAATTTTAATGTTTCGTTCGCAAATTCTTCAGCTGACAAGGACACAGTGAAGATTTTGAATGAGTTTCAAATAGAATGCACATGAAGAATTTGTGAACAAACTGGATTGAGTTTAGCATAGAGGGGGAAGGGTCTGATCACATTCATTCGAAGATTCTAAGATATTTAGCTCACACCGCAACTTGCTAAATCTCTTCTCATCCAAGGGCTTTGTGAAGATATCGGCTAGCTGTTCTTCAGTCTTCACGTGCTCGATAGAGATGTCGCCCTTCAACACATGATCACGAAGAAAATGATGATGAATCTGAATGTGCTTTGTCTTCGAGTGCTAAACTGGGTTATGAGCAATCTTGATGGTACTCTCATTGTCACAGTAGAGAGGCACATTCCTCACATCAATGTTGTAGTCCTTGAGGGTTTGCTTCATCCATAGCAATTGAGCACAACACGAACCAATAGCAATGTACTCAGCTTCAGCAGTAGAGAGTGATACGCAGTTCTGTTTCTTCGAGGACCAACATACCAAGGATCGTCCGAGGAAATGGCATGTGACTGATGTTGACTTGCGGTCCACAAGATCACCAGCATAGTCAGAGTCTGAATATCCAATGAGATCAAAAGCCGAGCCCTTGGGATACCATAATCCAAGTGTTGGAGTGTGAGCTAGATATTGAAGAATATGCTTCACAGCCTTATGGTGTGATTCCTTCGGTGTAGCTTGAAAGCAGGCACACATGCAAACACTAAGCATAATATCTGGCCTAGATGCACATAAGTACAATAAAGAGCCAATCATGGAGCGGTATACCTTTTGATCGAAGTCAATACCATTTTCATCAGTGCATAGATGGCCATTTGTGGGCATAGGGATTTTGACACCTTTGCAGTCTTGCATGCTGAATTTCCTCAATACATCCTTGAGGTATTTTACCTGAGATATGAAGATGCCGTTGCACTGTTGACCTATCTGAAGACCTAAGAAGAATTTAAATTCTCCCATCATAGACATTTGATATTCTTCACTCATCATATAGGCAAATTCATCACTGTAACGTTGGTCAGTACAGCCAAAGATGATATCATCAATATATATTTGGCACACGAATAATTCATCATCATAGGTTTTGGTGAAAAGAGTTGGGTCAAGTGAACCGGGTTTGAAGCCTTTCTTCATGAGGAATTCCTTCAAAGTATCATACCACGCCCGAGGGGCCTGCTTGAGGCCATAGAGGGCCTTATTGAGTCTGAAGACTTTGTCAGGATGCTTTGGGTCTCCAAAACCTGGGGTTGAGCAACATATACTTCTTCCTCAAGCTTACCATTGAGGAATGCACTTTTCACATCCATTTGATATAAGATGATGTCATGATGGTTAGCATAAGCAAGTAATATGCGAATCGCCTCAAGTCTAGCAACAGGTGCGAAAGTTTCATCAAAATAAATTCCTTCAACCTGTGTGTAGCCTTGAGCTACAAGCCGTGCCTTATTCCTCACCACAAGGCCATTTTCATCTTGCTTGTTGCGGTTGATCCATTTTGTGCCGATGATATTGTGCTTGCGAGGGTCTGGTCTCTTGACAAGTTCCCATACATTGTTGAGCTCGAACTGATGTAATTCCTCTTGCATCGCTTGAATCCACTCAGGCTCCAGAAATGCTTCTGTCACATCCTAGCTAGTTCATGCATTAGAGTGTTGCATCGTGTTTACTTTTTCCAGAAACTTGAAATGGGGATGACAGAACCCCCAGCACCCCCCCTGAAAACAACTAGGGATTACTAAAATTATTTTCAATGAACCTGAAATGCCCTTCTAAAAAGTCCACCCTTTTTGTCTTGGGTTAGAACCTCTGACAAAATGGGTTCACAATTTTCTAGGTCATCACAAGATCATTGAATTAAATCATATGTACCTTGCATTTGGGTATTTAAATGCTAGTAAATATTTTAAATGCCCAAATAATTCTAGAAATAAGTGTAGGCTGTTGGAAATAATCTAAACAGAGTCCCTAACTATTTTCAGGATTTTTTCGAAAGTGCCTAACTATTTTAAATAAAGCCACACAGTTACAGAAAAATAGAAAAAACAAAACAGAATAAAGAGAGGGAGAGAATCCTACCTGGCAGCCCACTGGCCGGCCCAGCACTGTGCTGGCCCGTGCCAGCCAGCTGCTTCCTCTCGCCAGAGCAGGCAGAGAGGTGACGCCGGCGTGCGCGAGCTCGCCACGGCGCCACCTGCTTGCCGCCCGCGCCTCTGGACACGCTGGTCGGCCTCCACGTCGCCCCCTCGACCCCTGGACACCCCCACACGCCCCCTGTCTCTCTCCCTCGCCCTCTCCCGCCATGGCCGACGCACCTGCCGCCGCACCGCCGACGTAGCCGCGCTCTCCGTCGCCCTCGCGCCGCCCCGTCTTGTCCACAAGCCCCGCCGCCGTCCGCTATGCCAAGCTAGCCGAGCCCCGAGCGCTCGCACGCTCTGTACCGCCTCCTTCGACCTCGTCTCCACCGAACACAGCCGGAGATCCCCTTCGCCGTCACCGCCGCACCAGCTCGTCCCCGACCGCGCCGTCTGCTCCTACGTGACCGCCATGAGCCCAGCTACCTCCTCCCCTTCCCGTTCTTGCTCTTGAGCACCGTAGCGATCGCATGGAGCTTCACCGCACGCGCCGCCGCCGAGCTCGTCGCCGACAATGCTCCGGCCACCCAATGGCCACACCATCATGTCCATTGCATTCACCACACTCGCAGGAACCCGTAGCACCACCGCACGCCCCTTGCCGCGCCCCCTAGCGACGGGTTCGACCTTGCCCGAACTCCGGCAACCGCACAGGTCGTCGCCGGCGTCATTTCCAGCGACCCCGAGCCCAACCACCACCACCACTTGACGTGGCTCGTTCCCAGCTACGCGTAGATGGCCTCCGCCGCCATTTTGGTCGCCGGAGCACGAAACCCGCATCGCCCCGCCTCGTCTGGCCTCGCCTGCGGCTAAACGCCGGCGAGTTGACCCCGCTGACCGTTGACCGAGTGGGCCCAGTTTGACCCCCTGGGTCACTGACGTGTGGGCCCCAGGCCACTAACTAAACTAAGTTAGTATTAGTTTAACGCTAACTAAATTTAGTTAGTTTAACTAACTACTGACAGACGGGACCCACTGGTCAGTTTGACCTGGACCGTCTCTGTTGACTGATGACGTCACCCTGACGCAGTAAATCATTTACTGGAATTATTCTTATACAGGAAATTCTAGAAAATACTACAAACTTCAAAAAACATAGAAATTAAGCTGTAACTCCAAATGCAAAGATTTATATATGAATTTTGATCAGAAAAATTCAATCTTTCCATCTGTACTGGTTTCATGCATGTCAGAACACTTAAACCTTGCTGTTTAGGTGAAACAAGTAAATGCACTACTATGACATCTTACTTTGGGTTAGCATTTGAATCCTTGATTCGAATGAACTCAAACTATTCTGTTCTAAGTTGCATTAGGCAAAACACACTCATTTTACCATGTCATTGCATGCATCATATTGTTGCATATTGCCTTGTGATGATTGTGTTTCGATGTGTTCTTCGTGGTAGGTTCTGCCTCCGAGGATATTCACGAGTATCCAACTGAAGGGCAGTATTCCACTACTACTCTGTCAGGCAAGCAACCCCATTGATCATATCGATACAAACCCATCTTCTCGCTTCTGCTCTCGTTTACTGCATTAGGACAATGCGTTTCAAACTGCTTTGTGTTGCGGTAGTTGAACCCACTTCCTCTGCATGACCTGTCATTGCCACAGTAACTAGATGAAACCCACTAGCATGTGTAGGAGTTGATTGAGCCATGTTTGTGTTTCCTACCATGCTATGCTTGCTATCCTTAGAGTCGTGTCATGTCTGGCTCATCGGGGTGATGAACTAGAGTGAATGGTTGTGTCGGTAATGAGAGTGAAGTGTTGAATATGATTTGGTAAAGGTATCGATGAGAGGCCATGTAGGAGTACATGGTGGGTTGTTTCATTGAGGCCGTCCTTAAGAACTGAGATCTGTATGTGTGATTTAAGATCAGCTACTACCACGCGTTAGGCCCGAAACCAATGGACCCTCTCGACTTATTAACCACTCTTGTCCTCTGTCCAGGAGTTGCAAGTAGTTTCCGGTGTTTGTAGTATGCTGGAGGCCGTGCGCAGCGCTGACCTTAGGGGTGGGGCTATGATGCGGTAGGCTCGTGGCCCGGTGTACCGAGTCGCCCGTTTGGTGTCTCGGGAACCCTACACACATCGTTTGGGGCCGTTGAGGACACCCCGGCCGGATCTCCTTGCGGATGGAACCCGAATAGGCGATGAACCTGGACTAGGGACTCGTGTGTTTAGTCAGGTCGTGGCCGACACCCTCGCTGGGCTTCCGCTTGAAGGTTTCCGAGTACATGTCGTGTAAGCGGCGCTAAGTGGTGAAAGCGTGTGTGACGAAGTACACCCCTGCAGGGTATAAAACTATTCGAATAGCCGCGTCCGCAGTAAAGGACTACTTGTTCGCTTATGCAGTTCATAGACAAGTTAATGGTTACTACTAAAAGACTCAAGATAAGTGTGAGTACCGCGGATGGCCCTCTCGTAGGATGACGAGGGAGGATCCACGGTGGAGTATTGTGTTCGTGATTAGTGGACTCGAGTGCGAAAACTATTTTACAAGTGGTGTCTCGTAGGATAGCTTAGCCAAGAGTCAAAGCTGGCTTGCTGCAATAACTCTACTACCTTCTTGAGAATGTGCATGTATAGTAGGATCTGTTGTAAGACTTGCTGAGTACCTTTGTACTCATGTTGCTTTAATTACTGTTTTCAGACGACAACATCGCCCCCTCCGATGGGTTCTATGTAGATCTCGACGTTGACAAGTCACTTGCCACCCAGGTGGTGATCTGAGCTTGTGAAGGGCCTATTTAGATAGACAGGCTTCGTCAAGCCTTCTTTCTTTCTAGTTGTCTGTACTCAGACAAGTTTGCTTCTGCATGTGCTTGTATGTTTGTATGACTTGAGTGTCGGGTCATGTGACCCCTATCTGTATGAACATGTTATGTATGGCTCTCCGGTGCCTTTAAATAAAGTACTTTGAGTTGTAGAGTTTTGTTGTGATGCCATTTTGTATTTATACATATCGTGCATATTGTGTGTATGATTGAAATGCTTGGTATGTGTGGGATCCGACAATCTAGTTGTTTATCCTTGGCAGCCTCTCTTATGGGGAAATGTAGTCTAGTGCTTCCATGAGCCATAGTAGTCCGCTACAGCCCGGTTCACCGGAGTCCTGTTAGCCCATCACTACTGCTCCAGAACACTTGACTCGCCGGCATGTGTTTCACTTCGTTCCTGTGTCTGTCCCTTCGGGGAAATGTCACGCGGTGACATCCGGAGTCCTGCCTAGCCTGCTACAGCCCGGGTTCCCGGAGTCCTGTTAGCCCAGTGCTATAGCCCGGATTCACACGCTGCTGACCGACATGCTCGATGTTGATTCATGTATGCATGTCCCCGTAAGTTAGTGCTGCTTTGGGTTCACGACTAGCCATGTCGGCCCAGGTGCTCTGTCATATGGATGCTAGCGACACTATCATATACGTGTGCCAAAAGGCGCAAACGGTCCCGGGCCAAGGTAAGGCGACACTCGTGGGAATACCGTGCGTGAGGCCGCAAAGTGATATGAGGTGTTAAAGGCTAGATCGGTGTGACTTAGAACCGGGGTCCTGACAGCGTTGGCATCAGAGCCGGACTGCCTGTAGGTTCGTCAAGCCAAACTGGTCGATGTCGAGTCTAGAAATACTTTAGTTATATGTAGGGGAATTGATTGTGGGAGGGAATGTAAGGCTCCTTTTACTCCTTTACCTTATGCCCTCTGATCTGAGTCATCCTCTTCTCTTTCTACGTGGGTTAAGGACTAGGCTCTCTTCTCTCTATTAGGTTCACGTGTTACTAATCCGTAGTAACTTATAGGATTGTTGGTTCCATGCCTTAGTTCAGTTTCTACTACTTTTGGTATGTTGCCAGTTGAACCAGAACCCTGATATGATGTTGTTGAGTGTCTATGCAAACTATTGTGAATGTCTCAAATCTTTTTCTGAGCATTTACAGCCGTTATGCTGTCCGATTTCCCCTAGAAAATTCTAATGCCTTTGCATTATTTCGTGCTTTCAGATGGCCTCCCGCACCCAGAACCAAGTGGTTCGTCTGACTCGGTGCCTCGATGTACCTAGTCACACGGCCATGCTGGTCAGAGTGATGATCGAGACAGGCTACCGATGGTATCCTGAGTATACCGTCGAGGAGCAGTTTCGAGACTTTAATCAGAGCCAATACCTTTGTACAGTCAGGATATACCCTTCCTATCCTGGAGCTACTAAACCCCTCCATTGCTCTTATGGACTTGGGGTTACCATCGAGATGTCCGTGCAGGACGCAGCTCACTCGATGATGACTATCATACGAGCCAGAACTGCCTTGCTTCGGAACACTGATTTCCGCTATATGCCAGCATCACTCCCTGGGGCACAAGGGTACTATCAGGCTATTTACTGTGATTGTACCCATGAGGATTCACTACTCCGCACCACCACCAAGATGCTTGAGGACAAGGACCGTGAGAATCGTGCCTTGCGAATGGAGCTCTTCAACGCTCGTTCTGATCACTGGGCCACTCTGACACGGTTTGCACCTGCCGTGCAGGCTGGGTATATGGACATGAGGGACTTGTACCCCGTGCGGTCTAGTCTGCCAGATTGTATGGACTGGCGTGATGTAGGAGGCATCACCCCTCCTCATGGACCCCGTCTGCCACCGTTTGTTGGACCAAGGCCACACCCGAGTCCTTATGGACCGCAAGCTCCACAGGACCGACTGTTTCCAGATGATCATGTTCAGCTCCCAGGACATGGTGGTAATCTTTATGAAGATTACTACGGAGACATCTGAGTTGGTAGTAGCTTCACTAGTATTATAATAGGTGTATTCTCCACAGTCCTGCGTGACTCGTGGGATACGACTTGGTGTGTATCACGTTTCGGAGGTGTATAAAAATAATGTATAGGAGCTTGGAATGCCTCCGATGAGATGTATTGTCTTTCACCGTAGTTGTACTCTAACCTGGGCTTGTACTAAACTATGTATGGTGTATGACCGTTGGTATATATATGGGAGTTTCTATATTACCATGTCATACGGATGAACATCTCTGCATTCCGTGTTATCCATTACATTCCGCACTTCCTTGCCAAGATTTTGCCATCCTTGTCTAAACCGTTGTCTTGTTTTCCTAGGATGGTCAACACCCGCAACAACCCTGCTGTCCAGGCGCAGGGTGAAGCCAGTGCAACTAGGGATGAGAATCTGCCTCAACCGCCTTCTCTGGCCGAAGTTATGCTGGAGCCGGAAAGAAACAAGCATGAGACCAACCGCTTGCTAGAGCGAATTGAGCAGAATACTACACGTCATCAGAGGAACGACTTGGTGTCAATCAATGACTTTGTCAAGTTGTACCCACCGAAGTTTAATCATTCCGTCGAGCCCCTCGATGCGGATGATTGGCTTCGCAGCATCACCCATAAGCTACGTTTTGCCAACGTAGCCGAAGCTGATAAGGTTACCTACGCTGCCTATCACCTCAAAGGCCCTGCTAGCCTTTGGTGGGAAAACTTTGAGGCTATGCACCCGACTGGCCAAATCACTACTTGGGCTGAATTCAGTGAGGCTTTCCGTGAGCATCACATTGCGGAGGGTCTCATGGATCGTAAGCGGGAAGAATTCTGCAACTTCACCCAAGGCAGACTGACCGTGGATGCATACAGCCGTGAGTTTGGAAACCTGGCACGTTATGCTCCTGAAGAGGTATCCACCGATGCCAAGAAGCAGGCAAGGTTCCGCAAAGGACTTAGCCTCGAGCTTCGCCGTGATCTTCGTCTGCACGAGTGCACCTCCTTCCAGAAGCTGGTCAATAAGGCCATCAGTGCTGAGACTGGTCAGACTGACTATGACGCTTCACGCAAGCACTCCCGTGACTTTGGTTCTTCATCTGGCTCTGGATCTCAGAAGCGCCGGGTCTGGATTCCAAACACAGCTCTGCCACCTAGGTTCACTCCGAGTCTATCCTTTGAGGCGCCTCGCCCCAACCAGCAGTATGCACCGCCCAAGGCCTATGGTGGCCCCGCTGCTAATGCTGCTCCACGCCCCAATGTTGTGACATGCTTCAAGTGTGGAGAGACGGTTCACTACCTGCGCGAGTGCCCCCAGAACAACCCCAATCAGCCTGGAAAGTCCGTTGGCCGTGGTAAGCCAGCGGGAAAGACTTACTACGCCAAGCCCGCCACCACTGCAACTGAGGAGACTCATGATGATCCCAACGTCGTCCTTGGTACGCTCCTTGTTAATTGCCATCCGGCAACTGTCCTTTTCGATACTAGAGCGTCTCATTCATTTATTTCTAAGAGCTATGCTCGATTGCACAACACCACATTTAGTGACATGCCCACCTCCATGGAAATTCAAACTCCTGGTTCTAGATGGCAAACCTCTAGAATAAGTCATGGAAATGAAATTCTTGTCGACAGATTGGTCTTCCTTGCGTCACTAATAGCTCTCAAATCCTTGGACATAAACATCATCTTGGGTATGGATTGGATGTCAGCCCACTATGCTAAGATTGATTGCTCTACTAGAACTGTTCAACTCACCCATCCATCGGGCAAGACAGTCAATGTTTTGACCCGAGTGTCTAAACGTCAGCTCTACTCCCTAAATGCCAACCCTCTTCCAGACCTTGAAGATATTTCGGTAGTCCGTGACTTCCCGGATGTCTTTCCAGAAGAACTGCCAGGTGTTCCACCTGACAGGGATGTCGAGTTCGTGATAGACCTTGTTCCAGGAACCGTCCCAATCTCCAGAAGACTTTATAAGATGGCACCCCTAGAACTAGCCGAGCTTAAGAAACAACTCGATGAGTCCTTGGAAAAGGGTTTCATCCGTCCTAGTTCTTCTCCATGGGCTTGCCCCGTCCTCTTCGTCAAGAAGAAGGATGGAATGGATCGGATGGTTGTAAATTACCGACCTGTCAACTTGGTCACTATCAAGAACAAGTATCCGCTCCCCAGGATCAACGATCTGTATGATCAGCTCGCTGGATCCTCAGTCTTTTCCAAAATGGATTTGAGGTTGGGCTGCCATCAAATCAAAATCAAGAACGGGGACATTCCTAAAATGGCCATTGTTACTCGTTATGGCCAATACGAGTACACCGTCATGTCTTTCAGTTTAACCAATGCTCCAGCCACCTTCTCTTGGTTAATGAACTCGATCTTCATGGAGTATTTGGATAAATTTGTCATGGTATACCTCGATGATATACTCATCTACTCCAAGAATGAGGAAGAACATGCCGAGCATCTAAGGCTAGTATTGATGAAACTTCGAGAGCATCGCCTTTATGCCAAATTCTCCAAGTGTGAATTTTGGTTGCCAGAAGTGACCTATCTAGGCCATGTAATCTCTGGTAAGGGTATTGCTGTCAATCCCGAGCGAGTTCAAGCCGTCCTTGATTGGACTCCACCTGAAACGGTCATGTAAGTATGGAGTTTCCTTGGCTTAGCGAGCTACTGTCGCCGCTTCGTCGAGAATTTCTCCAAAGTTGCTAAACCTCTAACTGAACTCCTCAAGAAAGATAAAAAGTTCGAGTGGACCCCACAGTGCAAGTTCAGCTTTCAGGAACTGAAAAGACGCCTGACATCTGCTCCCGTACTCGTGCCACCAGATTTTTCTAAGGACTTTGTTATCTATTGCGATGCCTCGCGACAAGGACTAGGTTGCATACTCATGCAAGATCGTCATGTGGTTGCCTACGCTTCTCGACAGTTGCGTCCACATGAGGATAACTATCCCACACATGTGCAGATGTGGTCCATGCACTCAAAACATGGCGACATTACCTTCTCGGTAATCGTTGCGAGATTTACACCGATCACCAAAGTCTGAAATACATCTTCACCCAACTGGATTTGAATCTCAGGCAAATACGTTGGGTCGAGTTGATCACAGATTACGACTTAGGAATAACTTACACCCCGGGCAAAGCCAATGTCATGGCTGATGCACTAAGTCATAAATCTTATTGTAACAACCTAATTGTCGGGTGGTAGGTGCGACATATGCCAACGGGTGGCTTATCATGGTGGGTGCCAGTAAGACGTCGCCGGTGCCTGGAAACGGGATGAGGCGAAGACATGCACGCCGGCGAATCTTACCCAGGTTCGGGGCTCTCCGTGGAGATAACACCCCTAATCCTGCTCTGCGGGGTCTCCGCATGATCACTAGATCAGAACGAGTAGCTACAAATGCTCCTTGAGCTGTCGGGTTCAACGGAGAAGAAGAGCAAGGCTAGCTCTCGCTTCCCTCTCTATATGGTGTGTGTGTAACTCTAAGAAGCCAACCCTTTGCATGGGTGCCCCGGGGGGTTTATATAGGCCTACCCCCCGGGGTTACAATTGTAATCCGGCTCGGTGCGGGTCCCAGTCGTTAGTGTCTGCGCTCGCCAGCTTCTCCGCCGGCCGTTGGGGCCCGCCGACTGGTGGGTCCCGCCGGCTGCCGGCCTCTTGGTCGACAGGCCGGCCCCACTGCTTAGGGGTCTTGTCGGCGGCTACTTACTGTAGCCTCGTCCCTGATGACCAGGGCTTCGTCGAGGTAAGCGTGGCTACAGTGTGCCGCCTCGAGGGCTCTCACTGTAGCCTTACCTCGTCTTGTCTCCTTAATGTGGCACATGCTTCGAGGGAGGGGGGTAGCCGGCTTCTGGGGGCCGGCTACGCCCTTGGCCGACTGGGGGAGGCCGGGCCGCCTTCGCGCCTCTCTCTAGCTAAAGGGGCCCGCCACCCGTGGGCCGTACTGGCGCCCGTCGTGGATGACGTTGTGGCCAGCATGGCTACAGTGCCAAGCCGGACGGGAGATGGCTGACCCGTACGGCGCTCTGTGGCCATGCTTGCCTCGGGCTTCGGGGATAGTGGGCCGCACTGTGGCCACACCCCGTCGTATCACCATTATGTGGGCGTAGTTTTGGTGGGTGCGGTCTTGGCCGGCCGTTTGGAGTCGGCACGCTTCATGGCTGGCTCTTGGAAGTCGGTCCTCTTGGCGCCGGCTTCCTGGAGTCGGCCATCTCGCAACTATTTTGGGGGAGGTTACCGGGGCCGGGTCGCCTTCGGAGAGTCGGCCCCTGGGGTAATCGGCCGGGGGAAGTCGGCCCAAATGCTTTGAACGCTTGAAGGCTCAAATGGCCTGATAATTTTTGAAGAACCATGGGTAGTCGGAATGGCTACCCGTGGCCATTTACTCCGGCAGTAGTCCCCGAAGCTGATTGGGCTTCGAGGTTGGGTGGGAGTCGAGAAGCTCGATCAGCTTCCTATCTTGACGAGCCGGCAGCTGGGAGCCGACTTTGGTTGGGGGCGCCGTCTCGGCGAATTTTTTTGGAGTCGGAGGGCGAGAGCTGGCCAGCGCGCGCGACGGGCCGCGGGCCGGCCACTTGCCGCCTGGGAACCATGTGGCATCCCCTGGCTAAAAAGCCTGCCAGCCCACGCGCGCGACGGGATGTCACCACAGGTCGGGGGCCCGCCACGCCCACGCCCGGGCCCAGGCGTGGATTCTCTGCGGCCCGAAGCCGCCCGCACGTCTTCCTGCGGTGGTTTCGGCACGCTTTTAGGGCGTAATAATCGCAAGGCGTGGGGGGAGTGGGTGCAGTTAATCCCACGTCTCACCCGATGCCCTGACTCCCCGGCTTCACCTTGTGAAGCTATAAGTAGGGGGAGGGGGAGAGCGGCAGGCTCTCGCACGCTCCTCCTCTTTCCACCATCTTCTTCCTCCTGCCCTTTCTTGCAACAGCGCCTCGCCGCCGCGCTGTTCCACCACTCGATCCTCCGCCGCCGCGCTCGTTCTTGCCAGCCCCACGCCACGATGCAGCTCGGCGGGGATTGGGACAGCTCCAACGTCCATGAGGATAATGTCGAATTCCTCCGCAAGACGCGGCGGCTGCCCGGCGCGGACAAGGTGGAGGTCCGTCTCACGTCGGCGAAGGAGATTACGCTGGAGCCGCAGGAAGGCGAGCGGGTAGTCTTCCGCTCGCATTTCTTGCGCGGCATCGGCCTACCCGTGAGCGCCTTCTTCCGCTCTTGGCTCGAGTTCTACCAACTCCAGCCGCACCACCTCACCCCGAACACGGTGGTGCTGCTGTCCGCCTTTGTCACCTTGTGCGAAGGCTACCTCGGCGTCCTCCCTACCCTCGAGCTCTGGGGGGGAGTTCTTCCAGTCCAAGCTGGGCACGCGCATGCAGGGCGTGCCGGCTCAGAGTGGCGCCTTCATTGCGATGCGGAGGGTGGCTGCCGACAACCCCTTCCCCGTCATCACGCTGATCCAGTCGGTGAAGCGATGGCAAAAATCATACTTCTACATGAAGAACGGCGCCCCGCAGGGCGACTACGTCAATCTGCCGGCCTACGTAGCCGGACCACCGGTAGGCAGGCGGCCCCAGTGGTCCTACCGGGCCGTGACGCTGACGCCGGCTGGAACTGCAGCTGTCGCCCGAGTGCGAGCGATGATCCAGTCGGAGGGCTTGTCTGGGCCTGATCTGCTGGCCGCCTTCGTCACGCGCCGGGTGCTCCCGCTCCAGAGCCGCCCTCATCTGATCTGTCAGATGAGCGGCCAGCTCGATCCAAGCCGGATGTGCACCAAAGACATGCCGCACGACGAGGTGGCCTATATGGTGAACTACCTTGCGAACTGCAAGCTCTCCGCCGAGTGGCAGTTCGGCAAGGAGCCATATTGCCGAGCCCATCCGCTGCCCACGGTAAGTTCTCCTTGTCTCTTCCTCTTCTCTCAGTTTTGTCGCCGAGTTCCTTTTGGCCGACTCTGACTAGTCAACTTGTCTCGACAGAGCGCTCTTCTTCGGCCTGCAGGCGGGTCGGACGCGGAGCGCCGATACGTCCCCGACCAGACGGAGCATGATCTGGAGGACCCCGACTTGGGGGCGGCCGCTATGGACGACAACACCGAGGCGGGCGGTGGCCAAGCCGGCGGCGAAGCAGGCGGCTCCGGGCTTGGAGTCAGCTTCGACGACTGGCCGGACGACGACGAGGCTGAAGTCGTCCCACGCCGTCAGCCGTCGTCTGGCCACGGCGCGGGTTCCTCTGCTCCGCCGCCTGCTCGGGGCGGCGGGCAAAAGCGTCGTGCCGCGTCGGGTTTGTTCGGCAGTCGGCCGAAGAAGCCCCGAGGCGGGGCAGCGGCGACTAGGCGGGAGGAGGCGGCCGCGAAGGCGGCCCGCTTCCGCAAGGCGGTGAAGCAGCCGCAAACGGTGTCGGCGTAAGTACATACTCCTTCATGTACTCTTTTTTTCTTTTCTTTGGTAGCTCCTGAATCCTTGTCTTTTTCTCCAAATAACCAGAGCTCCCTTGTCGCTCGAGCGGGCTGCTGCCGCCTCCGCCGTTGGGTCGCCGGGAGGATCCGGGAGCACTACTCGTCGCGTGGACCCCCGTGCCGATCTTCAGGCGGCGACGGAGCGGAACGCGCGGGAGGTGCGAGAGGAGCGGGAGGCGCGGGAGGCGGAGGTATTGAGGGCGGCCGCCGCCAAGGCGGCGCAGGAGGAGGAGGCGGCGAAGGCGCGCGCTGACGCCGCAGCCAAGGCCCAAGCAGAGGCTGCGGCTGCGGCGATGGCGGAGGGGGCCTTGTTGGTCACCCCACTGCGCGTCGCGGCGCCTGGGGTCCCGGAGCCCCCGCCAGAAGAAGCCGGCGGTGACCAGCCGGGGCTGGAGAGGGATGACGACGTCGTCATCCTGGAGAGGGCGGTACCGACCCCGCCGACTGGGGCGGCTCAAGGCGGCCGGCCTGATCTGCCGCCTGCGCAGTCGGCGGGGGGTGAGCCGGCCGCAAGGACTGAGCTGGCGGTCTGGACGCCGCCGAGCCGGTGCGCGGGGAAGGCTGCGTCAGAGCCACAGAAGGCTGCGTCGGAGCCGCGGCCGGCCGCGGGCTCCAGCTCATCGGCCCAAGATGTGGAGGTGGCCAGCGCCACCTCGGGGTGGACGCCGGGCGAAGGGACGGCCGTGATGAACGTGGCCACGCAGGACGTCCGGACCCGGCTCCAGGCCCAGGCTTCGGCGCTGAGGCGATACACCGACGAATTCCTTGCGACGCGGGCGGCCATCCGGGTTAGTCTTCTTATCTTGCTTCTTCTTGATCTTGGTTTCTTCCGTGGGGGCGCGTCAGCGCACCCACTGGGTGTAGTCCCCGAGTTCTGAGTCGGCTGCTGAGCAGGCGGCCTGGAACTACTTAGTGGATTTAGCTTTGCTATTCTTGTTCTTACTTCGATCTTCTGCCTGTCTTGCAGGACTACCACAATCTTCGCGCGGCTGCCTTCAACTCCCAGGCTCGGGAGCTGACCCAGAAAACCGCCAACCTAACTGAGAGCCGGGGTAAGCGCTTCGTCCTTTATCTCACGTGGGGGCACGTCAGCGCACCCACCGGGTGTAGTCCCCGAGATTCAGGCCAACTACTGAGCAGTCGGGTCGGATCTTCCTTGACGACTTCCTCTTATTGCTTCTTCTTTTTCTGTCGTCCTTGCAGCGGCCAACGCCAGCCTGAGGGCGCAGCTGGGAGATTCTCAGGCTGCCCTCTGTGCCAAGGAGGCCGAGTTTGCCGCCTTGGTGTAGGAACGTGACCGCCTGGCCAAGAGGTTGGCCGACCAGGAAGAGAGCCACAAGGCGGCTCTGAAGGCGGTGCAGGACAGCGAAGCCGCCCTCCAGGCCGAGTACGAGACAGAGGCGGCTAGCTGGGCCGAAGCAAAGCAGACGCTGATCAATGGCTATGGCCAGATCGAAGATTTGGTTGACGGTAAGCCGCCTGCTTCTTCGTCCTTTCTTGCCGCCTGCCGCTTTTGGCTTGTTTTCTGGTTTGATGTTTTCTCTGCTTTCTCTTTCTTTCTTGCATAGAGTACTTCCCTGGCTACACTACCGCTGCCAACCAGATCATTGAGGCCCGCCGCCAAGCACGAAGGCAGGCTGGCGCCGAGATTGCACCAAACGCTGGCCGTTCGCTGAAGGAGCAGCTCTTGGCGATCCAGGCCCGTCTCTAGCCGGCTCACCGACTGCTCCGCCGGCTTCAACGTGCCGGGGCGCAAGTATTGGCCGCCCTCTGGCCTGGTGAAGTGGTTCCCCACACCCCCAGTCGGACTGCCGACTGGCTGGGGGTGGCAGTCGGCCGCTTTGAAGCCTGGAAGGCTTCGACGGCTCGGTCCGGCGCCAGGCGGGCGCTGGAGTTCGTCAAGGCCTGGTATCCCGGCCTGAGTCTGGATCAGCTAGCTACCTGGTGGCAGCAGGCCGACACGGAGCTGGAGCCAGCGCGGCCGGCTATCATCCGGCGGGCTTCGGCGATCGCCGACTACACCGACACCAGCGCCTTCACCCCTGAGGTAGATGACAACGGTGTTGCCCAGCCGGAGGAGTGGTTCGGGCTGAACCCGGCAGACGGTGAAGACTCGGCGGAGGAGATCGACTCCAGCGACGAGGGCGAAGAGGAGGAGGAGGAGGGTGAAGACGCCGGGCCGGATGGTGGAGCGGCCGGCCAGCCTCAGCCTGACCGCGCCTCCAGCACTACGTCACGCGCGGGTGCGTCGCCTGCCACCGGTGGTGACCAAGCCGAGACCCGCCAGCCGGCCACTCCTTCAGCCGGTGACGCCGTCTCCACCAACCAACCCGGCTCCCGCACCACGCCTTTAGTCTAGTCTGCTGTCTTTTGTTTTCCTGTCTTGCCACTTTTGGAACAATATTCTGTTAAGTTTACACAATTCCACCCATTGGGGGTGTATTTGAACTATGTCGATTGCCGGCCTGTTGGGGGCTTTATATGCATATATGACTGTGCATGCGTTTGGCTTTTCCTCGTTCTTTGCTTTTCATCCTTCTGCTGTTTCCTTTGCCGCCCTCCCTTGGTTGCCGCCTCCCCAGTCAGACAGTTGCTCTGCAATCTGTGGCTGGAGAAGTGCTTGGCCAATTGGGAGGGCAAGTACTCTAGCTTGTTGGATTATAGCTAAGTGTTTGGGAAGCCGGCCAGCCGGCTGTTCTGACAGCCGGCAAGCGTGGTTGGAGGCCGTCTTTTCGCTATACAAGTTCATTAGTCCTTAGCCATTTTTCACGTGGGCGTCCTTTCTTCCTTGGCTCTTGTTAGTCGGACAGTCGGTTCTTCGAGCTGCGACTTTCAACAAGAGAGGACTCGGGAGCCGGCACACTACTTGTCTGACTTCAGGTAGAACTTTTAATATAGCTTAAGGCGGCCAGTCCCCGGGCCGACTAGTCGAACCCGGTGCCAGACAAGAAATCAAATGTAATAATACATTCATGGGTATGACACTCGTCACTCATAGATAAATGAAGGCAGTCCCCGAGTACTGTTCGGGGGGGCTATTGTTTCGTACTTAATACAAAAGGGTAGCATGATACATACTGCTTTCAACTATAAAATCTTCTCAGGAGGTTCGCGTTCCATTGTCGCTCCAACTCCTTGCCGGAGTCATCCCTCTTGCGTGCTCTTGGTTTTTGCGCGTCGATCAAGTAGTAGGAGTCGTTGCCTAGTGCCTTGCTGATGACGAAGGGGCCTTCCCAAGGGGCCGAGAGCTTGTGCTGGCCGGCTGTTCGCTGGATCAGCCGAAGCACAAGGTCGCCCTCTTGGAAGGATCTTGGCTTGACCTTGCGGTTGTGGTAGCAGCGCAACCCTTGCTGGTAGATGGCGGACCGGCTGAGTGCTAACAGCCGGCCTTCTTCTAGTAGGTCGACGCCGTCTTCTCTTGCTTCCTTGGCCTCCGCCTCTGTGTACATGGTGACCCGAGGCGAGTTGAACTCGATGTCGGTTGGGATGTCAGCCTCGGCACCATATACAAGGAAGAACGGAGTGAAGCCGGTTGACTTGTTGGGGGTAGTACGCAGACTCCAGAGGACAGCCGGCAGCTCATCGAGCCAGCAGCCGGCCGATCGCTCCAGTGGTACAACCAGTCGGGGCTTGATGCCGGAGAGGATGAGTCCATTTGCTCGCTCGACCTGGCCGTTTGACTGCGGGTGGGCAACGGACGCTAAGTCCAGTCGGATACCCTGCGTCGCACAGAAACGTGCCAGTGCTCCTTTGGCAAAGTTTGTGCCGTTGTCGGTGATGATGCTGTGCGGTACGCCATACCGAGTAGTGATGTCGGTGATGAATGTCACGGCAGTCGGTCCGTTCAGCTTCTTGATTGGCTTCGCTTCGATCCACTTTGTGAATTTGTCCACGGCGACGAGCAGATGTGTCAAGCCACCGCAGGCTGCCTTGAAAGGGCCCACCATGTCCAGTCCCCAGACAGCAAAGGGCCAGGTGAGGGGAATGGTCTTGAGTGCAGAAGCCGGTAGGTGTTGCTTGGAACTGAAGACTTGGCATCCTCTGCAGCTCTTGACTATCTCTTTGGCATCTTCCAAAGCAGTCGGCCAAAAGAAACCATGGCGAAAAGCTTTGGCCACAAGTGATCTTGAGGCTGCGTGGTGGCCGCATTCGCCTTGGTGGATATCCTTGAGGATTGCCACTCCTTTTTCTGGCTCGACGCAGCGCTGGAAGACTCCAGTGACGCTGCACTTGACAAGCTCTCTGTTGATTATTGCATATGCTCCGGCTCGTCGTTGCACTAGTCTTGCTGAGATCTCATCAGCCGGCAGCTCTCTGCTGACTAGGAATCTGAGGATGGGCTGGGCCCATGATGGAGCTATGACTTTTTCTTCTGTTAGTGCGGCCACCATGACTCGGGTGGGTGGGTCGGGAGGCGTGGAATTGGAGTCGGCCACCGCTTCTTGTGTTGCTGCAGTCCCCGGGCCGACTGCTGTAGTCCCCGGGCCGGGTGCGACTACGGCAGTCGGCGAGCCAGTTGTCGAAGTCCCCGTGCCGCCTGTGGGATTCTTCCAGTCGGATCCGGCTGCATCGGGGACAGGCGGTACAAAGATAGAGTCCGACTCTGGAGACGGCTTGATGGACGGCTTGAGGAGGCGCTGGAGGGAGACGCCGGTCGGTATAGCCTGTCGGGTGGAGCCGATCCGTGCCAGGGCATCTGCTTGGTCGTTGTCGGCCCTTGGCACGTGAAGGAACTCGCACCCTTCGAACTACCCACTGATCTGCTGGACGAGGAATCGATAGCTCGCCATGTTTGCGTCCTTGGCGTCCCAGTCGCCAGACGACTGCTGGACCACCAAGTCTGAGTCGCCGTAACACAGGATCCGGCGTATGCCGAGCTCTTTGGCTAGCCGGAGCCCATGTACGAGCGCCTTGTACTCGGCCACATTGTTGGAGGCGGCGAAGTGGATTTGCAGTTTGTATCTGAGTTTGTCGCCTTTGGGAGAGGTGAGGACGATGCCGGCTCCCAAGCCAGTGCGCATTTTGGACCCGTCGAAGTGCATCCGCCAATGGGTAGAGTCGGGAGCCGACGGTAGGTACTGGGTCTCGGCCCAGTCGACGAGGAAGTCGGCCAATGCTTGGGACTTGATGGCGGTGCGGGGCTGGTAGAAGATTGTGTAAGGCACCAGCGCAATGGCCCATTTAGCCACCCGGCCGGATGCATCCTGGCTGCCTATGATCTCGGCAAGCGGGGCGGTGCATACGACCGTGATGGGATGCTCTGGAAAGTAGGGCTTCAGCTTCTTGGCGGCGAAGTACACCCCATAGCACATCTTCTGGTAGTGCGGGTAGTTTTGCTTTGAGCTGGATAGTACTTCGCTTAGATAATACACCGGCCTCTGGACTAGCTGGGCTCGGCCTTCTTCCGGGCGCTGGACCACGACAACTGTACTGACCACTCGGCTAGTCGCGGCAATGTAGAGGAGCATGGTCTCCTTCTCAGTCGGTGCCGCCAGGACAGGTGGGGTGGTCAGCATCTTCTTCAGCTCATGGAAGGCTTGGTCGGCTTGGTCATTCCACTCAAAGTGAGTGGACCTCTTCATGAGTCGGTACAGGGGGAGAGCCTTTTCTCCTAGCCGGCTGATAAAGCGGTTTAGGGAGGCCAAGCACCCGGTGAACTTTTGCACAACTCGCAATTTGGTGGGAATCTCCGTCCTCTCGATGGCCTTGATCTTCACAGGGTTGCACTCGATGCCGCGTTCGGAGACCAGAAAGGCTAGCAACTGGCCGGCTGGTACTCCGAACACGCATTTCTCGGGGTTGAGCTTGATTTGGAATCGGTGCAAGTTGGCGAATGTTTCTTTGAGGTCTTCCAGCAGGGTGCCGCGCTTCTCTGTCTTCACCACAATGTCGTCTACATAGACGTGGCCATTTCTGCCGAGTTGCTTGAGGAGGCATTTCTGCATGCAACGCTGAAAAGTGGCACCGGCATTCCTTAAGCCGAATTTCATAGTCAGGTAACAGAAAGCTCCAAATGGTGTGATGAAGGCAGTCTTCAGGCGGTCTGCTGGGTCCAACTTGATCTGATGGTACCCTGAGTAGGCATCCAAAAAACTCAACAGCTCGCATCCGGCTGTGGAGTCTATCACTTGGTCAATCCGTGGCAAAGCAAACGGATCCTTGGGGCAGGTCTTCGAGCTCGGCATCTTCATCTTCAGGTAGGCGTAGTGGGGCACAGCCATGAACTTGGCCAGAGCAGGTCAGCCAAGCAAAGCATGATAGGGGCTCTCCAGATCCACTACCTCAAACCAGATCGCTTCTCGGCGAAAATGATCCTTGTCTCCGAAGAGAACATCCATCTTGATCTTGCCGATTGGGGAACAAGACAAACTGGGGACGATGCCATGGAACACGGTCCGGCTTGGCATAAGCTGCTTTGCCTTGATGTTCAGCTTCTCCATGGTATCGCGGTACAGTATATTGATACTGCTTCCGCCATCTATAAGGACGCGGGAGAATCGGGCAGCTCGCCTCTCCGTCGCGAGGGCGACATCCAAGACCAGTGCATAGGAGCCAGGGGATGCATCACCTCTGGGTGGTCGGCCTGGCTCCAATTGATGGGCTTCTCGGACCAGTGCATGAACTCGGGGGCGCTAGAGGCGACCGCGTTGACCTCTTGATGCTGACGGCGCCGACTACGCTTGTCTTCGGCTTGGCTTGTGAAGACGACGTAGGCGGTGTGCTCTTCAGGGAACTCATCTTGACTGGCTCCGACTGCCGGCCGAGGCGCCGGCTGCTGCGGGGCTGGAGGCGGCGGGCCGGGAGGCGGAGGCGGCACCAACCCTTCGCCCTTGGAGATTCGCATGAGCCAGTGGCATTTTCGGGTCGTGTGGTTGGACGGCTTCGCGCCACTGTGGAACTTGCAGGGGGCGTCGAGAGTCTGCTCGTAAGAGAAAGCCGGCTGCCAAGCCGGCCTGCCACCCTTCTTCTTGGGAGCGGGCCGCTCTTCAGGCTGCTCATCTTCAACTGTGGCCACCTGCCGACTGGTGGAAGGCGGCATGGGGGCCTTGCGCTTGTGATCGTTCTGGTAGGGGCGCCGATTGGAGTCGCCAGCCGGCGTCTATGGAGCCGGAGCGAGCACCTTCCCAGAGGCGTCCACTCGGAGCTCGGTCTTCATCGAGGAGTCGGCCGTGGCGTACTTGTCCGCGATGATCAGCAGTTCTTCAAGGGTAGCCGGCTCGTCGCAGAGGAGTCGGTGCTT
The DNA here is from genome assembly GCF_002575655.3 of Aegilops tauschii subsp. strangulata. Taxonomy (NCBI): domain Eukaryota; kingdom Viridiplantae; phylum Streptophyta; class Magnoliopsida; order Poales; family Poaceae; genus Aegilops; species Aegilops tauschii. The sequence continues at coordinate 63,058,195 of NC_053038.3, read as the reverse complement.
GAGGAGGGTGCCCTCTCGGCACCCGGCGGTGAAGTACTCGATGGCCTGAACCTCGTGCACCCCCTCGCAGGAGTTGCGGAGCTCGGCCCACCACGTGAGGTAGTCGCGGGTCGACTCATTGGGCCCTTGGACGCACAGGGAGAGCTGGCGAGGCTTGGGAGGCCGCTTGTACGTGCTGGTGAAGTTGCGGACGAAGACTTCCGTGAAGTCCAGCCAGATGTTGATGTTGTAGGGCTTGAGGCTGTTGAGCCAGGTGCGCGCCGTGCCTTGCAGCATGAGGGGGACGTACTTCACGGCTACGCGTCGGTTGCCGTTGGCTATGCTGACCGCAGTAGAATAGTCGATGAGCCAATCTTCCGGCTTCACAGAGCCGTTGTACTTGGGCGTGTCTCTGGGGAGCGAGAACCCTTTGGGGAAGGGCTCATCGTGGATGCGGGGGCCAAAGCATGGCGGGCCGACATCGTCTTCTTCTTTTAGCGCCAGGGATCGAGCAAGGCGGTCGATCCGGTGGCGGGCGTCATTCTCGCCGACTCCTTCTCGGCGGCCTAGTCGGTCACCAAGAGTCACGTGCGTGACGGGCGGCGGGGTGAGACGTCTCTCCCTTCGAGGCGGGGGAGGAGGCGGATTTCCTTGGCGCTCCACCGCTCGAGGGCGGCCTTCCGCGTCGCGCTCGATGGTGATACGAGTCCGGCTGCGGCTAGCAGCCGGCTCCTTGTCTTTCCTCTGGCGGGCGCCACTCACAGTCGGCGAGCGGGACGTCGCGGCGTGCTCTCGGCGCGGGCGCCGGCTTCACGCCATTCTGCAGCCGCGTCGATCAGCTGCTGGATCGGCCTTGTCATGTAGGGGAGCTCGTCGGCTCCCAGCCCATTTAGCTCTTCAGCGGCCGCCTGAGCGGCTCGCAGATTCTCGAGCAGGGTGGCGTAGACGGGGCGATCTGCCCCCAGCATGCTGGCGATAGCCGCGCCGCGCTTCTGGACGAAGCCGGCTCGGCTCGGCCCGCTAGGCGGCGGCGAACCGAAGGCGGCGCGGTCGACTTCGCGATGTTGGGCCTCGGTGAGGCGTCTCATGGAGGATATCTTCTGGCCTTCCGCGACGAGGGCGAGGCGGCGTGCCTCCAGGGTCTCGGCGTCGGCGTCGGCCGGGATGGGGACGCATAGGTCGTGCATTGCCGCTTGCAGGGCGTCGTGGGCATTCTCGCCCGAGTTGGCGACGTGGCTGATGACCAACACTTCGGTGACAGCGCTGCTGCCACTGTCAGCTCGAGGTAGAGGATCGTCGAAGACCACCACGTCGGAGGGGTAGGCGCCGAACGATGCCGTGTCGGAGTCGACGAGCATCGGGTCGGTGGAGCCGACCGACTCCACATCTGCAGCAGGCTCGCTAGAGACGTGAAGCTGGTCGAGGAGGCTGACGAGGCAGCTCTCGGGGTAGTCCGTGCCCGCGTCGGACGCGGGCTCGTCGGAGATGCGAGTCTCGCCGAGCAGATCGGCGAGGCAGCTCGCCGCGCAGGCGTCGTCGACGCCTTGCAGCGCGTCGAGGCAAACGCCATCGGGCACAGCAGGCTGGCTGCGCTCGCGGGGGAGGAAGAGGGTTCCCGTCCAGAACAGGTCTCCGGACGACGGTGCACCTGGCCCCACGGTGGGCGCCAAATGTCGGGTGGTAGGTGCGACATATGCCAACGGGTGGCTTATCATGGTGGGTGCCAGTAAGACGTCGCCGGTGCCTGGAAACGGGATGAGGCGAAGACATGCACGCCGGCGAATCTTACCCAGGTTCGGGGCTCTCCGTGGAGATAACACCCCTAATCCTGCTCCGCGGGGTCTCCGCATGATCACTAGATCAGAACGAGTAGCTACAAATGCTCCTTGAGCTGTCGGGTTCAACGGAGAAGAAGAGCAAGGCTAGCTCTCGCTTCCCTCTCTATATGGTGTGTGTGTAACTCTAAGAAGCCAACCCTTTGCATGGGTGCCCCGGGGGGTTTATATAGGCCTACCCCCTGGGGGTACAATTGTAATCCGGCTGGGTGCGGGTCCCAGTCGTCAGTGTCTGCGCTCGCCGGCTTCTCCGCCGGCCGTTGGGGCCCGCCGACTGGTGGGTCCCGCCGGCTGCCGGCCTCTTGGTCGACAGGCCGGCCCCACTGCCTAGGGGTCTTGTCGGCGGCTACTTACTGTAGCCTCGTCCCTGATGACGAGGGCTTCGTCGAGGTAAGCGTGGCTACAGTGTGCCGCCTCGAGGGCTCTCACTGTAGCCTTACCTCGTCTTGTCTCCTTAATGTGGCACATGCTTCGAGGGAGGGGGGTAGCCGGCTTCTGGGGGCCGGCTACGCCCTTGGCCGACTGGGGGAGGCCGGGCCGCCTTCGCGCCTCTCTCTGGCTAAAGGGCCCGCCGCCCGTGGGCCGTACTGGCGCCCGTCGTGGATGACGTTGTGGCCAGCATGGCTACAGTGCCGAGCCGGACGGGAGATGGCTGACCCGTACGACGCTCTGTGGCCATGCTTGCCTCGGGCTTCGGGGATAGTGGGCCGCACTGTGGCCACACCCCGTCGTATCACCATTATGTGGGCGTAGTTTTGGTGGGTGCGGTCTTGGCCGGCCGTTTGGAGTCGGCACGCTTCATGGCTGGCTCTTGGAAGTCGGTCCTCTTGGCGCCGGCTTCCTGGAGTCGGCCATCTCGCAACTATTTTGGGGGAGGTTACAGGGGCCGGGTCGCCTTCGGAGAGTCGGCCCCTGGGGTAATCGGCCGGGGGAAGTCGGCCCAAATGTTTTGAACGCTTGAAGGCTCAAATGGCCTGATAATTTTTGAAGAACCATGGGTAGTCGGAATGGCTACCCATGGCCATTTACTCCGACACTGATGTTACAACAAAGTCAACCACTTCTCCATGAGGAATTTCGTAAGCTTAACCTTCACATTGTTCCTCGAGGATTCCTTTCCACCATGGTGGCGAAACCTACCCTTACGGATCAGATCATCAAAGCACAGAAGGTAGATCCGGGAATCTCCCGTATCAAGAGAAACATCAAGAAAGGAGTCGCGGATTGTTTCTCCGTTGATGATCAAGGTGTTGTGTTCTTTGGGGACCGTCTAGTGGTTCCCAAGGTACGCAACCTGAGGCGGTTGATCCTTAAGGAAGCCCATGAATCTCCTCTCACCATTCATCCTGGTAGTACTAAAATGTATCAAGACCTACGCCAGAGGTTTTGGTGGACTAGGATGAAGAGAGAAATTGCTCAATATATTGCTAATTGCGACGTCTGTCGTCGTGTTAAAGAAGAGCATCAACGGCCTGCTGGCACCCTTCCACCTTTGGCTATTCCTGAATGGAAATGGGATAAAACCGGTTTGGATTTCATTACCGGGTTTCCCAGGACCAAGAGAGGGAATAATGCTATCTTCGTCGTTGTCGATCGTCTTTCCAAAGTAGCCCACTTCCTACCCGTTCGTGAGAGTATAACCACTAGCCAGCTAGCTAACTTGTACATCTCCCGAATAGTGTCTCTTCATGGTGTTCCATTGGAGATTAACTCAGACCGTGGAAGTCTTTTCACCTCTAGATTTTGGGAAAGTTTCCAAAATGCTATGGGAACTCGTCTCTCCTTTAGCAGCGCCTTCCACCCTCAATTAAGTGGTCAAGTAGAACGAGTCAATCAAATTCTAGAGGATATGCTCCGATCTTCTGTCATCTCTTTCGGTATGGACTGGGAGAAATGCCTTCCATTCGCCGAATTCGCTTATAACAATAGTTATCAAGCTAGCTTGGGCAAAGCTCCTTTCGAAGTTCTCCATGGACGAAAATGTCAAACGCCTCTTAACTGGTCAGAACCGGGGAAAGACAACTCTTTGGCCCGGATATGATTCAGGAAGCAGAAGAGCAGGTTCGCATTATTCGTGAGAAGTTGAAAACAGCCCAATCTCGTCAAAAGAGCCAATATGACCGCAAACATAAGCTCATGACTTATGAAGTTGGCGAGAAGGCTTACCTTCAGGTTACTCCTTTGAAGGGAACCCATCGATTCAGTATCAAAGGCAAATTGGCTCTTCATTACATTCGACCCTTTCGCATTCTTGCCAAACAAGGAGAAGTTGCCTACCAATTGGAACTACCTCCGCATCTCTCCAGAGTTCATGATGTCTTCCACGTTTCTCAACTCAGGCGTTGCTTCGCGGATCCTATCCGTGGAGTGGACCACGAAACGCTTGATCTCCAAGATAATCTCACATATCGGGAATATCCCGTTCGCATCCTTGATCAAGCCGAGTGTACCACTCGACGCCAGAATATCAAATTTCTCAAGGTTCAATGGTCACACCATTCCGAGAAAGAAGCTACTTGGGAAAGGGAGGATCGTCTTCGACTTGAGTACCCCACCTTCTTCCCGACAGATCCTAAATCTCGGGACGAGATTCTTTTGAGTGGGGGTTAGTTGTCACATCCTAGCTAGTTCATGCATTAGAGTGTTGCATCGTGTTTACTTTTTCCAGAAACTTGAAATGGGGATGACAGAACCCCCAGCACCCCCCTAAAAACAATTAGGGATTACTAAAATTATTTTTAATGAACCTGAAATGCCCTTCTAAAAAGTCCACCCTTTTTGTCTTGGGTTAGAACCTCTGACAAAATGGGTTTACAATTTTCTAGGTCATCACAAGATCATTGAATTAAATCATATGTACCTTGCATTTGGGTATTTAAATGCTAGTAAATATTTTAAATGCCCAAATAATTCTGGAAATAAGTGTGGGCTGTTGGAAATAATCTAAACAGAGTTCCTAACTATTTTCAGGATTTTTTTGAAAGTGCCTAACTATTTTAAATAAAGCCACATAGTTACAGAAAAATAGAAAAAACAAAACAGAATAAAGAGAGGGAGAGAATCCTACCTGGCAGCCCACTGGCCGGCCCAACACTGTGCCGGCCCATGCCAGCCAGCTGCTTCCTCTTGCCAGAGCAGGCAGAGAGGTGACGTCGGCGTGCATGAGCTCGCCACGGCGCCACCTGCTTGCCGCCCGCGCCTCTGGACGCGCTGGTCGACCTCCACGTCGCCCCCTCGACCGACTGGACACCCCCACACGCCCCCTGTCTCTCTCCCTCGCCCTCTCCCGCCATGGCCGACGCACCTGCCGCCGCACCGCCGACGTAGCCGCGCTCTCCGTCGCCCTCGCGCTGCCCCGTCTTGTCCACGAGCCTCGCCGCCGTCCGCTACGCCGAGCTAGCTGAGCCCCGAGCGCTCGCACGCTCTGCACCGCCTCCTTCGATCTCGTCTCCACCGAACACCGCCGGAGATCCCCTTCGCTGTCACCGCTGCACCAGCTCGTCCCCGACCGCGCCATCTGCTACTACATGACCGCCGTGAGCCCAGCTACCTCCTCCCCCTTCCCGTTCTCGCTCTCGAGCATCATAGCGATCGCATGGAGCTTCACCGCACGCGCCACCGCCGAGCTCGTCGCCGACGATGCTCCGGCCACCCAACGGCCACACCATCATGTCCATTGCATTCACCGCACTCGCAGGACCCCGTAGCTCCACCGCATGCCCCTTGCCGCACCCCCTAGCGACGGGTTCGACCTTGCCCGAACTCCGGCAGCCGCACAGGTCCTCGCCGGCGACCCCGAGCCCAACCACCACCACCACTTGACGCGGCTCGTTCCCAGCTACGCGTAGATGGCCTCCGCCGCCCTTTTGGTCGCCGGAGCATGAAACCCGCATCGCCCCGTCGCGTCTGGCCTCGCCGGCGGCTAAACGCCGGCGAGTTGACCCCGCTGACCGTTGACCGGGTGGGCCCAGTTTGACCCCCTGGGTCACTGACGTGTGGGCCCTAGGCCACTAACTAAACTAAGTTAGTATTAGTTTAACGCTAACTAAATTTAGTTAGTTTAACTAACTACTGACAGACGGGACCCACTGGCCAGTTTGACCTGGACCGTCTCTGTTGACTGATGACGTCACCCTGATGCAATGCTGACGCAGTAAATCATTTACTGGAATTATTGTTATACAGGAAATTCCAGAAAATACTACAAACTTCAAAAAATCATAGAAATTAATCTGTAACTCCAAATGCAAAGATTTATATATGAATTTTGATCAGAAAAATTCAATCTTTCCATTTGTACTGGTTTCATGCATGTCAGAACACTTAAACCTTGCTGTTTAGGTGAAACAAGTAAATGCACTAATATGACCTCTTACTTTGGGTTAGCATTTGAATCCTTGATTCAAAAGAACTCAAACTATTCTGTTCTAAGTTGCATTAGCCAAAACACACTCATTTTTCCATGTCATTGCATGCATCGTATTGTTGGATATTGCCTTGTGATGATTGTGTTTCGATGTGTTCTTCGTGGTAGGTTCTGCCTCCGTGGATATTCATGAGTATCCAACTGAAGGGCAGTATTCCACTACCACTCTGTCAGGCAAGCAACCCCATTGATCATTTCAATACAAACCCATCTTCTCGCTTCTGCTCTTGTTTACTGCATTAAGACAACGCGTTTCAAACTGCTTTGTGTTGCGGCAGTTGAACCCACTTCCTCTGCATGACCTGTCATTGCCACAGTAACTAGATGAAACCCACTAGCATGTGTAGGAGTTGATTGAGCCATGTTTGTGTTTCCTACCATGATATGCTTGCTATGCTTAGAGTCGTGTCATGTCTGGCTCATCGGGCTGATGAACTAGAGTGAATGGTTGTGTCGGTAATGAGAGTGAAGTGTTGAATATGATTTGGTAAAGGTGTCGATGAGAGGCCATGTAGGAGTACATGGTGGGTTGTTTCATTGAGGCCGTCCTTAAGAACTGAGATCTGTATGTGTGATATAAGATCAGCTACTACCACGCGTTGGGCCCGAAACCAATGGACCCTCTCGACTTATTAACCACTCTTGTCCTCTGTCCAGGAGTTGCAAGTAGTTTCTGGTGTTTGTAGTATGCTGGAGGCCGTGCGCAGCGCTGACCTTAGGGGTGGGCTGTGATGCGGTAGGCTCGTGGCCCAGTGTACCGAGTCGCCCGTTTGGTGTCTCGGGAACCCTGCACACATTGTTTGGGGCCTATGAGGACACCCCGGCCGGATTTCCTTGCGGATGGAACCCGAATAGGCGATAAACCTGGACTAGGGACTCGTGTGTTTAGTCAGGTTGTGGCCGACACCCTCGCTGGGCTTCCGCTGAAGGTTGCCGAGTACATGTCATGTAAGCGGCGATAAGTGGTGAAAGCGTGTGTGACGAAGTACACCCATGCAGGGTATAAAACTATTCGAATAGCCGCGTCCGCGGTAAAGGACTACTTGGCCGCTTATGCAGTTCATAGACAAGTTAATGGTTACCACTAAAAGACTCAAGATAAGTGTGAGTACCGCGGATGGCCCTCTCATAGGATGACGAGGGAGGATCCACGGTGGAGTATTGTGTTGGTGATTAGTGGACTCGAGTGCGAAAACTATTTTACAAGTGGTGTCTTGTAGGATAGCTTAGCCAAGAGTCAAAGCTGGCTTGCTACAATAACTCCACTACCTTCTTGAGAATGTGCATGTATAGTAGGATCTGTTGTAAGACTTGTTGTGTACCTTTGTACTCATGTTGCTTTAATTACTGTTTTCAGACGACAACACCACCCCCTCCGATGGGTTCTATGTAGATCTCGACGTTGACGAGTGACTTGCCACCCAGGTGGTGATCTGAGCTTGTGAAGGGCCTATGTAGATAGACAGGCTTCGTCAAGCCTTCTTTCTTTCTAGTTGTCTGTACTCAGACAAGTTTGCTTCCGCATGTGCTTGTATGTTTGTATGACTTGAGTGTCGGGTCATGTGACCCCTATCTGTATGAACATGTTATGTATGGCTCTCCGGAGCCTTTAAATAAAGTACCTTGAGTTGTAGAATTTTGTTGTGATGCCATGTTGTATTTATACATATCGAGCATATTGTGTGTATGATTGAAATGCTTGGTATGTGTGGGATCCGACAATCTAGTTGTTTATCCTTGGCAGCCTCTCTTATGGGGAAATGTAGTCTAGTGCTTCCATGAGCCATAGTAGTCCGCTACAGCCCGGTTCACCGGAGTCCTGTTAGCCTAGCACTACTGCTCCGGAACACTTGACTAGCCGGCATGTGTTTTACTTCGTTCATGTGTCTGTCCCTTCGGGGAAATGTCATGCGATGACATCCGAAGTCCTGCCTAGCCTGCTACAGCCCGGGTTCCCGGAGTCCTGTTAGTGCAGTGCTACAGCCCGGATTCACACGCTGCTGACCGACATGCTCGATGTTGATTCATGTATGCCTGTCCCCGTAAGTTAGTGCCGCTTTGGGTTCACGACTAGCCATGTCGGCCCGGGTTCTCTGTCATATGGATGCTAGCGACACTATCATATACGTGAGCCAAAAGGCGCAAACGGTCCCGGGCCAAGGTAAGGCGACACCCGTGGGAATACCGTGCGTGAGGCCGCAAAGTGATATGTGGTGTTATAGGCTAGATCGGTGTGACTTAGAACCAGGGTCCTGACAGCTTCATCTACCTTAGTGGGCTCTATGATAGAGACAAACGCAAAGTGCCCACAAATGTTAGACAAATGTGAGGCTTTTGAGCGTGTGAGAGGACCTGGTGCGTTGATGTCGCTGATGATTTTCTCAATCTGCACTTCATTTGCAACACGAGGATGAGCTGGTTGACGACGAGGAATTTGCTCAGCATTTTCTTCAGAACCATTTTCTTCAGGTGCCCCAGCATGATGATCTTCACGATCTGGAATGACTTCTTCAGAAGATTCTTCAGTAGGAATGACATCCTCAGTAGCCTTGAACTTGATGGTTTCCTCAGGTGTTTTTTCATCTAGCACAGGAGGTAGGTGCTCTCTTTGCGAGCCATTAGTTTCATTGAACCGCACATCTACAGTTTCAACAACCTTGTGATGAACATTGTTGAAGACTCTGTAGGTGTGCGAGTCCTTTCCGTAACCAAGCATAAAACCTTCATGTGCTTTCGGTGCAAACTTAGAATTGTGATGAGGATCTCTAATCCAACATTTAGCACCGAAGACTTTGAAATAAATCACATTGGGTTTCTTGTCAGTGAGGAGTCCATATGAGGTCTTTTTGAAGAATTTGTGAAGATATACCATGTTGATGATGTGGCACACAGTATCAATTGCCTCAATCCAAAAGTGACGAGGCGCCTTGTATTCATCAAGCATAGTGTGAGCCATCTCAACAAGAGTCCGGTTCTTGCGCTCAACGACGCCATTCTGCTGAGGAGTATAAGGAGCAGATAACTCATAAGTAATACCAAGTTCATCAAGATAGTCGTCAAGGCTAGTGTTCTTGAACTCAGTTCCATTGTCACTTCTGATGTGCTTGATCTTCACACCAAAGTTGATTGAAGCCCTCGGGGAAAATTGTTTGAAGACTTCCTGCACTTCACATTTGTAAGTGACTATATGCACCCATGTGTAACGAGAATAATCGTCAACAATAAGAAAGCCATATAGAGATGCTTCATTGGTGAATGCAGAATAGTGATTAGGGCCAAAGAGATCCATGTGAAGCAATTCAAATGGACGAGTGGTAGTCATGTAGTCTTTGCCGGATGCTTGGCCTTGGTCATCTTTCCAGCTTCACAGGCTCCACACAGGTGATCCTTGAGGAATTTGACATCCTCAATGCCAATGACATGATTTTTCTTCGCGAGAGTGTGCAAGTTCCTCATGCCAGCATGACCAAGTCATCGACGCCATAGCCAGCCTTCTGAAGCTTTTGCAAGTAGACATGTGGCAGGTTGTGGTCCTGTAGAGAAATCAACAATATACGGATCTCCTATCCTAAAGCCTTCGAAGACTTTGGAATGGTCAGCTTCCATGATCACAACACAACGATACTTGCCAAAGATAACAACCATATCAAGATCACAAAGCATTGAGACTAACATGAGGTTGAATCCTAAGGACTCGACAAGCATGACTTTGTCCATGTGTTGATCCTTTGAGATCGCAACCTTACCTAGACCCAATACCTTGCTTTTGCCTTTGTCAGCATAGGTGATATGCTTCAGATGTGATGGTGATATGCTCCATCAATAAGTTCTTGTCACCTGTCATGTGATTTGTACATCCACTATCGAGGACCCACTCAGTGGCTTTGGGTTGATCATCCTGCAGATGAATTAGTGCAGCTTACGAACTCATATACTTCACCAGTGAAGAATATGACATCAAATTCATCAGATCAATTTCATCAAGCAAGAGAACAGGTAAAGCAGTATGAGGGCGTGAGAAATGAAAACTCATTTCTTCATGATTAGCTTGCGTCCTTTCAAGCATATTCAAGTACCCAGCAAATTCTTCAGACGTTTAAGTTCGTATGGAGACCTGACCTTGCATAAGAGATTAGTTCTTTTTCTTCACCACCCACATCTGGAGGGGTGGCAAAGAGTTCATCATTTTGCGAGCTCCATAAGAGAAAGGTGGCATAGATGCCAAACCACTTCGTTTCACATAAGAGGGGTTAGGTTAAGCATATGAATAAGTAGAGAAACTCTTCGAGGATTTATGAACAAAATGATTTGAAGAATAATGTACATATTCATAACCCTTAGTCTTTCCCTGCGAAACGGAAGTGTTAGCACGATGATGTTCATATGAGGACTTTGATCCATATGAGGAATTTGATCCACGTGAGGAATGCGGTCCATGTGAGGACCTGGATCCATATGAAGACTTTGGTCGATGTGAAGAAATGTATATGGGGTTCCTATTATTCATAGGTGGTGTCATGATGACATTCACCTGAAGACTTTCAAGGCACCTTTTGGGAACCTAGATTTTCTTCATAGGGGGACCGTTCCTGCAGTTAGTGCCAACATATCTAGCAAATACTTCACCATTCTGATTTTTGAACAGTTTATAGTTGGAGTCAAATGACTCATAAGAAGAATATGAAGATTCACATGTAAAGCCAGATAAAGTGGATGGATATACTAGAGGTCCCTTTGCAGCAACCCATGAGGTTTTGGGATACTACTCAGGCTTCCAGTATGTTCCGTCAGCATTGAGTTTCCTATCAAAAGCAATACCCTCTTTCCTAGGGTTCCTGTTGAGGATCTGCTTTTTAAGCACATCACAAAGAGCCTGATGCCCTTTGAGGCTTTTGTACATGCCTGTCATATACAATTCCTTCGTCCCTGCATTGTCAGTGATACTAGCAATATCCTCAGATGAGGAATTAGTGATAGTAGAGACAGGTGAAGAAATTGCAGCAATAGAAGCATTTGAACTTTTAGGTGAAGAATTAGCATATTCACGTTCAATGCACTTCAAACATGGAGGAATGAATTCTTCCTGAGCAGCACTGATTTATTGAGCAAGTAATGAATCATGCTCCTTCTGAAGATCTTCATAACTCACCCTTAGCTTCTCAGGATCTTGATTTCTTTGAAGAAATTCATAAGAAAGCTTCTCATGATCAGATAAGAGAGAGTGTTATGATGACTCCGAAGATTATCAAACTTGGACTGAAGTCTCTGGAGATTTTTAGTCAAAGTTTTAGTGCGATCCATTTCTTCACCCAACATATCATCGCTTTCATCAAGCATATTTTTGAAATTTTTCCAAAGCTCTTTGTTGTTTAGTGGCAAGGGAAGCAAGTTTGGTATAGCTGGGTCCAAATTCATCACCAGATTCATCATCACTAGACTCAGATAGTAGCATTCAGTTACCTTGGCACCTTTTGCCATAAGGCATGGTGCAGAATATGATGATTCTGGATCGAAAGTCATTGCCTTGAGTGATTCTTTGAAATCCTCAAACTAGGGATCATGACGAGTTTGATGACCTTCATAGACCTGAGAGAGTCGGTCCTAGATAAGCTTCGCATGGCTAAGATGCATAATGTTCCTGAAATGATTTTGAGACAGACATGAGCAGATGATGTCCTTCGCCATGAGGTTAAGAAGAGTGCACTTGCGAATGTCATCAGCCTCCACCATTTTGCACAGATCGTTAAGACCAATCTGAATGACGGTCCACAACTCGCTGTTCATCACCATGAGGCGCTTCTTCATCATGGCCTTCCACTTGGGATAATCATGACCATCAAAGATGGGGCATGACACAGTCTTCATTCCTGCGGTCGACATAACTAAAACTCTAGGCGATTAAACCAAAATCACACAGAACAAGGGAGTACCTCGCTCTGATACCAATTGAAAATGCGTTAAGTCGACTAGAGGGGGGTGAATAGGCGATTTTTACAAATTTGTCACTAAGGAATTTCACAATGAGGAAATTCCTAAGTCACGAACAACTAGCAGTGGAATAAGTACTCAGATGCACACATAACAGAACAGAAGCACAGTCATCATCATGAAATGAAAACAAGCACAGAGTACAAAAAGCGTAAACACAGGATAAGCAGGCTGAAGACAAGCTGACTGAAGAAATTGAACTGAGGAAATTGAACTGAGGAAATTGAGAAAGTCTTCAGTCAAAGTCTTCAAATAGTAACGATCAATTACACAACACAGTAATGAGGAAATGAAAGGGCTGAGGAAATAGAACCAGTTAGCTCGGTGAAGACAGTGATTTGGTAGACCAGTTCCAACTGCTGTGATAGTTGTACATCTGGTTGGAGCGGCTAGGTATTTAAACCTGAGGACACACAGTCCCGGACACATAGTCCTCACTGTATTCTCCTTGAGCTAAGGTCACACAGACCTCGCACAATCACTCAAGGTAAGTCTTCATGTGACTTCCAAACCTTCACAAACTCGGTCACTCGGCGATCCACAATTTCCTTGTGGATGCTCTAGACCATGACGCCTAACCGTCTAGAAGATGCACAGTCTTCAAAGGTAACAAGTGTCGGGTCCACACAGGAACAATCTCTTCAGTGATGCTCAATCACTTTGGGTTTGTAGGTGTTTGGGTTTGGGTTTTCCTCACTTGATGATTTTCGCTCAAAGTCCTCGGAGGATGGGATGCTCTCAATGACAAGTGTCCGTTTCTCTCGGAGCAGCCAACCAGCTAGTGGTTGTAGGGGGGCGGCTATTTATAGCCTAGGGAGCAGCCCGACATGATAAGACATAAATGCCCTTCAATGATATGACCATTAGGTGGATAAGATATTTCGGGACAGCTGGCGCATAGCACAACAACAATCGGAAATTTGAGGTTCAAATTCCTCAGGGCTATCATGTTCCTTACTTGTAGGTAATCCGCACTGGCGAATTCCCAACTCCTCAGTCAGAACAAATTCCTCGGAGACCAGAAGAACTTCGTCTCTGTCACTGAAGAAATTGACTGAACTGTATGACATTTCCAATGGCTTCACTCGAAGGGATTGGTAGGTGTAGGATTTTGAGTTGAGCATCACTTGGAAACTTTTCCTTAGTTTTTCCTCGACCCCCTTTAACAGTACGGTCTTTCCTATGACTCAAGAAAGAGAAAATGAAACTACAAAAACAAAAGTCTTCATGCTTCATGTTCCTCGCATGAATATCAAGTCTTCACGGTCACACCAATTTCTTCACTTTCAAAGTCTTCAGAAAGCCAAAGTCTTCAGGTGAAGACATTCATGTTTAGGGGTCGACTTTCTCTGCAAATATCAAACTCCTCATAGACTTATAGACCTGTGTACACTCACAAACACATTAGTCCCTTAACCTATAAGTCTTCAATACACCAAAATCACTAAGGGGCACTAGATGCACTTACAATATCCATCTGGATATATGTGCCTAGATCTTTCCTCACCACATGGTGCTTGCCAAAAGACAAAAATAAAAAGGAATAGAGAGAAAAACTTTGAATCTTGCATGAAAATAAATACATAAAAGTAAAAGTTAGGCCCTTCGCAGAGGGAAGCAGAGATTGCCATGCGCTTTTTGTTTGTATGCTCAATCCCTTAGTGCAAAAGAACGTCACATTATATTTCCCCTTATGATAGCAACCTTTATTGTGCAGTCTGTCGATTTTATTCTTTGGCATCACAAGTTCGTACAACGCTCAATTTTCTCTTACACTAAATGATCTAACACTTTTAGAAGCAATTTTTATTGCCTTATTGCAACGATGACAACTTACTTCAAAGATCTTACTCAATCCTTAGGTAGGTATGGTGGATGTGACGCCCCCAATTCGACCGTACACTAATCATGCACGCAAATGTGTACGATCAAGATTAGGGACTCACGGGAAGATATCACAACACAACTCTACAACATAAATAAGTCATACAAGCATCATAATACAAGCCAGAGGGCTCGAATACAAGTGCTCGATCATAGACGAGTCAGCGGAAGCAACAATATCTGAGTACAGACATAAGTTAAACAAGTCTGCCTTAAGAAGGCTAGCACAAAAGTAGCAACGATCGAAAAGGCAAGGCCTCCTGCCTGGGACCTCCTAACTACTCCTCGAAGCCGAACTCCATGTAGAATCATCCTCGGGATCTCTAGCTCCTGGACTCCAGCATCTGGTTGCGACAATCAGGTATAGAAAGGGGAAAAGAGGGAGAAAAGCACCCGTGAGTACTCATCCAAAGTACCCGCAAGCAAGGAGCTACACTACATATGCATGGGTATATGTGTAAAGGGCCATATCAGAGGACTGGACTGCAGAATGCCAGAATAAGAGGGGATAGCTAATCCTGTCGAAGACTACGCTTCTGGCCACCTCCATCTTGCAGCATGTAGAAGAGAGTAGATGGTAAGTTCACCAAGTAGCATCGCATAGCATAATCCTACCCGGCGATCCCCTCCTCGTCGCCCTGTTAGAGAGCGATCACCGGGTTGTATCTGGCACTTGGAAGGGTGTGTTTTATTAAGTATCCGGTTCTAGTTGTCATAAGGTCAAGGTACAACTCTGGGTCGTCCTTTTACCGAGGGACACGGCTATTCGAATAGATAAACTTCCCTGCAGGGGTGCACCACATAACCCAACACGCTCGATCCCATTTGGACGGACACACTTTTATGGGTCATGCCCGGCCGCGGAAGATCAACACGTCGCAGCCCCACCTAGGCTCAACAGAGAGGTCAACACGCCGGTCTAAATCCTATGCGCGCAGGGGTCTAGGCCCATCGCCCATTGCACACCTGCAGGTTGCGTACGCGGCCGGAAGCAGACCTAGCCTAGCAGGCGTTCCAGTCCAATCCGGCGCGCGCGGCTCCGTCGCTGACATCAAGAAGAGCTTCGGCTGATACCACGACGTCGAGTGCCCATAACTGTTCCCGCGTAGTTGGTTAGTGCGTATAGACCAAATGGCCAGACTCAGATCAAATACCAAGATCTCGTTAAGCGTGTTAAGTATCCGCGAACGCCGACCAGGGCCAGGCCCACCTCTCTCCTAGGTGGTCTCAACCTGTCCTGTCGCTCCTCCACAAAGTAACAGTCGGGGGCCGTCAGGTACCCAGGCCCACCTCTACCGGGATGGAGCCACCTGTCCTTTCAGCCCCCTCATCAGAATCACTTGCGGGTACTCAACGAGCCGACCCGACTTTAGTCACCACATGTGTCATGTATGTAAAGTATATAGTATATACCCGTGATCACCTCCCAAAGTGATCACGGCCCAGTAGTATAGCATGGTAGACGGACAAGAGTGTAGGGCCACTGATGGAACACTAGCATCCTATACTAAGCAGTAGGATAGCAGGTAAGGGTAACAACTGTAGCAACAATGACAGGCTATGCATCAGTATAGGATTAACCGAAAGCAGTAACATGCTACACTACTCTAATGCAAGCAGTATAGATAAGGAATAGGCGATATCTGGTGATCAAGGGGGGGGGCTTGCCTGGTTGCTCTGGCAAGAAGAAGGGGTCGTCGTCGATGTAGCCGATCACAGGGGTATCGGCAACGGTCTCGGAGCCTACCGGAAAGAAGTAACGAAGGGGGAACACAATAAATAACAGAGCAATCAAATGTAACACAAAGCAAGACGCGGCAATATGTTGTGCTACGGGTGACGTAACGCAGGGATATGTGATACCAGTGAAGGGGGGAAACATCCGGGAAAGTATCCCCGGTGTTTCACGTTTTCGGACAGATGAACCGGAGAGGAAAGTTGCGTATTTTCTATGCTAGGGATGTGTGACGGACGAACAGGTTGCGTATCCGGATTCGTCTCGTCGTTCTGAGCAACTTTCATGTACAAAGTTTTTCCATCCGAGTTACGGTTTATTTTATAATATTTTATAAAGATTTAATCATTTACTGGGATTATTATTAATTAATTAATTCGAAAAGGAATTACTGCATCATCATGACGACAGCATGATGTCAGCGGTCAAAGTTGACCGTTGACCAGTCAACTGACAGGTGGGGTCCATTTGTCATTGACAGCTAACTAATTATCAGTAGTTGGTTTTATTAACAGGTTAATTAGGTATAATTAGATAACTAACAGAATTAATAAAGTTAATTAATTTATTAATTAATTAACTATTTAATATTTTTATTTATTATTATCATTTTTTAAAACCTTTTTTAACAAAGGGGCGTGGGGCGGGGGGCCCCACTGGGCAGTGGCCCATAGGGCCAAACGGGCACGGGCGAACGGGCAACGGGCGGGGCAGACCCGGGCGCGGCCGTGGTGAGGCCGGCCGGAGCTGCGCCCGGCAGCGGCGAGATGAGGCAGCGGCAGTGATGGGAGAGGGGCTCTGTCGGGCGCGGGGACAGCGGGAAGCGGTGGCGGACGGGCGTCGGACCCGAGCGGCGGGGCCGCGCATCGGGGCTGAGGACGCATCACTGGGGGGCGCGCAGAAGCATCAGGGTGAGGCGAGCGGCAATGTCGCGTAGCGCGGCGTCGGCGCGAGCGGGCGGACACGACGCACGGGAGGGGGCAGGGGCGCGAGCGGCGGTGAGGGGGCAAGGTCGGGGCGGCAGCAGAAGCAGCTGCAACAGTGGGGAGGCGCCGCGATGTGCGGGCGGAGCACGGCGAGTACGGGGACCGGGCGCCACCGTGTGTGCAAGGGCAGAGAGGAGAGGGGGAGGGCATGGCCCTCACCAGCGTTGGAGAGCAGAGGGGGCGGCGAGACTCGATGGCGCTGGCGGGGAAGAGGATGACGAGGCGTCCGACGAGGTGGAGGTAGACGAGGGGGCGGCTCTGGCGACCGGGGACGGCGATGACGTCGTGGCGTCGGCGGGGTCGTGCCCGATCCAGAACGAACGGAAAAGAAGACCAGTGGCGCGGTGGTTGCCTCGCTGACGAACGGCAGCTGCGTCCCGCCTGAGGAGCACTGGAGAGCCGCGGGGGAGCACTGGAGAGGAGAGGTTGCGAGGGGGGTTCGGGCACGAGGGCCCTCGCCGTTGAGTGTGTGGCAGCGCGAGGAAGATGGGGAGGGAATCGAGCGAGAGAGAGTGGGGGTCGGCGCAGGCTAGGGTTAAGAGGGCGTTAGGTGGGCCTTGGGCCAACTGGTCCGGCAGCTGGGCTCCCTCTCTCCATCTTACATCTCTTCTTATCTTTGTTTTCTTTTATTCCTTTTATTTTATTTTCTGTTTTGCCTTTTTCTTTTTATTTATATTACCTTTTCTGTTATAGTTTTGTTTCCTATTATTTTAGTTTTAGTCAAATATATACTTAGTATCTAAATTAGTATTTCAATTTAGTCCATAGTCAAAAAGTCTAGTCCTCAAAATAAATTAGCTTGCCATTTTATTAATTACAAAAGGTATTTAAATATTTGTTTTTGCTGTTGTTTTATTCATCTCATAGTACTTAAATATTTTATAAACGTGTGGTTTCTCTACCATAATTATCTATGCAATATTTGGTTCACTCTGAACATTTTAGTTTTAATATTTGAAAACTTCTATTGTTTGCTTGATTTTGGATTTGAATTAGAATCGGTTTCGACCTAACGCGAGATTAGCAACAATAATCGAAGTGATGTGGCATCATCAGCAGAGAATTACTATAGCTTAAATATCTGGGCGTCACAGTGGACTCTTGAAGATAAGATTTAGGTTTAAGGGTTTTTGGATGCACAAGTAGTATCTCTACTTGATACGGAATTTTTGGCTAGCAAAGGTGGGGGCAAGAACCACATGTTGAAGGATCTATGGCAATATAACTTCTATGTGAATATGGACAAACATAAATCGTTACGTTGTCTTCCTTGACCAACGTCAATTTTTTTGGCATATAATATTTTGATGTGGGCTCACAATCATAAAAGATTTCCAAGATAGTGTATTTGCATGAGAAAGTTCTCTTCCTTCTACTAATCATTCATGAATTGCTTGTATGACCACTATTGTGATTGTCAAGCTTCAAAATATTTCACTTTATAAACCCAATGTGAAGCTACCACTAGGCATGATATGAACATATAATTTCAGCTTCATTATATTCAATTTATTCAACAATTTACTCATAGGATATAAGTGAAGCACAAGAGTAAATCACAAGCTACTCCAAAAAGATATAAGTGAAGATCAAACGAGTAGTTAAGTAAATGGGTAGCTATTTGAGGACTCTCTCTTATTTAAAACTTTCAGATCTAAGTATTTTATTAAAACAGCAAGCAAAACAAGAAAAAATTACATTCCAAGAATAGCACACATCATGTGAAGAAGCAAAAACTTAGGCTCAACCGATACTAATCGATAATTGTTGAAGAAGAAAGGTGGGATGCCTACTAGGGCATCCCCAAGCTTAGATGCTTGAGACTTCTTGAAATATTATCTTGGGGTGCCTTGGGCATCCCCAAGCTTGAGCTTTTGTGTCTCCTTAATTCCTCTCATATCACGGTTTTCCTAAATCTCAAAAACTTCATCCACACAAAACTCAACAAGAACTCATGAGATAAGTTAGTATAAATCAATGCAAAACCTTATCATTCTCTACTGTAGAAAATCACCAAAATTATTATTTAACATTGTATACTAAATGCCTCTGCATATTTAATACTCCTATCCGCAAATAGAATCATTAAACAAGCAAACATATGCAAACAATGCAACCATAACAGCAATCTGCCAAAACAACACAATCTATATAGAATGCAAGAACAATCATACTTCTGTAACTCCAAAAAATTTGAAAAATTTACCACACTGTAGAAAATTTATCAGAGCTTATTTTTCAAAAAGTTTCAACATTTTATTACATTCTGACTTTTCTCGGGAATTTTTGCAACATCGATAAACTTTCTATTTTCAAACAGAAACTCATATACTTGCAAAATAAGCATGGTAAAGGCTATCCTTGACATTTTTATTGAAAAGAAAGATGCAAAACATTATTCTAAATAACATCAAACAAATCCTAAAAAAATAAAATGACGCTCCAAGCAAAACACATATCATGTGACGAATGAAAATATAGCTCCAAGTGAGGTTACCGATAATGTCAGAGGGGATGCCTTCCGGGGCATCCCCAAGATTAGTTGCTTGGATCTTCCTTGAATATTACCTTGAGGGTGCCTTGGGAATCCCCAAGCTTAGGGTCTTGTCACTCTTTATTCTTCTCATATCGATATCTCACCCAAAACTTGAAAACTTCAATCACACAAAACTTAACGGAACTTCGTGAGATAGGTTAGTATGATAAAGAGCAAAGCATTTCACTTTGGTACTATCAAAGACAAGATTCATAATCGTTTCCACACAATGCCTACTGTATCATATCATTTCCACAATTTATATTGAGCAATATAAGCCATAGAAACTGGGAAACAAGCAAACTATGCATTAAAACAGAATCTGTCAAAAAAGAACAGTCTGTAGTAATCTGCACTCCGACCATACTTCACTTACTCCAAAAATTATGAAAAATTACGACAACGTAGGGAATTTATAAATCTATCATCTATAAAAATTTCAGATCAAAATCTCGTTGCAGTAAAATATAGGAATTTCTGCACTGGACGCAAAAGTTTTGGTTTTTGCACAAAATCAACTCACTATCATCCACACTATCCCAAAGGCTTTACTTGGCACTTTATTGAAACAAAATCTATAAAACATGATTACTACAGTAGCATAATCATGTGAACACACAACAACAGTAGGTAAAAGTGTTGTGTTTTCTCCCAACAAGCAATTTTCTTTAATGCCTTTTAGCTAGGCATGGTGATTTCAATGATGCTCGCATAAAAGATAAGAATTGAAACACAAAGAGAGCATCATGAAGCACATGGCAAGCACATTTAAGTCTAACCCACTTCTTATGCATAGGGATTTTGTGATCAAACAAATTATGGGAGTAAGAATCAACTAGCATAGGAAGGCAAAACAAGTGCAACTTCAAAACTTTCAACATAAAGACAGGAAACTTGATATTATTGCAATATGTAAAAGCATATGTTCCCCTCTCATAATAATTTTCAGTAGCATAATGAATGAATTCAACAATATAACCATCAGAAGCGTTAGCACAACGCGGTTGATGTAGTCGTACGTCTTCACGATCCGACCGATCAAGTACCGAACGTACGGCACCTCCGAGTTCAGCACACGTTCAGCTCGATGACGTCCCTCGAACTCCGATCCAGCCGATCTTTGAGGGAGAGTTTCGTCAGCACGAAGGCGTGGTGACGATGATGATATTCTACCGACGCAGGGCTTCGCCTAAGCGCCGCTACGATATTATCGAGGTATAATATGGTGGAGGGGGGCACCGCACACGGCTAAGAGATCAATGATCAATTGTTGTGTCTATGGGGTGCCCCCCTGCCCCCGTATATAAAGGAGCAAGGGGGAGGCGGCCGGCCAAGGAGGAGGGCGCGCCAAGGGGGGAGTCCTACTCCCACCGGGAGTAGGACTCCTCCTTTCCTTGTTGGAGTAGGAGAGAAGGAAAGAGGGGGAGAGGGAGAAGGAAAAGGGGGCTGCACCCCTTGTCCAATTCGGACCAGAGGGGGGGTGCGCGCCTCCTTCCTTTTGGCCTCTCTCCTCTATTCCCGTATGGCCCAATAAGGCCCAATACTTCTCCCCGGCGAATTCCCGTAACTCTCCGGTACTCCGATAAACACCCGAATCACTCGGAACCTTTCCGAAGTCCGAATATAGTCGTCCAATATATCGATCTTTACGTCTCGGCCATTTTGAGACTCCTCGTCATGTCCCCGATCTCATCCGGGACTCCGAACTACCTTCGGTACATCAATACACATAAACTCATAATATAACCGTCATCTAACTTTAAGCGTGCGGACCCTACGGGTTCGAGAACTATGTAGACATGACCGAGACACGTCTCCGGTCAATAACCAATAGCGGAACCTGGATGCTCATATTGGCTTCCACATATTCTACGAAGATCTTTATCGGTCAAACCTCATAACAACATACGTTGTTCCCTTTGTCATCGGTATGTTACTTGCCCGAGATTCGGTCGTCGGTATCTCAATACCTAGTTCAATCTCGTTACTGGCAAGTCTCTTTACTCATTCCGTAATACATCATTCCGCAACTAACTCATTAGTTGCAATGCTTGCAAGGCTTATAGTGATGTGCATTACCGAGTGGGCCCAGAGATACGTCTCCGACAATCGGAGTGACAAATCCTAATCTCGAAATACGCCAACCCAACAAGTACCTTCGGAGACACCTGTAGAGCACCTTTCACCCAGTTACGTTGTGACGTTTGGTAGCACACGAAGTGTTCCTCCAGTAAACGGGAGTTGCATAATCTCATAGTCATAGGAACATGTATAAGTCATGAAGAAAGCAATAGCAGAATACTAAACGATCGAGTGCTAAGCTAACGGAATGGATGAAGTCAATCACATCATTCTCCTAATGATGTGATCCTGTTAATCAAATGACAACTCATGTCCATGGCTAGGAAACATAACCATCTTTAATTAACGAGCTAGTCAAGTAGAGGCATACTAGTGACACTCTGTTTGTCTATGTATTCACACATGTATTATGTTTTCGGTTAATACAATTCTAGCATGAATAATAAACATTTATCATGAAATAAGGAAATAAATAATAACTTTATTATTTCCTCTAGGGCATATTTCCTTCAGTCTCCCACTTACACTAGAGTCAATAATCTAGCTCACATCGCCATGTGATTTAACAACAATAGTTCACATCACCATGTGATTAACACCCATAGTTCACATCGCTATGTGACCAACACTCAAAGGGTTTACTGGAGTCAGTAATCTAGTTCACATCGTTTATGTGATTTAACACCCAAAGAGTACTAAGGTGTGATCATGTTTTGCTTGTGAGAGAAGTTTAGTCAATGGGTCTGCCAAATTCAGATCCGTATGTATTTTGCAAATATTCTATGTCTACAATGCTCTGCACGGAGCTACTCTAGCTAATTGCTCCCACTTTCAATATGCATCCAGATAGAGACTTAGAGTCATCTGGATCAGTGCCAAAACTTGCATCGACGTAACCCTTTACGATGAACCTTTTGTCACCTCCATAATCGAGAAACATATCCTTATTCCACTAAGGAAAATTTTGACCGCTGTCCAGTGATCTACTCCTAGATCACTATTGTACTCCTTTGCCAAAATCAGTGTAGGGTATACAATAGATCTGGTACACAGCATGGCATACTTTATAGAACCTATGGCTGGGGCATAGGGAATGCATTTCATTCTCTTTCTATCTTCTGCCGTGGTCGGACTTTGAGTCTCACTCAATTTCACACCTTGTAACACAGGCAAGAACTCTTTCTTTGACTGTTCCATTTTGAACTACTTCAAAATCTTGTTAAGGTATGTACTCATTGAAAAAACTTATCAAGCGTCTTGATCTATCTCTATAGATCTTGATGCTCAATATGTAAGCAGCTTCACCGAGGTCTTTCTTTGAAAACTCCTTTCAAACACTCCTTTATGCTTTGCAGAATAATTCTACATTATTTCCGATCAACAATATGTCATTCACATATACTTATCGGAAATGCTGTAGTGCTCCCACTCACTTTCTTGTAAATACAGGCTTCACCGCAAGTCTGTATAAAACTATATCCTTTGATCAACTTATCAAAGCGTATATTCCAACTCCGAGATGCTTGCACCAGTCCATAGATGGATCGCTGGGGCTTGCATATTTTGTTAGCACCTTTAGGATTGACAAAACCTTTTGGTTGCATCATATACAACTCTTCTTTAATAAATCCATGAAGGAATGCAGTTTTGTTTATCCATTTGCCAGATTTCATAAAATGCGGCAATTGCTAACATGATTCGGACAGACTTAAGCATAGATATGAGTGAGAAACTCTCATCGTAGTCAACACCTTGAACTCGTCGAAAACCTTTTGCGACAATTCTAGCTTTGTAGATAGTAACACTACTATCAGCGTCCGTCTTCCTCTTGAAGATCCATTTAATCTCAATGGCTCGCCAATCATTGGGCAAGTCAATCAAAGTCCATACTTTGTTCTCATACATGGATCTCATCTCAGATTTCATGGCCTCAAGCCATTTTGCGGAATCTAGGGTCACCATCGCTTCTTCATAGTTCGTAGGTTCGTCATGGTCTAGTAACATAACCTCCAGAACAGGATTACCATACCACTCTGGTGCGGATCTTACTCTGGTTGACCTACGAGGTTCAGTAATAACTTGATCTGAAGTTCCGTGATCATCATCATTAACTTCCTCACTAATTGGTATAGGCGTCACAGAAACTGGTTTCTGCGATGAACTACTTTCCAATAAGGGAGCAGGTACAATTACCTCATCAAGTTCTACTTTCCTCCCACTCACTTCTTTCGAGAGAAACTCCTTCTCTAGAAAGGATCCATTCTTAGCAACAAATGTCTTGCCTTCGGATCTGTGATAGAAGGTGTACCCAACTATCTCCTTTGGGTATCCTATGAAGACACATTTCTCCGATTTGGGTTTGAGCTTATCAGGATGAAACTTTTTCACATAAGCATCGCAACCCCAAACTTTAAGAAACGGCAACTTTAGTTTCTTTCCAAACCACAGTTCATAAGATGTCGTCTCAACGGATTTAGACGGTGCCCTTTTTAACGTGGACGCAGCTGTCTTGAATGCATAACCCCAAAACAATAGTGGTAAATCGGTAAGAGACATCATAGATTGCACCATATCTAATAAAGTACGGTTACGATGTTCGGACACACCATTACACTGTGGTGTTCCAGGTGGCGTGAGCAGTGAAACTATTTCACATTGTTTTAACTAAAGACCAAACTCGTAACTCAAATACTCTTCTCCACGATCAGATCGTAGAAACTTTATTTTCTTGTTACGATGATTTTCCACTTCACTCTGAAATTATATGAACTTTTCAAATGTTTCAGACTTCTGTTTCATTAAGTAGATATACCCATATCTGCTCAAATCATCTGTGAAGGTAAGAAAATAATGATACCCGCTACGAGCCTCAATATTCATCGGACCACATACATCAGTATGTATGATTTCCAACAAATCTGTTGCTTGCTCCATTGTTCCGGAGAGCGGCGTTTTAGTCATCTTGCCCAAGAGGCATGGTTCCCAAGCATCAAGTGATTCATAATCAAGTGATTCCAAAATCCCATCAGCATGGAGTTTCTTCATGCGCTTTACACCAATATGACCTAAACGGTAGTGCCACAAATAAGTTGCACTATCATTATTAACTTTGCATCTTTTGGCTTCAATATTATGAATATGTGTATCACTACGATCGAGATCCAACAAACCATTTTCATTGGGTGTATGACCATTCAAGGTTTTATTCATGTAAATAGAACAACAATTATTCTCTAACTTAAATGAATAACCGTATTGCAATAAACATGATCAAATCATATTCATGCTCAACGCAAACACCAAATAACACTTATTTAGGTTCAACACTAATCCCGAAAGTGTAGGGAGCGTGCGATGATGATCATATCAATCTTGGAACCACTTCCAACACACATCGTCACTTCACCCTTAACTAGTCTTTGTTCATTCCACAATTCCTGTTTCGAGTTACTACTCTTAGTAACTGAACCAGTATCAAATACCGAGGGGTTGCTACGAACACTAGTAAAATACACATCAATAATCTGTATATCAAATATACCTTTGTTCACTTTGCCATCCTTTTTATCCGCCAAATACTTGGGGCAGTTCCGCTTCCAGTGACCAGTCCCTTTGCAGTAGAAGCACTTAGTTTCAGGCTTAGGTCCAGACTTGGGCTTCTTCACTTGAGCAGCAACTTGCTTGCCGTTCTTCTTGAAGTTCCCCTTCTTCCCTTTGCCCTTTTTCTTGAAACTAGTGGTCTTGTCAACCATCAACACTTGATGTTTTTCTTGATTTCTACCTTCGTCGATTTCAGCATCACGAAGAGCTTGGGAATCGTTTCCGTTATCCCTTGCATATTATAGTTCATCACTAAGTTCTAGTAACTTGGTGATAGTGACTAGAGAACTCTGTCAATCACTATCTTGTTGGGAATCGTAGCATAATTTTAAAATTTTCCTACGCTCACCAAGATCCATCTATGGAGTATACTAGCAACGAGGGGAAAGGAGTGCATCTACATACCCTTGTAGATCGCGAGCGGAAGCGTTCCAATGAACGTGGATGACGGAGTCGTACTCGCCGTGATTCAAATCACCGATGACCGAGTGCCGAACGGACGGCACCTCTGCGTTCAACACACGTACGGTGCAGCAACGTATCCTCCTTCTTGATCCAGCAAGGGGAAGGAGAGGTTGATGGAGATCCAGCAGCACGACGGCGTAGTGGTGGATGTAGCGGGTCTCGGCAGGGCTTCGTCGAGCTTCTGCGAGAGGGAGAGGTGTAGCAGGGGAGGAGGGAGGCGCCCAAAGGCTGTAATGCTACTGCCCTCCCCCCCTTTATATAGGCCCCCTGGGAGGGGGGGGGGGGGGCACCAGCCAGGATCCCATCTGGATGGGGGGCGGCGGCCAGGGGGAAGACTTGCCCCCCCCCCCCCAAGGCAAGTGGGGCGCCCCCCCACCCTAGGGTTTCCAACCCTAGGCGCAGGGGGAAGGCCCATGGGAGGCGCCCCAGCCCACTAGGGGCTGGTTCCCTTCCCACTTCAGCCCATGGGGTCCTCCGGGATAGGTGGCCCCACCCGGTGGACCCCCGGGACCCTTCCGATGGTCCCGTTACAATAATGATAACCCCCGAAACTTTCCCGGTGGCCGAAACTTGACTTCCTATATATAATTCTTCACCTCCGGACCATTCCGGAACTCCTCGTGACGTCCGGGATATCATCCGGGACTCCGAACAACTTTCGGGTTTCCGCATACTCATATCTCTACAACCCTAGCGTCACCGAACCTTAAGTGTGTAGACCCTACGGGTTCGGGAGACATGCAGACATGACCGAGACGCCTCTCCGGTCAATAACCAACAGCGGGATCTGGATACCCATGTTGGCTCCCACATGTTCCACGATGATCTCATCGGATGAACCACGATGTCGAGGATTCAATCAATCCCGTATACAATTCCCTTTGTCAATCGGTATGTTACTTGCCCGAGATTCGATCGTCGGTATCCGAATACCTTGTTCAATCTCGTTACCGGCAAGTCTCTTTACTCGTACCGCAATGCATGATCCTGTGAGTAACGCCTTAGTCACATTGAGCTCATTATGATGATGCATTACCGAGTGGGCCCAGAGATACCTCTCCGTCACACGGAGTGACAAATCCCAGTCTCGATCCGTGCCAACCCAACAGACACTTTCGGAGATACCCGTAGTGCACCTTTATAGTCACCCAGTTACGTTGTGACGTTTGGCACACCCAAAGCACTCCTACGGTATCCGGGAGTTGCACGATCTCATGGTCTAAGGAAAAGATACTTGACATTGGAAAAGCTCTAGCAAACGAAACTACACGATCTTTTATGCTATGCTTAGGATTGGGTCTTGTCCATCATATCATTCTCCTAATGATGTGATCCCGTTATCAATGACATCCAATGTCCATAGTCAGGAAACCATGACTATCTGTTGATCAACGAGCTAGTCAACTAGAGGCTCACTAGGGACACGTTGTGGTCTATGTATTCACACATGTATTACGATTTCCGGATAACACAATTATAGCATGAATAATAGACAATTACCATGAACAAAGAAATATAATAATAACCATTTATTATTGCCTCTAGGGCATATTTCCAACAGTCTCCCACTTGCACTAGAGTCAATAATCTAGTTACATTGTGATGAATCGAACACCCATTGCGTCCTGGTGTTGATCATGTTTTTCCCTAGGGAGAGGTTTAGTCAACGGATCTGCTACATTCAGGTCCGTATGTACTTTACAAATATCTATGTCTCCATTTTGAACACTTTCACGAATGGAGTTGAAGCGACGCTTGATATGCCTGGTCTTCCCATGAAACCTGGGCTCCTTCGCAAGGGCAATAGCTCCAGTGTTGTCACAAAATAGAGTCATCGGGCCCGACGCATTGGGAATCACCCCTAGGTCGGTAATGAACTCCTTCATCCAGACTGCTTCCTGTGCTGTCTCCGAGGCTGCCATGTACTCCGCTTCACATGTAGATCCCGCCACGACGCTTTGCTTGCAACTGCACCAGCTTACTGCTCCTCCAGTCAAAATATACACGTATCCGGTTTGTGACTTCGAGTCATCCAGATCTGTATCGAAGCTAGCGTTGACGTAACCCTTTACGACGAGTTCTTCGTCACCTCCATAAACGAGAAACATATCCTTAGTCCTCTTCAGGTAGTTCAGGATATTCTTGACCGCTATCTAGTGTTCCATGCCGGGATTACTTTGGTACCTTCCTACCAAACTTACGGCAAGGTTTACATCAGGTCTGGTACACAGCATGGCATACATAATAGACCCTATGGCCGAGGCATAGGGGATGACACTCATCTTTTCTCTATCTTCTGCCGTGGTCGGGCATTGAGCCGTGCTCAATTGCACACCTTGCAATACAGGCAAGAACCCCTTCTTGGACTGATCCATATTGAACTTCTTCAATATCTTGTCAAGGTATGTACTCTGTGAAAGACCAATGAGGCGTCTTGATCTATCTCTATAGATCTTGATGCCTAATATATAAGCAGCTTCTCCAAGGTCCTTCATTGAAAAACACTTATTCAAATAGGCCTTTATACTTTCCAAGAATTCTATATCATTTCCCATCAATAATATGTCATCCACATATAATAAGAGAAATGCTACAGAGCTCCCACTCACTTTCTTGTAAACACGGGCTTCTCCATAAGTCTGTGTAAACCCAAACGCTTTGATCATCTCATCAAAGCGAATGTTCCAACTCCGAGATGCTTGCACCAGCCCATAGATTGAGCGCTGGAGCTTGCATACTTTGTTAGCATTCTTAGGATCGACAAAACCTTCCGGCTGCATCATATACAACTCTTCCTTAAGGAAGCCATTAAGGAATGCCGTTTTGACGTCCATCTGCCATATCTCATAATCATAGTATGCGGCAATTGCTAACATGATTCGGACGGACTTCAGCTTCGCTATGGGTGAGAAAGTCTCATCGTAGTCAACCCCTTGAACTTGTTGATAACCCTTAGCGACAAGTCAAGCCTTATAGATGGTCACATTACCATCCGCGTATGTCTTCTTCTTAAAGATCCATTTGTTTTCTATGGCTCGCCGATCATCGGGCAAGTCAGTCAAAGTCCATACTTCGTTTTCATACATGGATCCTATCTCGGATTTCATGGCTTCTAGCCATTTGTCGGAATCCGGGCCCGCCATCGCTTCTTCATAGTTCGAAGGTTCACCGTTGTCTAACAACATGATTTCCAGGACAGGGTTGCCGTACCACTCTGGTGCGGAACGTGTCCTTGTGGACCTACGAAGTTCAGTAGTAACTTGATCCGAAGCTTCATGATCATCATCATGAACTTCCTCCCCAGTCGGTGTAGGCACCACAGGAACATTTTCCCGCGCTGCGCTACTTTCCGGTTCGGAAGGGGTGACTATCACCTCATCAAGTTCCACTTTCCTCCCACTCAATTCTTTCGAGAGAAACTCCTTCTCCAGAAAGGACCCGTTCTTGGCAACGAAGATCTTGCCTTCGGATCTGAGGTAGAAGGTATACCCAATAGTTTCCTTAGGGTATCCTATGAAGACGCATTTCTCCGACTTGGGTTCGAGCTTTTCAGGTTGAAGTTTCTTGACATAAGCATCGCATCCCCAAACTTTTAGAAACGACAGCTTAGGTTTCTTCCCAAACCATAATTCATACGGTGTCGTCTCAACGGATTTCGACGGAGCCCTATTTAAAGTGAATGCGGCAGTCTCTAAAGCATAGCCCCAAAATGAGAGCGGTAAATCGGTAAGAGACATCATAGATCGCACCATATCCAATAGAGTGCGATTACGACATTCGGACACACCATTTCTCTGAGGTGTTCCAGGCGGCGTGAGTTGTGAAACTATTCCACATTTCCTTAAGTGTGTACCAAACTCGTGACTTAAATATTCTCCACCACGATCTGATCGTAAGAATTTTATTTTTCTGTCACGTTGATTCTCAACCTCACTCTGAAATTCCATGAACTTTTCAAAGGTTTCAGACTTGTGTTTCATTAGGTAGACATACCCATATCTACTTAAATCATCAGTGAGAGTGAGAACATAACGATATCCTCCACGAGCCTCAACACTCATTGGACCGCACACATCGGTATGTATGATTTCCAATAAGTTGGTTGCTCGCTCCATTGTTCCGGAGAACGGAGTCTTGGTCATCTTACCCATGAGGCATGGTTCGCACGTGTCAAATGATTCATAATCAAGAGACTCCAAAAGTCCATCTGCATGG
The DNA here is from genome assembly GCF_002575655.3 of Aegilops tauschii subsp. strangulata. Lineage (NCBI taxonomy): Eukaryota > Viridiplantae > Streptophyta > Magnoliopsida > Poales > Poaceae > Aegilops > Aegilops tauschii. Next base: position 63,028,464 of record NC_053038.3, on the reverse strand, counting down.
AGCTTCTTCATGCGCTTGACACCAATGTGACCAAGGCGGCAGTGCCACAGATATGTGGGACTATCGTTATCAACTTTACATCTTTTGGTATTCACACTATGAACATGTGTAACATCACATTCGAGATTCATCAAAAATAAACCATTGACCAGCGGGGCATGACCATAAAACATATCTCTCATATAAATAGAACAACCATTATTCTCAGATTTAAATGAGTAGCCATCTCGAATTAAACGAGATCCAGATACAATGTTCATGCTCAGAGCTGGCACTAAATAACAATTATTGAGGTTTAAAACTAATCCCGTAGGTAGATGCAGAGGTAGCGTGCCGACGGCGATCACATCGACCTTGGAACCATTCCCGACGCGCATCGTCACCTCGTCCTTTGCCAGTCTCCGTTTATTCCGCAGTTCCTGTTTTGAGTTACATATATGAGCAACCGCAGCGGTATCAAATACCCAGGAGCTACTGCGAGTACTGGTAAGGTACACATCAATTACATGTATATCACATATACCTTTGGTGTTGTCGGCCTTCTTGTCCGCTAAGTATTTGGGGCAGTTCCGCTTCCAGTGACCACTTCCCTTGCAATAAAAACACTCAGTCTCGGGCTTGGGTCCATTCCTTGGCTTCTTCCCGGCAACTGGCTTACCGGGCGCGGCAACTCCCTTGCCGTCCTTCTTGAAGTTCTTCTTACCCTTGCCCTTCTTGAACTTAGTGGTTTATTCACCATCAACACTTGATGTTCTTTTCTGATCTCCACCTCCGCTGATTTCAGCATTGAATATACCTCAGGAATGGTCTTTTCCATCCCCTGCATATTGAAGTTCATCACAAAGCTCTTGTAGCTTGGTGGAAGTGACTGAAGGATTCTGTCAATGACCGCATCATCCGGGAGATTAACTCCCAGCTGAGACAAGCGGTTGTGCAACCCAGAAATTCTGAGTATGTGCTCACTAACAGAACTATTCTCCTCCATTTTACAGCTGAAGAACTTGTCGGAGACTTCATATCTCTCGACCCGGGCATGAGCTTCGAAAACCATTTTCAGCTCCTCGAACATCTCATATGCTCCATGTTTCTCAAAACGCTTTTGGAGACCCGGTTCTAAGCTGTAAAGCATGCCGCACTGAACGAGGGAGTAATCATCAGCACGCTGCTGCCAAGCATTCAAAACGTCTTGGTTCTCTGGGATTGGTGCTTCACCTAGCGGTGCTTCTAGGACATAATCTTTCTTGGCTGCTATGAGGATGATCCTCAGGTTCCGGACCCAGTCCGTATAGTTGCTGCCATCATCTTTCAGCTTGGTTTTCTCTAGGAATGCGTTGAAATTGAGGACAACGTGGGCCATTTGATCTACAAGACATAGTGTAAAGATTTTAGACTAAGTTCATGATAATTAAGTTCATCTAATCAAATTACTCAATGAACTCCCACTCAGACAGACATCCCTCTAGTCATCTAAGTGAAACATGATCCGAGTTAACTAGGCCGTGTCCGATCATCACGTGAGACGGACTAGTCAAGATCGGTGAACATCTCCATGTTGATCGTATCTTCTATACGACTCATGCTCGACCTTTCGGTCCTCCGTGTTCCGAGGCCATGTCTGTACATGCTAGGCTCATCAAGTTAACCTAAGTGTATTGCGTGTGTTCCGAGGCCATGTCTGTACATGCTAGGCTCGTCAACACCCGTTGTATGCGAACGTTAGAATCTATCACACCCGATCATCACGTGGTGCTTCGAAACAACGAACCTTCGCAACGGTGCACAGTTAGGGTGAACACTTTCTTGAAATTATTATAAGGGGTCATCTTACTTACTATCGTCGTTCTAAGCAAATAAGATGCAAAAACATGATAAACATCACATGCAATCAAATAGTGACATGATATGGCCAATATCATTATGCTCCTTTGATCTCCATCTTCGGGGCACCATGATCATCTTCGTCACCGGCATGACACCATGATCTCCATCATCATGATCTCCATCATTGTGTCTTCATGAAGTCGTCACGCCAACGATTACTTCTTCTATGGCTAACGCGTTTAGCAACAAAGTAAAGTAATTTACATGGCGTTATTCAATGACACGCAGGTCATACAAAATAATAAAGACAACTCCTATGGCTCCCGCCGGTTGTCATACTCATCGACATGAAAGTCGTGATTCCTATTACAAGAATATGATCAATCTCATACATCACATATATCATTCATCACATCTTCTGGCCATATCACATCACATAGCACTTGCTGCAAAAACAAGTTAGACGTCCTCTAATTGTTGCTGCAAGTTTTTACGTGGCTTGAATAGGTTTCTAGCAAGAACGTTTCTTACCTACGTAAAACCACAACGTGATTTGCCAATTTCTATTTACCCTTCATAAGGACCCTTTTCATCGAATCCGTTCCGACTAAAGTAGGAGAGACAGACACCCGCTAGCCACCTTATGCAACTAGTGCATGTCAGTCGGTGGAACCTGTCTCACGTAAGCGTACGTGTAAGGTCGGTCCGGGCCGCTTCATCCCACAATACCGCCGAAACAAGATAAGACTAGTAGCGGCAAGAAGAATTGGCAACATCAACGCCCACAACTGCTTTGTGTTCTACTCGTGCATAGTAACTACGCATAGGCCAGGCTCATGATGCCACTGTTGGGAATCGTAGCATAATTTTAAAATTTTCCTACGCTCACCAAGATCCATCTATGGAGTATACTAGCAACGATGGGAAAGGAGTGCATCTACATACCCTTGTAGATCGCGAGCGGAAGCGTTCCAATGAACGTGGATGACGGAGTCGTACTCGCCGTGATTCAAATCACCGATGACCGAGTGCCGAACGGACGGCACCTCCGCGTTCAACACACGTACGGTGCAGCAACGTCTCCTCCTTCTTGATCCAGCAAGGGGAAGGAGAGGTTGATGGAGATCCAGCAGCACGACGGCGTGGTGGTGGATGTAGCGGGTCTCGGCAGGGCTTCGCCGAGCTTCTGCGAGAGGGAGAGGTGTAGCAGGGGAGGAGGGAGGCGCCCAAAGGCTGTAATGCTACTACCCTCCCTCCCCCCCTTTATATAGCCCCCCTGGGAGGGGGGGCGCCGGCCAGGATCCCATCTGGATGGGGGGGGGGCCAGGGGGGAAGACTTGCCCCCCCAAGGCAAGTGGGGCGCCCCCCCCCACCCTAGGGTTTCCAACCCTAGGCGCAGGGGGAAGGCCCATGGGGGGCGCCCCAGCCCACTAGGAGCTGGTTCCCTTCCCACTTCAGCCCATGGGGCCCTCCGGGATAGGTGGCCCCACCCGGTGGACCCCCGGGACCCTTCCGGTGGTCCCGGTACAATATCGATAACCCCCGAAACTTTCCCGGTGGCCGAAACTGGACTTCTTATATATATAATTCTTCACCTCCGGACCATTCCGGAACTCCTCGTGACGTCCGGGATCTCATCCGGGACTCCGAACAACTTTCGGGTTTCCGCATACTCATATCTCTACAACCCTAGCGTCACCGAACCTTAAGTGTGTAGACCCTACGGGTTCGGGAGACATGCAGACATGACCGAGACGCCTCTCCGGTCAATAACCAACAGCGGGATCTGGATACCCATGTTGGCTCCCACATGTTCCACGATGATCTCATCGGATGAACCACGATGTCGAGGATTCAATCAATCCCGTATACAATTCCCTTTGTTAATCGGTATGTTACTTGCCCGAGATTCGATCGTCGGTATCCCAATACCTTGTTCAATCTCGTTACCGGCAAGTCTCTTTACTCGTACCGCAATGCATGATCCCGTGACTAATGCCTTAGTCACATTGAGCTCATTATGATGATGCATTACCGAGTGGGCCCAGAGATACCTCTCCGTCACACGGAGTGACAAATCCCAGTCTCGATCCGTGCCAACCCAACAGACACTTTCGGAGATACCCGTAGTGCACCTTTATAGTCACCCAGTTACGTTGTGACGTTTGGCACACCCAAAGCACTCCTACGGTATCCGGGAGTTGCACGATCTCATGGTCTAAGGAAAAGATACTTGACATTGGAAAAGCTCTAGCAAACGAAACTACACGATCTTTTATGCTATGCTTAGGATTGGGTCTTGTCCATCATATCATTCTCCTAATGATGTGATCCCGTTATCAATGACATCCAATGTCCATAGTCAGGAAACCATGACTATCTGTTGATCAACGAGCTAGTCAACTAGAGGCTCACTAGGGACACGTGTGGTCTATGTATTCACACATGTATTACGATTTCCGGATAACACAATTATAGCATGAATAATAGACAATTACCATGAACAAAGAAATATAATAATAACCATTTATTATTGCCTCTAGGGCATATTTCCAACATATCTTATCTGGAAGATTAACTCCCACTTGATTCAAGTGATTGTAGTACTCAGACATTCTGAGCACATGCTCACTAGCTGAGCAATTCTCCTCCATCTTGTAGGCAAAGTACTGTCAGAGGTCTCATACCTCTCGACACGGGCATGAGTATGAAATACCAATTTCAGCTCTTGGAACATCTTATATGCTCTGTGGCGTTCAAAACATTTTTGAAGTCCCGGTTCTAAGCCGTAAAGCATGGTGCACTAAACTATCAAGTAGTTATCATACCGAGCTTTGTCAAACGTTCATAATGTCTACATCTACTCATGCAAATAGGTCTGTCACCTAGTGATGCATCAAGGACATAATTCTTCTGTGCAGCAATGAGGACAATCCTCAGATCACGGATCCAATCCGCATCATTGCTACTAACATCTTTCAACACAGTTTTCTCTAGGAACATATCAAAATTAACATATGAAAGCAACAACGCGAGCTATTGATCTACAACATAATTTGCAAAATACTACCAGGACTAAGTTCATGATAAATTACAGTTCAATTAATCATATTACTTAAGAACTCTAATCCTCTAAGTGATCACGTGATCCATATCAACTAAAGCATGTCCGATCATCACGTGAGATGGAGTAGTTTCAATGGTGAACATCACTATGTTGATCATATCTACTATATGATTCACGCTCGACCTTTCGGTCTCAGTGTTCTGAGGCCATATCTGTTATATGCTAGGCTCGTCAAGTTTAACCTGAGTATTCTGCGTGTGCAACTGTTTTGCACCCGTTGTATTTGAACGTAGAGCCTATCACACCCGATCATCACGTGGTGTCTCAGCACGAAGAACTTTCGCAATGGTGCATACTCAGGGAGAACACTTATACCTTGATAATTTAGTGAGAGATCATCTTATAATGCTACCGTCAATCAAAGCAAAATAAGATGTATAAAAGATAAACATCACATGCAATCAAAATATGTGACATGATATGGCCATCATCATCTTGTGCCTTTGATCTCCATCTCCAAAGCATCGTCATGATCTCCATCGTCACCGGCATGACACCATGATCTCCATCATCTTGATCTATATCAATGTGTCGCCACACGGTCGTCTCGCCAACTATTGCTCTTGCAACTATTGCTATCGCATAGCGATAAAGTAAAGCAATTATTTGGCGCTTGCATCTTATGCAATAAAGAGACAACCATAAGGCTTCTGCCAGTTGCCGATAACTTCAAAAAAACATGATCATCTTATACCTCATCACATCTTGACCATATCACATCACAACAGGCCCTGCAAAAACAAGTTAGACGTCCTCTACTTTGTTGTTGCAAGTTTTACGTGGCTGCTACTGGGCTTAGCAAGAACCGTTCTTACCTGCGCATCAAAACCACAACGATAGTTTGTCAAGTTGGTGCTATTTTAACCTTCGCAAGGACCGGGCGTAGCCACACTCGGTTCAACTAAAGTTGGAGAAACTGACACCCGCCAGCCACCTGTGTGCAAAGCACGTCGGTAGAACCAGTCTCGCGTAAGCGTACGCGTAATGTCAGTCCGGGCCGCTTCATCCAACAATACTGCCGAACCAAAGTATGACATGATGGTAAGCAGTATGACTTATATCGCCCACAACTCACTTGTGTTCTACTCGTGCATATGACATCTACGCATAAAACCTGGCTCGGATGCCACTGTTGGGGAACGTAGTAATTTCAAAAAATTTCCTACGCACACGCAAGATCATGGTGATGCATAGCAACGAGAGGGGAGAGTGTTGTCCACGTACCCTCGTAGACCGAAAGCGGAAGCGTCAGCACAACGCGGTTGATGTAGTCGTACGTCTTCACGATCCGACCGATCAAGTACCGAACGTACGGCACCTCCGAGTTCAGCACACGTTCAGCTCGATGACGTCCCTCGAACTCCGATCCAGCTGAGCTTTGAGGGAGAGTTTCGTCAGCACGACGGCGTGGTGACGATGATGATATTCTACCGACGCAGGGCTTCGCCTAAGCACCGCTACGATATTATCGAGGTGTAATATGGTGGAGGGGGACACCGCACACGGCTAAGAGATCAATGATCAATTGTTGTGTCTATGGGGTGGCCCCCTGCCCCCGTATATAAAGGAGCAAAGGGGGAGGCGGCCGGCCAAGGAGGAGGGCGCGCCAAGGGGGGAGTCCTACTCCCACCGGGAGTAGGACTCCTCCTTTCCTTGTTGGAGTAGGAGAGAAGGAAAGAGGGGGAGAGGGAGAAGGAAAAGGGGGCTGCACCCCTTGTCCAATTCGGACCAGAGGGGGGTGCGCGCCTCCTTCCTTTTGGCCTCTCTCCTCTATTCCCGTATGGCCCAATAAGGCCCAATACTTCTCCCCAGCGAATTCCCGTAACTCTCCGGTACTCCGATAAATACCCGAATCACTCGGAACCTTTCCGAAGTCCGAATATAGTCGTCCAATATATCGATCTTTACGTCTCGGCCATTTCGAGACTCCTCGTCATGTCCCCGATCTCATCCGGGACTCCGAACTACCTTCGGTACATCAATACACATAAACTCATAATATAACCGTCATCTAACTTTAAGCGTGCGGACCCTACGGGTTCGAGAACTATGTAGACATGACCGAGACACGTCTCTGGTCAATAACCAATAGCGGAACCTGGATGCTCATATTGGCTCCCACATATTCTACGAAGATCTTTATCGGTCAAACCGCATAACAACATACGTTGTTCCCTTTGTCATCGGTATGTTACTTGCCCGAGATTCGGTCGTCGGTATCTCAATACCTAGTTCAATCTCGTTACTGGCAAGTCTCTTTACTCGTTCCGTAATACATCATTCCGCAAACTCATTAGTTGCAATGCTTGCAAGGCTTATAGTGATGTGCATTACCGAGTGGGCCCAGAGATACCTCTCCGTCAATCGGAGTGACAAATCCTAATCTCGAAATACGCCAACCCAACAAGTACCTTCGGAGACACCTGTAGAGCACCTTTATAATCACCCAGTTACGTTGTGACGTTTGGTAGCACACGAAGTGTTCCTCCGGTAAACGGGGTTGCATAATCTCATAGTCATAGGAACATGTATAAGTCATGAAGAAAGCAATAGCAGAATACTAAACGATCGAGTGCTAAGCTAACAGAATGGGTCAAGTCAATCACATCATTCTCCTAATGATGTGATCCCGTTAATCAAATGACAACTCATGTCCATGGCTAGGAAACATAACCATCTTTAATTAACGAGCTAGTCAAGTAGAGGCATACTAGTGACACTCTGTTTGTCTATGTATTCACACATGTATTATGTTTTCGGTTAATACAATTCTAGCATGAATAATAAACATTTACCATGAAATAAGGAAATAAATAATAACTTTATTATTGCCTCTAGGGCATATTTCCTTCAATAAAGCATTCTTTTCATGATCCACAAGCATAGAAATTTTATTACTCTCCACATAAGCAAATTTCTTCTCATCAATAGTGGTGGGAGCAAACTAAACAGAATAACTATCATGAGAGTGAAAATTAAAATTATGATGACAAGTTTCATGGTTATCATTATTCTTTATAGCATACATGTCATCACCATAATCATCATAGATAGCAACTTTGTTATCATAGTCAATTAAAGCCTCATCCAAAATGGTGGATTCATCACTAAATAAAGTCATGACCTCTCCAAATCCACTTTCATCATTATAATCATCACAAATAGGAGGGATGCAATCGTTATAACAAATTTGCACATCAAATCTTGGGGGACTATAAATATCATCTTCATCAAACATAACATCCCCAAGATTATGGCTTTGCATATCTTAGCATCATGGATATTCAAAGAATTCATACTAACAACATTGCAATCATGCTCATCATTTATACCAAACATTCTATTGAATTATTCTTCTGTCAATAGAGCACAATTTTCCTTTCCATCATTTTGACGAAATACATTATAAAGATGAATAATATGATGCAACCTCAATTCCATTTTTTGTAGTTTTCTTTTTATAAACCAAACTAGTGATAAAACAAGAAACTAAAAGATTCAATTGCAAGATCTAAAGATATACCTTCAAGCTCACCTCCCCGGCAACGGCGCCAGAAAAGAGCTTGATGTCTACTATGCAACTTTATTCTTGTAGACACGTGTTGGGCCTCCAAGCGCAGAGTTTTTTAGGACAGTCGCAATTTTCCCACAAGTGGATGACTTAAGGTTTATCAATCTGTGGGAGGCGTAGGATGAAGATGGTCTCTCTCAAACAACCTTGCAACCAAATAATAAAAAGTCTCTAGCGTCCCAATACACCAAATACAATGGCAAATTGTATAGGTCACTACTTCGGCGAAGAGATGGTGATACAAGTGTAGTAATGATAGTAGATATTGATTTTTGTAATAGGAACAATAAAAAACAGCAAGGTAGCAATTGATAGAACGGTGCACAAACGGTATTGCAATGCTTGAAAATGAGGCCTAGGGTCTGTAATTTTGCTAGTGGAATCTCCCAACAATGCTAATGTAATTGGATCATATAACCATCCCTCAATGTGCGACGAAGAATCACTCCAAAGTTCCTATCTAGCGGAGAACATAAGAAGAAATTGTTTGTAGGTTATGAAACCACCTCGAAGTTATTCTTTTCGATCGATCTATCAAAGAGTTCGTACTAAAATAACACCAAATAATTTCAGATCATAATACTTAATCCAACACAAAGAACCTCAAAGAGTGCCCCAAGATTTCTACCGGAGGAACAAAGACAAGAATATGCATCAACCCCTATGCGTAGATTACCCCAATGTCACCTCGCGAATCCGCGAGTTGAGTGCCAAACATATATCATGTGAATCAAAATAGTACCCCATTGTCACCACGGGTTTTCATATGCAAGACATATATCAAGTGCTCTCAAATCCATGAAAGTATTTGATCCGATAAAACGAAACCTCAAAGGGAAAACTCAATTCATCACAACAAGATAGAGAGAGGAAAATACCATATGATCCAACATATAACAAAGCCCGCGATACATCAAGATCGTGACATCTCAAGAACACGAGAGAGAGAGAGAGAGAGATTAAAAACATAGCTACTGGTGCAAACCCTCAGCCCCGAGGGTGGACTACTCCCTCCTCATCATGGTGGCCACCGGGATGATGAAGATGGCCACCGGTGATGATTTCCCCCTCCATCAGGGTGCCGGAACAGGGTCTAGATTGGTTTTTCATGGCTACAGAGGCTTGCGGTGGCGGAACTTCTGATCTAGGGCCTCCGCGAGGGTTTTTGGAATATTTGACGATTTATAGGGCGAAGAGGGGGTGCCGGAGGCCACCGAGGTGGGCACAACCCACCTGGGCACGCCCTGGTGGGTTGTGCCCCCATGGGGCACCCCCGAGGTGCTTCTATGGCCCACTGGATGTCTTCTGGTCCAAAAAAATCTCCAAAAAGTTTTGTTGCGTTTGGACTCCGTTTGGTATTGATTTTCTGCGATGTAAAAAACAAGCAAAAACAGCAACTGGCATTGGGCACTATGTCAACAGGTTAGTCCCAAAAAATGATATAAAGTTGCTATAAAATGATTTTAGAACATCCAAGAATGATAATATGTCAGCACAAATACTTCATAAATTATAGATACGTTGGAGACGTATCAGGCCTCAATGCCAACAGGACCACCATATGAAAATATGGCTAGGCTTCCTCTCGTAGCTTTCTGCCCTTTATTCTTCTTGCCAACCTTACCCATGTTCCTATCTGGCTTGTTAAAACTGGTCTCTATGTCTTCTTGAAGAAAGAAGCTGGGAAGAGCTTCTCAAGCTTGCAAAGAATTTCAGGAATGTCATCTCTCAATTTCTTCACAACATCGATTCTTAATGTCTTGGCACACAACTCCGCAAAGAATCTTCCTAGTAAATTGATAGCCTCATACATATCCTTGGATACATTGCATCTAAGACCAGCTGGTAAGATAGTCTGCAGGAGTATGTGGTAATCATGCATCTTCAGAACGTGTAATTTACAAGTCTCAACATCCACTTATGTAGCCAGGTTTGCAGCATGACCGTGTGGGAATTTGACATTAGCCAGAAACTTGCACAACTTAATTTTGTTTTCCTTACTAAGTGTCCATGGTGCAGGATACTTTTTGTAAGAACCCTCCTTCTTCGGATCTTCTTGCAGCCAATGATCATCCCACATCCCCATATGCTGTAAATCCAATCTTGCACTGATGGTATCCTTGTTCTAAGTTCAAGGAGTATACCAATGATACCCTCACATATGTTATTCTGAATGTGCATGACATCCAGGTTGCGAGGTAACAAGATATCCTTCCAGTATGGCAAATCATGTAAGCTCGCCCTGGGGTGCCATGTGGGATTATTATCCATGTGCTTTATCTTTCTACTAGCATTATCAGGGTACTTCCCTGGTTTGAAATTCTCATTATCAAGCTGTAAGTACTGATCAACTTCTTCGCTTGTGAACTTCCTTGGTCGACCCCTATGCTCTGTCTTGTTATTAAACAGTTTTTTCTGCTTTCTAACATGATGTTTTGTAGGAAGGAATCATCGATGGCCAATGTATCCAATTTTAATTTTAATTTTTTGAAAGCAATATCTCATCGCAATGCATGCATGCGTAATAACCTTTGTGCTCCGGTCGGAGGTAGTGCCATATGCAGGATAATCATGAATGGACCAAATAAGCATCGCTCACAAATTGAAAGGTTTTCCCGTGCATACATCTGTTGTTTCCACACCATCCCACAACTTCTGCATATCTGCTATCAGTTGTTGCATAAATACATGAGAATCCTTTCCTGGTGAGTATTTTCCAAGAATCAACATTGCCATCATGAAATTGGATTAGTCCATGCACATCCAGGGTGGGAAGTTGTATGGAATGACAAAAATAGGCCACATAATGTATGCACTTCTCATGTGTCCAAAGGGGTTGAATCCATCAGTTGCAAATCCTAACCTCATGTTGTGGGGATCTCTACCAAAGCCTCCATGTTTTCCATCGAAGTACTGCCATGCATCGCCATCAGCGGGGTGCCTCATTACATTAGCCTCTTGAACCCTCTTTTTCGTGTGCCACCGAGTGTGCTCTGATATTTCCGTCGAAGAAAAAAACTTTGTAAATGTCGGATTATCAGAAAGTATCGAAGGATCTTGTGAGGAACCTTTTTATTCCCATAGACATGTCTCCACCTTGATTTACCACACAGGGGACAGTGAGTATTGTTGGAATAGTCTCCCAAATACAAAATGCAGTCATACTTGCATACATGAATTTTCTGGTATCCAAGATCAAGATTAGAAAGAGCTCTCTTAGCATCAGTTTAAGATTTCGGAAAGTCCACCCTAGGAAAAGCAGTATTCAACAGCTGACAAAGCATATTGAATGCATGTCTTGTTGGTCATACACGTATATGTTTTGATATGAAGCACCCTGATAATGAATGCCATATGTGTCATACTATGTCGGTGTACAAAAGTAGGGGCTCTCCTTTTGACCCCTTTACTTATGCACGGGCTGTCAGAACCACGCGCTGCGGCCACACCTAGCAGGGTAGAAGAGGGAAGCCGGAGAGAATCCGGAGCATAAGACGGTCAAGGCAACGCCAAGACCAGAAACACAGGAGAGCAGAGGGGCGAGGTGGACTCCCCCGGCAAGACCCTTGCCGGGGTGGCCTCCGCGGCCCCGGCTAGAGCCTTGCCGGGGCAACTTGCCCGATGCCAGCAGAGCAGGCCACCCTTAAGCCCGTGGGTTCCAACACCAGCCAACAAACTACATTGGAACCAGGGCTCGGGAGGCGTCTCTGTGGTGGCATGCAGATCTTCGTCAAGATCATGAACACACAAGATCAGATGGGGACCAGAAGATGGTGACCCTCGGCGGGGTCCTAGCCGAGGAGATCCACAAGACCCCCGGCAAGCGCCTTGCCGGGACGACTGCGAGGCCACGGCAAGATCCTTGCCGGGCCCCCGGCAAGACCCTTGCCAAGGGCATCAGCGGGGCCACTGCCAGGCCCGCACCAGCCAAGACTCCACGCCGTCCCCAAGCAGCTGCTAGCTCAACCAGCTGGGCAGGCACCAGCATGGCGACGAGCGGCCTCTACACCAACTTAGCAAGCACCTGCGTGGTGGCATGCAGATCTTCGTGAAGGCTCCACCACCGCGCCACCTCAGCAGCCTGCCTGCCTACATGGCACCGCACGCATCGCTGGCCTGGGCGCGTGTCGAAGCGAGGCGGAGCGGCGACGGATGGGACGGGCCTTGTTCCCATCCCCAATAAAGCTAATGGACACCTAAGTAGCGCATTTAATGCGCTTTGTCCCGTAACGCCGGGCGATAAGCTCGCGCGCTGTACACCTTTCCACCTCCTGTGTACCACTGTGGCGACCCCTTTTTGCCTATAAAAGGAGGCCCGAGGCGACCAGGAGAGGGATTCGGCTTTTTTGGGCAAGTTACACCCCGTAGCTAGCTCAAGAACACAAGAACACTCAATACATCCACCAAAGCAGGACTAGGGTATTACGCATCCTCGCGGCCCGAACCTGGGTAAACGATCCGTGTGCTTCCTGTTAGACCTGCTCTTCTCACAACCCCGCGCCCGCCAACCGTAGATGGGATTCCAGTGATCCCATAGGTGTCGTTTTCCCCGACATACTGCCACATTCCTCGTGAAGGGGTTTCATCGCTTCTTCGTTGAGCTTCTTAAAAATGTCCAAGCCACCAGTTGCATCTTCTTAATTTCATGTTGTTCTACCCATGTCATCCACTAGAGCTCCCACCATATCATACACAGATTGTTGGTACATCTCAAAATCATCAAAGTCGTCAGATTCATAAGCATCATCGTTGGCAGTACAATTGTGTGCACCGATGTACCTTGATTCCCCATGATAGATCCACATCGTATAGAACCTGAGCATACCAATGACATTTACATGACATCTGACAACATCAATATTTTTGTAGATCGCATTGCGGCAATTTCTACATGGGCACAACATATCTTCCGCCCCGTTGTTGTGAGCAAGTGCGACTTCCATGAAATGATTCATGCCAGCCATGTATGGTGGCGTGATGACCGTTCCATGAGTAATCCAACCACGATCCATTGCCTATATAACATGTAAATTAAATAGAATGCACCTGATATTTCCTACTATGATGTTTTTTAGTAAACAAATCTCACCTGAAATCGCCCCTATTTGACACTGACGCTGTCCCTCGTGACTTCGTCCTTCAACTGTGGCGTGTGGCCTTGCCGTACCCTCGCAACCACGTTCACCTCACCATGCCGGCCTCTCGACTCGCTGATGGGGGTGTGGTATGACGGAGGGCCCTAAGCCGACAATCCCAATTCCCTTTGTTAGGATGGAACCGGACGATCCCAATTCCAAGTTCCCACTATTATGAAAAGAGATCCCGCTAAATGAGTTAGCTGAAAAACAATTAATTATTATTTTTCTATTTATATTTACCAAAAAATGACCTACCAACATCAACTATGACACTTAGACTCATCCTAGAAAATGGACGTGCATAGTGATGGCCCAATACGTCACCAAAAATCAGCCCAGGACGTCGCCAAAGCTGGCTAGGGCCCTGCCTCGGGCGGGAAACACCTCGTGACGGTGGACCATCACAGAAAATTCTTTTAGGCGACGGTTCCTGTTTCTTCGTCAGGGTATTTGTCACTAAATAGACGAAATTTTGTAGTGGCTGGAGGCAAGCCGGCTCGAGAAGGATGCCCATTGGGATGGGATGGACCAAGCCCTCGCCTTGCCGGCGGCAGGGGACTCCATCCACGCTTTGCTTTTCATCTCGCCACCGCCGCTTGAGCCCAAGGCCGAGCCGGAGCCGGAGCCCATGCCCACGCGGAAGCGATCGCCGCCGCCTCCCACCTGGCCCGAGCAGTCCTACTCCTCGACCGGCGAGTACTACAAGTGGGTGCGCACGCCTCTGATACGTCTCCAACGTATCTATAATTTATGAAGTATTCATGCTGTTATATTATCATTCTTGAATGTTTTATAATCATTTTATAGCAACTTAATATCTTTTTTGGGACTAACCTATTGACAGAGTGCCTAGTGCCAGTTGTTGTTTTTTGGTTGTTTTTTACTTTGCAAAAAATCAATACCAAACGGAGTCCAAATGCAGTGAAACTTTTTGCAGATTTTTTGGACCAGAAGACATCCAGTGGGCCAAAGAAGTGCCAGAGGGGAGCCCCGAGGGGGGCAAAACCCACCAGGGCGCGCCTGGAGGCCCAGGCGCGCCCAGGTGGGTTGTGCCCACCTCGGCGGCCTCCCGCACCGCCTCTTCGCCCTATAAATTCCCAAATATTCCAAAAACCCTAGGGGAGTTGATAGATCAAAAGTTCCGCCACCGCAAGCCTCTATAGCCACGAAAAACCAATCTAGACCCTGTTCCGACACCCTGCCGGAGGGGGAAATCATCACCGGTGGCCATCTTCATCATCCCGGTGGCCACCATGATGAGGAGGGAGTAGTCCACCCTCGGGGCTGAGGGTTTGTACCAGTAGCTATGTGTTTAATCCCTCTCTCTCTCTCGTGTTCTTGAGAAGGCACGATCTTGATGTATCACAGGCCTTGTTAATATAGTTGAATCATATGGTGTTTCTCGCTCTCTATCTTGTTGTGATGAATTGAGTTTTCCCTTTGATATTTCGTTTTATCGGATTGAATATTTTTATAGATTTGAGAGCACTTGATATATGTCTTGCATATCAATACCCGTGGTGACAATGGAGTATGATGCGTCTCCAACGTATCTATAATTTTTTATTGTTCCATGCTATTATATTATCCATCTTGGATGTTTTATATGCATTTATATGCTGTTTTGTATGATTTTTGGGACTAACCTATTAACCTAGAGCCCAGTGCCAGTTTCTGTTTTCCCCCTTGTTTTTGAGTTTTACAGAAAAGGAATACTAAACGGAGTTCAATTGACGTGGCAATTTTTGATGATTTTTGATGGACCAAAAGAAGCCCTCGGAGTAAAAGAGTTGGGCCAGAAGAGTCCCGAGCCATCCACGAGGGTGGAGGGTGCGCCCTACCCCCTGGGCGCGCCCCCTATCTCGTGGATGACTCGGAGACCCCCCTGACGTGAGACCGACGCCAAAAATTCCTATAAATACAAAAAACCCCAGAAAGAAACCTAGATCGGGAGTTCCGCCGCCTCAAGCCTCTGTAGCCACCAAAAACCAATCAGGACCCTCTTCAGGCACCCTGCCGGAGGGGGGAATCATCACCGGTGGCCATCTTCATCATCCCAGCGCTCTCCATGACGAGGATGGAGTAGTTCACCCTAGGGGCTGAGGGTATGTACCAGTAGCTATGTGTTTGATCTCTCTCTCTCTCTCGTGTTCTTGATATGGTACGATCTTGATGTATCGCGAGCTTTGCTATTATAGTTGGATCTTATGATGTTTCTCCCCCTCTACTCTCTTGTAATGGATTGAGTTTTCTCTTTGAAGTTACCTTATCGGATTGAGTCTTTAAGGATTTGAGAACACTTGATGTATGTCTTGTGTGGGATACCTGTGGTGACAATGGGGTATTCTATTGATTCACTTGATGTATGTATTGGTGATCAACTTGCGGGTTCCGTGACCTTGGGAATCTATGCATAGGCGTTGGCACACGTTTTCGTCTTGACTCTCCGGTAGAAACTTTGGGGCACTCTTTGAAGTTATTTGTGTTAGTTGAATAGATGAATCTGAGATTGTGTGATGCATATCGTATAATCATACCCATGGATACTTGAGGTGACATTGGAGTATCTAGGTGACATTAGGGTTTTTGTTGATATGTGTCTTAAGGTGTTATTTTACTACGAACACTAGGGTTGTTTGTGACACTTATAGGAATAGCCCAATGGATTGATCGGAAATAATAACTTTGAGGTGGTTTCATACCCTACAATAATCTCTTCGTTTGTTCTCCGCTATTAGTGAGTTTGGAGTGACTCTTTGTTGCATGTTGAGGGATTGTTATATGATCTAATTATGTTATTATTGTCGAGATAACTTGCACTAGTGAAAGTATGAACCCTAGGCCTTGTTTCGAAGCATTGCAATACCGTTTTCGCTCACTTTTATTACTTGTTACCTTGTTGGTTTTATAATTTCAGATTACAAAATCCTATATCTACCATCCATATTGCACTTGTATAACCATCTCTTCGCCGAACTAGTGCACCTATACAATTTACCATTGTATTGGGTGTGTTGGGGACACAGGAGACTCTTTGTTATTTGGTTGCAGGGTTGTTTGAGAGAGACCATCTTCATCCTATGCCTCCCACGGATTGATAAACCTTAGGTCAACCACTTGAGGGAAATTTTCTACTGTCCTACAAACCTCTGCACTTGGAGGCCCAACAACGTCTACAAGAAGAAGGTTGTGTAGTATACATCCAGCTCTTTTCTGGCACCGTTGCCGGGGAGGTTAGTGCTTGAAGGTATATCTTTAGATCTTGCAATCGAATCTTTTAGTTTCTTGTTTTATCACTAGTTTAGTCTATAAATGAAAACTACAAAAAATGGAATTGAGGTTGCCTCATATGCTTCATCTTTTTAATGTCTTTCGTGAAAATGATGGAAAGGAAAATTGTGCTCAAGTGCTAGAAGAAGAATGCATTAGAATGTTTGGCACTAAATATTTGTATGATGAGCATGATTGCAATGTTGTTAGTATTAATTCCTTGAATATCCATGATGCTAATGATATGCAAAGCCACAAGCTTGGGGATGCTGTGTTTGATGAAGATGATATTTTTAGCCCCCCAAGTTTTGATGAGAATACTTATTTTGATGATAGCATGCCTCCTATTTATGATGATTATATTGATGAAAGTGGGTTTGGAAGAGTGTCAACTTTAGGAAGTAATGATCCCACTATTTTGGAGGGTGTTGAATCTTGTAATATTTATGAAAGTGGATTTGGAGAGGTAATGCCTTTATTTAGTGATGAATCCACTATTTCGGAAGAGGTTCCAATTGATTATGATAACAAAGTTGTTGTTTATGATGATTATTGTGATGACATGTATGCTATAAAGAATAATGATAACCATGAAACTTGTCATCATGATTTTAGTTTTCAATTGGATTATGCCTCACATGATAATTATTTTTATGATATTCCCACTATTCCGAATGAGAAGAAATTTGCTTATGTGGAGAGTAATAAAAATTCTATGCTTGTGGCACGAAAAGAATGCTTTATGTGATAGTTATATTGTTGAATTCATTCATGATGCTACTTAAAATTATTATGAGGGAGGAATATATGCTTGTAGGAATTGCAATAATATCAAGTTTCCTCTCTATGTGCTTAATGTTTTAAAGTTATGCTTGTTTTGCCTTCCTATGCTAGTTGATTATTGTTCCCATAAGTTGTTTGCTCACAAAATCCCTATCATAGGAAGTGGGTTAGACTTAAATGTGTTAGTAATATGCTTCATGATGCTCTCTTTATGTTTCAATTCTTATCTTTTATGCGAGCATCATTGAAATCATCATGCCTAGCTAAAAGGCATTAAAGAAAAGCGCATGTTGGGAGACAACCCAATATTTACCCCTACTATTTTCGTGTGTTCACATGATTAAGATACTGTAGTAATCATGTTTTATAGCTTTTGTTTCAATAAAGTGCCAAGTAGGACCTTTGGGAAGACTTGGGTGAAAGTTAATGTGATCTTGCTGTAAAAAACAGAAGCTTTGCGCTCACGGGATTAGCTGTAATTTTTTACAGAAGAGTGCTTTTAAGTTGTTTATTTTTGCAGAATATTAATAGAAAAATTACTCAGGTCCACCAATTTAATTCAGAATTTTTGGAGTTACAGAAGTATTCGAGAGTTACAGATTACTACAGACTGTTCTGTTTTTGACAGATTCTGGTTTCATTGTGTTGTTTACTTATTTTGATGAATCTATGAGTAGTATCGGAGGGTATGAACCATAGTGAAGTTGGAATACAGTAGATATTACACAAATATGAATTTAGAATGAGTTCACAACAGTGCCTAAGTGGTGATTTATTTTCTTATACTAACGGAGCTTACGAGTTTTCTGTTAAGTTTTGTGTTGTGAAGTTTTCAAGTTTTGGGTAAAGATTCGATGGACTATAGAATAAGGAGTGGCAAGAGCCTAATCTTGGGGATGCCCAAGGCACCCCAATGTAATATTCAAGTACAACCAAGAGCCTAATCTTGGGATGCCCCGGATGGCATCCCCTCTTTCGTCTTCGTTCATCGGTAACCTTACTTGGAGCTATATTTTTATTAACCACATGATATGTGTTTTGCTTGGAGCGTCATTTTATTTTGCTTGCTGTTTGAATAAAATCCCAAGATCTGAAATTCTTAAATGTTAGAGAGTCTTCACATAGTTACATAATTATTCGACTACTCATTGATCTTCACTTATATCTTTTGGAGTAGTTTGTCATTTGCTCTAGTGCTTCACTTATATCTTTTTAGAGCATGACGGTGGTTTTATTTTGAAGAAATAGATGAACTATCATGCTTCAATTATATTATTTTGAGAGTCTTAAACAGCATGGTAATTTGCATAGGTTATAAAACTAGTCCTAATATGATGGGTATCCAAGAGGGATATAATAAAAACTTTCATATAAAGTGCATTGAATACTATGAGAAGTTTGATTCCTCATGATTGTTTTGAGATATGAAGATGGTGATATTAGAGTCATGCTAGTTGAGTAGTTGTGAATTTGAGAGATACTTGTGTTAAAGTTTGTGATTCCCGTAGCATGCCCGTATGGTGAACCGTTATGTGATGAAGTCGGAGCATGATTTATTTTTTGATTGTCTTCCTTATGAGTGGCGGTCGGGGACGAGCGATGGTATTTTCCTACCAATCTATCCCCCTAGGAGCATGCGTGTAGTACTTCATTTCGATAACTAATAGATTTTTGCAATAAGTATGTGAGTTCTTTATGACTAATGTTGAGTCCATGGATTATACGCACTCTCACCTTTCCACCATTGCTAGCCTCTCTTGTGCCGCGCAAATTTTGCCAGTACCGTACACCCACCATATACCTTCCTCAAAACAGCCACCATACCTACCTATTATGGCATTTCCATAGCCATTCCGATATATATTGCCATGCAACTTTCCACCGTTCCATTTATTATGACACGTTTCATCATTGTCATATTGCTTTGCTTCATGTAGTTGACATCGTATTTGTGGCAAAGCCACCTTAATAATTATTTCATACATGTCACTCTTGATTCATTGCACATCCCGGTACACCGCCGGAGGTATTCACATAGAGTCATATTTTGTTCTTAGTATTGAGTTGTAATTCTTGAGTTGTAAGTAAATAAAAGTGTGATGATCTTCATTATTAGAGCATTGTCCCAGTGAGGAAAGGATGATGGAGACTATGATTCCCCCACAAGTCGGGATGAGACTCCGGATGAAAAAAAGGCCCAAAAAATGAGAGAAAAAGAGAGAAGGGGCAATGCTACTATCCTTTTACCACACTTGTGCTTCAAAGTAGCACCATGATCTTCATGATAGAGAGTCTCCTATGTTGTCACTTTCATATACTAGTGGGAATCTTTCATTATAGAACTTGGCTTGTATATTCCAATGATGGGCTTCCTCAAAATGCCCTAGGTCTTCATGAGCAAGCGAGTTGGATGCACACCCACTTAGTTTCTTTTTGAGCTTTCATACACTTATAGCTCTAGTGCATCCATTGCATGGCAATCCCTACTCACTCACATTGATATCTATTGATGGGCATCTCCATAGCCCGTTGATATGCCTAGTTGATGTGAGACTGTCTTCTGCTTTTTGTCTTCTCCACAACCACCATTCTATTCCACCTATAGTGCTATGTCAATGGCTCACGCTCATGTATTGCGTGAAGATTGAAAAGGTTTGAGAACATCAAAAGTATGAAACAATTGCTTGGCTTGTCATTGGGGTTGTGCATGATTTAAATATTTTGTGTGATGAAGATAGAGCATAGCCAGACTATATGATTTTGTAGGGATAGCTTGCTTTGGCCATGTTATTTTGAGAAGACATGATTGCTTTGTTAGTATGCTTGAACTATTATTGTTTTCATGTCAATATTAAACTTCTGTTTTGAATCTTATGGATCTAAATATTCTTGCCATAATAAAGAAGATTACATTGATAAATATGTTAGGTAGCATTCCACATCAAAAATTCTGCTTTTATCATTTACCAACTCGAGGACGAGCAGGAATTAAGCTTGGGGATGCTTGATACGTCTCCAACGTATCTATAATTTTTTATTGTTCCATGCTTCCAACTTGGATGTTTTATATGCATTTATATGCTGTTTTATATGATTTTTGGGACTAACCTATTAACCTAGAGCCCAGTGCCAGTTTCTGTTTTTTCCTTGTTTTTGAGTTTAACGGAAAAGGAATACCAAACGGAGTTCAATTGACGTGCCAATTTTTGATGATTTTTTATGGACCAAAAGAAGCCCTCGGAGTAAAAGAGTTGGGCCAGAAGAATCCCGGGCCATCCACGAGGGTGGAGGGCGCGCCCGACCCCCCTTGGCACACCCCCCTATCTCGTGGATGACTCGGAGACCCCGCTGACGTGAGACCGATGCCAAAAATTCCTACAAATATAGAAACCCCCAGAAAGAAACCTAGATCGGGAGTTCCGCCGCCGCAAGCCTCTGTAGCCACCAAAAACCAATCGAGACCCTGTTTCGGCACCCTGCCGGAGGGGGGAATCATCACCGGTGGCCATCTTCATCATCCCAGCGCTCTCCATGACGAGGAGGGAGTAGTTCACCCTCGAGGCTGAGGGTATGTACCAGTAGCTATGTGTTTGATCTCTCTCTCTCTCTCTCGTGTTCTTGATATGGTACGATCTTGATGTATCGCAAGCTTTGCTATTATAGTTGGATCTTATGATGTTTCTCCCCCTCTACTCTCTTGTAATGGATTGAGTTTTACCTTCGAAGTTATCTTATCGGATTGAGTCTTTAAGGATTTGAGAACACTTGATGTATGTCTTGCGTGGGATACCTGTGGTGACAATGGGGTATTCTATTGATTCACTTGATGTATGTTTTGGTGATCAACTTGCGGGTTCCATGACCTTGGGAATCTATGCATAGGCGTTGGCACTGGAGTAGGGTATTACACCACAACGGTGGCCCGAACCAGTATAAACCTCGTGTCTTCCTGGGTTGCGAGTTCGTCGAGTTCATCCGCGAGATATTAGCGAGCTAGGGCGTAGATCGGTAGGAGGGAAAGACTTCGCGCGCACCCCGGAGTTCGAACCTTAAGGGTTTGCCGGAACTCCACATCCGACATTTGACGCACCAGGTAGGGGTGCGCCGGAGCTTTCCCTGCATCAGTTCGTCGCTCCGTCGTCTCCATGGCAGACGCTCGCCGTGCTCGAGCTGAGCGTCGGGCTGCCCTCTCCGCCCGCGTCGCTCAGACGGCTCCCGTTGGCAGGCCACCTCGTTGTTCTCCATCTCCCGCCGCCAACGCTGCCACCGGCCCGGCGGGGAACAAGCTACAGGCGTCCTCGCTCCATCCTTCAGTGCGGCAGGACGGCCGCACCGCTACTCCATCGCTAACCCCTGCCGGTTCTTCGTCTCACACGCACTGCGCTCCCATGGAGGCACAGGCCGCACTCCTCGCGGCGAATGAGCTCCTGCGCTACCGCCCCGTCGACGACCTCTACGAGGAGTGGCTCGACCGCGTCGCCGAGCTCGTCCGCGCCGCAGGGGGCTCTCTGGCGCCGTCCCACTCTCTGCCTCCTTCTCAACCAGCCGCGGGCGACGGGGCTCATGGCATGCCTCCACCACCTCAGCCCCAAGACGGTGCCCTGGCACCAAGGCGCGCACCTCCATGGCGTGATCCACCGCGTCCGGCCCCCGCGCGCGAAGAAAGAAGCTGCCAAGAAATCCCGCGGCCGCGAGAAGCTGCACCTGCGCTCCCCGCACCACCTCGTCAAGACCGCGCACCGCCTGAAGCGGCACAGTGTGAACCTCGTCAAGACCAGGCTCCACCTCCGAAGCGAGCCCCAGCAACCACGGCCGGCTGCCGCGCCTTCACCCTCGAGCTGCATAGCGTCGCCTGGCCAGGCAAGTTCAAGCCAGATCTGCCTCCTCGCTACGACGGCACCGCCGACCCCGCAGAGTTCCTGCAGCTCTATGAGCTGAGCATCGAAGTGGCCAACGGCGACGAAAAAGTCATGGCAAACTGGTTTCCCATGGCTCTCAAGGATGGAGCCCGCTCCTGGATCCTGAACCTGCAGCACGGCTCGATCTCTTCCTGGGACGAGATGCGCGACCGCTTCGTCGCCAACTTCCAGGGCACTCGCGACTGCCCACTGGCCGCGGGTGATCTACGCTGCATCAAGCAGCAACCAGAAGAGACCCTCCAGAAGTACATCCAGCGCTTCAACAACACCCGCCTCAAAATCCCCAAGGTCACGGACGAGGCCATCATCTCCGCGTTTTCCGATGGCGTCCATGACGTCAAGATGAAGGAAGAGCTCGCCATCCACGAGGAGCTCTGCACATCGCAGGAGCTGTTCAACCTGGCGACCAAGTGCGCAAGAGCTGAGGAGGGGCGCCTTTCTCTCCTCGAGCTGCCAGCCGCAGGAGTGGAGGAGAAGAAGGCCAAGGCCAAGGACGTGAAGCGCAAGGAGGCAGTCGTGCTTGCGGCGGAGCCCGACACCAAGCGGGGCAGGGATCAGCCCGAGTCATCCAAGAACGGCCGACCGTTCTACGCCTTCCACAACCTGAACACCCACAACACCAGCGACTGTCAAGAGCTCAGAGCCATATGGGAAGGACGCTACGGTCGACGCCCCGAGCGCAACGGCCGGGGCTACGGCCGCGGAGGAGGACGTGGAGGCGGACGCTGGGACGACCATGGCCCGCGCCAGGAGTGGCGCGACCGGCCTCGCAAGGACCGCTGGCAGGACCAACCTCGCGAGGGCGCCTGGAGGGACCCGCCTTGTGAGGATCGCCACCAGGGCAACACTGGTCTTCCTACGCTGCCGCCACCAAGAAGGAATGACGACCACCACCAGGACGAGGGGGCTGTGGGCTTCCAGGAGCCGCATGCGATCGCCTGCTTCTTGAGCGGAGCCCAGGCCCCAGCCTCTCAGCGCATCTTCAAACAGTTCGCTCGCGAGGTGAATGCGGTGTTCCCCAAGCTCGAAGCCACGCGCCTGCTCAGGTGGTCCCAATGTGGCATCAGTTTCAACTCGGCGGATCAGCTCAAGTGCGCAGCCACCGCTGGCGCCCTCCCTATGCTGTGTTCCCCAGTCATCAGCAATGTGCAGGTCACCAAGACCCTCATCGACGGAGGCGCAGGGCTCAACGTCTTGTCCGTCGACATGTTCGACAACCTCCAAGTGCCATATGAACAGCTCGAGACCACCAAGCCTTTCTCAGGAGTGACCGACGGTTCCACCACACCGATAGGGCAGGTCCGCCTACCTGTCACCTTCGGGGAGAGCAGGAACTACCGCACCAAGCTCATCGACTTCGACGTCGCGCACATCCGCCTGCCGTACAATGCCATCCTCGGGTATCCAGCCCTGGCCAAGTTCATGGCGGTCACTCATCACGGCTACAACGTTCTCAAGATGCCAGGAAGTGGAGGAATCATCACGGTCCCGTGTGAAGAGAGGGATGCGGTGTGCTCCCTCAAGCGCGCCTTTCAAGCTGCAGCAATCGACGACCCCGACAGCAGAAGTGAAGGCCCTCCGGAGGCCATTCCCAAGAAGAAGCAGTCGCGCCGCGCAGGACCTCAAGAGGATGGCACCGTGGCAGGAGCCTCATCAGGATCTGCGCCCATCCCAGGGGCGCCTCCCTCCGTCGCATAAGAAAGCGCGCCCGGCGCCCTCCTCAGGCAGGGCTCGGGGGCTCTCTTCTGGAGGGCCTCAGACCTTGCCAACCTCATGAGGGAGGCACTTGGGCACCACTTGGAAGCATGCTTCGCGGCACGTGATCCTCAGGAGAGCACAGGGCAAGGAGTGCCCACCACTTAGGAGTTCATCACCAAGACCACTCAGGAACTGCAAGATGCAAGGGCCATGCGTGGCGACAGCCGCTCGCGAGGGGCAGCTCCGCATCCTGGCGAGGATGCTGGGCTGCGTGTCTGCATCGACGTCCCCAGGCTCAATAGGGCCGCATCTCAGGAGCGCTTCTGGCCATCGCGTGTGGGCCGCTACGAGGGCCCACCACACAGCTACGTTCTCATGCCCTTCGGCTTGCCGAGCGTGGCGTCGGCCTATCAGCGCAACCTACGGCGTATCCTGGCGGCTTAGGAGGCCAGGTACCACGCTGTCCTGGAGGAGATGGAGACGGTCTTCAAGGAACCTCCCGAGCCCCCAGAGCCTCCCGAGGCTCAGGGCTTCGGTGGCTCATGAGGAGTCATTTCTTCAACGCACGCCTTCAGCTGCACCAACTCTACTTCGTCTACAGAACCAGGTGACACCTTCCAAGCTCGTTTAAGCTGGGAGCGCCCCTCGGGCTGCATTATTCCCAGGCCACATGGGTCCGTCCCTATGGCATGTACCCCTTTTGCTTATGTCTTTAGCTTACCTTGCTGGGGGCACCCCTCGGGCTGCATCATCCCCAAGCCGCTCGGGCCAGACCCAGTGGCATGTATCGTCCTGCATTTGTCCTAGTTGATCTGCTCTCCATGCTTAACCTGCCAACGGCTATCGCCTGCTTGATTGCCGCCCACCATGGGTCCGTTCGTCCCATGCAATTCGCTTGCACGTTAAAAGGGGGGCTCCTGAGCATCGCGACTCAGGAGCTCTTACTGGCTCTCCAGCCCTCACCCCCTGGCCTTGACCACGGCATCGCGACCTGGCATACCAGCGGCGGCTGAGCTCGCTCGAGGGCCGGGACCTGAGGACGTAGAATGCTTGCATCTAACCGCCTTGCAGGAACATACAGTCACCAAGACTCAAGACCAGGCGCAACCCGCCTTGAGGTAGGGCCTCGTGAGTCCCGCGCTGGCTCACGAGTGCCCAGATACACGTCGCAGCCCTGCCGTGCAAGCCACGTGTCAGGGCGGGGCTGTAAACGCCCCGGGGGCTCCTCCCGGAGGGGGGGGCCCCATCCCACGCCCAAGTGGAAGCACCATGCTCCGCGCTGGCTGTCGACACTGCCGAGGAGCGGCTATGCTCGTGCACAAGCGGAAGCACTATGCTCCGCGCTGGTGATAAACAACTGAGGGCGACCCCACGGTCGTGCCAACCTCAGGGAGCCCAGAGCTCAGCGCCCAGCCTTACCGCAACGCCTCCCCTCGGGAGAGCCACGCATGGGGGCTGGGCATGGGGGCTGCGTTCGGGTCACGCCCAAGCGCACGCCACCCAACCAGGCCCCCCGGACCTGGGCATCGCGCGCCCCTCGCCGAGGGGCAGGTATGGAAATTGTTTGCACGTCAAGGGGGACTCCTGAGCATTGCGACTCAGGAGCCTAACTGGTCACATAGCCCCTCACTCCTTGGTCCATCCTGGTCTCCGGTCGGCCCAATGGCGGTTGAGGTATGCGCGGGGCCGGGCTCTGCCAATGTAGAACATTAATCTATCCCCACGAACTCTCTCTATATGTTGTTTGCGCGTTAAGGGGGACTCCTGAGCATCGCGACTCAGGAGCCTAACTGGTCACGTAGCCCCTCACTCCTTGGTCCGTCCTGGTCTCCGGTCGGCCCAATGGCGGTTGAGGTATGCGCGGGGCCGGGCTCTGCCGACGCAGAACGCAAAGCAAATAGGAAGGAAATCGCAAAATCTCGAAGCAAATATTACAAGCATATTGTCCTCACGATACCAAATGAAAAGTCTAAACGCCTCCATGAGGCCTGATACATGTCGCAGGAACGGGACGGGAAGAATGGCCGCAGGTCACCTCTAGACGTTGCCATCGCCCGCGGAAGGTGCCCCCTCGTGAGCAATCTTGTCTTCACCTTCACCACCAGCTGCAAGGTCGACGACGCCGGACAGAGGAGCGGAGACGAAGCCGTGGAACCTCCTCAGCAAGGCCCCCACCTGATCATGCACGGCCGCGGGAGCCGCCTCGTATTGATCTTCAGCTACAGGCTCCAGCAGCTCATCAAGGCAAGCGTTGGGGTCACGAAGGTGTAGATGGCTAAAGACGTGAGTCAGCGCGGCTGAAGACAGGACACGAGCTTCTGCCTCCGCCATGGGACCGAGACCATCAACGACCTCCTCAAGTGCCTTCACCACAAGAGGAAGCAGCTGGGCGGGGCCGTCCTCGTTGGTGTCCAGAGGCTTCTCCAGGCCGTGCTAGTAGAGCGTCTTCAGCGCCTTGCGAGATCTCTTCTCGAGATCAGCAAAGGCCACGCGGTCTTCGGCCAGGAATCGCGCCTTGGCATCAAGATCGGCCTCCCTCGTCCCCATCTTCCGCTCCAACTCTTCCAACCGGTTGCGCTCGGCGGCCTGCTTCTTCCCCAGCTCCGCCAGCTCAGCATCGTGGTTCTTGACGGCTTCCTCCCGGGCCTTCATCTCCACCTCCTTCGCTTGGCGGCATCGTACCTCTTCGGCGTGCTTGTAGCGCAGGCTCTGCAACTCGCCCTCCAGCTCTTTGCAGTGGTCACGGGCGGCCTTGGCGTCATTTAGCACCGCCTCGCGATCAGCTGCAGCGCTGGCGCCTCCTTGCTTCTCCTTCTCGGAAGCCGCAGGAGCCTGGCCCAGCGCCGTGCGAACTGCCAGGTCGGAGTGAAGCCAGCCAGAGGCCAACTCCAGACGCCCGGCCACCAGGCGCGGGCCCGCGCTCAGGAGATCCGCCTGCAGCTGAGTCATCTCCAAAAGGGCATGCTCCAAGACGACAGCAGGAGAAGAAAAACCAGGGAGTGGAGGTGCAGCAGTGGGAGGAAGCGACATCGTCACTAGGGCTTGGGAGACCGCGGGTTCCGGAGCAGTTGGGACCTCGTCAGCTGCGCCAAGTACGGGCACCTCCAGAGCCAGCGGGGCCATGGGGGCCTTATTCCACGCGGCGATGCACCTCTTGGCCTCGCGAGGACGAACGGGCTGGGGAGATGCGGGCGCTGTTGCCTCCTTTCTCCGCGGGAGGCACGGCCGCTGCGTCTGCCTTCCTCTTCTTCGCCGAAGATGTCAGCCTGATCAACCAAGGGCGAGTATCAGGAAACGACGAGTACAAGCAAGGGCAAGGCGAAGCTTAAGACACTTACCGATCCACTGCGACGTATTCCACTGACCGCTTGAGAAGCTTGAAGCCTGACAGCTTCGGGACCTAGGCCGCAGGCTTTTGGGGCCCGCGGTGCTCCGAAATTGACCCTTGGCTTCGCCGTGAAGCCAAGCCCGAGCGCACTTGGGCCCGGGGGCTACTGTCGGTGTTCTGCGAACGGGGGTCCCCAGACTTGCCTGCCTGCGGCCCACAGCGTGGCTAAGCGGCAGGCCGTATGACCCATCTTCATCAACAAGGCATTCAAGACCCTCGCGAGGCGGACGACGCAAGACCTCCTCTGGAGTGGCCTAGCCAGGCAGGCTCACGAGGAGCGGAGATATCAAGGCGGGGCAAACCTCACGAGGCCCTCGTGACGTGAGCCATGACGAACGGCACCAGGCGGGCGCCAGCGCGCGCAGCGTCCTAGTTTCCTCTTTCGTGCTAAGGAGGCCAGCGCAGGCGAAGAGTACTGAGGCATCAGGCAAAGGTTGTTATATTGGTGCAACGAGACCAAGACCAGGAGGACGGCAAGATGGAGGTCATCATGGAGCCCAAGACGGCGTCACCCCCAGGGCTTTTCGCAGGCGAAGACCACTTTTGTCAGGATAGCTTGTACTAGCTGTCCCCCTTCAAATTCGCCCGCCGTTGTTGGCTCCCTTCCCACTCATTATTTGGGAAGAGGACCAGGGCCTATATAAGTAGAGCTAGCCACCACAGTAGGGGGATGGAATCTTAGCTTGATCCAACCCGATCGAGAGCCTAGCCACAAGAACACCTCAACCTCATGAGGCTGTTCTTCCCTTGTACTGTTCATCATCGGCCCAAGAGGCAATCCACCACCACCACACTGGAGTAGGGTATTACACCACAACGGTGGCCCGAACCAGTATGAACCTCGTGTCTTCCTGTGTTGCGAGATCGTCGAGTTCGTCCGCGAGATCTTAGCGAGCTAGGGCGTAGATCGGTAGGAGGGAAAAGCTTCGCGCGCACCCCAGAGTTTGAACCTTAAGGGTTTGCCGGAACCCCACATCGGCACTCAACTCGTGGATACCCAAGGTGACATTGGGGTAATCTATGCATAGGGGTTGATGCACATTTTCGTCCTTGTTTCTCTGGTAGAAACCTTGGGGCACTCTTTGAGGTTCGTTGTGTTGGATCGAGTATTATGAATCTGAAATTGTTTGGTGTGTATCGTATAATTAACTCATGGATACTTGTGGTGACATTGGAGTATCTAGGTGACATTATAGTTGGTTGATGCATATCATATGGTGTTATTTTAGTACGAACTCTTGGATAGATCGAACGGAAAGAATAACTTTGTGTTATTTTAGTACAAACTCTTGAATAGATCGAACGGAAAGAATAACTTTATGGTGGTTTCGTACCCTACAGACAATTTCTTCTTATGTTCTCCGCTAGATAAGAACTTTAGAGTGATTCTTCATCACACGTTGAGGGATGGTTATATGATCCAATTAGATTAGCATTGTTGAGAGATTGCACTAGCGAAAGTACGGACCCTAGGCCTTGTTTTCAAGCATTGCAATATTGTTTGTGCTCCGTTTTATCAATTTCTACCTTGCTGTTTTTTATTGTTCCTATTACAAAAATCTATATCTACTATCATTACTACGCTTGTATCACCATCTCTTCGTCGTACTAGTGCACCTATACAACTTACCATTGTATTTGGTGTGTAGCGGACACAAGAGACTTTTTATTATTTGGTTGTAGGGTTGTCTGAGAGAGATTATCTTCATCCTACGCCTCCCACGGGTTGATAAACCTTAGGTCATCCACTTGAGGGAAATTTGCTACTGTCCTACAAAACTCTGCGCTTGGAGGCCCAACACAAGTCTACAAGAACAAGTTGTGTAGTAGACATCAGCCTCCCGTCCACTACGCCGCGATGCCTGAGGAGGACCCGCCCACCTTGAGCATTGGAAAGCGCATTGGCTCGCCGAGGGGCGGCCGATGGTGAGCGGTAGATGCGTCGGGAGTAGGAGCTACGCCGCGACAAAGAGGCACTGTGCCTTGAGAAGGAGGAGGAGAGGAGTGCGCCCGCCTTGCCGCAATGGTGCCGCCACAGCAGACGCTGGAGGGGTCAGCCCTAGCGGCCTATCAAGCCCCGTTCGGGTGGGATGGTACGCCTCCCGTATTAATCGACCTCACCGTCGGCGACAACGACGGCAAGGGCAAGGCGGATGCCTAGGGTAGCATGCGGCCCAGAGTTTTTTTATTGTTTAACTAATGTTTAAGTGGACTTTCACCTGCGGTTGACCAGTCATTTATGTTTAATTATGTTTATTTTTCGCCACGTATTTATCATACAAATTTTTTCTTTGCACGCGGGAAAATATGGGTCTGCCTCCTGTTGGGTGCACCTGCCGACCCAAATAAAAAACGGACGCACCCGCCTACCTCGCTGATCCAAACCGACGAAAAGTGGATAAAGCGCGTGTCTGCTTGGGTCGTTGCGTTGGAGTTGCTCTTATAGCTTTGTATTTCTCTCCGATCTATCTGTTTGGTTTGGCCAACTAGATTGATTTATGTTGCAATGGGAGAGGTGCTTTGTGATGGGCTCAATCCTGTGGTGCTCCATCCCATTGACAGAAAGGGAAAGGACACAAATTTGTATTGTTGCCATTAAAGATAAAACTATGGGTTTTATTCATTTTGCTTGGATTTACTTTGTGTACATCATGTCATCTTACTTAAGGCATTATTTTGTTTTATACTTAAACTTAATACCCTAAATGCATGCTTGATAGCGGTCGATGGGTGGAGTAATAGTAGTATATGCAGGCAGGAATCGGCCTACTTGTCTCGGACGTGATGCCTATATACATGACCATTGCCTTGAATATCGTCATAACTATGCACTTTTATATCGATTGCCCAACAGTAATTCGTTTACCCACAGTATGCTATGTGTTCGAGAGAGAAGCCTCTAGTGAAAACTATGGCCCCCCGAGTCTACTTTTATCATATATAAAATTCAAAAATACCTTGCTGCAATTTTATTTACTTATTTTGTTTAGTATTTTATTTTATCTATCTACCACTGCAAGATTTGATCCTTGCAAATAACTGCCAATGGATTGACAACCCTCTTGATGGCAATGGGTGCAAGTATTTGCTTTTGTGTGTGCAGGTGCTGCTAACGAGGTTCTATGTGGTTCTTCTAGTGGATTGATAACCTTGGTTCTTAACCAAGGGAAATAATTATCTCTATTGTACTGCATCCTTTCCTCTTCGAGGAAATCCCAACGCAGCTCACAGGTAGAAGTGGGCTGGTGGATTGATGCCAACGCGCCCGTTTCCTCCGCAATGAAGGTAAAAGATCCGAAGGTTAGGCTCTTTAAACGACCATTTTTCATCATGTTTTCCTACTGTTATTTATAGTGTTTTTATGCTTTATAAAAATTTATGTAGTAATTCTAATGCCTTTTCTCTCATAATATGCAAGGTTTACACAAAGAGGGAGAATACCGGCAGCTAGAATACTGGACATGAAAAAGCTATGTCGGAGATACCTATTCTGCACATCTCTAGATGAGCTGAAATTTTATGGAGAATTATTTTGTAATAAATAAAAAATACCTGAGAAAATAACTACCGAAAGGGGGCCACCCAAGTACCCACAAGGCACCACGGCGCGCCACCCCCTCCAGGCGCGCCCTGGTGGGTAGTGGGCACCTCGGCCCACCTCCGGTGCCCATTTTCTGGTACATAAGGTCTTTTGACCTAGAAAAAAAATAAGGAGAGGACTTTTGGGATGGAGCACCACCGTCTCAAGGCGGAACTTGGGCAGGAGCACTTTTGCCCTCCGGTGGAGCGATTCTGCCGGGGGAATTCCCTCCGGGAGGGGGAAATCGAAGCCATCATCATCACCAACAACCCTCCCATCTTTGGGAGGCCAATCTTCATCAACATCTTCAACAGCACCATCTCATCTCAAACCCTAGTTCATCTCTTGTGTTCAATATTTGTATCGGAACCTCAGATGGGTACCTCTGGGTGACTAGTAGTATTGATTACACCTCGTAGTTGACGCTAGATGGTTTATTTAGTGGAAGATTATATGTTCAGATCTAGTATGCTATTTAATATCCATCTGATCTGGAGCATGAATATTATTTGTGAGTAGTTGCCCTTGTTCTTGAGGCCTCGGGAGAAGTCATGTTGCAAGTAATCATGTGAATTTCATATTCGTTCGATATTTTGATGGTATGTATATTGTGATTCCCTTAGTGGTGTTATGTGAATGTCGACTACATGACACTTCACCATCTTTGGGCCTAAGGGAATGCATTGTGGAGTAGTTATTAGATGATGGGTTGCTAGAGTGACAGAAGCTTAAACCCTAGTTTATGAGCTATTTCATAAGGGGCTGATTTGGATCCATATGTTTAATGCTATGGTTAGATTTTATCTTAATACTTCTTTCGTAGTTGCAGATGCTTGCGAGGGGGTTAATCATAAGTGGGAGGCTTGTTCAAGTAAGAACATCACCCAAGCACCGGTCCACCCACATACCATATTATCAAACTAGCGAACGCGAACCAAACCGACATGATGAAAGTGACTAGATGAAATTCCCGTGTGCCCTCAAGAATGCTTTGCTTATTATAAGAGACCGTTTTGGCTTGTCCTTTTCCACAAAAGGATTGGTCTACCTTGTTGCACTTTTTTTACCATTACTTTTACTTGCTCGTTACAAATTATCTTGCTATCAAACTATCTGTTACCTACAATTTCAGTGCTTGCAGAAATTACCTTGCTGAAAACCACTTGTCATTTCCTTCTGCTCCTCATTGGGTTCGACACTCTTACTTATCGAAAGGACTACGATTGATACCCTATACTTGTGGGTCATGAAGACTGTTTTCTGGTGCCATTGCCGGGGTGTGAAGCGTTCTTGGTAAGGAAAAACTTATACTGCGTGCTGAAATTTACTGTCACTTGTTACTATGGAAAACAATCCTTTGAGGGAGTTGTTCGGGGTATCTTCACCTCGACTGGAAACACAAAGAGTTGCCCGTCAACCTACCGCACCTACTAAAAATATTGGTTATGAGATTCCTTCGAGTGTGATAGAACAACTGCTAGCTAATCCTTATGCAGGAGACGGAACAAAGAATCCCGATATGCACTTGATACATGTGGATGAAATTTGTGGATTGTTTAAGCTTGCAGGCTTGCCCAAAGATGAATTTAAGAAGAATGTTTTCCCTTTATCTTTGGGGGGAAAGGCATTATATATTGGAGCTGAAATTGGAATTTCACCAAAAAAATTATCCTATGCATCTAATTCATCGTGATCGAAATTGTATATATAATTTTTGGCCTCGTGAAGGAGAAAGTATTGCTCTAGCTTGGGGTTGATTAATTCAATGTTATATTCTTGCCCCAATCATGAGCTCTCGAGAGAAATTATTATTCAGAATTTTTATGCTCGGCTTTCTCGTAATGATCAATCCATGGTTGATGCTTCTTATACTGGTTCTTTTATGAAGAAGACTATTGAATTCAGGTGGGATCTTTTAGAAATAAGTAAAAGCAACTCTAAAACTGGGAACTCAATGAAGGTAAAGAGTCAGGTATAAAGCGTGAGTTTGATTGTGTTAAATCTTTTATGGATACCGATGCTTTACATAAGTTTAGCACTAAGTATGGACTTGACTCTAAGATAGTAGCCTCTTTTGTGAATCATTTGCTACTCATGTTGAACTCCCTAGGGAGAAGTGGTATAAATATCATCCCCCAATTAAAGAACAAGCTATGGTTAAAGATGAAACTATCATTTACAATGTTGTCCCAGTTGTGCCAACTGCTTATATTGAAAAACCAGCTTTCCCTGTTAGGACAAAGGAACATGTTAAGGTTTCAGCTGTGGTTCGCAAAAGTAATATTAGAGCACCTAAACCCTCTGAAAATTAAAGTAGAACCTAGTATTGCTATGGTTAAAAATCTCTTAGTTGATAATATTGATGGGCATGTTATTTATTTTTGTGACGAAGCTGCTAAAATTGCTAAACATGATACTAAAGATAAAAATAGACCAGTTGTTGGCATGCCCGTTGTCTCAGTTAAAATAGGAGATCATTGTTACCATGGTTTATGTGATATGGATGCTAGTGTCAATGCCATTCCTTTCACTCTTTACCAAGAAATTATGAATGATATAGCACCGGCTGAAATAGAAGATATTGATGTTACTATTAAACTTGCTAATGAGATAACTATTAAACCACTTAGGATTGTTAGAGATGTTGAAGTCTTGTGTGGAAAAATAAAATACCCAACTGATTTTCTAGTTCTTGGTTCCCCACAAGATGACTTTTGTCCCATTATCTTTGGTAGACCTTTCCTGAACACTGTTAAAGCTAATACAGATTTCAAGAGAGAAACCGTCAGTGTTAACTTTGGTGATGTGTCTCATGAGTTTAATTTCTCTAAGTTTCGTAGACAACTTCATAATAAAGAATTTCTTAGTAAGGATGAAATAATTGGTCTTGCTTCTATTGTCGTACCTCCTACTGATCCACTAGAACAATATTTGCCAGAACATGAAAATGATATGCACTTGCATGAAAGAAATGAAATAGATAAAATATTCTTTGAACAACAAGCTATCCTTAAACACAATTTTTCGGTTGAAATTCTAGGAGGTCGTCCTCCACCTAAAGGTGATCCTGTGTTTGAATTAAAGCAGTTACCTGACACTCTAAAGTATGCTTAGCTTAACGAGAAAAAGATATATCTTGTTATTGTTAGTGCTAAACTTTCAGAACACGAAGAAGAGATATTATTAAAAATTCTGAGGAAGCATCGTGCTACTATTGGATATACTCTTGATGATCTTAAGGGCATTAGTCCCACTCGCTGTCAGCATAAGATTAATATGGAACCTGATGCTAAACCTATTGTTGATCACCAATGATGATTAAATCCTAAGATGAAAGAAGAGGAAGAACTGAAATACTAAAACTTCTGGAATCAGGTATAATCTATACCATAGCTGATA
The DNA here is from genome assembly GCF_002575655.3 of Aegilops tauschii subsp. strangulata. NCBI lineage: Eukaryota > Viridiplantae > Streptophyta > Magnoliopsida > Poales > Poaceae > Aegilops > Aegilops tauschii. Next base: position 62,993,770 of record NC_053038.3, on the reverse strand, counting down.
GTAGATGGGTAAGTCATGTTCACTGTGTCCCTAAGAAAGGAGGTATCACTGTTGTTCCTAATGATAAAAATGAACTCATTCCACAACGAATTGTTACTGGCTATAGCATGGTAATTGATTTTAGAAAATTAAACAAAGCTACTAGAAAAGATCATTACCCTTTGCCTTTCATTGATCAAATGTTAGAAAGATTGTCAAAGCACACACACTTTTGTTTTCTTGATGGATATTATGTTTTTTCTCAAATACCTGTTTCACAAACCGATCAAGACAAAACCACCTTTACTTGCCCTTTTGGAACTTATTCTTATATACATATGCCTTTTGGTTTATGTAATGCACCTGGTACCTTTCAAAGATGTATGACTGATATATTCTCTAACTTTTGTGAAAAGATTGTTGAGGTTTTCATGGATGATTTTTCCATTCACGAAACCTCTTTTGATGATTGCTTAAGCAACCTTGACCGAGTTTTGTAGAGATGTGAGCAAACTAATCTTGTCTTGAATTGGGAGAAGTGCCACTTTATGGTGAATGAAGGTGTTGTCTTAGGTCATCAAATTTCTGAGCGAGGTATTGAGGTGGATAAGGCTAAAGTTAATGCAATTGAGAAAATGCCATGTCCTAAAGACATTAAAGGTATTCGTAGTTTCCTTAGTCATGCTGGTTTCTATAGGAGATTTACTAAAGACTTCTCTAAAATCTCTAGGCCTCTTACTAATCTTTTACAAAAGGATGTTCCATTTGTTTTTTATGATGATTGCATAGAAGCCTTTGAAACACTTAAGAAAGCCTTAACTTCTGTACCTATTGTCCAACCACCTGTTTGTTACGTGCCTTTTGAAATTATGTGTGATGCTAGTGATTATGTTGTTGGTGCTGTTCTGGGACAAAGAGTTGATAAGAAATTAAATGGTATTCACTATGCTAGTAAAACCTTGATAGTGTCCAAACAAATTATGCTACTACTAAAAAAGAATTTTTAGCAGTTGTGTTTGCTTGTGATAAATTCAGATCTTATGTAGTTGACTCTAAAGTAATTGTTCACACCGATCGTGCTGCTATTAAATACCTTATGGAAAAGAAAGATGCTAAACCTAGACTCATTAGGTGGGTTCTTTTGCGACAAGAATTTGACATACACATCATTGATAGGAAAGGAGCTGAGAACCCCGTAGCTGATAACTTGTCTAGGTTAGAAAATATTCTTGATGACCCACTACCTATTGATGATAGCTTTCCTAATGAACAATTAGCAGTCATAAATGCTTCTCATAATACTCCTTGGTATGCGGACTATGCTAATTATATCGTTGCTAAATTTATACCACCTAGTTTTACATACCAACAAAAGAAAAAAAATCTTCTATGATTTCAGACATTACTTTTGGGATGACCCACATCTGTATAAAGAATGAGTAGATGGCATTATTAGACGTTGTATACCTGAGCATGAACAGGAACAAATCCTACGGAAATGTCACTTCGAGGCTTACGGAGGGCATCTTGCGGGAGAAAGAACTGCACACAAGGTATTACAGTCTGGTTTTTATTGGCCTACTCTCTTCAAGGATGCCCGTAAGTTTGTTTTATCTTGTGATGAATGTAAGAGAATTGGTAATATTGGTAGAAGTCAGGAAATTCCTATGAATTATTCATTTGTTATTGAACCGTTTGATGTTTGGGGTTTTGATTATATGGGACCTTTTCCTTCCTCTAATGGGTATACACACATTTTGGTTGCTGTTGATTATGTCACTAAGCGGCTGGAAGTTATTCCAACTAGTAGTGCTGATCATAACACCTCCATTAAAATGCTTAAAGAAGTTATTTTCCCTAGATTTGGAGTCCCTAGATATTTATTGACTGATGGAGGTTCACATTTTATTCATGGTGCTTTCCGTAAACTACTTGCTAAATATATATGATGTCAACCATAGAATAGCATCACCTTATCACCCTCAATCTAGTGGATAAGTTGAACTTAGAAACAGAGAAATAAAGTTAATATTACAAAAAACTATCAATAGGTCTTGAAAGAATTGTTCTAAGAAATCAATGATGCACTTGGGCCTATAGAACATCTTATAAAAATCCTATGGGTATGTCTCCATACAAAATGGTCTATGGAAAAGCTTGTCATTTGCCTCTTGAGTTAGAACATAAAAGCATATTGGGAAATTAAAGAACTCAATTATGACTTCAAACTTGCCGGTGAAAAGAGGTTATTTGACATTAGCTCACTAGATGAATGGAGAACCCAGCTTATGAAAATGCCAAACTATTCAGAGAAAAAGTTAAAAGATGGCATGACAAAAGAATCCAAAAGCAAGAATTCAAAGTTGGTGAATATGTTCTATTGTACAATTCTCGTTTTAGTTTTTTGCACGTAAACTTCTCTCCAAATGGGAAGGGCCATATATCATCGAAGAATTTTATCGTTCTGGAGCTTTTAAGATCAATAATGCCGAAGGCACTCCGAAGGTGGTCAATGGACAAAGAATTAAGCACTATATTTTAGGTACGCCTATTAATGTTGAAACTAACATTATCCAAACCATGACACCGGAGGAACACATAAAAGAAACCTTCCAAAATACTCCAGAACCCAGAAAAGGAATAGGTACATGATACGGTAAGTAAACGGACTCCCTAAAATCCGCAAAAATATTTTCTGTCAGTTTCAGAATATTAAAAAAATAGAAAAATAAGAAACACCCGGGAAGGCAACCCAGGTGCCCACAAGGCACCAAGGCCGCCTGCCCCACCTGGCGCGCCCTGGTGGGCCCCTCGGGCACCTTCCCGACTCTGTTTTCCTTCCATATACTTGTTTCACAAGATAAAAATTCTTTATATATACTCCCGGACGATTTAACCACCGCATCGCGGAGAAATCCTCTATTCTTGTTTCGTGTTGTTTTCCTATCATATCTGAAAATATCTCGTCTCAAGATTCAGATGGAGAGAGCTATGTCTCCCACTATGTTGCAGATCCAAAGTTCTTTGGGGATATTTATCCCTACCATTGGTCCACCGAAGAGGAGGAAGACACTGACAAGGAGGAGACAGGGGATGACAAGTCGGATGAGGATGGAGTCCCACTACCTCAGCCTGGAGATATGCACGTGGAGTTCAAGAAATCAAGCCTCCCTAATGGAGCAAAGAAATCTAAGATCCAGTTTATTCCTTCCCGTTTTCTGCAGGAAAGCAAGCAAGCATTATGCAAAAAGATATTGAAGCTTGAGCAGGAGAAAGATGACTTGAGGGAGGAAAATTTTATCCTCAAGCGTAAGTTGGAGAAGAAGAAAGCCACTACTACCTCAACACCACCACCATCACCATCATCAGCAAAGAAGGAGACTTGAGCACATGGGTATGGGCACTCCCCTTGGCTTGTGCCAAGCTTGGGGAGATGCCCCGGTATCTTATCACCATCACTTCTATTACCTTTACCTATCTTAGTTCGATCCTTAGTTATTTCATGATTTAGTCGAATAAAAGTTTAGTATGATCTATTTCTGAGCGTTAGTTTTGTGATCTATCTATCTATGTGATTGAGTGAGAGTTATATAATAAATTTTATTTTGAGTTTTTGTTTCTTTACTTTCTTGTTCCAATCAAAATAAAGGGAAATAATGAAAAAGATCATATGCTAATCTTATGGTAAGTAATGACATCACATAAGTAAAAGTATAAGTAGTAAAATTTATTGAAAATTGACAAACATAGCATTGATCAATGATGCAACTCATGAAAGAATTAATAAGGGAAGAGAATATTCACATGCAAATATACTATGTTGGACATCTTTTATGATTGTGAGCCCCCATTAAATATTTAATGCCAAATTGTTGACGTTGGACAAGGAAAACAACGTAATGATTATATGTTTGTTCATATTCACATAGAAGTTATATTGTCATAGATGCTTCAACATGTGGTGCTTGCTCAATATCTTTGCTAGCCAAAATTCTGCACTGAGTAGGGATACTACTTGTGCGTCCAAAACCCTTAAACCCAAATTCATGTTTTGAGAGTCCACCATACCTACCTATGGATTGAGTAAGATCCTTCAAGTAAGTTGATTGCTCCTAAATGTGTTTGATCTTTCAGTGCAAGGGAAAATAAGCGTTGTACTAACTTGTGATGGCAAAATAATAAAAGCGACGGAGTGCATAATCAAGGTTGCTATCATAAGGGGCAATATAATGTGATGTTCTTTTGCATTAACTTAAAAGTGCATAAAAAACCAAAAACCGCATGACAACCTCTGCTTCCCTCTGCGAAGGGCCTATCATTTACTTGTATGTATTTCCTTTTTATAATATGCAAGGGTTACACAAAGAGGGAGAATACTGGCAGCTGGAATTCTGGACCTGAAAAAGTGATGTCGGAGATACCTATTCTGCACATCTACAAATGAGCTGAAATTTTATGGAGAATTTTTTTGGAATAAATAAAAAATACTAGAGAAAAGAACTACCGAAGGGGCCCACCCAGGTGCCCACAAGGCACCAGGGCGCGCCACCCCCTCCAGGCGTGCCCTGGTGGGTAGTGGGCACCTCGGCCCACCTCCGGTGCCCATCTTCTGGTACATAAGGTCTTTTGACCTAGAAAAAATAAGGAGAGGACTTTCGGGACAGAACACCGCCGTATTGAGGCGGAACTTGGGCAGGAGCACTTTTGCCCTTCGGCGAAGTGATTCTGCCAGGGGAACTTCCCTCTGGGAGGGGGAAATCGAAGCCATCGTCATCACCAACAACCCTCCCATTTTTGGGAGGCCAATCTTCATCAACATCTTCAACAGCACCATCTCATCTCAAACCCTAGTTCATCTCTTGTGTTCAATCTTTGTATCGGAACCTCAGATGGGTACCTGTGGGTGACTAGTAGTGTTGATTACACCTCGTAGTTGATGCTAGATGGTTTATTTAGTGGAAGATTATATGTTCAGATCTAGTATGCTATTTAATATCCCTCTGATCTTGAGCATGAATATTATTTGTGAGTAGTTGCCCTTGTTCTTGAGGCCACGGGAGAAGTCATGTTGCAAGTAATCATGTGAATTTCATATTTGTTCGATATTTTGATGGTATGTATATTGTGATTCCCTTAGTGGTGTTATGTGAATGTCGACTACATGACACTTCACCATCTTTGGGCCTAAGGGAATGCATTGTGGAGTAGTTATTAGATGATGGGTTGCTAGAGTGACAGAAGCTTAAACCCTAGTTTATGTGCTATTTCATAAGGGGCTGATTTGGATCCATATGTTTAATGCTATGGTTAGATTTTATCTTAATACTTCTTTCGTAGTTGCAGATGCTTGCGAGGGGGTTAATCATAAGTGGGAGACTTGTTCAAGTAAGAACATCACCCAAGCACCGGTCCACCCACATACCATATTATCAAACTAGCGAACGCGAACCAAACTGACATGATGAAAGTGACTAGATCAAATTCCCGTGTGCCCTCAAGAACGCTTTGCTTATTGTAAGAGACCGTTTTGGCCTGTCTTTTGCCACAAAAGGACTGGGCTACCTTGCTGCACTTTTGTTACCGTTACCGTTACTTGCTCGAATTATCTTGCTACCAAACTATATGTTACCTACAATTTCAGTGCTTGTAGAAATTACCTTGCTGAAAACCGCTTGTCATTTCCTTCTGCTCCTCGTTGGGTTCGACACTCTTACTTATAAAAAGGACCACGATTGATCCCCTATACTTGTGGGTCATCAGCTCTCCCAGAGGGAGGCTGACGAAAGCTGGAAGAGATCCAATCTAGGATCGGTCACCAGCCGACGCAACCCATGCCTGGCACGCCAAGTGACAGTGCATAATCCGGTCAGTACCCTTGGTAGGGTAGCGAGCGTGACTGGAAGTACCGGATCGAGGTCACACAGAGGTTTTACCCTGGTTTAGGCCTCCAGTGAGGAGCAATACCCTACGTCCTACTTTGTGTTGTTATTCATGGTGGGTGTACTTCATGCAAGGGATTATAATGGGGGGGGATGAGCTGCTACCAGGAGTGTAGGTCTACTGGTGTAGATGGGAGTGAGAGCCCCGTAGCCCTCCCCTTATATGTATGGTGAGTTCTAGGGTTTTACAGGAGGTAGATCCAATCTTAGCCGTCGCCATGTTGACTTGGGGGACAAGATCATCCTTAGACATGTATTCATTGCTCCAGAGTCCTTCTTGTCTCTAGCTCTGTGGCGGGCCTTCTGGGCCCCTTGGTAGGCCAGCTGCCGGGCTCCCTGCGGAGAGCAACCCCCGGTGTGTTACACCTTCAGTCCCTGGTGTTTGTATGTGTTACCACAACATGTGGGACCGGGTGGCACGTCACAAAAAAACCACCAACCAATTGTGCCAAGGGTGTATATTGAATAGTATTGGAAGTTTAGGGTTTTGTCCTAACCGATTGTTGAATTTGGGTTTATAAACGAAATTAGGGCATGAGTTCAGGAGCAGCCTTCTATTGTCCCAACCTGTATCGCCGCCACTACTCTTACTACTCATCAGGGGAACATGAGAGAAACAAATTTAAGAGGAGGAGATGAACATACTTGAGGGCCTTTGCTAGAAAAGAGAGAATGTAATGCTGCAAGCAGGAAGGTTGTCCCGAGTTTTCAAGTTTATTACTAGATTTTTGTTTTCATGGATACTTTCTGGTTCTCATCTCGACTCGAAATTAATGCTCAGCGAACTTAGTTAGGCGGGAACTCCTATGTGCCGCTCGCTGCAGCGGATTGCCGGAAAACACATAGGGCGAGTCTGACTAGGCCGGCCCATTAGTGAGTGTATGTTAGCGCAGAACAATGCAAAACCCCCATAAACTAGTGCACACGCGAATGATCGAACACAAACCCTCTCGACGCAGGAGGCTACGGTGCTCCTGAGCCTTACTGACTAATGGGGAGCGTGCACATTTAATAATTAAAGGAAGTGGCAGATCCGAACATTTTCTTAAATTTCAAACACGAACATTGTTTTTTGGAAAAAAGTGTCTTTTCTTGAAATGCAACATTTTCCAAATTTGTGAAGATTTTTTCTATAAAAACTCATACATTATTTGAATATATGAGCAAAGAGAACATTTTCCGAAACTCCGAAGAAAAATTGGAAACATGGTCATTGTTGGAATCTATGAACAATTTTTGAAAATGAGAACAGTTTTTGAAAACCCAAAGAATTTTTTAAAAATGAGAACATTTATTCGAATTAGCACCATTTTCTAAAAAACATGAACATATTTTCAAATTTTAACCATTATTATGAAATCACGAACTTTTTGCGAAATGTTTTTTTATGCGAAATGTTTCGAATAAAAGAGAAGGAGAAGACAGAAGCAGAAAATGGAAAATGAAAAAGAAAAAACAAATAAGAAAACTGGAAAAATCAATAAGGAAACGAACAGAAAAAAACATGTAAAAACCGGATAGAATCCTCCAAAACGTTCCTAAACCGGAAGGCTGTGTTAGCGTTAACTGGGCCGGCCCACTTCGTTCGCGCCAGTGCGATACTCTAGCAATTTGACGCATCGTGCGTCATACAGCAAATTCCCGAAATCACTAATTAACGAGTACTCGTTGCAAAGAACACTCCAACTTCCCAGGTCATGACAAGTGGCGCACATGCAGCGCGCCACTTGTCTGTGCGCCACTTGTCGTGACCTGGGAGTTTTCCCTTTTTTTGTAGATCCATTTATTCAAAATGTTTTATCTCTTAAACCGTGCGTCCAAATCTCGAACCGTTTTCATCATTGGATTCCTCGCGTCGAGATCTTCAAAACTACATCCCATGTTGATAGGTTTTGACGAACTTTTTTTCACGAAAAAAACAGACGTAAAAACCGAACCGGAAGCACGATTTTTTCCCTTTCCGAAAGAGGCACGCCCGTGCCTCTCGTGAAAGCAAAACCATGACTTGTGAAAAAAAACAGAAAACACGTTTTTTTCCGTTTCCGAGAGGCACGGCCGTGACTCTCGCGAAAGCACAACCGTGCCTCTCGTGAAGCAAAACCGTGACTCTCGTGAAAGAAAAAAAATAGAAAACACCTATTTTTTTCCTTTTCTGAGAGGCACGAGCGTGACTCTCGCGAAAGCACAACCGTGTCTCTCGCGGAAGCAAAAGCGTGACTCTCACGAAAGAAAAAAAACAGAAAACGCGTTTTGTTTTTCCCTTTCCGAGAGGCACGGCCGTGACTCGCGAAAGCACAACCGTGCCTCTCGCGGAAGCAAAACCGTGACTCTCGTGAAAGAAAAAAATAGAAAACGCATTTTTTTTCGTTTCCAAAAGGCACGGCCGTGACTCTCGCTAAAGCACAATCGTGCCTCTCGCGGAAGAAAAACCATGACTTTCATGAAAGGAAAAAAAAAGAAAACGCGTTTTTTGTGGGAGAAAATTTCCAAAAAAAATTTGTCCGAAAAGCTAAAAAAGACCGGGGGAAAACCAAAACCCAGAAAAAACCGTTTAAAAAGCCGAAAACGCGTGCGAAAAAAACAAAATCCGGAGGGAGCGTTCAGAGCGCGACACGTGGCGAATGGCTGAGAGCGCGCCAAGTGGCGCTGATCGTTGCCGGGCTCCCGAAGAAGCGCTCGTTAACTAGTTGCTCCCGCAAATTCCATAAACTTTTTGGGGGCAAGGGAACCTCCCACCAAAAAGCCCAAGCCGTAACCGGTCAGCTGCAGCGACAAATAGGCCCATCCACACAAAAGGAATAAAGAAACCCTGGATTCTCCTGGGCCGCGTTAAGCCAGCTAAATACCGGTGCTTTGCTAAAAAAAGAGCTAAATACCTATTCCCCTACTATTCCCACCGCTGGCCAGGCCCTGCGGCGACGGCAGCCTCACACCGCAGCCGAACCAGTGAACCCTCGTACTCCTCTCCGCGTGGGCTTCCACTGCCGCGTCTTCCCCGGCTCCGTGTCGTCCCCTTCCTAGGCCCCGCCGTCGCCCACCGCCGTGGTGCTCTCCACGCGACGTGGTCAACATGGTCAAGGAACGACTTCCATCGGACGTGGACTATACGTGGAGAGGCTGACAGCTGGGTCCACGGCCGCAGCAAGGAAGTGCCTCCTTATTACGCGGAAAATAATGATTCCTCCACCTGACAGCTGGGACCCACCGAACAGGCCACTGTATTTCGCAAAAAAAACATTTCCCCCTGACTGCTGGGATCCACCAGCTACATCTTCGCACGCAAGGAAGTGCGTCCGGGCAAAAAAAACGATTCGCCCCCCTGAATGCTGGGACCCACCAGCTACATCTTCGAAGGCAAGGAAGTGCCTGATAGTCGGGACCCACATGGTCGAAGCGTACGTAGCATTGTCATTCTGGTCGCGAACGTGTACATACATACTGGTCGATGTAGAGGCGCGCACGTGTCGTAGTAGAGGCGCGCACGTAGCATGTACACGTACGTACAGCGGCCAGTGTGCAAGAAAGAAAATACGGCCACGTACGTACATATGGGCAGGGTCTCGAACGCCTACTCGCGCATACGTATGACCAGGGCTCGTGTACATGGCTGGGTCGGAACGGAGAAACAGCGTCGTCGTCGTGTTCATGGGGAGCCAACCGGCTGGGTCGGAACGGAATGCGTCGTCGTGTTCATCGGGAGGGCTTGGACGGAATAGCCGATGGAAACGAGGCCTGGCGTACCGCAGAACGGAAGAAACGGCCTTGTGTTCGACCGGCCACGTTTGAAACGGGATCCTGTTCATCGGGAGGGGTCTGGCGTACCGCAAAACGGAGGAAACGGACCTCCTACGGTCGAAACGGGGGTCCTGTTGATCGGGAGGGGTGTGGCGTACCGCAAAACGGAGGAAACAGACTTGTGTTGGAGCGCTACGATCGAAACGGGGGTCCTGTTCATCGGGAGGGGTGTGGCGTACCGCAAAACGGGACTCCACGGGACACTGTTCATCTCCACCGTCGACCCCCTCCCGCCGCCACGGGCTACTGTTCATCCACCGTCGACCTCCTCCAGCCTCCACCTGCGACCGTTCATCCACGGGCTCCTGTTGATCCAGCCTCCACCACGCGCTACTCCACCGGCTACTGTTCAACCAGCCCTCTCCACGGGCTCCTGTTCAACCACCCCTCCACGGGCGATTGTTCATCCAGCCCTCCACGGGGTGGTCCTGTTCATCCTGCCCTCCACGAGGTGGTCCTGTTCATCCTGCCCTCCACGGGGTCCTGTTCATCCAGCCCCAACCGGCTCGATCGATCGGTGTCCTGTTCATCCAGAGGCAACACCACGGGGTCCTGTTCATCCACCCCCACCGGGAACTGTTCATCCAAACCCCCCCAGCAACGCTCACTGTTCATCCAGAGGCAGCATCGATCGGCTTCAGTTAGCAGCAGTAGCGAAGGAATCGCTCGATCGGGTTCAGTTAACAGCCATCGATCGATCGCTCGGGTTCAGTAACGCGTAGCCTGCAGTGCAATCGCTCGGGTTCAGTTAGAGCCCAACGCCTCGCTCGGGTTCAGCTAGACCCAACGCCTCGCACACACGCGCGTACGTGTACGAGAGAAACGCGCATCGCTCGGACCCTGACCTCCCACCGTAACCGGGAACTCCCCGAAATTTTCCTCGCCCTCGCTTCTACCACGCTATTTTCCGTCATGGACGGCCCAAAGAATGTCATGCAGCTGCGTCTCTGGCCCGCCCAGGATGAAAAGCCCATTTTCTGTCATGATTTTTTGTCATAGAAGTAGGAGCCCACCACATCTATGATGATACCGGGTTTTGTCACAATTATCGTCATAGAAGTGTCATATGTATGACAGAAAAAAAAATTGTTCGGCCCAAAATGTCACGGATGTGTCTTTTTTTTGTAGTGTAGTGTGTTAATTTGGTGCAGGCTGCTGAAGATAAGAAGACAAACTCTAAAAACAGCAAGGCATCCCCATTGTTTCTTTCCAATAAATCTAGGCCAGGTAATATGGCAATAACTCTTGATTAATCTGTTTGGTTCCCCTCCTAATTTATGTTATGATGCAGTGGTCAAGACACTCTCCACTATCAATAATACAAGCCTGCCAAAACCGCCATATGAATCTGTTCAGTTTCCTCTGTCTCAAATGCAACGGAAAAAATGTATGTTTGCGAACCAATTAATGGCTCAGGCAATGATGGAAATGGTGGAGGAATCAGAGGTGCATATTCGTGCTCAACAACAACTGATCAATGTTTTCAGAGACAGTGTAGCAAAGCAGCAAGAACTTGCCCACATGCTTATGGGCGTCATCCGCGCTGAGGTTGCAGATTGTGATGTTGTAGATCGTTAGGTTCTGTTCATTTATTTGCACTGGCATCAATCTTTGATTGCCCAGTGGATGTAATTTCCTGTAATATATGCTGGATGTGCAACGTTTTTCCCTGTATGCCGTACCTTTGCTTGATCGGTTTTGGTCCTGTGCATAATTGCACGTTGTAATGGGCTCAAATTATCTAATTGGGCCTAAAGACATGTACGAACTTTAGTGGGCCCATTAAGTTAATGGGCCGTTACCAGGCCGAAAGTTAATGGTCGGCCCTCTTACCTCCCGGATCGTTAATAGGCCGACATCAAAGCGGGCAATAGGTGCGCCCATTTGATCTCACGGGTTGTTAACAGGCCATTACTAAGGTCGGGCTACATATGGCCCAACTATACTGTGGGCCTTTAGCAGGCCGAAAGAGACAGCGGGCTCGTACTGGACCATGCAGAGCATGGGCCGCTAAGAGGCCGAAAGTCAGGTCGTACTATAAATAGCCCAACTGTGTTGTGGGCCTTTAGCAGGCCGAAAGAGAAACCCGGCTGGTATTGGACCATGAAGAGCATGGGCTGTTAAAAGGCCAAAACTCCGGTCCGACTACAAATGGCCCAAATCATTTATGGGCCGTCAACAGGCTGAAAGACACACCGGGCCGGGAATTGGCCCAACACTTAAATGGGTCGCTAAAAGGCCAAAACTAAGGTCCGATTACAAATGGCCCAACTCATTTATGGGGCGTCAACAGGCTGAAAGACACACCGGGCCGGAAATTGGCCCAACACTTAAATGGGTCGTTAAAAGGCCGAAAGATGTACATCCTGAAAATTGGCCCATCCCTTGAATGGGCCGTTAACATGCCGAAATCACATCGGGCCGATATCGAGCCCAAATATATAGCGGGCTGTTAACGGGCTCGAACTGACGATGGGCTGCAATGGTGTCAAATCTTTAACGGCCCGTTGACGGGCCGAATTGGCACATCTCGTATGGGCCGTGGGCTTAAATGGACCTGACACAAGTAGGCCTTATATGGGCCGGCCTGCTAATTTTTACTGGGCCGGCCTTTTTCACCAAAATGAGCCACTGTTGGGCTGTGCCACGTGTCGACCTATCATAGGCGCCTCCTGTCTAATGAATGGACGACATCTATCCCAACGGTTAGCCAACAGGTGTTTCCTCCGGCCAATGGGAATTTTACACGTGGAAATTCCTCATTGGTCCGGGCTGTTGGCGGGTTATCAGATCCAAAACCGGACCCGATAGCTTAACGGCGTTCCGTTACGGTGGATGCCACGTGTCGGTCACCCTTGACGAAAGCACTTCCATGACGCGCGATTTATCGTCATGGAAGTGGACACTTCCGTGATGATAATTTTGCTAATGTCATGGAACACTTCTACGACAGCATAGGTATGACTATCTTGATTTTGTCATAAAATTGTCATGGATGTACATGCATGACAGAAAACGTGACCTACTGTGACAAACACGTATCGTCACGGAAGTGTCTTTTTTGTAGTGCTTCTTTCTTCCTATTTGCATATGCTAGAAATTGCTTGTCTTGATAAAACATTTCCCTATAAAATGCCTATGCATAGGAAGTATGTTAGACTTAAACTTGTTTTCACATGCTATATAATGCTCTCTTTGTGCTTCAATTTTTTGTCTTTCATGTCAGCATCATTAAAATTATCAACGCCTAGCTAAAAAAGGCTTTAAAGAAAAGCGCTTGTTGGGGAAAACCCAATATTTTTATTTTCTGTTTTTATGAGTTTACACAATTATACCTCTGTTATGGTTGTGTATTAGTGTTTTAGTTAGTGTTTGAGCCAAGTAAGACCTTTGGGATGATTTGGGTGATAGTTGATTTGATTTTGCTGAAAAATAGAAACTTTTGCGTCCAGTAGAAGAATTGTTAAAATTCACTAGAGCGTGCTAAAATTCTGAATATTTTACACACGATTTATATACGAATTTCATATTTTGTCCTAATTTTTCATAATTTTTGGAGTTACAGAAGTTCGGCTAAAGTCCAGATTACTGCAGACTGTTCTGTTTTTGACAGATTCTGTTTTCATTGTGTTGTTTGCTTATTCTAATGAATCTATGGGTAGTATCGGGGGGTTATGAACCATGGTGAATTTAGCATACAGTAGATATAATGCAAATATAAAATTGGAATGAGTTTACAACAGTACCTAAAAGTGGTTATTTGCTTTGTTTCACTAACGGATCGCGCGAGTTTTCTATTGAGTTTTGTGTTGTGAAGTTTTTGAGTTTTGGGTGATGTTTCAATGGACTACGGAATAAGGAGTGGCAAGAGCCTTAGCTTGCGAATTCCCAAGGCACACCAAGGTAATATTCAAGGGAAACCAAGCATCTAAGCTTGGGGATGCCCCGGATGGCATCCCCTCTTTTGTCTTCAATCCATCGGTAAATTACCTGAGGCTATATTTTTATTCACCACATGAAATGTGTTTTGCTTGGAGCGTCTTGTATTATATGAGTCTTTGCTTTTTAGTTGGCCACAATCATCCTTGTTGTAAACACCTTTTGAGAGGGACACACATTAATCGTGAATTTATTAGAATACACTATGTGCTTCACTTATATCTTTTGAGCTAGGTAGTTGATCTAGCGCTTCACTTATATCTTTTTAGAGAATGGCGGTGGTTTTATTTTGAAGAAATTGATGAACTCTCATGCTTCACTTATATTATTTTGAGAGCCTTATAAATAGCATGGCAATTTGCTTAGGTTATGAATTTAGTCCTAATATGATGGGTATTTAAGAGGGATATAATAAAAACTTTCATGAAGATCATTGAATATATGAGAAGTTTGATTCCTTGCATTTTTTGAGATATAAAGATGGTGATATTAGAGTCATGCTACTGCGTAATTTTGGTTTAGTAATAATATTTGTGTTAAGGTTTGTGATTCCCGAAGCATGCACGTATGGTCTCTCATTATGCGGTGAAGTTGGAGCATGATTTATTTTTGATTGTCTTCCTTATGAGTGGCGGTTGGGGACTAGCTACGGTCATTTCCTACCAATTTATCCCCCTAGGAGCATGGGTAGTAGTACTTTGCTTCGAGGGCTAATAAACTTTTGCAATAAGTATGTGAATTCTTTATGACTAATGTTGAGTCCATGGATTATACTCTTTCACCATTGCTAGCCTCCTCGGTACCGTGCATTGCCCTTTCTCACCTTGAGAGTTGGTGCAAACTTCGCCGGTGGATCCAAATCCCGTGATATGATACGCTCTTTCACACATAAGCCACCTTATATCTTCCTAAAAACAACCACCATACCTACCTATAATGACATTTCCATAGCCATTCCAAGATATATTACCATGCAACCTCCACCGTTCCATTTTATTATGACACACACCATCATTGTCATATTGCTTTGCATAATCATATAGTTGACATAGTATTTGTGGCTTAGCCACCATTCATATTTTTTGTACATGTCACACTAGATCATTGCATATCCTCGTACACCGCCGGAGGCATTAATATAGAGTCATATTTTTGTTCTAGATCGAGTTGTAATTCTTGAGTTGTAAGTAAATAAAAGTGTGATGATCATCATTATTAGAGCATTGTCCCATGTGATGAAAGGATGATGGAGACTGTGACCCCCCCACAAGTCAGGATGAGACTAACTTAAATTAAAAAGAGGCCAAAGAGCCCCCCCCCCCCTAAAAAAGAAGCCAAAGAGCCCAAAATAAAAAAGAGAAAAAAAGAATAAAAAATAAAAAAGGAGAGAAAAAGAGAGAAGGGACAATGTTACTATCCTTTTCCACACTTGTGCTTCAAAGTAGCACCATGTTCTTCATGATAGAGAGTCTCCTATTTTGTCACTTTTCATATATTACTAGTGGGAATTTTTCATTATAGTACTTGGCTTGTATATTCCAATGATGGGCTTCCTCAAATTGCCCTAGGTCCTCGTGAGCAAGCGAGTTGGATGCACACCGACCTAGTTTTCTTTTGAGCTTTCATACACTTATAGTTCTAGTGCATCCGTTGCATGGCAATCCCTACTCCTTGCATTGACATCAATTGATGGGCATCTCGATAGCCCATTGATTAGCCTCGTCAAGGTGAGACTTTCTCCTTTTTTGTCTTCTCCACACAACCTCCACCATCATATTCTATTCCACCTATAGTGCTATATACATGGCGCACGCTCATGTATTGCGCGAGAGTTGAAAAAGCTTAAGAGCATTAAAAGTATGAACCAATTGCTTCGCTTGTCATCGGGGTTGTGCATGATAAATACTTTGCGTTATGAAGATAGAGCATGATAAGATTATATGATTTTGTAGTTATAACTTTCTTTAGCCATAATATTTTGAGAAGACATGATTGCTTTATTAGTATGCTTGAAGTATTATTGTTTTTATGTCAATATTAAACTTTTGTTTTCAATCTTATGGATCTGAAATTTCATGCCACATAAATAAAGATTACATGATAAACATGTTAGGTAGCATTCCACATCAAAATTTCTGTTTTTATCATTTACCTACTCGAGGACGAGTAAGAATTAAGCTTGGGGATGCTTGATACGTCTCCAACGTATCTATAATTTTTTATTGTTCCATGCTATTATATTATCCATCTTGGATGTTTTATATGCATTATTATGCTATTTTATATCATTTTTGGGACTAACCTATTAACCTAGTGCCTAGTGCCATTTGCTAGTTTTTCCATGTTTTTTTCTTTTACAGAAAATCAATACAAAACGGAGTCCAAACTGAACGAAACATTTTGATGATTTTTCTTGGACCAGAAGACGCCTAGGAAGCTTCGGAAGGAGGCCAGAAGGGCCACGGATGAGCCACAAGCTTAGGAGGCGCGCCCTAGGGGGTGCCCCCTAGGCTTGTGGGCCCATCGTGGCACTTCTAACCCTAATCTTTTCTCCATAAATACCCAAATATTCCCCATATACCAGAGGGCACACCAAAATACTTTCTGCCGCCGCAAGTTTCTGTCCTCGTGAGATCCCATCTGGAGACCTGTTCCGGTACTCTGCCGGAGGGGGATTCGATCACGGAGGGCCTCTACATCAACCTTGCTGCCCTTTCGATGATGTGTGAGTAGTTTACCATAGACCTATGGGTCCATAGCTAGTAGCTAGATGGCTTCTTCTCTCTCTTTGATCTTCAATACAATGTTCTCCTTGATGTTCTTGGAGATCTATTCGATGTAATCTTATTTTGCGGTGCGTTTGTTGAGATCTGATGAATTGTGGATTTATGATCAGATTATCTATGAATATTATTTGAGTCTTCTCTGAACTCTTTTATGCATGATTAAGATAGCTTTGTATTTCTCTCCAATCTATTGATTTGGTTTGGCCAACTAGATTGATTTTTCTTGCAATGGGAGAGGTGCTTTGTTTTGGGTTCAATCTTGCGGTGTTCTCACCAAGTGACAGAAGGGGTAGCGAGGCACGTATTTGTATTGTTGTCATTAAGGATAAAGAGATGGGGTTTATTTCATATCGATTGGATCTATCCCTCTACATCATGTCATCTTGCTTAAGGTGTTTCTCCGTTCTTGTTAACTTTATACACTAGAAGCATGTTGGATAGCGGTCGATGTGTGAAGTAATAGTAGTAGATGCAGGCAGGAGTCGGTCTACTTATCACGGATGTGATGCCTATATTCATGATCATTGCCTTAGATATCGTCTTAACTTTGCGCTTTTCTATCAATTGATCAACAGTTTTTTGTTTACCCACCGTATGTGTTCTTTCAAGAGAGAGGCCTCTAGTGAAAACTATGGCCCATGGGTCTATTTTTATCATATTATTTTCATATCTACAAAACAAAAACCCCAAAATACCTTGCTGCAATTTATTTACCTTTACTTTATTTTGCACTTTTATTTATCTTTTATACCTATCTCTATTAGATCTCATCCTTGCAAGTAACCGTGAAGGGATTGACAACCCCTTTATCGCGTTGGGTGCAAGTATTTGTTTGTTTGTGTAGGTGCAACCATTGGTGATTTGTGTGTTCCTCCTATTGGATTGATACCTTGGTTCTCAAACTGAGGGAAATACTTATCTCTACTTTGCTGCATCACCCTATCCTCTTTAGGGGAAAAACCAACGCAAGCTCAAGAAATAGCAGTGTCCCTCATAATAGATTCATATGGTGGCTTAATTCTCTTTCTAGGGAAGTGTCCCTTCCTTTCTTTAATAGTAAGTTTGCATGTGCAAAGCACGTGTAATCTTCTTAGAAATAATTCTAAGCCTCCCATGTCGCATCAAGATGTCCTTTGTCAGTCGGAGAACATATCTCTAATAGTATATTTGTGTCGTAGTGGTTATATAGCGGACTTATGTGCCACCTTCAATTATCTCTAACATTTGCCAAATTGATGAAGTATTAAGAAATGAATTAATATCACTACATTTGATCCATGAATGTTATTTAATAGCAGGTGATACCTAATACCACATGCGTATACTTAATCCCAATATTGACAAACTCATAATGAAACCACAAAAGAAAATCCATTCAATCAATTACACAAAACACAGACTTCTAAAGTATTGAATAGCAACAAAAGAAAACTGTAAATTAACTTTGCATCAGCTATGACTTAAGTACGCGCAAATTCCAGTGAAATCAATCATCCGATCCACTATTGTGTCATGGCTGGACTATACACAAAAGTGAAATAAATAATGTCGACTTAATCCTTTAGTAAATCTAGTACGATTGGAGAAGCATGAAGATATTTTACTGACCTTGATGCCTAGTAGAAGGAAAATATAATAGAGCACATAGACTTACCAATGGCTAGTTGTCACGATGTTTTCCTTCTTCATAAATATGCCATCTCTGAATTTATTGTACTGACATCGCTGACTATCTTCTAAAAAGGATAAGACTGAGCAATGAGCTATCAATTTTGTGCCCTTTCATATAAGTAATAACATCTATAAGATCATCAATATGCATCTTTATAGTAAGGCTAAATGAAATAATAAGCATCTACATGATAACAGGAAGGTCAGTTTTATACCAGACCGCTTGTGAATGTACTTGATTAATCACATTGACTTGGTTTTTTTCATATGGACAACACTATGTAGTTCCCTTCATCTTGGTGAGAACAAATGCATAGGTAGAAGACGTCTACACATCTAAAATTGCTAATTAGCTGAAAACGCGAGTCTGATCAGATTCCGATAACACAACGGAATAGAAAAAGACGTCAGATCAATATGACACCTAGCGGCTGGTGCGTGGCAAGGGCATGTAGCTGGCCAAACTTAACGCAATGACAGATCCAAAGGCCATGGTCGTCGCTTGAGCCTGGGTTGCTTCCCGGCCGGGTGGATGCAGCCTATGGAAGCTGAGAACCGGGGGGGGCGTTCGCCGGCACCTGCTCGATGTCGACCATGGAAGGGAGACCACCGCTGACTATGTTGCTCGCCATTCTCCCTACCAAGAAGGGGATCAAAGGATCCGGTTGGAGGATGTCGAGGATGCGAAGCTAGTGAGGCAGTTGTCCGCGGAGCTGCCAGGATGGACGGCGAATAACACCGAGGAACATGAGGCGTCCCCGATGGCCTGCTAGGCGGTGTAGGAGGCGATGGGGAGCGGAGCGATGATGCATCGGTTACTTTCCTTTCTTTCTTGATTGACGTGGGCTGTTTAATTCCTTTCGTGCCAAAGGAAGGTGTCACGGAAGAGAAAGTACTTTCCTTTCTTTCTTGATTGATTGACGTGGGCAGTTTCTTTCCTTTCGTGGCAAAGGAAGGTGATCATGGAAGAGAAAGTTGTGTTTAGCGTTAAACGCGTTTAGTCGCTCACCATTAGGACAATAACTACTGTTGGATGAATGCAAATGGATGGCCGAGATCTATTGGATCTGCCCCACTAGGTCTTTTTATATTGGTATAGATGGAAATTGAAATCTTATATTACCTTCTTTAATATCAATAATAGAACATGTGGTACGTAAGAACAGTCTACCAAGTATTATGGGGCAAGACGGATGGCAATCAATATCAAGCATAATGAAATCAACGGGCACATAATTTCTATTTGCAAGAATAAGAACATAATTATTCTACCAAAGATTTCGTAATAGTGGAATCCGCTAAGTGCAAATTAAGAGAACATTCATCCATATTGGTAAAACCTAGCACATCACATAAAGATTTTGGTATTGTGGAAACGCTAGCACCAAATCACATAAAGCATTGCACTCATAATTTTTAATTTTAACTTTAGTAGTAGGCTCCCACTCATCATATAATTTCCTAGGTATTGAAACCTTTAATTCTAGCTTTTCTTCTAAAGTTTTCATCATATCTTCTACAATATGTTTAGTAAAAGCCTTATTTGTTCATAAGCATTGGGTGAATTTATCATGGATTGCAACAAGGAAAAACACTCAATTAAACTTCAATTATCATAATTAAAATTCTTGAAATCAGTAGTGGGCACATCACTATTTAAAGTTTTGACCTCTCCAAACCCACTTTTATCAAATTTTTCATTAAGATTTTCACCCTGCGAACAATGGAGACGCCTTCTAGCTAAAGTTGACTCATCTTCAGTTCTCTTTTCATCAAGTTTTATATTGCTAAACAAAGATTGGCAAGTGCAAAAGATTCCAGCTTAGCAATGGGTGAGACACCAATCATTTTAATATCTTCATCATTACCAAGTGCAAAAGATTCCAGCTTAGCTGCCATTTTGTTCACTAGTGTAGTTTATGTATCATAATTTTTTCCTAGCAAGTTTTCAGTGAGACCAAGCTGAGATTGAAGATTGGCAAGTTCTTTATTAATATCATTGAGTTGTTTTCCAATAGCATCTAATAAGGTAGAGTGTTCTTTAAGTTCTTCAGTAAAGAATTTATTGTGCTCAAATTGCGTAAACATGAAGTCCTTAGTATTTTTCTCGATTTCAGCCAACCTTTATGATAAGAGATATCATGGTAATTTTCTCAAGACATAGCGACAAAGCAAGCAAACAAGCAAAAAATACAAATGCAAAATATTTTTGTGTTTTGTTTTGTGAAAACGTTTTAGAAGTGGGGGAGATGAAAATGAGAGGCAAATGGCAAATAAAGTAAATGAAAGGAGATGAAAGTTTATGCGGCGGTACTTTATAGGTTTTGGTGATGTCTCCCCGGCAACGGCACCAGAAATTCTTCCTACTACTTGTGAGCTGTGTTGGGATTTCCTCGAAGAGGAGAGGATGATGCAGTATGGTAGAGATAAGTATTTCCCTCAGTTAAGAACCAAGGTTATCAATCCAGTAGAAGAACCACAGAAGAACTCGTTAACAACACCTTCACACAAAATAACAAATACTTGCACCCAACGCAAACAAGGGGTTGTTAATCCCTTGGCGGTTAACTGCAATAATCAAATCTCCTAGTGATAGATAGATTAACAAAAACACAAAATAAAATAACAGTAAATAAAAGTGCAGCAAAGTATTTTTAGATTTTAATATATGATAAAGATAGACCCGGGGTCCATAGTTTTCACTAGACGCTTCTCTCTTGAAAGTAGCATACGGTGGGTAAACAAATTACTATTGGGCAATTGATAGAAAAGCGCATAGTTATGACGATATTCAAGGCAATAATCATGTATATAGGCATAATGTCCAAGACAAGTAGACTGACTACTGCTTGCATCTACTACTATTACTCCACACATCGTCCACTATCCACCATGCATCTAGAGTATTAAGTTCATAAAGAACGGAGTAACGCCTTAAGCAAGATGACATGATATAGAGAAAGTAAACCCAATTAATATGAATAAATCCCATATTTTTATTCTTAATGGAAACGATACAAGTACGTGTTGTGTCTCTTTCTGTCACTGGGATTGAGTAGCGCAAGATCAAACCCATCACAAAGCACGTCTCCCATTGCAAGATAAATTATTCTAGTTGGCCAAACCAAACTGATAGATCGGAAAGAAATACAAAGATATAACAATCATGCATAAAAGAGTTCAGAGAAGACTCAAATAGTATTCATGAATAATCTGATCATAAACTCATTCATCGGGTCCCAACAAACACACCGCAGAAAGGGATTATATCGAATAGATCTCCAAGAACATCAAGGAGAACATTGTATTGATGACCAAAGAGAGAGAAGAAGCCATCTAGCTACTAGCTATGGACCCGTAGGTCTGTGGTAAACTACTCACACATCATCGGAAGGGCAACAAGATTGATATAGAGGCCCTCCGTGATCGATTCCTCCGGCAGAGTACCGGAAAAGGTCTCCAGATGGGATCTCCGAAGAACAAAAACTTGCGACAGCGGAAAAAGTATTTTAGGTGGCTCTCTAATGTATTGGGAATATTTGGGAATTTATAGAGCTGGAATTAGGTCAAGAGGCGCCGCGAGGAGCCCACAAGCCCGAGGGCTCCCCGCGGCGCGCTTGGCAGGCTTGTCGCTCCCTGTGACTCTTCGGGTCTTCCCCCAAAGCTTCTAGGGTCCCTTCTGGCCCAAATTTTTTTATCAAAATGTTTCGTAGTGTTTGGACTCATTTAATGCTTTTGTCCTAATCCGACAACGTTAGGTATGATAGCAATGTAGCCACTATTCACCCTATGTAATTACCGTTTTGCCATTATGGTGACCCCTTAGTCTATATAAGGAGGTCCATGGCTACCTTTACAAAGGTCGAAACCTGCTCAATTGCACTACGTAGCTGCACTTACCGTGCACCTTGCCGGCAAGCTGCGCTCTCTTGTAATCTGAGCACAAACACATCCAATACACTAAAGCAGGAGTAGGGTTTTACGCCTCACGGTGACCCGAACCTGGGTAAACTCCGTGTGTGATTGCTGGATCTTCTCTTTGTGCTCGTCGATCCCCACAACCGAATCACGAAGGGGTCTTTACTAGCCCCATAGATTGTCGTACCTCGACAGATTACAATGGGGGAGATGAGTTGCTACCGGGAGTGTAGGTGTACTGGTGTAGATGGGAATGAGAGCCCCGTAGCCCTCCCCTTATATGTACAGTGAGGTCTAGGGTTTTACAGGAGGTAGATCTAATTATAGCCGCCGCCATGCTGACTTGGGGGCTAAGATGATCCTTAGACATGTAAGGTTGTTCTGAGTTTTTAAGTTTATCACTAGATATATAGGTTTTCATGGATACTTTCTGGTTCTCATCTCGACTCGGAATTAATGCTCAACGAACTTATTTAGGCGGGAACTCCTATTTGCCGCATGCTACGGTGGATTCCCAGGAAAACACACAGGGCGAGTCTGACAGGGCCGGCCTATTAGCGAGTGTACTTTAGCGCAGAATAGTGCACATGTGAGTGATCGAACACAAAACCTCTCGATAGTATCGTGGGTGGCTAGCCACGGGGCTCCTGAGCCTTACTGACTAACAGGGAGTGTGCACATTTAAGAACTAAGGAAGTGGCAGATCCA
The DNA here is from genome assembly GCF_002575655.3 of Aegilops tauschii subsp. strangulata. Classification (NCBI taxonomy): domain Eukaryota; kingdom Viridiplantae; phylum Streptophyta; class Magnoliopsida; order Poales; family Poaceae; genus Aegilops; species Aegilops tauschii. Next base: position 62,971,035 of record NC_053038.3, on the reverse strand, counting down.
AACATTTTCTTAAATTTCAAATGCGAACATTTTTTTTTTGAAAAAATGTGTCTTTTCTTGAAATGCAACATTTCCCAAATTTGTGAAGATTTTTTTCTAAAAAACTCATACATTATTTGAATATATGAGCAAAGAGAAAATTTTCTATAACTCCGAGCAAAAATTGGAAACACGGTCATTTTTGGAATCTATGAACAATTTTTGAAATGAGTACAATTTTTGAATACTCAAAGAATGTATTGAAAATGAGAACATTTATTCGAATTAGCGATCATTTTTTTTAAAACATGAACATATTTTCAAATTTTAACCATTATTATGAAATCATGAACTTTTTGCGAAATGTTTCGAAGAAAAGAGAAGGAGAATACAGAAAGAGAAAAATGGAAAACGAAAAAGAAATAACAAAGAAGAAAAACGGAAAATCCAGTACAGAAACAAACCGGAAAAATCGTGTAAAAAACGGACAGAATCTTCCAGAACGTTCCTTTTTTTTGGAGCAACTTCCAGAACGTTCCTGAAGCGGAGGCCTGTGTTAGCGTCATAAGTGGGCCGGCTCACTCCGTTCGCGCCTGTGCGATACTCCGGCAATTTGATGCATCGTGCGTCATATAGCGAATTCCATAATACCTTTTGGGGGCAAGGGGGCCTCCAACCAAAGCCCAAGCCTCAGCTGCGCCGACAAATAGGCCCATCCACGCTCAAAAGGAATAAAGAAAACCTGGATTCTCCTGGGCCGCGTTAAGCCAGCTAAATACCGGTGCTTTGCTAAAAAAAAAAGAGCTAAATACCGGGGCGGTTATGGACTTCCAGCGAGGAAAGCCACGCACGCAACTCCGTCTCGGTTTCTACCTCATTTTCTGCTATAAAGAGGCACGGGGGCAGCTCCGCCACAATCGTGCTAGATTAGTTTGTTTATTATTACTCTGAGACCGCTCCAAGAAAAAGTTGGTCTACTCTGAGAAGAGGGGCTCAATAACTCCATCGATTCCGATGGGCACCACTGCCAGCCGCTCATCGCCGGCGGTCAAGAATACGCGCATCGTCACCGTCCCTGTCGCCAAGTACCTCGAGATGACGACGGTTGATACGATCGACTTTTGCGGCAACCTGTGGCACGTCAACGTGCACCCTATGGGCCACCTAGTGTGCGTCATGGTCACCTGCGTCGACAAGCAAGACCCATACTCGGCCTCGGCCACCGACGTCTCCATTGAAATCTTGGACGAGACTGGCCAGCACACCATGTTCCACAGCGAGTACGGACACATGCTGGTCAACATGAGGGAGATGGAGGCGTCCTCTTGCGTCGACGGCGATGGCGCCTTGACCGTCCGGTGGACGCTGTCCGTGAACCAGCAGTCAATCGAGTGGCCACTTGGAAACTTGTCCGCTTCCAAGGTCGAGCCCGTAGACTTGGAGCCCGCCATGGTCGGGAACTGCACTTTCACGACCAACAGCTTCTCCAAGCTCAAGGCGACGCTGCGGAGCTTCGAGTGCGCCTACTCCAAACCCTTCAGCGTGGGCGGTATCGTATGGTTCCTCAAGATCTACCCCAATGGGTACCGGCCCGATGAGGAACGCATGTCCATGTTGCTAGTCCATGAAGATGAAGACCACGAGGAACGCGTGTCCGTGTTGCTAGTCCGTGATGATGACGACCAACCGCAACGGGCAACGACGGCCCAGTTCAACTTTGAGTTTGACGGGGTCGCCAATTATGAGTCTATTAAGATGACACACACGTTCAACGATGCCAACTACGAAGTCGAATATAAGCTGCCGCCGGTCAACACTGCTGCCGAACACGACCCCCTCATCATCCGATGTCGTCTCACCGTTATAGGGATTGAGACGCCAAGCTTGCTCTCTTCCATGCTTTAGGTTCCGACCGCCACCCCGTGACAGTTTTAACTCCTTTGTTGAGTAACATGCATGCTTGAGTTTTTTTCTTTTTTTTTTTGCGGGTGAGCTTGAGTACTTGTTTAATGCGTATGTATAATTAGGTTTTTATGCTTGTGATGCTTGTGTTCGGATCCACCAAAGGGTTTTGATCTATCCTTATATTCTAAAAATAAAAGAGCCAGACTGCTATTTGTATACATTTACTCTTGAAAAAAAAATCGATTTAGCAATGTGTGTGCACCGGTGTCTTCTACGCACCTTCCTCAATGAGTTTCTAAATAAATGATAGGGAGCGAAAGTCAGGTTTTTAAGAAGCCCAGCGTCCTTTTAGAAGTTGCGTCTGAAATGTTTTCTGGACCCTAGGATATTAATCACAAATCTCGAAGCAGGATACACAGCCATGTCACCACACAAAGTCGTTCGCTGATTAGTCCATCCGTCGCCAACACCACCTCCCCCTCACTTCTATGTCGTCTTTTCCCCACTCCTGCCTTTTTCCTCCACTCCTCTGCCCAAACTCACATACATGATCAGATCCCTGGCGAGATGCTCCGCCGACGCGCATGGTCTAGGAAGACGACAACGAATCATCAGCGGGAGGTGCTGTCCACGGGGAACGATGACGGGACGGCAGAGGCCTAAAAATCTTTTTTTTTCATGGAAGATAATTTGGTGCTTGATGTGCGCTTCAAATTTCAGATCATTTGAACATATGAGTAGTTCTCAGAAAAAAAATTAGGTCAGAACAATAGATGAATAGTAAAAAATTTCAGAGACCTTAAATTTGTCTTTATTGCCAAGAGCTACTCAGTTGTCCAAATGATCTGAAATTTTGAACGCACCTCACACACCAAATTATCTTCCATGCAAAAAAAGCATAACCTTTTGATTTTTCTAGTATTTTCTTTTTTGTATTTTCTCTTCATTGCGAGTGCAGCTAAGCCTGGGCACCGAGTCGCCTCATCCAATTCTTTGTTCATAATTGGTTTTTTTACACACACGGCAAATTTCTCATACAACATGAAATTCTAAATTAAAATACCATGGTAATTTTTATTATGAATCTGACATGGCACATTCTTTGTTCATAATTTATTCTTTTTTTAACCAAGGCATATTTCCCGTACAAACATGGAAATTTTAATTAAAATACCATGCATATGGCAATTTTATTATTATGAATCTGCCAAGGCTAATTCGTTTGTTCATGTTACATTTATTGTCACGGACCATGGCAAATTTAGTTACGGATCACGATAAATTTAGTATACAGACCATGACATATGCATCTACCATGGCAATTTCTTTTTCATAATTTGTGTTATTGTAGATACACAACAAATTTCACTTATAATACCATGGAAAATTTTTATTTACAAAGAAGGTAACTGCAGCTCCCTCCACATTTTCGCATCCGGGCTTGGGACCGGCAAAGGCAGTGTTAAACCACAACAATACAAAACACACAAATCTTTCAGCAAAGCATACAGGCCACACCATCAAGCAAATGCAATACACACAGTCACACAAGCACACACTCAATCAAGCGCTTGCACATAAGAAACGGACATAGATAGGGGCACATCACACACACACAATGCACACAAGAAATAGACAGAAACAGTCAAACAGACATAGATAGGGGCACATCACACACACAAACAGAATAGAGCGTGTGCACACAAGAAATGGAAACAAACAGACATAGATAGCTTATTTGTAGGCAGAAGAAGAAAGAAGAAAGGAACACACCCGTACCATGAGAAGAGCCCACAAAAACGGCCCAAACAATCCGACATACTCCCTCCGTTTTTAAATGTAAGTCTTTTTAGAGATTTCACTACAAACTACATACAGATGTATCTAGACATATTTTAGAGTGTAGTTCACTCATTTTGCTCCGTATCTAGTTTATAGTGGAATCTCTAAAAAGACTTATATTTAGGAACGGAGGGAGTACAAAACTAATACGTGGCAAAGAAGGAGACACAATCAAAACCAGAAAGCACACGTCACCTAAGATGGAAACAGTCGAAGCATCAGGAGACAGTCAAAGCAGTGGACTCCAAAACGTGTTGTACGTGCAGACCTCTCCACCTAAAAAGTCCACGCACAGAAGTAGTAAAACCAAAGCACCACATGCGTCATGCTGAGAAGGCACCGTAAAAAAAAGCAAAAAGGGAGAAAAATAGAACCCTTATAGGCCTAGATTCTTAGCTACTCGCTTCTCTTTGGTATCGTATAAGAAAAACACTAACCCCGTACAACTTCAGAAAGGAATCAGTAAGTTTATAGCAAGGAAGGATGCATTTTAAAGCTTGAATCAGATGCTAACAAATTATGTGAAGATTCACTATTCGATTAGGACAGTAACCTAAACTATGTAATTTCTATCGACACTCGTAATGCAAACAATACAAAGAAGGTAACTGCAGCTCCCTCCACATTTTCACACCCGGGCTTGGGACCGGCAAAGGCAGTGTTAGGCCACAAGAATATAAAACACAAGTTATACACAACCAATCATTCAACAAAGCATACAAACCACACCATCAAGCAAATGCAATATTCACACAGTCACACACACACACAATCACACACACAGTCAAGCCACACACATATTCACCATCAAGTCACACACAGTCAAGCCACACACACACACAGAGTCAAGCAACATACACAAAAAAGTCACAATCACACACACAGAATGGAGCGCTTGCGCACAACAAACAAACATAGAAAGGGGCACAAACAGAAAGCTAACACATGCAAGACCAAAGTAAACTCAGAAAGCTATAAAGAATTTCTAGAACTTGAATGAGAAAACCGATTTCTCTAGAGGGGTGAGGGTGATTCAGATCTTCGTTCCTGAAAATATGAAGCTAGTTAGAGGCTGATTACCATCAAACATAAGAGGAAAAATTACAACAGCATAAATATACTCAAACCATACTTCGTTTTGCTTGGACTTCACCATTGACATTGATTGATCATTTTCATCATCACTGCTGGAGCTCTCTTCAGAACTGTCATCATCACCACTCTTTCTTTCTTGGCAACCTTAGAGACTGGCCCACTAGATGATGGATCCTAGGATAGAATAAGAAATGTAATATAAACCAAAATCTTCAGATGAAAAAGCAAACACCAAAAATTAAGTACCTTAGGCTTCTTTAGTGCAGACTCTTCATCACTCTCGTCAGAACTATCATCAGAATCATCCTTGGACTGCAAATGTTGAATTACAGCAAGATCAATTAATGTACAACAAATATCATACTCCCTCCGTCCGGAAATACTTGTCGAAGGAATGGATGTATCTAGATGTATTTTAGTTCTAGATATATCCATTTTTATGCATTTCTCCGACAAGTATTTCCGGACAGAGGGAGTAGAAGACAATGCTTTCAAGAAAATAAAATTTTAAAAATAATGCGTACATGTTCAGTCTTTTTATCTGTTGTCAGAGGCCTCTTAGCAGGATTAGTAGATTCTGCTGGCTGCAAAACATTGGAAGGAATTTTAAACATTGCACAAAAAAAGTGACCAGGAGTAAGCAAGTAACAGAAGGGCTACCACTAGATTATTCTTTCTTTACAGAAACTGTTTGAGCAGTGGTATCCTGGACATAGAAATTAACCGCATTAGAAAGATGGCATAGATAAAAGATCTGCTAACAGCAAAACAATGTTTAAGAAATACAAATATAACAAAAGAGAAGTTACCAAGAGTAAACAAGTACAACAGAGAACTTACTTCTTCAGTATCTGAATCTGAGTCAGAATCTGAGCTATCACTAGATTCTTTATTCTTTTTAACAGCAACAACCTTGGAAGATTGAACTGGTTTAGCAGTGGTATCCTTGAAATATATTGAAAATGTTAGTATCACATTATAAAGACAGAATAATGAAGCCTCAGTTTTCATATAACTAGTAGACTGATACCTCCTCAGAGTCAGAATCAGAACTTTCACCGGATTCTGCCACTTTCTTGGCTGCTGGTTATTTAGTGGCCATATCCTGCAAACGGTTTTCCAGTTAGGACTAAGAAATATGAGTACTCCACAGAATTAAACGACAAGATAAGGGGAATGGTAAGTGCAAGAAATATGTTTTATGCTTTTGTACTCAATTATCTCACATAGACATGCATTGCTAGAAATATGATTCTTACCTCATATGATGAATCGTCAGAATCACTGTCAGAGCCGTCCAATTCCTGGTTTTTCTTTTGTCCAGTAGCAACCGCATAATTCTTCACTTCAGTAGCTGGCTTCTGAAAACCAATGAAGTGAAACGTGGTGAAATCAGGCAAAAAGATAATTAAAAATGCTATTAAAAGTCGGTAAGTAAATGAATACCTCAAAGTCAGAGCTTTCAGAATCAGAACTTTCATTGGATTCTTCAATCTTCTTGGCTGCTGCTAGTGCTTTAGCGGGAAGCATATCCTGCATACATTGCTACACTCAAGACTAACAAAATATTGCTGGTGCAGACTAGCACTACTCCGCAAAATTTAAACCATGATAGCAACAATGGGAAGTATGAGACCGAGCACACGGAGTACTCACTATCTCAGATATATGAGGTACAAACTTGCTATCCTCATCTGATTCATTATTCATATTACGGTGCTAGGTGGTTGAGTTCAGAACTGAGTGTACCCATATGTTATGTTCATATTTTCGGAAAATAAGATCAGCTCAAGTTCATTAATAGTTTGTTTGGGTGCAATAATGAGCAGCTGTATAGGATCACCAAAGCATAAGATATTTGCAAGAGGCAAAAACTAACCGTCCAGCACCGCGTTTGCCACATCAGTTGCCTCCGCACGAGTAGGCCTTAGGTTTGTCCGTCATACTGTCCACAACACGAGTAACAACAGCATGCTTTCCATGCACTTGTGCATAGCAGACTTCTGAAATAATAAGAACACCTAAAGAACGAACAAAGTAGTATTCAATAGAGACCCTTGATTTTTATTTTAAAAAAGAGCAAATCTAACTAAAGCACATAAAATCATCACTAAGCTTCATGCACATGGGAAAAATAGATGTTAATCAAGCAAAATGCCTTAACAACTGCCAAGGGCACTCACAATGCTTGGCTGTTAGCACGTTATCATAGTAAAAATACTAATGTGGCACTGTAATAATTAAGAAAGAACGAGAGTGGAGCTGTATATTCATATAGATACGGCTCTTAACTCGTTTTCTTGCACTCCATTTCTTTAATTTTCTTGACAAGGCAATATCATTTAGATACGACCCTTAAGAAACAATGCATTGGAGTGATTCTCTCTAATTTTTTCACTACTAGGACGACATATTAAGAGATAATTGCATTGCGAAGGTTGAGATAACCAACCTTTTCAGGTGGCAGATCAATTCCAAGGTTTCTAGGATCTCGTCAAAATGGTTCAACCCCTGCAAGGAATAAGGAGTCAATAGGTGGTAAACAAAACAAAGTTGCTCAGGAATGTTGAAAGAATATCTTGAAAGTACCTCCACATTCTCAATTTTGGCAAAAAAACAGAGTTTGACTAAGATCACCTAACTTTGAGAGGAACTCCCGTGCCTATTGCAGGAAAAAAACTCTCAACGTTAGGAACATTTAAAGTATGAAATGCAAACAAACATGTGATACTATTCAACAAAATACAACAACAACAAAGCCTTTAGTCCCAAACAAGTTGGGGTAGGCTAGAGGTGAAACCCATAAGATCTCGCGACCAACTCATGGCTCTGCCACATGGATAGCAAGCTTCCACGCACCCCTGTCCGGAGCTAGTTCTTTGGTGATATTTGCCACCGATGTGGCGCGTCACTGAGAGGGTTACGCCCCAACGAGAATCTTTTGGGTTTCATCTCCATAAGAGTGGCTGAGTTTTTACGTTGGCTCGCCAAGCCTATCACAACCCTCCTCCTTTACCCGGGCTTGGGACTGGCTATGTTGAGACAACATAGGCGGAGTTTTGTTTCAGATATATCAATATAAAAAATTCAATCTATTGGGAAAGATGGCACTGTGAAGTATTACACTCTAAATATCGACAATGAGTTGCTTACTTGTTGCACATCTTCTGCATGCCTTGTATAAGAAAGAGAGAGAGAGGAAGTCAATCTTGTTTGGAGCACCCCATTTTTTCATAACCTGAAAGTGGTTCATGCTCATAAAGTCATATAATGGGTTACAGCAAGGAGCTCCAGTTTCACGAAAATAATATTTTTTTAACATGTAAAGTCTAGTCGCCAAGTTAATACAAGGAGTAAGAGAGATTCTTGGGAGGAGTTCCTTACATTTTTATCCTCATCAGACAGCGTGGGCATGTCGATATGGATCGAGCAGTGCAATGTGAATACATAATCACAAAAAAATCAGAAAAAAGAATAGTCAGTCAACACTAAACAAGCTAGTAGTAATAGGTGTGTTACCTATGATCGGGAACTACCAATACCAAGTTAGCATTGTGACGCCCCCGATTTGACCGTACACTAATCATGCACGCAAATGTGTACGATCAAGATCAGGGACTCACGGGAAGATATCACAACACAACTCTAAAACATAAATAAGTCATACAAGCATCATAATACAAGCCAGGGGCCTCGAGGGCTCGAATACAAGTGCTCGATCACAGACGAGTCAGCGGAAGCAACAATATCTGAGTACAGACACAGGTTAAACAAGTTTGCCTTAAGAAGGCTAGCACAAACTGGGATACAGATCGAACGAGGCGCAGGCCTCCTGCCTGGGATCCTCCTAACTACTCCTGGTCGTCGTCAGCGGCCTGCACGTAGTAGTAGGCACCTCCAGTGTCGTAGGTGTCGTCGTCGACGGTGGCGTCTGGCTCCTGGACTCCAGCATCTGGTTGCGACAACCATGTAGAAAGGAAAGGGGGAAAAGACGGAGAGAAGCAACCGTGAGTACTCATCCAAAGTACTCGCAAGCAAGGAGCTACACTACATATGCATGGGTATATGTGTAAAGGGCCATATCAGTGGTCTGAACTGCAGAATGCCAGAATAAGAGGGGGATAGCTAATCCTGTCGAAGACTACGCTTCTGGCCATCTCCATCTTGCAGCATGTAGAAGAGAGTAGATTGAAGTCCTCCAAGTAGCATCGCATAGCATAATCCTACCCGGCAATCCCCTCCTCGTCGCCCTGTTAGAGAGCGATCACCGGGTTGTATCTGGCACTTGAAAGGGTGTATTTTATTCAGTATCCGGTTCTAGTTGTCATAAGGTCAAGGTACAACTCCGGGTCGTCCTTTTACCGAGGGACACGGCTATTCGAATAGATAAACTTCCCTGCAGGGGCGCACCACATAACCCAACACGCTCGATCCCATTTGGCCGGACACACTTTTCTGGGTCATGCCCGGCCTCGGAAGATCAACACGTCGCAGCCCCACCTAAGCACAACAGAGAGGTCAGCACGCCGGTCTAAATCCTATGCGCGCAGGGGTCTGGGCCCATCGCCCTATGCACACCTGCACGTTGCGTACGCGGCCGAAAGCAGACCTAGCCTAGTGGCATTCCAGTCCAATCCGGCGCGCGCCACTCAGTCGCTGACGTCACGAAGGCTTCGGCTGATACCACGACGCCGGGATACCCATAACTACTCCCGCGTAGATGGTTAGTGCGTATAGACCAAATGGCCAGACTCAGATCAAATACCAAGAACTCGTTAAGCGTGTTATGTCGAAGTAACCGCGGACGCCGTCCAGGGCCAGGCCCACCTCTCACCTAGGCGGTCTCCACCTGCCCTGTCGCTCCGCCACAAAGATCCAATTGCGGGTACTCCTACGAGCCGACCCGACTTTAGTCACCACCTGTGTCATGTATAGAGTATATAAGTATATACCCGTGATCACCGCCCAGGTGATCACGGCCCGATAGTATAGCACAGCAGACGGACAAGAATGTAGGGCCACTGATGGAAAACTAGCACCCTATACTAAGCATGTAGGATTGCAGGTAAAGGTAACAATAGTAGAAGCAAGGGCAGGCTATGCATCAGTATAGGATTAACGGAAAGCAGTAACATGCTACACTACTCTAATGCAAGCAGTATAGAGAAGAATAGGCGATATCTGGTGATCAAGGGGGGGCTTGCCTGGTTGCTCTGGCAAGTAGGAGGGGTCGTCGACTCCGTAGTCGAACTGGGCAGCAGCAGCGTCGGTCTCGTAGTCTACCGGAGAGAAGAGGGGGGGAAGAAACAGTAAATACAATGCAAACATAAGCATGACGATGCGTGACATGACAATGAGCGGTGCTAGGTGTGCCCTAACGCGGCAGTAGGTGGTACCGGCGAAGGGGGGAACATCCGGGAAAGTATTCCCGATGTTTCGCGTTTTCGGACAGACGGACCGGAGGGGAAAAGTTCCATGTTTGCTATGCTAGAAACGTGTGGCTGACAAACGGGCTATGTATTCGGATTCGTCTCGTCGTTCTGAGCAACTTTCATGTACAAAGTTTTTCCATCCGACCTACGGTTTATTTTATATGATTTTTTAAAGATTTAATCATTTCCTGGAATTACTTAATTTAACAGAAAAGGAATATGACGTCAGCATGACATGATGATGACCTCAGCAGTCAACAGAGCGGTTGACCAGGTCAAACTGACCAGTGGGTCCTACCTGTCATAGATAGTGGACTAACAGAAGTTTAAACTAACTAAATTTAGATTAGTTAACTACTAGACCCCACCTGTCATTGTCTAATCAACTAAACTAATTAGTTTTAATTATTAAAATGTTTTAATTATAGGATTAAGCGGTGGGGCCCGCACGTCAGTGGCTGGGGTCTGCCCAGTCAGCAGTTGGCTGGGTCAACCCAGTCAACTGGGACCCACGGGGCCCACTGGCAGTGGCTCTGGGGTGGCCCCAGGCCAGCCACGTCGGCGGCCGGCGCCGGAGTTGGCTCCGGCGAGCCAAAACGCGGCGGAGGGTGCGGCCGTGCGTCGGGATTCGCCGGTCGGCGGCCAAAATGGGCGCGGGCGGGCGTGTTCGAACGAGGAGAGCCCGTCGCGTCGCGTGGTGAGGCCAGCCGGAGCTGGAGCTGCTGGAAACGGCGCCGGCGAGGAGCTAAGGCGGCGACGAGCTACGGGCCTCATCAGGGACGGCGCTACGGAGGAAGGTAGGACACGTGGGGGGCGTTCGGTCGAGAGCGAGGAGCTGCATCGAACCGTGGCGATGGCCGGGCTGGGGGTGGCCGTAGACGGCGCCGGCGTTGAGGTTGGCGGACGCCGGAGTCGGACGCGATGGGGAACGACTATGCTGGCCACGGTAGGACCAACAGATGGTTGCTCCGGGTTCCTACGGCGATGCTGAGCACGATGATGTGCTCAAGCGTGGGCTGTGGTAGCTGTGTGCGCGGCAGTGACATGGACGGCGGTGACGAGATACGGCGACGACGGTGAGGCGAGCTAGAGTTCGAGATCGAGCTCAGAGGAGAGGGGAAGGAAGCGCAGGCTCACAGTGCTCCTGCAGATGTGCTCAAGCGTGCTCGAGGAGGGCTCGGTGTGGCGGAATCGGCGGCGAAGCTCGTCGGAGCAGAGGAGGAAGACGGTGACGACGTGGGCGCTGCGGTGGCTCCGGGCTCCCACGCGTTGCGCCAGTCGAAGTAGCGGAGGGCGGTGATCCTCGGGGACACAGTGGGACTGCGGGAGGGGCACGGTGGCCGTGGCTAGGTCGCAGTCATGGCGATGGTGGCGTTCGGGCGAGGTGGGGAAGGGGATCGGAGAGGGAGGAGAAGTGGAACTGGGAGGGGGGCGTCGAGGGGGAGTGGAGCCAGGGGGCCAGGGGATGCAGGGCGTTGCCCTTATCCCTTCCCCGACGGGGACGGCGAGAGGGTTCGGCGGCGACCGGCGAGCGCGGTCTGTGGGTCGGGTGAACAGGGAGGAGGGAGGCGACCGGGGGAGGTGGGCTACTGGTTTGGGCCGCCCAGATGACTAAGGCCCAGGAAGGTCAGGGGGGGTTCCTTTTCTTCCTCTTTTTGCATTTCTATTTCTTTTATTTATTTATTTTCCTTTCTGTTTTAACTCAACTTAAGTATCTAGACATTTTCTAAAAATGTTTTTACTTCACCATAATTAACTATGCCTTATTTGGCACCCACCGAACATTTTTGTTTTGACTTTTGAAAACTTTGGGTGTTTGCCACTATTTAGAATTTAAATTTTGGAACGGTTTCGAATCATTGTGAGGTTAGCAACAGTAACAGAGGTGACGTGGCCTGATTAGCGTGGGATTACTGTAGCATGATTATCCGGGTGTTACAAATCTCCTCCACTACAAGAAATCTCGTCCCGAGATTTAGGAGGTAGTTGGAAACAGTGCGGGGTATTCATCACGCAGGCGATCCTCGCGTTCCCAAGTGGCCTCATCTTTAGAATGGTGCGACCACTGGACTTTGAGAAACTTGATCGCCTTCTGACGTGTGCGGCGTTCAGCTTGGTCGAGAATGCAGACCGGATGCTCCTTATAGGAGAGGTCCTGCTGCAATTCGGGCACTTCATGATCCACAGCTCGGATTGGGTCCTTGAAGCAACGGCGGAGCTGTGACACATGGAACACATCGTGAACCTGAGAAAGGTTCGGCGGTAGCTCCAGTTGGTATGCCACTTTTCCACGCCTTTCCAGAATAGTGAATGGTCCAATATATCGAGGAGCTAGTTTGCCCTTGATTCCAAAGCGGTGAGCACCCTTCATTGGTGTGACTCGAAGATAAGCCTTTTCGCCAGGTTGATAGACCATGTCTTTATGATGACGGTCATACTGACTCTTCTGACGTGATTGAGCAGTCTTGAGATTCTCACGAATAATGCGGACTTGTTCTTCGGCATGTTGGATAATATCCGGACCGAAGAGTGGACGTTCCCCCGTTTCTGACCAGTTCAGAGGGGTTCGGCACTTTCGTCCATATAACACTTCGAAGGGGGGCATCTTTAGACTAGCTTGATAGCTATTATTATAAGAGAACTCAGCATACGGGAGAGATTCCTCCCATTTCTTGCCGAAGGAAATAACACAAGCTCGAAGCATGTCTTCGAGAACTTGGTTGACGCGTTCAACTTGCCCTTGTGACTGAGGATGAAATGCAGTACTGAATGACAGATGAGTTCCCATAGCTTCTTGGAAACTTGCCCAGAATCTTGAAGTGAATAAGCTGCCACGGTCTGAGCTGATAACCAATGGAATACCGTGGAGTGAAACAATCCTGGACATATAGAGCGTTGCCAGCTGACTAGCAGTGATCGTTTCTTTGACCGCCAGGAAATGTGCAACTTTGGAAAGCCGGTCAATGACGACAAGAATAGCATCATTACCTTTCTGTGATTTGGGAAATCCACTGACGAAGTCCATCTCAACATGGTCCCATTTCCATTCAGGAATAGAGATAGGTTGCAGAGTTCCAGCAGGCCTTTGATGTTCTGCTTTGATACGACGGCAAACGTCACACTCAGCAACATAGCGAGCAATGTCTTGCTTCATATTAGACCACCAGAATCTCTGACGGATGTCTTGGTACATCTTTGTACTACCAGGATGGATACATAGAGGCGTATCATGAGCTTCTTTCATAACTTCCTGAGTCATATCCAGGTTTTTCTCTGCACATGGCACCACTAGGCGGCCCTTGAAGTACAAAGTGCCATCTTCAGCAATAGTGAAGAATGAGGGCTTTCCTTTTGCAAGGTAGCGCTTAATCTTGTGGGCTTCAAAGTCATATCCATGTATTCTCTTGATGGAGTCCAAGAGATCTGGTTCGACGGCCAGGGTATTGAGGGAACCCTGGGGAACAACACGGAGGTTCATCTTGCGAAACTCCTTAGGAGGGGGAGCGAGTGCACCCGGAGGAACAATATGGAGGTTCAGCTTCCTAAATTCTTCAACAAGCGAGCGCTGAACTTTGTGAACCTGGAGGTGGTTGCAGTAAGACTTGCGGCTCAAGGCATCAGCCATTACATTAGCCTTGCCTGGCATATAGGAAATACCCAAGTCAAAGTCTGCAACAAGCTCCATCCATCTCTGCTGACGGAGGTTCAGGTCTGGCTGGGTAAACAGATACTTCAGACTTTGGTGGTCAGTGAAGATCTCGCAACGATTACCAAGAAGGTAATGTCGCCACTGTTTCAGCGCATGAATGACAGCAGCAAGTTCGAGGTCGTGAACTGGGTAGTTCTCTTCGTGAGGGCGCAATTGCCGAGAGGCATAAGCAATCACTTTGCGGTCTTGCATTAGGACACAGCCTAATCCTTGACGGGAAGCGTCGCAGTAAATGACGAAGTCCTTCTTAGTATCAGGTGGAGCTAGAACTGGGGCAGAAGTCAACTTGTCTTTGAGTGCCTGAAAACTTTCCTAACATTTGTCTATCCATTGGAACTTGACGCCCTTATGCAACAGGTTAGTCAGAGGCCTGGCGATCTTGGAGAAGTTCTCGACGAATCGACGGCAATAGCTGGCGAGACCGAGAAAACTTCTGACTTGCTTAACGTTCTTGGGAGGAGTCCAATCAAGGATAGCCTGGACTCGTTCAGGGTTGACGGCAATACCATCCTTAGAGATGACATGCCCAAGATAGGTTACTTCAGGTAGCCAGAATTCACATTTGGAGAACTTGGCATATAGTTGATGCTCTCGTAGCTTTTCCAGCACAAGTCGAAGATGTTCAGCATGTTCTTCTTCGTTCTTGGAAAATACCAGGATATCATCCAGATAAACCATGACGAACTTGTCAAGGTAATCCATGAATATATAGTTCATCAGACGAGAGAAGGTGGCTGGAGCATTGGTTAAACCGAAAGACATGACGGTGTACTCGTATGAACCATATCGAGTCACGAAGGCGGTCTTTGGGATATCCTCTTCGCGAACACGGATCTGGTGGTATCCCAACCTCAAGTCGAGCTTAGAGAACACTGATCAACCCGCCAGTTGATCATACAGATCATTGATCCGAGGAAGAGGGTATTTATTCTGAATGGTAGCTTGGTTTATAGGACGGTAGTCTTGAACTAATCGGTTTGTCCCATCCTTCTTCTTGACAAAGAGAGAAGGTGCTCCCCAAGGAGAGCAACTTGGGCGAATGAATCCTTTGCGAAGAGATTTGTCGATTTCCTCCTTAAGCTCAAGGAGTTCATGCGGCAACATCTTGTAGGGTCGCTTGGCTATAGGAGTGGTGCCTGGTTTCAAGTTGATGATGAATTCGACAGCTCTAGCAGGGGGAATCCCTGGAAGTTCTTCAGGGAAGACGTCGAGGAATTCACGCACGACGGGAATGTTTTCAATGCCCTCGAGTGGTGCGGCGTTCAAGGCATTCAATGCATAGAGCCTGGCCTCGGCATTTTGCACCAGATGAGCTTGGTAAGCAACTATTTCATCTGAAGGGTGAAGTAGATGAACGGTCTTAGTGGCGCAAACTATAGAAGCAGTATGCGCTTTCAGCCAATCCATCCCCAAAATGAGGTCGATGTTAGACGACTTCAGGATAATGGGAGAGGCATAGAATTCCAGCCCTTCGATTTCCACGGGGACATCGATGCCAACCAGGGAGGTTTGACACTGTCCCACGGGGGTTTTGACCAATACCGAGGTGTTCATCTCCTCACATTTAACGTCGTGCTTGTATGCAAAATCTTCGGACATGAATGAATGCGATGCACCTGTATCAAATAAAACGGATGCTGGTACTGAATTTACGAGGAGTGTACCCATCACAGTAGTAGGCTGGTCTTGAGCTTCGTTGAGATCAACGTGGTTGGCATGAACACGACCATAAGACTTGGCCTTGTTGCTGCGAGGCTGGTTGCTTCCATGGCCAGTTGCTGGAAGGGCCAGTTGATTCTGGTTCTGGTTGCATTCTCTAGCACGGTGTCCTGGTTGACCACACCTGAAGCACAAGCCATTATTGGGAGTGGGAACAGGAGCTTGGGGCGGTGGAGCTAGAAGTCTTGACTGCCTAGATGGTGGTGGAGGCAGACGAGGTGCAGCATAGGTCTGCCTTGGGGCAGATGCATTTGGACGGTACATGCTGTTCGGGATCCATATCTTACGCTTCTATGAGGGCGGGCCCGAAGATGAGCCTGTGTCACGGTTGCGCCTGTGAGGGCTCTGGTATTCCTGCAGACCAGTTTCGACATTGATGGCCTTGTTCACCAAGGTGGCGAAATCAGCAAAGTCATGCACTAGAAGTGCGAGCTTGTTGTCAGCTTGAAGGCCATCACGGAACTTCTCCTGTCTGCGTGCATCAGTTGCAATGTCCTCTTCAGCATAGCGAGACAAGTCCAGAAACTCCCGCTGATAAGCTTCAACAGTTTTGTTGCCTTGGGTGAGGTTGCGGAACTCACGCTTCTTCCGGTCCATGACTCCCTGAGGAATGAAGCGGGCACGGAAAGCAGCTTGGAAGTCTGGCCAGGTGATGATTGTTCCAGCTGGCAGAGTACGCCTGTGGCTGTCCCACCATTGAGCTGCGGGTCCCTTCAGAAAGAAGGAAGCAAAGTTGACATAGCTGGCAGGGGCTACATTGGCAGACTCCATCTCATAGGTGATGTCACAGAGCCAGTCATCAGCATCCAGAGGCTGAGTTGAGCTGCGGTACACAGTTGGATTGAGGCGCATGAATTCCTGCAGAGTTACTAGGGTTGGTTGCTGGTCCATATTGGGGCGAGGAAACTGAGCCATCATATTTTCCATGAATTGGCGGTTCAGTTCAAACTGTTGGATCATACCAGCCATGTACTCAGGTGGTGGTGGGGCATTGCCACCACTACCACGACCACCTGGTCTAACCATCCTGCTAATATATAACAGGGGTAGTTCAGCATTGAGAAATTTGCAAAGACAAGAATCATTCATGATGAAACATGCATAATGAAAGGAGCACGATAGCTACTACATAGTAGTCGGCATAACTTACAAAAGGGGTCATGCATAGAGTTCAGTACACAGAGTTCAGTACATAGACTAAAACAACATAGGCGGCACACAGGCTCGCGGCGAATGCATCTAACACTAATAAGCAAGCCTACATCAGTCCCAAGAGGTACTGTGGAGGTAGGTGTAGCCTGAAAGCTGGTAGTGTCGCATCGGGAACTCCACATCAGCAACCTGGGGTCCGCGAATACTCTGGTGCAGAACCTGACGCTCAGGTGGCAGAAGAGGTCCAAGTGCGGGAGAGTGGCCTCCCACATCTGGCCAGCCGACACCCTGGGGCATCACAGTCCTGGCTGGGTAGATCGCAGAACGGGGCAGCTCCCTAGATCGGACAAAGGGGTGCAGCAGCGTCAGAGCACGGTAAAGGTGCTGACGGGTGGTGTACAACTCGTGGCGAAGAGCTCGGTTAGCTCGATCCAGCCCATCAGCATGCAGAACCAGGTTCTGATGGTAGAAGGGCTCTCGGGTGACAGTGGAGTAGGCAGCAGTATAGTATCCCTCCGCACCAACATCAGATGCGATAGCAATGTGCCTGAAAGGGGAGGTGTCCAACTCCCGATACTCTCCACGAAGACGTGTCAGAGCAGCATAGGCAGCATCGGGGACAGCCATATCGATGGTCACTCCAACACCATGAGCGGTGTGCAGCACAGTAGTGGAGTCATACTCCCGCGAGTAGAGGTGGACGATGGCACGGTACTGCTCCTGGTTAAAGTCCTGGTACTCCTCGTAGACGGTGTACTCAGGGTGCCAGCAATAACCCAGATAGGTCATCATCTCAGCTAGCACAGCAGGTGATCCCGAGGCACCAATGGTCGTCGTGTGGCGCACGACCTGCCTCGTGGGTTCCATCTGCAAGCAAAGACGTTTCAAAGGAGTCAAATGACAGTGTGTGAATTGTTCAAAATACTATTCTAAGAAACAACTATGGCTTATCCAACTTTAGGGTGAATGCGGTCACGGGATCCTAGTGTTAGAGTTAGTAAATTCGTTTAACCCGAGTAGAAGAGAGTTCAGAGTCCCAGAGTAAAGGTCGAGGAGTAAAAGATCCTAGTACCACCCAATGGCGACGTGGGCCCGTAAGACACATAGCCATGTTAGTAAAAGTTTTGTAATGTCTAGACTCGACTTCGGCCAAGGAGTGTGGAAAGGGGGATTCCTACAGGCAGTCGGCTCTAATACCAACTTGTGACGCCCCCGATTTGACCGTACACTAATCATGCACGCAAATGTGTACGATCAAGATCAGGGACTCACGGGAAGATATCACAACACAACTCTAAAACATAAATAAGTCATACAAGCATCATAATACAAGCCAGGGGCCTCGAGGGCTCGAATACAAGTGCTCGATCACAGACGAGTCAGCGGAAGCAACAATATCTGAGTACAGACACAGGTTAAACAAGTTTGCCTTAAGAAGGCTAGCACAAACTGGGATACAGATCGAACGAGGCGCAGGCCTCCTGCCTGGGATCCTCCTAACTACTCCTGGTCGTCGTCAGCGGCCTGCACGTAGTAGTAGGCACCTCCAGTGTCGTAGGTGTCGTCGTCGACGGTGGCGTCTGGCTCCTGGACTCCAGCATCTGGTTGCGACAACCATGTAGAAAGGAAAGGGGGAAAAGACGGAGAGAAGCAACCGTGAGTACTCATCCAAAGTACTCGCAAGCAAGGAGCTACACTACATATGCATGGGTATATGTGTAAAGGGCCATATCATTGGTCTGAACTGCAGAATGCCAGAATAAGAGGGGGATAGCTAATCCTGTCGAAGACTACGCTTCTGGCCATCTCCATCTTGCAGCATGTAGAAGAGAGTAGATTGAAGTCCTCCAAGTAGCATCGCATAGCATAATCCTACCCGGCAATCCCCTCCTCGTCGCCCTGTTAGAGAGCGATCACCGGGTTGTATCTGGCACTTGGAAGGGTGTATTTTATTCAGTATCCGGTTCTAGTTGTCATAAGGTCAAGGTACAACTCCGGGTCGTCCTTTTACCGAGGGACACGGCTATTCGAATAGATAAACTTCCCTGCAGGGGCGCACCACATAACCCAACACGCTCGATCCCATTTGGCCGGACACACTTTTCTGGGTCATGCCCGGCCTCGGAAGATCAACACGTCGCAGCCCCACCTAAGCACAACAGAGAGGTCAGCACGCCGGTCTAAATCCTATGCGCGCAGGGGTCTGGGCCCATCGCCCTATGCACACCTGCACGTTGCGTACGCGGCCGAAAGCAGACCTAGCCTAGTGGCATTCCAGTCCAATCCGGCGCGCGCCACTCAGTCGCTGACGTCACGAAGGCTTCGGCTGATACCACGACGCCGGGATACCCATAACTACTCCCGCGTAGATGGTTAGTGCGTATAGACCAAATGGCCAGACTCAGATCAAATACCAAGAACTCGTTAAGCGTGTTATGTCGAAGTAACCGCGGACGCCGTCCAGGGCCAGGCCCACCTCTCACCTAGGCGGTCTCCACCTGCCCTGTCGCTCCGCCACAAAGATCCAATTGCGGGTACTCCTACGAGCCGACCCGACTTTAGTCACCACCTGTGTCATGTATAGAGTATATAAGTATATACCCGTGATCACCGCCCAGGTGATCACGGCCCGATAGTATAGCACAGCAGACGGACAAGAATGTAGGGCCACTGATGGAAAACTAGCACCCTATACTAAGCATGTAGGATTGCAGGTAAAGGTAACAATAGTAGAAGCAAGGGCAGGCTATGCATCAGTATAGGATTAACGGAAAGCAGTAACATGCTACACTACTCTAATGCAAGCAGTATAGAGAAGAATAGGCGATATCTGGTGATCAAGGGGGGGCTTGCCTGGTTGCTCTGGCAAGTAGGAGGGGTCGTCAACTCCGTAGTCGAACTGGGCAGCAGCAGCGTCGGTCTCGTAGTCTACCGGAGAGAAGAAAGGGGAAGAAACAGTAAATACAATGCAAACATAAGCATGACGATGCGTGACATGACAATGAGCGGTGCTAGGTGTGCCCTAACGCGGCAGTAGGTGGTACCGACGAAGGGGGAACATCCGGGAAAGTATTCCCGATGTTTCGTGTTTTCAGACAGACGGACCGGAGGGGAAAAGTACCATGTTCGCTATGCTAGGAACGTGTGGCTGACAAACGGGCTACGTATTCGGATTCGTCTCGTCGTTCTGAGCAACTTTCATGTACAAAGTTTTTCCATCCGAGCTACGGTTTATTTTATATGATTTTTTAAAGATTTAATCATTTCCTGGAATTACTTAATTTAACAGAAAAGGAATATGACGTCAGCATGACGTGATGATGACCTCAACAGTCAACAGAGCGGTTGACCAGGTCAAACTGACCAGTGGGTCCTACCTGTCATAGATAGTGGACTAACAGAAGTTTAAACTAACTAAATTTAGATTAGTTAACTACTGGACCCCACCTGTCATTGTCTAATCAACTAAACTAATTAGTTTTAATTATTAAAATGTTTTAATTATAGGATTAAGCGGTAGGGCCCGCACGTCAGTGGCTGGGGTCTGCCCAGTCAGCAGTTGACTCAACCCAGTCAACTGGGACCCACGGGGCCCACTGGCAGTGGCTCTGCGGTGGCCCCAGGCCAGCCACGTCGGCGACCGGCGCCGGAGTTGGCTCCGGCGAGCCAAAACGCGGCGGAGGGTGCGTCGGGATTCGCCGTTCGGCGGCCAAAATGGGCGCGAGCGGGCGTGTTCGAACGAGGAGAGCCCGTCGCGTCGCGTGGTGAGGCCAGCCGGAGCTGGAGCTGCTGGAAACAGCGCCGGCGAGGAGCTAAGGCGGCGACGAGCTACGGGCCTCGTCGGGGACGGCGCTACGGAGCAAGGTAGGACACATGGGGGGGCGTTCGGTCGAGAGCGAGGAGCTGCATCGAACCGTGGCGATGGCCGGGCCGGGGTGGCCATAGACGGCGCCGGCGTCGAGGTTGGCGGACGCCGGAGTCGGACGCGATGGGGAACGACTATGCTGGCCACGGTAGGACCAACAGATGGTTGCTCCGGGTTCCTACGGCGATGCTGAGCACGATGATGTGCTCAAGCGTGGGCTGCGGTAGCTGTGTGCGCGGCGGTGACATGGACGGCGGTGACGAGATACGGCGACGACGGTGAGGCGAGCTAGAGCTCGAGATCGAGCTCAGAGGAGAGGGGAAGGAAGCGCAGGCTCACAGTGCTCCTGCAGATGTGCTCAAGCGTGCTCGAGGAGGGCTCGGTGCGGCGGAATCGGCAGCGAAGCTCGTCGGAGCAGAGGAGGAAGACGGTGACGACGTGGGCGCTGCGGTGGCTCCGGGCTCCCACGCGTTGCGCCAGTCGAAGTAGCGGAGGGCGGTGATCCTCGGGGACACAGTGGGACTGCGGGAGGGGCACGGTGGCCGTGGCTAGGTCGCAGTCATGGCGATGGTGGCGTTCGGGCGAGGTGGGGAAGGGGATCGGAGAGGGAGGAGAAGTGGAACTGGGAGGGGGGCGTCGAGGGGGAGTGGAGCCAGGGGGGCCAGGGGATGCAGGGCGTCGCCCTTATCCCTTCCCCGACGGGGACGGCGAGAGGGTTCGGCAGCGACCGGCGAGCGCGGTCGCTGGGTCGGGTGAACAGGGAGGAGGGAGGCGACCGGGGGAGGTGGGCTACTGGTTTGGGCCGCCCAGATGACTAAGGCCCAGGGAGGTCGGGGGGTTCCTTTTCTTCCTCCTTTTGCATTTCTATTTCTTTATTTATTTATTTTCCTTTCTGTTTTAACTCAACTTAAGTATCTAGACATTTTCTAAAAATGTTTTTACTTCACCATAATTAACTATGCCTTATTTGGCCCCCACCGTACATTTTTGTTTTGACTTTTGAAAACTTTGGGTGTTTGCCACTATTTAGAATTTAAATTTTGCAGCGGTTTCGAATCATTGTGAGGTTAGCAACAGTAACAGAGGTGACGTGGCCTGATTAGCGTGGGATTACTGTAGCATGATTATCCGGGCGTTACAAGCATACATGATTATTCGTCAAGATACGAGCTCACATTCAACAAACAACAATCAATCAACAAACAACAATCAATCGTGCCACAACAGTGTAAAACACAAGTTATACAACCAATCATTCAACAAAGCATACAAGCCACACCATCAAGCAAATGCAATATTCACAGAGTCACACACACACAGTCAAGCCAGACATATTCACCATCAAGCCACAGTCACACACACAGAGAATGGAGCACTTGCACACAAGAAACAGACATAGATAGGGGCACAACAGAGAAAGCTATACAGAAATTCCAGAACTTGAATGAGTAAACTGATTTCTCTAGAGCTGTGAGGGTGATTCAGATAAAGCTATAAAGAAATTCAAGCACTGTGAAGTAGCAGCAACACGAGGAATTATATGGTTTTGCACTCTAGTAAAACTTTCTGCCTAAGCCCCTGAATACACATAACAATATATGCGAACACAAGCAAAGCATGACAAGAATTAAGCAATTGAGAAGAACATAAGCAGTAACACCCTGAACATCCAACAAGTAGAATAAGAATCGACATAGGGCCAACAATCCAATTTCAATCAGAATAAGCGATCTGGACAACGCAGCGTTTGAGATCTGAACATCCATCAAGTAGTATCAAAGGGCGGATGCGTTTGAGATATGAAAGAAAGTAACCGACGAACAGCGCAGGTGATGAAACAGAGGAACCGATCTGAACGAGCGTGATAAACCGTAATCCAATTTCAAAAGCAAACGCGAACATCTGCCCGACGCGAACAAGAAACGCAGGAACGTGAGTGCCTCTCAGATAACAGAAGCGCACGCAGAAGTTTCTCAAACAAACTTGCTAGTTCGCAAACCAGACGACCCAAACCGACCGCTCGCTCGCTCGCTTCCTCCATGGATACCCCGACGAGACGTCACGAAGAACACGCGAGAGCATCGGTGTAACGAACCCAGCAGCAACACAGGGGATCGAGCAGAATCAAATCAGACACGATTGCAAACGGACTACAGCGAGAACGAGCTAGCAGAATCAGAGGCGATTCTATCTAAGCTGACGACGGCGAGGACAAGCAGAATCAAATGAACCGGACGCGATTTCTAATCTAAACGAACTACAGCGAGGACGAGCAGAATCGAATGAACCGGACGCGATTTCTAATCTAAACGAACTACAGCGAGGACGAGCAGAATCGAATGAACCGGACGCGATTTCTAAACGAACGAGAGCGAGGCCGAGCAGAATCGAAAGAACCAGACGCGATTTCTGAACGAACGACGGCGAGGACGAGCAGAATCGAAAGAACCAGACGCGATTTCTGAACGAACGACAGCGAGGACGAGCAGAACCAAATAAATCAAGAACCCCGCGGATGAGCAAAACCAAATCTGATTCTTCTAATCCGAACGGACGAATCGAGCGAGGATGAGCGAGATAGAACCAGGCGCGAGAGGAGGCGAGGCACCAGTCGAGGACGAATCGAGGCGAGAGGCATGGCGCGGACAAAGAGAGAGGGAGTGGCCCGGACGAAGAGAGGAGGAGCTGGCCGGCCAAAGGGCGCGCCTTTATAGCCGGGGCAGAGGCGGTTGCGGCAGCCGGCGCCTTGTTCTTGCCGGACACGGCTTCGGCGAGGTGGCGTGCGTGGCGTGGCGGCGGATATAGAAGGAAAGTGGAGCTGGTGGGTAGCCGTTGGGGCTGGATCCGGAGCGGGTGGGCAGGACGAGGTCGGCGGCGGCGCTTCCGTCTCCGTCCCAAATTGGGGACGGACAGGGAAATTGGTACTCGGGACAGGGAAACTTCCAAATTTGTTCTTTTTTACTGCTAAAAAAAATGTGTTCGGGTTAGAAAAATGCTACTACTACTGCCAAAAAAGAAAAGGAATAAAAACGCCACGTTCATAGGTGCTACAGGGAACGAAAACATTCACAATGTACTGCTCATTTCGTTAGCACCAACTTAAGTGTCAATTTTATTTTATTTTTGCCCGGCTAGAATAGCTAAGGCACGTATTCGAGTTGATCGAAAACCCGTCTCACCCGATAGTGTGCGCAGGGTGTGAACCCTAACTTCCACCGCTTCCCTCCCCCTCCTCGCCTCTCCTCCCCTTCGCCGCCGTCGGGCAAAGCCCAGTCGTTGTAGGCGGCAGCAGGGACGGAGGGCTAGGTCGTGGCAGCCTACACCGACTAGGCTTTGGTTGCTCCTCGAGGTCGTCCGTGGATCTGGCTGGCCTTGGTTGCTCCTTGCGGCTCCGGTGGGTGGAGGGCTAGGTCGTGGCAGGGGTCTCCCCTTGCCTCGGTCTGGTTCGGCCGTCGCAGGGTGGCTACATCGGTCGGCGGGTCAGCCGCTACGGCTTGCACGGCGGCGGTTGGCAGCAGGTTGCGGGTGCCGGTGGTGCCTTTCTTCTTCCGCCGGCGGTGTAGGATGCTCATGCGGCGGAGATGGCCAGGACTGGGAGCTCGTGCTAGGGCGGATCAGTTTTGGGTCCAGGACGGGTCGGATCTCTGCTCCAGATAGATGATGGTGGGCCCAATCCGGGTGGTGCCCGCGACCGAAGAGGTCCCTCTGCTCGTGGGTACGGTGGTTGATGGTGGTGGTCGGGACATCGCGAGTCCATCGGGCAGATCGGTGTTGAAGACCACAGACATGGCATCGTGCGAGCATGCTCGACGGCGACCATCGGCAGTGACGGAACTCCTCAGCTTCAAATAGTGCAAAGGAAATCCCAAATATTTCAAGGGAAAAGTCCCAATTTTAACACAGAAAAATTGTGAAAGCAACTTGGAAGAAGCATCATCAAGATTAACACTCAACAAATCACACTTATCGTAATTAATCTTCATACTAGTTATTTCGTCAAAACAAGAAAGCAACCACTTTAAATTTTTAGCGCATTCAAGATTAGGATCAAAGAAAAGCACCGTATCAGCAGCATATTGAAGACTGACTAAGCTATCAGGTACTATATAAGGAACAATCCCAGAAATAACATTAGTTCTGACAGCTTTCGCTAACATCCTAGAGAACTCATTAGCCACAAGGTTGAACAACATGGGGGAGAATGGGTCCCCTTGTTTCAAGCCTTTCCCACCAACACAATAAGGTCCATTGGTGTCATTAATACAGACACTAAAGGAGCTATTTTGGATGATGGACAAGACCCACCTAATCCACTTATTGCCAAACCCTCTAGAGGTCAGCATCTCCACCAAGAAATCCCAGTTAAACCTATTTTAAGCTTTCTCGTAATATAATTTGAGGATAACCCCAGGCTTGCCAGAGTTATGTAGTTCATAGATGGCCTTGGGCTGTGACCACACTTTTTAGAATGAATCTTCCTCGGACAAACGCAGACTGACACGGAGAAAGTAATCTTTGTCCCACAGGTGACACTCTATTAGCCATAGCTTTGCTAAAGATTTTTATAGAGCAATTACTAAGGTATATTGGCCTGAATTTCTTCATATCCTTAGCATCGGGTTCCTTAGGGATCAATGTGACAATAGCATAGTTGAGCCTCTGGATATCTAGAGAGCCATCCTCAAAATCCCGAACCAAGGCCATGAAATCCTTTTTGATTAAATCCTAGAAAGTTTGGTAAAACAGGAAAGAGAGGCCATCAGGGCCAGGGGCTCCATTAGCATACGGGCCCATAATGGCCTCTTTGATTTCCTCCTGAGAAAAGGGGTTTTCTAAACTAACATTTTCTTCTTGGAATACCATTTCATCCTCAAACCAAAAATGGTCACTTAAATGAATATTCGGCTTAGGTTCGTATCCAAATAAGTTTTTATAAAAATTAGTGGCAACCTCCAACATATCTTTAGTACAATTGACATGGCCATCTAGGTTGTTCAAAACCGAAAGGTGATTTTTTTTCTCCGACGTTGATTTGCCACAGCATGAAAATAAGCCGTATTCGTATCCCCTTCTAGAATTTTTTTAATCTCTAGACCTCTGCCACATCGCAGTTTCTTCTTTTTTTTCCAGATATCACTCAGCTCCTCTTTGTTCTCTTTCATTCTGAGGATATCCTCAGGAGAAGATCTGTTTTGCTCAGAGAAAACATCCAAAATATCAAGTTCTTGGATTAGTTCTCTTTTCTTCCTCTTCATAGCTTTCTCCATATTTATACTCCACCCTCACCTTTTGTCTGGACAACTTAGTTTTAAATTGCCATGTGTCAATAGCTGAATCAAAAGGATAGGGGGTATTCCAGATTTTATGCACCGGAGTAATAAACTCAGGGTGACTAAACCACAATTTTTCAAATCTAAACAATCTAGAAGTAGGAGTGTTGTTTTCTCCGGTATCGAAAAGAAGGGGAGAGTGGTCACTGCATACTCTAGGTAAAGCACATAGGGTGGTAAGAGGGAAATGGGCATCCCAATTAGTGGAAGAAAAAAATCCTATCAATGGTAGCAAAGAGAGTGTTGTCCTGATTATTACTCCAGATAAAAACCTTGTTAACCAGTTTTGTTTTCATAAGGCCCCATTTGTTGATCCAATCATTGAACATGGGTCCAGAGAAGAACTCCATCACATACAATGCTTTCTTGCTGTCTTATTGCATGTCCATGGTGTACATTTTGCACAAACCACCAAAGGCAAGTCACCAACTCTTTAAATTGTGTGCTTAACGTATGACTTGAATATCCCATACACTTGCTCTGATAACACTGATATGGCTTAACTGAATTTTATTATCAATAACAGAATTATAGATCTAAATGCTAGTATCTAGAAGTTAGAATGCTATGCGTTCTGAGTAGAACCTATGCCAGATTTTTTTAGTGTATCTCAGATGAATATGCCTAACCAACCATAACTTTGTACACTTTTGTACTAACTTCAGTTGTACTCCTACCTTTCAACACTAAGAAACAATATTTGTACTGGATAATATTGATGGGTCTCTCCCCTCCTATTATCCTATCTCCATCCAGCATTTTGACAAGTTCATCGAGGAGCACTTCACTTGCCGCGTCCGTGCATCCTGGAAGCCTGCGAAGTGTACCTCCGCGGTCATGCCCACGACAGCATGTACATATCAGAACCCTGACATACATGAAGAACGGCCAAGAGGGACCATTCTTCGTTTCACTTTATTAATCATGAACCCTAACATACATTTAGCTGAAACCAATCTTACCAGATTGGACGCACAAACTAGAGGCAAAGATACATGTCCATCAACACATTTATTTGTTTGAATATCACCGAGCTAACTTACAATAACGAACATGAACGCAATTATTCATGCACTCATGTGCATGCTTGTAATTCAATCGCCAAGCCAGGTGGGCAATTCGGAGTGCATGTTGGGCAATTTTCTTGGCATCCCTTAAGGTTGCGCCAACAAGGCGCTTAATTTGCCCGGACGTGAGACAGCAGTAGTAGCACCCTTTGGAATCGGTTTCTCTACTGGGATCGTCGCAGTTCCTTGGGATGCACATTTTCACGTTGATTTTGCCTTCATGTAACGGTGAATCATGATATTGGTAGCCTATCAAATACACAATAGATGCAGTGTTCCTTAGTGCACAGTGTGGCAATTGTTTTCTTCAGACAATGAACAGAACAGTAAGAATGCAGTATATGTATTTTAGTTTTTTTTGGAAAAGGAGGCTTACCCCCGGCCTCTGCATATGAGGGATGCACGCGGACATATTATTAAAAAATGAGGTTTGAAACAAACAAGGTCTTATCTCCATTACAGCTCGCAAGAGGAGCGAAAATAAAAAAGAGCACTCAAAGCCACAACCGGCATGGACAAAAGAATAGAACACTAAACACCTATTCTATTAAGAGACCGCCACCCAAACCGGTTGAATATATCCCGTGCTACCATCTCCCATTGGATGCACCCAGTAACCAAAGGCTCCCTGGACTCCATATGAGTGAGTAAGGACCACATACCGATCCAAGCAGTAGCTCTGAAGATGACCTGCAAGAATGTTAGAGAATGTTGTCTGTTAAAGATCATATCATTTCTGCAGTTCCATATAGCCCAAAGAAGCGCACATATTCCAATCCGAATACGAGACGCAGTAAGTAGATCGATTCCAGCTAGCCAGGTCCCAAATAAACCTTCAATGCTAGTTGGTGGATTAATGTTAAAGGCTATATGTATCGTTCGCCAAAGTAATCTCGCGAGGGGACATTTTATGAATAAGTGTTGTATTGTTTCATCATGAACACAAAAACACCGCGAACTACCAACCCACCGTCGCTTTATCAAATTATTCTTGGTGAGGATCACTTGCTTGTGGTCAAACCACATAAAAAATTTAATACGCAAGGGAACCTTCACTTTCCAAATATGTAGGGATCTTGGGATTGGGCCAGAATTAATGAGATCCATATACAAAGATTTTACCGTAAACACACCGTTTCTGGTTAGTTTCTAGTTGAAAGGAATCAGGTTGATCGGATAGTTTTTTTTTTGAGGAACTGACAGACTGTACTGCCGATATATTAAGGAGGAGTGAAAAAGTGCTACAAATGTAAGGTTACAGACCAGGTTTTTAGTGCCCTCCACCAGGTTCGGAAAAGAGAAAATCAATCAGGTTCGGGTTCTGGGCTGTTTTCCACATCTGATCGGATAGTTGAACTTCCATTAACCGCCTAATCAAGTGTAGCCAGGAATTCCAACATTCCCCGACTAAAGAACTCCTAAACTGTATATTTAAGGGCACCTCTTATAAAATATTGGCCACGTAATCTTCCTTACGTTGTATAATATTATATAAGATGGGGTATTGTAGTGCTAGAGGCTCGTCCCCTAACCACATATCCTCTCAAAATTTTGTTGCCAACACAGAATTTGGCCTGAGGAAAGATGCTTACATTGTCCAACTACTGCGAGATACCCGATAAGCAGAAGAGTAATCAGCCTGCTCCCCTTCATAGCTGTTCTTCACCTCTTTTCCTGAACTAATGAACCATGGGAGAGTTAGATCCAGGTAATGGTCATGCCCCCTCTCAACTTCTGTAGAAGCTACAGTACTATAATATCTTGGCTAAAAGAAAGACTGGCAAATTCAGTACATGACCGGCAAGTGAGAAATGCCTGTGCTAACACTTGGCAGATCGCACGACTATAGCGCGCATATACAGATCAAGTTCTTAACCCGAAAGTCCTATTCTGAGCTCGAGCTCAGATGGACCTGTTATCCCAGCCGTTGTCTGGCGCTAAGATTCGCATGAGAAGATGTATTTTACTGCGTATTGTGAGTAGTATGGGATGCTTTTTCACAGACTAGGGCCCACTCACCAACCGCATTTATTGGGACGTCCATCAACCAGCACTAGCCGGCTCAGATGGACACTAGCGTTGTGGTCCACGGCTCAACTGTTACACACCCAACGGTGGCTTCCAGCGAACATTTTTTTAATATACATGCACTGCATCCACCGCACACACCCATGCTCTGGAAGATTCACTTTTCTTCCTCGCAGCCTCAGGAAGTGCCGCCACCGATCTCTTGCCCTGACTATCTCGACAAGGTGGTCACCTTCGCCTCGCGCGCCGGAGCTCGCTTCTACAAATGCGTCAGGAAAGATGTAAGCGCCCATTTGCCACGAAGAACAATCTTTTGGAGCTTGGATCTCCACTCCGTGTCTGAAATTAGAATCCATGCAGGCTGAGCTATGCGGGTTCATTAGATCCACGGACACGTACCTGCCGGAGCTGACTCACGCAGGGCTGATGCAGCCGTCGGCTCCCCTTGAGCAGAGATACATGCGAGACCACAACTTCGACCACGGCAGCCAGGCGGAGATTCAGCCACCACATGTGCGCATGCAGCCACAGGTGCAGCAGCCGAGCCTCCCCTGTGCCGCGCCTCCATGCTGCTCTTGGCCGGAACCAACTTCATCCTCGTCCTGCCAGCTAATCCAACCCTAGTCCTGCATGACAAATCAGCAAACTGATTACACATCATGGCCGAGACTGTTCGTTTGTAGTGGAACACATATACTTAACACATTTCTTTCATCATACTTCTGCACAATCATGGAAATTTCAAAACATACTCGAAAAACATTACAATTAAACCTATTTTTTGGGCAAATGACTCCTGAAAAGCTCACCGGATATTCTTCACACAAAACGTAACTATCACTAGTGCCTAATCATAATTTGAACAAATAATTTCTTTACAAACACTTGATCTCTGGCTATGGTGATGGGTCACAACTTTATGTATTTTGCATAGTGCTACAGGGCCTAAGTTTAGATGAAACACACTCGCTGCTGTCTAGCCGCTACATACATTCAGGAAAAGTGGAAAACCCATGCCTTCGAACTAGTTTTGTCTTAGTGAGTTTAGACATTTCCAAAATCAGCAGCACTAATTTATATGGTCAATTACTTCGAACTTCTGTTCATAATAAGCATCAAGTTCATAAAATCCAAGGGGCCCTACAGGTTGCAATAAGCTGAATATTAACCGTAGACATTTCGAAAATTCAGCAGCACTAGTTTCCTAAAATTCAGCAGCACTAGTCTGCAATATTAAACCTACACATTCCGAAATTCAGCAGCAGTAGTTGTCCTCCCGCAGTCTTAGTCAATTTCTTAAAATCCAAGGCTAAGGGTTTTACCTTCAAAAGCATGCACACAAATTCATGAAAACCTGGGGACAAGCCAACATTTGAAACTAAAGCAGACATGCCAAGCTGGAACACAGTTCGACTTATTACATTACCTAGCCACTGGCCAAAATGCAGAGTTGCGAAAAGCATGTCAACACCTAAAAATTAACCATGGTCTAGATTACGCCGAAGCTAAAACATGTCACCTACAGGCATATGCCTCAATAGCAAATAAGATAACTGAAAAGACATCATGAGCCCATCAGCTCCTACCCAGTGCATTCCCAAACTGCATTCTACTTGCCAGCCTTAGTTCCATTGCTTTATTACAATTATTTTGCTGGTGCCCGTCAAACTGCATTCTACTTGCAAGCCACAGTTCTTACATTTGGCAGGCTTCCGAGGTTGCTTAGGGACATCACCACATCAGGGCATGTAGTTTGCTAATGCCCTTGTTTTCAGCATATCGTGCAAAACCTAGTCCTCTTGCTTAGACCTTCATATGGAGCCTTCTCCGTACTTGTCGTTGGCCATCCCATATCTTTCTTTTTCGCTGGAGCCAGCAGTCCTTCCAACCTGTTGCTTGTCCTCGAAACCGAATCATTGTCAGCTAAAACAGCAGTAGCTGCTTTGACGTTCAAGTTTTGTTCCGCCGAAACCAGCTCCATGGGGGTCTGATTCACCACAGCCCCCCTGTCTGCCAGTCTATCCTCGAGGCCAAGACCATCCCTAACTTCTGTATAGGGTAACATCACTGTCAAATTCGACTTGAACAACTCCATCAATCGATTGTAGGCTTCAAAACTAGTGTCGCCCAGCCTGACTAGTTCCATTGCGTGCATGTACATCGTGAAGTTTCTGGACGAAAAAGGGTTGTTCTGCATGCTGCCCTTCTGGTATTGTATCAGATGAGGTGGCAGAATGTCGTGAGCATCCCTCGTCCATGTCTTCACTATATGCTTAGCTGGTATTTTTTAGCCCTAATGAAACCAAGCATCTCTTCATTATGTGCACGCTTTTCATGAGCTTCTCAGATAAAAATTCTACTCCACTGTATCTGATTTACTAACAACAAATCAGTGAGAGCATCACCAGAAGCCTCGCCCAAGGAGTCGAATGTAATGCCGAGAACAGGTGTGATCACATTTTCAGCCGGTTTCTCTGCAAAACATCTGACAGCCTTGTCGAACGCACTGATTCGATTTGGGCATGGTGTCCTGCACCAAGCCTCAGCCTGCAAACACCAGGCAGTAGGCATGATTTATCCAAATGCATTGTACCAACTGCTCTGAATCCACAAAGCTATAGCTGACTGATTTCTTTTCTGCAATCCAATTTTCTATAATAAAATCTTTGCATCTCTCATATCAAATGGTTTCATTTTAATACAGTTTGCTAACTACTCTGAACCCATACATCTCTAGCTGCCTGATTTAGTGTTACCAATTTTTATTTAATAAAATAATTTCCATGTGTGATCACATAGTTAAGCTTTTCATTATCTGACTGTCAATAATCAGAATGCAGTGTACTTACTCCTCTGAACTCAGCAAACTGCAGCTGCCTGATTTCTTTACCGCACTCAATTTTTCTTTACTAAAGTCTTTGCATCTCGCATATCAATGAGTTACAACTGAATGCGGTGCACAAACTACTTTGTTTTACTGAAATCTTTCCTTATCTGATGACATAAGGAAGTTCTTTCTTATCTGAATTTCAACTACGTGAATGCAATGGAGTTAACCCGCTGAACCCGGTAAATTACAGCTGCCTGATTTCATTAGTGCTACCAATTTTTCTCCACTAATTTCTTTGCATCTCTCATATCAGGAGGGTTCAGCTAAATGCATTGTACTAAATACTCTGAATCTAGAAAGATATAGCTGCCTGATTTCTTTACTTATGTCCATTTTTCTTTACTAAAATCTTTGCATCTCTGTTGACATACGGAAGCTTTTCCACTGCCCTCTTATTCCATCCGGGCGCCTGGGGATTCGTCTTCCCCGTTGAGAGCTCGGGCGTCGGAGGGGAGCTATCCCTTCTGCCCGCTGCGGCCTCCGCCCCTGATCTGTGCTTTGCCGCTGTCCGCCGCCCTGTGATGCTGCCGCACCGCATGCTCCGCCACCACTTCGCCATCGGCAACCAGAGGGGCAGGCACCAGGCTCTCTTCTATCTCCTCAAGCACAGCAGATCTAAACCAAGGGTAAAAACAAATCGCTGTCAACAAGCTGACCCAAACGCCCGAAAAATGCAGACAACCTCGCGCGGCGAAGAAAGGATCGACGTACCTGAAGATCGGCTGCATCAAGAACTCCATGTTGGATCGCCGCTGCCGCTCCTGACCTTTATCTCCCAGTCATCGCCTTCAAATCGCCAGCCACTTTGCAAGAGAAGACGGCTGGACTCTGGATTCAACTCGACTTGTGCGGTGAGACGGTAAAGCGAATTTCCTGATCCACGGATCAGACGGCGGCTCTGATTCTGATCCATGAAACACCTCCCAGGCGGCAAACTGCCGTCCTCCCAGCGTTAAATCTGGCCCACTGGACACCGCTGCCGGGGACGTATTTCGGAACAGTACCCGATTTTTGGATGACCACCAGTGCTAGGATAAATTAATGGCACACATCCAGAGGGGCTAACCAACGACGTGGATAACGAGCTCATTTGAGCTCGCGCTCAATTACTCCACGTCCTTCTTAACCATTGATGTATATGTATAGTAAGATGTGTACCTGATCCTTGTAAGGAATGTTCCCAATTATAAATGCACTGAAACCAGCAAGATATTTTTACCTATGTGGTGATGAAGCGAAGGCGCGTTGCGGTCATGGATCGAGCTCGATCCGGCCGTCGCTGGAGTTGATGACCCGCAGCCACAGGAGAGCGAGGGACCGACGGAGCACAGGAGGAAGGAAGCTTGGAGGAGAGTGGAGAGAAATTGTGGTGATAAATAGAGAGGATTTGGAGGGGAAGGACTTTGGGCTCCAGCTGGAAGCAGCTCGGAATGGCCCAACATGGCGTTCATGAGGGTGAAAGGGGAGAGGAGAGAGCTACAAGAGGAGGCTAACATGGATGCTTTTGGTGTCATGCATGACACGGATCACACATCTACAAGATCTCACATGTTGGGGCGGGACATATGATAGTTGAGACAGTATGTGTGGGATGGGAGGCAGCATTTTGGCTCTGTGGGTTCGAAGATTTCAGCGTGGTCTGTGCCATGGTATCAAGGATGACGAAAGGCAACTGATTTCCTTCTCTGATGGCCGATCGCATTAGCTTGTCAATATTTCATCCCGCGGGTGCGTGGGAGGGGACATGGATCTGCATGCGCGTCGATGGTGGTGGCGGGATTAGCAATGAAGGCGAAAGGTGATGGAGGGTTCGTTGTGAAAGCTGTTCCACAAGCATCGGTGTGGAATGGATTAAAAGGAAAACTCCCTTGACAGGATGCTAATAGTATTTCTGCTAAGTATATTGTGAAAAGAGGATAAGCTAGCTTGCAGCTGAACATCGCACGGTTACATAGTTTTCTGAACTACGGATGTTAAATTTCTTGTCCAGGGTGGAATTAGTTGTTCCTTGTCGGGTGATTATCGTCAGATAACTAATCACTTATTGCTGGAGGGATGTAGCATATGATGGTAATGTGGTGGCCCTGTTTTTCTCTAGAGGTTTGCTCTAGAGGAATGAATCAGGGGCCCAAACTCCCGGTTGGACTAAAGGCATCTCCAACGCCGCGCCATTCAACCCGGTATTGCATATGTCCAACGACAAGGCCGCGCGTCTGAATTCTTGCGTACCAACTAGAACCTGGGAGAGGCTTGTGGGTGTCCGGACCTCCGCCACATAGGACTTCGACAACCTCGGCCCACTGAAATCCCCTCTCTCGAACGACTTTTCTCCCACTCTGTCCATTCCCCTGTAACCGCACCCGCACCACTTTACTCTTCAAATGCACGGGAGTTCCTAAAATCAGGATTTAAAAAATGTCCAAGTTTTCAAAAAAGATTCACAGTTAAAAAAAAGTCCACGTTTTCAGAAATTGTTCTAGATTTCAAAAAATGTTCATGTTTTCAAAAATTATTCACAATTTCAAAAAGCATCATGGTGTATAATTGTTTTGTGTTTTCCAAAAATGTTATCCTTAAAAAAATGCTCACGCCTTCAAAACAATGTTTGGGATAAATGTTCGCATTTTCAAATATTTCTCACATTTTAAAAATGCTTGCTTTCTCAAAAAAATGTTTGTGTTTTGAAAAAATCACAATTTCAAAATTGTTTAGATTTTTTTAAATATTTTTCAAAGAATCCTTCTCTTTTTTAAAATGCTCTAAATTAATATCCCATATTTATTTTTGTTTTTGTAGAAAAGACTATAGTTCCAGAGCTACTACAGGATTGTCGCGCTACATTAGCACGCCTCGCTATAGGACCAGATCGCATAAAGCACATCATGTGAAAAAGCACAGTTGTGCTTCACGGTGAAGCACAACTATGCTTTTCGTTGTGCTTCCTGAAAGTGAATAACATAGTTGTGCTTCATAGAAAAGCACAGTTGTGCTTCCAAATGAAGCACATATGTGCTTTTTGAAAAGTAAAAACATAATTGTGCTTCTCAAAAAATGAAAAGCATAATTGTCCTTCGAGGTGAAGCACAATTGTGCTTCCTAAAAAGTAAAAAACACAATTGTCCTTTTTAAGTGAAATCACAATTATGCTTTCTAAAAAATAAAAACATAGTTCTTTTTTTTAAAGTGAAAAAGTACAATTGTGCTTCCAAAAACAAGTGAAAAAGCCCATTGTGCTTCTGGTTTCCAGTTATTTTTTTAGTTCCTAGTTTTTCTGGGGTTTTGTTTTATTTTTTGTTTCCATTTTGTTTTCGTTTTTTAATTTTCCTATTTTCTTTGTTTTTTTAGAAAAAAATCGCCCAAACCTATCAACATGTAATCTAGTTTCGAACATCTCGATGCAAGAAACGAAATAGTGAAAAAGGTTCGTGATTTGGACGCATGGTTCAAGGGATAAACCATTTCGGAAAAACCGTGAACGGAAAAAAGCACAAAACTCTTAGATTGCGACTAATGTCACAAAACAGTGAGCCACTTGTCACCACAAAAAGAAGGCATGAGTGACCTTTGTGACAAGTACCCTCTAACTAGTGATCTCGGGTGTGTTAGCTCTTCCTCATCATGTTTTTTTTTAGATGCTCATCATGTTCCTCTTAGCAACGTCTTAGTAATTCGGGGCACAGGCCGAAATGCAAAATAACGTTGTACAGTTTTGAAGAATCATTTGGGTATAAGAAAAGACCATACCTTCAAATTTGAAAGAACAGCCATGATTAAGTATCTTTAATACATGATCAACTACTCCTCAAAAAGAGATCTATTAACCTAGGCCAAACAAGGCGCTCGTGGCCTAATGGATAAGGCATTTGACTTCTAATCAAAGGATTGTGGGTTCGAGTCCCACCGAGCGTGATTATTTTTATGTTATTATTTCTGATATTTTTTCCTTACCTACACTTCTCCAAAAAAAATTGTACAAATACATACAATCTATGTTATTACGGTATTTTTTTCTTACCTACAATTCTCCATTTCTTTTGTACACACACACTATATGTCGCTAGCAAAATACTGTACTAGTACATGATAGAGACCATGCAAAAAAAAAAACATGATAGGGATCCTGGCTCGACATTCATAGTCGTATAACTCGGGGCGGGCTCGATCGTACAGTGGATGTCGTACGAGACATTGCTCTATATGAAAGGCCGCCAGCGGGCTAATAACTATTACATCAAACCCCACATACAACGTGGTTTCAAAATTATTTACTTTAGTGTAATGCGGTCCACTCTAAGTTTGTTGGTTAGTGGAACCGAGGCCCTTGGTTCGCTCGATTGGGTGAGTTGTTGGCGACTAGGGTTTCCATCCCGCCACCCCAGTCGATCATCGGGCAATCCAGTGCTGGCACTGGTGACGATGGCGGCGAGGAGCTCGTAGCTCCGGCCCCTCACGAAGGAATGCGGATCCTGTGGCTGTGACGTCTTTCGGCAGGCAACGCTCGCCGGAGGTTGCTGGTCGGAGGCTCAAACGCGTGGGTGGTGAGTTACCAGCATGAGTTGGTCCGGGTGCGGAGCTCCCCCTTGCGCCAGATAGAGACTAGAGGTACAAGCTCCTCCCCTCTGCTTCATCACTCCCACCATCCTCAACGGCTTGCGGTTTCGACCGCCGATCCTGGTTCTTACGGGTGCTGGTGAAGGTGCCTAGGGACATGGGGAAACCCTGGTTGGTCCATCCGCCCATATGTGGCGACGGCCATGGTCACAGCTTTCCTCTTGGAGGCGCCGCCAAGGTCCCTCCCCTCTAACCCAACCTCACTCCTGGGTGAAAACCCGTATTCGTCTCGAATAAAGCGGTGGTGGCGCCATGTGCGTCGTGACCTTCTAGAAGGCGCCGTCTGTGGCGTTCGAGTGTTCAATTTATGGTGCCGCAAGTGGCGGGACTTGATAGCTTGGGTTTTGAGTTGGCATGGAAGAGCTGAGTGATGCATGTGACGTCATGTTTCTGGATAGTTCTCTCCAGTGGTGGCTTGCGTTGCTCAGTTCCGACAGTGCATCATCCGAATCCGGGTGGAACGGGATACGGTTCCCCTTCTTGGGGTACATGGGGCAGTTTACCAAGAAACACAAACTTGGTTCAGACTGCTTTGTGTTGATATAAACACAGTTGATGTTAGTAAAAGATACTTGTCCTCAATGAGACAAGCCACACTTGGATTCTGAATGAGGAAAATATATGGCGGTAACTTACGCGTATTTGGCATCTACTCGCGCTCGGAAACCGACTGGAGGTCATGGTCGTGGTCCCTGATTCCCTGTTGTGGCCCCCCTCTCCCTTTGATTTCCTTTCACATGTTGACAGCTCATCCCGTAACTAGACTCCCGTGGAAATTGTCCGTAGGTGTAGCCTTGTCCGGGCTATAGCAAAAATGCTAGACTTACGGATGACTGCTACGGAACTTGCCTACGGACTCATTTCCTCATAAATCATCTAGCCCCTGATTTCCTGTTGTGCCCCCCTCCCCCTCTCCCTTTGATTTCCTTTCACATGTTGACAACTCATCCCGTAACTAGACTCCCATGGAAATTGTCCGTAGGTGTAGCCTTGTCCGGGCTATAGCAAAAATGCTAGACTTACGGATGGCTGCTACGGAATTTGCCTACGGACTCATTTTCCCATAAATCATCTAACCCTTGATTCCCTGTTATGACCCCCCTCTTCCTTTGATTCCTTTCACATGTTGACAGCTCATCCCGTAACTAGACTCCCGTGGAAATTATCCATAGCTGTAGCCTTGTCCGGGCTATAGCAAAAATGCTAGACTTACGGATGGCTGCTACGGAATTTTCCTATGGACTCATTTCCCCATAAATCATCTGGCACCTGATTCCCTGTGGCTCCCCTTTTCCTTTGATTTTCTTTCACATGTTGACAGCTCATCCCGTAACTACACCTCGGTAGAAATTGTCCGTAGGTGTAGCCTTGCGCCCTTGTCCCTATATATACCGCAGACCGGATCGGCATTCGGCAGATGGATCCATCCCTCCATCCGATCCAGCGCCCGCAGTCTCCATGCCGCCGCAGCGCCCGCAGTCTCCATGCCGCCGCAGCGCCGCCGAGCGCGTGGCGGCGTCCACCGGCTGGCGCCGTACAGGGTAGGCTGGCTCTCGCGGCGGCGCCAGGGAGACGCTGGAGGCGACGATCTGAGCGACCACGACAGCGGGACGCTTCTCACGGACGACGCCCTCTCGGCCGTCTTCGCGCGGTGCTCGGGCTCGGCCGACGTCGTCCGGTGCGCGAGCACGTGCCGGCGCTGGGGCCGCGTGGTCGCCGAGGAGGCCGCCGTGCTCTCCCGGTGCCGCGCCCTGTCCGTGCCGCCGCTCCGCCGCCTCTTCCTCGGTTTCTTCCACCGCGAGGACGGCGCCGCCGGTCGCGTCAGCGTCACCGCACGCAAGCGCGCGACCGTCTCGCAGCCGGGGCCTCGCTTCGTCCCGACCCGCTCCGGCGCTCGGCTCCTCGGACTCCCGAGCGCCTCGCTCTGCGTGCTGCCCGATGCCTTCCAGCACGTTGTGGGCCGCCGTTTTTTCGAGCACTCCCGCACGGTGGCGTCCCGCAACGGCCGCCTCGT
The DNA here is from genome assembly GCF_002575655.3 of Aegilops tauschii subsp. strangulata. Lineage (NCBI taxonomy): Eukaryota > Viridiplantae > Streptophyta > Magnoliopsida > Poales > Poaceae > Aegilops > Aegilops tauschii. Next base: position 62,932,397 of record NC_053038.3, on the reverse strand, counting down.
CCTGGAGCTCCGGCACGAGGGCCGCGCCGCCGGCCTCGAGCTATGCGTCTGCAACCCGATGTCGGGCCACATGGCCCTGCTTCCGCCCCTGTGCGGCGACGACATGCCCGGGACGTACGCGTGTGCACTGTTTGCCGGCGACCACGACGGCGGCCAAGGCCCGTCGCCGCTGCCCGCCACCTTCTTCCGCCTGCTCATCGTCTACAACCGCCGCGGGTTCAACGCGCTGCGCGTCTACTCCTCGGACCTTGGCCGGTGGAGCGCGGAGGCCAGGAGGTCAGGCCGCAAGATCAAGAGCAAGGAGGCGCGCGAGCTTGGCCAGGCCATAGTGCTCCACGGCGTGGCCTACTGGCCGCTGCAGCGCACGGCGCTGGCAGTGCGGATCGACACGCCGGAGCCGGGGAGGTGCCCATGCCGCAGGCCACCCTGCCGGCATACATGGAGCAGAGCACCCGATTGCTAGGCGTGACCGCCGACGAGAGGCTTTGCTGCATCACGTCCAGAGTTTGCGTCGACGAACTCTGTATGACGGTTTACTTGTTCGATCCCAACATGGGCGACTGCGGCGAGTGGGAGTTCAGGCCCGGCTTCTTCATGCCGCCCCAGGCAGAGTTCAAGCTGAGATCGTACCTTGCCGTCAACCTGCGGTGGTTCTGCGAGAGGAGTGGCGTCGTTCTTTTCACGCTCGGAGAAGGCAGCGGTCGCCATGGGACCTTCGCGTTCAACATCAGGACGCGTGAGGTCGACGAGATTGTTGCTGGCGTCCACTGTGACTCATGGGGTGATTTCGTGGGGTATGAGATGAACGCGGCGGCTTCCTTAGCATGTCACTGATGACTACCCAATCTCTCGATCACGGATACGTAAAATGATGAGTGAAATGCATCGGAAGTCACTCCTTTTGCGTCGCCTGCTCACTTTGGTCACAGTACTTAGGGATACAATACGATCACTATATACGACAAGACGTGATTATACGGTCACGGTAGCACGTATTGAGCTCGTACACCGCCTGTTGACCACGTGTTGACTAGTCGACCGCGCCGGGTGGTAGGGAGCGGCCGTCCGCGCGTCCATTTTGCACAAAAACCCCGTGTCATTGGAAATGGATCAAATCCCCTTGCTTGTTCGTCTTCGTTACCACTAAAGCAGAGGGAGCCGTGCAGGGGAGAGGGAGGCGATCGTCGCAGCGCACTGGCTCATCGGCGTCGGACGCGCCGGCGAGGGTGGAGACGCGCGGTTCGTCAACCCCTGTTCGTCGGGGGTGCGCATAGGCGTGGCGGCGATGGCACCAGTTCGTCGCCCTGACGGCGCGCCGCCCCCAAAGTACAGTAAGTCCCAAATTTTCCCCTTTCGTCTTGGATTTTTGGGTTGTTAATCTCCAATATCTCGTTTGGGCATAAGAAATCTTCAGTTAGTTTTAGGGTTCCTCGCATTGGAGTCCATATTCGGTAGGCTAGGGTTTTGCGCGTGATTTGGGGGTTCAGAGTAGGGTTTTAGGTTTGTTCTTGATTGTGACGAATTTGTACCTACTTGGATCAGGGTAGGGCTTGGACATCGTCAATTTTGGGTTAGTTACATAGGACCGGCCGCACTGGACTATGATTCCGCTAGGGTTTAGGGTTCTGATTTGGGGGTTTCGAGAATGGGTTTAAGGGTGTAAAGGTGGTGCCTTGTCGATGTTTCTGATACTTGTGTAAATGTTTTATTTTTGCAAGGCGCACGGAGCAAAAAAAATTAGTTCAGATTAACCATGGAGGATATTTCCTTGGGCGTGGTAGCAACCGTTCTTATGTGAATGCTCATGTTGTGTGGTATGATGATCTTGATGAAGTGACATGGTCTCCACTTATGGTTGAGAACATAGTGGAAGAGATTGGGTGGGAAATGGCAGGCAGATTGAAGGTGTACTACTTGATTCCTATACTGTCAATCACGCAAAATGGATTGAGAGAAATCAGAGGAGATGCAGACACTGATCAGATGCTGACATTTTTGTCTCTTGGTCATACCTCTTTCAGTCTTTATTTGGACCATGATAACATCTTGGATTCCAACCGTTCTGAGGATGATGTGGTGAATTTCCCAATAGCTCACCTGCCTCCAGTATTCAGTCCTAGAAAAGCATGTAACAATGAGCCAGAGACTGTTGAAGAAACAAATGTTGAAGCAGAGCATCCTATTCCTATACAGGTGGTCTACCCAGACAGTTCAACAGATGATGTTAGCAACTATGTGTTTGCAAAGAGGAACTGCTCTGTTGTCAATGATGAAGATGCAAATATGGAAGATGCAGAGTTTGTTGTCATTCAACCAGCAGAACCTGAGGCAGATAGACCAGAACCTCAGGCAGAAGAAGCACAACCTGAGATGGAACAACCACAACATGAAGCAGAACAACCTCAACATGAGGCAGAAGAAGCAGAGGGGGAAATTGTGACCACCAAAACAAGAAGGCAGTGCAATTCTTCATATGCAATGGCAGAAGAAGAAGAAGAAGATACAGATGATGACAGTGATTCAGATTTTGATCCTGGTGCCATAGTAGATAGTGATTATGACATGAATGATGGTGATGATGATCTATATGCAGATAATGTTTACATGGATGAACCTGAAGACAAACAAGTGAGAGGGAAACAGTCAGTTAAAGATAGTGTAAAAGAAAAGGATTCAGATAAAGGAAAAGATAAACCTGGAGACAAAGGCAAAGAGAAGCAAGAGGATGAACTGTATGAGTCTGAAGGTGATGATCTATGGCCACCAGATCAAGATGATGAAGAATTGTGCATGAAGTTCAAGGCATTTAGGGAAGAGGACCTACATTGTCCTAAATTTCATGTTGGCCAAGTTTTCCAAACAGTTGAGCTACTGAGGACAGCCATAAAAGAGTATTGCTGCAAGAATAGAGTTGATGTTAAGTTGCATGTGAATGATAAAAAAGATTGAAGGCCAAATGTGACGATGACTGTACTTGGTATATGTGGGCCTCTTATGACAGTAGAACCAAGTGCTTTATGGTCAAGAAGTATGTAAGTGAACACACCTGCACAAAGAAGTGGAAGATCAAGGCTTTCACTGCTCCATTCATTGCCCAAAAGTATTTGGAGAGCTTCAGAGCTGACCAGGATATGAATTTGAGAAACTTCTCTAGGGTTGTGCAGAAGGAGTGGCACATGACCCCAACAAGGACCAAATTGCAGAGGGCTAGGAGGCTGGCTATGAAGATCATACATGGTGATGAGAAAGGGCAATACAAATTGTTATGGGACTATGGCAATGAGATCAGAAGGAGTAACCCAGGGAGCAAATCCAAACCAAGAACCTAATCCAAATCAAGAAGCAAATCCAACTCAAGAAGCAAATCCAACTCAAGAAGCAAATCCAAATCAAGAAGCCAATCCAAGTCAACAAGCAAATGCACAGGTCTTACTTTTATTTCATGGTTACTCTTATAGGTTAACATCAAATGCATGCATTCAAAAGTAGCTAACTTGGATAGCTTACTTTTGTATTGACAGGAGGAGAACTCTACAGAAAACAATGCAGTCATTGAAGATCTTATGGTGGATCTCTTGATGCAGCAGGTAAGGCTCACTAGTGTCCAGTGGCATTCATTGATATTGCATTCATTCCTTCACTACTGTCTTATGTTGTTTGTTTTAACTTCATGCAGAGGCCAGTTCAAAGAGTGACTCAAGCAAGGCCTGTTCCAGAGTCCACATTCATCTCAGCTGTAC